>NC_140071.1:106039597-108439597 GCF_964194135.1 Talpa europaea | reverse complement strand
AATGATCTAGTTGTACTTCATGATTTCCTATAACAAACTAACTCTGTTAAACAATGCAAGTCACAAGCAATCTATACCAGCCTGTTTTCCAATAACAATGTATAGATGCAACTTAATTATATAGATGTAGATTACTTGTTCTGTTTTATTTCATTAGGAATAAAGGTAAATGGCATGCCACCAACTTTGTCTATTTAACCTACTCTAGTTATTCTAATATCATCAGGCGTCTTATGTCAAAGAATATCAAACATAATGTTGACCCATTGTTTCATATTTCCTAAGCTCTTGAAGACTCAATTTCTAAAGCATGCTTTATGACTCATGATCTATTTGATAGACTGAAGACTCAGTGGTACTTATTTATTCCTCATAAAGGATTTCTGAATTTTTTCATATATATGGAACTTTTGAAGTTCCCCCAGAAAAGCAAAAGGCAAGCTAAAAAAAAAATCCAAATTTTGGGAACAGGAGCATACTTTTAAAATAAAACAATAAAAAGTATAATGAAAGAAAACACTTTGGGGTTGCACATATAATTTGTAGATAATATAAAAACCTTAACTGTATTACAGAAGATTTGAAACAGGCAATAGTATAGCTAAGAGTATAAAAATCATGAAATATCCATCAATTAGTCCCAACAATTGTCAGGAAAAATTTAATCTTATATTATCCATAGCCCCATCCATTGTCTCAGATATATTACTTTGTTTTATTAAAAAAAATAAAAATTATTTATTTTTCATTGAGTAATATTTGGATACCCCCATCAAGTACTACTACCATAGTGCTACCACTACCAAATCGCCACATGGTAGTTATAAGCAAACCTGATATTATTATATTAGTCCATTTGTAAATATTTTTAGTATTCTCTTTATTTTTTATTTATTTTTTAAAGCATATTTACTCTTTTTTTTTTAAAAAAGATTTATGTATTTATTTATTTATACATGCACTGGGTACAGTCAGAAGCGTGGGAGGGTGAGAGAATTCACCACAGCCAGAGCGGGGAGCAGAGCAGGCAGAAGGACCCAAGTACACTGCTGAGGGGAGCAGCGGGCAGCAGGAGAGGTCTGCACGCCATGTGGGACCCTCCTCCAGTGGTCGGGGAGCAGCCAGGGATCGAAATGGCGCTGCAGAGGCTGCGGGCAGCTTCACAACCCAGTGCTCAACCGCTGCACCACAGGGGAGGCCCTGGTATTCTCTTTAAATGTCATAATAATATCATAAGTATCACATACAAATAATTGAGAATAATTTTTAATATATCACACATTTGTAGCCACATTTCTTTGTTATTTTCGATAAGGTTTTTATGTTTTAATCAAACTTTTAATAAGTTTCACAGTAATAGATATTCGAATAGTTGATGTTTGTCGACTTGTTCATATCAATAGTTTCTACCCCTATTTTAAATTTTTTCCTTAAAAATTTTTGTTAAAGAGACTAGGATTCTTGTGTATAGAAATGCCAATAGTCTGGATTTTGCTGCTCTCAGAACATAAATTATACTGTGACTACCCTGCTCCATTTTAGTCAACAAGTCTGCTACATAGATAAATTGTGAGTAGATAGATTTTTAAGTAGTTTGCACTCTCTACTATTTTGATAGTGCTATAATGAATAGCTTTTTTGATTCATGGTTTGTATTTTTGCCAGCAGGTATTTTGGATAGATCCATAGACACAGGGTTGTAGCTTCAAAAGTTAATGCATATGAAATTTTTCTACACATTGCCAAAATCTCTGCCTTTGGTGTCGTCCCATTTTGCATTTCCACCAGCAATATTTAATATGCTTGTTTCCCCACAACTTTGCCAACAAAGTAATTGGTCATATTTTGGATTTTTGCCTAATAGTCGAGAAAAACCATCTCAATATAATTTATCATATTATAAGGTAGTTTGAACATAAATTGGAACATGCAGGCAATGTTATGCTATCTGGATAGTAAGTGATGATATTCATTTAAAATTTTTATACATATAAACAGGCAGAGAATATCCTATAAACTTTATTTTTATAGAAGTTGGTTTATTGGAATATTAAGTGTTAAAATGATTTTGATAAGCATAATATTATGGACAGACCATTCATTTAATGTGAGCATTTCAAGTTAGCCAATATAGTATGTCTGAAAATATTTTGCAATTTGAATGATTTTCATCTTATAAACGTAAAGGGAAAAATTGGTAAATTTGATCTTATAAAGTCTGTCAAATATTTTTCACTCTTCCAAAAAAGAATTTAGAATTTTTTCATTCTTGTTATTTTAATATGACATGTGGCTTCTTTAATTCAATTTGAAAATCTTGTTAATTATTCAGTAATAGTGGATCATTTTAAAATCTGGGATGTGACAGAAAAAGAAAGAATTTGAGTTGGAAAGATAGAAATTTAATATACACAATGGATCAGAGATTTAAGAGGCCATATGTGAGAGGGGGGAGGTGAGAAGTTAAAATCATTCTTTTCCAAAAGGAATGCCTTTTGAAGCATTTTTAGGCATACTTCTCTTTATGTTTCTGAAAGACTTTTTGTGTTGTAATGCCCTCTTAGATTGATCTTTTGCTTTTCCTCTTCCCTTTTTAGATTTTCCCTCCATTTTGAAGGTCCAATAAAGCTAGGAAGAACCAGGCTAAGGTCTATGGGAAATCAGGTACAGAACTGGCCACTTAGAAAAATTGTATTCCAGTATGTTAAAAGTAACACTCAATTTTTAATTACTTTCACTGTAGTAGATCTCAAAGTCTAGAGTTGGCCTAGGAGAAAGGAGTTAAAGTTGCAGTTTGATCACTTTTAATTTGAACAACTCAGTGGATCCAAAAATATCCTTGAGGACCACAAGGTTAAGATGCTATATTTGGGCCACTTTGGGACCAAAGGTCTACTTGGTGTAGCTCCCCTGAGCACCTGAAAATGTATCAGGCTGATGGCTTAGGCTTTGGGCTTCCCAATTGCTTTTCAACTGGATGCTAAGCAAAATGGTTTCACTTACATGTTGAATATAGAAAAACGGAACAAAGGGCCAGACAAAGAAAAACCTTGCAAGTTGACCATAGATATGAGGCATCCAAGAGGGGAGGGGCATAATGGAGGTAGGGAGAATGAAAACAAGTGGGAGAAGAGCACAAAAGACTATGGCGAGACCCTATGGATGCTTTCGTGGTGGCAGGACTTTGGAAACACACCTTAGGGAAGAAATCATATGTTGTCCAAAAATTAAATAAAAAAACATGACAAGGCCTCTAGTTCTTTAACATCACTGTAACTGAGTTACTGCATCTGAAAATTGTAAATATCAATGGGCATCTTTGTAAAGTACTTAAAGATTTATTTATTTATTTATACAAGCACTGGGTACAGTCAGAAACGCGGGAGGATAAGAGGATTCACCAGAGCCAGAGTGGGGAACAGAACAGGAAGACTGATAAAGTACACTGCTGAGGGGAGCAGCGGGCACAGCAGGAGAGGTCTGCGCACCTTGTGGGACCCTCTCCAGTGGTGGGGGATCAAACAGGCACTTCAGAGGCTGTGGGCAGCTTCGCAACCCAGCGCTCAACCACTGTGCCACCAGGGAGGCATGTAAGTGAAACCATTTTGCTTAGCATCCAGTTGAAAAGCAATTGGGAAGACCAAAGCCTAAGCCACCAGCCTGATACATTTTCAGGTACTCAGGGGAGCTACACCAAGTAGACCTTTGGTCCCAAAATCAGCACCTCAAGCATAGTAAATATTTACTATTAGTCATGATTGTAGTTATTTAAAAGATGCCAACCTTTGATTTCTTCCTCTAATAAATGTTTCTGCTTTTTATTTTTTTAACATTCTCAGGTCAATCCCCAAAGCCAAGTGCAGAAAATCTCTGATCTTTCTGCTAAAGGATCAATATGTATGCCAGTTTTTCTTGTGAATGAAAAGAGTACTTACTTAAATAAGTACTTTTCTAGTTATGCAGCCTCTTTGCGCCATTAACTGTGCATCCAGAATAGATGATTGATTATCTAGAGGTCACAGTTTATTTATTTACATAATATGGGATTTTTTTCTTAAAATCTTTTATACCTATAAAGCATCATCATTAATCCATAGCCTTGACTCAAAAAAATATGCTTTATAGTTAATTAGAAATTAGAAAAGTTTTCAAATAAAGCCAAGTATACTCTACCTATTGAAAATCTTGCAGTCAGTTACTGTTAATTCTTGGGCTTGGAGAAAATTTTAGATCTCAGGTTTATGGTCCACTGAGCTTAAAGTTAATCACAGAGTATTTAAGATTAAATGCTATATTTACTGAACTAGCAATTCTCTTTAGAAAACATACCCCAATTAGGTTTGCCACACGTGCCAATCACTTCCAGCTAATCAGATAATTTTGTCTAGAATGGGAGAGGAAAACCTTCAGGTCTACCGGATTTCTCTAATACACCTGAATGTACACTAAGATAAAATTAGTTGGAGATCAATAGGAAAAATAATAAAAGTATTTATATATTATGCACATATTAACATATTAAAAATATGGCATCATTGGTTCTACTTACCCATATATATGTCTATGAATATAGATATATGTATATATTTCATTTCTATATACCATTATGCATATGTGTATATGTATGCATAGTCATACATCTATGTATAGAAATACATATACATGCAGTCATATACATATATAAAATGTATAGCATACAATAGTATATGTTAAGACATACAGGTATATGCATAAGCATACATATATATATATACATCTTTTTAAGATGTGTATATAAAATATGTTTATATATTTATATACCTATGCATATATTTACACACCTATAAAATATTTATATGTATCTATAGAGAGAGACACATATACCTGCACACATGTATGTATACAGGCTCACATGCATACATTTAATATACACACAGACATACATGGCACACATAGAAGCATAGATACAATGATAGCAATGGGGATCTGCAATTCATTATAAATTTCTAATAACTTGTAGGCTATAAGTTATTATTCTGATCTTAAATGATATTCTAACCTTACAAAATAAAGATATCAGGGCCTCCACTGGTGGTGCAGCAGTTGAGCGCTGAGCTGCGAAGCTGCCCGCAGCCTCTGCAGTGCTGGTTTGATTCCCAGCTGCTGGCGAGGGTCCCACATGGCACGCAGACCTCTCCTGCCGTGCCCACTACTCCCCTCAGCAGTGTATTTCTTTGTCAGTCTGCCAGTTGTGTTCCCTGCTCTGGCTCTGGTGAATTCTCTCACCCTCCTATGCTTCTGACTGTACCCAGTGCTTGTATAAAATAAATAAATAAATCTTAAAAAAAAATATATATAGAACAAAAAAACAAAATAAAGATATCAAACTATCATTTGGGTTATAGCTATTTATAAAACAAATAATTTAAAATTGTATTAAATAGCTTTATGCATTCTATAGATAGGTAAAATCTAAAAACATTTCCCATTGATATTAGCAAACTCTTCCAAAAGTTTGGATATTCAAAATAATTATAGGAATTAATTAATATCTGTAAAAGGGGAAGTCAAACTCAAACCATATAAGAGATTGTATGGCTTGAATCATATGAGATACATGATTTTAAAATATGAGCTCTTGAAATGTGATGCTTAGGAAACTGGTTTTCTATTTATTGACAATGTAACATAGGCACTTAATTTCCTCATCTGTCAAGTACCATAAGGGATATAAGACAGGGCTTGGCATTGTTAATATAATCATAATTATAATAAGGTAACTGAAGTCTTCTTACTAGTTCTTATGAAGTAGCAGTCTTATGAAGTAGCAGTCGTATAGAGACACTGAGGACTTCTTTAACCAACTCTTTATAATGAATGAAATTATGAAATAATATGACCTCTCCACGAAATAAAATCTTTAATTATTTACCATATACTTACAGTGCAAAAGAATAACTTATAGATCTTGTTATGGAAATTGCAAAAGTGGAGGTAATTTGAGAATAGCAATGTATTTTTCTAGGTTCTCCTCCCAGAACTGTGTTCTGAGCGAAGATATGGAAGAAAGTATTATGAATTATTGGTTCATGTTATGCTGTGATCTACCATCTGTAAGCTAGATATCTGTTGTTTAATTCAGCCCGTGCAAATTCTTATAAACCAGGGGAACTGTGTTTGTAAATCTTAGTCAAGGCAGAAGAAGATGGTATGATATGTCATACCTTAAGTGATCCAGAACAAAAAGTGACTTCATTTTCCCTCCATATTTTGTTCTTTTCAGGCCCTCAATAGATTGAGTGATACTCACTTACAATGAAGAGAGCAATTTATTCTATTGAGCCCATAGATAACAATGCTTGTCTCATCCAGAAACACTTACACAGATATACCAGAGATCATGCTTATCCAGTTACCCCATGGCTAGTCAACACATAAAATTAATCATTACAGGAAACTATGGTAGCAATTGGAGGAAATAGAGTGATTTATATTTCAAGTGTTAACATACAAATTGAAGTACTTCATACTTCATATACTAGTTATGCAGTTTTGTACTGACTCAGACACTAAGAGAGTAAGGAGCTCTCCATTTAGTGAGTGTCAGAAGCATCTATTTACTCTGAACTCTTTATTTTTCTTTATTTTTTTTTGTGTGTGGGACCCTCGCCTGCGGCCTGTGGCCTGTGGCCTGTGGCCTGTGGCCTGTGGCCTGTGGCCTGCGGCCAGGGAACGAACAGCGCTGCAGAGGCTGTGGGCTGCCTCCTAGCCCAACGCTCAACCGCTGCGCCACCAGGGGAGGCCCCTACTCTGAACTCTTTATAAGGAGTGAAATGAAGGAAAATGAAAACTAAAGTTGGGCATCGCTTAAATAGTATATTCATGAAATGTGCTTGGTAGAAAAGGAAAGGCCAGTTGCTTACTTATCTAGTCTGTCTCTCTTTTCCTCTGTAAAGCGCTAGGCAGCACACTTTATAAATTGCCGGGGAATGGAGATAAACTTGATGATTTTAATGGAACTGGTTGTTGTTTCCCTAGAGTAATTCAGTTAAAGTTTCCCTATCCAATTTCTTTTTCCTCTTAGGTTCATTCTGTATAGAGAATTAAATGGGAAAAAATTACATTTCAGATCATTTTTACAAGGGCAAAATTTTCTGGTCAATTGTAAAGAATTGTGTAAGTAAAGATTATTCATTTAGACAGTGTTCTCATTTTAACAATAGCTCATTTCTAGTATTTAATTTCATGATGTTCCAAATGATATCCTATCATTTCATAGAATAGAAAAAAATTCCCAATCACTGTTTTGAATATTTCATGTAACTAGACAACAGAACTTTTATGTTGTGAATATATTCTATTGTAGGATATAATTTCTTTTTTATTATTTGGATAAAGAAAATGGGAGAATGATCAAGAAAGAAATGTTTGAATAAACATTTAAAATAAGATCAAATGTGTTTTTATTAAAATTAAACAGGTTATATTTTAAAATTATTGTATGACTTGTAATTTTGTTAGTCTTTTTTTTTTAAAGATTTATTTTATTTATTCACACAAGCACTGGGGTACAGGCCAGAGGTGCGGGGGGTGAGATGATTCACCAGAGACAGTGTGGGAAACAGAGCAGGAAGATAGACTGAAATACATTTTTGAGGGGAACAGCGGGTGAGACAGGAGAGGTCTGTGCGCCATGTGGGTTGCTCCCTGGCCAGTGATCGAACTAATGCTGCAGTGGCTGTGGACAGCTTCATAGGTTGCGTCTTAACCCCTTGTGCCATCAGGGAAGCCCCAATTTTGTTAATCTTTAAGATTTATATGAGTAAGATACAGACATTTAAAAATTATGCCAGCGTAAGGAAACTAGTGGAAAAGTAATATGATCAATACTACTAATTTATTAGAAATTATTTAGACCCAGAAACAGGCCCACAGAAATATAGATTTTAACTTTTGACAAAGATATAAAAACAATTCAATGGGGAAAAGGGTAATCTTTTCAGCCAATGATAATGTAGTAATTAAACATCGGTAAAAAAATGTGGTAAATTTTGACACATACCTCACACCTCATCCAAAAATGGCTCAAAATAGATAGAAGGTAACAAAGGAGTAAAACTAAAACTTGATCAAGTGTTCTTGGACAGGATTCCAAAAACAAGATCTTTAATTATTTGCTACTAGGTTATTTCATAACTTGTAGCCAATAGTTATATCTCTATAAAAAATGTTTTCCCCTAGGGGCTCGGCAGCGGGTTGAGCACAGCACTGTGAAGCTGTCTGCAACCTCTGCAGCTCAGGCTCAATTCCTGGCCGGCCAGGGAGATTCCCACATGGCGCAGCAGAGTTTGCCTGTTGTGGCCAGCTGCTCCCCTCAGAAGTGCTTTCGGTCCTTCTGCCTCTGTTCCATGCTCTGTCTGTGGTGATCTCTCACCCTCACGGGCCTCTGGCCTGTTCCCCCAGCTATTGTATAAATAAAAATAAATAAATCTTTTTTTTAAAAAAAGTCTCCCCCATTAATTTTTTTGGATATCAGTTTGTTTAATAAAAATAATTTTTATTGAATATGAAATGATATTTCTTGAAGGAAAGTGACATCATATGCTTCCATAGAACTACTAGAGCACTTTTTTATTAACAATTTGTCATGATTATTTAAAAGCAGGAAAAAATTCACGATTAGCCAAATTCAAAATCCCTTACATTATATTAGGTTTCAAAGTAAAAATTACTTTGTGATGCACCGGTGTGTACAATTAAGATTTCAGAAAAATTTAGTGATAGTGAGAAATAATAAATTATAATACCACTTTATTGTTAAATACTATCCTTTGCTTCAGAAGATTACAAAATGAAAGAAAATTTTCAGTGAAAAAATGCTGTGAGATTTCCTTGTAAGAGGTCAAAATGAGCATAAATGTCTAATTTCCTATGACTGAGTTTCTTATGCAAATTAGCAATAAAATGCAAACTGAAAAATAACCAACAGTAATCCTGTAAATTAAATAATGAATGCACTCATATCTAATATGAATTACTCAAAATACTGAAAATAGTATTTTCATATGTTTTGATTATGGAACAACAAACATCATTTTATAAAATAATGTATTGTGAGATAACCCTTAATTCACTATGAAAACAATGTTAAAGCATTTTCACATTTGTTTCAGTTCTCTGTGAACATTTATTTCCTTTTCTTTTCCTTTTTATCTGTTTTTCATTGTATTAATTTTAATTGAGATAATGTTGGTTTATAACACTGTATGTGATTGATTGGTACAGGGTTATACTCTTGAGATATATGTTAATGATGGAGGACAAGAATAAAAAAAAACAAAAAAACTGAAAAGGAGGTGCCACAAGACCAGAAATCTGGCTCACACAATGCCAAGAGCTGGAAGTGGGTGTAGGGGGTTAGCATAGCCATTGATCCTGCCATAGAAACCAAGTGCCTTAGGCAACAAAGCATAAGATCCAAGCAGGTATCAGGCTGCTGTAGGGAGTGTCTAGAGCACAGGCCAGGGTAAAGATAAGGAGATTGAGCCCATTGTAGAATCTCCTGTCCCTTTCAGATTCTACAGTTATCCAAAATCAGCAGCTAACCCAAGGCTCCCAAGGAGTGAGTCCCTCCCAAACAGAAGAAGACTCTATCTGTGCAGTCTCTGCACTGGCTGGGGGCAGCAGTCCCTCTGCCCACCTGTCTCTATGAAGGTGCTTCTTTTCACCAACTCTCTCCCTCTGCAGGACAGCAGCCATCCTGCTTGCCAATGACCTGTACTATGCTGGGACTTCTCACTGACCTCCCTGAGCGGAGGCAGCTCCTCTCAAGACTTCCTGCCTGCAACCACAGAGGCCTCTCTCAGCAAACCTGTCCCTTTGGGGCAGCTCCTCCTGCCCACTTGTGTCTATGCAAGTGTCTTTCACTCTTCTGTCCGTTTCCCTAATAAATTTGTTCTTTAAACATAACTAATGTCTCTGTCTTGTGGAGAAACTTGCCTGGGAAACTTGCAGTGTGCCGCTGAAATAGGAGCTCTGGTGAAACATTTCCCAGGGTGAACCCAAGGACCCAGCAGTCTAAACCCATCAAATCCAAACACGACATCATTAACATATCACACCCACTAACAAGGCACCCAAAATCCTCTACCATAATCCACGGCCACCCACCTCCCTTTGCTCCCCAACACCCCTCCCGCTCTGGTAGCCTCAATTCTACATCAAGATTTGTATGAGTTATTCTGGTTTTGCTTCATTCATTTCTTCTGTTTGTTATATATTTTACATATGAGTTAAATCATCTGCTACTTGTCCATCTTCTGACTGACTTAGCACATCCCCTCTAGTTTCATCTATGCTGTGGCAATGTTGTCTTTCCCCCTCTGTTAAGTATTTGAACAGATGTGTAGTTCTCAGACAAAATACTTTTTTTGCTTATAATCTTGTTATTCAAATAGAAAAAAGTTTTCTGACTCATTTTTGAAAATGAGAGCAGTGATATTGTTACAGGGCAAACCCCGATATAAAATGGGGTTTCCTGAATGTGGGTCCTCACCTGTGTGCTTAAAGGGGACTGATTAATGCTAAACTGCAGACACATAGAAAAGGTTGATAAAAGGTTTATTTACAAGGGAAGAGGAAATGGGAAATGAATAACTTAGGAAGAGAAAGAGGGAGATAAGTTCGTAAATGCGTCCTACCATTCCGCTGTCCTGGAATCTCAATGACCGTGGAGCTGACAAAATCCTAGCATGCCTTGTGGCCAAAAAGGGGTGACCCCTGGCCACATGGTCAGTTAAATACCCAACCGAGAGCCTAGTTGCTTAACTCCGCTCTCAGGTCTTCCCAACCTTCTCTTTGGTGATCATGGGATTTGTAGTTCGCAGTGTCATGAGGGTGGAGTCCACAAAGCCTGTATGGAGTTTGCTCAGGACATCCTTCACCCCATCAACATCATGCATTCAACATAAATCCACAAGGCATATATGGCAGGTGTAATGGGCAGACTGATCTCTGTTTATCATTACATTATATACTGAACTCTATCTTTTAATTTATAATGAAAAATGTTTAGATAAAATTTCACTAGCAACTTTGAAAACTCTGCTTTTCATTTTTACAATAATGTAAAATTTAAATATGAGTATGGATATAAGTAAAACTAACTTGAAAACTTTAGTTTATAGTCACAATGCATATTTTTAATCTTTTTCTTAAGTAGAGACAAATATTTAATTGCATATAATTATTAAGAGTCCTTCAATTAATAAAGCGGCATCATATAAAATCCCAGAAAAGCCTATCTTTAAGTTTTTCTTAACAATTATCTGATTTTTGAAATGTATACCTTACTGTTTTAATTTAATCTGTAAATGCATGACTGGGGGTTCCCCAGCACTCCTTGTTCTTGGGTATAGGGTGTATTGTCTTGGTACCCAGAGTTCCTGCTTATCAGGTAGGTGTAAGTTTATGCAGGGGGACTCTCACCAAGGGCAAAAGCCCTGGTATTATAACAGGGTGGTCCCCAGGAGGAGGTTAAGTTACGGGTTCCCTGTCCCACCCAAGGGAGGGTGGAGCTGAGCAGGGAGAAAAGAAACTGGAGAAGAAACTGAGGAAGGAAGGAAGCAGGATGAAGAGCCTGAAGGAGATCTGGAGGAGGTGTAACAGGGTGGTCCTCAGGAAAGGGGGAGGTTTCTTGCCCCACCCAAGGGAGGGTGGAGCTGAGCAGGAAGAGAAGAGGAAGCTGCAGAGGAGACTGAGGAAGGAAGAAAGCCGGATGGAGCCAGAAGGAGACCTGGAGGAGGCGCTTGGAGCCAGGAGACATGTGAAGAAACTGCGCTTGTCTTTTGGTCGTGGACTGGGTGACACAGATGTGGGTGAGACCCGTGGGGAGGTGACAATGGCAGCTTTTATCTTGATTTTGATTTTGTTCTTTTCCTTCCGGGCTTGTCTGGTTGTTTCTGACCCTTTTCTGTGGGTCCCCACTGGAAGGTGCTTTAGACTTGTGGCAGGCTTTGGGGCCTTGCTCTGGGCCAATCCCATTTGGATGGAGTTTTACTCACGAGGGGACGGGTAACTTTGGGTGCTTGATTTAGAAACTATATTCTTTGCCTTTCCTGTATTGTTTCCTAGTTGTATTAAAGTTCCTTCCCATTAAAGTCTCATATCTTTTGTGTTGATGCGGCGGATGGCAGAACCCTACATAAAATAGGCAGGTTTGCGGGATTTGGGCTGCCTCTCTCCCTGCTCTATAACAGAGGCACATGGAGCAGAGAGACACATGAAGAAACTGTGCTTGTCTTTTGGTCATGGACTGGTTGAGACAGATGTGGGTGAGAGACTGTGGGGAAGATAACAATGGCAGTTTTTTGTCTTGATTTTGATTTTGCTCGTTTCCTACAAAACTTGTCTGGATGTTTCTCACCCTTTTCTGTGGGTCCCCACAGAAAGGTGCTTCGGACTTATGGCAGGCTTTCTGGCTTTGCTCTGGGCCAATCCTGTTTGGATGGACTTTTACCCATGAGGGGACGGGTAACTTTGGGTGCTTGATTTAGAAACTATATTCTTTGCCTTTCCTGTATTGTTTACTAATTGTATTACAGTTCCTTTTCATTAAAGTCTCCTATGTTTTATGTTGATGTGGCGGATGGCAGAATCTATTTTGAGCAGGCAGGTTTGGGGGCTCTGGGGTTCCCATGTCCATGCCCTGTAACAGTATGAGAAACATACTGGCAAACCAGTATATGCTGAAAACAGCAGGCAGATATTAGCATAGAGATAATATGCTTTGACTAGTAGGAACTATGGAGCCCCCCAGGCAATAGCCCCTGGCTACAACACCCTAACTTAGATCTGTAAAAACTGCTTCCCCTTGCATGTACCCTCCCTACTTACTTGCCCCTTCTTTGTACTTGATGTTAATAAATATGAGACTGCCTTTGGATCAGGGTTGCACATTATTTCCAGTGTAGCCCCTCTAGGCTTCTCATTGCTCCACATGGACTTTGAGTAATCTTTCCTCATCCTGGCACAGTTTCCAACACTGCTGCCCCATGAGACAATACATGACAAATACAGGACTTCTGCTCTCTTTTTCTGACAGTTTATTTGGTTTAGAGTTGCTTGACTCTTCCTCTGCATATATAGATCTAGAAGGCAGAATTAGCAGACTACAGAAATATTGAGGGGAAATTTAATTCCCAGTTCTTCTCATGGGTGAATGTAGTAGGAAATGATTGAAGATAAGCTCTCAAATAGGCAAATATAAGCTTTTAAAAGATATCAATGGAAGACAAATATCAATTAATTGAGAGTTAAACCAAAATTATGTGAAAATTGTTATGAAAAAGAACTAGTGGTATTGAACAGTCACATATATTCATATATTTTGGAGGTAAATATATGTATTATCAAATAGTAACTGATTTTTTTCTGTTAAGTTAATGCTTTTTGTTCTTGATTCTTTTTTGTTTTATTTTTATGTTAGTTTACATCATTGTTTGCATTATAGCTGTGAAAATTCTCTCCCCTTCTGGCATTGTTACCATAATATATCCACCCTCAAAGAATTCACCATCTATAGACTCTTGTGCTGCATTCTCCATTTGGTTGTGCTTGATTCTTATATTTATGTGATACCTGTATACAGTTTCTGAAAACTCCTTGGGTAACTTAACGTGAAGGGAATACACATGGAAAGAGCAGATTATTGAACAGTTTATTTTGAATTGAAAAATTCATTTTCAATTGAATTTTTGAAATTTCTGATATAGATAATAGTTTCTTTTAGAGTATTAGTAGTTACAATACATGCAAATTATAGCTTTGGAAAAATGTATTGTGATGAAGCAATATTTTCTACTAAAGATTTAATAAAGAACAGGAACAAATTGGAGAGAAAAGCAAATGTTAGAGTTTTCATCCTCAACCAGGCCAAACCCTGGGACTTGCAGTAGAAATTTTGAGATGGTCGGACACTGAGAAGAGAAGGCAGACATCTATATCATAGGTGGTTCCCAGGAAATAAAGATCTTTGGAGTTGTATTATACTACTCTAGCATCATGACCCCATGGAAAACAAAAATGGTAGCATGTGTTTTCTAAAGAGAAAGGCCTGATGCCAACAACAAAAAAATGCATTTCAAAGACTCCCGAAGGCAGTTTCTGGTGCAGTGTTGTAGTATAAATCTGCTTCACTCCTCAAATCTTACCCTGCGATGCCATCACAAGGACATGGAAGAGTAAATGCAATTTTCTAATTACAATTTTTTTTAAGTTTTATTTATTTATTTATACAAGAACCGGGGTATAGGCCAGATGCGCGGGAGGGTGAGAGGATTCACCAGAGACAGAGCGGTGAGCAGAACAGGCAGACTGATGAAATATACTGCTGAGGGGAGCAGCGGGTTAGGCAGGAGAGGTCTGCTGCGCCATGTGGGACCCTCCCCGGCTGGCGGGGATCGAACCTGGACTGCAGAGGCTGCGGACAGCTTCACAGTGTGGCACTCAACTGCCTGCGCCTTGGGGGGAGGCCCCTAATTACAATTTTTAAAACTGAAGTTACTGATAACCTTAGATGCTACTGCATTTAGCTGAAAATATCTAGCTTTAGTTTTTTTAGTCATGTGAAATGGGAGTTTGAAATAGAGATGAATTATGGTTATAAGGATATTTTAAAATAGCTCTTTAGTATATATCATTTTGTTATGAGGACTCATTACATCAGTTGAAAACTAAAATTAAAGAATCTAATAGGAGAAAAATACAAGAAATGTTAAATGTTAGTAATAAAAATCTAGGTAATATATAAAGAAATCAGGAAGTGACTATTAATTTTTATTATAATTTCCAGAGTCAAGGTACTCTTTCATTTTGAGGATAATTTAATCTGAAACTTATTTGTAAATATAAATATAATACTTTAACATAAGTTCATACAAAAGTAAAAGTAGTATGTTTATTATGCATGAGTGAAAAAATCCAAGAAAGCATTGTGCGCAGTAAAAGATTATATAAAATGAGAAAAAAAGAAAGGAAGCCAAAAATACAGCAAGTACAATAAAAGATAAAAGAAGATATGTATCAGTTTATGCAACAAATTGTTTCTTGGAATGGGTTCCAAATTGAAACCTATCTATAGATGCTTACAGTGCTGTATTTAAAATGATACAAAAACTAAAACACGAAACAGCATAAGGCAAATCCCAAATGAAATATGTATAAAAAAATCCCAAAAAAAAGCAGGTGTCAGTATATTCTTTTAAGATAAAGTAGAATTCAAAGTAGAAAACATTAAGTTCAAAAAAAAGATCATTCTTATTTAGAAACAGTACAGTACAAAAAAAGCTGTATTTCGCAGGAAACAATGAACCACTGTATAATACCTAAGAGAATATCAAAATATATAAAGGGAAAGAGACACATGAGGGGAAAAGAAATAGTAAGAAATGTTACTCATTTTTTTGTGTATCATAGAGGTGAAACTATAATAGATAGTAGGTTTTTATATAGCTGTTCTACATGCCAGAGGCTGTTTTAAGTGGTTTGCATGCATTTATTTAATCCTCACAACATCCCTCTCAGGTTATATTCTCCAATTGTTTAATATAAGAAATCTAAAACAGACATACGTTAAAATTTTGCCAAAAGCCACACAGTTGGTTATGGAATTTGAATTTTAAGCTAGGCAGCTGAACTCCAGAATTCAGAATTGGATCCACAACATTGCTATAATTGTAGGTGATATAATTAAGATTTATTTAATAATTGTCCAAATATGAACTTTAGTCATTTAACTGCATCTTTCCAAGTTTCAGTGGGAATGTGTGGAAAATTATTTCATTAATGAATTTTAATAAATTCAAAACAAACTGACAGAAGTTGCCAACAACTGACAAAGTGGAAAAAATATTAATAAAAGTTAAGACAATTCAACATAACAGGATTAATATTCCTGTTGTGGTATGCACGGAAGACACTGAAGTGGCAGGTCCACTGCACACAAGTCATGGTTCAGGGATGTGAAACCCAAGTTGTGTTTGACCAAGGGAGGGAGATTAAGTCAAAGACTTGGTGGGAGTGGGGTGGCCTTAGTAAAGCCACAGAGACATATGAGAGTAGGTTTCGGAAAACTGCATATATCATTACTTCTGCTACATTGGGGCAAGATGAGAAGTCAAAAGGGATGGCTGAAAAGATGATTAAAGTCAATCTTTTCTACAATAGGTTAAATCCTGAGAGATCTGTTAAAATTGAGTATTATTTCCATCAAAAGGTTACATATGTGAAGTTTCAAAAGGAAAATTCGTACTATAAGGCTTATGAAAATATAATAGCAGGCTCCTGGCCTAATTATTCCTAGGAGCTTCCACTTTATCCTGTTTATTTTGACATTTATTCTTTTATATTTAAATACTACTCATATACTAACCGTTCTTTCCTTCTTTCTTTTTAAAATTCACACGTATAATTTTTTGGTCATGTTTCAAAATATTTGCTCAAATTTGAGATGCATATTCCTCTGTCTTATCTTAAAGAAATGAAGACATAAAAAATTAAAATAATTTGCCTAAAGTCTTAACAAGTCTTTTAAGTAAAGTCAAACAATTTTTTAAAAAGATTTATTTATTTATACAATAACCGGGGTACAGACCAGATGCACGGGAGGGTGAGAGGATTCACCAGAGACAGAGCAGAGAATAGAACAGGCAGACTGACGAAATACACTGCTGAGGGGGACAGCAGGCATGAGAGGAGAGGTCTGCTGCGCCATGTGGGACTCTCGCTGGCCTGCTGGGATCAAACCTGTGCTGCAGAGGCTGCGGACAGCTTTCCAGTGCTGCGCCCAACCACCTGTGCCGCCAGGGGAGACCCTAAGTAAAGTCAAGCAATTTTTGCACATAAAGCAAGTATAAGGGAGCCAACTATGATAAGAACATTGGGTTTTGCTTTTGTCTTTTATTTGCTATAGTATAATATTGTCATTTCTAGTTACTGTTAAAATCCTGTATAAATTTGTAAGAACAGTACATTGCACCAAGTAATGAATTTCATGAATTAAATAAAAATTAAAATAGTTTTTCTGCTTTGCAATCTATTTTAAATTAATTTTGCTTTTGTGGATTTTTACAGAGCATTGAGACTTTGGGATTAGAGTTCACAACAGAAATGTTTCCCAATATTTATTATAATTTTATTTAAATTTTTAAGGGGCCTCCTTGGTGGTCTTGGGGTTAAGTCTCAGCACTACTACTGCTGCCACCTGGGTTCCATCCCTGTCCAGGGGAGCTAACCCACATGGCAGGGAAGACCTCTCCTGTCTCTCCCACTGCGCCCCTCAGCAGTGTATTTCAGTAGATCTGCCTGTTCTGCTCCCCACTTTGTCTCTGGTGAATACTCTCACCACTTGTACCTCTGGCCTACACCCCAGTTCCTCTATGCAAAAATAATAAAAAAAAGTTTCACACATTTGACAACCAATAATATAAAGATTGATTTGTCTTTCAGCATCTCTCCATCAGATATATGATTTTTACCTCTTTCTATTGTTTCATTATACTTCCATCACACTTTTGGGTTAAATAGTTATTTAAAAAATTGGCTATTTTTATAGCTGCAATACATATTATGCTATAATTATTTTCTCTTTAATTCACTTTTTAAACAGTCAATAAAATTTTGTTATTCATTGTTTACCTTCTATCCACCCTATAAATAATTTACACTTAAGTTTTCAACTATAATTGAAAATAATTCCTAAATATGTTCAAACATAACAACTATTCTGCTTAGTTGTACTGCTCTCAGGACACTCTGTCCACTTGCTTTAGTTGAACTCTTTTCAGTATAATTTAAATACTACCATCTTGATGACCCTGTTCTTTGAACAATATTATATCTAGTATATTTTACATTTCTGTTTCCTTTCTACTAATTGATTCCCTGATTTTGGTAAAGTACATTCACCATTAGCTTTCTGAACAAAATCCTGGGTTATGAATTACTTTCTGTTCCGCTTTATTTCTTGTGGTTTTAGATTTTCTCTGAGTTTCTAAATCATCTTAAGGGCTTAGGTTTTAGCTTTCTCTGAAGTCATTATCATATATTATTAGCTCATTTATTTTTTGGCTTTCCTGTCCACTCTTCTTTTTCTAGTCATTTCATCCTAGTGGCTTAACTCCTGATTCTTTCTGTTACTATCTATTAAAAGGGTTGGGCAGGCCGACTCTGAAATGCCCCTCCCCTCCATGATCGCTGCCTCTGGCCATGCATGGTCTTGTGCAACCTCCTTACCTTAAATGTGAAAGGAACCCAGTATCTTACTGCTAATGAATAGTATATCAAAGATATAATGGTATGTTACCTCTGAGATGGGGTTACAAAAAGCCCTTGATTTTGGAGTTATTTTCTCTCTCTTGCTCTCAATCTCAATCAAGTTTTCATATCAGAGCTGCCTTAGAGATGAGTCCACACTGCAAGTAGGAAGTTCTGTGATCAGTAGTCATAAAGGAATGTAAACCCTCATTGCAATGGACTGAAAAGAACTGAATTCTGCCACATGAATGAGCTTACAAGAGTTCCTCCCTCAGTTAATTCTGTGGATTAGACTGCAGCCTTGGCTGACACCGTGGTTTGTAGCCTGGTGAGAAACACTGAGGCAGAGTTACTTAGGTAAGCCATTCTACTATACAGGGGATGTTTATATATGCCCACACCCCAATTTATATGTTGACATTATAAAACACAAGATAATTATATTCGATGATGGGGGACTTTGGGAGGTGATTAGATCATGAGGGATATATCCTAATGAGTGGGATTAGTGCTTTTATAAAAGAGATTCCAGAAAGTTCCTTTGCCTTTTCCACCATGTGTGATACAGCAAAAAAGATGTCTATGAACTAGGAATTATGCTTTCTCCAGATATTGTATCTATCTATCAATGTCTTGCTCTTGGCTTTATTACTTTCCAGAGCTGTGAGAAATAAATTTCTATAGTTTAAAATCTGTTAAATATATTGGTACTTTCTTGTTGCAATCTGAATAGACCTAGACACCAACACACAGAAACTGTGAGATAATAAATTCTTGTTTTAAGCTACTAAATTGGGGTTATTCATTTTATAACCATAGATAATGAATATAGACAGATTTTAAGAATAGAGATAACTACATGTGTTTGATTTACTATGTTTGAATGGAAACCTGAAGGCTCTTCAAGTTACTACATAAATTTTTTTAAAGAGAGCAAAATAATTATTTCAGAGTTACTTTTTTGGAAAAACTTGTGGGGAACATATTGCAGGAATGAGATTGGAAGAAAGCAGTATTATAGCAATCAGTTGCAGAATGATGAGGCCCTCAATTAAGTCACTATAAGCAGCTTGGAGAAGAGAAGGCAAATTTGAGAGGTATTAAAAGGAATCATTGATACAATGTGATTGCTGAATAGATATTGTGATTAAATAATAAGCAAATTCCTTGGGGATTCCTTGAACATAAGAGTGGATCATGGTTCTCTTAATTAGGATAAAGACTAGAGAAGGAGCAAATGTGAAGAGGATAAGGATGGATTTAGTTTTGGACATTCTAAGTTTGAAATGCTCAGGCACATCTGCATGAAAATAATGATAATAATGGTAATTATAAGTAGGATGCATTAAGTCCTTAATTATTGATAGACCCTGTTTGATGCATTCTACATGGATTATTTTGTTTTGTTTTTTTTCCTGACAATATTATTTAATAGGTACTTTCATTATTACAATTTAACAAAATAATGTGGATAGGAGAGAGTAAAGAGCTTGCCCAAAGGGAAGACAGTGATTTTCAGATAATAATTTCAACAAAAGGAGTGTGTTTTCAAAGCTCAAAATCTCTCTTCACCTCATATTGTTCTTATAGGACCAGTTCTCAAAAGAAAATAATTCAGCATTGTCTTCAGAAATTCTGAATTTCTTTTGGTTGCCCTAAACATTTTGTAATCATACATTTCTGGTTCTAATTACATGTCTGGGCCTACAGCCTAGAAGATAATTGCAAGCATTTAAAATTTCCTGGTAAATTATTATATTTTGTGAATCAGTTACATGTAAGATATGTTGTTGATAGATGTAGAAGAGGACAGGCCTGGTTTTAGTGTTAAATTTAATCATTAGAGTACTATTCTCCTGGGTGAGGTATCTCACATTCACTTAAGTAGATTATAATATTGGCTGTTTAAACCCAGGATCTTTAGTAATAAGAGGTTGTACAGGATAAGAGTTACTTTAATTTAATCGTGCTTTTGAAAAATTATGATCCAAAAGGTGTTATGTAAATACCATTGAATTAGGTTTATTTTGATTTTACTTTTAAAAATGGTGTTCTACAAATTGCAGCTCGGATTGAACAGAAAAATTCATTTCATCTCTGAAATGATGATAAATTTGTCAGAACATATACATTTCCATTAAGATGAGTAAGTAAACTTTCATGAATATTGCAGATGTCTATGGAGACTGTAGGAAGATATTTAGACAATTAAAGCAATAGAGATATGAAAACTAATGGTCAAGTCTAGGGAAATTAATGGAAGACTTGCTCACAGGTACTAATTCAAACAATTTCAATGAATTCAGTGAGCTCTTGTCTGAACTGTTTGCATTCTGTCTTCTATTTACATCAATTTCCCAAACTCATCTCAATGCCTTATGAGGTATGTTTACATGCCCGCATGTGTGTGTGTTTGTGTGTGTGTGTTTTAATTCATCCTTGAATCTTGAATGTTTCAGCATGCTTTTATAGGAATAAGGATTATTTAGGGACTCTGTTTTTAGTGTCAATAAGAAGGAGCTTGTCATAATGCTCAAGAATACAAGCATAGAGAGCTACGTTTGAATCCTGACTGCCGCTTATTTGATATCTGTAACTATATACCTCCCATAGTCAGTTTCATATATAAAATGGTGATAAAATACTTTTCTTCCTGACAGGATTATTACAGGATCAAATGGGAATCTATGCAAAATGCTTCCACCTAATGTCTTGTATAAAGTGAGTGCTCAGTTACAGTGAAATTATTATTAGGTACTTGTCATCTCTTTCCAACCTTGCCTCACTGCTCCCTTTTTCTTTTGAAAATTATTAAATACTCATAGTCAAAATGAAATCAAATTATGGCTCAATATGGAAATTTGAAGAAATCTTGGAAAAGTTTTAATTCTGTGGGTTAACATAGCTTTACTTGATTCAATTTAAAAGTATTCTCAAAAGGAAAAGAAAACTAACAGAAAGACTTCCTGCCTGCATTATACTTTGCTGAGATTTACTGATTCTAGTTTCCTTCTGCTCTAGTTAAGATTGCATTACTTAGGAAGGCTTTCAAAAATAGGCAGGATCTGGGAACTTTTAAACAACCCACCTTCAAGTAAGTTTATAGCCAATGAACAGTGTTTCCCATTAGAAAGAAACCTTTTATCTTTTGACTATTTTCACAGAGAACTTAATAAGAGTAATTGGGAGGCAGCTGGAACACTTTGACAGCTCTTAGAGAAAGAAGCAGGATTTCTTTGGAGAAGGATTACTAATACTGTATTTAAGAGAAAGAGGACCTATCTTGGGATTGAGTCAGTGAGACTGGCTTCCCAGGGTGAAGAGGTTGCTGTTACTTTGTGAAGAAACTAACTGAGTTGGTTTTGTGATGAATATTTCTTTTTTTTTTTTTAAATAAATTTTATTGTTATATTCCCCATACAATTGCAGCCCCCCCATTCTGACCCCAATCCCTACCCTCCCGCCCCCCTAAAAGTGTCTCTGGTTCATAGTTTTTTGTTGATTTTGATTTTCACTATCTTATAGTTATTCATTTTCCTGGTCCCTTATTTAAGTTTTCTAGATTCCTGCTATGAGTGAGACCATCCGGTATTTTTCTTTTTCTTTTTGGCTTATTTCGCTGAGCATGATCCCTTCCAGCGCCATCCATGTTGCTGCAAATTGCATGTGTTTATCTTTTTTGAATGCTGAGTAATATTCCATGGTATATATGTACCACATCTTCTTGATCCAGTCATCTATTTTTGGGCATTTGGGTTGTTTCCAAAGCTTAGCTATTGTAAACAGTGCTGCTATAAACATAGGGGTGCAGGTGTTCTTTGGAATTGATGTTTCTGTGTCCTTTGGGTAAATACCTAGGAGTGGAATTGCTGGATCATATGGAAGCTCTATGTTTAGTAGGTCCAGAAATCTCCACACAGCTCTCCACAGTGGTTGGACCAGTTTGCACTCCCACCAACAGTGCAGAAGAGTTCCTTTTTCTCCACACCCTCGCCAACATTTGTTGTTGCTAGTTTTTTTAATATGTGCCATTCTCACTGGTGTAAGATGGTATCTCATGGTAGTTTTGATTTGCATTTCCCTGATGACAAGTGATGTTGAACATTTTTTCATATGCCTGTTGGCCATTTGTATTTCCTCTTCAGAGAAGTTTCTTTTAAGCTCTTCTGCCCATTTTTTGACTGGGTTATTTTCTTTGTTGTTGTTGAGTCTCATCAGCTCTTTGCAGATTTTTGTGATCAGTCCTTTATCATTAGTGTTGGGTGCAAAAATGTTCTCCCAGTTGGTGGGGTTTCTCTTTGTTTTTGTTATTGTCTCTTTTGCTGTGCAAAAGCTCTTTAATTTGATGTAGTCCCAGCTGTTTATCTTTGCCTTCACTATCACTGCTTTGGGTGATGTGTCTGTAAAGATGTCTTTGATGTGCAAATCACGTAGTGTTTCGCCTATATTTCCTTCTATATATTTTATGGTTTCAGGTCTTATGTCTAGTTCTTTAATCCATTTTGAGTTGATTTTTGTGTATGGTGTGAGGTGGTGGTCAAGCTTCATTCTTTTGCATGTAGCGACCCAGTTTTCCCAGCACCATTTATTGAACAAACTTTCTTTGCTCCAATGCATATTCTTTGCTCCTTTGTCAAAGATTAGTTGACCATAAATCTGTGGGTTTATTTCTGGATTTTCTATTCGATTCCATTGGTCTGTATGTCTGTTCTTGTTCCAATACCATGCAGTTTTGATGATTATGGCTTTGTAGTAGAGTTTGAAGTCTGGGAGTGTGATGCCTCCATTCCCTTCTTTTTTTTTCAGGAGAGCTTTGGCTATTCGGGGTTTTTTTGTGATTCCATATGAATTTCATCAATAATTGTTCTATTTCTTTGAAGAATGACATTGAAATTTTGATTGGAATAGCATTGAATCTGTATATTGCTTTTGGAAGGATGGCCATTTTAATAATGTTTAGTCTTCCAATCAATGAGCAGGGGATGTCTCTCCATTTCTTTGTGTCTTCTTCTATTTCTTTTAACAGTGTTTTATAGTTTTCTTTGTATAGGTCCTTTACCTCTTTTGTTAGATTTATTCCCAAATATTTGATTTTTTTTGTTTCAATAACAAAAGGGATGGTCTTTTTGATTTCTTCTTCTTCAGATTTATTGTTTGTGTATAGGAAGGCTACTGACTTTTGCGTGTTGAGTTTGTATCCTGCCACTTTACTGAACTGATTGATGAGTTGAATTAGCTTTTCTGTGGAGTTTTTGGGGTTCTCTATATATAATATCATATCGTCTGCAAATAGTGATAGTTTGACTTCTTCTTTTCCTATTTGGATTCCTTGGATGTCTTTCTCTTGTCTTATTGCCCTGGCTAGGACTTCCAGTATTATATTGAAAAGCAATGGTGAGAGTGGACATCCTTGTCTTGTTCCAGATCTTAATGGAATTGCTTTCAGCTTTTCACCATTGAGAATGATACTGGCTGTTGGCTTGTCATAGATGGCCTTTATGATGTTGAGGTATGTTCCTTGTATCCCAAGAATTTCAAGGGCTTTTATCATGAATGGGTGTTGCACTTTGTCGAAAGCTTTCTCAGCATCTATTGATATTATCATATGGTTTTTATATTTCTTTTTGTTGATGTGTTGGATAACATTGATTGATTTTCGGATGTTAAACCATCCTTGTGCCCCTGGAATGAATCCAACTTGGTCGTGGTGAATTATCTTATGGATACATTGTTGGATTCTGATAGCTAAAATTTTATTGAGGATTTTTGCATCAGTGTTCATTAGGGAGATTGGCCTGTAGTTTTTCTTTTTTGTGTTGTCCTTGTTCGGTTTTGGTATTAGTGTAATGTTGGCTTCATAAAACGTGTTTGGTATTGTCCCTTCCTTCTCAATTTTTGGGAAGAGTTTGTGAAGGATAGGCACTAATTCGTCTCTGAATGTTTGGTAGAATTCATTTGTAAATCCATCAGGTCCTGGGCTTTTGTTTTTGGGGAGGTTTTTGATTACCATTTCAATTTCGCTAATTGTAATTGGTCTGTTTAGGTGTTCTATTTCTTCTTTATCTAGCTTTGGGTGATTGTAGAGTTGTAGGAATTTGTCCATCTCCTCTAGATTGTTGAACTTGTTTCCATATAACTGTTCATAGTAGTTACTGATTATTCTTTTGATTTCTGCTGTGTCCGTTGTGATTTCTCCTCTTTCATTGACTATCCTGTTTATTTGTGCTTTCTCCCTTTTTTCCTTTGTGAGCCTGGCTAGGGGTTTGTCTATTTTATTGATTTTTTCAAAGAACCAGCTCTTGGTTTCATTGATCTTTTGGATTGTTTTTTTAGTTTCAATTTCATTTATTTCTGCTTTGGTTTTTATTATTTCTTTTCTTCTACTGGTTTTGGGGTTTTTTTGTTGTTCTTTTTCTAGATCTTTGAGCTTCGAGATTAGGTTGTTTCTTTGCGTTCTTTCTTGTTTCTTGATGTGAGCTTCTATTGCTATATATTTTCCTCTTATTACTGCTTTTGCTGCATCCCATACATTTAGGATATTGGTGTCCTCCTTGTCGTTCAATTCAAAAATTTTTTTAATTTCTTCTTTGATCTCCTCATTAGTCCAATGGTCTTCCAGTAGTGTGGTTTTTAATCTCCATGAGGTAGGAAAGTTCCTTGCCTTCTTTTTATGGTTTATTTCTAGTTTGATGCCTTCATGGTCAGAAAAGATGGTTGATATGATTTCAATCTTGGTGTATCTGTTGATGTTTGTCTTGTGCCCCAGTATGTGATCGATCCTGGAGAATGATCCGTGTGCGCTTGAGAAATATGTGTACTCCGTTTTTTTGGGCTTTAGTGTTCTATAGATGTCTGTTAAGCCCAATTGCTCTAGGTCCTTATTTAGAGCTTTAGTTTCTTTACTTATTTTTTGTCTTGTTGATCTATCCATTGTTGATAGTGGTGTGTTGAAGTCTCCCACTACGTATGTGTTTTCTCTGATGTCTGTTTTCAGAGAGGACAACAGTTGTCTGATATATTTTGGTGCTCCTTCGTTTGGTGAGTATATGTTAATGAGTGTTATTTCTTCTTGAAGTATTGTCCCCTTGATCATAATGTAGTGACCATTGGGGTCTCTTTTTATCTTTTTGAGTTTGAAATCTGTTTTATCTGATATAAGTATAGCTGTTCCTGCTTTCTTTTTTGGTCCATTTGCTTGTAGGATTGTTTTCCATCCTTTAACTTTGAGCCTATTTTTATCTTTTGTAGCTAAATGTGTTTCCTGGAGACAGCAAAAGGTTGGGTTTTGTTTCTTAATCCAGGCTGCAACTCTGTGTCTTTTTATTGAAGAGTTTAGTCCATTTACATTTAGAGTTATTATTGATATGTTAACATCTGTATTTGCCATTGTGTTTGTCTTTCCTTTGATTTTATTTATTTATTCTTTTAATAACTTTTTTTTTTTGGCCTTCTTTCATTGTTATTCATCCCTCTGAGGTTCTGGCTTTAGGACTCCTTGTAGTATTTTTTGGAGTGGGGGTTTAGTTGCAATGAAATTCCGGAGTTTCTGTTTGTCTGGGAAGGTCCATATTCTTTCTTCAAAGAGGAAGGAGAGCTTTGCGGGATAGAGTATTCTTGGTTGGCATCTGTTTTCTTGGAGTCTGTTGACTATGTCCCTCCACTCTCTCCTTGCCCGTAGTGTTTCTTCGGAGAAGTCTGATGTCAGCCTGATTGGTTTTCCTTTGAATGTTATCTGTTTCTTCCCTCTTGCCAGCTTCATTATTTTTTCCTTGTCCTGGATTCTTGGGAGCTTTACTATTATGTGTCTTGCTGTATTTTTCCTTTCGTCGTGGAAGTTTGGTGTTCTTCTTGCTTCTTGTATATCAATTTTCAGCTCCTTCTTCACATTTGGGAAGTTCTCTTCAATTATCTCTTTGAATATTTTCTCTGTTCCTACATCTCTCTCCTCTCCTTCTGGTATTCCTATAACTCTTATATTTCCTTTCCTCATGGAGTCAGATAGTTCCCGAAGTCTTTCTTCGTTCTTTTTCCTTCGTACTTCTCTTTCCTTTTCTGTTTTGGTTCTTTTTATTTCTGTGTCTTCAAGATTACTTATTCGTTCTTCCATTTCATCTATTCTGCTTTCAATACTTTTCCCAGAATTCTTTAGTTCTTCCATTAATTCTTTGATCTCCTGCATTTCTTTTACTTCCCTCTTTAGGGTCTCAATTTCTTTGTTCTGACCATTGTTTTCCCTCTCTAGGGACTCAATTGCGTTCTTCTGATCGTTGATTATTTTTCCCTTATCATTGTTTTCCTTTATGACTTCTGTTAGTTTTTTAATCACGGCAATTTTAAATTCTCTTTCTGGAAGGCTCAGAAATTCTTCCAAGTTATTGTCTTTGCAATCTGGGGGCTGGCTTTCTTTTTGTGGTGTGCTTTTTCTCTGGAGAGTTGCTAGGTTGCGTGTGGTTCTTCTCCTCCCTACTGTCTGTTTTCTAATTTGCCGTATGCGTTGGGACACTGTGTTGTTGGGACTGGCCGGCATCTTGGGTGGGCTTCTCTGTTCCCCTCTGGTTCTTCCAGGAGTCATGTGATGAATATTTCTTTTTCCAGAGAAAAGGAAAAAAAGAACAAGCATTTATAGACTCATTTTTTACTCAGAATACTATGCTAATGACATTTGTGTGTGTGTTGTGTGCGTGTGTTAGTATTTCAAATCTTAATGAATCCCCATCATGACCTTATGCAGCATTCAATGTCATTTTTTCATACATGCCAGTGAGAATGTGGAAATTTGAGATAGTGTGTCTGTGTTCAATGTCACACAATTGGCCAATAATAAGTATAATAGTAATTCAAACTCAAACCTCTGCTTCTTAAATTGGTATTCTTTCCACTATAACAGTGGTCCTTAAAGTGTGATCTTGGCCCAGTAGCATGCATATCACTTGTAAGAAATGTAAATTTTCAAATCTTTATTTTTTTTGAAGATTAATTTATTTATGCATACAAGAACTGGGGTACAGGCCAGAGGTGCAGGGGGGTGGTGAGAGGATTCACCAGAGACAGAGTGGGGAGCAGAGCAGGCAGATTAACTGAAATACACTGCTGAGGGGAGCAGCGGGCAAGACAGGAGAGGTCTGCTGCACCATGTGGGTAGCTCCCTGGCCAGCCGGGGATCAAACTCATGCTTCAGAGGCTATGGATAGCTTCATAGTGCTGTGCTTAACCCCTTGTGCCACCAGGGAGGCCCAAATTTTCAGATCTTAACCTAGATCCACTAAACCAGAATCCCTGGGGATAACATCCAGCATCCATGTACTATCAAATTCTTCATGTGACTTCAACACACATTAAAGATCTTTTCCACTGTATTAGTTCTTTTTCCACATTATAATATTCGCATCTGGAATTTTTAGAAGGAAATAGGTGTTAAGGATACCAGATCCAACTTGTCACTTACTGTTCTGACATTCTCTCTGAAGTCACTGTAGTCACAGACAAGATCAAAAAAGAAAACTAGGGGACTTCCTTGGTTTTCTAGAAACCACCAGAGAACAACCCTAAATCATATACAGTGTTGTAAACTAATGGTACCTCAATAGAACATATTATAAAAATAAAAACCCAAAAAGAATAAAAAAAGTCATGAGCCTCAGATTATGAAATTGAGAGAATCCACTGAGTTAAGGCTTTTATAGAAGAACTCATTTGTGGGGGGGGAAATTGAATCATGCTTTTGGGGATACCATGAGATGGTATAATATGAATATTACCTAGATGGGTATTTTTAGTTGGAAACTGTTGGTTCTAATGCTCATTAGAAAAGGAATCTTTAGAGATGAATTTGGAAATACATGCTATAAGGGGCACTGTAGTAGCTGTAATTTTTTTTATACAAAATAAATAGTAATTGTTCCTTTTACATTACTTTTAATGGACTTTTCTTCTAACCCAATGAGGCCAGCATCTTCAAGTTGGATTATAACTGCTAGTCTACCACACTCTCAGTACTACTTGATAAACACATATTGATGATCCATACAAGGCAGGGGAGTGGATGAGCATTACAAATTTCATAGTTGAAGATCTAAACCAAAAGAAAAAACATGTTTACACAATGAGAACAAAATCTAAATTCTTTGTGGTCCTAGAATCTTAGAAACAAAATCAGGAAGCTTTAGACAAAATTTTGGTTTTTGATTAACTCCAACTGCAAGCTAAAGGGTAAAGTATTAAATTACCATTTATCACAAATCAATTAAAATAAATATGGTAAGCAGATGTGACATTATAACTAGAGGAAGTAGAAGCAAAAATTAGATGATTTTACTTAAACAAATGAACAGATGCACAGAAGAAAATAAAACCAGCAAAACAAATAAACATTTGGAATAAGAAATTTTAAATTAAAAAATGAAATAAAAGGGAACTATGGTCCTAAATATAGTTAGCTGGTATGGTCCAGTGTAATCCATTCATTTCCTTGGCAAAATCATTTTTAGGCATCTGTGATGAGCATAAAGTCTATTAGTTTCTAGCTCTGACTTTCTCCCAAATTTAGATCTCATTCATGCCTGATTGTGGGAGGAGCATTGCATCCATCCAAGCTTTGCAGACATTTGGTATTCAAGATGTCAAGGAAATGTAGCAAAGTTTGGAAAGTGGCCACGGTAGCCATGTTTGTGGTTCCCACAGTCCCAGAGGCTTTGGACTGCCAGAATAAATCTGGCAGTAGTAAGGTAAGTTTCCGCCAGTGTGAGGCTTGAGCCTTGTTTGGACCAAGTTTTGAGTGTCTTGTTGATTCAGAATTTCATTTTTGTTACCACCATACTGTATAAGAAAAATACAGAAATAAACATTAAAATTTTTAAATGATTAAAAGAAAAGATGTAGAGAACTCTAATGTTTTCCATAAGCAAAGTTGTGAAGTTCAGAGTTGAATAAGCTTTTTGCAACCTCTTTTACATCTTTAAACAATTTGTGTGTTAGGTCTTCCAGGTAATTTTGAGGGACAATAAAATCTGAGAACCATGTGGACAGACATATCCTCTTTCTTTTGTGATAGCATCTCTGTAATATTAAATGGTCACTTTTAGATTATAGCCATCTAGCAAAAGATCCCATTTGAATCCTGGCTGTGTCACTAACTACCTCTGCTACATTAGCAAATACATTTAATATTCCTTGCACAATATAATTTCTAGCTTTAAAATCAGTTAATGATTGCTTCTATCTTACCGAGTGGTTTTGTTACTAATAAAAATAATATCATTAATGTAGTCACTGATATTTCCTGAGCACCTACTGTGTTTCTGGCAAAGTGCTAGAAACTAGTGAATATAGACCATAGACACACAACAGAAAATAGTCCTTTTCCTTAAGTAATAAATGCCAATTTTAATGATGCATAGGTACTACTATGGGGTAAATTGAGGGAATTATCCATTCTATGTGTATAGTATGTATGTGTATATATATATATATATATATATATATATATATATATATATATAGTCATGAACAGCAATCAGGACATCCCTCTAGAGAGATGTTCTGTTGATAGAAAGTTGCAATGAAAATAGAACAAAAATTCTGGAACACATGTGTGTAGTGGGTATAGCATTCTGGGTGAGAGGGAATAACTTGTAAAAACTTGGAGGCAACAAAGATTATTGAATATCAATTATATTGCAAGTGGCTGATGTTCTAACTGAGGCTATGATGAAATCCTGAGAGATGAATATGGATATGTAAACAGCAACCAAATCAATAAAGGTTTTAAATTTGCAATATCTTCAGGAATGTGGATCTAGCATTGAAGAATTTTAAAAGGACATTGGCCCATGAGATTCATATTTTGTAGAGATCATTATTTGCACTACGTAGTATGAGTATGGTCATGGATTTTATATAGGTTGTTGTTGTTATGATCTAGCCAAGAGATCATGATGGCCTCAATTAAGACAATGGCAATGGATAAGGTAAGACAGATATTTCATATTATGGATATAGACTTGATGGCATTTGAAAATTAATTGGATGGATATGATTGAAAATGTTTGTTAACACCAGTTTTCCAGACCATGTCAGTTTAAATATGCAAAATTAATTTTTAAAGTTAGCTGGCTATTTAATTCTTTACATTTTTTTGAGGTAACATTTGTTCATTATAACATTACAAATGATTTGGAGGTATAGAAACTCACACTCTTCAGATTAATTTTCATAATCAGTTTATCACGGGTTGAGATCTCACTGAACTGTTAGCAATCTATCCTCCTTAGAATGTCTTGCAACCCTCAAAGGGTTTTCCAAGTTGCTGCCTCTTGGGTGCTCAATGTAAGGTCTCAAGTCCCTCAGCTGTTTCTCAGATCCTCTGCTAGTCTCTAGTCTTTGTACACACAGGTCCTCTGCTAGATTGATTGTTGCCATCCCTCTGTAGGTTGAAAGGAGAATCCTTCACTCTGTGGCCAGACCTCTGGTCGGATACATGGGACACCATCTGAATTGGAAATGATAATTCTGAAAATCACAGCTAAGACCAGGTCATGCTTTAAGGATATGTTTTCAGAAGAATCAGGAACCAGGCCTGTACAACACAGATTGATTTAAAATAATATATAGATTGCACCTCATTCTAACAGTCGTTATCCTGCCTCACTCATTGTTTACTATTCTTCATGTGATCAGGAGTATCTGAATTCCCACAGTGAAGTTTCCCATGATATCCACACCTTGTATTCAGATTAAATCTACCTTCCACTTCAGAGAAAAAAAATCCCCTCATCCCAAATTGTGATTTGTACCCTGAATCTTTTTTTTTTTTTCTTTATTTCCTTGAGCTTAAATGACAAAGAGTATGTCCACTTCTCTTCATGAAAGTTCTCATCTCATTTCACAATTTTAGGATTGGTTCCCATGACACCAACAAAAAAACATAACATATAGTAAAATATCATATTTCTCAGAATCTAGATTACTTAGTTTTAAACAGTATCATATATAAAGCATGAATTGCCTTAACTTTACAATAATAAGACATAATTTAGTTTTTTTTGTCTCATTTCACCAGTGATTTAATAATCTTGATGTTAAAACTCATTTATGGCAAACTTGATATTATATTTACATACACACACATAAATGGTTTTGCTAATTGTAATAAATTTTACAAACATAAATGCTGCTATTTTTCATGAAAAAAAAACAAGAGCACAACTATTTAATATAATCCAGTGTATATTAAAGAAATAGTTTACTCCTGATGTAGAGTATAATGATATAAGATCTTCTTCTTTATTGAATATGATTTTATAAGACATCAGAAATAACATTATCTGAAACACAATCTGCTTATGACAGCTTTCCTCACTAAATCATCAATATCCTACACAGACATGATTTTTACTGGAATTTTATCTGATTAAAGATCTTCAATAAGGTGAAATGAAAAGGGAATTATGTTTTTAATACCTTTATCAGAGACATACTCTTCTTCTTTATCCTTATCCTTATTTTAGAAATAAACATTACTCTTTTCCTGAAGGTAAAGCATCACTTTTTAACAAAATTAATATGAAGAAATTTTACACGCACATGCAATGGTCCTACAATCTATACAATATATGTCAAAAAGTCATAGGACGGGTATTTCTAGCCTCTAGAAACTGATAATTTAAGCTAAATAGTACTAATATGCGCAGATAGGATGTTTTATTAAAAGTACCCTAAAGAAAGAATAATACACAGTTAAGTAAAGATTGCAAACAATTGAAAATGAACCTTAGGAAGCTTTTGGATTTGGAAAGAGAAAAAGGAATTCCTTCAGTAAAATTTTATCTTTTTTATCAATTTTATCTTCAATTAAAAAAAAACAAAAACTTATGCATAGAATCCCCAGAACATTGGTGCTATAAGAGTGCTTTCCTACACCATAAAGCCACATCCCTAGTCCTACCAACTTTACTTGTTCTAGAAAATTTAGGATATTAAATCTCTAGGTTCAATTCTTAGTTGGTCATTCCTCCCCAGGATTTACCCCTCCCATTTTTTCCTAGGAACTTTTCTCATCTGTTCCCCTACTGACTTTCAGCCCATTACATGTTTTTCAGCCCTACTAAGAATTTTGCTTTCTCTGGTGCTCTTTTGCTTCTGTATTAGTCACTTGGGTCCCTCTACTTGCATGGCTGATTGGAAATAACAGGTGGAGGAGATTGGAAATGGTTCTCTGATTTCAGAGTGGACTAGATAAAAGATAGTCCAAGTTTTCTCATTTCCCAGAAAATTCCTGCTTTTGTGTTTATTGTTTCTATGATTTGAAACTAATGTCTATCTCTTTCTGCTTTCCTCCTGCCTTGATAGAAACACTCATTCTCTCTTCTTTCTCTCTCTCCCTCTCCCTGTTTCTCTCTCTCTCTCTCTCCATAGTAGATGAAAGAACTCACTTGAATCACTGTTGCTACACAATAAGGAGTCTATGGTTTCCCTGCACATTTAGCTACCTAGTTTTAGATGATCTGTCTGTGGGAAGTTGTCATTTATTGTTTTGCTTTACAAATTGTCTACTTTGTAAATTATTCTTCTTTTCCAACGTACTTATTCTTCTGCAGTGGTTCAGGATTTTTTTTTTTTTTCCTTTGAGAAGTACTGATATCATCTTGAATGTGTTTTACCAAAGAGGGACTGCCCCAACACATGTTGAGAAAGAAAATATTCATTTGAATCCAGGAGTGAGAAGACACTCTTTACGGGTTTCTAGTCCTCTCGCCCTCTTCCTTGTCAATATCCACCTCTCAACTGTTGCATATGCAATGGTTATTGCCAAATTGTGATGTGGCATAAGGTTCCTTCTGGGCCAATTTGTGAACACTTGGAAATATCTTTTGAGCAGAACCTTGGCATTACTGATTTTACATTATATTTTAGCAAGAATTCTAACTGGTGTAATGTGAAACAGGGATCTCCTTCAGTTTTTTGCTGAAATTATTTTGGGAAAATTAATGTCCTTCATGTAGCTTCTGATTCTGAATTTGCATCTCATAGAACTTTTGGTTTAGCACAAATTTGAAAGCAGGTATATTTGCTGGCACATTTCCTGTATATTTTTAGGTTAAAAGAGTATCTTTTCCTGCATTAGTCAGTACTCTTAATATTGTAATTGACTGGATTCCAATTAAAATTGGCTTAAGCAAAATTAGATTTATTGAGTTCCATAACTAGAAAGTTCTGTTAGTTTGGCTTCAGAGTTCAAGCAATATCATTAGAACTCATTTTATCTTCCATAATTTCTTGGCTAGCTTTAAAAATTTTTGGTTCCAAATGGTAACAAAATGATTGAAGGATCTCCAGTTCTTACATAATCTCAGGTCTCACAGAAAGGACAAGGATTTTTTTTTTTTTCTGAAAATTAGAGTAAAATATCTTTCCATCTCACAAACTTAGTTTGGGTTAAGTCTTCATTCCTTAACCATCACTGACTGACCAGGCAAATGCAATATTACAAATTTCTGGATCTAAGTCACCTGGCATTGGGAAATGGAGTCAAGTTTAACAGATGCAAGTGGGCTAAGAAGAAAATCGGGATGCGATTATCAAAAAGTACTAGGTAGCAAAGACTATAGATGTTCACTCTAGTCTCTATGACATAACTATGTGGCAGAATCCAAGAAAAAATGGGTTTTAAAACGTAATGACGCAAATGTGAAAAATAACACTGTAGTGAATATTTGGTTTAGCACAAATTTGAAAAGAATTCTAATTGGTATAGTGTGATCTTCTGGACATTATGATATTGAGAATGACATAAATATAGTGGGAAGTTTTGAGAATATACAATACATATTGTAGTACACATTTTTTTCAAAGGTCAGCTGTTGTCTTAAGCACGAAAAGATTTTCTCACATCAGGAAGAAAATGTTTGAATATGACACAGAAATTATAAATAATCCCAATAATTGCCTACCTTTAAACCTCCAAATAGTACCATTTTATTGACATGGATAACATTTTAAAATACCACTGCTTATTAAATACAGTCCATAGTCATTAAAAAAATGCCTCTGACATATATACTAGAATATTTCTACAACTGAGAGCTAAAAAGAAAATACTGTCTGCATTTTATTTTATTTAAAACAAACAAACAAAAAATTCCAAAGGGAGCAAGAAAAATATCAATAGTAAAAATATTCTATTCTCAGTTAAACCTGGATTATCTGAATCCATTTTGGTGAATAAAAATCTTCCAAAGCTCAGTGGGTTAGGCAGATAAAAATGATATGTTTCCCTCCACAAACATATTTTTAAGACTTTGTTTTTCAGTAGGCAGGCAATTTTTTTGGCAATGTCTGGATTTCTAGTTGTGACTGTGCAAATAGAAGGAAGTTATGCCATATGGATATTAGTGAAATTCTAGATTTCAGTTATCTTTCTTATTGAGAGAAAACCAAATCTCCATAATTACAATTATAAAAACTTGAAATTTGAAAGTGTATGATCAGATTTGTTATGAGTTAAATTATGCCTTTCAAAATTATGTTTGGGAGTTCTAACCCCTAGCAACTTAAAAAAGTAGCCATCTTTGGAGATAGGTCTTTAAAGAAATGATTAAATTGAAATGAGACTCTTTAGGGTGAACCCTCATGCAATATGACTTGTGTCCTTAAAAGAAGAGGAAATTTGGACACATGAGAACACACTAGAGGAAGACCAAGTTAAGGTAACAGAAAAAGACTGCCATCTGTAAAGCAAGGGAAGAGGCCTCCGAGAAACTAAGCCTACTGACATTCTGATCTCAGACATTTAGATCTGTGTAAAATAATTTTTTTATACTATTCAATCTGCGGTATTTTGTTTTGGTAGCTCTAAAATACTAACAATGGGCTTAGAAACATTGGGGTTCATGATAGAACAGTCAAATCATCATTAATTTCTAAATATTGTCTTGGGATAGATAGCTCATCACCAGTCATTGAATTATCATTATGCCAGGACCAAAAAATAAAAACAATAGAATAGCTTAAGTGTTATGTAAGAGTTGTATTTACATGACTTGGCTAGAGGATAGATATGAGTAATGAGGGTTATTGGAGAGGGAGGCATCAGAACAATGGTTAGGGTATAAGTTGAGGAACCTGGTAGGTAGCATCAACATTCACTGATTGAGGAAAAACCTCAGATGGAAGCACATTTCAGGGTGATGATTCAGTTGAAGAACATTAATATTCATTACTAGTAGAGTTATTTCTGAAAGGAAATGATTAGAAAGTTAGGACTAGAAACTAGAATATAAACAGTAGACTTGTTTGAAGCCCATTGCAATGATAAAGGTGAAAGCTTTTGGTGATTTTGCTGCAGAGTAGTAACTCTGGAGGGGTTAGAAATTGAAAAATTTGGAATGTATTTTGAATTTTAGTCAACAAGTCTTGCTGCTTGATTGGATCCAGCAGTCAATCTAAAGGTAGTAAGATTTGCTTATCAGTATGATTGGTTGTAAAAGAAATGAAGGTTTTCCCCAAGTTTTTATTCAGCACAACACAAAGAAAAGACTGTCATTTAGTAAGATAGGGTAGGAGTTGGGAAAGTTAAACTGTCTTGTCAAATGGATGGAGGGAGATTACCAAGATATTGCTATTGGACTTACTCATTTTGATTTACCTTTTAATCAAGCAAGATAATACATTGAATACAGATCATAAAACCCAAGCAAGATAAATGTGAAGGACTGGTGTGTCATCTACAAGTTGTTGAAACTTATAAAAAAGCAGCCAAAAAATAAAAGCATCCAGGGAAAAAAGACACATATACAAAATGTAGTTGATGCCTACTAAAAAATAATGGAAAGACTTCCTTAAATTGTACCAAGGGGATTTTTTTATACCTCTTCTGTTCAAAGCAAACTCCTTTCTTTACTTTAGTTATATAACTTCCCGCCTTGCCTCCTTTCTTTTTTGTTCTATTGTGGACTGTGTTCCTCTAAGGTTGGCTCTCTTAACAGGGGGGACTTGGTGTGGTCCACACTCAGTGGACTGGAACTCAGATGGCTCTGGCTGGCAGGGGTTGCATCACACACAGGCTGTGCTTCCTGCATTGCCTGCCAATGGCTCCACAGCCACCATCACTACTACTGCCTGAAACTAGTGAGAGGCACTCACCCATTTGAATTTTCACAAGGAATTATCAAAATCTCTCTTTTGCCTGTTCTTCCCACTGTTATTGGGCCCAATCTAGGCACAATATTGGCCCGATCTAGGCACACTGTCTGAAATCTCTTCATTCTCTTTCTTTTAGGAGAAATTCTCTTGCCCACCCAGGTCAGAAAACTCCCAGTTACCTAGATCTGCTCTGTTTGCATCTGTACCCCATTTTGGAAAAGTCTGTTTGGTGAATTTCCCTAGGGCCATGGATGGCTGTCCCCTACACTATTGCTTGGGCTGTGGTGTTTAATTTCCCTGCCACATTTTCCTTTACCTCCTTCCTCACCTTTGCTGCAATAAGCCACCCACTTTAGTGTAAATCCTCCATGTTATTGTCCTGGAATTCTGTGGGTATTTTCCAGATCTTCCTTGAGCAAATGTGTATTTTTATAACTGTGTATACAGGACAAGGTGATTCTAATATCTCTATTCTACAATGTGAGTGTCCTATGTTTCTTGAAAATCATGGTGCCTGAAATTTTAAGACCTTTCTAAAGAATATTTTAGAGTTTTTTTTCCCATTAGTTGACTAACCTTATCAGAAAATGATTGCTCTGCAATATGTTCTCTTCCTTTTTATTAACAAAATTTCAAAAATATTATTACTATCAAACTAAATATATACATCTGGTATGTTCATGAGATATATGATAGTTCATTAGATACAAGTAACATTTAGATTTATTCTAGGTTAAATTATCACTTAGAATGAATTTCCAGTTTCTAAAGATGGAGACTTAGGTGATAAAGTGAGCACAATTTAATTTTTTATTATGCTTTCCTTTTGTTGGCATTATTGCATTTTTCTTTTATTCCCCACATTACACACTTCACTAAATTTATTATAGTTGCTAATTAGATTAACAATTAGCAATTATGTTAAATTTCAAAGTACCAATCAAATTTTATATCTTAATTTGTTACATTATCACTAATTAGAATATTAGGTCTACTTAATAGATTATGTGTAAATTAAGACAATTCAGTTCATTTTTTAAAGCCTACATATTTTTTTTACTAATTGGCATAATAATCATTAGCTTGTGTTCAACTGTAATTTGTCACCTTGTAAAGAACCATGTAACAGTTCATGTGTATGTGACACATAGGAAAATTAATAGGATAGAGTTAATTTTTTATAAAATTTGTGATTTCACCCAAGTTGAGTTAATTGATAGATATTCTCTAATCATGCATTTGAAAACAGATAAACTAAGTCCTTTTAAGAAAGATAATAACAAGTACCATATAAAGCATAAAATATTAAATATACTCAGAGCAAGCTTTTTAGAAATTTGGGCCTTTCGTCTGGTAGTTAACTAGTTGACATACATTTTGGTGGGATAGTAGCCTATCAGACTTATCATATTTGTTATGAGCAGAGGGAAGAGATTCACACATAGGAATTCTAAATATTGTTTAAATGTTTACCAAGAGAAGATTTCTATGGTTATAAGTATTGAAGATAAATTTAATATAAGAAATGTAGAAATAAAAGACAATTATAACAGAAATAAATAATTAACAAAGTTAAAACAAGAGGGTTTTTTAAAAAAATGGTTCTAGATCCTTAACCTTGCATCTTTTATTTAAAAAAAAAGTTCACCCTGTAAATCATATGAAATTAGTGAATCATCCTATCATGAACTGGCCATTTCCACTGAACCATTTGAATGAAAATATGAATACATATGCTGCTATTATAAAATGCATGACAAAAATATGTTTAACCAGCATAGAATTTTACTTCATATATTATGCTGGAGTGTATTCATCCTTACATTAGTTTTCTTTTTTTTTTTTAACTTTAAAAATTATTTATTGTTCAAATGATTTTGAATTTCTTCCTTTTTTTTAATTGAGATGACATTAGAATACCCCCATCATACATTAGTTTTCAAATTGATCTTATAATGTGTGGATAATTAAGGAATTAATTATATACACAGTTTACTAAATTTAATTTACACAAACTTGAGGATAACTGGACATTTGAATAGATTATCATTTTCAGCTATGTTTTCTTTCAGTTAGGATGACTTGGAATGGATATAATTGTTTTCTAAAACTAGTACACACATACATATATGTGTACACATACATTATTGACATTATAAAATATTTCTTAATGAATGGTTTCCTTCCTTCCCAAAGATATCATTACTCATCATCACAACCCAGCTTGGTTTGAAGCTAGTTCATTTCAAAGCCCCACTATGATTCACTGGGGGTTTTCCTAGAACCATCTCCTGTTCCCACACTCCCACTAAATACTAAGATAGTGAAAGATAGAGGAAAGGAGATATATAGAAAAACATAGATTCAAAAAGTTTATCCCAGTCACATCCCAGATAGTCCAGTCTGAATGACAGATTAAAGCAGAACTGATTTGCTGTTCTCCTCAGTACCTTCCTCAGAAGTGCCACATATCAATAGTTTTGAAGGTAATATGTCAACAGGAGAGGTATTAAACCATAAAAATAGAGGAAGTAAGTAAAAGTAAAACCTAGGGACTGTCAGAGGATTATGCTAGTTATACCTATGTCTTCCCCACCAATCAATAGCACAGGCCCTGCTGAGACCTGTCCCTTGGCTGAGCTCCTCTGATGAGTAACCCTTCTAAATCCTCCCATCCTCTACCTAAACATAACAAAGAAATCTAGGACTCCATGAAAAACAATTACTATTAAAATCAAAGCACAGTATCACAGTTTGCCTTTAGGTTTAACGAGTAATAGTTTTCTTTATAGTTGGAGTTTGAAGAAATATGAAATTGCAAATATTTATCTGAAGTACATTGCCCTGGTGTTTGAGCAGATCTCTGGACAGAGTAGCCTGGCTATGTTGGTGCAGAAGTTTAAACATCATACTGAATTTCAAGTACAAAAAAAACCTAAAAATCTGTTTAGCACATCATCTCATGGTTGGAGACTGAAAGGGAAGGGAAGGGGAGATGAGGGACAGATACAAGGTCAACAAACTAGGATGCACTAGGAGAAGCAAGGTAATATTTACTTATAAAATGCCCAGGGAGTTGAAAGTAGGAAGTGGATAATTTTGACTGAATAAAAAAGAGGTGCATGATGCTCAAGATACCTTCCTCTTGTCCAGGAATTTGGCCCAGAAGAGTAATTGCTCTAGTCAGAGAAAAATTTAAAGAGACACATGAAGCTCTACCTTGGGATTCATGTGGGACTTGTTCTAGGCTCAGTTCCAAAATACTTGCAAAATTAAGCTGGGATTCAAGTTTATCATGAAACCAAATATGCATTGGGATCTTTCTTAGACCTTTGAAGATCTCTTTCCCTAGATAGATTTTATTTTATGAGCATTATATGTAATTATTTATTTGATTGAATGTGCAGAGTTTGGGGAAGTCTGTTTTTAACTGCCTTAGACTGTGAGCTATGCAGTTTTTCCATCTGAAATTTTCATAGCAGAATCTAAAGTTCAGCAAGTTGCAAAGGTTTTTTTTTTGTTGTTGTTGTTGTTGTTGTTGTTGTTGCAGAGTTTTGGCAGCTAAATTCACTCAGCACAGTGAACTGTCTTTCAGCAGCATACTGCATTAGAGAAACAATTCTGTACCCTCAGGGTTTTGGAGTTTCTTTGTTCAGCAAAGAATTGAATCATATTCCTTAAAGTGGATCTATTTCTTTCAAGGCTTAGTTTAAATGATCATTGACAAATCAAGCTAGACACTAATTAGCTCGCCTATTGAAATTAACGTATTTTATATGTATTAATGTGACTATCACAGGAGACATGCTGTCAATCTGGATTTCAGAAAGGAATGTTTCATACCTTCCAAATAATTTGTACTGGCAAAAGTTTCTAGAATCTTATCTCATCCTGAACTAGTCTCCTCATTGCAGTTTGTGTGTAGGTCATACTGGCCTTCTAGTGCCTTGATCTCTTTAATTTTTTTCCCATCTTAAGTCCTTTGTATTTCTTTTTTCAGTAGACACGGAAAACTATTTTCCTTTGATTTTATCTGCTCATCCTCCAAGCATTAACATCTATTTTACCTCCTAAGACCGGTTCTTTTTAGCTATTCCATCGGCAATAGGCTTTTCGATCACCCATTTCTGATTTTTTATCCATGCTATCTAACACAGCAAACTCTTTATTTCCATTATGACTCATACCATAATCTCAAGTTATTTTATTTATTTGTAGAAATAATGACCTTTTTTTTTTCCTCTAGAAAGTATGCTTTGCTACAATAAGGAACTGGCCTATCTCATTTTCACAACTCTATCCGTAGCACAAAATGTGGACAAAGTCATGTTTCTTGAAGAAATAATAAAAACAAAACAATGTGTTCATGACAATCCAACAAAAGGTTATTTAAAGTAAGGGTCTCAGAAAAAGTCAAGAATGGAATAAAATTTTGTTTCAGTTTTTTTTTAAGTAATATGTCAATATTGATACATCATCAGATTGCAAAGTAAATGTGAGATAAATGACCAAACATGGAATTTACAATTCCATGCACATTTTGGATCTTTTGTTTATATCATATCAATGATACCAAAAACTGGTTAGACTGTACAGAGAGCAAGAAGTCTATTTGTGAAACTATTTCTTTTGAGGTAGTTGTTGCTTTATTTGTTACCTAACATCCCATCCTATTCACTTCTTTCAAGCTTAGAAAGGGGACCCAAATAAGATCAATCTGTGACTTGGAAGACACATAAAACTGGAGTTGACTCAACCTAAGAAATTCAGCTCCTGGTCATCAGGATAAAAATGACAGCTATGAGAATGTCTTATATTCTCAGAAATATTTTACTGCTCATAGTGAACACATGCTCCTAGGCGCTTAGAAAGGAGTCACAGTCATGCAGATTTAGAGTAGAGATATCTGCACCCAGGTCAAAGAATTGATAGAAGCAGGACCTCCCTCTTGACACAAGGGGTTAAGCACAACACTATGAAGCAATTGGCAACCTCTGCAGCATGAGTTCCATTCCTGGCCTGCCAGGGAGCAACCCACATGCTGCAGCAGACCTCTTCTGTCTCACCCTCTGCTCTCCTCAGGAGTGTATTTCAGTCAATCTGCCTGTTCTGTTCCCCACTCTGTCTCTGTCTCTGGTGAATCATCTCATCCCCCGCATCTCTGGCCTGTACCCTAGCTCCTGTATTGCATAAATAAATAAATCTTTTTAAAAAAAGAATTGACAGTAGCATTTCTAAATATACAAATCTTTAAAAGACCTAAGAACTCTCTAAAAGAACAATGAGAGTTATCAGTTTTAAATCTTTACCAAGTCTACTGAGCATAAAGCCATTCATACAAGTAAAATGATAAGGTGAAGTAAGAGTTGTTTTTTTCTATTCTTCCCTCCCTACCAACAACCTCCTTTCCCTTTAATCTTAATCACGGTTCATAACTTTGGATACAAAGAGGTAGAACAATAAGGCAAGGACAATGTATAGATTCTGACTTCATTTCTTTTCCCATAATCAGACAGGAGCTTTTATGAATCTTAGCTTGGAAGGTGTTGAAAAGTTCTCATTTTCAATGGGGATTAAAACATTTGAGAATAACTGCGTTGTTTTATAAATGGAGAGGGAGCAGAGAATTCATGAGATTTGACTCATTTTGCATCCATGGACAGGAAAAGATTATTCTCACTGAATATGTTTTAAATGATCAGAGAGAAAAAATAAATTTGTGTGTTGGTTTTATCTCATGAGTCATGCATTGCAATATATCACTTATAGGAAATTTTTTATCCTAATTATTCTTTTAGAATTGATGTCTGAAATATACCTCTCTTTTAACCCATTCTCTGTAGAGCAGATGTATTTTAAAAACTCAGATTATGACAACCCCCTATTTAAAGCCCTTTTATTTTCTTTTGTTTTCTTTATAATAAAATTTAATCTCCTGATCATATCATACAGGATCTAATTTGGGGTGTTGCCCAATTCATTGACTATATTTCCTTCCTTTTAACTCTCCAATCTGTGTTCTTCACTTTGTATTACTCTTCTTTCTTAGAATATGACAGGCTCATTGCTGCCTGAGGCTGCTGTTTATTTAGGCCAAAGCCCTGCAGACCCACCCATACTTTCATGAATGTTTTCTTGGACACTAATGTCTTCGCACAAATCTTCCCTCTGCAATGAGACCATCTCTGATATCATAATTCAGATTAGAGTCTTTATCTCTGCCCCCTGTGAGCCCACTTGACCATCCTCTTTTTTAGCAGCTAGTTTTATTTTCTTCACATGATTTATAATATGGGTGAGATTATTTGTGTATTTGTCTGCTTATTGTGATCTGTGATTTGCATAAGATTATAAACTGCATGAGAGTAGAGGATAAGATAGTTTTGTTTACCTCTGAATCCCTTGATAGAATGTGCTCACTACATTTTGCTAAATGAAGAATTGAGACTAATTTTTTGAAATAAAATTGTCATAAAATTGAATTAAGTTTTTCTTTGAAACAATTTGATTATGATCTTTTGAAAACAGGAATATCAGTAATTTGACTTGTAAATACCATAGTAACTATGTATTTTTATTTTTGAAATAGTTCAATTTTTATTATTGGAATAGTTCGTTTAATCACATGTAGGTTATGCTAAACATATTGATAAAATATAAAATATAAAATGTCAAAGTTTACTAATTTTTACATGGTATCAAACATTTCATTTTATTTTCAAGTAGACATATTTATCCAAAACAGTTGACTGAGAAGATGTCTAGTTCATAAAATATTTTGATTAACAAAGTGTTAGATATAACAAGTATTGATTAATCACTTCTGGAATAAGATTAGTTTTTTTTTAACATTTATTTATTTATGCATACAAGAGGTGGGGTATAGGCCAGAGGTGCACAGGGTGAAAGGATTCACCAAGAGAGAGAGTGGGGAGCAAAACAGGCAGATGTACTGAACATACTGCTGAGGAGAGCAGCAGGCGAGACAGGAGAGGTCTGCTACGTCATGTGTGTTTCTCTCTGGCTGGCCAGGGATCGAACTCGTGCTGCTGAAACTGCAGACAGCTTCACAGGGAGGCCCCAGATGAGTTGTTTTGATTACTTTAAATGTACTCTTGACTTTTATTGAAGATCATTAGGAATACTTTAGAATTATAGGTATTGCTACTGGATCATGTTTTAAAAATCTGCATCTCCAAGATATCATTTGTTGATACTTCTCACCTTTCAGTAAGTAAAATGTTACAATGGAAATGAGAGGGGTAGCAAGGGGAAGAACACTGAATTCTGTTTCCTGATTTTACACTGAAAGTGTTGCACAATCCTAACAAAGGAATACTAGTAATAGAAGGAAACAATACTTTTATAAAAATCAGGAATATCTTTGATATCTTGATAGAAATTTCTTCATTTTAGTTTTTTCCCCCAAATCTATAAATTCCCAAAAGTCTGTAAACTTCCAGAGCTGAATTAGTGTACTTTGTAACTGGGAAGGATGAGATATGAGTGCATTTAGTGAGCATCTGAGCAGAAATGCTGCTAGAGTGTTTCTAACTTGCTCTTGGCATTAGTTAAATGCTAATCTCTAACAAATCACTGTATGCTTATTAATGTCTTTTTAATATCACTCAATGAATGTGGCAGAACACAACATAAAATATGGTGCAGTGGCTACTTATCACTTTATGGTTTTTATTATTTAAGTAAGACTTGATCTCATTTCATTACCTGTAAAAACATAGAAATAAAAAACACCTATCTCTAAGGTGATTTTGCAGGAGGAGTAAATGAGATAATGTGTGCAAAAATGTTTTGTTCCTATAGGATGTTGTGTTTACATTTAACACTCCTTGTACTGCATTGCATTGCATTGCATTGCAATTAATATTATTATTTCATTTTAGGTTCCATAGTGTTAATGTTAGGTTATTAGGTAATGAAAAAGTCTCATTAATTAATAAAAACAAATTTTTACTAAGAGAAGTTTTGTCAATTTTGTCTATTTACCTAAATATTTACAAATGGTCTTGGCCTGATATTTGAAAAATGAAATAGAGTGCCAAAAAGGGAATGAAAATACATCTAAAATCGTCTTTAAAGAAAAAAAGAAACCAATATATTTTTGGGCGATATAACATGAGTAGATCAATATTTTGAAAATATTTTTAAAAGTGCATTTCTTTTTTTTTCTTAGACAGCTGGACAGTGGTAAACAATTCCATCTGTATTGAGCTATGATGTCCTTAGTAGACATGTAGGTAATGCCACCACCAGACAAAAGAGCAAGAACTTGGAAGAATTCATGGCAGGGGGTATTGGGAGAGGTAGAACAGAGCAGAAAACCTATGCCTTATCCTATAAGGAAAGACTTCCCTATATGGGAAGAAGAATTGGGTAGGGAGAGGGAAAGCATAAAGTGATATACTTGTATCATATTACTTCTCCTCTGGGTCAAATTTTGTTCTCCTTTTGGGGATCTCTGAAGAAAACAACTCCCAGTGTTCCCTGATAGGGCTGGAGTTCTTTCATGTCGGTGAACTAGCACGCAGATGGGGTATTCCAAGCTTCCCCTGAATTCCAGGAGTGTGAAGATAGACAGAAATGCCTCCTTACCTGAGAGGCAAAGTAGTTGCTGAATTGGTCTCGATAAATAGCCACAGGGAAGAACCAAGAAGTGGTGAGTAAGCCTTCTCTTGAGGCCTATAGGGATGACTGGTTTTGCTTATTAAAAAAAAGTGAAAAAAGCACAGCAAGATTTCAAGCTATCTGTCAAAAAAAGTACTGAATCAAGGAGGTAAAGGTGGCCAATGACCACTTGTCCTGATCCATCTAAGGTTTGTGCTACTTGTTAGTCATCCTCAGTTTTCAGCTTCGAATGTCAGCTTCACTCCTGTTGTCCAGGTGAGTAGAGGCATCCTGGAAATGAAAGGATTCGTAGGATAGTAAAGGGCTCGTGGTAAAAGATTTGATGCTGTATCCCAAACATAGGAAGTGTAGGATAAGGAAAAATGTCAGGCTTTTCTGCCCTCCCACCATCAGGATAGATGATGGATCCTTGCGGTCCTGAATGCATGCTTGATGGCGGGCACCTGGAATAGAGTGTGGGCATAGGTAGATGGGATTCACCTGGGCTAAGAATGCTTGGGCGGTGTCACGTGGACGCCAGCAGCAGCAGAAGCTGAAAGAGAAGCCGAAGAGAAGCCAAGAGAGAAGCAAAGAAGCAGAAGCAGAGAATGCCAGTGAGCCCAGATAGTGAAGATTCGCTGGGGGCTGGGAGGCCTGCCAGCCTCCCGGCCCCCCAGCATCCCTGCCTCCCGTGTACCTGGTAGTCCCAATAAAAGCCTGCAAAACCACTGAGGACCCTGATTCCTCCTTTACCAGGTCTGCATGGGATCAGAAAACCTGCACTGTGTCCATTCCTGGACCTTACACTCCCCAGATACAAAAATGAAATATTTCATGTTGTGGGATTTTTTTAATACAATTTCTTCAGATGAACTTGAAAATTCTATGTAAGTATACTAAAAGTTAACATTTGTTTGGAGGAAAAGAACATTTTAAGAAGAGATTGCTTTAAAGAGAATACTTAAAATTGTACATAAACAGACCATTTATAAAACTCTTCAAAATCTATTTACTTATTTATTTTTGTAATATAAATTTACCTTTTAAAAATTTGCTACAGAATAGAAACATAAATTTGCTGTATAATTTTACCACTAAGCATGATTACAAATGGATAGTATTCTTACTCAGTTCACTTGCCTCTAATATGCACATAGAGTCACTGGCTATTAGATGATCTGTACTCTTTGTGAAAGTTTGAGTATGCCTGAATAAGTTTGTGAGTTTATTGGTAAACTCAGCAATTTAATAGCTAAGCATGTTGCTTTTTCTATCCATTCTTTTCTTGGACAATGACTTCCTGCACAACGTGCTGCAATATTTGTGATTCTTTTCTGAGCACTTGAGCCAAATCCTGCTACTCTTAATTTGAATATCCCCTTCACCTCCTATCTCAGATCATTTGTCTGATATTCTCAATTCAACTTGCTATGGAAACTGGGACGGTGGTATGCATATTTGAAATCCACAGACAAATGAATTAATAGATTTATTAAATAATTCAGTTTCCTCCTTGATTAAAGTCATTTGCTAGATATGCTAATAGAGTAACTTTCAATTTTGTCCTGAGCACCTGTAGGTGCTAACACGTAAATAAGTAAAAGAGCAGTTCCCAGAGGAGAAGAGCAGCAACAGCTGACAGGAAGCAGCATTCAGCATAATGAAGAGTTGGCTGCATCTCATTTCAGCTGTAGGAGAAAAAAGCATGTCAGAGGTCTGTGAGGCGCAGGCTAAGGAAAAGTTAATTTTCACAAGCTCATCTTTCTCCACACCAACTGACTAATAATGGGATTCATTAGAATTATTTAGCTTATGAATATATGAAATTTTAATTTTGTATTTCTCCTATATTATCATTTGAGAATAATCCTATAGATGATACAGGGAGATGGAATCTACCTAAAGGTATTTTATTTAAATTAAGGTATTTAAATTTAAATGAAATCAGCTCTTTAATAACTTTTGTTAAATGTAGATCTGTGGGATGTTAAATGCTTGAGAGTAGAGAACAATGAAGAAAAAAGAAGATCCAAGAGAAAGAGTGAGTGACTATGGAAAATGATACTCTGTTTTTGCTGCAGTGAATTCTTGGTGATTGTTATGAAGCTAGAGCATCATTATGTATTTAACATGGCTCAGAGTGAACTTGATAGGACTTTTGATTTGTGGGTATTATATTTCTCAATGAAGCAAACGTTTGTTTAGTACCTGTTATGTAAAAAAGCTAAAAAAAGTATTGAAAGCAAAAGGTTAATGAAACAAAGACATCAGGTTCTAGGAATCAACGTAGAGAAAGACACACATGGTAAAGCTCAGTGACCATCAGATAATGTTCTCAGAGGTTTATGTGAATTAGCTCATTTGATTTTCACAACTATTACATAAGATAGGTAATTTACTGCAATTTTATAGATGAGGAAACTGTGACACTGATCACTGAGGTTTACCTTTCTAGGTTGTGCCCCTTCAGGTTTTTGTCCTCAGTGGTTCTGCTTTACCCACTGAGGGGATGGGTAATTTTGAGTGTTTAATTAAAAATTTTTTTAACTATATTCTTTCTCTTTACTGCACAGTAATTGCATTAAAGTTATTTTCTATTGAAGGTCTTATGCACTTAAAGTATATTTGTATCTTATGCAGTGGATGGCAAAACCCATTTATAGTGGCACGGTTGGAGGTTCTGGTCATTAACAAAATAATATTGTTTTGCAGAATCTAAATGGCAATTCCATATGTGATTTATGGTTTTTATTGCTATAATGCCATTCTTTTGATTTTGGTATGATTCAACTCTTTGTTACCCTCTGTGACCTTAAGTTTCCTCCTTTTTTTTTTTTTTCTATTTAAATAAATGGGAAACATTTGTTTGTGAAGCATTTTCTAGTACCAAGTTGAAATTCAATTCTTCATTTCCATGTCCTGGCACTTTATTGAATCTGGTTTGTAATCTTTATGCTTATTTGACATAAAATATTTTTTGAAATACATATAAAAAGTGAAAAATTGATATGGTGAGTAGGTATTATTAAATTTATAAGTTATAAACAATGCTTTTTGATGGACACCTGGAGTAATAGAAATTTCTAGTCTAATAAAAGTTCAGTCATATATTTTTAGAGAGCTGAGTTTCTTGAGAGCAAAATAGTATATTATTCAATGAAACAGGAATTCAAGCCCAAATGAGAATATAAAGCAGATAGATCCTTTTTATTCTTTTCTTTTCTCATTTTCTTCTTTTCTTGGCATCTCCCTCTCCCATCTCTCTTAGTTTTCATATCCTTTTTCTTCATTTGCTTCATCAGTATACAAGGGCTATGGAATGCAAATTATTTGTCAGGCATTATGCTAAGTACAGGTATTTTACAGATGCAAAGGAAGCAGTCTTGAATTTCAAAATTTTAGTGTATTAGGGAAGTAGATGGTAAAACAAGCACTATATACTGAGATGCTGGGCTGAGTGCTTATAATCATCAAGGGTAAGAAACAGCTAAATTTTTCAAGAGTTATTTATTTATTTATGCAAGCACTGGATACAGTCAGAAGCGCGGGAGGGTGAGAGAATTCACCAGAGCCAGAGCAGGGAACAGAACAGGCACACTGACAAAGAAGAAGCACCTTGCTGAGGGGAGCAGCGGGTGGCTGGGGATCGAACCTGCGCTGCAGAGGCTGCGGGCAGCTTCACAGCCCATCGCTCAACCACTGCGCCACCAGGGGAGGCCCAAAACAGCTAAATTTTAATGGAGAAAGTCAAATGAAGGTTAGACAAAGTCCTGAGGTTAGATAAGGGTCACTAGGACTGCTAAGAGCCACCTAATAAGTTTAAGGATCAGTAGACTACTCAAGTGGTCATAGAATCCTTGGGGAGGATGATGTTACAGCACACACACAGATCAAAGAACTATATGCACAAATCGCAATTATCTTTTAAATAGAGTTTATTTGGTTTGTCCACCCTGCAAAGATGGCATACATTTTCAGGTCCATTAAAAACATCCGAGGAGTTTAATAAACAGGGAGGTATTTAGATCTTGTCCTTAAAGATTTCAACTAGAACTTTATTAGGACATAGAAATTAGCCTTTAAAACAATACCGGCTGATTTTTAAGTTGATAGTTCAGGGACTGTAATTTTATACTTTTCCATTTGGTTTGCAAATGTAGTGGTAGGCCTGAAGTTGTGTTTGGTGTAGGTATCTACTGCAGTTAAGTAGTTCTTCATTGGTGAATGAGAGAAATTGTTGACAGTGCAGTTAACATGGGGTGTGGGAACACATAAATGGAACTGTAATTGGAGGAGAGAAATCTCTGATATTATGAAAAGCGGTTGGCTTTCCATCTTGCAAAGAAAAATTTGCAAACCTGGAGCATTAAAAAAAAAAATCACTAAATAAAGAATGCTATTGTGTTAAACATGTAGTATATATAGGGAGAAGTCAATGAAGGGTAGGTCTCCCCAAGATATCCAAAACAGGCTTTCCCAAGACTTCTCACTTTGGCATGTGAATTATTTTGAGGTAAGGTCAATTGATGTCCTGCAGTTTCAAGAGGAACTTTTAGCATTCCCTTAACTACCCATAAGAATGAAAATTGGAGTGCTTATTTTACCATCTACTTCCCTAATACACTAAAATCTTGAAATTCAAGACTGCTTCCTATGCATCTGTAAAACATGTAATTGCAGAGCATTTGGTCTTTGTCATTTGAATCACCCTCTACTTGTCATGAGTCCCTCTCCCCTGCCTTTGGGAGCCCCAGGCCCCTATGCCATTACTTAGCTCAGGATATATACCCTCATTTTGCCCCATTTGCTTTAAAATTTACATCCCTGTAATTATCCACACTTACATAACTGATTTTTTCCTTTTTTCCTACTGATCTATCTTATGTTAATTTTATTGACCTAGCAGCTAGGGAAGAACTCAGAGGAATAAGGGTTGTAGGCATACAAGGGAAAATTCCCCTGCCCCTCTCTGTGTTCTTCTTGACATGTCAAATTCAAAATAGCATCAGACTAATTGACAGAAGGAAAAAAAAAATCAACTTAGTAATATGTATGCAGGGATCTGCATATATTATGAGAATTCCATTTAGTTGGGGAGAAGAAGGCTTAACCCTAAACTAAGGGATGGAATAGGAACCTGGGGCAGAGAGAAAGGGGATGCCACATGACAAGAAGGGGGGTGACTCCACCTTACTCTACAATATAGATAAGTTTGTCAGATAAAAAGGTCATTTTCTAAAAATAATCCTACATCTGGGCTAATACCCCCAATCTTTACTCTTCCAAGAGTAAAGTCTTGGAAGAGACTCCTTAGACTCCTTAGTCTCCTTAGTCTCCAGGTCCTAGGGTGACTTCAGCTCAAAATAATCTGTTTGCCAAAGTGGCATGACCTGAGAAGGCCTGTTTGGGGAATCTTGGGGAGGCCAGTTCTGAACACCTTCAGAGGCAATTTCCTCTCTACCCCTATAGTTGTGACTGTTTAATCTTCACAGTGATTGGTTACAATATTAGAATTTTCTTAAATAATAGAGAATTGGTCAGTGATTACCTTGAATCAGCCTTGGGAAAAAGTTTAAAATTTTGATTATGATTTCCAGAGACACAAACAAGAAATGATCTAGGTCAAGTTAGTCTGGTAAAATAATCTAAATTAAACTTTGTATGACCAAACTGGTTTTGTCTGCTCAGGGATTTTTCAAGGCTGGTCTTTGTGTTTTATTTTAACAAGTGAATGAGTGGTAAAAAATTGTGAAAGTCACAGTGATATAAGGGATGAAGAGCTTTTAAGAACAGTCATTTATAATGGTTGACTTGAAGTGTTTGTTTTAATGAAAAACCTCTATTATTCCACCAGATCTTTAATAGACACCACTCACTGTGCAAATATAGCTTGTTGTAAGTGAGTGATTATTTTTCCAGATATTGAGAAAGATGCTGTGTCATTGATGGTGTTTGAGTCAGCTTGTACCAGCAAAGAAAAGTCAGTTTTTGAATTTCAGGCATTTTGTGAGATGATTGTTGCCATTACTAAAAATTAACAAGTAGATTTACAAGCAGATAAATCATATTAGAAGCAAAATTATTAAACACTGAACACATATATTCCTGATTTTTTTATTATATTGTAGTGTTACTGATTTTGAGGTTATTAATGGTGATTGGTTCTGACTACCGATGTATAAATTGGTGTACTACTGTACATCTCCTTCCCAAGTGTGGGTTCAGTGACCAGATATTTTGAAGTTGTTGAGTCAGTTTTCCCATAAAAGGGTCAGATAGATTCTCTTAATAAGCCTGGTTGGTCTCTGGTCTCCTTCATATGATAACTAGCTGTGATTCAAGGCACTATGAGCCTCAGGAGCTTCATATCCATTACTTAAAGAAAGTAGATTATTTGGGGTTGAGAACATTGAAGGGGTCTGAGGATTGGGAGAAACTTATCTTTTCCTAATCTAAGGACCTATTACTGCTCTCTCTCAACTTTTATGTCTAGAAGAATGTAGTTTGAGAAAGTTTTACCAGTTCTGGGTTTTCAGTAAACATTTTCTCTCTAGCTAAGAATCTCACTTTCCTCTCAGAGTCAGGATTAAGTCACCCAGCCTTGTCTGCTATTTGAAATCTCCCCATCTCTGTCCTTGATACCCAGGTCCTAAACCCCAGGATAAATATTCCTGGTCTACTCCATTATTCTTTACAACTTACAACCATCTGAATCCTTTCTAATTATGTTATTAAATACATTATTTATCCAGTGCAAACCTGCCTGATACTGTTTTGATTATTCACCAGCCTGAGAAGAAGCCAGAGGTTACAAAATGATTTATTTTGTGTCTTAACAAAGTTGTGGTGAGAGTGTGAACAGAAAGAGTTGAGACATAGGTATTTTATTTATGAAATCCAAGACTAATCTATACTATGAGACCAGGATTATAAAGAACCCTTGTGTGAGAGGTTTCAGGAGTACCCTGCATTGTTAAACTGCTTGCTCAAGCTATAAAATCATTGCAAATTTTGTTTTCAATCTTTCTTTGCAGAATATCAAGATGCTATGGTGACCAAAGGAGAAAGTAGCAGGCCCCAGAATCAAATCTGTTACGTGAGATCAAAGAACATGCTTAGGGAAGAGAAAAGTGGCGGAAAATACCTGACAGCTCATTATAATATTAAAATCTTTACCACTGGGTGGGATTTAGCCACTGTTTTCTGCACATGTGATATGTAATAAAGCATGATCACCTACAGCACAAACACCAACAAAGGAACTGCCAGGACATACCAGAGCCAGCAACAATGCTGTTAAAACCATGGCCATTTACCTAACTTCCCCTGCCCTCCCAAGCAGAACTCAATATAATTGTTTCCTTTGCCACCAAATGGGGAAACTCTTAAGCCCAGAAATGTCTTCCTGGAGCTTTGTTTCTTGCTCTTTAAGCTTAAAACAAACCTTTACCCCGGTATCTTCATTGAATGCCATAAGTATTCACTGCATTCCTGATGGGGGTTTTCAAGGGCACCAGAGGCTGTTCTCATGTCTGATGAAATAGGGCTTAACCTAAAAGCCCTGTTTCAAAATAAGCAGAGCAGTGGACAATGGCAGTTTATTTGGGGTACTCACTCATGTTGCCAGAGGTTTGAGTTAAGAGTTAAAAATTCCACCCTTATCTGGAGGGGGCACTAAGAACGGGCTGGTGACAGGAGAGTTTGCTTCCTGAAATATGTCCAAGCCTACAGAAAGACTTGGACTTTTTAATTTGTTTTTTGAGAACTGGTTGTTAAATATTTACCAATATGCCATTGTCTGTGTACTCTTTTCTGTCTTTTCTCTCTTCCTTCCTCCCTCTTTCCTTTTGTCTTTGCTGTTTTCACCGCTCTTACGCCATCTTCTTTCCTTCTTTCTTCTCTCTGTCCTTCCTTTCCCTCTTTCCATTTTGTCCATCCAGGATTTATTCACCTTTCCTATGACTATCATACTACTTTGCTTTTGGGGGCCATTTTCCTGTGCTAACTTTAGTGGAACATAAGATTTTGGGCAAACCAATCCATATTTCCACACAATTTACACTCAACTTCAGAGAAATGTACTTGACTAAAGTCAGGTTAAAAATTCTGCTTGAAAGTCCAGGATTTCTGTTTGAAAGGCCTGGGAAACAGTTATGTTTTTGCCTCTGGAGGTGAATCTCCAGGATATTGAATTGGGGATTACCTGAATTAATTTAGTGGCTAGGTGAATAAATGGCTTGCGAATGAAGCCAACACTGGAAAAGGAACTAAAAACACAAAAAAAATAAAGTGGGTCCTGATCAGATCACTTGAGCCTTCGATTAAGCAACATCTGGACTACTATCCTACCTGAGCCAATAAATTGCTTTTTTTTCATTAGTGCATTTGTGAGTGATTTTCTGCCTTAGTTACATAAACCTTTCTAATTGAAACAGATTGGGCCTCCACCTTGGTCAAAATAGCACAAAAGAGGTCAAATAGTGCAAAGTAACTCAAAATGGTACAAAACCCACAAATCTTGCCTAAGGGAAGATGAGATAATCCACGAGCTGGAGAGACAAGAGTCCAGATAGAGACTGTGGTGTTAGCAAGGACACAAGTGTAGAAAATAGAAATTAGGTTTTCAGACTGTCAACTGGCAATGATTGTATTATATAACTGTTTCCAGTCATTATTCATCAAAACTGGACCTTTTAATAGTAATTACTGATCATTCCACTCTTATGTAGAATTTGTATTTTTTGGCTTGTTTTATGCATATTGTATGTAGAATTAGTTAAAAGACATTTCTTGAGGTCTAAAGCTGTTTTTGTTTAGTTTTTAACTTCACATCATTCAATGCATCACTTTGAAATATTGAGTGTTCATTACATGTTGTTGACTGATTAACCCTGTCTTAGTATATCTCAGAGATATTTTAATTTCAAAATTTTCTGTATTTTCATTATTATATGTTTCCTTTGAAAATTAAATATTTCCCTGAAGTATTTCAGTGAAAAAATAGTATTAGCAAATAATACATTAGCAAAATACGTCTATAACTATCTGTGATAACTTATAATGAAGGAGATTAGGGGAAATAAGAGAAATAAATTTTCCTGTTAGAAAGTTTATGCAATAAGTGGAACTTAATGCTTTTTTTTTTTTTTCTGAGGGTAACCATATATTCTAGTTTGCCTCCATTCTGGTGAAGTTATTGATAACTCTCTTCAATTCTCAACAGTATTCTAGTTTGGGTGATAAATTGCATTGCTCAGTTGTTATTCTAATAGCTCCCAAGGTTAGATGGTGATCTGAATTTTCTGAGGACAGTATTTTTTAAATTATAAAATATATTACATATGTAAAAATAATACAAAATAAAATACAACAAATTGTACAACCACAATCAAAACTTGACCAATGTTAATATTTTGCCATATTTTCTTTAATATTTTTAAGAAAAAATGTTCATGGAACTAAAGAATTTTCTATCTTTGTCACATTATTTTCCCTTCTCTCACATTCAACCATTAAAAAGTTGGGACATATCTTGCCTATGTATGTTTATATTTTGATAATGTGTGGATTAGTGTTAGACTGCAGTGATTTTCACATAGTTTAGTATTTATGTAAATGTTACTAAAACAAATATATATATATATATATAGTTATGGGGATATTTAAAAAATATGGATTTCTGAGTATCTCCAGTATAAAAACAGAATGTTTTGGGGTTATGCCCAGAAATATAGACATTGTGCTATAAATGATTATGATACTCTAATAACCTTGGGAAATTTGATTATTGTCAAATTGGCAATGTTTATGTAGATTTAAAACATCTGGTTTGATGTTTTTCAGATTCGGTATTGAATATGAACAGTGAACATCTGAAGGTGAAAGTTGACAACCTAAAGAGGTCAGTTTTTTACTGACTTTTTTTTACATATAACTTAGTATATTTTCCTTTTTATTATTAATAGTGTATAGCAGGTCCTTGAATAATGTCATTTCATTTAGCATTGTTTCTTTATAATGTTGATGAGAAAACATAATTGATTTTTGGCTGGGACCACAGCTGGTGTGGAGTTTGCCTATTTCACCCATGCATAAGCAGGTGTTCTCCATGTAATCTTCCCACATCTGAATATGTGCAAGTTAGGTTCATTGGTGTGTCTAAATTGTTCCAGCCACAGGGAGTGTGTGTGTGTGTGTGCGAGTGTGTAACCTGCAATGCAAGGGCATCATGGCTAGAGTTGGGTCCCATCTTGTACCTTGAACTACAGGGGTAGTGTGACCACCATGATTCTGAAATGTAAGAAATGAGTTGGAAAACAAATGAATAAATTAATACAAATTATTTTATTAGAAGTAAGAAGAATTTTGGGTCTTTACTTAGAATTTGGTGATGATTTTGTGACTGGAAATTTGCCATAGGAATTAACTCTTGTTTATATAAATTAGTCTATGGTAAATTGGTTTTGCGATACATCCTTTTTCTTGAAGTCAAAGATTCCAAGAACCTTTCAGTAATGTTAAGTGAGGACTTACTGTATTATTTTCTTGTTGCCATTTAGGGTGGGAAAACTATGGGATATGCACCTATTATTTCAATTCCCAAATGAAAGTGGGTTAATTAAATTGTGTTGTGGTTAGCCCAAGATAATGTTCTAACATTTAAATTTAAAGAATACTTATGGGAATATTAGACAATGTTGATACATAATTGGGTTTCAGAAAACAAAAATATTTTGGAAATCAATCATGGCTTCAGAATAAATGTAAGGAATATATTTTTAATGTGCCAAAGAAAGACAAAATAATATGAGCTCCAAAAATGAGCTGTAAGAATATAGAAAAAATTAAAGTAGAATGTAAAGGTATAAGTCAAAGTAAATTGCTGATCCCTGCTATGCACTTGAAAGGTATCTAATTATCAAAGAGTTTACTAACCTTACTGAGATCATTAATATATATTTAACTTCCTTAATCATTGAATGTTTGGTCTTTCTTTAATGAAAACCAACTGATCTAGTGTGTCTGATTATATAGGTGTTTACATATTGTCTTGGAGCCCTAAAGCAAACTGTGGATGCATTTCATACAATGGTTCTAATGATAGAAAACAATTTAGAAGAATAACCTTGAGACTGTACCAGAAAATTTCAGGTGACCTATCTTAAATATTTATATGTGTATTTACACGATACTTCATTGATAAATTCCCACACTCTACCATCATTCATCAGTCAGAGTTAATTGAAAAGAGAGTGACACATTCCCAAAATTTCATCAAAATATCTAAGGATGTCACTCTGTTTCTTATAGTTACAGTGAATCTGGCACCTCATCTTCTTATTTAGTCTTTTGGAGTCTTGAGATAATAAGAAGGGAATGATGGAATGGATAGGATAATTTGGGAAGAAACTGTGTTTGCAACTTAGCTATAAAATAAACCACCCTCTAAGGAAGAATAATAGAAAAGATTTTGGCTGTAGCACTTGGATAAAGATAAGCATTCAAAATGAGACAGAAAAGGGCTAGATTAGATAATAGCTTGTCCACCAGGGGCAATGATGCCAATTAATGCAAATAGAAACATAAAGAATTTTACAATATTGCTATTCATGCTTAGAATATTGTTAATAGTAGAATGTGTACCCTTTATTAAACTCTTAGAAAGTAAAAAAAATTGAATCAAACCTTCTTTACTGATAGCAAGGGAGATTTTAATAAGAATCACATTAAAAGAAAGGGTTTTAGAAGAGCAATTAAAAAAAGCAAACATTGTTTAAAAATATGATATAAATAAAAAAAAGTGAAATTTAGATATCACTAATTAAGGTCAGCTAATGCCAAGATGGCTCCTAGAGCTTCCTGCCTCATAGTATTCACCTTGTGACATGTTCCCCTGCTTTACAGGGCATACGGCTGGCCTGTGTAACCATTAAAATATCGTGAAAGATGTAAAAAATAAAAAGAGAGAAATAAGGTGGTATCACATTTCCCTTTATTATACAGATGGTTCTTAGTTGTTGACTGACAAAAGTTTTGAACTAATTAATCTGCTATTTAGATATTGTAAGTGCCTGTATCTATGTAAAGTACTGGAAATCTAGAAGTCATTAAGACAGTTGTGGTCACTGCTAATTATAGTATTCCATCATAAGTGTAATGTAGGGGAATTACAAAAAGTTGCTATGCAGATATGTTATAAAGCTATGCTATAATATAAAGAAAATTTTTGATGTTATGGGGACATGTAAGAAAATTAATTAACTAAGTTTTAAGAGTCAGAAAATGTTTGCCAATGAGAGATATCTAAATAAAGAACTGTAGGTTAAAGGTAGGTGTTAAACTAAAAGAGTGGGGACATGGGTTAAAATTCCACATAAATTTAACAGCATGTACAAAGATCTATAATAAGACTAATATGTTTAAATAACTAAAAGAAATTTTCTTTGATAGGAACCTAAGGTCAGCAGGGAGAGAGTTTACTTAGAAACACAGTTGATATCATGCAATGGTAAATATTTGAATATCATTATATGAACTGTGAGTAATTATTGAAGACTTGAGTTTTAGAGAGATTGCTTTGATTCATCACATGCAAAGGATTATATATGAAGGCACAGATGGAGATATGATGAGTTTTCAGCAGTTTATATGAGTCTAGATAAGGGGAGTAACAGTTGAAAGAAGTAGGCAGATTTTACAGAAGTCAAGGATATTCCTGGCAGAACATGGTGATTAATTGAATGCAGTCAATGGTATGGAGTAAAAGGAATTAAGAGGACTATCCAACTTGAATACTGCCATAGGTAAATAGAAATACCACATTGTGGTACAGTTAGATGATGTAGAAATCAATGGAGCAGGAGACCATGGGAGAATCTAAAACTATAAATAAAAGGCAAGGTTTACAATAGGATTCAGGCAATTACAAGTGGGATCATCTGATCTTGGAAATTTCTCAAACTAGGTAAGGTAATAGTCACTAACATTTAGGTATAAACTGTAATTGTAGGAGTAAGTGAGTTCTCTTAGTATGTACAAAACAAAAGCCAAAGTCTCAGCATGAAACAAACAAAAAACCTTTAACAACAACAAAAAAAAAGCATATCTCAAAAAGGAAAAACCCGAGATATGGAGAGAGTAAATTCTAAAACTAGGACATATAGACAGGATTGGTTGTTATGATGTGGGGAAATATATGGCTTAGAAACAAGAGGTCCTCAAAACATGGGGAGTTGCATTGCTAAATTTATTTCTATCAATGATACCAGGATCAGAACAGAAGATATGTTGAACTTTACTGAATTCATGTATTGAAAGAAATAATTCCACTGGTTCCCTGGCAATTAATTTCATGGCCTCCTCTCCAATAGATACTGCATTTACAGAAATTATATAGACCTTTGTTAAATACTACATCTAGAATTTAGATATGACAAAATCAGCTTCATTCTCCATTGATATAGTTTCAATATTTCAACAGTCAAAGTCAAAAGAATTTGTGCTTTTCAATCATAACATGAGAGCAAGGACATCAGGATTTCAATCCTGTCCATTTTTAAATTTTAGGGGTTGAGTAGTTTTTTTTTTATTTTTTTTAATAGAGGTATGTTTATTTATTTATTTATTTTGTTTGTTTTGTTTACACATGCACTGGGTACAGCCAGAAGAACGGGAGGGTGAGAGAATTCACCAGAGCCAGAGCGGGGAGCAGAGCAGGCAGAAGGACCGGAGTACACTGCTGAGGGGAGCAGCGGGCAGCAGGAGAGGTCTGCGCGCCATGTGTGACCCTCCTCTGGTGGCCGGGGAGCAGCCGGGGATCGAACCAGCACCGTAGAGGCTGCGGGCAGGTTCGCAACCCAGCGCTCAACCGCTGCGCCACCGGGGAGGCCCAGGGGTTGAGTAGTTTTATTTAAAGTTGTGACCTCTAAGAAGTTCATATTTTCCCTCTTATTCATATAAAATGATGCAAAAAGGGTTGCAGTTATTGCTCTTTACTCTTTACATATTTGCTAAAATTTCATAAAACATGTGATTTTAAAATCTTGATTCTTCAGACATGTATTTATTTTGTTTAATTATCATCACCTTATGATTTTTCATTGCTTAGTTTTTTGAGAATCTGAGGAATCATCTGCTATTAGGAAACATATTGGAACTTAAATTTCCTAACGAGAATTCTAGTTCCTAAAATATATTAAGCTTGAAGATGAAATTTTCTTCAATATAAAAATGGAAAAAGCAAAGTCTTCCAACAGTTTTTAAATTAAAATTTACCCTTTGATCTTATACATGTCCATGTATTTTTGGAAATTTGTACTGTGGTTGACAACAAACTGTACTGCCCATCATAGCTTATATTGAAGGACTTATTATTTCCATTGTATGAGGATTAGGCATGAATTTTTCATTTTCTATAATTGCATAATAGGGAGATGAAGACACTTATATTTTCCAATTAGTTGGCACAGCAATGAATACTAGAATTGATCTGTGAAATAATATGCTGACAATTATTTCTCTGAAAATTAATATTTTGCTTCAATTTTTAGAAGACTATATTTTCCATATTAAAATAAAAAAAAAATAAGCACTCTCCCTTTCCTTACAGGAAGACTTAATGAACTACATAAAAGATTATAAACTCAAATTTAGACTCAACAAATTTATTATATTACTTTTCTTGGAGTATAAATTAGGGCACACACCCACTCTGGTTAAAAAAGTAAAAATTGAACTGCAAAATCCCAGTACTCGTTTTTCCTTATTTAAAATTGAATATAAGACTAGAGGCCTTTTCCTCTCCGGTGGCTCAGTGGTTGAGCGCTGGGTTGCGAAGATGCCCACAGCCTCTGCAGCGCTGGTTCTATCCTGTCCGCTGATGAGGGTCCCACATGGCTCTCAGACCTCTCCTGCCCTCCCCGCTGCTCCCCTCAGCAGTGTACTTCGTCACTCTGCCTGTTCTGCTCCCGCTCTGGCTCTGCTGAATTCTCTCGCCCTCCCACGCTTCTGACTGTGCCCAGAGCTTGTATAAATAAATAAATAAATCTTAAAAAAAAAAAAAGAACAGAGGCCTTTTTTTTTCCTCTCAGGCTGTACAGTGGCATCCTAATGCTACGAAAAGCAACAAGAGAAACACCACTGGGCCTCCCCTGGTGGTGCAGCGGTTGAGCGCTGGGTTGCGAAGCTGCCCGCGGCCTCTGCAGCGCCGGTTCGATCCCCGGCTGCTCCCCGGCCACCGGAGGAGGGTCCCACATGGCGCGCAGACCTCTCCTGCCGCCCGCTGCTCCCCTCAGCAGTGTACTTCGGTCCTTCTGCCTGCTCTGCTCCCCACTCTGGCTCTGGTGAATTCTCTCACCCTCCCGCGCTTCTGACTGTACCCAGTGCTTGTATAAATAAATAAATAAATGTAAAAAAAAAATATGTATTTAAAAAAAAAAAAAGAAACACCACTGATGAACTTCCTTAGCCAGGAAGCATATACTTTATAAGTAAAGCAGGTTAAATAGCTGTGAGTTACCTATTAAAAAACAAGCAAAACAAAACAAAAAGCAAAATCCTGGGGAAAACAGGAACGCATGAAATACTTCACCACAATATGGAATTCTCAAAAAAAAAAAAAAAAAAAAAAAAGAGAATTAGCTGAAGAATCCAGACTCCAGAAAGCATGGAAGCAAAGGATCTGGGGAAGCTGGGATCTCGGGGGAAGCCACTGTCCTTAGCACAAACCTTTCTGCCTTCTGTCTTCTGACTCTTTCTTGTTTGGATCATTCCCTTGTGTGATTTGTAGCTGGATGTTTTTTTGGGTTGAACAATTTTTATTTTTATTTTTTTAAAGGTTAACAAAAGGTTTATTTACAAGGGAAGGGGGATGAGGAAATGTACAACTCAGGGAGAAAAGAGGGAGATAAATTCTTAAATGTGTCCTACCTGTTCCACTGACCTGGAATCCCAAATGACCCACCAAGACCAAAGCTCCCTGGCCAAGAGCACGAGCCAGGTGCCCCAGACCCTGCTAACATGGCTGTTTTTTTTTTTTTTTTTTACAGTCAGAGAAAAATGGCTGTTTAATTCCACCCTTAGGTCCTCGCAACTTCCCTTTGGGGATCATGGGAGGGGATCATGGGATTTGTTTTGATGGAGTGGGGTGGCATCCACAAAGCCTGTATGGAATTAGCTCAGGGCATCCTTTCCCCTGAACAATTCCCCCCTTTCATTTTTTGCCACCATTTCCATGGTGTTGAATATCAAATGTATGGATGCTGGGGTACAGTCTTAGATGAAAATTTTTCTCAGGGTTCCCTTTGGAAAGCAAACCAGTCTCTCCAGATATTGCCCATTGTGGAAAGCAAAAGTCCTCCATTCCTGGGAAATAGATTATCAGTCCAAGCCAAAAATAAATAAATAAACAAACAAACAAATAAATAAAAATTCTGGTGGCATTAGCCAAAATAAAACAGCAAAGATATCAAATCACATGAAAAATATTAAAATTGATTCAGCTTATGCAAAAATAGTTTCTCTCAATCTTGATCCCAACTTGTTTCAACAGCATAGCAAAAGTTTGCAAAACAAATCTACTTTTAAACCATATTACCTATTTTTGCATAAAATCACAGGGCAGAATAACTAAACAGCAATTTTAGCTGGCTTTGTTGGAATACTCCATAAAGGATCAAAGTGACCAGGATCTGCAGCAAGTTAGCTTTTTCCGGCAAAGCTAACTTGTGTTAACATTTTCTCTCCCCTTGATTCCAACACAGCATGAAAATAGTGGTAGTATTTTTTTTTACTACTTATCTAAGAGTCTGTTTTTGCATAACTTCCATAGGGATTTTGTCTGCTTAAACTAAAAGAATTGGACATGAGTTTCATTGTATGGCTTTGAGTGGAATCTTCCAGGAAGATGAAACAGCTGAATCAAGAAGAAGAGAACCAGCTGCCTTGTCCGTAGGCTCCAGAGACCCCCAAGGAAGGTGAGGAAGCCGCCTCCATGGGCAGGACTGGGTGACCCGGAAAAAGAAAAAGCCCTGGTACTCTCGAGAAGAGGAAGGCCAGGGGGAGTCTGATGAGACCAACTTTGTTCTTTTTTTTTTAGATTTATTTATTTATACAAGAGGCAGGGTAGAGGCCAGTTGCGCAGGAGGATGAGAGGATTCACCAAAGACAGAGCAGGGAACAGAACAGGTAGACTGATGAAATACATTTCTGTGGGGAGCAGTGGGTGAGACAGGAGAGGTCTACTTTGCCATGTGGGATTCTCACCTGCTGGTGGGAATTGAACCCGTGCTGCCGCCTGCACTACCAGGGAAGCCCCCAGCTTTGTTCTTGAAGTGTACGCAAACCAGATGTCAAGAGCTGTTTGTTTTACTAATGGATTTACAGGAGCTCTTGAAATGTTCTGGACGCGAGCCTTTTTAAAGTGATGAATTGCACATATATGCTTACATTGAAATGGCTCGCTATTTCACCACTTAAATTCACTGATGAATAAACTAATATATGAACTTATATTTATTTTATAATACTATTTCCTTCTCAAAAATATGAAGATATTCTTTCACTTTATTTTTCAGAAGGAGGTGTTTACTTATATGATATATAATCCTATTGTTCATGCTATATCTACCCCAACAACTCTTTATCATTAGATCTTTGGACTGTTCAAAGAATTTTGGTAACCAAAATTTCATTTCCAATAGATCTCAAAAATAAGTGAACCTTCCAAGCAAGAGAGAGAGTCCCACTTCTTAAGCTAGTATATTAAGTTTAGTTTAATTAGGAGACTGACTCTCCAAGTTTTGAATTCTTAATGTTTTTCTTAGTTCTGTGTCATAACAGACTCACAGTTGACCATAGCACTTCTTTAAGTCATTCATTTCTATATGTCCAGAGGTTTAATGAAATGAAATTACGATCTCTTGCATGTTGTCAGTTTGTAATTACATATTATGATGTCACCTGAAAAGTAACTTCTTCAAAATCATTTGGTTAGAAAAGTGATTCAAGCTTCCTTATTGCTTCCTGAAATATTATTGGCAACACATTCACAAAAGTTGAGTATATGTTGGTATATAGATATGTGTGTGTGTTTGTGTGTATCCTTTTGTAGGTTTTTCTTTTTTTTGCTAAGAAATATGTTTGTAATTTAAAAGTTGTTCTCATGCTGAGCAAATATTATATCTTGAAAATTTTCTAAATGTTCATAATACATCAGTAAAAAAAAAGACAAAAATAGATCAATAGAATTTATTTACATGGATATTTTCCTGTGTTTATACATAAGTATTTATCCTATTATTCTTTGCTCTTCTGATCTTAACTATTTTTATGTCTATAGTTCCATAGTGCTACATATATTCCCATTGTTATGAAATAGATCTCCAGAACTTTAAAATCTTGCTAAATTGAAATTCTATGTGTATATTCAACCATTCACTTTCTTTCCCTAACAACCACAGCATCTGTAAAAGTCTTCTGATCCCTCCCTGATCCTAGTTCCTGGTAAAACTCCCTTCTGGCTGCTTTAAATACTGCATATAAGTGGAATCGTACATTTGTCATTTTGTGACTAGCTCTTTGGAAAATCTAATCTTTAGCTTTCTAATCTCCAGAGTATGGAAAGACATGGTAGAAAAATCTTGAAGGTTTTTGTTGGGTAATCTGTAGTGTTTCCCAATGCCATTCTTTTTAACTTTCTTCATTGGAAAGAGAGAGTGAAATCAAATGCAAACAAACAAATACTAATAGTAACAAAAGAGGGCTAATTTTGTTTGGGATCTCCAAAGCAAGCCATGAGAATGAGGAACTTCTCTTAGGAGAACTCTGTAAGATTGTAAAGAAAGCAGGCTAGAAGAGAGGAGGAAGGTGGGCAAAATGTATATTTTTAGCTTGATCTCACAGGTAGCTCTGCAGTGTGATTCCACCAATATTCCATAATGGGGACAGGGCAGCATTAAACACACCTTAGAAATCATTGACAAGATGGGGCATATAAAAAAAAATAAATAAATGAATGAATAAATAAATGCAGCCTATGCCAAAAAAAAAAAAAGAGAAAGAAACCATTGACAAGAAAAATCCTACAAGAAGGGAGTTTCTATCAGTGTACAATAATGCAATAGAAAAAGATGAATATATGAATCCATAAAATACAGATATATAAGTTCAATGAGTGTATATCTTATATATTTTAATATATTGTATATATTCTGTATACACTCATAAGAGAGACACAGATGGATGCCTCTTTATTTCCCTCTTTATTTCTCCTTATGCAATGTGACAAGAATTAGTGACAACCTAGAAGCAAGTCTGAAATGACATATTTTAGCTCTAAATTACTGTTAAATTTCTGTAAATAATTTTAGCCATGACTAGAATTAAAGGTAATTGTTTCTATGGGAACACAACTGTGAAAGAAAGATAATGCAATGGATGTTAAAAACAATACCCTGAACTATCTCATTACATTCAGTATAAGTCTATGCATTTTTATTGATGAATCTTAGGCGTTATTATATATGTTAAAAGACAGTTATAACTGATGAGGTTGTAGCAGTGGCCCAAGACCATGAAACAAAATGTAGTGAAGTAATTGTAGAACTCTACATTCACATTTAAAAAATAAATTGGGCAGGTTTACAACTTTTCATTACCAAGAGTTCTCCTATTGCACAGCAACTTGCCAGAAAGAGCAAGTATAGGTTCCAGACAAAATACAGAGCAAAACAACCAGGGACAACAAGCAATAACAATAATGTGAGGACTCTAGTGTGTGGATAAAACAGACATATTTGGGATAGGTGCTAACACTTTGAGAAATAGATGGCAGAAGGTAAATTTCCTTTTGTTAAGCTTTATTCTAATTGAAAACACCAACCAATATCATGGGTGTTCAATAAGATTCTAATAAAAAACAAGCAGTTTTTCTGGGTTGTATTAAAAACACAAGCATTTTGGACAAGCATATCCTTGGAACCAGAGAATGGTGAAATATCCACAACGCAAAAATAGAATGAAGATGCAAATTCTTAAGTTCTCCCTAACAAAATTTCTGTGTCAGATTACTATTCAAAGTTATATTCATTATATGATGTATCAGGAAAGTAAAATCCAGTCAACTAAAAATGATAATTAATAGGCATCAACCTTAAGATAAGTCAGATGGTTGAATTAGCAGACAATATTTTAAGAAAGATGGTATGAATATAATCAACAAGGCAAGAAAATATGCTAAAATAAATTAAAAAGGGGACAATTGTTAGTGGAAATATAAAAACCAAGATAAGGGAAATTCTAGAATTACAAATACAATATGTAGATTTCAAATTTTTCTGGACTATATCAAAGTAGAATAGGCATAACAAAAGAGGATAGCAAACATAAATATATATCAATGCCAACTATGTGATATTAAGAAAAAAGGAAATAATTTTTAAAAATGTATAGACTGTAGTACAAAAAGGTGTGAAATATGTAATTGGAAGGGAAGAGACAATGAATAAACATTTCCCAAATTTTTTGAAAGATATATTACATATTCAAGCTCAGCAAGGTCTAAATAGAATATATATAAGAAAATAATACATATTTATGTGTATATATGTCTATATAGTTCCTTATATCTATTCTGACATTCTATATAGACATTCTATGTAGACATATATACACATACATATCCCATAGCCAAACAGCTAAAAAAAGAAAGGCTAAAGATAATCTTGAAAGTCACTAGTGAAGCAGACATTAAAAACTGAGGAACAACAACTTAGATTTCTAATAAATACTGAATTCTCTTCAGAAACAACTGTGTTGTATATTAGGAAATAACATCTTTCAGGAGAAAAAACTAAACTTGCCTTCCCAATGAAAATAGTCTTTAAAAACGGTTTGCAATGGCACATTTAAAGATGTTAGAATGGCTCTGTGTGTGTAATTACATCTTAATTTTAAAATGAAGAGTGTCACCCAAGATATAGAAGGGCACTTTATAATGATAAAAGGGTTAATTAATTAGTAAGACAATGTTATAAAAATCATGGGTGCTTCTAAATAATAGCTTCAAAATATATGAAGCAAAAATCAACAGAACTGAAGAAATAGATATGTCAACCATGATGACTAACAATCACAATTGTGAAAACAAATAGAAACATAAGCAATATGATCTGAATTCCACTTTTCAATCATCTTGACCTGACAAATGTTTATAGAACACTACATATTATAATTAAAACATACATGTTTTTAAAGTGCACATAACACTTTCATTACAATAGAATTTATCCAGATCATAAAATTCTTCTCAATAAGTAAAAGATTTGAAATCATATAGAATTGTACTCTCATCACAGAAGAATTAAATGAGAAATCAATAAGATGTCTTGGAAAACCTCAAAACATTTAGAACTCAAATAACATAAATCTAAACAATCCATATGTCAAGGAAAGAACCACATAGGAATTGATGAAATATTTCAAACTTCACAAAAATGAAAGAAAATACAACATAAGAAGTACTGGACAGCTTTCTAGGTTTTGGAACACAATCACACTCATTTGTATACCTATCGACTGCCTGTTTTCCTTCTACAGTGGCAGAATAGAGCAATGTGGAATGGCCACAATGTCTTAAGTAGTTACTATCTCACCCTTTACTGAAAAGATTTGCTCCCTCCTGTCATTAATATTCAGAATAAGTAACCGTCTCTTTTAGGGCCAGGGAATTTAATATATTGATTATTTGGTCTCCATGTCTATACTAATTAAATGTCAGAAATAACAGTGTCATTGGTGAAAGCTGTGGGTTTCAGTATGCAGGATACCAAATGGGTTATTAATACATATCAAACATTGTAATGATATTGATTGGGTTCTGAGTGCAGACAGCATCACTGCACAGAACAATTGGATTCAAAGTCTTGGTCAAGTCTTATCTGTATATTTTTGTTAATATAATTCCAATATATTACAAAAATAAAGTGATGTAACAATATTAAAATCTTTCCATTGGAAACTGCTTAAAAAGGAAGAAAAGAGAATTTGGAAGGAAAATTCCATACTATATTGGAAAATTAATTTCAAGTGAATTACACATTAGAAATTGAAGGGGAAGTTGATTTCCATTTTTTAATTTAATTTTCTGTTAATTGACAAGACTATTGTGAATGTAGTAACAAATCCAAAGCAACATATGGTTTTAAAACATACAATATAACCCAATCCAGACAAATTTAGATATTAATTACATTGGAGTGATTTTGGTAAGGCTATAAAATGATAGCATACTTTTACTATAACCTTGTCTGGCATATGATAAACATTCAATAATAGAAGTAGTGTTTTTGATATAATTATTATTGCTATTCTCTAAAATAATAAAGTCTTTCATACAATTTCCATACTATTATTATGAAACAGTTTCACAAGATAGACTATGTTAAAGTGTCTGGGACAGTGCTTGATATGTATGATATGATTTCAAACGCTTTGTATTTTGTCCTTATGTTCACCTGGAAACAAAAAGATATTTGAGATGCTTTAATATAAATACTTGATATTGACCCAACAATGAGCTGTCCTAGAAAGAATTATATACATGCACATGTGTGTGCTTTAGACTCAGGCTTCTTCAATGTTAGAAGTACTGTTAGGGGAAAGATGGTAAACATTTATGTGAACAACACACAGCTTTTTGGAGAGAGATGGATTTTTTTTATTCCACCATTAAAGACTAATATTTGTGTCAATGACATTTTGCAAATAATGAACAATGGTTCTTCTGAGGTTGCTAAATTTGAAATCAGAAAAGAGGTGATAGGTAGCACTCATCATGTAGGTAAATTATGCTTACTAGCTTCTAGATGATAAGATGTAGTTTAGACAATCAATCAATTTTGCAGTATATTTTTAATTTCTCCAGATATTTGTAAGGATTGATTGCTATTGTTCCATTAGGTAACATCATTGCATTATTATGAGGTTGATATCATTAGCTGCAGGCACATGCAAAATATTAGATCTAAATTTTAAAAGAAAGGTGACCTTCCATCTTAGAACACAGATAAATAGTAAATGAGCTCTATAACCTCCAACATTGATGTTTCAAGGTAATTTAATAACAAGACACTTAACTAAAATACTGAAGTGTGATGCAATATATCATGTTTAGAGGCATTCACAGCCTGTAAGGGCAATTAGTTACAGTGACTTTTTCAATCCCACCATATTAAATTCAATGAATCTATCATTGATTGAAAGATACCTTGGTTTTATTAGACATTTTCCAGGCATTTGAAGCTATTAATAACACTTGTATATTCATAGTTGTAGCCTGGAGAGACAGGTGTTTATTCATTTCTAAGACAATAGTTCAGACATTATATATAGTTTACACAAAAGCTGTCTATAGGCCAAGGTCAAAAAGTGTGTGGGGTGTGTGTGTGTGTGTGTGTGTCAGAGAGAGAGAGGGAGAATTTTGTTGCTAGGATTCTTTCATATTTTAAAATAAAACCCCCCACTCCCTCAACCTTGTTTTCACATTAGCCTGCTATCTCCAGAAGACAAAAACTAGATTTTGGTGTTTATAATGCATGTGATAATTTGTGCAGCATTATGTTATTATTAATATTAATTTTTACTTCAAGGAGCAGCAATAGATATGAAAACTGTCACAAAATAAAAAAGGAAATGCATGGAACAAGAATCCATCTCTATTTTAAATGGTAGCCTTCCAATGATATTTAGCTAGTGTTTCTTAGTCATTAAGAACTCAGGCTCTGGACTCGGAACATGAGCTTGAGTCCCAGTTAATCTCAGTTTTGCTGAGATTGTTGACATTTGTTCATATCAGGCAAAGTGATTATATTCTCTAAACCTTATTTTTCTCGTTCATTAATGGGAAAACCAAAAACACCTATTGCACTGACGTGTTGATTATCACCAGTATTATGCATTTGTTTCATGATGTCAAACAAGCAATTACATTATTGAAAAAGTGTTATATCTCTAACTATTTGAAGAATATATGTAATTGCTCTACCTAATATTAGCATAAAGAAATAGTATCTGCTGCTGCCAGTTCTCCATCAATTATCCATTCCTCTTTTCATTTCTGCAAACAGAATTCTGATTTTATTCACCTTTGGGAGAAACAATGTGCTCTGCACAGGATATGACTAATGATTGATCTAGTCAATTATATTAATCCTTTACCTTTTTACCTGGTTTAGGATTAAGTGTGTTCTAGCTACAAAGACGTAAGAGTAACTCTACTGAGGGTGTTTGGGGAAAAGTTTCCTCTCTAATTAAGAGATAGAGGTATATAAGTGAGCCCTTCACTCCCTTTCCACCTTTGGCTTTGAACACAGTTACATAACACTAGGAGCTTGCAGAAGCCTCAGGCAATCATGAGGGAGGAGTCAAGAGAATCATAAATGACAGAAAGGCCTGGCATGGTGAAGCTGCTATATAAACCTCTGAACTTCTTGTCACTCAAGATTTATTCATGTAAGCACAAGTTTAAACCACTAGTGGTAGGTATGCTGTTACTTGAAACTAGGAGCATTTTAAGGCTGCTGCTATAGTTAAAAATGCATAAATCTGTTATTTTTTTTCTTCAGAACATCCCCAAAAAGAAATAAAAAAATATCTCCAAATACTTTAATTTAATAATGGATATATTGCATTCATTAATTTATTAGATATATGTTTTTTACACTCTAAAATTATCATTTATTAGGTACTGAATGGGGTGATACTATAAACACATTAGACAGGATGCTTATGAGCAGCAATACCATACACTGAAATTCCAGGAGGTTGGAAATACAAAGTATGGAATTTTAATCTGGGCATTGTCAATAACTAGCTATATGGCCTTGGAACACTTATTTTCTGTGTCTCTGTAAAATGAAAATATAGTTATCCATACCATTAGTATTTCTTCAATAATTGATGATTAATGTCTCATTATTTAGGTACTATCCCTAACCTCAATAAATAATAGTTGGGTGAATAAATATATGGTATATTTTCATTGGCACTAATGATTATATATTGTGACTAAAGTTTAGCTCTCAAAAAAGACTTCATTTTATAAAGAATTGCCTAAAAATTAGTTTGTTTTTTTTTTAAAGATTTATTTATTTATTCATATAAGCACTGGGTACAGTCAGAAGCGCAGGAGGGTGAGAGAATTCACCAGAGCCAAAGCGGAGAGCAGAACAGGCAGAGTGACAAAGTACACTGCTGAGAGGAGCAGCGGCCGGCAGGAGAGGTCTGCTTGCCATGTGGGACCCTCGCCCGGCAGCCAGGGATCGAACCAATGCTGCTGAGGCTGTGTGCAGCTTCGCAGCCCAGAGCTCAACTGCTGCGCCACCAGGGGAGGCCCCTAAAAACTAGTTTTTATTCAAAATTTATAGTTTTTTAAATGTTCAAAATCTAAGGACTTTAGTAGGATGGTATCTATATTCTGTTTCTTTTTTTATGGATTTGTGGATTTTCTACCCTGCATGATATTACAGTACTAGATACATAATTTTTGCTTTAGCAGTTTAGGTCAAAAAGGAAATTTATGCATACTCACTTCTGTTCGAAAATAGCAATCTAGGATAATCAAATAAAATTTCTTCATGTTGCAGGTGCTAGGTCAGTAGACCTTCTCATACAAATTATAATTAATACACATGAGAAATTTTATTGGCTTAAAATTAAATGTATCTAGTAATGGCTATTAGAATATTAAAATATATTTGTGTGTACTTTATTAACTTTAATCCAAAGTTGTACTAGCTTATACACAAAAATCAAAGGGGAAATTACATATAGCTTAAAAAGTTTGGAATATTATTGAATATAATCTGAAAATTATTTATATTATTTTTATTTTATTATTGTTTTATTAATAATAAAAATTAAGTTAACATTTATTGAGCACTGTAGACGCAGGATGGCACTGAGCAGGTTTTCTATGATTCGGCAGACCGGGTAAAGGAGTCCTGGAGCCCTAAGTGGCTTTTTCAGGCTTTTATTGAACATTACATGTAGTGTGGCAAACAGGTACCTGGCAGGCAGGGGTGCCTGGAAGAGCGGGTAGTGGAGGCCTACTGGCCTCCAAGCCCTGGGGAAGTCTTCACTCTGGGCTTCTCTCTCCCTTCTGGCTTCTTTCTGCTTCTCTTGGTGACTATCTCAATACTCCTTCCATGGCCCGCAGAAGTAAATAACACAATAATGTAACAACTGCAGGTGCCCCATGAGGCAGGGCAATTCTAATGGTGGGAGGGCAGAAAAGCCTGAAAACCATTTACCCTACAAGCACCTATTCTTCTTCTAAGAGCAGTATGTGTATTAACTAACTTAAATCCATGATATTATAGCTATTCATACTTTATAGAGGAGGAAACCGAGACCTAGAACAGTTTGTAAACTCGCTGCAGGGCACATAGTTAGAAAGTGGTAGATTTGAGATGTGACGTGGGATATAATCTAAGCACTTTGTTTTGTTTTGTTTTTTTTTTAAAGATTTATTTTATAGTATTTATACAAGAACTGGGTTACAGGCCAGAGGCATGGGAGGATGAGAGTCAGTAATGCTTTGAGCAAATATTGATGGGTGCTTGTGGGAAGAGGGACTTTTCTAAAAACCCGAGAAAAATGTATGCTTTGGATAGGCAGTACATAAAGGAGAGAATGCAAGGATGAAGTTGTAAAATATATAGTACATCAAAGACTTAGAAGAAACAATCTCAGAAAAAGAAAATGTATGTCTTTGTTATCTATTGCTTTTCCTTGTTGTCTTCATACTTTCTATTCTCTTTAGTGCTCCTCTCAGTGAAATGTTGTAACATGCTTAATAATAACTCCTGGGCCTCCCCGGTGACACAGCTGTTGAACACTGGGCTGGAAAGCTGCCCACAGCCTCTGCAACACTGGTTCGATCCCCGGCCACCAGCGAGGGTCCCACATGGCACGACAGACCTCTCCTGCCATGCCCGCTGCTCCCCTCAGCAGTGTACTTTGTTCAGTCTGCCTGTTCTGCTCCTCACTCTGGCTCTGGTGAATTCTCTCACCCTCCTGCGCTTCTGACTGTACCCAGTGCTTGTATGTATGTATGTATGTATGTATGTATGTATAAATAAATAAATAAATAAATAAATAAATAAATAAATCTTTGAAAAAAAATATAACTCCTAAAAACATCCATACCCTAATCGCTGGAAGCTTTAACCACCACAGTGGTCTGTTACATGATAAAATACACTTTCAAATCTAATTTGGATTATGAATTTCAAGGTGGGTACATTAACCTGGATTGGCTGGATGGGTCCAGTCTCATTACATGAACACTTAAAGGAAGAACACTTTCTTTAGCTGGAATCAGGGAGATAATGGATGTCATCAGGGAGATCCCAAGCCTGAAAATCCTTAGTTCTTGGATGTAAGAGTCTCATGTGAGGAGATGACAGAAAGGTTTTCAGGAGTTAAAGCAAAGAAAGGGAATTAATTCTATAACTTTATAACACTTAAATCTGCCAATAATGTGAATGAAATAAGACTGGACTATTCAACAGAATCTGCAGTAAGAATCATAGTCCTGCTGACACTTTGTTTTTTGATCTAGAAAGACCCATCTTGGGTTTCTGACTTACAGAAACTATGAGAAATTAAACTTATGGTGTTGTAAGCTACCAAATTTTTGGTAATGACACAGCAGTTTCAGAAAACTAATACAGATGATGGGGAGTAGAAAATTATGCTTGTACTATGGAGGGACATAAGAGTTGAATTTTAATGATTTAAATATAATCTTGTTTATCTAATCGAATTTGAGAATTTCAGGTTGATTCCAGAAACTATCTGATAAATTATCCCAGTATTTGAAGAAAATGAGTTTAAATAAATGCTGTATTATTCTATTTATTTGTTTTATTATCAAGATGAATTGTTTAGACTCTCCCCATGTTAACTGGAGGTTCAACTTCCTTGTTGTGACTCCCCATGGCTTAGACTAATAGAAATCAACAATTTTGCCCCACACAGATAAACTACATAGTTATGACATGGATTTTATAATTTTCAATTATTTTTTTAACTCAGACATAATGGTACAGGGCAACCCCGATATGAAATGGGTTGCCTGACTGTGGGTCCTCTCCTGCATGCTTAAAGGGCACTTAAACACCAGGCACACACTAAAAGTTAACAAATGTTTATTTACAAGGGAAGGGGAAATGAGGAAATGTACAACTCAGGGAGAAAAGAGGGAGATAAATTCTTAAAAGTGTCCTACCACTTCTGCCAACCTGGAATCCCAAATGACCCACGGAAACCAAATCTTTCTGGCCAAAAGCATGACCCAAGTGCCCAAGACCCCACTAACATGGCTGATTTTATTTACAGAGAAAATGGCTGCTTAACTCTGTCCTTAGGTCCTCACAACTTCCCTTTGGGGATCATGGGATTTGTAGTTCCCAGTGTCTTGATGGAGTTGGGGTGGCATTCATAAAGCCTGTGTGGACATCCTTTCCCCCTAACAATTAGTATAACACATCATCACTTAAAAAAAAAAAAAAAAAAACTTCAGAAAAATTTTATAGAGAAGGCAATAAAAATGACATATAGTTATACCAACAAATATTGTTAATATTTGAGGAATGCTTATTTTAAGACTTTTATTATGTAAATGCATTGGGATAAAATTTTGGAACAAAATTCATATATGTTGTATATCTTTCTTTTCACAGATTTTCCTTTTAGTCCAAGACCTTATTTTGCATGAGGAAAATACATTGATTATTAAATTATATATAAAAAAGAATGAGAATAAACTTTTGATAATTTAAATAAATTTTCCAGAAACTCAAACCTAACAACTAAACAGAATAAATAAGTATTTATTTAAACTTTTTATTTCCTCAAATGCTGGGATAATTTAAGTTCTAGGTTCTGGAATCAATAAAATAAATTATGTGTTTTAAAACTTCTTAAAGGGCATGTAATTTCTGTGATTGTGTTTTGTTGAAGAAAAAGACTCAGGTCTAAACTTCTGAGAGTTGAATTCTGATGCCCAGATGACTCAATCATTCCTATTCTTATGACAAAAGCTAAACAAAGCAAATGATAGAAAAAAAAATTATATAAATAATTACAACATTTCTATGTAATTTTTTTTTTTAAAGATTTATTTATACAAGCACTGGGTACAGTCAAAAGCACCGGAGGGTGAGAGAATTCACCACAGCCAGAGCGGAGAGCAGAACAGGCAGACTGATGAAGTACACTGCTGAGGGGAGCAGTGGGTGGCAGGAGAGTTCTGCATGCCATGTGGGACCCTCACCCGGTGGCCCGGAATCCGGGGATCAAGCAGGTGCTGCAGGGGCTGAGGGCAGCTTCGCAACCCAGCGCTCAACCGCTGCACCACCGAGGAGGCCCCATTTCTTTTAGGACCGCCTATATTGAAATATACCTGTTAAAAATGAAAGGTTACATAATTCTAGAAAAGTTTTCAAATATATATCAAGTCCATAATTGTTCTGCATTGCTCTAAAATGGCATTAACTATTTTTAAATGTATTTTATTTATTTTTTTAACTATTTTGTTCAACTCTGTTGTGTGACTTTTTAAAAAAATTTTACATCATTGTTCACTTTCAAACAATATTTGCTTCCTCCACCCCCTCAGGTGTAGTCCCCATAGAATTTCATTCCCCAATGCACTGTGCATCATCACCTCAGTCCCCTGTGCTCCTCTCTCCTTCCCTCTGATCCCTCTCCCTCCTCCTCCCCTTTTAAATGTATTTTAAAAGTTGTTTTTTCATTGACATATTTTCTATGAAATGCCCTGAGATTTTATTTGAAGAATATATTTCCTTTTTGATGCACAATTATTTTTAAAGGGTTAACAATGCAGAAAAGTAAGTTGTGAATCAAGAATAACTATACTGGGAATTAACCCCTAAGGCAAAGCTATCTACTGGACTATACAGCACGGAACTGCACTAATGCCAGTCCATTTCATTTAAATTGAATTGCCTACAACTAGAACTGAGTTAACCAGAGCCTTCAATTTCTTTTTGTCCCTTTAGTAGTGGCTTGACTGATTTGATTCCAAGTCGCCTGGGGTTTTAAGAAACAAAATCCTCCCCCATTAAAGCTGCATGGTGTTTATGGCCACCACAGGGATGGTTTAAAAAACAATGAAAAAAGTTGACTTATGAAAAATAAAGCTAGCTAATTACAGCAAATGGGCTTAATTTAAAAACCACAGGTGCCTCTTTTATAAGCTCCTGCTCATATGAGCTCTTGCTCATAGCAATGTTTATATGACATGGAGAGAACTGAAATCTTTGCTGTGGCCAACTTTAAATGGGAACCATTTGGTTCACAACTATTTAGAGTTCGGACCATATATGATGTCATAGAAATGACAAACCCTATGAAAGCTTGTATGGAATTTAAGTGAAATGATATCAATTAATGACCTGGCAAAGAACACATTTACTATATATTTCGTTTTAACTAGAAATATAAAGGGATTTACTCTGTAAGTCATTTCATTTTCCCTTTCAAAGTCTGTGGAATGAGAAGCACTAAGATATATGTAGTGAAATTTTTTTCCTAAAAAACTTTGCTTACTGTAGATTTCCATAACATTTTGATAAGATGTATGTGATTTTATATTCTAGGGCCTAAAACAGTTCCTCAAGTGTGTGTATACATTTTTTGCACTTACATCACATTTGCAAATTTATTTCATTTAATTTGGTTATTTCAGTAATGCTTGTTACAATTGTAATATGTTTACTCTAGAAGATGCTGTAATAGCAAGGAATGAGAATATCTGTTTTTCCCTTTGCCTAATTCCTGACAAATATATTTTTGTATTATATTTTTCACTGGTATGATAAACCTTCAAATCTAATTATCCCAGGTGCTCAAACTTACATTAGTCCTTGTGTTTCTAAATCAATTAGTCATGTAGTGTTTTTGTCCTTCAGTGACTGGAACTTCTGATCTATAATCAAAGATTTAGGATAGGATCACTTAGAGAAAACTAAGGAAGAAGCCAATGAACACCGAAGATTATCATCTTAAAATTAACCCAGAGTAGTGGGGAGAAAAGCAACACATACATACTAAATATTTGCAATTATTTTTCAGTAAAATAATATCATGAATAAATCACCTAAAATTCACTAAGTAACACCACCTCGGTCACCACATTCAATTTTTGCATAAATTAAAATGAGCTATGAAAGTCTAAATACAGTTAAGGGTTGCATCCATTTGCTTTTCATATTTATCCAGGAAAAATACATGTGAACTATTTTGGTTTGCTTTCTTTTATATCAGTTTTATTGTTATATTTGAAAAACATATGTTGTATAATGGAATGAGACCCTCGGGTTCTTCATCTGTTGAATCAAACTGACAAATTCATTCTTGCAAAATTCTTGCTGGAATTGCAGGGACTTATAGGTATATGATGCAATTATGTTGTTATTTTTGTATATACTTGTGTAGCATTTCTTATACGAATATATCACTGTTTCAAAAAAAATACTTTATCAGCTCATGTCATGAGGTTTGAGAATCATCCTCTTGTGCGGACAAAATAAGGACAAATATCAATAGCAACTAGTATGACCATGGTGATACTATATTTTAAAGACAATTCTATAATTAGTTAATATAACTTCATTTCCAACCTCTTCATTATTTTATATGTTAAAAATGGACAACCCTGATGGTTGAAGAAAGATAAATAAGAATTTTTTTCATAATCATGAATAAATCATCATCTTATTAATAGCAGAGTTTATTTTGTACCTTCTACCTTGAAAATATTATGTTATAGTATGCATAATAAACACATCACAAAAGAAGTAGTATCCTTACGTTTGAATGGACTAAAGTGAGTGTTGTAGATATTATATATTTTGTCCAAAATAGCCAAGTTACCAAATGATGTATATAGACTTCTAAACTTGAACTAGGATACCTACATTTGGAAAGTTTAAATAGGAATAACTCTGCAATTCTCAATCTCTTCTGTACTATTGTTGCTACAAAAGTATTCAGTTGACTCAGTTTTCCTTTTCTTTGGATATTGCTGACAACAATAGAACTTAAATGCTTTGCTCAGCAATAGCAAAATTTTCAAACTATAACTGTATGTTACATTGATATTACTGTATTCTCCTTTAAAGAGCAAGCATGTAGAAAAGTGAACTGCACAAACAGTGCAGCATAGTTCTGACTTTTATTATATATAATTGGAATGACATTTGATATTTCATTTGCCACAAAGTGATAGAACTTTAGAAGTTGAAGGGTCACCATAAATTAGTCCAAACTCAAGACTGAGGCACACAGATTTTTCAAAGACCTGAATTAGAATATAGGTCTTATGAACATAAATGGTATCCACCTAGAATATTAAGCTAAATGTCTTAATACATTAAAATTCAGACTGACTGTAAAGTGTATTTATTCTTTTCAATAATCATTAAATTCTTTCCAGGCTTTGTATATTCTTTCAGGCACTGGAAGACCAGTAGAAAATAAAGTACATAAGGTCCCTATTCTAATGAAGTTTATTCCTTGTGGAGAAGAAAACAACTCACAGTCAGAATAAATGAAAATTAATTTTAGATTTTGATAAGTGAAAAAAAGTGCCTGGGTACTGAGGTAGGGGTGTGTGTGTGTGTGTGTGTGTGTGTGTATGGTGGTGTATGTGGAATTCTTTGGGTAGATTCACTCAGAAGACATGGCATATAAACTGAGTTCTCTCTGAAAAAGATAATATTTGATACTCAACTTGTAATAAAGAAGCATGGGGACATCAGAGTGCTTCAGAAAATGCAAAGGTCCTAAAGTCTATAAAAGTTTGAAACATTTGAGCAAATAGAATTTAGATCAATATGGTGAAAAGATAGTTAATAGGGGAGTTACAATTTTCTAAATGGAATGAGCCTGTGGAATATATTTTGTTTAGAAGTAGAAGTTAGGAGATTATCTTGAGTCTTAGACACACAACATTCTTATTTTGATTGCAAGCATATTTGAGACAACTTTGGGAATGCAGAGAGAGAAGAGAGAAGTCATAAAACCCCCACTTTGGCATTTACAAGCTATCCCTTGATGTCTGTATGGGAGAAGTTGTAGACTGAAGTTACATCAGATAATGTAATGCAGGTAAGGTAATTTAAATGTATTCTAAATTTACTGTTAAGTGATATGATAGATGATACAATATTATTTTTCAGTGATTATTTTGACTGCTTTATAAAGAATGAAAAGAGAAATCTTTGAATTGAGAGATAAATGGTTTCTGATTCACTCAATCATTTATTCAACATTGATTTCCTACTATCAGTCAAATACATTTTTAGGCACCGAAGAACTATCAGTGACTACAATAAAGTCTGGAAGTCATGGATGTCACAGATCAGTGAAGGCTTCTATACTGAAATAAACATAATTATTAAATGGTGGTAAATGCTTCATGTAAACCAAGAGAAGGAAAATTGGATAAAAACAAAAATGTATTGGTGTGACTTTTTTATATGTCAAGAGGAGACTTCTCTGATTATATCAAATTTGAGCATAAACTAGAAGAGAGTAATAATATAGAAATTTATCAGAACATTTCAGACAGAGGACCACTGTAAGAGCAAATGCAATGAGACAAAGGCAATTATTATATATTTTTTCTTCATTTTGTCAGAAAATATAAAAGAAGGGCCAAAATTGTGGATTTCTACTATTGGCATATCCATTGATTAAATATGTAATACAAATTTTATGTAATGTTGTATATTATATATTAACAATTGATTGATTGTAGTATCTAGTAGACTTAATGAAGACACTACCATTCAGAAAGTGGCAGAATGAGAGGCTTGCAGTGGTAATTTCCAAATCCTTCTGGATAAATTATTGTACCTCTGTCCTGAAGATAGGAAATGTTCCTTGTTAGGGCACAATTTTATTTTTGCTCTAGCTCTCTAATCTATTATTTTTTTCTGACTCTGAACTCTTCCTTCTGTGAATTTCTTCCTTTTTTATTGTCTCCTTTGAACTTATCTAAAGATACTGAAAATACATTCACTTCAAAGTCTGAACACTCTCTGCTCAGGAATTTTAGGGTCTGAAAATTCCTCCTGAAAGATTAAATATTTGTTAATAATAATTCAATTTCTTTTTTTTAATTTATTTATTCATGCATACAAGAACTGAGGTACAGACCAGAGATGTGGGGGGTGAGAGTATTCACCAGAGAGTGGGGAACAGAACAGGCAGACTGATTGAAATTCACTGCTGAGGGGAGCAGTGGGTAAGACAGGAGAGATCTGCTGTGCCATATGGGTGGCTCCTTGGCTGGCAGGGTATCAAATTCATGCTGTAGAGGCTGCAGATAACTTCAGTGAGATGCTTAACCCCTTGCACCACCCAGGAGACCCTCTTTTTTCTTTTTTTAAGATTTATTTACTCATGCATACAAGACCAGGATACAAGCCAGAGGTACAGGGTGGGGGTTGGGGTGGGTATGGCTAGGAGAGAGGATTCACCAGAGACAGAGTGGGGGAACAGAACAGGCAGATCTACTGAAATATACTGCTGAGGGGAGCAGAGGGCAAGACTGGAGAGGTCGCTAAGCCATGTCGGTATCTCCCCTGCTGGCCGGGATCAAACCCGCCATGCAGAGGCTGCTTCACAGCACTGCACTCAACTGTCTGCACCACCAGGGAGGCCCACATTTTCTTATTTCATTAAAAATGTTTGAAAAGGAAGAACAGAATTTGTATATGTGTTTAAATGATCTATGAGGATATGGAAGTTTTCTGCTTATCCAAAAGCATAGTTAAGTATAAATTTTAGTAATTATGTATGGGACTCAAAAGTAAGGGAACCAACCATATACAGGTGATGTGAATCCTGATCATAGTTAGAGAAAAGAACTGGCAAGGAAGCAGGAAGTGCTGGAGAGATAGTAAAGTGAGAAAATCTTTCACATGGAAAAAAAGGGAGGAATCATTATTAATAGAGAAAGTTATGAATGGTATGGAAGTCAATCAAAGAAAAGGTACAGTAATCTGACTACTAGGGAAAAAAATTAATGACCTTAAGATTTAATGCCAGAATATTTTACCTAGATAAATTTCTGAAGAGTAAATGGGAAGGTAAGATCAGAAATTGGAAGTATTGAACATGGGGCTAATTATTACACTTGATAATGAGAGAAAGAAGAGTTTTAGACCAACAATCAGATTATCTGTTTTAATGTCTGAAGAGAATCTATAATTATGTTTGGCAAGTGTTGGGAGGAGGGAGGATGATGGGGAGAATGATAATAAATTTGAAAAGTAATGCATATTTGAATAAGGCACTAAGAAGGGGCAATGAATTGAGCATGGGGGAAATTGGAGTCAAATGAAGGAGCAAAGATGATTCATTTTTTAAAAAGGAAGTAGAAAAAGTTATTATAATACATTTAGAGGTTATTAATAAGATTTTAAGTTGCAAAATTAAAGTTTTGTAGCATTTAGTTTAAGTATTTGTTTTTTGTTTTTTTCAATGTGCAAGTATTTGCAATGCTGAGCTAAAACAGCAACCTGAATTCTGTGAGACAATCTATAATCAGAAATTACAGCGATATTGATTTGCTATATTAAATCAATTATTCTGTCTCAGAGTAAGTCAGGGAAATGATTACTTTGATGAATTACACCCTGACCTCATAGAGCACAATATGATTGACACATTAACCCACAATCTTATATTGTCAGGCTGATCCCCTTCAAAGGGGTTTTAAATTTTTAGTTATGATTTATGAAGATTAATAATCTTTAAGTCTCTAATTAAGTTCAAAGTGACTCTCCAGCATGAGACAGAAATTTTACTCTTGCACATATATTAATATATACATTCTGCAAATAAGTTATTTTGATTTTTTTAAAATGATATTCTTAGTAGCAGAATTGCTTAGTGGATTTAGAAAGCAACACCGGCACTATTGCTAAAACTGTGTATGTTATTTCCATATTTGTGCATTACAATCTACATAAAATTGTATATAGAAAACTCAGAGAGGAATCATAAGATATTATAAATTGCCATAGCAATTAAAGAATATTATCAGATGAACCAAAGAATGTAATCTATAGATCTGAGATTCTTAATACTTAAAGATAGATGGCTTGGTTAAGACAGAGTTAGAAAAGAAGGCTACAGGAAAGGAACTGGTATCAAATTGCAATTTAGAATCTAGATGTACCAGTGAAAGGATTTCAACACTATGATAGCTCTTAAGATTAAGACTCGAGGCAACATGTCTCAGTCATTCTTTGGGGCAGGTCTTTTGTATTGCCTTTCCTAGTCTTCTTATTCTATTTCTTTTCTAAAGATTTATTTTATTTATTTATGCATATAAGAGGTGGGGTGCAGGCCAGAGGTGGGGGGTGGTGAGAGGATTCACCAGAGACAGACTGGGGAGCAGAACAGGCGGATCTACTGAAATATACTGCTGAGGGGAGCAGCAGGTGAGACAGGAGAGGTCTGCTCTAACATGTGGGTAGCTCCTTGGCCGGGAATGAAACTTGTGCTTCAGGGGCTGCTGATAGATTCATACTGCTGAGACTCAACCCCTTGTGCTACCGGGGAGGGCCTAGTCTTATTCTAAATTGACTACCTGCACAAGTGACATGGCCTATTCTCCTCACTTAACCATGTCCATTTCTTTATAATATTAAACATTTCTTTATCAAAAGAAAACCAAAACGAATTTTGTTGTGAGACTTAATGGGCTTAAAAGTAAAATTTAATTTGTACCGGAAAGACACATTTTTATATAATCTAGTTTTATCAGCGATAATAACTAAATAACCTATAAATAATGCTTGAAATTAATTTCATTTTTGTTTTGAAGCTTAAGGTAAGAAAGAGTGAGGGACAGATGTATGTAATATATATAAGTTGAAGAATAACAGCATAAAGGAACAGTTTAAGCTTACAAAAGTTAAGAATCACACTCAACATTACCTGGGTTCTTATAAAAATTCACCAGGTTAACTGAAAGTCAAATTTGAAAGTATTTTTCCCTTGTATAAGCAAGAAGATTTAATTGTTTTATTTGCTTGCTTTTAACAGGATTTGTCAATGTACAAAATAATTTGTTGTAAGAATCTCATCTAAAATAACATTGTGTTTTATATATCTAATGAAGTGAAAGTAAGTCATAAATACATTGATACGTCTATCCCTCTGTCAGCATAGCTTTTTAAAATATTTTCTAATTCTTCACACATTAACTATAATAATAGTAATTTACAAATGAAGAATATGCTGTCCCAAATGACCACAATTTGAAATGCAAATACAATTCCCTCATGCATAATAGCAGACACATTAGTTTTAGAAAGGGCTGACTCTGAATTTCATTTCCATCTTTTACTAGTTGTGAGACTTTTGGTAACTTATGACTTTAGAACTTCAGTTTCCATATAAACTTAGTAGTCACTGTCTGAAATTTTAATGAATATTAAATGTGTAGCCCTGAGTAAATGCTTAGTAAATGTTAATGAAGAAGAATCCAGTGAATAATAAAGTAATAATTTGCTTGCTTTTAAATAATAGTCTAGTATTTGTTGACTATTAGTGTTATTCTTCAACTTATATATATTACATACATCTGCCCCTCACTCTTTTCTTACCTTAAGCTTCAAAACAAAAATGAAATTAATTTCAAGCATTATTTATAGTGTCATTTGTAAAATAATGTTTCTTAGATTTAAAATAGAATTTAAGAAAAACTATAAAAACAGTAATTTTTTAATATATAGGGGCACAAATTTATTAGCATTCGAAAATTTTCAGTTTTTACTGTTTTAAGATCTTGTTTCTATGAAGATGGCATCTTTGTAATTACATTCTATTTTCCTGTATGTTATTGTATTTTGTAATAAGTAGGCGTAGATTATTGAAAAGACACAACACAACTAGACTTTTGGAAATGGGTAAAGTTAGTCAGAAGTGTCCTTGAGACTTTTAGGAATACAATATTTGGATCAGGCAAACTGGTGTGGTGGGAAAAGGATAAAGTCATCTGACATCTTGGTTCTGTGGTCAGCTCTGGACCCTGATTTGAATCTAGTAAACTGGAGATAATACTTTCTAGGTTTTGGAAGTGGAAAGATACAAGAGGTTATTGACTCCTGCTATCATAGAATTGATCAAATCGGATATGAAAATCAGGCCTACATTATTTTAGAGAATGAAAATTAGGCCTACATTATTTTAGAGAATGAAAACACGTTGTTTTACAATACTTTCACAACACTAGCTAATTTTAAAAAACACATTTTCAAGAAAAATTCCTCCTATATAATGAATATATTTCATAGTGAATCATGAACTATTTATTAACTACTATGTTCTGTGTATTTTGATAACATGATTCCGTTAGAAGCTTTCATCATCTATGTCAGGTCAAATTTTTTAGTCTAATTTGAAGACTTTGAAGCTCAGACAATTTAAAAGCGTTGGCTAAGAATGTATCTACTACATAAACTGGTAGATGGCAAAGTAAATTTACATTGCTGATGCATTACCATGATGTTATGATCTTTTCTGTTCTCAGTGACAGTAACTGGAGAGAAATGTTCAATAAGGTTTACATGAGCTATGTTAGCAGCCATTTTCCCTCCTTACTAAGGGTAATGCTTGCAATGCCAATAAATACATACATGTGTATAATATTTTTTTAATAAGAAAAATTTTATCAACTCATTCTCAGTGAGTTATTTAATTTGCACTTTATGCCCTGGTATTAGTGATGTGTATTGATGAGACACTCATAATGTTCAGCACCATAAGCAAAATAATTTATCATAGCAGTTAAGAATATAGCTGTGGAATTCAACATAATTGAAATCAAGTGTCAGTCACATCCCTTCCTAGGTAAATTGCTATGTAAATTTGCTCTTTCTCAATTCATATATATCATATTTTCCTTATAATTTAAAAGAGGAACTATAATAACTTGGTTTTTGTTAAAGGTAATAGTATAGGAGACACAGTATGTAAAGGATATGTAAGCATTTAACAAATGGTAACTTATTATTTTCAAAATTGTTCAGAAGTATTTTGATTTAGTCAATGGTCAGACTATATTGTTTTTATCTGATATATCACATTTTCCTACAACAAAATTAAATATATTGAATTATTTTCTTCTAAAGCTGCTTAAATGCTCAAATCTAATAGCCAATGAATTATAGTATCTTTCTAAATTTCTTTTTGTTACGTCCAAAGGTAAATATTTTATGCATTGTTGACCATATGGTCATTTGCAACTAATTCAGTTTTCTTATTGTAGCATGATAATGGCCACAACAAGAAATATAACTGTGTTCCAATAAAACATTATTTTTAAAAAACCGGCAAGAGAGATACTTGCTCAACCATAGGAAATTCTAAGAAGAAAAGCTTCCTATTTTCCAGTGAACACATCTGGAACACACACAAATATTCCAGCTCCCATTTAAAAATGGCATATGCAATGTATAAAATACAAAAATGTTATGTAATTGTGTACTTATTTATAATATTTAATGTGTACTAGTATATTCACTTACTACTCCTACTTCTCTTAGGACAAAGAACATGTCTATTCTGTGGATGAAAAATAGACTATTGGATGCTAAGTAACTCATACCTCGAAAGTGATATAAAAAGGAAAATTAGATTAAAAATATTCTTTTTAAATCATGGTATACTTATGCTATTTTCTTTAAATGTCTAATAAATATGGACTGCATATTTATTGCCATTTTTTTATGGTTGAACATTTAAAATTTATCCTGTTTTGGTTATTTTGTTTCCAAAATTATAAATGACTTACCAACATCTTGCTGTATTTAAATTTTAATAAATTTTCCAATGTTCTTATACAATTATTTCAAATGATATTTCATAATCCAGGTTGTTAATATTCAGACAATAATAACACATCCAAGTGATTCAGAACTGTTTATTTTGCATTTGTAAAGTGCTATGGGTTATGAGAATTATAAGATATAAAACTCCAGTCTTTGCAAAATTACATGTGGAATAGAGATTTAGTATTATTTACAAAGATATGCTTAATTTAATTCATATTACAGCTCTCTAATCATCACTAAAAATATAAAAGTGAAATTCAAGAGGGTTACTTAGTCAAGGTTTTTTGAAAAAGCTAACTTTTCACCTATTTTTAGCATGAGAGTAAGGGAACATAGTTTGGAAATCAATAGTTTGAAGATACTTTCTTATGACTTGCCAACTAGATAGGGTACAAAACCCCACCAACAATTACAAGTAGCTTCCTTGCATACAATTTGTTGACACTTATGATAAATTTATTTTTAAAAGTTATTATTATCATGGAATCACTTCCTACAGTCTTTTGAAGCAAAGCTTTTATGGGTAAATGTAATCATAGTATAGTAGCCCTTTCTCCTAGGTTATATTTGGAGTTTCCACTCATTTGAAGCATGCAATTTTTTATAGAAGATAGCAGCTATTAAATACGCTCCTGTTTGAGCCTCTCTGGTGGTGCAGGAGTTAAAATCTTAGCACTGTCAAGTTATCGGGCACAGATTCCTAGGCCAGGGAGCTAACACCCACATGGCATAGCAGACCTCTCCTTTCTTGCCTGCTGCTCCCTTCAGCAGTGTATTTCAGTCCATCCACCTCTTCTGCTCCCGACTCTGTCTCTGGTGAATCCTCTTATCCCCTGTACCCCTGGCCTATACCACAGTTCTTTTTTTTTTTTTTAATCTAGGTTATTTCCTTCAATAACTTCATTTTTTTATTTATTTATGCATATAAGAACTGGGGTACAGGCCTGAGGTGTGGGGGTGAGAGGATTCACCAGAGACAGAGTGGGGAACAGAACAGGCAGATCTACTGAAATACACTGCTGAGGGTAGCAGCAGGCGAGATAGGTCTGCTGCGCCATGTGGGTCACCTCCCTGGCTGGGGATTGAACTAGTACTTCAGTGTCTGCGGACAGCTTCATAGGTTGTGTCTTAACCCTTTGTGCCACCCTATACCACAGTTCTTGTATGCATAAATAAATAAAATAAATATTAAAAAAGACAAAAACTGTTTTTTTTAAAAAAGAAATACTCTCCTGTTATAAGCAAGTTATAATGATGAGAGCTATCGCCCTCTATTTTTGGTCCCTATGTGAAATTACCAGTAGTGTTTCATGTAGATGAAAAAATATGTATTGACATTTAAATTTATTACATGTCTTCTATATTTTTTATTTTATAAAATAAATATATTTATAATGTAAATATTCATGCAACTTAATTATTTCTGTATGTATAACAATGATAGGGAATACATTTTGTCAAAATTTTATTACTGGAAACATCTTCTAATAGAGAAAAAATGTTTTTATTTGCTTTCAGTCTCTTAATAGAGGACACTCTCCTAGAAAGTAACACATGCCCTTTGGACAAAGCTAATGTTATACTTTCAGATGCTGTGTTTAAATTCAGACTTTGAGTGTCATCTATACTTACAACCCCGATGAATTTTGAACTGTTGTTTGTTAAGTGCTCAGATGAAAGAACTTTTAGGCTTTCCATAGTTTCTCTTCATGATAACGAATTCGACTTCACCTTTAGATCTAACCTGTTTGGCAGTACTTGTTGGCTTTGGGAATAGATTTCTCTGTAGAATGCTTGAGATCTACCATTGAATAAAAGAAACAAACAGTGCCTTCAAGAGAAGATGTGTATGTGTATAGAATAATATAGGAATTGGCCTTCTAAATGTTTTTTTTTTTCCTTCAAGGCTTTTGTACCTGAATCCTGTTTCTGCTTTTTGAAGTAGCCTACAAAAGTTAATGAGCAGTTAGTGGAAACCTTAAGGAATGCAAGAAATGCAAGCCTTTTTGTGTTCTCTTGTTGAAATATAGAGCTGATTCTCACTTGATGTCAGAAGTGCTACCTCTATTAATAAGTTGACAACTGTTCCAAAATACATCTTTTGGAGAACATTTTTTGAATTGGAGAAATAGACCAGAATAGAAATAAAACAAAACAAAAAGTAGAACATTAGCCATTTGTGATTTTTCTACTTTATGCCTAGTGGCAATACAACACTAAGCAGCAAATTTGTTACTTTTAACAATCTTTTCCCAAACACTTTATTTAAAGTCATAAAGTTTATTTCTTAGATAAGTGTCACTTTCACAGAAAAAAAAATGAAGACCAAGTACAGAGAATTCTAACATTCTCCCTCCTCCCAAGCCCCTGCCAACAATTTTCTCTATTTGGTATTGTTTCATTGATGTGGTTCATTTGTTACAGTTGTTGAATCAGTAATTTATCGTTAACTACAGTTGATAGTTTACATTGGTTTCTTTGTGTTGTATAATTTGATGAATTTTGACAAATACATAGTCACATATCTGCCAGTAGAATAATAATATAGAATAATATAGAATAGTTTGTGTCCTAAAACTACTTGTACACCCACCAGTGATATATCCTTTCCTCATTTTCTCCCTGCCTCCTGGAAACTACTGATCTTTTCTCTGTAGTTTTGCCTTTGTTGATATATCAGATAGTTAAAATCACGTAGTTTATAATCTTTTCACATTTTTTACACAATATGCATTTAAGATTCCTCCATGTCTTTTCATGGCTTGATAGATAGTGTTTTTTTCCACAGAATATTATACTATTGTATGGATGTATGAGTTTATCCATTTGCTATTGGAAGCTACCTTAGCCAATATTTAACGATTATTTCTAAAACTTCTAGAAATGTTTGTTTGCAGGTGTTTTGTATGAATGCAAAATTTCAAACTGTTTGGGTAAGTCCCTGTGAGCATGTTCAAATGGCAAAACTGTAACTGTGTAAAAAAAAAAAAAACAAAAAAACAAAAAATAACTTCTCAGTTTGTCTTCCAAAGTAACTATATACTATTTGCATACTTACTAGCAATGAAACAGTAGTCCTGTCAACCCAGGTCCTTACCAGCATTTAGTATTGTCAATGTTTTGGATTTTAATCATTTTAGTAGTTCTAAGTGTCATCTTACTTTAATTTGCAGGTTTCTAATAACCATCATTTCATATGCTCATTTGTTATCTGTGTATCTTCTTTGGTGAAGTGACTTCTTAGAACTTCTGCCTACTTTTTTATTGGGATGCTTTCTAATTGTGTCTCAGGGATTCTTGCAGATTTAGGAGATATAAGTCCATTATGAAATATCTATTTTGAAAATGTTTTCTTCTAGTGACTTGAATTTTCATTTTCTAAACAGTATTCTTTGCAGAGCAGAAGCTTTAATGTAGTACAGCTTATCAATTTTTACCTTCATTGATCATTTGTCAAGTGTTATATCCAAAAACTCATTATTAAAACAAAGTCACCTCGACTTCCTCTTATAATTTTCTAGAAGTTCTTTGTATTCTATACATAGACAATTATGTCATCTGAAAACAAAGATAGTTTGTTTTCTTCCAACACGTGTGGCTTTTTTTTCTCTTCTTATTGTATTAGCAAGGATTTCCAGAATGATGTTCAATAGGAGATATGAGATATATTTGCCTTGTTCCAAATCTTTGAGCAGAAGCAACTAGCTTCTCATCATTAAGTATGATGCAGATTGTAAGGTTTGGGGTTGATATTTTTTTCAAATCAAGTTGAGGAAATTTTTCCTCTGTTTCTTCTGGAGACTTCAGAAAGTATTTCCTCACTTTTTGAGTGTTGTGCTAACTGCATTTCTTGACATTTCTCAATCTTTAAAGTACATTTCTCTGAACTTTACTTCTATTATTACATCTCCTGAAAACTACCTTTTTGCACCTCTTTTACTAAGTTCCCTTGTGATTTCATTCAATCAACCCAGATAATCCAGGTATCCCTCCCATTTCAAGATCCTGAACTTCATCTTATTTCAAAATTCATTTTGCCACATAAAAATGTTTACAGTTTCTGGAGATTAGAATCTACACATCTTTAGGGGACTTTTATTCTACCAAGTAACATTTCTTCCTTGCTTCCATCTTTGCTCTTTACACCTTCCATAGTCCTTCAAATTCAACTGAAATATTACTAAATGATGAAATTTCCCAATTTAATGTACATTTTTTTTCTAGGTTAACTCCATTTGCTTGGAACTACATAAAAAAAATCTCTTAACTCTTCTTGTTGTCTTTAGCATTACTTCCTTTTCCTAATATTTCCTCCTTTTTATTAGAATGCAATTTTCAAAATACTCATTCACAAAATATTTATTGTGCCCCTGTTATATGTCCACTCCAGTACTAGGCACAGGGAATAACATGGCAAAAGAGACACTTGCCTTGTCTTACTAGAGCTTCTACACCTCAAAAACATTTATTTATGACATGGGATAGTAATGGAGATAAGAATACACGAAGTGCCTCCCCTGTGGCGCAGCGGTTGAGCGCTGGGTTGCGAAACTGCCCGCAGCCTCTGCAGCTCTGGTTGGATCCCCAGCAGCGGGTGAGGGTCCCACATGGCTCGCAGACCTCTCCTGCCACCCGCTGCTCCCCTCAGCAGTGTACTTCATAGGTCTGCCTGTTCTGTTCCCCGCTCTGGCTCTGGTGAATTCTCTCACCCTCCCGCACTTCTGACTGTACCCAGTGCTTGTATAAATAAATAAATAAATAAATAAACAAATAAAATCTTTTTTTTTTTTTTTAAAGATTTATTTATTTATTTATGCAAGCACTGGGTATACTCAGAAGCGCGGGAGGGTGAGAGAATTCACCAGAGCCAGAGCGGGGAACAGAACAGGCAGACCGACGGAAAGACACTGCTGAGGGGAGCAGCGGGTGGCAGGAGAGGTCTGCGCGCCATGTGGGACCCTCGCAGGTGGCTGGGGATCGAACGGGCACTGCAGAGGCTGCGGGTAGCTTCGCAGGCTGGTGTCAACCGCTGCGCCATCAGGGGAGGCCCTAAATAAATAAATCTTTAAAAAAAGAAAGAAAGAAAGAATATACGAAACAGTAATCGGAAACCAAATCACTTTGGAGTTTAGGAAGATCATAAATACAATTATTAAGGACTTTGTTATTTAATGAATAAGACCTACTATGTTTTACATATGATTAGTGCTAGTTGGATGCAAAATAGAATATAACAGTATGAAGCTTACAGTATTCTAAAGGAAGTAGGAACTTATTGAAGATGATCCAACAAAGAGCTATTAAGATGATGATCACTAAGCTAGCAATTTTAAATAAAGTTCTAAAGTCTTCTGTCCTACCACCCCTGGCACAATCAAATTGTAGCCTCTTTTCAGCAACAGGATTTGTAAGATGGTAACTGCTTAAGAGCAAAACTCTGGAACCAAGCAGTGTGACATTAGATAAAATGCTTAAATTTTGAATTTATCAATCCCCTAATTTAAAGTAGAGTGGTGAAAAACCGAACAAGGACAACACAAAAAAGGAAAACTACAGGCCAATCTCCCTAATGAACACTGATGCAAAAATCCTCAATAAAATTTTAGCTATCAGAATCCAACAATGTATCCATAAGATAATTCACCACGACCAAGTTGGATTCATTCCAGGGGCACAAGGATGGTTTAACATCCGAAAATCAATCAACGTTATCCAACACATCAACAAAAAGAAATATAAAAACCATATGATAATATCAATAGATGCTGAGAAAGCTTTCGACAAAGTGCAACACCCATTCATGATAAAAGCCCTTGAAATTCTTGGGATACAAGGAACATACCTCAACATCATAAAGGCCATCTATGACAAGCCAACAGCCAGTATCATTCTCAATGGTGAAAAGCTGAAAGCAATTCCATTAAGATCTGGAACAAGACAAGGATGTCCACTCTCACCATTGCTTTTCAATATAATACTGGAAGTCCTAGCCAGGGCAATAAGACAAGAGAAAGACATCCAAGGAATCCAAATAGGAAAAGAAGAAGTCAAACTATCACTATTTGCAGACGATATGATATTATACATAGAGAACCCCAAAAACTCCACAGAAAAGCTAATTCAACTCATCAATCAGTTCAGTAAAGTGGCAGGATACAAAATCAACACGCAAAAGTCAGTAGCCTTCCTATACACAAACAATAAATCTGAAGAAGAAGAAATCAAAAAGACCATCCCTTTTGTTATTGAAACAAAAAAAATCAAATATTTGGGAATAAATCTAACAAAAGAGGTAAAGGACCTATACAAAGAAAACTATAAAACACTGTTAAAAGAAATAGAAGAAGACACAAAGAAATGGAGAGACATCCCCTGCTCATGGATTGGAAGAATAAACATTATTAAAATGGCCATCCTTCCAAAAGCAATATACAGATTCAATGCTATTCCAATCAAAATTTCAATGTCATTCTTCAAAGAAATAGAACAATTATTGATGAAATTCATATGGAATCACAAAAAACCCCGAATAGCCAAAGCTCTCCTGAAAAAAAAAGAAGGGAATGGAGGCATCAGACTCCCAGACTTCAAACTCTACTACAAAGCCATAATCATCAAAACCGCATGGTATTGGAACAAGAACAGACATACAGACCAATGGAATCGAATAGAAAATCCAGAAATAAACCCACAGGTTTATGGTCAACTAATCTTTGACAAAGGAGCAAAGACTATGCATTGGAGCAAAGAAAGTTTGTTCAATAAATGGTGCTGGGAAAACTGGGTCGCTACATGCAAAAGAATGAAGCTTGACCACCACCTCACACCATACACAAAAATCAACTCAAAATGGATTAAAGAACTAGACATAAGACCTGAAACCATAAAATATATAGAAGGAAATATAGGCGAAACACTACGTGATTTGCACATCAAAGACATCTTTACAGACACATCACCCAAAGCAGTGATAGTGAAGGCAAAGATAAACAGCTGGGACTATATCAAATTAAAGAGCTTTTGCACAGCAAAAGAGACAATAACAAAAACAAAGAGAAACCCCACCAACTGGGAGAACATTTTTGCACCCAACACTAATGATAAAGGACTGATCACAAAAATCTGCAAAGAGCTGATGAGTCTCAACAACAACAAAGAAAATAATCCAGTCAAAAAATGGGCAGAAGAGCTTAAAAGAAACTTCTCTGAAGAGGAAATGCAAATGGCCAACAGGCATATGAAAAAATGTTCAACATCACTTGTCATCAGGGAAATGCAAATCAAAACTACCATGAGATACCATCTTACACCAGTGAGAATGGCACATATTAAAAAAACTAGCAACAACAAATGTTGGCGAGGGTGTGGAGAAAAAGGAACTCTTCTGCACTGTTGGTGGGAGTGCAAACTGGTCCAACCACTGTGGAAAGCTGTGTGGAGATTTCTGGACCTACTAAACATAGAGCTTCCATATGACCCAGCAATTCCTCTCCTAGGTATTTACCCAAAGGACACAGAAACATCAATTCCAAAGAACACCTGCACCCCTATGTTTATAGCAGCACTGTTTACAATAGCTAAGCTTTGGAAACAGCCCAAATGCCCAAAAATAGATGACTGGATCAAGAAGATGTGGTACATATATACCATGGAATATTACTCAGCATTCAAAAAAGATAAACACATGCAATTTGCTGCAACATGGATGGCGCTGGAAGGGATCATGCTCAGCGAAATAAGCCAAAAAGAAAAAGAAAAATACCGGATGGTCTCACTCATAGCAGGAATCTAGAAAACTTAAATAAGGGACCAGGAAAATGAATAACTATAAGAAAGTGAAAATCAAAATCAACAAAAAACTATGAACCAGAGACACTTTTAGGGGGGCGGGGGCGGGAGGGGAGGGATTGGGGTCAGAATGGGGGGCTGCAATTGTATGGGGAATATAACAATAAAATTTATAAAAAAAAAAAAAAAAAGAAAGAAAATGAAAAAAAAAATAAAAAAAAATAAAGTAGAGTGGTGATAAATATTTTTACTTAGTAAAGCATTATAAATTAATATCCATAAAGAAATTAGTGATTTTCTGTAGAATTACTATGAAACTATGTTGAAGACACTTATTAGAAGTCTTAAAGATGCTGTAATAATTAATTTTACATGTCAACTTGACCTGGCCAAGATAATCAGATGTTTGTTCAAACATTATGTGGTTTCTCTGAGGATGTTTTTAGATGAGATTTACATTTACGTTGATGGATTTTGCATAAAGCAGAATACCCCCATAACGTGCTTGGGTCTCATCTAATCTGGAGGAATAAATAGAAAAAAACACTGAATTTCCAAGAAGGAAGAAATTCGGAAGGGAAACTGCCCTTAGACTCCAACTGCAGTTCTTTTCTGAGCCTCTATCTTATAAGTGCACCCTGCAGAATTTGAAGTTGTCAGTATCCAAATCATGTGAACCAATTCCTTAAAATAAATGTCTGTTTATCTATCTATCATCTATCATCTATATTTTATCATATAGATATCATACTAAGACTAATATATATGTCTACTATTTCTACATGTTTTCTCATTTTTGTTAAGAAAGCTGATACAACTGATGGGGCAAGATTCATCAGTATGAAATACAGTGCAACAAATATTGTTATTTTTTCACTATGTTTATTGGACTTATTTCATTTTCTTCTATTAATATCTATGCAATACTCCATCACCCCAACTCCTCTTTATACTTTGGGAAATCTACTACCCTTGAATTTAGATGGACAGACAACTTGTTTCTCATTAGCTGAACACAGGACAGGTGATAGGATGTGTGCTTATGGGCATGCAGTTCTGTTACATAGATTATAGTGCCCATCAATTAGACTCTCTCCCTTGTTGGCTGTTAAGAAACAAGTGACTATATTGGAGATTCTCACATGGTAAAGAGCTGCAGATGGTCTCCAGGAGGTAAGGACTATCCCTGTCAACAACCAGGAAATATCCTGGAACTCTTAGTTCTGAACTGTTAAATGCTACTAATAACTATGTAAGGGGAAAGCATATTTTTCTCCAGTTGACATTCTACATAAGTGTCCTGACTGATATTTTGTAGCATGAGTGAGGAACTACCTTAATTGTGCCTGGACTCCAAGGTTACAAAATCTGTGAGATAATAAATGTGTGTTGTTTTAAGATGCAAAGCTTCTGATGATATTATGTAACAATAAATAACTAATGAAATAATATTTGTATCACATCTATGAGTAACAGCATACTATCTTGGGAATCATGACATTTTTATTTTGTTTTACAAACTTCTAGTTATCTATATTTGATGTCCTTAGCTTTAGCTTACATTCCTGGATGTCTTTAACTCTGGACTTTTTTTCCTGACCTCGTTCTTTAATGTAGTGTTCTCTCACTCTCCCAAAAAATAGAGAAAGTAAGAGGAAGAGGAGGAGCATGTTAGATACATTGCTTCCCGTATAAATGTCTATTGTGGCACTTGCTGCTTTATGCTGAGCTTATAGTTTACCAACTTTCCCAAAATGGCTTAAAGGAGGTCAGAAAATGTATTTTAGTCATGTTTGTACACCAAATTACCAAGACATGGTAGGTAATTATGCATGTAAATGAGTGGAAATATTTAACTTAACTGAAAAACTATTACATGAAGAATATTTAGTTATACTTAATGCGGAAAACTATAAAATTTCATCGAGAAAAATGGATCTTAACCAAGAAGTATTTGGACATTTGTTCTCTTTTTTATTGCCATAGTAACAATGCACTTTTCAGTGTGTCCCTATAATATTCACCAGTTTTCCACTTTGCTGTCTTTAAAAATAGGAAGAAAACACACTGTCCATCTGGAAAGAAAAAATAAAGCAACATTAAATATAATTAATAACATGCAGTCATTTTTTAATGGTATCATTGTGTTTAAAAATAGCAAACTGTATTTTTTAGTATAATAGGATTATTCTGTAAACTCAAACACTCATGACATCTCACAGGTATTAGCCACACAACATGATGGTTTTGAGAATTCATAAATATTTCTGTAAAAAATCATGGTGACTTAGGTACTGGACTGCTTTTCTGAGAATCTCACAAACACCAGGCTGTTTGTAGATCTTCGGTATCCTTTTAATAAAGTCCTACTTCTCCAATTGTGTCACATCATCACAGCAGTTCTCTTCAGAAGGATATTTCCACCAAATTATGTTAGTTAACATGTTAACAAGTCTGTTGCATCAAATTTGCTATCCCTCTGGTTGGAAGACTGTTTCTTATTTTGATAGCACACTTAAGATCAGGTACAATTGAAATTTAGTACAAGAGAGTGATTTAGCATTATATTTCACAAAAATAAAAAATAATGCAAATGTCCAAATGGGTAGTTAAGGAAGGAAATGAACGTTGTATGTGTAAGTATGTATATATATGTGTATATGTACACATGTTTTATGTGCATACATATGTTAGTTGTGCTATCCATGTGCATATATATACACACAATGATAAGCATTCAAATTACTAGTATAAAATTAATGAAATAAGGATAATCCACAGAAGCAATTATCTGTTTTGCCCATTGGGCTAGTATTGACCTATTTCCCAGTAAAGTCAGAAATAAAAAGATGAGTAGTTATTATATGCTTATTTGTGTTATAATGAATCACATTCATATTAGTATTTGCTAGAAAATTCAGAGATTATAGAGCCAGGCATTGTGCATTAGACCTGCTGGTGATTGCTTCACATAGACAGTGTGGCTGATGATGATTGCTGTGCTGTAACATTAGTTGTGAAGATTAATTGGAAAACTGTTTATGTAATAAAAGAACCTATTCCTTTCAAACTTGAAAATAAAGAACAAAGAGATTTAGATCTATCTTCAGTATCCCTGTGGTTTTAGTTAAATGCCACTTTCAAGATGGAAAAGGAAGTTGCCTACTGATGTGATTTGATAGCTGCCAAAAATGTTTATCCATGCTTTACAAACATGTTATACCACTACAGTCATAACAATATGTGAGATTTTGATATTATTTAAGTTCTTGGTTTCAAGACTTTGTAGTCTTTAATAAGTCCCTTACAGTTCTGTCAGATCTTAAGTTTTACAAAATATTTTTGTGTTGCTCTTTATTTTAATGTTTACTCAAACCTGTGATTTATGCAGTTTAAAGATAATTATTTCAAAGGTGTAGGCCTGGCCCATGTCAGACAAGATATGCATGCATGTTTTTAACTCCCAACCGTATAAGCAATGGTTTGTTCATTGTTCCTTGACTGACTGAAAATGCATCTGGAGAGATTTTCTCCCATAAAAAAATTAAGGCAAATTAAATTAGTTCCTATCAGCAAAGTTATATCCTAAGGTAAATGAACATAGGGAGATAAAGATAGGTAATTTCATCAAGAAAATTCTACATTACGAGAACAAGTATGAATAGGAGTGTCAGTTATTGAGAAGGAACAGTATGTTATCACAAGATATTGCAGAGTTGTAATGGACCTAAGGGAGAAAAGGTAGACCAAAGAGGGTCATTACAAAACACCTGAAGATGTACTGTGATATGGCTTTCTTCTAAACTCTGGCTTCTGTTTCTTGACATGCATTTTAGAATTTATAATTAAATCATTCTTTTAACCAACAGGTACTGTGTATCAGGAACTGTTCTAGATACTGGGAATGCATCGGTGAGCATAAAGGATGACAGTTCTGTTCCCATGAAAATAAATTGTAGTTGGAAATATTAAAATGTTTATGGATCTCTCAACTATATGACCACTACCTGCAGTGCTCGTCCCTTCCTCTTCAGTTAAGTAATGTCTACTGATCTTTAAAATTTTGTTTAGTTTTGGGCCTCCCCTGGTGGCGTTCGATCCCAGGCTGCCAGGTGAGGGTCCCACATGGCGCTCAGGCCTCTCCTGCCGCCAGCTGCTCCCCTCAGCAGTGTGCTTCGTCAGTCTGCCTATTCTGCTCCCTGCTCTGGCTCTGGTGAATTCTCTCACCCTCCCGTGCTTCTGACTGTGCCCAGTGCTTGTATAGATGAATAAATAAATCTTTAAAAAATTTTTTTTTGTTTAGTTTTCACATCTTTCAGAAGCATTCCTGAATAGCAGTATGGAAGGTGTTCCCATATCTCCTGTGCCTTTCACATTAACATTAACAAATGCCTTTATTGTCAGGATCTTGTTCTTCTTTGTATGTATATCAATCAAGCTAATACTAATGTCTTAAGCCCATACATAATATAAGTTTGTTGTATGAAAGAATAAACTTCCTTTGAAATATGTGTAAGAGCCATTCTTGTGTTACTATAGATACATAAATATGTATATACACACACACACAGATATATATATGTATATATACACACAGATATTTTATATATATATATATATATATTCAATCAGCAAAACAGACCTTGATATCTAATTTGTTTTGCTGGTTGTTTGAATTTTGGTAAATATTTAGTTAAAATTTCCAGTCTGTTTTTCTTCATTGATCAAATAAGTAGAAACTGCCAAATTTCTACAGTAACTTGGAAACATATAGACATGATTTTCTTGTCCTTGAAGATCCTTGAAATAAACAAAGGCATATACAAAGCAATTAAAGAAAGCATGATATTCACAGTTAACATAACCAGCACTAAATAACTATTTTCTATATGTTAAATTGATTGTCTTAACAATAAGGTAACAGTTTGTGAATTCAACCCATACACACTCATACATAGAGAGTTAGTAACTGAATTTCCTGCTACCATTTTCAAAGATTTTGAGACGCATATTATTAGCCTAAAGAATAAAAAAGGAACAAATTCCAATACTCTCAGGGAAAAAAATTACCTATGGAGCTGGAGCTGGTCTGATATATCCCACAAAATTGGGGATAGCAACTTGAATAATGATTCGGAAGACTGACAGGGTGATTGATAGACTTCTGTAAACCCATGGGGCTCGTAGAGGATTTCTTCGTTCTCTGTGTGCAGTCGCAGCAACTGGCATGGTTCCTTTAATCTTTGGTTGAAGTGTATTAGAATATGTGATGAATTATTATTGGTTTTTCTTCCTTTTCTCACTGTCAGTTTATAAAAACAGAAAACAATATACTATTAGACATGTACATTTGACAGTCATATTTTATTTAAAAATTTCCTTTCCTATGTGATTTGTTTACTTATTATCTATTACTCCTTCAGTCAGTTTAGAGTTATTTTGTTCTGTTAAAAGAGCAGCCAGACACTCAGATAGTTGCTAATAGCATCTATTAGTCTATTCTTCACCCTTCTCTTCACAACTCTTGCTTTAAGATCGGCCATATCCTTTTACTAAAATCCTTAGTACTTAATAAGATGTGTGGAGTGGGTGTGTGAGCATATCTGAACTGACTTGTAGCTCTATGATTTAATAGTTGGGTGACCTTGACCAGGATATTAACTATTTTTGCTTTTTCTCCCTTTATGTTACAATAATGATGAAATGATACTGCAAGCAAAACAGAACTCTCTAAGCACACTGAAGTGTTGATTCCTTTCTGTCCATGAATATTGTTCTTTTTGTGACTATGCTTTTTAATTATAACAACAAAATGGTGAGAAAACAAAACATATTTTAGAACTCTAATTTTACACATGGAGAAGCATAGTTCCCTTGCCCAATTTACTTAGCTAGAAAAACCTAAAAGCAATAACCTTTAGCTTATAAACTGGGTAATCTGACTTCACAATTGATAAAATTTTTGGTTAATAAAACAGGGTAGGTAGGATGTTTTGGATGTTTTGTGCCTGCCATATACCAGGTTCTATATCAGACAGTAAATTCTGATCATTTTATGTAACACCCACCACATTAGGTTCATAATGTTAAATAAGTTGCCATTGTTCACCCAGCCAATATATGTTGACTTTTAGATTAAAATTCAGGCAATAATAAACTTATATTTTTTATCCTTCTTTATCTTTATGCTTTATGCTTTCCATGAGACATGGGTTGTAAGGCTCTTGTTTTTTTGTTTTGTTTTTTTTTTTCAATTTTTTTTTTTAGAGGCATGCTTATTTATTTATTTATTTATTATTTGTTTGTTTGTTTTTTTGTTTATACATGCACTGGGTACAGTCAGAAGCACTGGAGGGTGAGAGAATTCACCAGAGCCAGAGCAGGGAGCAGAGCAGGCAGAGGGAGCGAAGTACGCTGCTGAGGGCAGCAGCGGGCGGCAGGAGAGGTCTGCACGCCATGTGGGACCCTCCTCTGGTGGCTGGGGAGCAGCCGGGGATCGAACCGGCGCCGCGGAGGCTGCGGGCAGCTTTGCAACCCAGCACTCAACCGCTGCGCCACCGGGGAGGCCTGGTTGTAAGGCTCTTAAGGAAAAATTTATGCCAACCTTTTCCTTTTAGAGAAGTTGGGCTTAAAGAAATGAATTTATCCAAGAAAAAAATCAAAACTTGTCTTTCTAAATTTTGTTTCATTTATGTTCATTAGTTTCTTAACATAAGATTTATTGATTTTTTATAACCATATTTCAATATTTCAACTTTTTTTTTAAATTTAAAATCATTATTTTTGAGTCTAAATGTCCTTAGATCCACTTTATATCATGAAAAAATCAATGGATTCCAGCCTTCAGCTGACTGCCAGAGTGACAATTGCTAATACATAACATGTTCATTCCCTTTATAAGTTGTCTTATATTGTAAAGGATGCTAATAAGTGACTTTAAAGTACTTTGCCAACCATCAAGTTACAAAAATGATCATATTGCACATATCTAAGAAATATTCTTATTAGATATAAGAACCGCTTAAAGCTACTCCAAGTATCTATGCAAGATATATGAAAATTATTTTTAAAAAATATATATATATAACTCACCCTCATATCAGAATTTATATTTTCCACAATATATGTGTGTAAATATATATGCATATACATATCATATGTGTGTATGTATTTGGTAGCCTTATAAAAGGACCCCCATTTTTTCCTTTTATGCCATTTTTAAAAATTTCCAAAAACTTATTCACCTTTTCAGATCTACTCTTTGGCTGGACTGCCTTAGGAATCCTCTAGTTCTTCAAAATAGTAGGCAGGAAGTTTAAAATTTGGCCCTCTACTCAGGTAAATGAAATATAATTGTCATAATGGTGGACTTTAACATAAATGACATCATTTTTATGTCACAATAGGATTTAGAATTTAGTTTTGTCAATATAAAAGATTGCTGGAAAGATCATAGCAGGCCCCAGATGGATAAAACCTAACATACTAAAAAGTTTACAGCTGATGTTAATTTGTCTTGAAACAAAAACATTTTTGGCAAACTTTCTTCATTATAACATCTTACAGAAATATGATAGTCATCACTAGAAAGCAAATTTCACTTAGTACTGTTCTGCCTTTGATGTCAGAAGTTATGCATATTGCTGAGATTTTATATTTAGCAACCCAAGATTCACTGCACCATTCCTGCTATAAAGGTATTTCTTCAAAATTCTTATTTCTTTCATTTCATTTTATGGTCTATAATTGATCCTGCATAAACTCTACTGGATAAAGTATCTCACTCAGGATGATTTCTTTCTTTCTTTTTTTTTTTAATAGAGGCATGCTTTATTTATTTATTTGTTTGTTTGTTTTGTTTATACATGCACTGGGTACAGTCAGAAGCGTGGGAGGGTGAGAGAGTTTACCAGAGCCAGAGCGGGGAGCAGAGCAGGCAGAAGGACCGAAGTACACTGCTGAGGGGAGCAGCGGGTGGCAGGAGAGGTCTGTGTGCCATGTGGGAACCTCCTCCGGTGGCTGGGGAGCAGCCGGGGATCGAACCGGCGCCGCAGAGGCTGCGGGCAGCTTCGCAACCCAGCGCTCAACCGCTGCGCCACCAGGGAGGCCCTCAGGATGATTTCTTTTTCTTTTTTTTAAATTTATTTTTAATGCTATTTTCTTTTTACATTATTGATCATTTTTAAACAATATTTGCTTCCCTCCACCCCCTCAGGTTTAGTCCCCATAGAATTTCCTTTCCCAATGCACCCAGGCACCATCACCACAGTCTCCCGTGCTCTTCCCTGCCTCCCTCTGATCCCTCTCCCTCCTCCTCCCCTGCAGTAAGTCTCCTATTTATAATTGTTCGTTTCTGCTTTGTTGTGTTTTGTACTGTTATTATTTTTTTTATACTGATGTCTTATTTGGTTCCCCTATATTCCTGTTATAAGTGAAACCATCCGATACTTTTCTTTTTCCTTCTGGCTTATTTCACTGAGCATAATTACTTCTAGCTCCATCCACATTGCTACAAACGGCATGAGTTTATCTTTTTGATTGCTGAATAATTCCATTGTGTATATATACCACATCTTCTTGATCCAGTCATCTATTTTTGGGCATTTGGGTTGTTTCCAGGTTTTACCTATTGTAAATAGTGCTGCAATAAACATAGGGGTACAGGTGTTCTTTTGAATCAATGTTTTTGTGTCCTTTGGGTAGAGTTCTGGGTCACTCAACATGATTTTTAAAATTAATGATAAAATATAGGCCAATTTGCTGAGAACTCAGGAGATGCTATCTTTTTCACTATCTTCTATAAATTTGAGTGCAGTGACTTTTTAGCAGCATGTATGTCAATGCCCAGCATAGATTGCAAATGGGAGTGAGGACTGAACATCGTTTCTCTAGAATGGATTTAGTTCTTATGAAATGGATACATGGGCTTCTTGGTGGTGCAGGAATTAACTCACAGCACTATCACTATCCATAGCCACTGCAGCACAAGTTCAATCCCCAGCCAGGGAGCTACCCACATGGACAGCAGACCCCTCCTCTCTCGCCCACTGCCACCCTCAGCAGTGTATTTCAGTGGATCTGCCTGTTCTGTTTCCCACTCTGTCTCTGGTGAATCCTCTCACCCTTTACACCTCTGGCCTACACCCCCATTCTTTTTTTTTTTGGTGGGATCCTCGCCAGTGGCCGGGGAACCAACAGGCGCTGCAGAGGCTGCGGGCAGCCTCGCAGCCTAGCGTTCAACCACTGCGCCACCAGGGGAGGTCTACACCCCCATTCTTTTATGCACAAATAAGTAAAAAATAAATCTTAAAAATATGAATTGGTATGTGCTGACTGAATCAATCTATAATCATATCACTTAATTTACACATGTATACACACAGATTTATATATGATTGCATCCTAATTCTACTAAAATACTTGTATATGCTGCTTTCAGCATATATATATCAGCTTATTCTGAGAAATAATAAATTATTGATTAATCAGAATAATATTTTATTTTTTAAGATTTTTCTTTATGCATACAAGAACTGGGGTACAAGCCAGAGGTGTGGGGGTTAAAGGATTCACCAGAGACAGAGCGGGGAACAGAATAGGTAGACTGACTGAAACACATTGCTGAGGAGAGCAGCGGGAGAGTCAGGAGAGGTCTGTCTGCTTCGTCATGTGGGTATCTCCCTGGCCAGGGATTGAACTCATGTTGCATTGGCTGTGGATAGCTTCATAGGTTTGTGCCACAAGGGAGGCCCTAATATTTTATTTTCAACTCTCATCTTACAGTCATTTATTGAACAAAAGTCTATTTTTGTCTAAAATTTATGCAGTTGTTTTCAGGTTTCAAATTAATTTCTTGAACATTTTCCCATTTTATTTTTATATCTTCAAGAAAAAAAAAGTCTTATTTTATAAGTAAGGGGAAGAAGTTTGAAGCTTCTTTGAACCAATCAGTTTATTGATGCTAAGCACGGGAGTAGTTATTTTTGCAATGAAATTAATTTCCTAAACATTTACTTAAAATTGCATTTTTTTCATTAAAAACCCATATTTTTGTTCACGATAGCATCGCATACATATCAGAGAAATTTTGGAGTTTTGGATTTCTCCAGACCTTTTTTTCCTAAATGGATATGCAGTATCATTATTGTTGGAATCAGCAATATTATTTTTCCTGTAGTATCAATCTTTCCTTTAGATCTTTGTGCTCTGAAGATAACACAGCATCCCTCTTGAGAAAAGATGCAGTCATTGCATATTCTGTGGAGGAGATGTAAGCTGTGGACAAAGGAAGATGCTGCTGTGTTTTATCTGACTTCTGAGAGATAAGCACTCTAAGGTCAAGATAAGTTTTTATGCCCCTTTGCTCTTTATTAATTGCTTTAAGTGATGATAAGGGGTCAAAACACAGAGGTCTTTCTAATTTATTTCCTAATTATTGTGTGTGTGTGTCTATATGTACGCATATAATGTCTCAGAGGGAAAAGAAAAAAGGTAATATATAATGAATTTAGAGTCAAGAAATATGAAAAAAGATAGGATGCTCTGGCAGCCAGAGCAATGCTTATTAAAGTCTGGTTTTTGGCTATGGTGGAAGCAGTTTTTCAGTGTGAAGAGGAAAAATCCAAAATCCATGAAACTATTTCATTCACAGCCTCAAATTAATCTGAAACATAATATTTTTATTTGCAAGGAAATCCCATTACTCATACAACTAATGATAATTATGCCTTTTAAAGTTATACATGTCTTTTTAGGAACTCATGGTTTGTTTGCCTGCAAATATTTAGCTAATAGGATACAGTTTGTCTCACCTAATGTATTTTCTTGCCATTTTCATGCTACTGTTGACGTTATTAAATTTGTAATTTTGTTTTTATGCTTGTGCTCCATTATATCCCCCATTCTCAAAAATGGACCCATGACTAAAATGTGGTTCACTGAAGCACAAAAAGTGATGAAAAGAATAATATAAATTGTACAACCCAAAACAACATCATAAATAAGGAGTGAACTGGTCTCTGGTTGAATGTGGAATGCAAATTTATACATGCCGAGGCACATAAATCTGCAAGTGTCATGATTTCACATATGTGGCAGAAAAAGAAAAGTATAAATAGGAAGCCCATTTATAAATATCTAAAAAATTGTATTATATTTTACTGGACATTAATTCACCACTGTTTCCCATTTCATTTGCAGTTATAAAATCTTGTCCAACAGGAGCATAAACATCTGGCAGAACAGTTTCTTGAAGGATTAATTGATGCGTCCATTCCTTCTGCTTCCTGTGAAGCTTCCCGCTTGTACTTTGAGAAATAGCACACTCTCCCGCACCACATGCTTAAGGAAAATCACCCACCACAGATTCGTCAACAACTCTAAGATCACAAAGTAAGGGAAGAAAAGAGCATAGAAGCAAGAGAAGTGGGAAGGCGAGATCGCAGCACGGAAGGTGAGGTCAGAGAAGGAAAGTGAAAAGATTAGAAGAAAAGCTTAAAAGTCTCTGAGCTTGTCTGAGTAGTAGGCAAAATTTATCTTCGCTTTAAGGCACTAGGAATCTGTGTAAATCTTGACTAATTGATGAGCTATTGTTTTTATTTGCAATGGAAAGTTCCACCTACAGATAAACTGCAGCATTTGATATGCATACTCAGTTGCAATAAAACTGTCCTGTTACTTAGAGACACTGTTTTTTTCTTTTTCTTCTTCTTTTTCTGTCCACTCCCAAATATCTCATCATGTCTAGAGAGTGGCAAGTTACCCACTGTCCTATAAGTCTGGGAACTTAAACACCAGGTTGTCTGTTGCTGTCATAGTGGGAGAGGTGCTGGTGGTAATTTTTCATTATAGAGCGGGAGGTGCTAGAAAGAGTAAATTGGAAATTACCATTTCATCTGAAGTGATATAGATCCCTATTTTAAAGCCACTGATTCAGTATACTAAGGAACATGTTTTTATACCATGCATAAAATGATTTTTCATGCAGTAAAAATGGTCAATTTTGTTGCTAATGTATGAAAAAGAGCAAAATTAGAGATTTAACTCTCTATGCCAAATATAGCTTGGAAAATTGTATGGCTGACTGCAATATTAATGGCAAATATACTGAAAGAGAAAGTAGAAGTTATTCTCAAAATCTGATATTTGAGGATAATGCCTAATACTAATTATGTATCAGAATAAAAAGAATAACTACTATGATTGTTGGTCCCTACAAATATTTTGGTCAATGGTTGTATGAAACTGAAGACTATGAATACATTTTTGGTTGATGCACACTACAGATTTGAGAAAATCATAGTTTATATTTTTTATTGTTTATCAATGATAAAATCATGCTAAGGATATATTATTTTTCATTTGGTTGTTACTTATTTTGTGGTCATATTCTTTATGGTTGTGGCCTTGCAAGGAGGTGTGGGAGGAAGGAAAGTGGTTACTCTGTGAACTAGTCTGATGCCCTTTAATACTAACTATATATAACTTCATTCACAGCAAATTTTGTGAAAATTGGCATGCTTTCTGACTTTGATGCCATGTACCAAGAAATAGTAAAACGTGTTAAATCAGCTTCATTCTGGTCACTATATTTATTGAATAGTGGAAAAGTGAGCCACGAGTTCCAGAATCTGCTTTGCCATGTTATTGTATTCTTTCTGTGCAGGCTGGGTAAGGCACCTACATAACTTTTTGAAATTCTTGTTGACATCAAAACATTCTGTCCACACACCAATATTGTCCCAGAATAATAGTCACATATTTCAAATAATTTCCTCAGTAGCATATCAACCATAAATATTGAGTCTGTTAAATTACTTGAAACTATCTTTCAGAGATAAAATAACAAAATACTTAAAGTTGAGGATTAGATATCAGATTTTCTCTTTTTTTGGTCTTTCACATTTCTCTTCAGTGGTTGCTTAACCCAACATCTTTCTGTCTGTAACAATGAAAATACCTATATGAGAACTTAAAAAAATATAGCATTAAATTTTACAAATTAAAAATCTGTACCACAATATACTTACATGAAATAAAATATTAATTTTAGTAAGAGATCTACAGTGAATTACTGCAATCTGGGTGGGCGTACATTCCCTGAAGAAGGTTTCTTACTACCCTCCCCCATCTGTGAGCTGCACTGAGCACGTTTGTATCGCCGGTACAGGGAACTGATTTTTTTTGTCTGGAAGCAGGGAAGACACAAGCTCTAGTCCCAGTTCTGAGCTCATTACAACTTTTTAGGAATGTCATCAACAGCAGTGCAGTTTCAAAACAGTAGTTGAGGCCTCCCTGGTGGCACAGGTGGTTGAACACAGCGCTGTGAAGCTGTCCGCAGCGTATGCAGTGCTGGTTCGATCCCCGCCGGCCTCGGAGCAACCCACATGGCACGGCAGACCTCTCCTGTCTCACCTGCTGCTCCCCTCAGCAGTGTATTTTGTCAGTCTGCCTGTTCTGTTCCCCACTCTGTCTCTGGTGAAACCTCTCACCCTCCCACTCATCTGGCCTGTACCCCGGTTCTTGTATACATAAAAAATAAATCTTTAAAAAAAACAAAACAAACCAGTAGTCACAGTAAGGCAAGCAGACCACTTTTAAGAACCCCAAACACATTTGCTTGCTTTGTTTATGTGGAATGTCCACCTATACTGGGTAGACGTGAAGAGGTTCTTACTCAGGACTTGGAAGACGGGGTGGGGGGGTGGGGGGGGGGCTAAGAAGACCTGGATAACTGGGGAGGGCAGCATCTCATTTAGTTTAAGTTGGAGACAAACTTGGTACACACTGTCCATGGCCCTGCAGTCCCTTCCTGTTACCTGGCGAAATACTTCCTGTCTTCCACTCTAGTCGGGAAGTCCTCCTTGCCCTGCAAGTAATGCTCTGCTACTTCAACATTCAATATTCTGTGGATCATCAAAATTCAAAAGATCAGTAGATTTTAATCTTCATACCACCCTTTAATGTTCTTTTGGGAGTTGAGACAGTGCAGTCAATCAAATGTTCTCTCAGAAAACTGAGACCTTGTTTTGCCCGATGTTGGGGTGCCACATCCTGGTCAACTATTTCACTTTGGCAGGCACAATGTTGTGGGCATGAGGAACTTCAGCTTCAAATGGAAATTTTCCACTCTGGTAGCAACCCTCATCTGAGGTCACAGTGAGTTGAAAGCATGATGCTTTTTTGGATCAGGAAAATGCACTTGACGTGTACAAGGTAAATTATTTCAGGTTCTGTGACCTCTTAAGCAACCTGTCTCTCACAGATACCCTCCTAGTGGAATCAGAGGCTGTGACTGACATCTGGTACCCTTTGAGACCTTCATTTCATTTCAGTTTGCTTGCCAGTGTCAGCACATCTGATACCTTTACCTAGAACACCCTGAGACAGGTGAGGCAACAAACACTATGCCTGCCAGCTGATAGCAACAAGACATGGTGCCTCACAGCTACTCTGGCTCTAGTAGGTAGAATTTGTTAAGTTGACTATGCAGCAAATTCTTTACAGTTGATATTTTGACTAATTTCTTATCATTTGATTATATTTTCATTTGTTGAGCAAACACATCAATGTGATAAGTGAACTTAAAAAACATTAAAATATAGTAAGAGAAAGTGCAAAATAATTCTAGAATTAAATATAACAGAGTGGCTCTCAAATTTATTCAGTCATCTTCAAAGATACAGGATATGTATCCATTCCTTTTTTAGCTTTAAATTTAGTTTTGAAATGAGTATCTTAAAGTCTGACAGTAATAATCCTTAGCCAATTTCTTTTGCCATTATTAAAGCTAGGAGTATTTTTAATGACTAACCTCAAGGCTGACATCTCACTTGACGTCTCACTAACTTACTGCCTGTGCCTGAAGATTCCACGCTTCACAGAGAGTATAACAGAGTGGAGGAGCAATTGAATGATAGGGAGCTCTTATTTCAAAATCTAGCCACTATTGTGATAGGTGACAAAATCACCTCTGGTGTCAGGTACTGCCTTAGCACCAAATCCCTGGTCCAATGAGTTCATAGTGAGTTCTACACCCCTCATAACCTATAGAACTCACCTGTAAAGTAATTGTTACTACTACATGAGAAGATAAATACAGAAATTGAGAAGAAAAAATAAAATTTTTCATAGTAACTTCACAATCTAGTGTGTAGAAGCATGTGATCAGTGGACTCATTCACGATTAAGTATGGATAAGTGTTGGTGAAGTTCATCTTGTGAAATAAATTGACATGGAGTGAGATGCTTATGTATAAGAGGATCACAACATAACATGTCTTTTAAAGTTACATAGTGTAACTCAAAAGGAAGTGCAAATCAGAGAAAACATAATTTGTTTATGTCTTGTGATTTTTACATCATTTGGTGTTTTAATTAAGCCTGGCTTTTAATTTATAGTGTAACAGTATTGGGTTAAATAAGGAAGTGTGACAGTCATATTATTTATTTTCACTCCTAACTTATGGTTATTGAATCATTCTTTGCTGAACTATTTTTTCAAGGAAAAATCTTTTCTAAATGTTGTAAAATAACAATATAAAATAAAATCTAAGCTTAAGTAAAAACTTTATCAAAAGGGCAGTTATAGAAGGAGCAAATGACCATTGTACTAGAGAAAGAAAGATTATTGCAATAGGGAGACATCTCTGATAATAGCTAAAAATTCACCTCCTAAGATTAGCTAAAATCACTTTAAATTTTATCTTCCATGCAGCTCAATAACCACTCTGAGACTGGTTTCTTTACCTATGCTATTAAAATGAAATATAAACACCATGTAGATATGTATTATCACTATCATCAATCTCACCTAGATTAGATAAATTAACAAGCAAGAAGAAAACTCATTTGTCACATTGACTATGTTCAGTATTGATATGCACGGTATTCATCAAATTGGGTGTAAGGAAATTTACATGGACAATAACCATTTCACTGATAACCTTTTGTTAATGTAGAGTATAAAAAAATGAGAGGTAGGAGTATAACTGATTCTCTGTATAGCCACTTTATTTTCTTCTTCTTCTTTTTTAAAGATTTATTTATTTATGCATACAAGACCTGGGGTACAGGCCAGAGATGCAAGGGGTGAGAGGATCCACCAGAGAATGGGTAACAGAACAGGCAGACTGAAACATACTGCAGAAGGGAGCAGTGGACAAGACAGGAGAGGTCTGCCTCGCCATGTGGGTTTCTCCCTAGCCGGCTGGGGATTGAACTCATGCTGCAGAGACTGCAGACTGCTTCATAGTGTGGTGCTTAATCCCTTGCACCACTAGGGAGGCCCCTCTATAGCCACTTTAAAACAGTGAACAAAATGTATGACTTTTGCAATGTTTTTTCCCTATGTAAAATACTAGTCTTTTTCACACATATCTTTTCTTTTTTTTATTTTCAGTAATTTATGTTATATATAGTTGTATTTTACAGTGCTCTTTAACTATGACATATTGTTAATTTCAAACTAAAACAAGTACTTCATTAATTACAGCGTGAAATGTCCTGTCCTAGAGCATTCTCTGATATTCTGCGCTAATTCTGTACTTTTCTTTTTACTCCCACTCTCCTCAACTTCTATGAATTTAAAAACAAAAAATACTGGTGTCTAGTGTAACAATCCAGGCCACCAAAACCCTCCTTTAGTAACATAAAAACCACCCTTAACTTAAATTCATCTCTGATAGCTTGCTTATTCTCATGGTTAAGTTTGTATATGGCATGGCCATTTGTTTTGCTCTCAATGACTAATTTTGAACAGTATACACAAATCTGAAAATGTGAAGGTGATAGTCACCTAGGAACATGGGCTTCATAAAATATACTTAACTTGCTTATTTTTCCCCATTTGAACATATTTTCAGGACTTCAGATGAAGAAATCATGGTTCTTGAAAAACACATGATCTGCTATAAGCTAGGAATGTATGTTTTTGTCAATGTACTCATAAAGAATACAGTGAAGAAGGAAAAGTAAATATTAAACAAAGTATTATAAGTGGGTACATTTGATTATGCAAAGACTCACAAGATGTTTTTGATTCTAAAGATATTTACAGGATACATAATGAAGTATATAACAGAAGGCTATGATAGGATAACTATGACCATCTCCAAAGATGTCCACACCTTAATTCCCAGTATCTATGAATGTTACCTTTTATGGCAAAGTAGACTTTGTAGATGTGATTAAGTTACGACACTTGAGATCAAATTATCTCAATAGTTTTGAAGTAATCATATGTCCCTTATAACAGGAGTTGAGTTACTGGTAGGAGATGTGACCATGGAAGTAAAGGATGAAGTAAAGGGAGGAAGGAGCCATGAGCCAAGGAAAGCAAGAGACCTCTAGCTGCTGGGGGAAGCAAGGACACATACTGTTCCCTGGAGGCTCCAGTAGGAACCAACTAACAAGTCAATTGCTAACAAGTGAATTTTAACCACTGGAAATGATTTTGGAGTTCTGATCCAAAAGGAGAATATTAATACAGGGACCTAATGTCTGTATATGTGACCGAAAGTTTTCTGTAGGAAATAATATTTTATCTGATACATTAAAAAAAAAAAAACAAATTGGTGAAGTAAAGAGGACCATAAATTTCAGGGAAAGGGGCATATTACAAGTAAATAATTGAGGGGAAATTATTTGAAGGGAAAGGTCATGATGAGTATCTGAATTATACCTCTTGTTTCTGTGTCAGATTCTATACATTTCTGTGTCAGATTCTATGCATTCTATACATTCTATATACTCAGTCAGATTCTGTACATTCATTCTATACATTCAGTAGCTTAATACATACAATTTCTATTTCTCTGACTCTCTTGACTCACTTGTATTTATATGAACCCCTGTGATTGATTATATAGTGTCTGTCAGGATAAAACAGGATAACTTCCCCATCTAAAAATCTTAACTCATCCATATTTGTAAACTCTCTTTTACCATGTATGATAATATATTCACAATTTTTTTTTTTTTTTTTTTGTGGGACCCTCGCCGGCAGCCAGGGAATGAACCGGTGCTGCAGAGGCTGCGGGCAGCCTCGCAGCCCAGTGCTCAACCGCTGCGCCACCAGGGGAGACCCAATATATTCACAAATTTTCAGTATTAGGATGTGAACATTTTGGGAGTAAAAGGATTTTTTTATCTATCACAGTGAGTTTAAGAAATGGGAATTGCCTTAATGTCTAGAGGACAGAGTATGAGAATAGAATAATAAGAATAAGATTTATTTAAAACATGTTAAAGGTTTTAGTTTTTACCCAACTTGAAATCAGGCATTGTACCCTAAAATATCTGCAAGCCTTCCTAGGAATTAATTGTTTTTTTTTTTTAAAGCATAATTGTAACTGACTTAAATGTGAGGAGCCAACTAGATGTAAGTTGGTGAGAGGTAAGTTCAGAGGCTAGAAAAGAAGGCGGAACAGAGATGAAATAGAGATGAAAATAGTCTGAATAGATTAAAAAATATTTTGAGAGAGAAGCTGAAAGAATTGGTGAATGATTAGAATGGCCAGTTATTAAGCAAGCTTTGATGTCATGATTTCTATAAAACCTTGGCAAGCATGCAGGCCACATAGACCAAAAAGTGTGAAAGAAAAACTGGATGTAGGGGAAGTTGGAAATGGAGAAATCCCAAATTTAATTATAGAACTACTGTGTTTTGGTATCATTTATACAGTGAGCTGAAGATAATTGCTTTCATAGTTCAGGAACACAGAAATGAGTTTTAGCCTGGGTTTGATACAATTGCAATTCATAGACATAAACACATCATAATTTAAGCCAACAGAGTAGTGCATATTGCTCAGGGAAGGATGTAGTTTGAGTAAAGAAAAGAGTTGAGCCATTCCAACATTTAATGGAGTAAGAAAAGACAGAACAAAAGGCAAACAATATTATTTTAGGGAACTATAGAAAGAAGCCTGGAGGCTGATGTGTCATGGAAACCAAAAGATGAGATTTTTAAAATGAGATTTTCAACTGTGATAAAAATTTAATAAATGAAAACCAAAAATTTCCATTGGATTTATTGATGTTGAATTTCCTGGAAAACTTGAAAAGTATAACTCCTATGGAGACAAACATACTCAGATTTTCATGGATTGAGGAAGTAAAACCTCGGCTGTTGACGACTGTGTTACAGAATGTGACTGTGAAGAAGACTAAAGAGATGTGGAGTTAATTAGAGCTTGGTGTGTGGTCTGGAGAGATTTTGTAATGATTGGAGAACTAAGCCATGTGTCGATGCAAATTAAAAAGTGCAGGCTAGAGAAAGAGAAGTAATGGAAAAAAAAATGTTTTAAGGGCCTCCCTGGTGGCTCAAAGTGTTAAGGCGCAACTTATGAAGCTATCCGCAGCCACTGCAGCTGGAGTTTGATCCCCCCACCAGGGAGATACCCACATGGTGTGGCAGACCTCTCCTGCCTTGCCTGCTCCTCTTCTCAGCAGTATCTTTGGTCTGTCTGCCTGTTCTGCTCCCTGCTCTGTCACTGGTGAATTCTCTCATCCTCCCGTGCCTCTGATATGTACCCCAGTTCTTGTATAAATAAATAAATCTTTTAAAAAATGGTTTAATATTCCTGGAGACTTTGCTCAGGTGCAGCCCTTCTTGAAGGAGAGAGTTTTGACCAAGGAAAGCACAGGATTGATTCAAAAACTTGTCACACAATTTTCTCTCTCTTTTTATAAAATAAATTATGCTTTATTCATAATTTGTAATGTTTGGGGATACCAAAAATAATACCAATGATGGTTGAATTTAGCAATTTTTAAAAATTAAATATTTATTTATTTATTTATGGAAGAACAGGGGTACAGACCAGATGCATGGGAGTGTGAATGGATTCTCCCGAGACAGAGCAGGGAACAGAACAGGCAGACTGATGAAAAACACTGCTGAGGGGAGCAGCAGGCGAGACAGGAGAGGTACGCTGCGCCATGTGGGACTCTCGCTGGCTGGCTGGGATCAAACCTGCGCTGCAGAGGCTGCAGACAGCTTCACAGCGCGGCGCGCAATCACCTGCGCCACCAGGGGAAGCCTAAAGTTAGCATTTTGATTTTTTTTAATCTCATCTTAAAACATCCACCAATCCATCTCATTCAATGGCAATATTCAATGTTGCAAGAAACACTAAAAAAAAGTAAAAGATAATCACAACTGCACAGTTTTCATAAAAGTCAATTTCATTGTTAGTAACATGTTTAACAATTAATAACATTTAAATAATGTGTAGGTGGCTGCTTGACTGCAGCATTGGTGACTAGATAACCAGTTCAACTAGAAAACAGCTAACAGGTAACTGACTAAATATTTAAAATCCAGCTCTTGTTTAGATCATCCTTTATTTTGATCACCTTCTTGGCAAGGTGAGGGAGAAGGAGGAAAGTCTACTGGTAACATTGGAAACATATGAGGGCCAAATCATCTGATAACTATCTTAGAGGTTTTTGTCAGATGGATTTAGCCTCCAACTCAGGGGAAGGCCAAGTTTGTGGCCTCTAACATTAATGCTTTTCCCATATACCTGGGAATAGGTGTTCTGCCCACTCTCCCAACAGAGAAAGTATTTTCAAGGATGCAGACTTGAAAGTGAGGAATGTTCAGTTAAGACCATCTGGACAGCATTTGTGACTGATCCCAGTTAAGTCCTCTATATACATTTTTTAAGATGGCTGGTTTGTGTAGAAATCTGCTTGCCGTGCTGTTAGCGGAGACTAAACGTGTACGTCTGTTGTGTACTAAAACTGCCACTACCAGTCTGGAGTGGTCTGCCTTTTTCTTCAGCCTCTTCTTGTCTTCTGCAGGGAGCCTGTTTAGAATTTCACCTAGTGGGCTTCCAAGGTTGCTAATCAATGATCATTTTTAGTAGATTGGGATCCAAGATTGAATCAGAGGATTCTTGCTTTGCTCCCCAGAGGATCGTCTAATTTAATCAGTGAAGTACTTCACTCAGAGACTCCCATGAGTTGGAATAAACCAAGAGCACTTATTGAACATCCAAGACCAAACATGTGGCCCCAAAAGAGACATGGAGATTCATGTTTCAGTGAACAAGAGGAGGGAAGAGAGAGATATAAGGAAGTTGTGGTCAGGGACAGGAGGCTGTCATACAAACTGCAGTGGGTTGCCCCTCAGCTGATGGCCCCAGGAAGGAGAGTAATAAATGGTGTGATCACACACACACTTGGCTGAGTGGAAATGCATGCAGAGGAGCTGAGGTGCTACGAGCAGCCCAGGTCCCCAGTGAAAGGGGCAATGTGCTGAATTGTGTTCCTCTCTTCCACTCCTTGGTATTGGTACTGACCTTGAAGGCTCACTGAGAACATGAAGAGACAGTAAAGTTGTTGGTATGGAACCCCAGAGAGCAGTGCCATAAACATGATCCTGTTCCTTTCCCCAGAATATTCACTCCAGTTGCTTGATTCCTCCAAATCCCTCTCATTACTACTGACTCAGCAGTTGCAAGATCAAGTCCCAAACCTACAGAAGCCAGGAAAAGCCAAATATCCAAAATCATATGAAAACCACAGTGCCACCTACAGGAAAGATAGGAGTAGTTCAAATCTCTAAGATCTGAAATAGCAAAATGGACAGGCAAAATATGTAACACATGGAGACTTGAATCTTTCTGACAACAAGGGAATAACACACCACAGGGAGAAAACGATTCCCCAGAATCCAAACACAAAGATTTGGAAGATCTTCCTACCAGATAGAGTTTAAAATTGGCATGATCAAGAAATTCAAAGAAATGGAAGAAAGTGCAGAAAAGCAAGTCAAAGCATATAGATGTGAACTCTGGAAAACAAATCAAAAAGGTACAACAACATTCAGAATGCAGGAGTGAGGTTTTCTCTGAATTCCTGGTTCTTCATGCATGGCAGACAAACTCTCCCTCATAGTTGCTGTCTATTGGAGAGGTGTGTTTTCTGTTTTGCAACCTATAACATCCAAAGTCTTGTTTTGGTAGGAAGTCTTGGCTGTGAGTGAATTTCCTCTTCTGTTCCAATGTTAACAGTTTTTAATTTTGTATCAGTGCAGGTTCTAGAACTAAGCCCACTTAGCCTGTTGTTGCTTGAGAATGGAATTGAAGGAAGTGGTAGGTTTTCTATCCTTTCCAAAGTCTGCACTGCAACTTTTTTTTCACAGTCCTCCAATTTTGTTTATTGTTAAACTATTCTTTGTTTACAGCTGGGGTTTGCACCCAGGGCACATGCATGTGATCTATAATCTTTGCTAAGTGTTCTTTGCAATCTTGGTAGATTGTGTAGCTTCCTGGCTATGACTAGAAAACAAATTTTATTGTACAAATTCTGGCATAATTTCTAAAAGATTTTGATAATAATTAGGAAATTCATGTACAGTATTCTGATCAACACCAGAATGCATCCAAACCGATGAGTGCAATTCTATTGCTTTCTGGTCAAGATGTTGACTGAGAACTGAAGGCACTTCCTACCTCCCTCTAAGAAAAGTAAGTTTGCTTTATTTTATAGGATACAGCTGAAAATATACTTTAATCAATTAGATTTGTCACTGTAGCTCCATGACTTCTGTTACTTATTTTCAACAGGAGGTATATATAGTAAGTTGTTTTTGTCATCATTATATAAAACAATTTTTTTCTCTCCATTTATGGGCATCTAAGGGGAGGCTGAAAAATTTGTGTCAGCGATTATTACTCAGACCCATTTTTAATCTGAGAGCCTAACATGACGTTTTCAGACAATGACATATATTTTGTGGTCATCACATTGATGCTGAAGTTGGTGATTTTTGATAAAATAAACAGCTGTTTGTTACTGATAGGGCATAGAGGTATGTGGTATTTAATCTTTAAACTGCCTCTGTGGTTTAATCAATTGTTGTCATATATTTATTGAGTGCCTAGCAAGCAGTCTAAGCTATTAAACCTCTACTGCAGCATCATACTGAATTTCAGAGCTTTGAAATTTGACAGAGCATTCGTAAAGCAGCCCTACTTAAATCTGGCTTTCATGCTGCTACCTAGTTGGATAAAATATAACTTTTGTCAATTTTTTAATCTATGCTAGGAAAGAACATCTAAATTAAAATCAAACAAAAATGTGTGTTCATTTCCCTTCCATTTTTTTCCCCAATTTAACAGATAACTTTACCCTCTAAGTCTGAAGGTATATTGCATAGCTCTGTGCTGTGATGCCTAGGTTATCTCGTCTACATTTCTAGGGATAGATAGCCCATTTGGGCCTGAGGGTTTTTTTTGTGTGTGTGTGTGTTTGTTTGTTTGTTTGTGTGTGTGTTTGCTTTTTTTTTTTTTTGATGGGAGTTTGCTGAAGACAGCACCAGTGTATTGAAATTCTGGAGAAAAGGAGCCCTGGAAAATGATAAACAGTCTAGATTTTTAATCAAAAAGTCAGAGCAACATGATAGATATGGGAACTCCCAGAATGAACCATCCCTCACATATGAAAATCTTCACATGTTTTAGTTTGAGGTCAGTTAAATGGAATAGGTAACTAAGGGCTGTATTACAAATAATTTGTTCCAAATTTATTAGACATTAGTACCTACACACCAAAGGCCCCACTTCCCACCTTTTCTTTTACTTTCTTCCTTTTTTTTTTTGGCTTTGGCTTTTTATTGTTTATTTATTACAAATATTCCATATCTGTCAAAAGTTCTTAGACACGATGCCGTCCCCCTTAGACGGACGGAAATGGAGTCATCGGAGTCACCCATTTGTTGACTGACCCTGCAGATGGCATTGGTTTTAAACAGGTCGTTAAGCCTGCTTGTCACTTTGTCAGTCTCGGACACGTTCATCTGGGTGGACACGTGGTGCTTGAGGCCGTAACGTGCAGTTGCTGGCGGAGCATTTCCGCAGCAAGTACAGGTCCATGAACTCGCCGGCTGAGTTCTGCATGGTGAGGGCACACCTGGTGTCTCCTGGTGGGGTGCAGAGAGGAAGTGCAGCATGCCCTGGCAGAGGTATGGGTGCACGGGACTACTTCCTTCCCACCCTTTCAACACAAGTAATGTAGGGGGCAGAAGAACTTAATAAATTTTACCACGGTAGTAACATTTTGCACTTAGATGTTTGTCTGTACAAATACTATGCTTTCTATACTATACTGCTTGTGAGGCGTATAGGGTACCATTTATGTTTTGGAGTTAGAAAGGACAAATCTGACTTTTCAAGGTTTAATGTCTACCTAGGAGGTTTGGTTATTGCAATAAAAATGCCAAATATATAAAATCATGCAATTGTATAAAATGTAGCACACGAGGGGCCTCCCGAGTGGCGCAAGGGGTTAAGACGCAACCTATAAAGCTATCCGCAGCCTCTGCAACACAAATTCAATCCCCTGGCCAGCCAGGGAGCAACCCACATGTTGCAGCAGACCTCTCCTGACTCGCCTGCTGCTCCCATCAGCAGTGTACTTCGGTCAATCTGCCTGTTCTGTTCCCCACTCTGTCTCTGGTGAATCCTCTCACCCCCCACACCTCTGGCCTGTACCCCAGTTCTTGTATGCATAAATAAATAAATTTTAAAAATAAATAAATAAATAAATAAATAAAATGTAGCACATGAGTAGAATCACTGAAATAAAGAGGAACATTTCTCAGGAGAAAATATTCATAACTGGGGCACTTGGGTAATCTTTGTGATAAGGCAGAAAACAATTAAGATAGTATTAGATTGGCCTGAGAATATCAAGAGTAGGTTCAAACACTGATACATAACAACTCAAATATTTATAATTATAAATCAAATGGAAGCAAATAATATCACACTAAATTATCAGGAGCAAGGAAAAGTGAATCGTCTTCATTTTCAGCCTTATTTCTGTATTTGATGTATAGTCATACAATTGATTTTTAAACATTTAGATAACTTGGTAAGCACTTTAAACAATAGTGTCAGTTTGGAGCAGTTTAAAAATACCATGTGTGTGTAAACTATTTAAATTACACTAAAAAGTGATTTAGCATTTGTGGTTTCTAGGCTTTTGGATGAAAGAGTATCTTCTTCACAAGACTCTTAGTAGGTATCAACCTAATTCTTCTGCAAAGTTAAAACATACCTGTCATGTTCTGCATAAGAAGCAACTGTTGTTATAAATATTTTTAAACTTTCAAATGTTTATTGCCAAGGAGAGAAGATAAGCAGCGTATTCTAAGAAAGAGGTGAGTGGTGTGCTGTATGGTACACCAGGAAATATATCATAAATAATGCTTTTGGAACTAAGAAAACAACATTGTGCTGGAATTAGTAGTTTCATTTTTAGGCATAGTTGAAGGTAAATTAGGAAAGATAAGTAGTAGTCAGTTTGTGAATAATCAAGCCAAAAACATTTGGATTTTTCATTAGGTGATTATGAACAATAAAACATTTGAGCAGGATAAGAAGAGTTTCAGAAGCATTATAGGAAGTTGAAACTGGCAGAGGTGTATTTTTTCAAACTGTGGAAAGAGAGCCTGAAAGCATAGTCTTAGTTGTTTTTTGTTATACAACAAAGAGCCTCAAAATATCAGTGACTCATAGCAATAAACATTTATAGTTTCTCTTTCATAGTTTTGCAGGTCAGCTGAAACAGCTTAGTCTCAGACTGTAAATCATCTGATATTCCCATAGACTGCAGCTTTGGGTGCACTTCTGCCCCACAAGTGCCTCATCTGGGGATCAGGGTTTACCAGGGTCAGTTCTTTTCTCTTGCCAATGGCACAAGTACATACTCAAAGCTCCAATTCAGAACTATTTACTATTACTTTTTTCCTCATTCCATTGATCAAAGCAAGATGGTGGTGGAGCTCAACGTCAGCAGGCAGGGAAATTACACTTTGCCCATTCTTACTGTATCACAATGTCACCTGACGTAAGGGTGGCTGTATAATTGTGATTCAGGGAGGCAGTGAACAACTAGGATTTAGGATGATATCGATCACATGATGAGATTACTATACAGACTTACTGCTTTAATCTAGATGTAATATGACAAGTATCTTGACTACTATTGTGACAGACATAATTTTAAGAAGAGTTTAAGAGCTATTCCTAATGAAGCAGGAAAAGGATTTGCTGACTGACCTGATGTCAGGAATCCGGGGAAAGATTGAAATTATCTACAACGTTCCAAATGTAGAGAACTGAATGGATGGCACAGGATGAGTAACTTATTTTAAAGACACAGAATTTGAAAGCTGTGATGACTCTGGAAACTACATATGACCAGCTGTGAAATGAGTAATCTCAACTACAATGCTGTATTGCTACTATTAACTTTTGGCCCAAAATAAAGTACAATATGAATCAGATTTGAGGAGAATTGCTCATCATTGCTCTTTACTGGATCTATTGGTTTGGCCCTTTGCTGTGGATATTGGAATCTGAGATATCAATCAAAAAATTTAAAGACAGGGCCTCCCCGGTGGCGTAGCCTTTGAGCGCTGGGTTGCAAAGCTGCCCACAGCCTCTGCAGCGCCGGTTCAGTCCCCGGCCACCTGGGTGAGGGTCCCACATGGTGCGCAGACATCTCCTGCCGCCCGCTGCTCCCCTCAGCAGTGTACTTCGTCAGTCTGTCTGTTCTGCCCCCCACTCTGACTCTGGTGAATTCTCTCACTCTTCCACGCTTCTGACTGTACCCAATGCTTGTATAAATAAATAAATAAATCTTTAAAAAAAATTTAAAGACAAAAAAAAATTAACGAATCAAATTCACATTTTTATCAGAACAGAGTGGCATTCTAGATATTACAAAACAGCTGAAAGTTATGAAATCTTCCTCCAAGAAAAATTTGCTATTTTATCAAAATTTTCAGGAAATTTATTTATTTTTTAAAGATTTATTTATTTATGCATACAAGAACTGGGGTACAGGCCAGAGATGTGGGGGTGGGAGGGTGGTGAGAAGATTCATCAGAGACAGAGTAGGGAACAGAACAGGCAGACTGACTGAAATATACTGCTGAGGGGAGCAGTGGGCAAGTCAGGAGAGGTCTGCTGCGCCATGTGGGTTGCTCCCTGGCCTGCCAGGGATCGAACTAGTGCTACAGAGGTCGTGGATTGCTTCATAGTGTGGTGCTTAACCCCTTGCACTACCAGGGAGGCCCCCAATTCTCAGAAAATTTACATGTGTAGAATTACACATCCCTTTCATTGTGATTTTCACTTGTAACGAAGTTTTCATCAAACCCATGAAGAAACAAAATTCTTAATGTAAAATGAGAAAAAAATTTAAAAAGAAAATATGCAGTAAAACTTTTCAAAAGGATTAATGGAGGGCCTCCCTTGTGGCGCAGGCGATTGAGCGCCACACTGTGAAGCTCTCTGCAGCCTCTGCAGCGCAGGTTTGATCCCAACCAGCCAGCAAGGGTCCCACAGGGTGAGCAGACCTCTCCTGTCTTGCCCGCTGCTCCCCTCAGCAGTGTATCTCATCAGTCTGCCTGTTCTGTTCCCTGCTCTGTCTCGGGTGAATCCTCTCACACTCCCATGCATCTGGCCTATACCCCGGTTCTTATATAAAAATAAATAAATCTTAAAAAAAGGGTTAATGGAGACTTAAGTATAATTATTTTTTATTTAAATGGATTTTAAAATATTACTATGATGTAATATAAAAATGTTGAAAATTTGTATAAAGGTTAAATGGGTCTTTAGACTATAATGCTTGATAAATTTTTCACAAACTATCAAATTGATTTGAGTTTACTTTAGTTATATTTATACATAAGTATTAATATTTATCTAAGTAAATTTATGTCATTTTATTATAACATGGAAATTATTATGCCTATGAACCAGAAACCAGTTAATTTAGTGGAAAAAAATCCATCAGTATCATCATTTGATATCATGTGGAGAAATCAATAAGCTTCTTAAACGTGTTTGTCAATAGCTATTTTGGTGCTGAATTGCTACAGTCTAGCAGTATAGTAAAAATTTTTCTGTGTATTTTCTTTTCTCTTTCAGATCACTGAGCATCTGAAACTTTATTTTCCAAATATTAAACGATATTCATTGAACTATCCATTCCATGCTCTGTAGATTTCCTTGCATCTTTACTTTATTTTCCAGACATTAAAAATATAATAATATCGAAAAGGAGTAAATTCACATTTACAATAGAAGTAAATACATTTCCCAGAATATAATATAAACTTTTAAATTAACCTTTTCTGTTTTGCATGAGAAAACTGAATGTGTGAAAGCATAAAAAAAAATATCAAAACAGGGGGGAAGTACATAATAGAATTAAAAAAAGTAATTATAAAATTACTTTGTTAGGAAAATATAGTTAAAATATATTTGCCACTACTTGTACTATTGTGTTTGAGTCAAAATTTAGAAAAGTGAGAGCAAAACTCAATGAAATTATATTTAAAATCTAAGCATTTTTCCCATTATTGAGATCTTAACCAATGTAAAAACAAAATTGTTAACCCTTGATAACTGTTAAAGGACAATAAAATTGTTAAGCCACTTGTACTTAAATTCTAAAGTCAGATTCAAAAGGTATGATTTCTTTCCCTCTCCCCCAACTGAAACTGAAAATATAAATTAAACTTTGATGGTCCCTTATGAGATTGGGTGGAATACAAAATAGTTTAAAAGCGGAAGAGCAGGGATTATCATCAAAATGTCAAATAAACATTATGTTTCCCTGTGCATAGTGCTTATAAATTATTAAAATCACCATGGATAAAAATATGCATGGTGGATTTTTAAAAATAAGATTTTTAAATAAATAAATATATAAAAAAATAAGATTTAAAATAAATTTAAGATTTAAAAATAAATATATAAAAGATTTTAAAATAAATAAATATATAAAAATTACTTTTAAAAGCAGATGTATTTTCCCTTGATTCCCTAGTAATTCTAGAGGTCAGCAATGCTGATACACACATTCTCAGACTCTTCAAAGATTCTCTGCTTCTATAGTTAAAGATTGAGTTATTTAAGATGTGAAAAATGTAGATACTTTGGTTTCTGTGTTTTTTGTTGTTTAACATATCCAACGTAATATAAACTAACAAAACAGAGGTTCAGCACCTGATGTAGTAGCTGAGTTTCAAATTCGCCACATTTGTTGAACTATCCACTCCATGTTCTGTAGATTTCCTAGCAGACCTACTCCTGGCTGCCACCACCTAGCTCTCCGAAGATGTAAGAGAAGTTTCATTATTCCTTTGAATTAGAGCAATTAACTAGACAAATGCTATGCATCTAATTCTCAAGGTGTGTGAATAAGTTATTAGTAGGTTATCAAACTTTACCTGAACATTGAAAAGATAGTAAAGTTTTATAAAAAAAAATCTAGATTACTGAAAATTCCTTAGCTAGTGATGAATATAGATGATAATGTACTATAGTTCAACTATCTAAAATTCAGCTTTAATTGGTTTGCTTTAAAAATCTTATTGCTATCTTTGTAAAATCATTTTTTTTAGATTTAATATGAGGAATGTGAGAATTTTAAAATGTAGTTTCCCTTCACAGAAATTAAATTTAAACAAGATTTTAACTTAGTCAATGTTATCTTGCCACCAACCCAGAGCCAGGTCCTTTAACCCAGGTTTCCCAATTATATGATTATATGATCAAGGTTATTTCCTATGTATCCCATAGTGACTTCTTCTTCCATTAAAATATCAATAGGGAAGGAACACTAGAAAGAACTTTCTAAGAAAATATATATTTTTTCACACTAATGTTCTTCTTTCCCCTCCCTCTCTCTCTTTGGGAAACTGTCTTCCTAGATCTATCTAAAATTACCTCTTGTGGAAAACCATTGAACTTGTATCCTTAATATCGATAGGCATATATGTTAGTTTTTTAAAACAAATGTCCATTGTATGCTAAAAAATGATAATCATATTGAGGATTCCCTTTACATTAAAGTATTCACCTATAATCAATACATAACAATGATACCATTCCATCAGACCAGGCATGTACTTTTCTATAAATTATTTCACTAAGCTATCAGGAGTTCACCAAAGAACTCACAGACATATAGAAACAAATCTGCTAGACAACAGTGGGAAAAGACAAATAAAGCACAAAACCTGATCTCATTTCAAACCCAAACATAGCTTATTGAGAAGCCCTTCCAGCATTCCTGTTGTCAGTGAATGAAGGTCAGAGGATAGAAATGCTGTCCAGTATATTGCTAAATTCCAGGTTACCAGAGTTGGCCATTAAATTTCTTTGAAATATGAAAAAAATATGTCTTTTTTGCTTGGTATTCTAATTAGTGAATGGATAAATACTCCCTGTGGTAGACTAATTTTAAAATCAGCATTCTAAGAATTTTTTTGATGGGATTTTGTACTTTTTCATGTTTGTAAAAGATGAGGAATCTAATTTCTGCATAACATTATTATAAATATTTATTGAATTCAGAAGATGTTATTTTACTAAGACAGCACAGGTGTATTTATATTTTACAGTACCCCAGATTATTCTTATTGTGGTTTAATAGCCTCACCTGTTAAATTAGGAGTGGACTTCAAAATGCATAAAATCCCTTTAATCCATATATTAATATATTTATACATTTAATACATAAATTTTGTAACCACTCATCCTTTTTATCTTTTGAAGTCAGTATTTGTCAGGTTCTATTATCCTCTTTTTCTTTACCTCTAAGATTATTAGACGACTGATACTTGTGTTTTCAAGTACATTTTCAATGTAAAATAAAAATGTATTTTATTTTTAAAATGACATTGGCATGAAGGTTTAGGAAAAATAAGCCAGGTGGGTTCTAAATTAAATCGATTTACTAGGAATTACATTGATCTTCATAGACATAAAAATACATTTTTTTAATATTTTTTTAATAATAAATTTTATTTTTATATTCCCGCATACAATTGCAAACCCCCCATTCTGACCCAATCCCTCCCCTCCGGCCCCCCACACCCCAAAAAGTGTCTCTGGTTCATAGTTTTTTGTTGATTTTGATTTTCACTTTCTTATAGTTATTCATTTTCCTGGTCCCTTATTTAAGTTTTCTAGATTCCTGCTATGAGTGAGACCATCCGGTATTTTTCTTTTTCTTTTTGGCTTATTTCGCTGAGCATGATCCCTGCCAGCGCCATCCATGTTGCTGCAAATTGCATGTGTTTATCTTTTTTGAATGCTGAGTCATATTCCATGGTATATATGTACCACATCTTCTTGATCCAGTCATCTATTTTTGGGCATTTGGGCTGTTTCCAAAGCTTAGCTATTGTAAATAGTGCTGCTATAAACATAGGGGTGCAGGTGTTCTTTGGAATTGATGTTTCTGTGTCCTTTGGTAAATACCTAGGAGTGGAATTGCTGGATCATATGGAAGCTCTATGTTTAGTAGGTCCAGAAATCTCCACACAGCTCTCCATAATGGTTGGACCAGTTTGCAATCCCACCGACAGTGCAGAAGAGTTCCTTTTTCTCCACACCCTCGCCAACATTTGCTGTTGCTAGTTTTTTTAATATGTGCCATTCTCACTGGTGTAAGATGGTATCTCATGGTAGTTTTGATTTGCATTTCCCTGATTACAAGTGATGTTGAACATTTTTTCATATGTCTGTTGGCCATTTGCATTTCCTCTTCAGAGAAGTTTCTTTTTAGCTCTTCTGCCCATTTTTTGACTGGATTATTTTCTTTGTTGTTGCTGAGTCTCATCAGCTCGTTGCAGATTTTTGTGATCAGTCCTTTATCATTAGTGTTGGGTGCAAAAATGTTCTCCCAGTTGGTGGGGTTTCTCTTTGTTTTGTTATTGTCTCTTTTGCTGTGCAGAAGCTCTTTAATTTTATGTAGTCCCAGCTGTTTATCTTTGCCTTCACTATCACTGCTTTGGGTGATTTGTCTGTAAAGATGTCTTTGATATGCAAATCACGTAGTGTTTCGCCTATATTTCCTTCTATGTATTTTATGGTTTCAGGTCTTATGTCTAGTTCTTTAATCCATTTTGAGTTGATTTTTGTGTATGGTGTGAGGTAGTGGTCAAGCTTCATTATTTTGCATGTAGCAACCCAGTTTTCCCAGCACCATTTATTGAACAAACTTTCTTTGCTCCATTGTATAGTCTTTGCTCCTTTGTCAAAGATTAGTTGACCATAAATCTGTGGGTTTATTTCTGGATTTCTATTCGATTCCATTGGTCTGTATGTCTGTTCTTGTTCCAATACCATGCAGTTTTGATGATTATGGCTTTGTAGTATAGTTTGAAGTCTGGGAGTGTGATGCCTCCATTTCCTTCTTTTTTTTTTCAGTAGAGCTTTGGCTATTCGGGGTTTTTTGTGATTCCATATAAATTTCATCAATAATTGTTCTATTTCTTTGAAGAATGACATTGAAATTTTGATTGGAATAGCATTGAATCTGTATATTGCTTTTGGTAGGATGGCCATTTTAATAATGTTTATTCTTCCAATCCATGAGCAGGGGATGTCTTTCCATTTCTTTGTGTCTTCTTCTATTTCTTTTAACAGTGTTTTATAGTTTTCTTTGTATAGGTCCTTCACCTCTTTTGTCAGATTTATTCCCAAATATTTGATTTTTTTTGTTTCGATACTAAAAGGGATTTTTTTTTTATTTCTTCTTCTTCAGATTTATTGTTTGTGTATAGGAAGGCTACTGACTTTTGCATGTTGATTTTGTATCCTGCCACTTTACTGAACTGATTGATGAGTTGAATTAGCTTTTCTGTGGAGTGTTTAGGGTTCTCTATGTATATTATCATATCATCTGCAAATAGTGATAGTTTGACTTCTTCTTTTCCTATTTGGATTCCTTGTATGTCTTTCTCTTGTCTTATTGCTCTGGCTAGGACTTCCAGTATTATATTGAAAAGCAGTGGTGAGAGTGGACATCCTTGTCTTGTTCCAGATCTTAATGGAATTGCTTTCAGCTTTTCACCATTGAGAATGATACTGGCTGTTGGCTTGTCGTATATGGCCTTTATGATGTTGAGGTATGTTCCTTGTATCCCAAGAATTTCAAGGACTTTTATCATGGATGGGTGTTGCACTTTGTCAAAAGCTTTCTCAGCATCTATTGATATTATCATATGGTTTTTATATTTCTTTTTGTTGATGTGTTGGATAACGTTGATTTATTTTCGGATAGTGAACCATCCTTGTGTCCCTGGTATGAAACCTACTTGATCATGGTGAATTATCTTTTTTTTTTTTTTTTACAAGTTGACTTCTTTTTTTTTTTATTATTATTTATTTATTTATTTATTTATTTTTATAAATTTTATTGTTATATTCCCCATACAATTGCAGCCCCCCATTCTGACCCCAATCCCTCCCCTCCCGCCCCTGCCCCCCTACAAGTGTCTCTGGTTCATAGTTTTTTGTTGATTTTGATTTTCACTTTCTTATAGTTATTCATTTTCCTGGTCCCTTATTTAAGTTTTCTAGATTCCTGCTATGAGTGAGACCATCCGGTATTTTTCTTTTTCTTTTTGGCTTATTTCGCTGAGCATGATCCCTTCCAGCGCCATCCATGTTGCAGCAAATTGCATGTGTTTATCTTTTTTGAATGCTGAGTAATATTCCATGGTATATATGTACCACATCTTCTTGGTGAATTATCTTATGGATACATTGTTGGATTCTGATAGCTAAAAATTTATTGAGGATTTTTGCATCAGTGTTCATTAGGGAGATTGGCCTGTAGTTTTCCTTTTTTGTGTTGTCCTTATTCGGTTTTGGTATTAGTGTATAGTTGGCTTCATAGAACGTGTTTGGTATTGTCCCTTCCTTCTCAATTTTTTGGAAGAGTTTGTGAAGGATAGGCACTAACTCATCTCTGAATGTTTGGTAGAATTCATTTGTAAATCCATCAGGTCCTGGGCTTTTGTTTTTGGGGAGGTTTTTGATTACCATTTCAATTTCGCTGCTTGTAATTGGTCTGTTTAGGTGTTCTATTTCTTCTTTATCTAGCTTTGGGTGATTGTAGAGTTGTAGGAATTTGTCCATCTCCTCTAGATTGTTAAACTTGTTTCCATATAACTGTTCATAGTAGTTACTGATTATTCTTTTGATTTCTGCTGTGTCCGTTGTGATTTCTCCTCTTTCATTGATGATCCTGTTTATTTGTGCTTTCTCCCTTTTTTCCTTTTTGAGCCTGGCTAGGGGTTTGTCTATTTTATTGATTTTTTTCAAAGAACCAGCTCTTGGTTTCATTAATCTTTTGGATTATTTTTTTAGGTTCAATTTCATTTATTTCTGCTTTGGTTTTTATTATTTCTTTTCTTCTACTGGTTTTAGGGTTTTTTTGTTGTTCTTTTTCTAGATCTTTGAGCTTCGAGATTAGGTTGTTTCTTTAAGTTCTTTCTTGTTTCTTGATGTGAGCTTCTATTGCTATATATTTTCCTCTTATTACTGCTTTTGCTGCATCCCATACATTTAGGATATTGGTGTCCTCCTTGTCATTCAATTCAAAGATTTTTTTAATTTCTTCTTTGATCTCCTCGTTAGTCCAGTGGTCTTCCAGTAGTGTGGTTTTTAATCTCCATGAGGTAGGAAAGTTCCTTGTCTTCTTTTTGTGGTTTATTTCTAGTTTGATGCCTTCATGGTCAGAAAAGATGGTTGGTATGATTTCAATCTTGGTGTATCTGTTGATGTTTGTCTTGTGCCCCAGTATGTGATCAATCCTGGAGAATGATCCATGTGCGCTTGAGAAAAATGTGTACTCCGTTTTTTTTTGGGTTTAGTGTTCTATAGATGTCTGTTAAGCCCAAATGCTCTAGGTCCTTATTTAGAGCTTTAGTTTCTTTACTTATTTTTTGTCTTGTTGATCTATCCATTGTTGATAGTGGTGTGTTGAAGTCTCCCACTATGTATGTGTTTTCTCTGATGTCTGTTTTCAGAGAGGACAACAGTTGTCTGATATATTTTGGTGCTCCTTCGTTAGGTGAGTATATGTTTATGAGTGTTATTTCTTCTTGAAGTATTGTCCCCTTGATCATAATGTAGTGACCATTGGGGTCTCTTTTTATTTTTTTGAGTTTGAAGTCTGTTTTATCTGATATAATATAGCTGTTCCTGCTTTCTTTTTTGGTCCATTTGCTTGTAGGATTGTTTTCCATCCTTTAACTTTAAGCCTATTTTTATCTTTTGTAGCTAAAAGTGTTTCCTGGAGACAGCAAAAGGTTGGGTTTTGTTTCTTAATCCAGGCTGCAACTCTGTGTCTTTTTATTGAAGAGTTTAGTCCATTTACATTTAGGGTTTATATTGATATGTTAGCGTCTGTATTTGCCATTGTTTTTGTCTTTCCTTTGATTTTATTTATTTATTCTTTTTATAAATTTTTTTTTTTTTGGTCTTCTTTCGTTGTTATTCATCCCTCTGAGGTTCTGGCTTTAGGATTCCTTGTAGTATTTTTTGGAATGGGGGTTTATTCGTAATGAAATTCCGGAGTTTCTGTTTGTCTGGGAAGGTCCTTATTCTTTCTTCATAGAGGAAGGATAGCTTTGCGAGATAGAGTATTCTTGGTTGGCATCTGTTTTCTTGGAGTCTGCTGACTATGTCCCTTCACTCTCTCCTTGCCCGTAGTGTTTCTTCAGAGAAGTCTGATGTCAGCCTGATTGGTTTTCCTTTGAATGTTATCTGTTTCTTCCCTCTTGTCAGCTTCATTATTTTTTCCTTGTACTGGATTCTTGGGAACTTTACTATTATGTGTCTTGCTGTATTTTTCCTTTCATCGTGGAAGTTTGGTGTTCTTCTTGCTTCTTGTATATCAATTTTCAGCTCCTTCTTCGCGTTTGGGAAGTTCTCTTCAATTATCTCCTGGAATATTTTCTCTGTTCCTACATCTCTCTCGTCTCCTTCTGGAATTCCTATAATTCTTATATTTCCTTTCCTCATGGAGTCAGATCGTTCCCGAAGTCTTTCTTGGTTCTTTTTCCTTCGTACTTCTCTTTCCTTTTCTGTTTTGGTTCTTTTTATTTCTGTGTCTTCAAGAGTACTTATTTGTTTTTCCATTTCATCTATTCTGCTTTCATTGCTTTTCCCAGAGTTCTTTAGTTCCTCCATTAATTCTTTGATCTCCTGCATTTGTTTTACTTCCCTCTTTAGGGACTCAATTTCATTCTTCTGACCATTGTTTTCCCTCTTTAGGGACTTAATTTCCTTCTTCTGATCATTGTTTTCCTTTATGACTTCTGTCACTTTTTTAATCATGGCAATTTTAAGTTCTCTTTCTGGAAGGCTCAGAAGTTCTTCCAAGTTACTGTCGTTGCCATCTGGGGGTTGGTTTTCTTTTTGTGGTGTGCTTCTTTCCTGAGGAGTTGTTAGGTTGCATGTGGTTCTTCTACTCCCTACTGTCTGTTTTCTAATTTGTCGTATGCATTGGGACACTGTGTTGTTGGACTGGCCGGCATCTTGGGTGAACTTCTCCGCTCCCCTCTGGCTCCTCCAGGAGCCATCTCTGGCTTCTGGGGGAGCTTTCTGCTGGTTTTATGCATTCTTTACTGAAGAAATGTCCCTGATCTAAAATGGCGAAGCGGGACGCAGTCCCTGTGCATCCGGTCTCAGGCTCACTCTTCTGCGCGCCCGGTCTGCCCCGGACGTGGGTGCCTTCTCCCTCTGTGGGCTCAGACTGCTGGTTGGAAGGGGCCTGGCGTGGGCTAACTTCCCAGCTGGCCACTGGGTCCTCCAGAAGCCTTCTGCCCTTTTCAAGCAGTCTTAAGAAATTTCCCTGTTCTATGGGGTGTTAGTGACTTTTTTTTCTGGTCACTAGGTGGCGCCAGAGATCTCTCCTATTGTCCTTGGGGGGCTGCTTTTTGACGCCCCCCCTCCGTGGGACAGGAAACAGAGCGGGAATGGTAGGGTAAACCTCAACGGCTTTGGGGTGCTGTGTCTGCCTTGTGCCCCACCGTCGTGGAGAACCCATGCCCCGAATTTCGTGCCCCGGGTCTCAGATCCAAAGCCCTCAGGTCCAGGATGTGGGCTGTAGCCCAGTTCAGTGGCATTGGAATGGCGCCTTTTGCACCCCGCTCCCGTGCCTGGGCACCTGGTTCCTGCTTACTCATTGAGGGACTTTCACCTCAGTGAGGGCCTCCGCGCGTCTCCCCGCAAGCCTAGGTCGCAGGCGCGGGGACCTGGCCAGCCGCGATCCCAATCCGCGTTTGCTTTTCAAGCGCGCCAAGTGCGCCGCTTTTCCGCGCAAGCTTACTGGCCGGTCCGGGGCTGTGTGCGGGTCTCCTCCAGAGTCTCTTTGTTCTCCAATGGCGCCCGGAGCCATTCGCTCACCGCCGCGGCGAATCCTGCAGGGTTCTCCACAGCTCTCGTTCACGGGGTGTGGTGGCTGCAATAGTTCCTTTGCACTCACAGTCCCGCTTGCTGCGTAGTTTGTTCTTGTTGGTCATTTTAGTTTGTTTTTTTCCTCCTCTCTGCTGGTCGGAGAGTGCCGACTTTGTGGGCGGGGGAGGAGAGCAGGGTTCTGCACTTTCCTCCCTTCTAGTCCTCTTTTATGGCAACTTTCTTCTTCGTGCAGTTTGCTGGAGTTGTCCGTTTATCTTCCGTGTCCCAGTTCTCACTGGAACCTGCCGCTTTTCCTCCCTATTAACTTTTTTTAATGGGAGATCTTACTCGCAGCATCTCCTTGCCGCCATGTTGCTCCGCCCCCCGCCCTAAAAATACATTTTCTTGCTAATGTTACCAGACAAAATGTCTAAAAATTGTCACTGTCAGAACCTCTCCTGCTGGTTCTGGATCCAGCTATTGGCTGCCACAAATGAAAACAAAAGTGCCTTTGGTGCCACAATAAAGAAAAAAACTATTTCAGCCAAAAGGGTAGAGGGAGAGGAAGAAGGCCCAGTTACTGATTAATAATGCCAGTTGAAGTTGCAGCTACAGGAGCTGACAGCAACAGTCATATGCTGTTGAGGTGGGGACTTCTTCCTCTGTGTTGGGGCTTAAGAGGTAGGTTAAGACCTGCCTCCTGGCAGGATGGCTGACTTTCACAGCAGCACTGATAATAAAGAGAAGCCCCACATGTTTCTCTTTCTTTAAAGTCTTTCCACTCAGTTCTGCCAGCTCCCTAGCCTACTCCAGTCTCAAAATATCAGGGTCAGCTTGCCCTTGGGACTGCGGCAGGCTTCCACTCAGCTTGGGTGGAGGCAGAGGTCAGGAGGTGGAGGTTGGCCTATCCTCCACACTGGGTGGCTCCAAAACTAAAAGATAATTCATAGGCCTGCCATTGATTATTTCTGCCAGCTATTTCACTTGTAAGAGAGTGTAGCAACTGTTGTTTTCTCCAACTCTGTTCCCTCCTTTTGCTTTGGTCACCAATGACCTCCATGTCAAATCCCTGGTGATTTCTCTTTCTTTGATTTACTTCTCATGATACGTGATTTACTCAATAAACTTGACCAGTTTCTTTGTATTAAAAATATTCTTTAGGGCCTCCCAAGTGGCACAAAGGGTTAAGACACAACCTATGAAGCAGTCCGCAGCCTCTGCAGCACGAGTTCGATCCCCCGCCAGGGAACTATCCACATGGCAGAGCAGACATCTCCTGACTTGCCTGCTGCTCCCCTCAACAGTGTATTTCAGTAGATCCACCTGTTCTGTTCCCCACTATGTCCCTGGTGAATCCTCTCACCCCCTCACACTTCTGGCCTGTACCCCAGTTCTTGTGTGTTTAAATAAATAATTTTTTAAAAAAGATTTATTTATTTTATTTATACAAGCACTGGGTACAGTCAGAAGCACAGGAGGGTGAGAGAATTCACCAGAGCCAGAGCGGGGAACAGAACAGGCAGACCAACGAAATACACTGCTGAGGGGAGCAGTGGGTGCTGCAGGAGAGGTCTGTGCTACATGTGGGACCCTCGCTGGTGGCGGGGGATTGAACTGGTGCTGCAGAGGCTGCGGGCAGCTTTGCAGTCCAGTGCTCAACCACTGCACCACCAGGGGAGGCCCTAAATAAATAAATCTTGAAAAAACATTCTTTAATTCAGTTTCATTATTCCATGAACTTTGAGTTTTCTTCTATGTCTCCTTTGTTGGCTCTTTTTCTCTTATGCAAACTCAGGTATTTTGTATTTTGTTTTTATTCTCATTTTCCTCGTACTATATATTGTTACTTTAGCTAATGTAGCACCACTCCTCCAGAAGTCATTCATATGTTTTCCCTAAAATATAATACCAGTCCTGGTTTCATTTTTAAGCTTCAGGCTCTATCAGCAATACTCTACTATATGTTTGGATATCTCTAACTCATACCCATCCTAATATGATCAAAATTAATTATGTCTTAACCCTAAGAACAGACTTGCGCTTTTTCCAGACTTCACTGTTGCAGCATATAGCACCACCATTCACTCATTTCTCAAAGAAGAAAGAGTGCTCATATGTAATTAAACACCAAATTCTGCCAATTTTCCTCAAAAATAATCTCACATGTATAAATGTATCTCCATTTTCACACCCCAGTTGCCTTTCTTATCTTCTTTCATAACCACTATTTACTTTTGCTCCCAACTAATCCAAGGTATAAGATATAAAGCATATGTCGTCATTTTTCTGGTTACATTTTTTTCAATGGCTTTGAATTGCATTCAAGATAAAATTAAAAAATTTTCACCTTCTAGCCTTATCTCCAGTTTCATTATTTACTCTTTGCTATCCAGTCAAATTGGCTTTTAATCAGTGTTTAAACATTTCTTTTGGCTTTTACAACTTCTTTTTTCTTTGCATTAAGATTATTTGTTTGCATTATTTGACTCACTCTACTTCATGCTCCAAATTCTTTTGCCTACCTGAATCATATTATTAAAATGAGACTTTGTCTTATAAGTAAACAAGGAGAGAGAGAGAGAGAGAAATAATAAAAACCTTTCACAATTTTCTAACTTACTTTTTGAAATAATCTCAGTATCCTTTACTCCATAAACAGTCTCAGTTTCTAAGCATGATTGTGCATTCCTATGATTGTCTGCTTTTTCTTGTCATTGGATAATAGTGAACTTTTTTTCTCTTTTCCTTATATTTTATCACTACAGAGTAGTGTAGCAAATATTACACAATGAATCAAAGTTTGATATAGTGCCCACTTAAAATTTTATTTTTCTCTAAAAAACAAAATACCAATATGTGTTCATTTGCATATTCCTTGTTCTTTTCTATATCATCTATTTTCCCTCCTGTTCTAAAATTCATCTTATCTCATCAGGATGTGCTTATGATAGTTCTTCTCTATGGTACTGTAAGTCAATTCAGTGACCCCTTTCTTTTACAGATATGTGATGCCTGTGAAATATTATTGTCAAGCTTCATTACTTTACACTTAATTTTTCTACCTTAACTTCTCCTACCTTTATCAACAATAAATTCAAGCATATATCCTCAAACCTCTTCTATAATTTCTTTCTACACTTTTTATAAACTTGTATTCCCATGATTTTCTTAGTCATGTATAATTGTTTACTTTAAGTAATCTCCATTTAATAAATTTAATAATATAGTAACATAACAGTAATTATTAAAAATTCTCTGATAGAGAATAAATAAAATAAAATTTATGTAAATTTTAATTGAACAAAAAAGAATATGTCTCCTAAAACTATAGAAGATTTGAACTCAGTTTTTGTGTGACTTTTTGTCTGAAAGGCAGCAGAATTTAAAAAAAAAAAAATTTTAACCTCATTTTGCCTGAGTGGGAATAAATTAAAGTGAAAATATAATGGGAAGTTGACCATCAGAGGTGGACATTGGGCTCAGTTTCTTTCCCTACAATAAAAAAAATATTTTGGGAGCAGCGGGGTTGGAAGTAACAGAGCATTTAATTTAGCCAGGTCTTTTTTTTAGATACAATATCATTTCCTCTCAGGAAAATATCAGAAATACTGATTACCAAGCTAGAGCAAGAATGTAATGATAGTCACATAAGACTGGAAGTGAATTACTTGCTTTATATCACATAACACACTTCATTTCACCAGTTTGTATTTTGTGGCTTTTTGAAAAGTTATTTGAAAAACTAAGTAACGACTATAAAAGGAAGATTCCTTAAACTTTTTCTTCTTTTCACAGACAGTTTTGTGTAATGTGGTGTCACTGACAAAATCAATTTGGAGAGATCCATAAGACGAAGGAAAAAATACAATTACTTTTGGGACAAAGAAATAATTAAGACTTGAGTATAATTATACTTTTTGTTATCACTGTCTGTACACATTTACTCTTTCATTTATTATTTGCACAGGGTTTCTTTTACCAAAATCAATCACATTCTTTAATTTGGTTCTGTAGGGACCAAAACAGAAATAAGTCTTGTTTAGACTGAATTTTGTTACTGGTAACACATCTCTTTTGCTCATTTGACTTTAAAATTCATAATAAAATTTACTCAGTTGCCTTATGTGAAATATTTGTAAGGCTTTTTTAAAAAATCAGTTCTGATAAATAATATTTATAGAGAATAACCAATCATAATCTATATGGAAATATATTTTAATATAAATATAAGAAAAATATATAAAATCACAATTCACTGTATGCTGATAGTCAACTTGCAATTCTTAATAAAGTAGCTTTATTCTGATTCAGTCAAGATTTTCCATGTTTTTTGTGGTCAGCTAGTATCAGGGTGAAGCTGGAGGTATAAGGGTGAAAGAATTCACCAAAAACAATGAAGAAAAGAAAAGGTGAATTTACATCTGTTCTGCCCCAAATGTGTTTCTGATGAATCCTATCACCCCCCCTGCACCTCTGGCCTACACCCCAGTTCTATGCAAAAATAAATAAAAAAATTTAAAAAGGTGGCTTTATTGACATAATTATAATACACTGCTAAGTGAAACAGCAGGCAAGACAGCAGGTATCTTTGTGAGAAAAGATTTGGGGCTCCGTTTTATAATCTGTTTTGGTTTTTTGCTTTTAATGACTGGAGGGAGTCGGTTTGGGTCAATTATTTGCTGGGATGCCTGGTCTTACGCATCAGTCTTTGTCATAGAATGTCTTCTGGCCCTGCTTCCATATTCATGGTCAAAGTGATCAGTTTTATGGCCTGGTTCCCATAACAACCTTATCAATTCCCATTATTTATTAAAGTCTCCCAAATCTTCCTACTGGCGAAGGGGTGGGGACTTAGTTTTTAACCTTATAAATGATACCCTGAATTTCGTTGAAAATCTTTCAATTATGACCCGTTGTTTTGCGTTGATAAGGTGAGTTGTGAACTGTAGGTTATCATTTCACTCTCCATGCACTTCTGAATATTTCCTCTAGTTGGGCCTCTTGTCCTACCTGTCCTAATATGCTCTACATAGCTCTATGCTTTGGAAGTGTCAATATTGTTGAATATATTCATTTAGGAGAGCATTATTATCAAACATTTTATCCTTTGTTTCTATTCCCTCTTTTGTTTTGTTGTGCTGGGCCCTTTGTTCTGGCCATGGTAACACTCTTCCATTGGCAGCCAAGGTAGAACACCTAAAATCTTCTTGCTACTTGGACTTCAGGATGAAAATAAATCATTTGTTTTACTGAATCATTATCACTGTTTATATCTTCCTGTGGGAAACAAAGCCCAGGTATCACCTGTCCTGTAATTTCTTTTCCAGTATAATGAAGACAGTGGGTACATGTTTTGTCTAAGGTATCTTTTCATTTCTTAAAATTGGTGCTACAGAAACTTGACAATGCCTTTAATGATTACTTATAGCAGAAAAATATTTTTTTTAATTTTTAATTTATTTTATCTACATCTCCATATATGTATATATGTGTCCTTGTATATGTGATATATACTTGCTTCAACCTCATAGAGAATTCCAAACTATTAAATATCATATTAGGAAGAAAAGAACTTATCTCTGTGGTTCAAGATGTATAATGATAGTGTGATTAACAATGTTTCTATTAAAAGTTCCATGCAGTCATAGTGGATGCTTTTGAGAAATGGGCAGAGAGGTGTGGATCATGATGGTTCATGGTGATATAGGAATAGTGAACATTATTGACTTTATATGATTTGACCGGGAACTCTTTTAGAATGCTGAATTGGAAAGGTAAATATATAATAATAAACATCTCATTTATTTATGTAAAAGGAGGGAAAAAAGATATAATATCTTCAAAAGGTAAATGAAGACAGATAAATATATAATTTCTAGACATATCATAAATCCAGAAAAAAATACTCAGCAAAGAAGTCACACATGTAGACATTAAACTGTTAGAAAATTCTATATGATAAAAATATTTATTGATGAATAGAATTTTTTACACCAAAATGCAATTTTGACAGCCTAAAAATGTCATTATTACTAAGTTAAATGGCAAAAAATAAACAAGAACAATATCATTATATGACTATTTTCCAGCAATATTATTTTTCTTTTAGTTAAGAATGAAGCACACAATATCAATATTAATTTGAGTTCAGCCACCCATAAAGTGATTAAAAATTGATTTTAGGTAGCATTTTCCTTTAGTAATATGTTGTTACTATATCATTAAGTTTATAGCACCAGTTAAGATCATTTTAAGATCATAGTTATGATCATAGTTTGATAAGTTCTTGTTTATGCTTAATGTGCATATTAAAATATGCAATTTATTATAATGAATATTTTGGCTGTATTGCTGCAAGATCTGGTGATGATGATAGCTTTTCAACTGAGCATCAAGGAAACTGAAGGAAAAAAATAGCCTTATAAAAAGTAAGCTTGCTTTGATCTTCTCACTGATTTCAGTAATATTTCACATCCTAAACTAGTTGTAAAGTACTGCTTTACAATTTCTGTTCATGCAGTATCCTAGAAAAGAGAGAACTGTGTGTGTAGACTTTTAATAATGAAAAATTACCTTCATATTGAAAATGGCTTTTCTGATCATTTGTAGGATGATAATTATTCTGTTATCACTAATGATGAAAGTGTTAACACAACCATTTATACAGAAATCAGTTAATGAATTGATACCGAACTCTGCAGAATATACTGTACTATTCTACTTCATGAATGGCCTTCACGAGATGTTGTAGGAATGATTGCAAAGCAGTTCTAAAATAACAAGGCTCCTGCAGCAATATAAGGCAATGGCTAGTGCTGTACTTGATAGACTGTACTGTTTTTCCATATCCAGGGAATTATTAAGACTATAAAAGTACTTAGTATTAGATTTTACAGAAGCCTGCCTAATAATCCAAATATTATCCTTTTATGGAAGCACAGGTCAGAGAAGCAAGATAAAGGAACATTATAAATTACTTTTCTATTCAATCATCTTGGAGAAAAAATAATATCCCTTTTACTTCATTGGAAAGTTAAAAGTCATCCTAAATCTTATCTTTTTCCCCCTTATGCTCTTTATAATTATTACTCTGTTTATGTTTTCACTATCAGTGATCTGTATTATTGCTACTGATCCCATATCATTATTGTTATACTGTAGACAAATATTTTTTTAAAAATTAATATTCTATTTCCCTGAGACTCAGGTCCCTGAAAGAAAAAGGAAAAAGTGACATATAAAATATCTTCTGGTGATTTTTTCAAAGAGCCCACTAAAGCCTTTATGAATTTATGGTAGACCCAGCTATCAAAGTGTCTGGCCTCTTTCATTTCCATCTGGAAACAGGACCTGGGTCCATCTTTTTAGAAAGATAGCATTTTCAAGCAAAGAAGTTGATAATAATTAATACATTTATTCCATCTGAGAGTGAGGAGATGATACTTACACTGAACTCTGAGCACAAGAAGGAGTTAATGGTGCCTAAATCAGGAAAAAGAAATAAAACCCAACTTTTATTTTAAAAAAAATAGAAAGATAACATTTTCATAAGGGGTAAAAATGAATGGCTTCTCAACAACATACTTTTTGTTCATGAATAAAGAAGGGCAAACTTATTGTGTTATTGAGAGGATATGAAAGCAGGGACAGAATTGCAAACATAGCTACATGTCTCAAAGTTTTGCATATCTCTAAAAGCGTAGGATAATAAATCAGGGATATCTAGTAGACTACTTGGTATCCCATTGTTTCATTCTTAAAATTTCATGAAAATATTACATTCAACTCTAAAGCATCAACATTTTATCATAAAAATGATACCTTACATAACTTACTAAATTCTTTTATTTCTCTTTTGCTAAATGGAAAAAGCAAATCTGTATGATGAAAGTCTAGGTTGAATGGAAAAACGTCACTGCATACCAGTTTCCTTCTCTAGCCAATTTCCTTTGTGAAAGACAACATTTAGATACATATACAGCTATAAATGTGAACCAGTATTCCCAATTTAATGAACTATATAGGAAGAATACACTTAAAAAAATTCCGTGATGTTTCCAGAGAGGTAGCATCATACGGTATTGAAATTTTCAACAAATGAATCTTATTACTGGAGAATTTAGGTAGTTTTGCCATAGATTCACCTTTCAATTATGCACATTCAATGAAGAAAGACAACTCAGGAATGCTTTTACTAGCAATACAAATTTTACCATATGAGAGTGAAAAATTATATCACCATTCTTCATGTCTCTTTTTCCAATTCTTCAGCTTAATTTCTGTTAAAAGGATATTGTCAAGTGCATTAAAACAATTCACATTTAGGCTTACAGTTGGTGAATGTGAATGCTTAGCCTCGAAAAATCTGGTAAATAATCTGATTTTTGAATGACTTGTTAGGTAAACAATGAATCCTTCATTTTATGTTAATGTTCACCCTTTTCCAGGACACTATTACTTAATTACTTTGAAGAAAAGCAGCAAATAAATTTTGTTGAATGAATTTAATATACCAAGAAAGGATTTATCTCTGTTTTCTTCTATATTTTTTAGGGTTTTAGGTCTTACATCTGAATCTGTTGTCTATTTTGAGTAAATTTTTGCATATGGTAAAATGAAGTGGTCTAGCTTCATTTATTTGCATGTGGCTCTCCAACATATGTTGAAAAGACTTTCCTCTCTCCTCTCTCAGCTTCTTTGTCATAGATTAACTCTCAATATAAATGTGTATATCCCTGGGGTCTCAGATCTTTTCTATTGTTCTGTTTATTTTTATTCCAATACTAAACTGTTTTGATTATGATAGCTTTGTAATATAGTTTGAAGTCTTGGCGTGTGCTGCCTCCATTTTCCTCTTATTTGGCAGGATTCATTTGGTTACTCATGGTCTTTGTGATTGTGTATGAATTTCAGTAATTTTTTTTTCAATTTCTTTGAAGTATGCCATTGAAACTGACAGGAATTGCATTCAGTTTGTATATTGCTTTGGGTAAGATGGCCATGTTAACAATGTTAATTCTTTCAATCAATGAGCAAGAAATATCTATCAATTTCTTTTTGTCATCTTCTATTTTTTAATCATGTCTTATAACTTTCACTGTGTAAGTCTTTTACCTTTGTTAATTTTATTCCCAGGTACTTAATTCTTTTTGATGAAATTATAAATGGGATTTTTAAAATTTCTTTTTCTTCTAGTATTCTGTTTTTATGTAGATACAAAATAGATTTTGTTGTATTGATTTTGTAGCCTGCCACTTCACTAATTTACTGTGTATTCATATATGTATGTATATATTATCATGTCATCTACTAATAGTGAGTTTCCCTTCTTTACCTGTGTAGATTATTTTTATATCTTTATCTTAGCTAATTGCACTCACTAGAATACTATACTATGTTAAATAATAGTAATGAAGTGAACATCCTTTTCATACCTGGAAAAGCTTTCAGTTTCTCACCACTGAGGATGATGTTAACTGTATCATAGGGGACCTCTTCCTTCTATTCCCATTTTTTCAGAGTTTTTATTATAAATATATGTTAAATATATCAAATGCTTTCTCAGCATATTCATATGAATCATAATTTTTACCTTTCATTTTGTTGATGTGATAAATGACATGGATGATTTGCATATGTTATACAGCTCTTGCATCCCTGGGATAAGTTCCACTTTGTCATGATGTCCTTTCAATTTATTTTGAGTTGTTTTGTTAAAGTTTTATTGAGGGCTTTTGCATTTATGTTCAGGGATAGTAGTCTGTTTTCTTTTTGTGATGTTACGTCTGCTTTTGTTATCAGACTAACATTGGTTAATAAAATGTGTTTGGCATCAGGGAAATGCAAATCAAAACTACCATGAGATACCATCTTACACCAGTGAGAATGGCACATATTAAAAAAACTAGCAACAACAAATGTTGGCGAGGGTGTGGAGAAAAAGGAACTCTTCTGCACTGTTGGTGGGAGTGCAAACTGGTCCAACCACTGTGGAAAGCTGTGTGGAGATTTCTGGACCTACTAAACATAGAGCTTCCATATGACCCAGCAATTCCACTCCTAGGTATTTACCCAAAGGACACAGAAACATCAATTCCAAAGAACACCTGCACCCCTATGTTTATAGCAGCACTGTTTACAATAGCTAAGCTTTGGAAACAACCCAAATGCCCAAAAATAGATGACTGGATCAAGAAGATGTGGTACATATATACCATGGAATATTACTCAGCATTCAAAAAAGATAAACACATGCAATTTGCAGCAACATGGATGGCGCTGGAAGGGATCATGCTCAGCGAAATAAGCCAAAAAGAAAAAGAAAAATACCGGATGGTCTCACTCATAGCAGGAATCTAGAAAACTTAAATAAGGGACCAGGAAAATGAATAACTATAAGAAAGTGAAAATCAAAATCAACAAAAAACTATGAACCAGAGACACTTTTAGGGGGGTGGGGGCGGGAGGGGAGGGATTGGGGTCAGAATGGGGGGCTGCAATTGTATGGGGAATATAACAATAAAATTTATAAAAAATAAAAAATAAAAATAAATAAAACTTTGTCTCCCACTTTTCTCCCAGAGCTGTACATTTCCTCATTTCCCCTTCCCTTGTAAATAAACCTTTTATTAACCTTTAAAAAAAAAAATAAAAAAATAAATAAAATGTGTTTGGAAGCATTTCCTCTTACTCAAATTTTTGGAAGGATTTGAAAAGGATAGCTATTTATTTTTGAAGTTTTGGTAGAACTCAATAGTAAAACTGTTTGGGTCTTGATCTTTGCTATTTGAATGGCTTTTGATTACCATTTTGAGATTCTTACTTATAGTTGGTCTCCTCAAGTTTTTTATTTCTTCCTGATTCTGTCTTGGAAGGCTGTATGTTTCTGAAAACTTGGATAACATTGATGGCAGGACTCTGATAAAGTACAATGAAGAGAGGTAAGTTTTCACCACATTCATCAATGTGGTGAAAATCACATTCCCTGTCTAAAGGAGGTAGTCTCTTCTCTGTTCTGGTTGTCTGGCCTGTGCCAATGCAGGCCTGGCTTGTTCAAGGGAAGTGTAAATCCAGAATTGTGTATGTACTGTCCTAATTTCATTAAATCTTTGTTCAAATTTTTAAAACAGTGCAGGCAAAATATGCTATTTCAGATGTATATACTTGACCTTTATGTTCAGTATAGAATTTATTATCTATTAAATAAATTTTGAAGAAAAAAACAAATAATGAATGATTTAGAAAAGACTTTTTTTTTAACTAATGTTGAACATTTGGGTGTATTTAAAGCAAAATTCTCTTTAATCTACCAATGAAGTATTCCATACTTTAATAATTTATATTGCTGTATTCAAAAGCTTTTTTTTAATCCAGAGTAATGTGAGATTACATAATCAGTTCCTTATTGGGAGATTATTTTTATACCTACTTTGATTTGTTGTGATCTCTTCCTAAAGATGGCAATATCTTATTCATCTAATAAAATTGCTTTTGAAGACCTTATAGAGTTAATATAGTATTTTATATATCAGATTTAATTATTTCCAGTAATAAAGCAATTTCACAGTAAGGTTCTTGTCTCAGGGCTATAATTAATGAATAGAAAACACAAGAGTAAGTTATCATACTTCTGTTAGTTATGGTGTCCTATATAGAATATCCATTTTGGTTTTCAAAAATTGTTCCTTAAAATATATTGAATCAAAGAATCAGAATTGACTCCTTCCAAAACAAACTAACAAAAAACTTAAGTTAGTACAAACATATACCTCTAATTTACACAGAAATGTATATACACATGTTCTCAAAAGCATAATTTTATGAAGACATGTATTGAATATACTAAGAAATTATATTCATAACTGTAGATTAGCATGAAAATAACACCTTTGGTATCTTGAGTGATCCTCAGTTGGTGTTCAGAAAAGGAGTAAGAAGCCAAATATGCAAATGGCAAATGGTCAAAACCATATATACATATATACATGAAACCACTGATCTACTGTGGCCTTTCTTCCACCTAGGGCCTCTGCACCTACGTATGCATGGCCTCTCTATGCACCTATGTGTGTAAAAGACTTGGATAAGGCACTCCTGCATGACTGCCTTGAGACAATGACCCACATCACAAGTGGCCCCGGATGCCTAGATAACCGTTGTCTGATTGTGTGGTCAGGGTGTGAGACGGTCTGGGAGTAGCTCTGAAAGTACACCAAGCACCTGCATGGGGAGTATTCCCTGCATATGGACACGTCCCTTCATGTTTCCTGTTAAATTTGATTCCCCTTTGTCTCTCCTGGATACTGCTCCCAAAAAGTTGACTATTCTTTGTGTTCCCCTGGACCCATTTCTCTTGCTATTGACACATAATCAATCATGCTTATTCACTATTACTAAGCAAATAGCAAAAACCTGTTCCTGGAGCAGTGGTGTCTTGTTTTGAAAACCTGCTCCACGACTGGTCTTTTGGCGTGTCCCCAGGGACTTGCTGGTGCATCCCCAACCACCAGCATCTACAAACTCTACAACAACCAGTACAAAAAACCCAAAGCACAATCTTTTACCAATTATCAAATGTCATGACTTGATCAATGAATGCCAAGTCGCCTAATTTTAATCCCACTACCAGTTTAGGACCAATCAGTGGAAGCTAAGTGTGCTCCCTAACCAGTCACACAGGATGTTCTGCTTCTAGTCAGCCCACTTCCACCATGCCAACAACCTCCAATCAGAGCCTTCCTTTTTTCACTTTAAGCTCTCTCACTCTCGTGTCTGCCTTTGTGTCTCTGTCAAATGTATGTGATGGTGGCTGACTCCTTTGTTTTAGAGCACATTCTGAATAAATAGCCTTTGCCTGTTCTCATTTGGGTGGTCTTCTTTTTATTTCCAAAGGAGGTAAATGATTTTTTTGTTTATTTCAAATGAATACAAGTAAGCAAATGGACAATGAATGCTCTGTGCCAGAAGATCAATGAGATAAAATGTGGTGACATTTTTATATATGGTAATGGTAGTGTTTTTAAAGATGCTAAAACAAGAATCAGCTTCTTCCTAGACAAATGGGAAAAAATACTTTCTAAATGACTAAGTCCTTTGACTACATATTGTAATTAGAATTTTAAAGCCCAATGAAAGCCATAGATTCCAAGAAGACAAAATACTTTCCATTGACAGTACAAGAAGCATAGGAACAAAATGTTGTGAAGATAATCCACAGATGACTGTTTAAAATTCAAACATGACTACAATATATTTGACCTTCCACTTACCAGTATAGAGACAAATTTATGTCTAGAAATAATTTGACTTCGATGATATTTAATAAACAATAAAAATAATAGTAGCTGTTATTTGCTGAATGTCTATTATATATTAATATGCTTCTAAATTTACTTTCTCAAATTTATCTTTGCTTTATAGACAAGGAGCTGAAACTTAGAATATATAATGATTTCAAAATTCACATGATTTGTGGCAAAGCTAATTCAAATCTACCTCTAAATGACTTAAAACATCCATCCTTTACTTAGTTGTTCTAAGATTTTTTTCAGGTCCTTTATGAATAACCATTTGACAAATACTTATAAAAGTCAAATTTTAAATAGTTTCTATTACAAGTTCTTTTTGATGTTACTTGTTTTTGTTTTTAGTTTTGCTTTAAGGTTCTAACAGTAGGAATTGTAATACTTTGTTCAATATATATTGGATATTTATTCTTAGTGATGCATTCTCTAGGCATAGAAGATTAAAAGTGAAAAATCCCTTGCAAGTGAATTGTTTGCAATAAAGTAGAGGAAAAGTCTACAAAGAAAACAATACAGCTCTACATGCCAGGTGAAGAATGGGACTATGGTGTAGAGAGAGGTGACAATCCTTTTCTTTAACAAGTGTTTGATAATATTATCACAAACCATTCTAAGTGCTGGTGCTATAAAGGTGAATAATACATAACTTCTATATTTAAATTGCTTGTAATCTAGAGAAGGCCAACGTGCATACAAATAATGGCAGAGTTAAAGGTTTTAATAGAAGTGCTTAAAAGTTCCCAGAGATTGCAGAGAAAGTTCCTTTTACTCTGCTTAGCATGTCAAGGGAAACTCAGATATAAAAAAAGAATATTAGTTCATCAAGTGATTAAAGGAAAAATATATGCATAGGAGAAGCATATTTTGATATTAATGAGTACCCGTTGTACTTGTTCATTTATTATCAAAATTGGGAAGAGAAGTATAAAGTGATTATTTATTTAGTGTTAATCTGAATGTTCAACATACTTTTTTTCAGCTTCCTAAAAACAGAAGTTTATTTCTCGATCAGGATCAATAACACCTGCCAGAATTGGTGATACCTTTCTTCTGCGTTCAGAGCCTGAAATCATTGTGTGGCATCTTTAGTTTAAATTTTATTGAGACTATAGACAGGTTATCTCTTGGAAAGATCCCTACCCTGGGAACTCTAGAATCTAGGGCTGCCAAAAGAGAAGCATAACTTCCTCAAGTGAGTCATTGGGATGAAATGATGCGAAAGGTCACTCCTAACTTTACACTTTGGTATAAGACCCATGCTTTCTATCTGTTCTTTTCATTGTGCCATTTAATGGTTTTCTATTTAGGGTGAAAACAATATCCTGAAATCAGTGTCTTATCCTGGCTGGGTCACATCTCCAAGCCAGCACTTCAATTTTATATTCAAAATGTAGTTGAGTGCTCCGTTAGACAAGCAAGGAGGTACAATACGTGATTGGACCAGTGGATCCTGTTTTCATGTGCCCACTGTCTGTCACATATCTTTTTCTATATAGTGGGTTCCCTGGTTTGAAATGATGATATGCATGCAGTAGTTAAAACATTGTGCAACTTTGGCATGACTCTTTGGGTAAGAAAGCCACACCCTTACTTAAAAAGTGTGGCAATTTGAAAAAAAAAAAAGTGTGGCAATTTGAATCAAGATAAAGCATTGCTCTTTCCAGAAACAAAGGTATACAATTTATCCAAATTATTGCCAATAGACTATTTGTTCCTTGAGGGATAGTTTGCCTGCATTTTCCTGGCTTTAGCACTGAATGTACTATGCCCTGGATAGCTCTTCAATCTTGGGCAAACTGGGGCTTTTGGCTTTAGTCACCCTAGAATGTGCTTTATCAAGGTTCTGTTTTAGTCCATATTGAGAATAGATTGAATATTGGGCAGCAGCAGTAGCTAAATGAGCTATGGGCCCAAGCGTAAGCTCTAACTGGCATCATGGCAAAGTTCATTCATAAGTCCAATGTGTCATCACTATGTAGCTCATGTCAGAAGCTGACATGTCAGCTGGCTAAGTCACTGTGTCAACTTGTTGAAACAACTATGTTTCCTTACTTCTTATCTTTTTCTTTCTCTTAGTACCAGACAACAAGCTGATGTGGCTGCTGTGGCTGCTGTGGCTGCTGTGCTTGTGATTCTATGTATATTTCTCATTTCCAGACACCCATACCTAGTGTTCTGTTTTCTTTAGCTTTACTTCTTTTGCTGTATTGACTATTTTACCAAATTCCTTCCAAATTTAGTATTTTAGTAGCTTAAACAATAAACATTTCTTTCTTTCTTTTTTTTTTTTTTTGTGCTTCTTCTGGTTGACTGGCTCTTCTGATAACCTAGACCATTTTAACTGATCTCCTCCAGGCTTTTTTATGCAGCGACAGTCACTGGTGGGTCACTGGGCTCTGACTTGTGTAGGATGACCTCAACTGGAATGACATCATTCTCCTCTGGCAGACTATACTAGGAGTTCTATCATAGGAGAAGAATAGTTCCATGGGAAAAAAAAAATATTCAATACTTTCTCAAACCTCTGCTTCCATTAGAATTGCTGCTGTGCATTGGCCAAATCAAGCCCCATAACTAAGTGAGCACCCATGTGGGAATGTATTATGAAAAAAAGTGGATACAGCGAAGCATGAGAAATTACAACCAATAATAGAACCAGTAGACCTCGAGTATCAATGTGTTTGCCTGGGTTCAATTAGGAAAAAAAAAAGGGATTACTGTAAGTTATTTTAGAAATTAGAAGTTTGATATAGGGATTAAATTTATACAAAAATTAAGAAATTAGGGAATTAAATGTCTAGAAGGGGGAAACTAGAGGATCAAAAATAATCACTAACCATATCAGTCTGAATTAGCTGTGTGGGTAAACAAGGGAACAAATCATAGCTGTAGTGATGTCTAAAAAGGTAAGGTCATCTAGCCATGAAATGAGATCATGAATAAAGTGGTCATGGCCCCATCTGGAGAAACTACCACCTGTGTGGAAGGTGTTGCCAAATGTGCTGGTACATTTGAGGCTGATTCTGGTTGTTGAAGTGGGCACCTGGGGACAAAGGGAACTGAGACAAGCCAGGAGCCACCATTTTTCTCATTTCTGTATGCAAAAGAATATAAAACAACTACATTTCATTTATTTTTACATTGTCTCTACACAACAGTTACATTGACCCAGACATTTCTTTCTAGATTTACTAAGTTAACTCTGTGTGTGTTTACTAAACAATGCCATTGTCTCTTCCAGTCTCTCTGGTGCACTCATTTTGATCTGCCCTATGCGTCCTTTTCTCAATATTTTTGTCTTACTGAGACCCTTTACCCTGAACTTTTGGACAGCATTTTTCCCTGAATTTTGTCAATATCTTATTTCAAGTAAATTCTTACTGACCTGTAACTGATTCAATTAGGTCCCTGTTTTCTACAAATTAGATGTTGATCAGTTAATAAATTGAAACTGCCATCAACTGAGTGCCATTATGGAGAGCTCTAGTCCTGTAATAAAGTATTGATTCTAACGTGGACAGTATAGACTCTATTGAATATCAGAGAAGATGTTTTGGTGCCAAAACTACACTTAGTAATTCTTAAGCAACACAATGCATATAACCACTGGCCTCATAAATGGATAAATCTTCTGAGAAAACTACAGGGTATAATTTTTTACAAATTAATTGGCTGCTATGTCAGGGCTGACATCTTAGGGAATAACTTCTTGGAAAAGAATGATGTGCGTTTGTACTGCATGTACAGCTTCAAAGACTTGTGAAGTCATGGATGAGGCCAGGTGTTACAGGGTATCATGCAGCAAAGGAGTGGAATATAAAAGAATTCTTTTTGATATATCCCTTTTGAATTTTCAAGATTTTGTGCTCTTTGATATAAAACACTGAATGATGCATTGGTGACACACATAATTCACATCATGAATATATAACGTGAGTTGATATAATGTTATAGACTTCTCTGCTACAAAGCTTAATGCATGTATTAATTGTGGAAATATATGTCATGTTTCAGCAAAGTTAGTTCATATAGTATTTTGTACTCACCAAGGATTATTGATTTTTTATTTTTTTAAGATTTATTTATACATCCAAGAACTGGGGTATAGGCCAGAGGTGTGGAGGATGAGAGGATTCACCAGAGACCGAGTAGGGAGCAGAACAGGCAGATCCACTGAAATACACTTCTGAGGGGAGCAGCCGGCAAGACAGGAGAGGTCTGCTGCACCATGTGGGTCACCTCCCTGGCCGGGGATTGAACTTGTGCTGCAGTGTCTGCAGATTGCCTCATAGTGCCGTGCTTAAGCCCTTGCGCCACCAGGAAGAACCCTCACCACGGACTATTTAAATATTTGTAACAAATTAAGTGATTAAGGTAATATTTTTTACATCAATAAGTTATATGAAGATGGTATATTTGAATGTATAAATAGTAGAGAACCCAGAGATATTAGAAACATCCTTAGTAAAGGAACAGAGTCAAAACAAATGTAGATTTCCTCTTGAAAAGTAATTCTACCTCTGTGTTAAAAAAAGCTAAATCACTTTAGTGAATTTAAACACATACAGCATTTGAACTCAAATTTGTTAGATTTCATTGCTCTTCTCATGTTGCAATTTTACATTTATATTTCTCAATAGGTATAAATCTCTTAAAAACCTGCAAAGAATTTATTGCTCGATGGGCAACATATTTTAAAATATCATAATTTTAATGACAGCAGAGAATTTTGTCAAGTCAGAAACCCAGTTATTCTTCAGTCTTTGTTCCAAACAGTAAGAAAACCTTAGTGTAAATTTTATATATTTTTTTCCACTGAACTTTATTCATGCAGTAAATTATCAAGAAATACCAAAAGATCTGGTATTAGAACAACACATTTGTTACAGTTTGAGTGTAGGAGGGAATTGCTGAGGAGCTAATTGCTGAATAATTTTTATGTAGTAAGGCAACTAAGAGGCATTATATAGCAACTATGTTAAAATTTTTAACTATATGATCCAAATCATACTGAGTCTGTCACTGTGATGTTATAAGTTCATATGTACCTTTCCAATGGGACTGAAGAAACCCAATATTCATAAATTTATTTTTAGGGAATCAGTACAGAGCAAGCTCAACCTATATATGAAGTCCTTAGTGAACTCTACCCCCAATATTTTTACAGATTCCACCCCAATATCCACACTGTAAAGATCTCAGGCACTGAGGACTAAAACTTCTAGCATGCCCTGAATCTGACTTTCTGAATGGGATTTCCTTGGGAACTACTAGAGACATAGTTGAACTAGAATGCTTGTTTTATAACTGAATACATTGTTTCTATTGCTTATTTGCTTTTCCAGCTTCAACATGCACCCTATTACTGCTAAGAGGGACTTGGAGGACATATGTAGAGAGAGACATATAGAGACTTGGAAGAGACACATGAATGAGAGACACTTGGGGAGGATGCTCTTGGATTTTTTTTTTAATATTTATTTATTTATTTATACAAGCACTGGGTACAGTCAGAAGCGCGGGAGGGTGACAGAATTCACCAGAGTGGGGAACAGAACAGGTAGACCCACGAAATTCACTATTGAGGGGACCAGCGGGCACGGCAGGAGAGTTCTGCGCGCCATGTGGGACCCTCGGCGGTGGCTGGGGATCGAACCGGTGCTGCAGAGGCTGCGGACAGCTTCGCAGCCCAGCACTCAACTGCTGCGCCACCAGGGGAGGCCCTGCTCTTGGATCTTGACAGAGACAATGGCAGACAGTATCTTGATGTAGTGTATTTTGCATTTACTCTCTCTCCTCTGTCCTAGCTCTGTGGGACCTGCATAACTCTTTTCTTATGGTTCCCTACCAGGAGGTGCTTTGGGCAACTGTGGCTCCACTTTATGTTGACCCTGTTTGGCTGGGCATTTGACTAACAAGAAATGGATAATTTTTGCAATTTATTGGGCTGTCCTTTCTTCTCTTCTTTCTCTGTGCATATTAGTTCTATTAAAAATCTATCACACTGGGCCTCCCTGGTGGTGCAGGGGGTTAAGCACCACACTATGAAGTAATCCACAGCCTCTGTGGCACAAGATCGATCCCCAGACAGCAGGGAGCAACTCACATGGCAAAGCAGACCTCTCCTGTCTCACCCACTGCTCCCTTCAGCAGTGTATTTCGGTCAATCTGCCTGTTCTGCTCCCCAGTCTGTCTCTGGTGAATCCTCTCACCCCCCACACCTCTGGCCTGTACTCTAGCTCTTGTATGCATAAATAAATAAATCTTAAAAAAAAAAAAAACTATCACACTGAGAATTGACTTTCTTTACCTTTGTGCATGCAGATGGCAGGACCCCTTTTAGCACATGTGCCCCTTAATAGTTTGCAGTTCCTAGGGTCTCCCTGGGGGCGCAAGGGGTTTAAGACACAACCTATGAAGTCATCCGCAGCCACTGCAGCACCAGTTCGATCCCTGGCCAGGGAGATTCCCACATTGTGCAGGAGACCCCTCCTGTCTCACCTGCTGCTCCCCTCAGCAGTGTATTTCAGTACATCTGCCCATTCTGTTCCCCACTCTGTCTCTGGTGAATCCTCTCACCCCCTGAACCTCTGGCCTGTACCTGGTTCTTATATACATGAATAAATCTTTAAAAAAATATATATATATATATATAGTTTGGAGTTCCTAGATACCCCTAAGTAGCATGCTAACACTACTGTTTTGAATAGGTTTTTGCTGATACTAATAATTATATGTTAATATTCTTAAGATAAAAGTTAATTTTGCTTCCAGAAATATTTTAGAAACAATACAAAGAACTCTAAAAAATTTAAACAAATATTTTGTCTGTGATTAATATTTCTTACATATACACATACATACTTTGTGGGGAAAATGCCATAAACTTTAGTATTAATCTAATTATGAATGACATCAATAATGTCCAACAAGAGGACATAATTATTAGTCTAACAGCATCAAAATATTGATCACAGAGCAGATAAATCAGTTTATCATCATCTTTTAAAACTCTTTCTACAATGAATTTGTTGTAGTAAAACCACTATGTTATGTTTTCCCTCCTTACTCCTTATCTTAGTTTCCTTCCCTTTTCTTTGTAACACGAGTGAGCCTCTGTTCTGCTCATTTGTTGATTTGTTGTATTATTATGGTCTTTCAGCATTTCTGGTTCCATTAGTACCACTGAGAGTTTATGTAAAGTTGCATTGCCTTTGTAGCAAAGATTTTTCTGATATGCCTAGAGAGACATCTTCAGACTGACTTTTAAACACAAAACAAAAAAGGTTATGTTGCTTTTCTTATTGGGAAGTTTCTGTTAATATATAATACATCTTTTGCTTTCCAAAATACCATTTTTAATCTGTATATGTACATCAGATAATCTACAGATATTAGTTTGTTTGTGTTGTCAGTTCACACTTGAAGTAAACACATAAAGGGTTAGTTGAATGTATTTATTATCTTAGTATGTACAGGGTAGCTCACAAAGCTAAATTAATAAAGATGAAGCTGCTGAAACTGGGTTGTGTATAAGAATTAATGCTGAAATCTCCAGGAGAATTTCTTTCTTGTGTTGCTTTGTTCATAAAATGCTTAATTGTCCTTTTCTTTCTTAAACCTCCATAAATTCACAATATCTCCCATCCCCTAAGGAAAATATATTGTAAATACAAAAAGAATTTCATTCATATACATGTGTACTCAGCTAGTTTACTATTTAAAGAAAAAGAAGAGGAAATAGATTTGATAAAGTAAAACTTACAGTAAAATTAAAGCAAAGAGGGAGGAACAAAATGAAGTCACTGGACAGACATGCAAATATGGAAATGGCTTCTCAATAAGCCACTTCATGCATTACAACCTCTGCCATATTCAAACTGAACACTTTTGTACAAACTGTACACCTACAAATGTCCTAGATCTTGCATCTGAATCACAGATTATGCTTCTAATATTAAAGGCACAAACTGTCACATTGCCATCTGGTAGGGTCCAATGTAGTTGGCTCTGAAACATAATGGTTGCTGGTCACTAATTGAATCCTATCTGCCTTCTTTATTTCGAGGTATTTCAAAATACTTTTACTCATTTAATAACTCTGATGAGGTGATTTTACTCCGATCAACTAACTGCTCCTTTTATATATGTGTAGAAGGAAAAAGGGCACTACCCTGTAATAAGGATTCTGAGACATTGTTAGCGAGAGGTTTTTTTTTTTTTTTTTTTTTTTTTTTAACATGAGGAAGTATCTCAAGACATTTGCTGCCAAAAAAAGTAGTTTATGAGCCTCCCCGGTGGCGCAGCGGTTGAGCGCTGGGTTGCGAAGCTGCCTGCAGCCTCTGCAGTGCCGGTTCAATCCCCCGCTGCTCCCCGGCAACCGGAGGAGGGTCCCACATGGCGCGCAGACCTCTCCTGCCGCCCGCTGCTCCCCTCAGCAGTGTACTTCGCACTTCGGTCCTTGGGTAGGGAATCAATCCAAGAAACAAGTTGATACCATGTCTATAATGACCGGCCAAAACACACCAAAAAAAAAAAGGACTTTTGTTCTTTAATCCCAAATCCCATTCCAAACAAGTAATGCCAATAGTTTAAACAGGTCATGAAAAATTAATGTGCAATTATTTGATTTATTCAAACTGTTTGCAACCAAAATAGTAGGAGATACTAAGGTGTGGTTTAGAAACTTAAGAAGACATAGGTCTAATTTAACCCCTTCACTCATAACACAGGCTCTTTCCTTACTAACATCAATGTCTAAAGAGGAGGCAGGGTTCACTGGTCTGGGTCAGAAGCCTCAAGTGATTCTGATCTCTTCAACCCACACATGTCTAAGGAGACAGTGAGGCTGTGCCCATTGGGCAGCCTTGTCCATGTTTCCCAGTGCATGATGCAAACATTATTTGCTACATATGTCATATGACCTTAAAAAAATTCTCAATGTCATTACCCTAGACACTTTCTTTTAAGTTGAATTTGCTACGTACATTTCACATGTGTAATGTTAAAAAAGAAATATCCAGGTAAACTTGACATCTAATTGGCTTTATTAAATGATTTTGAATCAAGTAGCATCTCATCTATCTATAGACGGTGCTCTGAAGAGCTTTACAAAATAGATGATTTCTACAATCAGAAAAAGGGTGGGACAATGTTATGATCAAAAGTAAAGAAACATTATTTAAGGCAAAACCAGATTCCTAGAGGGAACTGGGGCAGGGGTGTCTTATGCATATTTGTTTACTAATGTTAACAAAAAAAATTCTGGCTTGAACTGCAGTTGGGTTAGGTATTAAGTCTTGGTGGGGCATGACGTAAATGACTCCATTTTGGAGCTGTTGTTTCTTTTTTAACAGTATTACTTACGTTGCATTTAATATTTCTCATTATAACCCCCTATGATGGTGAAGGTGGGGAAAGATTTGTTGTTAATTCATTCAGGAGCCATGACTGTGCTGTTTAGCTTTTTGGAAAATAATTCTCTCTTGTATACCAAACTGAATTTTTGCTTTCAGTCTCTTTTGCATTCTAACAAGTGAAAAATGTGATGCAGATCCATTTACTTTGCTCTTTATTTTTGCACAAAGGTCACATTGATGCACACTCCTTTTAATCTGCTAAACTAACCTACTTTTATCTACTCACTAAGCAATGTCTTGCTCTTCTCTGACAAAATAAGTTAACTTCACACCAATAGTGCTCACACAGTAATATACTATTTGTTTTTATCCATAGATCAATAGAAATAGCTTTTTTCCCTTATCTCTAGTTAAAGCAAGAGGCTTTTAAATAACAGAATGACATTTTGGGTTTTCTATCTGATATTTAGGGAGAAATAGATGCTGTCAGTTGTTGAGTACTTGCAATATTGCAGGTATTTTTGGAATCATTTGTATTAGCTGTGAAAATTGTCTACTATTTTGCTGTTTCTAAAAAAAAAAAAAAAACCAAAAAACTTATCAGCAATAATAAAGCCCAGCTAATAGACAAAAAAAATACAAGACTGACTTTTTCTCAATTGGAATCTTCTTTGTCTAAGTAGCTTTTACTGCATATTTAGCCATAAGATTAGTTTTATAAAAATGAAAATGGCCGGGTATTGATGGATTGCTTATAATCACAGTCCCTGCCTGTTTTATTTAAGCTTCGATCTAAGAGACTTGACAGTTTTTTTCACGGGCCAAAAAAGCATTTAGACTATACCTTATCCTCTTTGAAAATGATTTCTACCCAGCAGTTTCTATCATATATATTATTAAAACATCATTTTGGGCAGAAAACTTTGAATTTTGTTTAATGCAGTTATTAGCTAAACATGGTGAAGTGCAAGATTAGCTCAGTGTATCAAAAGACACTTTAGGAATTCTGAAACAACCCAAGAAATTTCAAATCTTTATAGGGCCACATTCAGATGAAGGTAGGAAGAAAATTAACAATATGTGTTGCATGAATACTTGCTGAGGTAATAATGATTCACAATTAACTAAGGTAGAACCACTGAGATCAGAATACAGCATAACTACTAAGTGTGATATCCTTAATATAGATGCCTTTGTAAAATATTTTTCAAATCAAACTTATTCTATATTATAATAAGGAGTGTTATACTTTATCCAAATGAATCACTATAAAGAAACAGAATTGAAGAAAAATATGTGTTGCTAGACACTCTCCAGGTGCAAGTGAAGAGTTTTGAATTCTTCAGGTCCTCCATCACTCCCGTTATGAAACATGGTCTTTGATCAACAATTTAGACTATAATAGAAGCATAAAAAAGAGATCACAGGTAAAAATGTGCACAAAAAGATGAATAAATAGCATACAAACTGTTGATGTTGAGTAGACCATTTAGAGAGCCATTACACATTGAGTTTTAAGAATTACCAGATCAAGAAGATGTGGTACATATATACCATGGAATATTACTCAGCATTCAAAAAAGATAAACACATGCAATTTGCTGCAACATGGATGGCGCTGGAAGGGATCATGCTCAGCGAAATAAGCCAAAAAGAAAAAGAAAAATACCGGATGGTCTCACTCATAGCAGGAATCTAGAAAACTTAAATAAGGGACCAGGAAAATGAATAACTATAAGAAAGTGAAAATCAAAATCAACAAAAAACTATGAACCAGAGACACTTTTAGGGGGGCGGGGGCGGGAGGGGAGGGATTGGGGTCAGAATGGGGGGCTGCAATTGTATGGGGAATATAACAATAAAATTTATAAAAAAAAAAAAAAGAATTACCAGTCAAAATAGACATGTCTGCGTGGAAAATGTGATGGTGCTGTATCATATTGCTGCTATTTATTTATAGCTTGTGTTTTTATTCTTCTACATTTAATAAACATTAGTGTGAACTGACTATGTGCTAGAAACTAAGGGAGAGACCAGGATGATTATGAGCCAATTCTCTGCTTTAAGGATGCTAAGTGTAGTATGGAAGAACAGCAGCATTCATTTTTAAAAAGTCATAAAGACATGGTTATCTTTGTTGAAGGTCACAGTACTTATAGACTTAGAGACTATGAAAGTTTCATGAATTCTGAGATGTCAGCAAAAGTAATTGTATTTGGAGAAATATTCTAGGAAATAACAAGATGTGATTGGATCTTTAAAGAATGGTGAACATATAACTAAACAGAAAGGAGGTAGAGAAAACATTGCAGGAGATGGGCAACTATCCAGGAGCAACAAAGAGCTAAGGATTTGTGGTAAATAGCTATTTGGCTTAAGCAACTGATTTCCAATGGCAAACAGCTGGTGAGAAGATGGAACAGGCAAGCTGGAACCAGAAGGGAAAAAGTGTGGTCTTCTCCGCAGGTAGTTGTTAAAGGAACAATTTCAGTGCCACATTCTCCCCAAAATTACTGGTCTCACGGATAGGTTATATTGGATTGGTCCTGCAACCCCAGACACAGGCCTGAGCTGGCCAAATTGACTTTGGCTCTTGCCAGTCTATGCCAAACCACCCCACTTCTGCTCTGCTCCCCTCTCCCAAGGATGTGGGGAGGAGCAACGCAGCGCAGGACCCAACTGCACCCCTTGAAGTTCAGACCGGATGCAGGGAACTAGTGGACTGCTGAGAAAGAGGAGGAGGAGAGCAGCTGCTTTAGGGAACCCCTTATAGAAGGAAAGGCAATCCAGCTGCCAGGTAGGCAACAACAGCAGGGGTGTGACTGAGTTGTCCTGGAACAACAAATTTGGGGCAGTGGCAGTGGCAGACTGCCTCCAGGAGTGGGGCCCAGATCCTAACCTCAGCTTTGGATGCTGCCTGCTGTGCATGCCACCAAAGGCATCATTATGCAGTTATTGGACGCTCTGCCACTCCCCTATTGTTCTTCCTCTAAACCGTTAAAATAAATTATTTTCTCCTATTTTGCTGCACCACCAAAGCCCTTTCCTGTTTATAGTTATGGCTCTGAGTTCATGGATCCAGACCAGTGATAGAGGTTCTGAATGGGTGGTAGTTTTTAGATCCTTTGCCAGGAAACTGTGACACCAGGATGAACTGTGTGGAAATTTATTGTTGCTAATATTGTTTTGCTTTTAATTTCATTTGGTGGAACTTAATGTCTATGAAAGAGATTTATCTGTACTTAAAAGAAAATACATCAGTTTGATTTTTGCCCGTGGCCTGAATTTTCAAGATCCTCCTGAGCTAGCTGGAATATGGGTGCCTCTTCCTCTAACATAAACCCACAAAAAATAAAAGCCCCCTCCTATTATTATCATCCTTCTGTTTGTAGGAAAGCAGTTCTTAATCCTTCTTCAAAGGAGGAAATAGCAGTCTTCCCAAGGACCTAAGGTGTTTCCATGACAACCAACTTCTCACCTTCTAAGAATCCTCTCAATGGCCCTGATGATCTCAATACCACTGTGTGTTGGGATGCATTTTCTAACAGCAAATCCCTTTTGCCTGTATTTGATATGATTAAATTTCTACAAAATTTGTTGATGAATTCTCTGAGATTGACTGGGATCTCCAAATCCAGAAACACTGATTTTATTTTTTTTAGCACACATCCTGTAGACCCTCTGTGAGACAGAATATAGTCTGGATATACCATTGCGACTCTCTTGGGTTTGGCCTTGAAGGTCATATGGAATCAGATGAATTGGTACTCGATTATCAGGCACTAGGGGTTTAACAGATCAAGGGCAAACATCAGAATGCTTTAGTTTAAGGGATCACACAAGTTGAATTCACCAAGCTCTGGGAGTGGAAGTGACACAGGGAACTGAAATTTAGAGTAAAAAAGAATGAGGAAAAATGGGTGTCATGGAAATATGGAAGAGGAGAAACAGTAAGGAGCAAATGATCAGATTTCCTCAAATAGAAGGTAAGCCTCGAAGGGGGGGGGGGAAAGATTTTTAGCACTAAGTGTATCTTTGGTAACCCTTTTCCAAAGCAATTTTAATGAAGTATTAGGGCACTAAGCAAAGTTAAGAACTAATTGAAAAATTAATGTAATAAGAAAAAGAAGACTGAGTAATCTCTAAGGGCTTTGGTAGTGAATAGAAAAGATATGTATATATTGTAATGTTATAGTAAATAGTGTCAATAGAATTGTACTTTGTTTTGATTTTCAGGATGGAATATACTTGTTTATGTTTAAAAGCTGAAAATGAAAAAGTAAAGTGGAAGAGACTGAAAAGTGTGAAAAGAGGCTGAGGCAGCAGTGTATTTCAAAAATAAATGGAGAAGATGTCACTTAGCAGAAATAAGTTTTCCAAAATATACCTGATCATCTTTCAAGACTGGTGATAAGGAGACATGCATAGGATCAAGAAAAAAGGAAGGTAGATAAAGGGAATGCAGAGAAATATGCTGACAACTGAAATTAATAATTAGAGGTCAAATAATTTTGTAAGTTATATTGATTTGAAAAATAACGTTTTGGTCAGACATTTTCTAGGTTCTATTGTATTTGATACTAATGTGTCAATGGTCTTATGCTTATTGTAGTAGGGAGAAAATTAGGCCAGAGACACAGGGGTTAAAGAATTCACCAAAGACAGAGTGAAGAACAGAAAAGGTGGCTTTATTAAAATACATTGCTAAGGGGAACAGCAAGTGAGATGGAAATGTCTGCACTCTTGGGCCTCCCTGGTAGCGCAAGGGGTTAAGACACAACCTTTGAAGCTATCTGCAGCCACTGCAGCACAGGTTTGATCCCAGGACAGAGAGCTACCCACAAGGCACAGCAGACCTCTCCTGTCTTGCCCAGTGTTCCCCTCAGCAGAGCATTTCAGTCAATCTGCCTGTTCTGTTCCCCACTGTCTCTGGTGAATCCTCTCAACCCTCACACCACTGGTCTGTTCCCAAGTTCTTGTATACATAAATAAATAAATCTTTGAAAACAAACAAAAGAAAGAGGGCCTCCCTGGTGGTTCAGTGGTTGAGCATTGGGCTGCAAAGCTGCCCACAGCCTCTGCAGCACCTGTTCGACCCCAGGCCGCCAGGCTAGGGTCCCACATAGCGCGCAGACCTATCCTGCCGCCCGCTGCTTCCCTCAGCAGTGTATTTCGTCAGTCTGCCTGTTCTGTTCCCCACTCTGGCTCTGGTGAATTCTCTCATCCTCCCGTGCGCGCTTTTGACTGTACCCAGTGCTTGTATAAATAAATAAATAAATCTTTAAAAAAAAAAAAGAAAGAAAAGTCTGCACTCTCGAGAGAGGGTCCTCAGACTCTATTAATACTCCAAGCATCAGTGATTAACTAGGGTGTCTAGACTTAGGTGTGTCCTGACTCACTGTCCAGATCATCAGCTTAATGCGTGAGTTATCAACTCACTAACCCAATTCCCATGGCAGTTCCACCACTTCCTTTAACCATTTAAGCCTCCTGAACTTATTTACTGGGCAAGGAGTGGGGGCTTAGGTTTTAAATTTTATGATATCATGACACTTACTGTAGGTCATGCTTATTGAAAATGATGTTTGGTGTTATTTTTTCCAATATAATAGATTAAATTTTTTGCTGGGAAAGAGAAAAATGCTCTTTTATTTGGTGACTAAATTTGGACTCAAAATCCCTACCATACCCAGTGCTACCACCAAGAAACAAGGTGAGATGCTAAGGACTTCAAATGAAACAAAACTTAATTATTTACACTACAGGGTATATCTGAGTCCAGAGATAGGAAAGTAATCTCAATTATACAGGGCCTTGTAGTCCACTGAGGATTTTAGACCTTGCTTTTAGTAAGATGGAAAACCATGGAAGGGTCTGTAGAAATGAATGCCATGATATTTTTAAACATCACTCTGTGGTGGAGAACAGGCTACAAAGTGTTAAGGAGGAAAGCACACACACATGCAAATAGTCTATTGCAATAACTTTGTAAAAAAAAAAAATTGCCCTAGGTTGTGATAGTGATGGGGTTTTGTAGAGTTGTGGGGTCCTTGGGTTCACTCTGGGAAAGGTTTCACCAGAGCTCCCATTTCAGCGGCACGCAGCGAGTTTCCCAGGCGAGTTTCTCCATGAGACAGAGGCATTAGTCATATTTAAAGAACAGGTTTATTAGGGAAAGGGAAAGGGACAGTTTTTTCTCAGAGAGACCTGCATGGTTGCAGGCAGTTGGCCTTGAGGAGAGCTGACTCCGCTGAGGGAGGTCAGTGAGGAGTCATCCCGGCAGGTCATGGCAGGCAGGAGGCTGCTGCCCTGCAAAGGGACAGAGTTAGTGAAAAGAAGCACCTGCATAGTCACAGGTGGGCAGTGGGTTTGCTCTCCTGAGCCTGTGGAGAGACTGCACTGATATAGTCCCCTTCTGTTTGGGAGGGGTCACTCCTCTGTGGAGTAGCCTCAGTGTTGCTGATTTGGGATAACTAAGCAAAACCAGGAGGGGATCAGAGATTCCAGGGTGGGCCCAATTTCGGTATCTTTACCCTCCATATCTTCACCCTCCATATCTTCACTCCCTATAGCAGTCTGATCCTGCTTGGGTCTCATGCCTTGTGATAAGGCGCTGGTGCCTGAGGGTCACGACCTCTACAGCTGGGTTAATGGTCTTATTATTCCCCTCAGCCCTCTCCTCCTTGTCAGTCAGGTTCTGGTCTTGGGGCACCTCCTTTCCAGTTTTTCTATTCTTGTCCTCCATCATTAGTACAAGAGATTTAAGAAGTTACTAGAATTGTTAGGGGGAACGGAAGTCCTGAGCTAATCCCATGCAGGCTTTGTGGTCTCCACCCCCACTCCAGACCAAAGCCATCAAGATATTGGGAAAGACAAATCCCGTCACCACCAAAGGGAAGGTGGCTGGGAGCTGAGGGTGGAGTTAAGCAGCCAGGGTTGGTATAAAAATCAGACACATGGGCCTTGGGGTCTCTCTCCTCTTGGCTTCACGGGTCGTGGCTCATGGCCACCTCTGAGTGCCATTGGGATTCCAGGTCAGCAGAAAGGGTAGGACGCATTTAAGACTTTATTTCCCTCTTTTCTCCCTGAGTTGTACATTTCCTCATTTCCCCTTCCCTTGTAAATAAACCTTTTATTAACCTTTCGTGTGTGCCTGCAGTAGAGTATTAAGTCCTTTTTAAGCACGCGTGTGAGGATCCACAGTCAGGCAACCCGTTTTATATCGGTGCTGCCCTGTAACAGTTTGATATCTCCAAGGTAAGGTGTTATATTGCTATACGTAGAATGCAGAGAAATATAAGCATCAAGGTTGAAGATTTTTTTATTTCAGTTACTGTTCATACTCATGAAAATGTTTGGAGTAGAAAACTAGGAGTTTAGTTTGGGACATGGAAAACTTGAGAATTCTCCAATAAGCATTTAAATGTCAATTTGACCTGCCTTTATGAGAGAAACCTAACTTGGAGCTATAAATGTAAGTTTAGTCAGTTGATGTCTTTTGAAATTATCTCACTATGCAGTTGAATGAGATGATCAAGGGAGAAAGTATAGGTGAAGCAGAGATGGAATCTAAGATGGTGTTTCATGGTGTGCCTATGTTTAGAAACTGAAAAGATTAAGAGAAAACAGCAAAAGAGACTAGGGGGCAGTTAACTATATGAGGAAGCAAGAAATACCGAAATAGATATGTATCTAGAAGAAAGGAAAAAAATGACAGGCATGAATGAGTGAGCAAAGGAGGCAACTAATGCAGCTGGTAAATTAGGAGGAAAATTTAAGTATTTGCAATGGGTTTTGGCAACCTGGAGGTCACTGATGACATTGAAGATAACATTTAAAATGGAGTAGCCGTAGTAAGATAAAAGTGATTAGATGAGTTTTCACAGAGGAGAGGAGACAAATTGGGAATGATGGGTATAGACACTATTTCTAATGAATTTTAAAGGGAAAACAATGACATGCGTTGAGCCTGTAGTCACTTAACCACATGAGAAATTGAGAAATGTACTTGGACTACCGTAGCCCAAAGTAAGAGAGGGGGGCTGTTAAATGGGTAATATGAAGGTAAAAATTAGCTGTCCCTTCTCTGTACACTCAAGTATTAATGCATATCATTTCTCCCACTCTCTTCCAGAAGATAACACAAGGTTTCATTCTGCAAAAATCCTCTATTTCTGAGTAAAATGAAGTGATTTCTATTGAATCTGGATGTTACTTTTCAAGGTCTAGCAACATATGTATTAATAGATGAATTACTTTCTACACTCTCTAATTTACAATACTCTCAAACCTACACACACCCCTAATACACAGTATAATGTAAACAAAATATGGTCATGACTGGGAAAAAAACACCATAATATGGTGTTTGTTATCATATCTAACTGAGAAAGCGTAGTGAAACTTACTGGGAAAAGGTACTTTTTTTTTTTAAGATTTATTCACTTATGCATACAAGAATTGGGGTACAGGCTGGAGGTGCAGGAGGTGAGAGGATTCCCCAGAGACAGAGTGGGGAACAGAACAGGCAGATTGATGGAAATACACTGCTGAGGGCAAGTCAGGGGAGTTGTGCTGTGCCATGTGGGTAGCTTCCTGGCCGGGAATCGAACTCATGCTGCAGTGGCTGCGGATAGCTTCATAGGTTGCATCTTTTTTTTTTTTTTTTAAGATTTTTATTTATTTATTTATGCAAGCACTGGGTACAGTCAGAAGCGCGGGAGGGTGAGAGGATTCACCAGACCCAAAGAGGGGAACAGAACAGGTAGACCAACGAAATACACTGCTGAGGGGAGCAGCAGGTGCAGAGGAGAGGTCTGCACGCCCTGTGGGACCCTCGCCAGCAGTCGGGGATCTAACTGGCGCTGCAGAGGCTGCGGGCACAGCCCAGCGCTCAACCACTGTGCCACCAAGGGAGACCCCATAGGTTGCATCTTAACCCCTTGCACCACCAGGGAGAACTGACACTTAATTTTTTTTAAGTAGCTTTCCAGTAGCTTTCTACAGGAAAAAAAACAAGAACAAAAACTAGCATTTCTAATACTATTAGGCATCTAGACACTAGAACACTAGAATGATGGTCAATTTAAATTTTAAGCCACAGGAAAAGAAAAACCTTCGTTGCAAAAAATGTGTTCCAATTCATCTCTGCTTGTAACCTGGCTAATTATTGCCTGTCTTCATCTGTCTCTTTCAGGATCTTGCTGAAAGCAGCAAGGTAAAATCAAATAGCAGCACACTTACATTTCAGAGAACCTATAGGTTTGGAAAACAGGTAGTTTCCCTTCCAAACTACTGCAAATGATTGTGCCAAATATTTTATCCTTACATAATAAAGGTTGCCAGTTTTTAAAACTAAAAATTTTATATTCTAGATTCTCCCTGTCTACGTGAGAAGCCAATGCTTCATTTCAAATTTTTATTGTGGCAGCTTGACATTTTTAAAAGTTCCAACTTATATAGTAATTATGGTATAGCATAAGTTACTATAACAATTAGACACCCCCCCCCAAATACTGTCAGTTAAAGAATAGAAAATTTATCTTTTATGTAATAGTCAAGAGGAATATGAGGATTCTTGAATGGTTAGATTATTCATCCAAAAAGTGATCCAGTCTCTGCTGTCATTAACATGACATTTCCATTTTGGTGTGCTATTTGTTGTCATCTATCAGAAGAAGAAGGAAAAAGTAGATGATAATGTATTTTCTTTTTAAAAATGTGATCTGTACCTTGTTCATATCACTTTATCACTTGATCTGTTCCATACTAGACACAAGAAAGGCTAGGCAATTTGGTCTCTAAATATATGATCATTTATTTGCCTTGCTAAAATTTGTTAGGATGAGGTGCAATTCTAAAGTTTAGATGGGCGATGTGAAATTGGGAAACAATTAACAGTCTTCGCCAAATCTACCTATAGGATAGGTGCATCATTCTACTGTTCATCTGCTGTCTGTTGATAATAATAGGATTGAGGTTCAGGATGTGGATGTGTTTTTTAAATATTTTTGCATAACAACTTCACTACATACTCACTCAAAAGATTTGAAATGACTGAGGCAGTTATTTATTTTTTGTGCACAGGAATGGATAAATGAAGTATGTTCTTCATTGGAATGTACTCTGTGGATGTGTCCGTGCTTTAGAAGAAAATATATAAAGAAGTATATATTGATCAAAGATATAGTTACAGTCCTCTCTTAGCTTTTATAGTTGTAGATTTTTAATTTTGATATAAATAACTTTTACTTTTATGTGTATTTATCATTTGATTCTGCATTTGAAAGGGAAACTAACATATAATTTATCAGCTTTCTTGAATTTCAAAATCTATTAATTCTTTACTGTAAATTCCTTCTCTGACAATGTCTTCTCTGCAACATCAAAATTGTTCATATCTGCATCACCAATATTTGCCTTGGACATCTTCTACTCAACCTCTTAGTGACTCCTTATAGTGTTGGCTATTTGTTTTTCATTTAACTACTTTCTTCTCATTTGGCCACATGATTCCCCTGATATGTGCTTGATACACTAGCTTTCTGGTTGATTCTCTTTTTGATTTTTCTTTATTAATATACTAATAATACAAGTTCTTGAGGACATGGTTCTCAACTTTTTTTTACATTCCCTCTTTGATAAGTTCTAGCATTGTTCACATGTATTTATTCTTCCTTCCCCCTTCATTACTAAGCTTCCAATGAATAATTACATATTTTCCTCTCATTGACTTTCTTTGGCCAATTATATATGAGTAATTAATCATATGCCATACCTGAGCAGGCACAGTAAATACGGTGACATTCTTTGGCTTACTGCTCTTACATTTGTCCTCAGCTATATGAAAGTTCATGTCTTATATTGGAACTGCCCCTTCCCCAGAACCTATAAAATTAAAAGAAAAACATAAAAATCACAAATCTACCCCACAGATGTGAACAGAGTCACAGCCATCTCACTGATTCCAAGTAAAAGGAGTGAGGAACAAGCCTGTACTGTTGCTTGCCACTGAGGTTTTGATTGTCACACAAAATAGAGTATTAGAAACTAACATAAAAATTGGTATCAAAAACATTGACCTCCTATAACAAGAATTTGCTATGTCTGACATACATTGACTTTTGGGCCAGTTAAAGGAAGAAAAAAGCCTCCCAAGTCTATTATTAGAAACTGGAAAAATGATTACCCACATTATACAGAAATTAAAAATAGTAATACCAGCAATTGTGATAATTTTGAAGGCACATAAAATTTCCAGTGAGATGATGGTTTTGACCTATATGGTTTGGAAAGTTATTTTGAAGGTGAGTTACAGTAGATAACCTCTGCAAGCAAAAGGTAAGCTCAGAAAAAAAGGAAGAAAAAGAAGAACCTTACTTGTTTTCAAGAAAAGATAAGAAAATTAGAGTTTTGAGTATCTGCAACTTTGACAATTAGGAAATAGAATGGGTTCTCTTCTCTAAACAGTAAATATAAGATTGAGAAATATTTTGAAACCCAAAAGCCTTAAATGATTAGGACACATGCTAAAGGGAAAACACAAGTCATAAGCATGATTAATCCTTTGCTAAAATCTCTGATCAAATTATTTCATATATTTTGTTACTACACAGCCTCTGGTAAATCTTTTTGGCTGAGTAAAATAGCTCAGAAAAACAAGCTAGAAAGAGATTTGATGTGAGTAAGCTATACTGAAAATATCTGTAATTAATCTAAGAAGAAAAGCTTGTCTCAAAAATAGTGGTTTATATGGATATGAAAATGTTGAACTAAATGTATGAAATAGGTTAAAAAAGAAATCTGACCCTATTTTTGAGAGATTTGTACTTTTAAAATCCCTACTTGACTGTATTAACAGAATTTACAACTATTAAGTATGTAAAATGTACTTTTGACTTCCAATTTCTATTGGAAAGAAATTGACTGAAAAATCCCTCATTATATGTTGCCAAGGAGATTATTTAAAAGGAAGTTCTTCTCAGGTCAGCCTTAGACCCATACAGAACAATGAACTGCAGAATTTCTCCCTGAAGACAGACCAGAGACTAAGATAAAATCATGTTCTATCACCAGGAAGGATCTGCAGTGTTTGTCCAGTTGAATTTCAGCTATCTATGGATCTGTGATTGATTGTTGTTTGTCTCCCTTTATTCTCTTTTCAAACAGTAATGCTTTATCCTGTGTATTCCACCATTTTATGATGGATGTGTGAGCAGGAGTGCTATCACCTAGATATAGAGAAGAGATTATCACAAAATGATGGATTTTCAGTCTGATGTTATGAATGGATAAGACATTTTGGATGGCTTCCTGATATGTATTCTGTGCAGCAGGAAGGAACATATTTATGACTAAAAGTTTTATTATTAAACAATTAATAATGTTAATAGATTATTGCTCACAAATATTTACCCTTCCTCCTACCAATCGCCACATCATTTCCCTGTCATTGGAAAGCATATTGTTCCTTTTTTTTTTTTTTTTCAGTTTTCTGAGATTTAATTTAGCCAAAAGAGGGCCTCCCTGGTGGTGCAAGTGGTTGAGCGTAGCGCTGTGAAGCTGTCCGTAGCCTCTGGAGTGAGGATTCGATCCCAGCCAGCCATGGAGATGCCCACGTGGTGTGGCAGACAATCTCCTGTATTGCCCACCGCTCCTCTCAGCAGTATATTTCACTCAGTCTGCCTGTTCTGTTCCCTTCTCTGTCTCTGGAGAATCCTTTCACCCTCCCGCACATCTGGCCTGTACCCGGGTTCTTGTATGCATGAATAAATAAATCTTTAAAAAAAAAAAGAATATGAACAACCATGATGTTGGAGAAGATATGAGACTTGGGAAAGACACATAGTAGTGTCTTTGACTTGTACCAGGTCAAAGACCTGTGGAGGAGGGGCAAGTAAAGCCATTTGAATTGTAACAGTGTGATACACATACAAAGGGAGAGTTCCAGTTTCCCTGCCCCACCCAAGGAAGGGTGGAGCTGAGCAGCAGAGGTCGTGGATGGGGAGAAGCTAGAAAAAGGACTGGGAGAAGGACTGAGAGAAGGAAGAGGAGAGAGATGAAGAAAGAAAAAGACTGGAGGAAGCACAAGGAGCACTAAGACATGTGAAGAAACTATGCTTCTTGGCCTTGCACTCGTACCAGGGACTTGGGGAACATGGAAGGAGATGCTTAAAACAGACGTGGGTAAGAGACGCGAGGACGCTGACAATGGCAGAGTTCATCTTGATTTTAATTTTGTTCTTTTCCTTTCAGACTTGTCTGGCCCCTTCTGACCCTTTACTGTGGTTCTCCATCAGAAGGTGCCTTAGACTTGTGGCAAGATTTTGGCAGTCAGCTGTCTGCTTTGGGCCAATCTTGTCTGGCTAGGCATTTACGCATGAGGGGATGGGTAATTTTGGGTACTTGATTTGGAAACTATATTCTTTCTCGTCCCCTTCTCTCTATTACACATTAAGTGTATTAAAGTTTTTTCTACTGAAGGTTTTGTACACTAGAGTCTGTTTTCTCTTTATGTGGTGGGTGGCAGAACCCATAGAGAAAAAATAGATTTGGGGATTCTGGGGGGAGGTCCTGCCTCCCACCCTGTCAGCTAACAGAGCAATAGAAGGTACCAGTTCTAATCACTTTTCAGTATATTATGTTTTAAGGTTTCTGAGGTTAAAAAATGACAAGTGATGATAATTTCCAGAATGTAGCCACATGTGTAAATTCTGAAATGAAACAAATGTACAATTCACAGGAGATCTAGGAAAGATGAGACTGGATTTTGGATAACTCTTTCTTCTAGAATTTGAAAACTGCCAATATAATTTTTCTATTCTATTTTCTATAGAAAATTACTAAAACATTAATCAAATTCAGTTCAACAGAAATTTGTTCAACATAAAATTCAAACTATAGTTAAGTCATCTGTTGTATTTGTATGATTATGTAAAGGTACCTTTTTCTCTGGGCAGGGAAAATGCTCAAACTCAGTACTCAGTTTGTGAGATGAACATGAGCTGGATTATAGGACTCATAATCTTTTTTTTTTATTATTTTTTAAAGATTTATTTTTATTTATTTATACAAGCACTGGGTAGAGTCAGAAGTGCAGGAGGGTGAGAGAATTCACCAGAGCCAGAGCGGGGAGCAGAGCAGGCAGACTGAAGTATACTGCTGAGGGGAGCAGCGGGCGGCAGGAGAGGTCTGCTTGCCATGTGGGACCCTCCTCCGGTTGCCGGGGAGCAGCGGGGGATTGAACCGGTGCTGCAGAGGCTGCAGGCAGCCTTGCAACCCAGCGCTCAACCGCTGCGCCACCGGGGAGGCCCAGGACTCATAATCTTTAAGCTTGCTACTTTTATGCTGGACACATTTTATACAAAAATCTATGTGGTCCCCACTGGGGTGCAGAGGAAATGTCCCCTCACACCATCTGGGTTCTTCTGAGACTTGATAGATGAGCAAATTAACATTGGAGAGATTAGTAAAAGAAAATGCCACATTTCAATAATATATGTATGGAGAATGTACATGTGCATAAATACTTAAAGTGGGGCAGACCACGGATATACAACCTTTATTTAAGAACTTGGACTTCAAGGAAAAAGAAGGGGGAGATTTCACATGACAGACAGGAGTTGTGCGGGGGAGTTAGAGTGATATACTCGATCTACTCTGAGAGTAAAATGATGACTTTTTCAGAGGGGAGACCATGTTTACTAATAAACTTTTACCTGAATGATACCTCTTAAACTATTTTAGGTCATATGAAAGGGAGCAATGATTACTTCTATAATTAGGAAAAGAACAAAGAGCTCTTAGCTTCTAGAGCATTTGCTGCTCTTCACTTAATCTGCATTGTTTAAGTAATGGAAATAGACTTCCCAAAGCCCTTAGGCTCTCAGTTGACATTTAGTTCCCTTTACCAGGAGACATTTATAGGAAGAGGTCTATTCTGGGCATAATGACAAAATCTATCTGACCCTTTTTGGGGAACTGATTCCATATTTCAAACATACTTCGTGAAAAAAGTGCCAGAGTACAGGAGAGGAAAGGAAAGGATTGCTGAGCCTTATTCTAAGGCTTTTCAGCATGTTATCTATTTTAATTCTCACCACAACCATATATTGACAGAAGTTATTATCTCAATAGTCCAAGTAATGTAATTGAGTTTCAATAAGATGAGTAACCTCTCCAGGTTTAAACAGCTTTATTAGATGGTAGAACTTTGTTATGAACCCTTTTAGTTAGATTATTTCTGTTCAGCAGACAGATGCCAAAGCACACGACTTAAAGTGATACATATCAATTTTTTCTTAAAATGCTGTGTGTGTTGTCTGGGCAGTTTCTTCCAGTGTGGATCTGTTTGGTTCAGAAGACACTGAACATTTTAGGAGAGCTTACTCATTATACATTATCCATAGAAAGTTGAATACCTGAGGATAAACAGATACCATAATTTTGAAAATTCTTTTAGGATATCCCTGATAGAACTGATAAGTACAGTCAGTTTGAACAAATTATCATTTCTCATTAGAACTGTTTATACCAAGTGCCAACCATAGAGTTTGATGCCTTCCACAGATTTTCTCATTTTGTCCTCACAATAACAAGATGTAGGTGTTTACTCTCACCTTATATACAGGAATATCTCTAAGGAAAAGGGAGTTTAAGCATTATGACCACTATCCCATAGTAACCTAAATAATGGAACTAATATTTTAGTTCAGTAGTCTCACTCAGAGCTGAACACTTATAAATTTATTCTGCTTCAGTTTGCATCAATCATTTTAGTGACTAGTGTGTTAATAGTCCTATCAACTTCATTGACATCCACAACATGTTTAAGAGTCAAAGTTCCTTCTTGACATACTGTCATGGCCAAGAATAAAGATTTCTAACTCAAACAGATTGCTGGTTCTGGTTTTACCCCATTTGTAGATAAAAATAAAAAATACCTATATATACATTTTTTTTTTCCTCAAAGAAAGGGTGGGGCACCCTTTATTTTCTCAAATTCTTTCATACTTTTCTTTTTTTAGGAGTTGCTTAAATGAATGGGTGCCTTTCATCTGGATGTGAATTAGTTTCCAGTAATATGATGTACTTGGGTGACTTCTGTCAAGTGAAGATAAAGCAGAACACTTTTTTTCTGCGCATTTGGCTATTAGAAGCAAATTTTGAAAGTGTGCAGATGCCTGGCCCTGGCATTCTGCGTCTATTTCCCCATGACCAGTTTGAGGCTATGACTCCATAGGGGCTGGAACAGACATGGAAACACACCTTGTATTTCTGATTGTCTATCCTCTGGCCTTCTGCGTTGGAGAAGCAATGGTGGAGGGGGACAGGGGGTGGGTAACAGCTTCTTGCATCTTGATTTTCTGGAATCATCTTCTCAGAGGTAGCAATTTCCATAGTAATAAAGTAACTGCAGTAAATATACATGAAAAGCAATATTCCAAAGTAAATACGTAGTGCGATCTCATGTGTAGTAACAATCTTTATATGCAAATCTATGTGAATCCATTCTTCAGAATATAGACTATGTTCACAATTGTTATCACTCAGAATGCTTGTAAAATGATTTTGAGGCTTTTCTGCCCTCCCCATTAGGATTGCCCTGCCTGATGGGGCACCTGCATTTGTTATATTGTTATAGTTGTATTGTTTACTTTTGTGGGCCATGGCTGGAATGATGAGATCTTAGCCAAGAAAAGCAGAGGCAAGAGAGAGAACAAGAGGGGAGGGGGTGAAGGAATGGCAGAGAGGCCCAGAGTGGAGACTTGCAGGGGGCTAAGAGGCCTACCAGCCTCCTGGCCCCCTGGCATCCCCTGCCTGCCATATACCTGGTTGCTGTGCAACATGTAAAAAAAGCTCAGTAAAAGCATGAGAAAGCGACTGAGGGCTCCAGGACTCTCCTTTACCAGTCTTGTCTGCTTGAATCATATAGAACCTGCTCAGTGCCCTTCCTGCTGCTACAATGCTGCTTTGAGAATTATTTCTTTCTATTTGATCATATAGTCTATTTTATGATATTTTATTTGTTTCTTTTTCAATTGTGTCCAGAATATATTATTATTTGAAATATTGTTACACAGTTGTATGGTGGTTGTTTTATATTTTAGAATATGAGCTGTTTTGTAATCTGTACTTTACTTTTGCATTTCATAATATTTTTATTAATTTGAAAAGATTAATATTTCCATTAGGAACTTCTTTACTATAGTTATTTTGTCAGATTAAATGTAGAATATTAGTGTTAGACTATCCAATCCAATTTTATAGGTCATTAAGCTGAGATTGAGAGTTTAAGAGTCTTTGTCATTTATTTGGTGTCAAGTTGGGAACTAGGAACTCTGGCCAGAGCAGTTGAGTTCAATATTCTTTATACAATCCTATTCTGTTAAAGACAGAGAGAAAATTAGAGAGGAAATAAAGATATTGGAAAATGAGATTAGAGAAATGACAATTAGGGATGCATTCCAGAATCTCTGAGGTAAACCTTTTCAAAATGTATGTATACAAGTTGGCACACTTCAGAGTAACTGAATTGGGATCTCTGGAACTTAAAATGTCTGGTGACACAGATGTGCACAGCCACTTAAAACTACTGAACTAGAGAAGGATACTGTGCAGTAAAGGTTAATGTGTAGAAATCACTACTGAAAATGCTCTGGTTAAACTCCAGTCTCAGATCACATCTTTATTGCTGGAAATAGCATGTGACACGGACTGAATTCCTTCTTGGAATTCTCCCTTTGTTTCTCAGACTTTCTCCTGTTTCTTTTCTATTTCTTGATAGTTCAGACTCTCCTGTGTGGGCACTTTCTTCTAACTAACTCTCCTCTTTACTTTTTTCTGTGCATTTGTTTTTTTTTTTTTTTTTTTTTTTTTACTTTTACTTTCATACATTTATTTGTATAACTTTTTAATGTTGTTGTACTTCTAGCATCTAGTGAGTAGAGAGTGCTGCTAAATCTGATACAATGAACAGGATGGTCCCCACAACAAAGGATTATCTGGTCTAAAATACCACTAGTGACCAAGGTGAGGCATACTAAATTAGAATAATATAGTGCTGTGTGCTCTGATTAATACAAAGTCAGAAAAACAAGCATTGTGTGTAAAATGAGCTTCTTGTATACATAAATATATAAATCTTTAAAAAAATCACTTAAAGTAATAGCAATAATTGCAAATACTTTCACCAATGAAGAACACATTTGAGAATAGGAACTGTGTACTTCTTATTCATATTATACCTTAACCTTAGAATAGTTAGCACTTTAGAGCAGTTTGTTCAGCTTTTATAAATAGATATAAAAATTTGAGATAATTAACTTAAAAAATGATTTTGGTTCCATGAAATGTGCCCATCTAAAGCTTAAATAATGAGTGGGATTAATATCAGCTTCATGTTTTTAAATTTTTCTATAGAAAGCAAGTTCACTGAAAGAACCATTTTAAATATTTGTAAAATGAACTTACTGCAGGAATCAACAAATCGCATGCCTTCCAGGAATATAAGCCTGAATTGTTCTCATTTCAATGCTCATAGGGAAGAGCAAAGTCGACAGTGTTCTTAAGAACTAACTGTTTTCAAGAATACTTCAATCTTGGGTTTTCACCTGATGTAGGAAATATCTTGTGAACTTTGTGTTAGATGATAGATGCATAGTGATTAAATTATGATTGACCTGAATTCAGTAATGCTGTTTATCAAGCTCTACAGTAAGTGAACAGAGCACTTTTAATTGAAATGGATTTTATTTCAATTTTATAATGCCTAACATAGAATGAAAGAGATGAGAAAAGTGAGAAGAAATTCCATTTCTCATTATCTCAGTGATTACCAGCTGCTAATGCTTTCCCTTACTAAATTAGATACTTTATTAAATAGATAAGAAAACCAAAGAAAAAGTAACATGATAAAATTTAGAATTATAAACAATGATTATTATTACTATAAAGTGTCTATTTGGCTTCATATAAAAGAAGATTTAATGCTTGGAACATTCTAAAATCTAAAAGGCCTTATCTCATGCTTAGCTAATTATTTTGACAGGAGTCTAACTGATGTGTGCTTTTCCATGCAAATGAGTTTGTGGCAAACAAAATGACTTCCATCTACATAAACACTCCATAACTAATTCTTATCTCCACAGAGAGATTAAGTAGTGAAAGTTAGCAATTAGAATTCAGTGACATTGTTTTTCTGTGCCATTGATTAGTGTACAGAATGTTCATCTAGTAGAAGGGTTAGAAACAGTTCCACCAATTATTTCCCTTCTAAACCTCAGACTATGTAAGCCTGCATTTTTTTTCCCCTCCTGAACATCTCCCACCTTTTTTTGACATTGCATCCTCTTTAGATCTCCAAGAAAAATTTCCAATTTGGTTCTCTATTTTTCATTACCATTCTTTCTTTTCTTTCTTCTTTGGTTTTTGTCTTTTTTCATGTACCCTTAACTGAGAGTATTGCCAATATCTCACTACTTGTTCTCAATTTTTCTCAGGGATATCATGATTCCCTAAGCTAACTTATCTTAAAATCTTGATATAGAGGCCTCCCTGGTAGCAAGGGGTTAAGATGCAGCACTATGAAGCTATCCACAGCCAGTGCAGCACAAGTTCTATCCCCGGCCAATAGGTGACCCATATGGCACAGCAGACCTCTCCTGACTCACTTGCTGCTCCCCTCAGCAGTGTATTTCAGTCATTCTACCTGTTCTGATCCTCACTCTGTCTCTGGTGAATCCTCTCACCCCCTCACACCTCTGGTCTGCACCTCAGTCCTTGTATGCATACATAAATAAAAATCTAAAAAAAAAAAACTTGATATATAATCCACTTATTTAATTTTATGTTTTCAGTTATTTATTTTTAGTTTTCTTTAGTAATGCTTTGATCCCTTTATTTTTTATCTTGTTGCAGCCGCTTTGTTACATATGCTCATAAATCTGTGTCAAGAATTCCGAATTTTCATTTGTTTTCCTTGGTATCTCTATGCCTTTATTTTGAGTCCACTTCATTCAACATCTAAAAAAAAGTTTTCAGAAACTAATTTCAGATCACATCTTTGCTGAAAAGCATGAGTTGATCCCATATTCCTCAAGATCAAAATCTCTCTATTTAAGGATTTTGACAATATCCATAATCATTCTAATTCAACCATCTTGTTTGATTCTTGATAGTCTCCAAAAAAACACTTCAGAATTTACTTACAAAGATGTGCCTTTTCAATTCTTTCAGTCCTGCTGCTAGGTTTGGAATATACTTCTTTGTCCACTTGATTTAACTGATTATAATCTATCTTTCAAATCCGGGAAAGGTTACAGTTTATGATAGTCTCCAAAAAACACTTCAAAATTTACTTACAAAGATGTGCCTTTTCAATTCTTTCAGTCCTGCTACTAGGTTTGGAATATACTTCTTTGTCCACTTGATTAAATTGATTATAATCTATCTTTCAAATCCGGGAAAGGTTACACTTTATCATGACATAGTCCCTTAGGAACACAGAGGATGGGTTAGCTCTGTGATACTTTTAAGATACTTTACAAAGTCAGATGTCAGCTGTTAGGTTTTGGTATCTGTACCGTTATACTGATAACTTTGGAATATGTTTTTGTAAATGTAGGTATTTTTTTATTATTTTTAGTTTAACAAAAAAAAATATTGTGTGATAAGCAATGGAAAGCAGAGGACTTGTGTTAAAAAACAAACACCTCCTTAGGTGTTTGGTGGACTTGTACATCATGCATTCAGGGGAAAGAACAGGATGCCATGAGCTGACATTCTCCACATGCACCTGGCACTTTTGCATCCATTCCTTTTTTCCACAAGTCACTTAGTAGCCATTTTGGGATTAACTAATTGGTTTCAGTTCTGTAGCTACCCTTTTCCCACGAAAATAATTATTTTTATACCTACACAGTTATTTATGGAGATTAACAACACATACATAGCAGGAAAGTCATATAGGAAAGAGTGTAATTGTAACAAAACCTAGTTTGGTTTTGTGATGGGTAATTTGACTGGATCATGTGGTACACAGATACTTGGTCAAATTTTATACTGAGTGTTTCTGTGAGGGTGTTTTTGGATGGTATTAGCATTTCAATAGCTCAAGTAAAGGAGTTTTTCCTCCCTAATGTTAGTGGGCTGCATCTACTCAATTGAAGTACTGAAGTACTGGCACAAAAAGGCTGAACTTTCCCTGAGAGAATTTCTTCTGCTTGACTAGCATAGAACTGAGCATTGGTTTTCTCCTGCCTTCAGATTCAGTCTGAAACATCAGCTTTTCCTGGATCTCATGTCATTGGTTGGGATTTATACAACCAGGCCCTCCGTTCTCAGAGCGTTGGATGCAAACTGAAGCTAAACTATTGGGTTTCTAGTTTGTCCACTCACTCAGTAGATCTTGGGGCTTGGCCACACCCATAATTACATGATCCAATTTTTAATAATATCTTCATATATATGGGTGTGTGTATGTATATAAGTTACATATATATGTATGTATATATATGTATCATATGATGTATGATACATATATCACACACACATATATACATACAGTTGGTTGGTTCTGTTTCTCTGGAAAACCATGACTAATAATTAGTTTTCTCTAACTGCCTTTGCAGAGCTGATAATTAACCTATGACTGGGTGTAAACAGAAAAAAATTAAAGCAAACAGGATACTGAAACTACCCACTGGGAAGAACAGGCTCTAGAAGATTCAAAGTAGCAGCAAATCCTTATCTTGTTTTGTCACTTATTGGCTACTTGACCTTGAGTATATCGTTAAAGAGCTCTGAATTTGAGGTTTTTTATGTGCAAATTAACATCTGCCTTCTGATATCCCAGATTGATTTTGTGTAAATAACATGCTTTATATGCAAATACTTTATTGACTGATAAATATTAACAAATAGCTTATTGCTATTATTATTTTTAATAAAGATATCTCATCCATCACACTAAGAAGTCCTCTCAAAGTCCCAAATTGTCAAACATGATAATGTAGAAATTATGAGAAACCACAAAATACCTCATTACTATTTATCATGACTACCATAGGAAAAAGTTGGTAAAATATTTCAAAGCCATACTTTCTAGCAGCTAGACAGATAAACACAGTATTTTAAATAGCGTTAGACAAGTTCTGACCTATACTGGAATATATTGCAGAGGAGGCAGCTCAGCCAAAGAATGTGTTTTTTGTTTAAATTCTCACTATAACTATAATTTAAACTAAAGCTTGGTACTTGGAGTAAAAAATAAAACAAAAAATACACGAAGTATGGTACTGTAAGTGTTCTCTCCTTACAATGAAATTGAAAAGTACTAATGCATGCTAGTTTCAGTGTAATAATTACATGCACCAGATATTTTAAAGTATCCACAAAGGAACATATGGCTTAGCTATTCAACTGCAGTGAAAATGTGGATTTTTGAGAATAAAAATGAGTTTGAAAAGCAGCAGGCAACAGTAACCTCAAATCCCCTATATAACCATAAAGTGGAGAAACCATCTGCACTGTGTGCAAGCTGATGACCTTGGATTAATTGTATCAATGTCATTACCCAATTAGTTGAGGAAGGAAGATACTTGGGAATTACAATTATAGATACATTAAAATTGTGTAATGCTTCTATTCTCAAATATTTATTAAATCACATCTGTCTGATAATCATTATGATTTTTTTTCTCACTTGAAGGAGATAGTTTGCTATGTAAAATGGTGAACTAGCCCTAAATAATTTAATAATTTAAGTAGCATAATTTAATTATGCTACTTGAGTATACCTCAAGTATGTCTGTCCTGAAAAAATAAAATGTTAACATCTTTTTAATATCATGACTGCTCAGATGGCAATGCCTCAATTTGTTAAATAATCTGTTAAAATATACTATTTTTAACTAAAGAAAAATACATATACTCATGCCAAATTACATAGTCATTTTATGTTTTTCTTCTCTATGTGTTCTAATTTATAGACATCTTGTTGTGCCTCTTGGGGGTCATGTAAAAGAAACTCACTTATAAGTCTTGAACAATACTTAGTTTAATTTTTATATAAAAATTTAAAATTCCTAGTGATCTCAGGGCATCCATGGTGGCCTATGGGTTAAGTCGTAGTGCTATCACTGAGAGGGCTTGAGTTTCATTCTGCATATGGCACAGCAGAGCTCTTCTGTCTCACCTGCTGCTCCTTTTATCAGCATATTTCAGTAGATCTGCCTGTCCTACTCCCTACTCTCTCTCTGGTGAATCTTCTCACTTGGTGTGCACCTCTGGCCTATACCCCAGTACTTCTATGCAAAAAAAAAAAAAAAAAAATTCTAGTGATCATTAGACAGAAATTTTCAATGTAAATACCTATCCTCACTACTTATTTTGATGTTATTGACAAGCATATGATTTGACCATAAAATTTCACATTGGAGAAAAAAAGTGTATTTTTGATATCTGTGGACACAAATGTGTTGATATGAATGAATACACTACTAACACTATATAAAAATAATTAGCCTTAACAATTATTCTCTAACTGGGCAGACAATAGTAAAATTAGAGTTAAAAGTCTTATGACAGGCCTCTCTGGTGGTGCAGGCCAAACACTATGAAGCTATCCCCAGCCTCTGCAGCACAAGTTCAATCCCCGGATGGCCAGGGAGCTACCCACATGGCCCAGCAGACCTCTCCTCTCTCACCTGCTGCTTCTCTCAGCAGTGTATTTCAGTCAGTCTGCCTATTCTGTTCCCCACTCTCTCTCTGGTGAATCCTTTCACCCCCTCCCCCACATCTCCGGCTTGTACCCCAGCTCTTGTATGCGTAAATAAATAAATCTTAAAAAAAAATCCTTATGACTAAGCATCACACTCAAAAATTGCATCACAGTTATCATTAGCTTGCTTTTATAATTTTTATAGAAGTGTTTTAGCTTCGTGTTGTTAGAAGACATATATGATTGGCAGCCATTGTTTAATGTTCATATTTAATCCTAATCTATGATTACCTTAGTTGAACAGCAGGAGTTGGCTTTATACACAAATTTTCATTGATTAATCTGTCAAAAATATTCATTGTTTATATTATTGCAGTTACAGTTATATGCATTCAAAATATATCTAAAAACAACACAGAAAAGAAGCAAAGAGAAATAGAGAAAGACCAGTGTCCCAGAAGGCAAAGAATTATTTTTTAAGAAAGAGGATGTGATAAATTTATCAAGTGATAACTCTGGGAAAGAAAAGTTCTAAGGATTGACTGTGGGACTTAACGCAGTGGAGGTTATTGATATAGTGATGCTGGGGAAGTAGTGATAGCAAATGATGACTAAAGAGAGGTCAAGAGAGAATTGAATAATGAGAAGAAGAAGCAATGAGTATTGAGAACTCCCTAAAATTTTTTTTAAGATTTATTTATTTATTTATGCATACAAATACTGGGATACAGGCCAGTGGTGTGGGGGATGAGAGGATTCACCAGAGACAGAGTGGGGAGCAGAACAGACCGACTGACTGAAATACATGTCAGTGGGCCTGACAAGAGAGGTCTGCTGGGCCATGTGGGTATCTCCCTGGCCGGGATCGAACCCTTGCTGCAGTGTCTGCGGGTAGCTTCATAGTGCTGTGCTTAATCCCTAGCACCACCAGGGAGGGCCTCCCTAAGATTTTGTGGTGATGGGAATGCCTTGGTCATTTTGAGTTGCTATAACAAAGAACCATAGACAGAGTGGCTTATAAACAGAAATTTCACACAGAGAGGTAGAAGTCCTAGCCTGTAGGCCAGCTTAATCAGGTTCTGGTAAGAACTCGTTTCCAAGTTGTAGAGTGTTGATTTTTTTTTTTTTTTTTGTATTCTCATAAAGAGGCCAGCAAACTTTTTGGTTTCTTTTTAGAGGAACACTAATTCATCATGAGGCTGCTACCTTTATGACTTAACTACTACCCAAGGGCCCCCACTTTCAAATATCATCACAACTGAGGATTAGATTTCAATATATGAATTTTGGGGGAAACACACAAACTGTCAGTTCATAGAAGTGAGCAGGAGAAGAAAGGGTAGTTTCTGCAGAAGATTATAAGTCCAAGGTGTAACTAACTGGGTGGCTTATTTGTGATTAGGCAAATAAATGATTCTAGGAAAACTGAGGGGTAGCCAAGGTCCACAACTGTTATGGGGAAAAAAAACGGTTCATCCAAATCCTGCCATCCAAATGCACAAGGGAAGGTGTCAGGGTATCATTTAATAAGTTTAAAAACTAAGCCCCTATGCCTTGCCCAGCAGGAACATTTGATCTGCTAGAATAGGTAAAGGGAAGTGACAAGGGTGCTGTGGGAATCAGGCCTTAAGACTGATCTCTTTTACCATGAATGTGGAAGCAGGGCCAGGACATATTCTGACCAAAGGTTGATCAGATGTATTATTTATCTTTGTTATGGTCTGGAAATAAAGACAAATACAATGATAACATGAAAGTTCAAAATTGTAGGAAATATGTCCTTGAATTTGCTCGTAAGAGCCATGTCATACAAGGGTATAATTGTTGATTGCACCTAGAGTACAGTTTCAAGTATATGGTCACTAATATAGGTACTCTGACTGATATGGTATTTGATGTGGGGAAAAAAAAATCTCTGATTTCTTTTTTGCGTGTGAAATAAAAATAATGACATCATCTGATAGTCTATAAAATGAATGAATAAGTGATTAAGTTAATAAATACTAAATTAAGGATGTGTATCAAAAATAATGCAATAGATAACTAAAATGCATAAAGTACTCTAAGATGAACTACATATAAACTGGTAATAAATATTAACCAAGAATATTATCAATTGAATTAAAATGTAAAACTTCTATGAACAAAATAGGATTTCTTTATATAGAATTCAAACCAATTGAAATTTTAAATGACTAGTGTATTAATCTGTGAGAAAGTTTACAAAACCGATTGACCCTGACTTATTTCAAGTCCTCAAGAGCTTTTTGAGTCAATCAGGATAGTTCTGTATAATTTAATTATTGTGTATTTTATTACATTTTTTATTTGATTTGTTAAATCCAGTACTATCACTTCTATGCTATTCAAGTCTCTAGAAATTTCCCTGTAGTGAGTATTAGAAATAAGATTAGATCACTGCAGTTAATTTTTAGTTGTCTCCCAGGACAAGGTGAGTCTTAAAGCAAGGGCTTCAATTTTAAGCCTCCACATCACTCAATTTGCATTATAAATATATATCAAATTTTAGAGTAGATTGTCCCTTGGAAAAAGGAATCTTTGTCAATTAAAAATATAGAAATACAGATAAACTTTACTTGAATATTGATTCTTTCTCTAATTCTAAGACCTTAAAATAACTATTTAATCTCTCTTAAATTACATCAATTAACTACATTAAGTTCCATCAAAATAATTATATTTGCTTCATAATATGCATGAAAATAATAAGAATCTTTTATCATGTCCACGACTATATCTGACATTAGTCCTTTGGCTTATTTTCACTTAGGTAAAGTTTACATGCTGTGAAATGGAGAGATAATAAATATAAAATTAAATTTTTATAAATTTGTATAAATGTAATCACAACACAAATTAAATATATTACCATTACTCCAGGAATCTATATCATGTATTTTTTCCAGTCAATTGAACAAACATCTTAATTTAGTTGATATAACTATATATTATTTTCTTTTTTTTTTTCTTCAAATACATTAAGGTTCTACTACTAAATGATCTTTAGGATACTTTTTCCCTTTGATGATTTCAGCTTTTGTACACAATAGTGTCCCTCTTTATCCTAATATTTTTCCCATTCTAAATCTACTTTATATCTTATTAGTATAAACACTTTAGCTTTCCTTTGATTAATATTTGCATAGTATGTATCTTTCTATATTTTTACTTTTATTCAACTGTGTCCTATTTAAGATGAATAACTTATTGACAAGTCTTCCTTTTTCAATTCAGTCTGATGCTCTCTGCCTTCTGTTTGATTCATTTAAACTTATTATAATTATTTTTGTAGTTACAGTCTATTCTACCATCACATATTTCTTTTTTTTGTACTATTTTTCGTTTTCCTTTGTTTCCTTTTATGTTGCATTCAAATATTATATTTAGTTCATCTTAATTCCTCCATTGCTTTTTAATTCAAATTTTTGTGTATTTATTAGTATTCTATGGATCATAATACATATTTATAATTAATTACAGTTTACTCAGTGTGAATATAAGATTTGTACTATCTCCAATTTTTGTGACTGTTTATACACAAACATAAATATGACAAGCTCTATAACACAAAATTTTAAATTTAGTAACATTTTTAAAGAAATAAATGAATAAATTAAGATTTTTTATTTATTTATGTATATTTTTATGGATTTCCAATGTCTTTTTTTTGTTCCTTCACATAGAGCTGATATTTCATTTTGCATCATTTGATTTCACTCACAAGCACTTTACTGAGAATTTTGATAGTTTTTCTTTATTTTTCTTTTTTAAGGAGCTCTTGCATTTGGAGGGTTTTTTTTTTTAATGATTTATTTATTTATACAAGAACTGGGGTACAGTCAGAGGCGCGGGAGGGTGAGAGAATTCACCAGAGAAAGAGTGGGGAACAGAACAGGCAGACAGTCTGAAGACACTGCTGAGGGGAGCAGCCAGCAAGACAAGAGAGGTCTGTGCTCCATGTGGGATTCTCCGTGGCCACCCGCTAATTGAACACGTGCTGCAGAGGCTGCTGACAGCTTCACAGCACAGCCCAAAACCCGCTGCGCCACCGGGGAAGCCCTTGGTAGTTTTTCTTAAGGTAGATTCTTTCACTCCATGTACCTGAATCAGTTATTTTCTCCAGTGCCTCCCTAGTGGCGCAGGGGGTTAAGCACCACACTATGAAGCAATCGCAGCCTCTGGCATGAGTTCAAAACCCGGCCGGCCAGGAGGCAACCCACATGGCAAAGCAGACCTCTCCTGTCTCACCCTCAGCTTCCCTTGGCATTGTATTTCAGACAGTCGCCTGTTCTGTTCCCCACTCTGTGTCTGGTGGATCCTCTCACCCCCTGCATCTCTGGCCTGTAACCCAGCTGTTTTATGTATAAGTAAGTAAATCTTAAAAAAAAAAAAAAAAAAGGTCCTGTTTGAAATGTACAGAGATACATTGTATTAAATATGTTAAGTAGGTTAAGACCAACTTTTTAAGTAAAATTTAGTTTACTAATAAAAATAAAGTCCTTTGGCCAGTACACTACTAAAAGAAACTATTGATTTATAATTGTGTTGATTTCTCTTTCAAGCATTCATTTATAAAGCTCGTGGAACATTTATAAAGATCCAAGGATAATAATTTAAATAAAACCAATCATTACAGTGAAAAGTAAATTTTAAGAACTCAAAAATTAATATTGAATGGATTTTCAAAATTATTTTTAAATTTTATTTTCTTAAATTTAGGCTGATTCTAAAAAAAAAAAAAAAATCTAGGTTTTTCATTTTAGCACTTCCTGATTGTCCTTTATTCCTGTATTCCAAGATCTTCTTCCAAGTCAACCAGTACTATGTATAATCTAGTCTAATCTCAGATTCCTTTTATGTACCATTCAGAATAGATCATTTTTTACTCTGAGCTGAGCAAGTTGATATAATTCCTGACCTCACTGGAAGGATCAATTGTAAAATGTTTTCTTCTTAATGTATAGAGTTATAACTTCACCATTTGTTGTTTAAAGGGAATATTGAATGTGTTGTTCTAATCTTGCATATGTCCGTAGCACAGCATATCAATAGTCACCTCCATTCAGCTTGGAAATGTGAGAACCTCACAGCAGCAAGGTTTACCCTATAGTGCTGTGAAGTCCACTCTTTTTTTTTTTTTGAAGAGTCTTTTTATTAAGCTAAGTCAGTAAAATTCTGTGGATACATATATAATCAGAACTGCCCTTCTGAAGTAAATATTGTTTTTAAAAATGGAATTACAATTTCACTCTTTATTCAAAGTGTCTAAAGCACCCAAAGTTGCAAGTGTGGATTACAACTTTTCTATCATTTTCACCTCTCTGTTGTGTTTACTTTGGCATTTTAATGACCAATAGTCACACAAAATATCTAAAGGGCAGAATTTCAAAATACTTCAGAGGAAATGTATCTACCCTTGTTTTTCTCTAAGCTACTTATACTATACATCTGGGGTTTTGGAAAATTTATCCTGCAAACCTACATTTTCTCCTGAGTTGTAGTCGGCCACATGCCATCATTTGAATCTGCTATGCTAACTAGGCAGAAAAGAGTTCCTGGCAACTTCTGGTGTAGTAGTAACCTTTTATTGCTTAAATACTCACCTGAGTATAGCAGCCAATGTTCATCGCTGTTACATTTCTACAACACACATGCATTTAATTTTTATACAAAGAGGATAGAATTGAAGTGGAGAAATGGAGATATCGGGGAAGTTTTCAGGGTCAGTGTTGAATTGAAATGATTTCATGGAAGAAATTCTGGATATTAGGCATATTCTATTTTTTACATGAAATTTATTGAAGAAAACTAAAAAAAAATTTCAATGTACTATTCAATGAATATATACTTCAGCTTTTATATGCAGAAGAAACTCTAGTAAATACTAAATGAAAATGGAAGAGAATGTATCTAAAGATTAATTTCTAATATTTATTTATTTATTAAAAAGATTATTTATTTATGCAAGAACTGGGGTACAGGCCAGAAGTGCAGGAGGGTGAAAGGATTCACCAGAGACAGAGTGGGGAACAGAAAAGGCAGAGGGACGAAATACACTGCGGAGGGGAGCAGCGGGCAAGACAGGAACGGTCTGCGGCCCATGTGGGACTCTCGCTGGCTGGCCAGCCAGGATTGAACCAGCACTGTAGAGGCTGTGGACAGCTTCACAGAGCTGCACTCAACCACCTGGGCCACCAGGGGATGCCCTCTAATATAATTTAGAAATTCGAGCTATAAAATGAGAAAAAAATTCTTTTACTTTTATTATGACTAGACACATCCAGTACCTTCATTCCTCAAAAATCTCCTGTCCTGACCAGGCAGCTAAAAGTTCCCATTTACTGAAAACCATCCAGGCCACATTTAACCTTGTCAAAGATATGATTATGATTTGTGAAAGAGTTTTTTCATGGACTTGACATATAGTAGTATCATACTTTTAAACTCATTTAATCTATTTTTCTTGTGTTAGTTTTTTTAAATGCCTTTAAAGCTTTTTTGTCTCTTGCAATTACAGAGATTTATAACATGTGGATTACAACATAGTACATATGCTTAGATTTAGGGAATTTAAGTTATTTCATTTCCCCTGAAACTAACTCTTAGTAGGTCATCAGGGAAGAGTAAATTCCTCAATGAAATCCTTAAACTTTAAGTCAGAACAGAAAGAAGTGGAGAATTTTTTAAATACCACTGAATTTAAAAATTACTAAAACAAAACAAAGCAGGTTAAAAATTCAATATTATCAACAAGTGGGACAAAAGATAAGTTTAAGCCTAAGGAAACATCAGAACTATTTTTCTTTATCTATGTCAAAAACAATTCTTTTTCTTTTTGAGCAAATACATTATCTATGCAACCCATTACTTTACCAATTTGAGCAGCTCACAAAAGATAAGGAGATGGAAATGGGTGGATAATCTCATCTAGAGATGAAATCCGGAGTGTAACTCTTCTAATTTCACATAATATTTTACGAAAAGACACAACAGAACAATCATAATTGTATCATGGCCCTCTACTTTGACATGTGCATAAACCACAACAAATTGATTTTTCTACCATCAGTGCAAGGCTTCAAACAGATCATTTTATGGTGCATGTTTTATTAATGTTCTTCTTAAAATAAGAATTAAACAAGAGGTGGCTAGAAATGGGATTATGCACAGCAGGGGTTTAAAGAAATAAATGGTGATTTATCTGTATTTTTATCCAAAACAAAATAAAACAGGAATCCGAAGAGACAAAAAAGTTTTGACTAGTGCAATAAATACTCAAAACTTGTGTATTTAGGGCTCATTTATAATCTTTTTTTTAATTGAAGTAACATTGGGTAACAACACTGTATATGATTTAGAGATTATAACATCACAACATTCAAATGTACGTTATCACACCACACCCATCAACATATACACACTATCCATATATCCCCCTCCACTCTTTGTCCCCTCACTCCCTGCCATTCCACCTCAGCTCTGTAGTCGGATTTCAAGGGTTTATTTTGAATTTGTTTTATCTGTTTTCCATTAGTTTATGTTCCAAAGATGAGTGAAATTATCGTGTATTTGCCTTTCTCTTTCTGACTGACTTTGCTTAGCATAATCCCTTCCAGTTCCATTCATGTAATTGCAAATTGCAAGATTTCATCATTTCTTTATAGCTGAGTGGTATGCCATTGTGCATTTATATTGCATCTTTATCCAGTCAATTGTCAATAGGCACTTAAATTGTTCAATATGTTGGCTACTGTAGATTAAGTGGAAATAATCACAAAAGTGCACATACCTCTTTGAATTAGTGTTTATGTATTGGTAAAATAGAAACCCAGGAGTGGAATTGCTGGATAATATGATAGATCTATTTTTAATATTTTTGAAACCGGGCCTCCCCTGGTGGTGCAGGTGGTTGAGCACCACGCTGTGAGTCTGTCCGCAGTCTCTGCAGTGCTGGTTTGATCCCAGCCGGCCAGCAGGTGTCCCACATGGTGCGGCAGATCTCTCCTGTCTTGCCCGCTGCTCTCAGCAGTGTATTTCGTCCCTCTGTCTGTTCTGTTCCCCTCTCTGTCTCTGGTGAATCCTCTCACCCTCCCACGTTTCTGGCCTGTATCCTGGTTCTTGTATAAAATAAATAAATCTTTAAAAAAAAATATTTTTGAAACCTCCATACTGTTGTCCATTGGGACTGGAACACTACATTTTCATCAGGAGTGTGCAATGGTCCCTTTCCCCACATTCCTGCCAGCACTCATTTCTGGTCTTTTTGATGTAGGTCATTGTAATGGTGTGAGGTGGTGTCACAAAGTGGTTTTGATTTGTATTCCCTAATAGGCGATGATGAACATTTTTTCATGTGTCTGTTGACCACTTGTATGTCTTCTTAGGAGATGTGTCTGTTTAGTTCTTCTGCTCATTTTGTTTATTGTTTTCTTTTGGTTGAGTTATATTAGCTCTTTGTAGATCTTGGATATTAACCTTGTCAGATATAAGATGAGCAAATATCTCCTCCCATTCAGTTGAGTGTCTTTATTTTAATGACAGTTTATTTTGCTGTTCAGAGGCGTTGTAGCTTGATGTAGTCCCGTTTGTTTATTTTTGTTTTTGTTTCTCTTGCTGTAGGAGTTCAGTATCCAAATACATTACTGAAGCCAATGTCGTGGAGTGTTTTGGCTATTTTCTTCTATGTGTTTTTTTTTTTTTTTAAATAATAAATTTTATTTTTATACTCCACATACAATTTCAACCCCCCCATTTTGACCCCAATCCCTCCCCTCCCGCCATCCACCCCTCCAAAAGTGTCTCTGGTTCATAGATTTTTGTTGATTTTGATTTTCACTTTCTTATAGTTATTCATTTTCCTGGTCCCTTATTTAAGTTTTCTAGATTCCTGCTATGAGTGAGACCATCCGGTATTTTTCTTTTTCTTTTTGGCTTATTTCGCTGAGCATGATCCCTTCCAGCGCCATCCATGTTGCTGCAAATTGCATGTGCTTATCTTTTTTGAATGCTGAGTAATATTCCATGGTGTATATGTACCACATCTTCTTGATCCAGTCATCTATTTTTGGGCATTTGGGTTGTTTCCAAAGCTTAGCTATTGTAAACAGTGCTGCTATAAACATAGGGGTGCAGGTGTTCTTTGGAATTGATGTTTCTGTGTCCTTTGGGTAAATACCTAGGAGTGGAATTGGTATAAGTTATGAGATATTTGTCTAGTTTCATTCTTTTTCATAAGACTGTCCAGTTTCCCAACACTTTTTATTGAGAAGAGTTTCCTTTCTCCAATGCATACTCTCAGCTTCTTATTCATAAATTAACTGACCATATAAGAGTGGATTTACTTCTGTGTACATAAGAAATGGTGATGGGAGAAGATATTATAATGATATGATAATATCAGTAGGCACAGAGAAATCATTTGGCAAACTTCAAATCTATTCATGATAAAAACTTTCAAAATAGTAATAGAAATAACCTATATCAATATAACAAAGGCCTTATATGGCAGACCCATAGCTGCCATACTCAAAGGTACAAAACTGTTTCCTTTATGATAATGTACATGACAAGGATGCACAGTTTCAGCACTACTATTCAACATAGTATTTGAAGGCCTAGCTAAAGACACTAATTAAGAGAAAAATATATAAGGAATGCAGATTAGAAAAGAAGTAAATTTTATTTTTTTCCCTAAACTTTATTGGGTTTAGAGATAAAACTGTCAAGTACATATTTCATCCCAGTTACTGTGTTTATATTCCTGAATTTCATTTGATCGTTATGGTTTCCATTTCTCTCTTGGAATAACCTATCTAATTTTCCATGTTACTTACATTTTATGGTACAGTCTTTAACAAATTGTAGTTATTTCTTATTCCCACTGAAATAATTCCAGCATCTATCACATATATCCATCTAGTTCTGATGATTGAGCTGTTTCTTGAGTTATTTTTTTCTTAGCTTTAATAGGTTGCATGCATTTTTATTGAAAGTTGGACAACATTTATAAGACAATAACAAGTGAAGCACAAAGATATTATGTCTAAAAATATTTTCCTTCTGTTGGGTCTCAAGTGCAGGGTATGAGAAACTTAATTTGGAGTTAGGTTTGACATTTATTGTTTCTATAGTTATCCTCAGTGTACCATAAATTTCAAATTTCTCCAGTGATATATTGCGTTTAGTGTGGGAGATGGTTTGCTAGAAGTTTTTGTTTTCTGATGATTGCTTCTCTCTCAGTTTTAAGTTTTCTTTTTGTATTGTGCCTCAGAGAATATTTGTCTCCCACAAATTACTTTTTTACTTAACACTTGCTAGAAAAGGGAGAACTTGTGAGGTGTCCTAAAGAAGTCTCTCTAGCAGATAGTCTGCATGCCTTAGGTCCTTAGAAGTATGCACTAGTTATTCTGAATTACTCTGGCCATTGTTATGCATTCACCATGTATTTCTTCCCCCTAAATTTGAGATTTTGCCTTTTCTCTTTTATTGGTGGAATGGGATTTCACTCATATGTTATATGCAATGATGTTTGTTACCCCTCTTCCCTATATCCAGGCTTCTGTTTTATGGAAGAGATAGGGAAAAGCAGACAGGTTGAGTTTCTTTTAGTTGTTGTGAGTCTACACTTCCATTAAAATGTCAAAACATTTCCATTTTTGCTTCTAGTCCAATTTGTACCCAACAATTATTGAACAAGCACGTAGAAATTTGATTTTATATATGGTGAAGAGTAGATATATTTTCAGTTGGCTTGTCCTTGACTACTAATGGAGTTATTCGTGGCCCTTCATTTCTACATTCTACATTTCTACATTCACCTTATAATTTCTAAATTATTTTTGGTATATCATTTTTAACAAGAATACCAAATTTAACTGATGCATTATTGTCTCTTGAAATTATACATTAACTCTGATTATTATTATTATTAGTCATTATGACCTCATTGTACAGCTGTAATGCCTAAAAAGATCTTGTTATAGAGGTGGTATGAGGATAATTATGCTGTTTTTAATATGTTACTATAAGAGTTACCTCCTTTTTCTAGCACTAATTGAATGTTCTGTGGCAGGTTTCAGAGTTAAAATATTTATCATGTTTCTCTACACTTACATTTTTGCCTTGGGTAAAGAAAAAATAATTATCCTCAAACAGTATTTCTTTTTTTTTTTTTGCATATTGTATATATAAAATTAAATTACATTTAGTTCTTACCTATCTGATAAGAATCCATATCCAATATCACTCAAGATGCAGGTAATTATTGTATTATTTCTATTGAGTTTTGAAGAAAAAAAACAAAAATAATTTGCAATATTGTAAGATTTGAAGTTGAGAAATATTTATCAACACCATGGGATATAAATTAAACTCATTTTATTTTTATTTTTTTTAGAGACTAGATGTGGTCAGAAGCATGTTTAGTTCTGAGAAGGAGCTATAACCGGAAGACAAAATTGTATCCAAATGGAAAGTAGAATAATACTGTTTTCCTCTAGGAAATATAATCTTTTAATATTTATTTTGTATTGTTACTTCTCAGCCATAGTATCTTTAATTAAGTCTGTTGGATCTTTTTGGATATTTGCTCTTATAAAATTTCTTTTTCTTGACATTCTGTCCTCTCTTCTCTTATATTCAATATTTTCTCCATAATTTTATTTTCCTATATTTCATCATTGCCCTATAGTTCTAAGAGAGTAGTGGATATTATTAGTGTTGGAGGTGAAAATTAGAATTGTTCCTCAAATATTTTAATAAATTAGATAATTATAACATGTGAATTCTTTCAAAAGATTCAATTTCTCACTCATGAATACTGATTACTTCTTACCTGTGTTACTGTCATAGTTACAAAAGAAACCCATATTATTATAAGAAAAATTTCCCCTTTTCACAGTCTGTCTTTCAGACAATGCAAAATGACTCCAGGAATGGCACCTTTGGGAACTTTACTGTTCAGTCTGCAGCACCACAGTGAAATCTAGGACTTTTTACTGTGTCTGCTTAAATTAATCCCTGAGGACTGAGTTACACTGGTTTGGCATTTGGGATTCTTTGTCTTTGGGAAAAGTTTTATTGGAGAAGTTAAATATTATATAGCTTATCTCATAACAATAAAATATATTTAGATATATTCACTTGACTACTTCAAAAGTTTGAATAGATATGGTATACATATAAATTTTTCTTAGAAGCAAATTATTAAGATTAATAATGTTAAAATCCATCTTCTTGAGAAATTTGTTTCTTGTTTTCTTATATGCCACATTTTCTATCCGTATGGGCTATTTCAGTGCTTTTCAAATTCTTCACACATTAAGACTTCTATGTAATATTAGAAAATAATTTAGAGTAAGGTCATATGAGATAATAATTGTTCTTTCATATCTACTGAATGATATATGACATACCATAAAACTATTCTGACTAATAATACTGTATAACTGGCATGTGATTGTTAATGAATATGACACTTAATCATATTTCAAAATTGCAGTACATACATGTATGAGAAATACTTTACCAGACAATACTTGGTGGTAATGTTCTATAAGGCTTATTAAATAATGCTGCAAACTTTCAGATGTCTGATTAACCAAGACAGCTGATGGAGCTAATGATTGTCATTAAATAGCCAATAATTCTATTCCATTTCTCTCCTTTACATAATGCAGAAATGTGTATCTACCCTAAAAGTTTTACTAAATATTGTAAGTATATATAAATACGCAATAATATATATGCATTTAGAGAAAAAAATTAAAATTATTCAAAAATTATATGCCTACTTTTTTTGAACTCTTTGAACTTATTTGGTAAAATATTTTGTACAGTGATGCTTACACTGTTTGATGTTGATGATGAAAAATGCATTGTGAGGTAGTCAGTTTGAAGGTAGAACATAGTTATTTTAGAGATCTTCAGAATCAGTAAGGGTCGGTTCAATATCTTATTTTCTACCATTGAAACAGAGCCAAATGCAAAGATCCTTCTGGAAGTCAATGGGAGTTCTGAACACAAGCCAGAACAAGATGAGAAAAATGAAGGAAAATGAGAAATTGGCCTGAAGTCAACTGTTTAAAAAATGAAAGTAAAACTTTCTGATTTATTCCCCTAATGCTGGATAATTATATATTATATTTTAGATGGCTTTCAAAGAGCCTTATTCATTCATTAGTCAGTGCACTTTATAACCTTTGAATGAGATTAGAGTATTGAAGGACTTGTCTTTCGAGTTCAATTAATTTTAGTGTGGGAAACACAGGTACTATTGAGAGAGTTTACCCACTGCCTTTCACAGAACTTATATGGGGAAAGAGAGGAACATTAATCAAGGAAATGCATGAGCCAATTTCAATTTTCTGTTACTATCTTAAAATATTTTTCCTGATATATACTAGGGAAAAATATCTTTGTTACTACTCAACATTCCCTTTCCTAGCTTCATTTTTGCTTCAGAAATCTTGAACCTCCAGCTACCTACTACCTCTGCTAACTCAGCAACCAAAAATCAAACAAACAAAACAGGTCTTATTAACTGTAGATGTCAGCAAAAGCCAATAAAATTAAGACAAATCAAATCAAACCACAGTGTTATATGCAGGAAAAACGAAAAACAGTTCAAAACAAAACTTTAAGTCACCGCTAAGATATTTTGAAAAATAGGGAAATTTAAAGTAACAAAATGGGCAGACAAAAAAATATAACACATGGCCACTCAGGATCTCAAGGGAATATGTTATTATAAGAAGAGCACAGCTTTCAAGATATAACCACAAAGACATGGAAGATTAACCTTCCTATTGTATGGGGAGATCAAAATTGTCATAATAAAGAAACTCAAAGTGATGAAAGAAAAATAAGAAAGTCAATTCAAAGTGATAAAAGAGAACTCACAAAAACTAATTGACACAATCTTTGAAAAAAAAATTGATAATCTCAAAAATAAAATTAATGAACAGAAGGTAGAAATTGAAGGTTTACAGAAGAAAATAACAGATATAGGATGCAAAACATTCAATAAATTAGATTAAGAACTAAAGAGTCTCTTCAATAACTTTAGAGGAGGTTATTGAAGAAGAGAGCAAATGAAGGATTAAATTAGTTGTCTTTCAGATAGTGATTCATAAGTGCAAGTGGAAGATAAAGAGAAAGAAGATGAAAAAAATAAAGAAGCTTTTTGAAAAATATCTGACTCTATTAGAAAAACAGGGCCTCTTTGGTGGTGCAGGCGGTTGAGTGCTGCACTGTGAGGCTGTCTGCAGCCTCTGCAGCACAGATTCAATCCCGGCCGGCCACAGAGAAACCCACATGGTGCAGCAGACCTCTCCTGTCTCTCCCACTGCTCCCCTCAGCAGTGTATTTCATCCCTCTGCCTGTTCTGTTCCCCACTCTGTCTCTGGTGAATCCTCTCACCCTCCCGCACATCTGGCCTGTACCCTGGTTCTTACATAAATAAATAAATCTTTAAAAAAAAAAAAAAAGAATGTTAGAAAAACAGCATAAGGTTAATGAGCATCTCAGAAGGAGTGAGGAGAGATGGGAGGGCACAGAAAGCACATTAAAAAAGTAACAGTAATACAGGAAAATTCATCAACCTATGAAAGGAACTTAATATACAAATTCATGAAGTCAAAAGAATGCCTGTATTACCTAAATGTAATGAGACTATATCAACACACATAGAATTGGAATAACCAAGAGTTCAAACCAAGAAAGGATATTGAAGGCAGTTGGGGGGAAATAAAAGATAACTTGTAAAGGTACTCCCTTTAGGTCTTTATCATATTTTTCAGCAAGCATCTGGAGGCAAGAAGAGAATGTAATGACTTATTCAAACTACTCAAAGATAAAAACTGCTAGTTAAGTATACTATATCTCACAAGATAATATTAAATATAAGAAAAAATAAAGACCTTTAGAAACAAAAACTGAAGGAATTTACCACCACTATACTACCACCGGTGATGTTGAAAAGAGATCTCTTATCAAAATCAGAGAAGAAAATCTTTAAAAAAAACGAATAAGGAATAAATATGTAGAAAAAGAAAACTAAAGATAAAATGGCCTTAGCAAAACTTCATATATTAATAATCACCCTAAATCTACATGGATTGACCTTACTGATCAAAAGACAGTGGCATCAGCCTAAGTGTCCAATGACAGATGAGTGGATTAGGACACACAAACATACACCATGGAATACTATGGGTATGTATGTAGCACACATACAGTGAAATACTACGTGTGTGTATGTATTACCCTTGCCATTTACAATCGTTTGTGTAGAATTTAAGGAGATTATATTAGGCAAAATAAGTCAAAGGAGAAAGATAAATACCAGATAATTTTATTCATATGGTGACTATAAAGTAACAAACCAAAGGAATGTACAAATGTAAACTGAAATGAACCCTGGCAACCTGACTACAGAACTGAGATTACCAGAATGTGAGGGTGGAGTTGGGGTGTAAAGGGCAGGAGGAACCCAGTGGACTCATGGTGTTGATGGTGGCTGTCCTGTGCTAACACACATCTCAGTAGATGAGAATCTATATTCTTATATCACAATAGTGTTGTAAACCAATGTTACCTCAACAAAAAGTGATACATAGAAGAAAACTGGAAAAGAACATTAAAAAAAAAAAAAGGTTAATCACATGGAAAATTAGAGTGAAACTTTTTACTACAGAAGGGAAAAAGACTATTAGGAAGTATTTGGACAATTTAGAACTATTTAGAAGTTATGTAACACAGAAAATATTTCTCTTAATTTCATAATGGATAGAAGATGGAGATAACATCCTTGAGAGGTCCGGGGCTAGGACTGTAAATTCTGGAGTACAAATAGCCCTATTTTGACTTAAAGTAATTGTTGGCCTACAGATTTAAAGTTTATATTCACTATTTTGTAAATCAAATAAGTGAAACATAAGTGAAAAGAAAGTTAACTCTCAAATTGTGTATAGTTTTCTTATAAAACTAATATGCTCACTACTGAAAATTTGAAAATAAATGTGGTTAAGATTAAAGAAGGAAGTTGTATTTTCCTATAATTACCATTCTTAGAGAGCTCAGTTAACCATAGTTAACATTTTAGTGTATTTCCTTCTGGTGTTTCTAACTGTATTTACACCTAGTTGAATGTGTTCTATCTGGCTTTTTACTCTTAATACACATTGATAAATTTTAATAAACTTGTCCAGTTATCTTAAGATTCTTTAGTACATTGTATGTATACCAACCATATATAATATAAAAGTGCTTATATTAATAGCATATTTCTCACTAGTTAGGGCTCCCAAATCTTTATTATATATTTTTCCTTAAAATTATAAGATACTTCACCAGTACTTTAATTATTAAAGATCCCCAAATGGAATCCAGATGGAACATACCTCATATTGAAAAAACATAATGTCAAAGGTTCAAGTATGGATTCATACTTTTGAAAAGAAACAATAAAATGAAAAAGAAAAAGGATTTCATCTTAATCATTGGTTTCCAATGCCTATAAATCCTGACTGCATTTTGGTCTGTTTTAAAAACACTGATCAAATACTAATAAAATGTTTTGAACAACATTCGCCAAAAAAGTTATTGACAGTTTTTCAGTGTTGACATCTTTCCAAGCAATTTACTCTCCTTGGCAGAACACAGGAGGCAATTCTACTCTTTGGTGACTAACTAATGTTTTAAACATACATCTGAACCTTTTTCTTAACCCAAATGAAAATGAAAATAACTTCTATTTTGAAAAAGGACAGAGTGAGGAAGAACTAATTAAACTTTGGACAGAAAGCTCATAAAATTGTTGTTTCAAAGAAAATAAGCAGGTTATCCACATTTAGCACACATTTTCATATTAAAAGAAAGAGCTTTAAGGGAGCATACCATCTGTCAGGATGCCACAGAGGCAACTGATAAGAACTTCGAGTGCTGGAAATAGCTGGGACTTAAGCAATACGTTTTTTGTACTACTTTTGAATAATTAGTTGATAATATAGTTGTGTTAAAATTATCTGTAACCCTTATTGTTTTTAACAAACTTAGTGATTTGATTAAAACAATTAAGAAGTTAAATTTATTACCGTTTTGTCCCCACCAATGTCCTACCTGTCCTAGCTCATAGAAGCACAAGTTTTAACAGAAAACTGCATTGAGAAATAATAATTGTTGAAGAACAAAAGGAAAAGATTGTTAGGATAATAAGAGAAAACACACAATTCTTGATGTTTAGTAAGTTATATTATGCCATTTTCAGAGAGGTATTCAATATCTATCTTTGACCATCAATAACTTTTTTTAGTTGAATGAATAAATGTGTGTATTGATGTGTCAATTAATTTCTGGAATTCTGAGTTGATAAGGTTTGCTACTCTTTTTGATCTCCGTTAGACTTTTTTTTTTTTTAATTCAAGAAAGAGACACAATATGACAGGGACTAACTTATATGAATCAAGAGAAATTCGTTTGAATAAGATAATTGAAGGGAAATTGGAGGAAGAAGGGATGAAACAATAAATGTGGTTGCAGTAGTGAAATGACTGCTGTGAATTTACACAGAAGCAAACTACTAAATGATATCACTGCTCGTGATTATATTCTATTTTTCAAAATTAGTGGCATTTATAAAAACTAATCTGTACACTGAGCTCCTGGCACAATTCAGAATATTTTTTTTTACCTTAAAATATCTAAAAAATATGCAATCAATTTTATTCTAGGGATCTGTATGTCTAAATAAAATTTATGAGGTATTGAACGTCAACAATTTTTTTCTGATTATGCTAAAATTATGGATACAGTGAATAATGTTTAGAGCATAAACAAACATATTGCTCATTCTGATTCTGTCGTTCTTGGTGGTGATACTAATTCTGTTTCAAACAAAGCAAAAATACAACACAGGGAATAAAAGATCAAGTGAGATATTCAGGCCCCCTTTCCATAATGTACATTATAGAATCTTCCTTAAAGAAATATTTGCTATATGAAGACCATTATTATCTTTTTTAAAACCTTGCCAATTTCACGGGCTTTTCCAGTAATAGTATTTCCAAGAATGGTTCTATATGGAGCAGTTTATGGAACCATTAAGTCAAAGGAGCTTATCATACTGGAAACTAGGAAGAGTAGAATACAATATGTGATTCTGTGTATTTCATAAAAAAAAAACAGCTTTATTGAAATCTGGCACATCATAATAGTTCTCTTATCCTGTCTGATAATTGATATAGTTGTCCTTCATATTCTTTAAAGATTCTCTATTTATTTTATAATGCATAACATGATTAATTTTGTAGAATTTTAAGTTTCACCATGATTTTAAGGTAATCCGAGAGTAATAAATTACTGCACTTTATATTGTAAAATCCTAAAACCTTAATTATTAACTATTTAAAAATAAAATGTAAGATCCAGGACTAAAGAGAGTAACACAGTGCTGAGTAACAGAAAATGAAGTAATGTTGCTCTAACCTTGGAGTCCTGAACTACCCTTACATGCTCAGAATCACTGTTTTAATTTATAGTATAGTTTGATGTATCCATGAAATTTGGAACTAATCAAAAGAAGATATGGGGCTTTTAAGGAAAACATCTGCCTGCATTCTAACTCTAGTTTGACTACTAACTAGTGGAACATTAGGGAATTACTTCACTCTGTGCCTCAGTTAGACAGTTACACGATGAAAAAAAATACTATTTATCTCTCCATTTTCTTTGTGAATTATTAGTGAAGTAATATCTATGAAGAATTGATACAATAGCTCATGAAGAATAAGAGATTAATAAAAGTAGAGCAACAGTCATTCTTGTTGAGAGGGAAGAAAATAATTTTCTAGTGTATAATTATTCTTTTTTAATTTTTTTTAAGATTTATTTATTTATTTATACAAGCACTGGTTACAGTCAGAAGCACAGGAGGGTGAGAGAATTCACCAGAGCCAGAGCAGAGAGCAGAACAGGGAGACTGACAAAATACACTGCTGAGGGGAGCAGTGGGCGCGGCAGGAGAGGTCTGTCACCCCATGCGGAACCCTCGCCTGTGGCCAGGGATCAAACTGGTGCTGCAGAGGCTGCGGGCAGCTTCGCAGCCCAGCACTCAACCGCTGTGCCATCAGGGGAGGCCTGTGTATATTTATTCTTGACGCATATTTCATGTAAAACAGTAGGGCATCTGGTCAGAAGACCAGGGTTTCTGTGGTTGCATTTTTGCAAGACCAGTGGTAAACTCTGCCAAGAAAGAACTGTAATTTTGACTCATACTTTGGGAGAGTATTACAGCTAAAGAAATAAATGATATTCTATGCTTTGAATCACTGTCCTTTTCCAAAACAAAGCATAAACTACAACCATTATTTCATTGTAATTCAATAAATTGAGTAAACAAAAGTTCATATCATTTATGTAACTGAAATTGTTCAAGGCATGGGGAAACTATTTATCTTTAAGAAAATTGGAATCAAGTGAGGGAGGCTGCCAGGTGAGCATTATTAACAAATATTGTGAAATATCAATTCATTTTATCTTGGGATAATCTAAGAAGCACATTATTATTTTATAAAATGTTTAGCATATTATTGGAAAAACATTTGAAATGCATTGGTAAAGGGTGCTTAGTTCTCTATAAAAATAAATCATCAATCAAATGTAAAACTAAAAACACCAGTACAAAATAGAATGTACAAAATAGTATGTTAAACATGACCCTTTCAGAAATTTAGTCTGTTGAGGAAATGTATAAAAATATATCTTTTGCTTATAAGTCCAAACATTTAAAATGTTGTAATAACCATTAATGTGCTATAGAAATAGGTAAAAGATGATTTTTTTCTTATTTTACTGGTAGATCAGATTGCACTCTGTAGGACAGGCGACATTTTAAAATGTGCCTTGAAGGAAGAATGGAAGATCAAGTAAGAGAAATGGGGTCAATATAAATAGAGGGCAGCAGGAATAAATGGCCAGAGGTATAACAGTGCAGAATGAGCTAAAAAATGTAGAATAAAATGGCATTTCTTGCTCACTAGAATGGCTAAAATAGAAAAAGTAATATATACAATAAGTGCAGTAAGTGAGTATGTGGAGAAATTGGAACCTCATACATTGCTAGTAAAATTGTGAAATGATGTAATCACTTAGGAAAAGTTTGAGAATTCCCCAAATTATTAAACATGGGGTTACCACACCCTTTCACATTTTATAAATTATGAAAACAAATGTCTACCCAAAAACTTCCATGTTTGTTTATGGCCACATTGTTCATAATTAAAAACTAGCAACATTTCCCAAATGTTTATTAACAGGCAAATGGATGGAACATTATTGAATGATAAAAATGCATCTAGTATTTACACGTGTTCCTTTGTGTTGAACATTGAAAATCTTATACTAAGTGAAATAAGCCCAACATAAAAGACTATATCTTCTATGATTCTGTTTATATAAGTTGTCCAGAAAGCCAAATTCAGAGAGACAGAAAGTAGAACACTAGTTACAAAGGGTTATGGGAGGGCAGTGAGGGTGAGAGGGCATTGGATGACTGTTAAAAAGTATGAGACTTATTTTCAGGATGGTGAAAATGTTCTAAAATTAGATCATGGTGATAGTTCACAGTCTGTGAATACACTGCAAATCGCTGCATTTACACTTTAAAAGGTTAATTTTTATATTATGTGAATTCTGTCCCAACAAAGCTGTATAAAAATAGAGTATTGACTGGTATTGGATAAGGAAGGAGATAGTCTATATTTTGAGACTCCTTGGAAAAATTGACTAAACCAATTTATATAGATTCCATGCAGGTATTCCTTTATTTACTTATGCATCCAGTGGGGAATAATTGCAGTTTTTTCAAATATGGTGCTAACACTAATACACTACATTTTTTTTGAGATCGCTGAAATTGCTAGGCATGGATATAAGTGTCTTACATATAAACTAACTCTTAATCCCATTAACAGACCCATGGGGTAGGCTAAATTCTTATTCCCAACTTGCAGAGAGAGAAATTGGGCATAGATGATTTGTAAGTATTGGTAAATGTGGAAACACCAAGATATGAACTCACACTCTTAATACTTAAACTCAATGTCTTTTGACATGACCACTGTTGCATTTTATGAAGGATGATGTAAGATTTGGGTGAATTTAAGTAAAATATGACTAGAGGCCAAGTATCTATTAAAATAGCCCAATTGAAATTGTATGAACTGACCCATTGCAATAGTAGTAGGAAAATATATGAGAATAGGTGAATTTGGATCCAATATTTTGATGAAAGAAGAACATTTATCTGAACAGAAATGTTATTCATAAAAGTAAATTTGGCATGGAATGTAAAATAAGTGCAGAGAAACCAAATCGTTTAAATCTGCTAGATTCAAATACAGAATATTTCTAAAATCAAGATTTCTAGGGCATAAGTAAACTTTTAAAAAAAGCAACTATTAGTGGCTAACTATTAAAGAACGAATTTGCCATTAAATATTCATAGGTAAAGGAGTGATCGTATTTTGTATGCTAAACCATTATAGTGCTCGGAGTAATTACAGATCCACCTATTTCTTTGCTACTCTACAGTCTCTGTGGGTTCTTTTAAACGCTTCCTTAGTAGGGTGGAAAGCTCATAAGCTTTAAACTATGGCTTTGTAATGACACAAATGTTTTTTCAGTCTTTAAAATGCTTTGGGGAACTCTTAAAATTCTATCACTGCCTGTTTGAAAAACCAATTTGGTACTAATTGTTAATGTGCTAGTTCATGCAATAGCTTCATCTATTAATGCCCTTAAATAAACACACCCATAGAAATATCAGATCCAGTTGGATTGTGAAAAGACTCTAACTTCTCTCAATGATAGAGATATAAAGTATTAAGCACCCTCCTCAAATTTTATGTATGTGGTCTTGTTTCTAAATTGAGAAGATGGTATCCATATCAGAGCCTCCTCTGAATAAAAGCTTAGCAGTCTGAGATAAAATAAGTATAGATGAAAACAAGAAAACAATAAAAACTTTTTAGTATTAATGGACTATCTACCTAAAATGAGCAAGTTTGAATGGCCTTGTTAAAAAGGGGGGGGGGAAACACAGAACCTTGGACAGATTTTTAGTTTTATTTAAAAGCTTTACTTACTTTAAGACAAATGCAATTTTGTCAATTCTCTATGATGTGATTGATGGTCCTTTGAATTTAACATCAGCACTGCTCATAGGAGTAGGATTAACTTGACTATTCTGTTGTCTATAGTTCTTACTATACCTGAATAAAGTCAATCTTAAAATTAAGAATCTTTGCCCTACTATCCACAATCAGTGCACATTATAACAATCCATTCAAAAATATAATGTGTGGGGCCTCCCTGGTGGTGCAGCAGTTGAGTGCTGGGCTGCGAGGCTGTCCGCAGCCTCTGGAGTGCCAGTTCTATCCCCGGCCACCAGGCGAGGGTTCCACATGGCTCGCAGACCTCTCCTGCCGGGCCCGCTGCTCCCCTCAGCAGTGTGTTTCATCAGTCTGCCTGTTCTGTTCCCTGCTCTGGCTCTGGTGAATTCTCTCACCTTCCCGCACTTCTGACTGTACCCAGTGCTAGTATAAATAAATAAGTAAATAAATCTTAAAAAAAAATACTAGGTGTGAATTTTATGGTGGGCATTGTGATAACCAGTGTGTGTACATAGTTAAATGTGCAATGTTTGTTCTATTCCCCAACACTTAAGAGAGATGTTTTAGCACATATTTATATTGCTATATCTTAAGAACAATAATGAAGGTACACACATATTTGTGTGAACACATTGAAAAAATATTAAATCTGGGAAATGAGTAGATCTTAAAAGAGCAAAGGTTTTCATATGATGAAATTGAGGTACATTTTCAAAGCCATTCAATAATTAAAAAGGTTGTGTGAGAAAGAACAGAATAAGAGAAAGTATTTCTAGGTAACTTGACTTATTTATGCACAAATAAAAAGAGCATAGCAGTTTAAAAAGCACAAATAATTTGTATAATATGATATAATAATTGATTGGCTTATGTTATGCATGCATTAATTTTTAATTAGGTGGACAAAATGGAGAATTTTGTGACATTTTGAAAAATAAATATGGTTTTAATTATTTAACTCATTGTTGCCATATTTTGTTATTTTCAAAATCAATACCAAGAATCATTAGTTTGAATATTTAGGCAAAACTTGATTTGTAGTTTTAATTTGAAGAGATATATATGTATATTTTATATATATATACACATATATGGATACTCACATTTAGTAAATGAATTTTTGGAGATAGAATTTATATGTAATTTGGTTTCCCTTTTGATTAATTCTCTTTTGATTCTTTGATGCTAGCTGTTTCAGTGTCTTTTTCCTCCTTGCTTAGTTCTGCTAGTGCCCCGAGTGCCATTTTGCAGGACTCAGACATCTGTACTTCAGAAATGGATGATTGTCTCAACTTTCAGTTCAACCTGAAAAATTACTTTTTTCCTCTAAAAGCACATGAGAAACCTTTCTTTCATCAAAGCACACAAAAAATGCTGATTAAGCAGACAGGAAGCAGAGAATGGCCAAATTTAAAATAGTTGGATTAGAAAGAGTGAGTACTATCTCATTATGCAGTCAACATTGGGATTAACAAAATACTACTTTAACAAAGCATGTCCAAAGATTGAGACTTATTCATAGGCACTTAGAAAGAGGAACTAGTATCTTACAGGGTCTGGGTACCATAAAACTTCTGGCAGAAGATCCAAACTGAATAAAAACTGACTTCTTAACTATAAAGAATTAATTATATTTTAATACATGCATTAGAAACTGGTAGTAATATTTCTTTCAAATGAACTTTATTTGTCTTTAGGTGTCCTACTTATTATGTTATTCTTGATGTATAAACTCACCAAAGTAAATATTCATTGCCTTAGAGTTTCTATTTGAAAAGTATTTAAAAAAGGAGAATAATAAATTGAAAGTAATAATATTGTAATGTTTTTTGTGTAAAACCTGTTGTGTTCTCATTCTAACTTTGTCCCTGATAGTGGTTTGACCACTAGATCAATTACATTTTGCCAATGAGAAAATAGAGAGAAAAAAACTAAGAGTCACTTATTTAATGTCTATGAGATTATCTACCTGCATAATTACTTAAGGTAAAAAATATATATAACATATTAAATTTATCCTCAAATACATAAGAATGAAATAGACTATTAATATCCAAAAATCTGATCAATAACAAATGATTTCTTTAGCCATTTAGATTTCCAGGCCAGAGGTTTATTGCATGTATTCCCTTTTCCTCTTAGAACATTCTTCAAATAGTCTCTTATTCTTTTTTCATTACAGACATATTCACTTACAGAAGATATCAAGAAATATATCATGAATATGCATCATATTAAGGGGCTATAATTTTGGGACTATTTGGGATTATGCCACATGGATAAAAATAAAACTTGAGGTGGACATATGGAAGAAATAAGAACACTCTTCTTTTTTGCTTTTCTTTTTTCTCACTTATGAATACGTCGGGGAGGCTAAGAAATGATAAAGTTTAATGCTCGAAAATGGAGAAAGCCGGAAGTTCAGAGAAGGAAGTGGATCTAAATTTACCGATTATTTGATCATGCTTACCTGTACCCTGCAATTTAAAAAACAAGCATCAAGTCTGCATTAAAAGATAAATGGTCTTGTATACACTTATCAAATTTTTTTTTCTTGGAAAATTCACCTACATGATTTGAGTATGATTATTTAGACTGAATTCTTTTCAATACAATCATATTAATCATATTGATTGATTAAAATCTTGGATTTTTAGTTTTGTTTCTCATTCAGAATTATAAATTATTAATTTCCATTTTTATACTGCATCCACATACTCTGTACTGTTGATATCTGTGTCTTGTCTTGAAGTGTATTTTATTTTATTTTTTAAAAAAGATTTATTTATTTATTTATACAAGCACTGGGTATAGTCAGAAGCGCGGGAGGGTGAGAGAATTCACTAGAACCAGAGCAGGGAGCGGAACAGGCAGACAGATGGAGGACACTGCTGAGGGGAGCAGCAGGCGGCAGGAGAGATCTGCACCCCATGTGGGACCTTCACCTGGTGGCTGGGGATCGAACTGGTGCTGCAGAGGCTGTGGGCTGCCTCGCAGCCCAGCACTCAACCGCTGCGCCACCAGGGAGGCCCTAAAGTGTATTTTAGAAATTACAAAAATGATAACTAAAACCACTATCACTTGATTTTTTACTACAAACTTAACTGAATCATTGTGTTAATTTCTGACAAGAGGGTAATCTTTAAGAGGAGAATGAAGACATCTTTATTTTTCTCAATAGTTTGTGGTTCTTAACTTTTTGCTTCTTGGTTTGATATTTTCTGTTTTTAATCCACAATTTCAAGATGCCTGTGTTAGATAAAGTAGAGCATTGGACATACTTTTAGTGAGATATTAGAAAAAAAATAAGATAATTAAGAACTAAACAAAACAATAACATAAATGCTTTAGCAAGACAATTACAAATCCCAAACTAAGTGCAGCAGCAAGCTCCTCCCCAACTCTAAATCCTGGAGTATGTCTTTGTAACTCAAAAATAAGTTGGCCAGGAGGGCAAGACTCGATAACAATGATAATCAAATGCTCCTGGGAGGATACAAAAATGAGGTATAAATAAAGGGAACTAATAATAAAAAAATGGTAAGATGGTCAAAGTTTGTCCATCTCTTTGTGCTTTTTCAGTCTCTCATAAACACCTTTCTGTTATTTATTTTTTTAATTTTTTATATTTAAATTTATTTAAATATATATATTTTAATTTTTTTAAGATTTATTTTTATTTATTTATACAAGCACTGGGTACAGTCAGAAGCGCGGGAGGGTGAGAGAATTCACCAGAGCCAGAGCGGGGAGCAGAGCAGGCAGAAAGACCAAAGTACACTGCTGAGGGGAACAGCGGGCGGCAGGAGAGGTCTGCGTGCCATGTGGGACCCTCCTCCGGTGGCTGGGGAGCAGCCGGGAATCGAACCGGCACTGCAGAAGCTGTGGGCAGCTTCGCAACACAGCGCTCAACTGCTGCACCACCAGGGAGGCCCTTTTAAATTTTATTTTTATATTCCCCATACAATTACAACCCCCTTATTTTGACCCCAACCCTCCTTTCCCCACTCCCCACCCCCCATAGAGCATCTCTGGTTCATAGTTGTTTGTTGATTTTGATATTTTCTTTCTTATAATTATTCTTTTTCCTGGTCCCTTATTTAAGTTTTCTAAATTCCTGCTATGAGTGAGACCATCCGGTATTTTTCTTTTTCTTTCTGGCTTATTTCGCTGAGTATGATCACTTCCAGCTCCATCCATGTTGCTGCAAATTGCATGTGTTTATCTTTTTTGAATGCTGAGCAATATTCCATGGTGTATATGTACCACATCTTCTTCATCCAGTCATCTATTTTGGGCATTTGGGTTGTTTCCAAAGCTTAGCTATTGTAAATAGTGCTGCTATAAACATAGGGGTGCAGGTGCTCTTTGGAATTGATGTTTCTGAGTCCTTTGGGTAAATACCTAGGAGTGGAATTGCTGGATCATATGGAAGCTCTATATTTGGTAGGTCAAGAAATCTCCACACAGGTCTCCATAGTGGTTGGACCAGTTTGCACTCCCACCAACAGTGTAGAAGAGTTCCTTTTTCTCCACAACCTCGCCAACATTTGTTGTTGCTAGTTTTTTTAATATGTGCCATTCTTACTGGTGTAAGATGGTATCTCATTGTAGTTTTGATTTGCATTTCCCTGATTACAAGTGATGTTGAACATTTTTTCATATGCTTGTTGGCCATTTGCATTTCCTCTTCAGAGAAGTTTCTTTTTAGTTCTGCCCATTTTTTGACTGGATTATTTTCTTTGTTTTAGTTGAGTCTCATCAGCTCTTTGTAGATTTTTGTGATTAGTCCTTTATCATTAGTGTTGTGTGCAAAAATGTTCTCCCAATCGTGGGGTTTCTCTTTGTTTCAGTTATTGTCTCTTTTGCTGTGCAGAAACTCTTTAATTTGATGTGGTCCCAGCTGTTCATCTTTGCCTTCACTATCACTGCTTTGGGTGATGTGTCTGTAAAGATGTCTTTGATGTGCATATCATGTAGTGTTTTGCCTATATTTCCTTCTATGTATTTTATGGTTTCAGGTCTTATGTCTAGTTCTTTAATCCATTTTGAGTTGGTTTTTGTGCATGGTGTGAGGTAGTGGTCAAGCTTCATTCTTTTGCATGTAGCGACCCAGTTTTCCCAGCACCATTTATTGAACAGACTTTCTTTACTCCAATACATATTCTTTGCTCCTTTGTCAAAGATTAGTTGACCATAAATCTGTAAGCTTATTTCTGGATTTTCTGTTCGATTCCATTGGTCTGTGTGTCTGTTCTGGTTCCAATACCAGAACAGGAGAGCTTTGGCTATTCGGGGTTTTTGGTGGTTCCATATGAATTTCATCATTAATTGTTCTATTTCTTTGAAGAATGACATTGAAATTTTGATTGGAATAGCATTGAATCTGTATATTGCTTTTGGTAGGATGGCCATTTTAATAATGTTTATTCTTCCAATCCATGAGCAGGGGATGTCTTTCCATTTCTTTGTGTCTTCTTCTATTTCTTTTAAACAGTGTTTTATAGTTTTCTTTGTATAGGTATTTTACCTCTTTTGTTAGATTTATTCCCAAATATTTGATTTTTTTTTGTTTCAATAATAAAAGTGATGGTTTTTTTTATTTCTTCTTCTTCAGATATATTGTTTGTGTATAGGAAGGCTACTGATTTTTGCATGTTGATTTTGTATCCTGCCACTTTACTGAACTGATTGATGAGTTGAGTTAGTTTTTCTGTGGAGTTTTTGGGGTTCTCTATGTATATTATCATATAATCTGCAAATAGAGATAGTTTGACTTCTTCTTTTCCTATTTGGATTCCTTGTATGTCTTTCTCTTGTCTCATTGCTCTGGCTAGGACTTCCAGTATTATATTGAAAAGCAGTGGTGAGAGTGGTCATCCTTGTCTTGTTTCAGATATTAATGGAATTGCTTTCAGCTTTTCGCTATTGGGAATGATACTGGCTGTTGGCTTGTCATATATGGCCTTTATGATGTTGAAGTATTTTCCTTGTATCCCAAGAATTTCAAAGGCTTTTATCATGGATGGGTGTTGCACTTTGTCGAAAGCTTTCTCTGCATCTATTGATATTATCATATGGTTTTTATATTTCTTTTTGTTGATGTGTTGGATAATGTTGATTGATTTTCAGATGTTGAACCATCCTTGTGTCCCTGGAAAGAATCCTGCTTGGTCGTGGTGAATTATCTTATGGAGATATTGTTGGATTCTGATAGCTAAAATTTTATTGAGGATTTTTGCATCAGTGTTCATTAGGGAGATTGGCCTGTAGTTTTCTTTTTTTGTGTTGTCCTTGTTCAGTTTTGGTATTAGTATAATGTTGGCTTCATAGAACATGTTTGGTATTATCCCTTCTTAATTTTTTGGAAGAGTTTGTGAAGGATAGGCATTAATTCATTTCTGAATGTTTAGTAGAATTCATTTGTAAATCCATCAGGTCCTGGGCTTTTGTTTTTTGGGAGGATTTTCATTTTATTTCAATTTTGCTGCTTGTAATTGGTCTGTTTAGGTTTACTATTTCTTCTTTATCTAGCTTTGGGAGATTGTAGAGTTGTAGGAATTTGTCCATCTCCTCTAGATTGTTGAACTTTTTTCCACATAACTGTTCATATTAGTTTCTGATTATTCTTTTGATTTCTGCTGTGTCCATTGTGATTTCTCCTCTTTCATTTATGATCCTGTTTATTTGTGCTTTCTCCCTTTTTTCCTTTGTGAGCCTGGCTAAGGGTTTGTCTATTTTATTAATTTTTTCAAAGAACCAGCTCTTGGTTTCATTGATCTTTTGGATTGTTTTTTTAGTTTCCATTCATTTATTTCTGCTTTGGTTTTTATTATTTCTTTTCTTCTACTGGTTTTGGGTTTTTTTGTTGTTCTTTTTCTAGATCTTTGAGCTTCGAGATTAGGTTGTTTCTTTGAATTCTTTATTGTTTCTTGATGTGAGTCTCTATTGCTATATATTTTCCTCTTATTACTGCTTTGCTGCATCCCATACATTTAGGAAATTGGTGTCTTTCTTGTCATTCAATTCAAAGAATTTTTTAATTTCTTCTTTGATCTCCTCATTAGTCCAGTGGTCTTCCAGTAGTGTGGTTTTCAATCTCCCTGAGGTAGGTAATTTCCTTGCCTTCTTTTTATGATTTATTTCTTTTTCGATGCCTTCATGGTCAGAAACGATGGTTCGTATGATTTCAATCTTGGTGTATCTGTTGATGTTTATCTTGGGTCCCAGTATGTGATCTATCCTGGAGAATGATCCGTGTGCGCTTGAAAAAAATGTGTATTCCGTTTTTTTTTGGGTTTAGTGTTCTATAGATGTCTGTTAAGCCCAAGAGCTATAGATCCTTATTTAGAGCTTTAGTGTCTTTACTTATTTTTTGTCTCGTTGATCTATCCATTGTTAATAGTGGTGTGTTGAAGTCTCCCACTACGTATATGTTTTCTCTGATGTCTGTTTCCAAAGATGATAATAGTTGTCTGATGTATTTTGGTGCTCCTTCATTTGGTGAATATATGTTAATGAGTGTTATTTCTTCTTGAAGTATTGTCCCCTTGATCATAATGTAGTGACCATTGGGGACTCTTTTTACCTCTTTGAGTTTGAACTCTCCTTTATCTGATCAAAGTATAGCTGTTCCTGCTTTCTTTTTTGGTCCATTTACATGTAGGATTGTTTTCCATCCTTTTACTTTGAGTCTATTTTTATCTTTTGTAAATGTGTTTCCTGGAGACAGCAAAAGGTTGGGTTTTGTTTCTTAATCCAGCCTGCGACTCCGTGTCTTTTTATTGAAGAGTTTAGTCCATTTACATTTAGAGTTAATATTGATATGTTAGCATCTGTATTTGCCATTGTGTTTGTCTTTCCTTTGATTTTATTTATTTATTATTTTAATTAATAACTATTTTGTTTTGGCCTTCTTTCATTGTTATTCGTCCCTCTGAGGCTCTGGCTTTAGGACTCCTTGTAGTATTTTTTGGAGTGGGGGTTTAATGGTAATGAAATTCCAGAGTTTCTGTTTGTCTGAGAAGTTCCTTATTCTTTCTTCATAGAGGATGGAGAGCTTTGCAGGATAGAGTATTCTCAGTTGGTATCTGTTATCTTGGAATCTGTTGACTATGTCCCTCCTCTCTCTCCTTGCCCGTAGTGTTTCTTCCGAGAAGTCTGATGTCAGTCCGATTGGTTTTCCTTTGAATGTTATCTGTTTCTTCCCTCTTGTCAGCTTCATTATTTTTCCCTTGTCTTCAATTCTTGGGAGCTTTACTATTATGTGTCTTGCTGTATTTTTCCTTTCATCGTGGAAGTTTGGTGTTCTTCTTGCTTCTTGTATATCAATTTTCAGCTCCTTCTTCATTTTGGGGACGTTCTCTTCAATTATTTCCTTGAATATTTTCTCTGTTCCTACATCTCTCTCCTCTCCTTCTGGGATTCCTATGACTCTTATATTTCCTTTCCTCATGGAGTCATAGTTCCCGAAGTCTTTCTTCGTTCTTTTTCCTTTGTACTTCGCTTTCCTTTTCTGTTTTGGTTCTTTTTATTTCTGTGTCTTCAAGAGTACTTATTCGTTCTTCCATTTCATCTATTCTGCTTTCATTGCTTTTCCCAGAGTTCTTTAGCGCCTCCATTAATTCTTCGATCTCTTGCATTTCTTTTAGTTCCCTTGTTAGGAACTCAATTTTATCTTCTGAGCATTGTTTTCCTTAATGTCTTCCATCAGTTTTCCACCACGGCAATTTTAAATTCTTTTTCTGGAAGGCACAGAAGTTCTTCCAAGTCACCATAGTTGCAAGCTGGTGGGTGGTTTTTTATTTGTGGTGTATCTTTTTTCTGAGGTGTTGCTACTTTGCTTGTAGTTTTTCTTTTCCTTGCTGCCTATCTTCTAATTTGCCTTATGCATTGGGACACCGTCTCGCTAGTACTGGCTGCCATCTTTTTGGTGTGTTCTTTTGGAAATTTCAGAAACTGGCAATCCAAACGAGTCAAAAACTGTTATGCCAGAAGTCTAGTGAGGCAGTGGTACTTTGAGTATGTTAATGGTCACTGTCACAGAATCTCTCCTCCTTCTGTGTTTAATTACAAATATGCGTCTTGAAATCCCACCGACTTCCTTGGAGGTGGGGCAGCTGGATTGCACTCTGGGTTCAAAATCTCTGGATCCTCCTCTGGGCTCCGACTTCCTGCCAGGTGGGACCGGGCTTGTGGGGGCCTTCAGCTCACCTCTGACTGTGCAGGGAACCTTCTTCCACTGGCTCCACAGGGAGCCTTCTGCCAGATTCAAGCAGTCTTTATTGAGGAAAGGTCCCTGTTCTAAAATGGCGCTTTGGAGACAGGCACACTCTTCTGCGTGCCCAGTTTGCCCCGGCGGTGGGTGCCTGCTCCCCCCTCTGGGTTCGCATTGCTGGCCAGAAGGAGCCTGGCATGGGCAAACTTTCCAGCTCACCTCTGGCTCCTCCGGGAGCCTTCTGCCAGTTTCAGGCAGTCCTTTTTGAAAAAAGGTCCCTATTCTAAAATGGTGATTCTGATATAGACACACTCTGCTGCATGCCTGGTCGGCCCTGGCCATGGGTGCCCGCTCCCCCTCTGGGCTTGGACTGCTGGCCAGAAGGGGCCTGGCCTGGGCGAACTTCCCAGCTCACCTCTGGCTCCTCCGGGAGCCTTCTGCCGGTTTCAAGCAGTCTTTACTGAAGAAAGGTCCCTATTCTATGGGGTGTTGGTGATTTTTTTTCTGGTCGCTAGGTGGCGCCAGAGATCTCTCCTAGTGTCCTTGGGGAGCTGTGTTCTTTTTTTTTTTACCCCGTGGGTCAGGGGAACAGAATGGGAATGGTGGGGAAAGCCTCAACGGCTTTGGGGTGCAGTGTTTGCCTTGTGCCCCACTGTCGTGGGGGTCCCACACCCCGAATTTTGTGCCCCGGGTCTCAGTTCCAAAGCCCTCAGGTCCAGGACGTGGGCTGTAGCCCAGTTCAGGGTCTGCAGAAATGGCGCCTTTTGCACCCCGTTCCCATGTCCGGGCGCCTGATTTCTGATTACTCAGTGAGGGATATTCACCTCAGTGAGGGCCCCCACATGTCTCCCCACAAGCTTAGGTCGCAGGCGCGGGGACCTGGGCAGCTGTGATCCACGTTTGCTTTTCAAGCTCACAGCTTTTCTGCACAAGCTTACCGGCTGGCCTGGGGCTGTGTGTAGGTCTCTGGGAGCCTTTGTTTTTCTCTAATGGTGCCTGGAGCCATTCTCTCACCTCCTCGGGGAATCCTGCAGGGTTCTCCACAGCTCCAGTTCACAGGGCATGGTGGCTGAAATAGTTCCTTTCTGCTCACAGTCCCGCTTGATGCATAGTTTGTTCTTGTTTGTTTTAGTTTTTTTGTTTTTTCCTCCTTTCTGTTGGCCGGAGAGTGCTGACTTTGTGGGTGGGGGAGGGTAGCAGTTTCTGAGCATTCCTCCCTTCTAGTCCTCTTTTATGGCAACTTTCTTCTTCGGGTAGTTTGCTGGCATCTCCTGTTTATAATCCGTTCCCAGTTCTCACTGGGACCTGCCGCTTTTTCTCCCTATTAACTTTTTTTTTTTTAACTGGGAGATCTTACTCACAGTGTTTCCTCACCGCCATGTTGATCCTATTTCCACCTTTCTGTTATCTGGGTAAATCTATATGCTTTTTTAGAGACAGTAAGTCTTCTTATGTAGAAAAGCAGTGATGAAATTTGTTGAAATTCCATCTCCATATTCACTACATTCCTGTAAGTGTTCTCAAAGTCCATATATCCAAATTACTCCAACTGACTCTCATGATCAAATTACATTGTGGAAAGTTAAGAATGGATGGGCTCTGAAACAGAAACAAGTACACAGAGTGCCGCAAAGTTGTTGGTTTTCTAAACATTAGAATAAAATGCTAATTACATTATGCATTCTTATGAATACAATTATGGGTTACACTTTTAGTTCTTATTTTTTTACTTGCAGAAATTATAAAAATATACTTGACTAAGAATGTTATGAATCCACTGGAACTTACTGCTTGAAATAAGATAAGTCAGAAATGGAAAACCAATTACAGAGGTTTTTTTTTTTTATGATTTATTTTATTTATGCAAGTGCTGCGGTACAGGCCAGGCCAGATGCACAGGAGGGTGAGAGGATTCACCAGAGACAGAGAGGGGAACAGAACAGGCAGACTGACTGAAATACACTGCTGAGGGGAGCAGCAGGTGAGACAGGAGAGGTCTGCGGTGCCATGTGGGATTCTCATCGGCCAGCTGGGGTTGGACCCGCACTATAGAGGCTGTGAACTGCTTCACAGTATGGCACTCAACTGCCTGCACCACCAGAGTAGCATAGAAATGTCTATTTCATTTTTAAAACTATAGTTAATAATAATTATCTGGAATTCTCAATATTTTTCTTTTCCTTGGATAACTTTAGAAAATAAAATTGATTTATTGGTTTGTGTTGACATTTTAATAGTAATTCTTGTTTTATGTGGCTATGCTTAATTTCTCTTTTACAAGGAATTATCTTTTAATTGTTGTTTTGCTTTAATTACATTGTTCAATAATTAACTGCTCTCTATTTCAAGCATCTTTAGTATCCCTACAATCATTTAGTAACCTACTAGCCTGTCAGTTAACATCTTTAAGATTCATTTTCTTTATCTGAAATGGGGTTAAACATTTTAAGCTTATGATAAATATTAGAGACAATGTGTTATCACTTAGTCTTCAACTAGTAATATGAGAATTTATATAATAAATATGTATATGAATATTATCATTAAAATGAATTTATCATCAATATACCCTAGGGAAAATAAATCAATATGTTTTTAAAAGTCTAAAGAGAAGTTGGGAAATAAAATATTTTATTCAGTTATCAAATAGCTTTGTTTTTTTATTCAAAGATATTAAATACAGCATAATGGCAAATATAATTAAGGATATGTTCTTTTTTGAGCAAAAGATTAATCAGTTGACATTGGGGATGGTTTAACTTACTTTTTGTAATTTTTTTTTCATTTTTATAAGAAATGTTTTTCTTCAGTAAGAAAGAAGACTTATCTGTCTGTCCTCAGGCAGTGAATCCTTCCATCACCAACATGTATTTCTGTGATAACTGAAATATATATTAGCCATTGAAACCATCAAAGAAGATGTGGAAAAATAGGCATGAGAGGCATCTCCCATTAGAACAATATAGTGAGCAGTGGAATTTCCATAACATAGAACATGAATGAGTTTATAAGTAGTCCTGTGATTTAAAGTGGTTATTTTATAACAGAGCATCATCTTCTTTGCTGTGTTGCACAGTCCTTGAATATAACACATTCAAAAACTCCTAGAGAGGAAAATCCTATAGCTAATGGCATTATATCAATATATTATTTTATTTTGGGTCTCCATGTAGGCCCATTTAAATATGGTACACCAGAGGAGTCTAATTGATGAATACACAATAAGTACAGTTTCTGAAGCAGAGGAGTCTCCAAGAGAAGTAACAATAAGTAATAGCAGTTATTTCCCACTTTCCAGGTACACAACATCTATCACAAGGAGAGGAAACCTCACTGAGGCCTTTTTAATGAATTGTCTTAGGGAAAAATGTCTGATTCATTGTTATGTAATAAAAAGCTCAACAAAATATTCTGGGGTTCTTCCGTGTTCACATCCTAAGACAATGCCACAAGAATGTAACTTTGAGACTCTTACCTGATATCATTGTCTCTTAAACACAAAACTAAATTCAAGAACAATAACGAAGAACATATCTAATTAGTGACGTATTTTTGACTCATGTTTTAAACTGATTCCATGGTACCTCTGACAGCACATAATAATTTTTTTTAGAAAACCAAAATGAAATAAGAGCATACAACAAAGATCTAACTACCCAGAAAAAAAAAAAGAAAAACATGAAATTATATTCAGTCTTCTGAGAAATTTGCATAGATTTCCATATAGTTTTATGTATAATGATATTAACAGATATTGACAGATCAATGGTGCATTCAGTGGCTTCTAACGAGCATCACGGGAACTATAAAGATATAGCACTAATTTTCCTGCATCTGTTTTGTTTCTTTCCGAAGTATTCCAAGTCATATGCTTTGTCCCTTTTTAAGTGTTCTTGCTTTAATTTCAAATTCATATTTCCCAAGGGTGATGATAAATCTGCTTGCAGTGTGTGCTAAAATATTCATTGTAATGTTTATATACTCCTTGCTATTTAATTAAATAAATAGTAACCTCAGTTTTGATTTTCAATTGTATGTTTTCTTTCACTTTCAGTACTTTAATACATTTAAATAGAAATGAAATATTCTTTCTTAAACAACTTACTAAATTAAGCATAAATTTACTTGTAAAGATCCTCCACTAAATTGTCTCCAAACAATTTGTATCTTTACATTTTTTTTGTATTTGTAGGAAATTAAAGAATTGTAGATATAAAAAATAGAAGTCATCAATAGGAAATATTTAAAGATAAAATTATGTTGTGTGGTAAGTCTTGGAATATTTATTTACATTTTAAACATTTATGTTGATTTTTTAAAAATAAAATATCTTTCCTTAGGAATTTGTATATAGATATCTAATACATAACACATCATGAAATATTAATGGGCCATTTAAAATTTCTATTAAAATCTATTTAAAATCATTAATACATTATTACAATGTTAACTCAATATTACTATCACAGCAGTAACTTTTAAGATAATAAAAAACAGTGTTTTAATTATATGTCTTTAAAATTTTGCTCTTATTCAGTTATATTCCATTTAAAGTGTGTGTGTATTGGGGAATGGTACTGAGACTCAGTATATTTAATTTCTCATCTTTTTTCTATCTTTCCAATTTCCTTAGTACTTGTATTAAATTATTTCTCACAGCAATTTGTATTTTTCAACATCCATTTCACATCATAAATATTTGCTTGTCACCTAATATCTTGTTCATTTCCTCCTCCTTCATGCTTGCTGTCTGTCAGTCATATTCCTTAATTTGAACACTTGCTTTGTTATTCCAGACACCTTCTAAAGCTCCTTCCACTCTGAGTATCAAGTTACATTTCCATTTTTTCCTATTACTGTTGAACTTTATTTGTTTATATTTGGCAGCTCTGTTTTGCAAATATTTTGCCCTCAGTTTCTTTGAAATGAGTTCTCCAGGCCTGAAAAGCTAATCCAAATACTTCAGACAGCTTTTAAAATGGGGTGTGTTGGGAAGGAATCTACTAAGTAGACTTGAGAAATAACACAAACTCTGCCTTTACTTCAGTAATTTCTAACTTGGTTTAATCAATAAGATAAACAATAGTTGCATGTGACTATTGACAACTTGAAATTTTAAAAAATAGAATAAACTGAAAAAATCAAATCTAAATACAATCGAACCAAATAGAATAAAAATTAGCTGAATTGAGATGTGCCATAAGTATAAATTACATACTGGATTTTGAAGATTTAGTATGAGACAAAAAATTGAAATATCTCATTAATAACATTTTTATTAAATGTATATTTAAGTAACAATGTTTTAGATATTTTGGGTAAAATAGCAATATTATTAATTTTTCTTCTTTTTCTACTTTTCCATTTTTAAATGTAGTATGTAGACTTTTTATTAAGGGAAATATAATTTTACTTTCCTATAGAAAGCATGATTATTAATATCTAAAATTTTGTCTACACATTAAATTTCACATTCCTATATACTTTAGTGTAATTTGCTTCATATATATGTATATGTGTATCTGTATCTATCTATCTATCTATATATATATATAAAATCTGTTAACATAATTTTCTTGATTAAATGAGTCATACAGAAAGTTTATGAATTTCAACTACGTTAGTGAAAATGAAGTTCACTATAAATCAACACATAAAAAACATATAAAATAACATAAATAATATGATGTGTAAGATAAATTTTGGGGTATTGCAAACAGATCCAGAGCAACATATTTTATATCCAGACAAATCTTTGATAACTAAATTTAGTGAAATTATTGAAAATCATGTTCTATGTTAGCAAAAATGGTTTCTGAGACTGTTTTTACTCTAAAAATATACAGAATGTATGATACTGAAAATATTCTGATTGTTATTTAACATTTTCATTGTTCCAAATACTTAGATGGTATGAAAATGGTACTGGAAATTTAGAAATTATCCCTACTTTTAAAGGAGACTTTAGCTAAATATTTTTCTTTGAATTAGCAATATGTGGGGTCATTGACCAATATCAAATGAAATACTATATCTTTTTATCATTCATGTTAACTAGAAAAAATAACATTTTATATTTTCAAATTTAACTATTCTACTAAAATATCTTATATAAAAGCAGAATGTGATTAAGTATGCCGTTCTGGATATGAGGAGTAAAACATAAGGTAGATATTTAGGCAATAGATCTAAGTTACCTTTTGGTGATTGATTGTTAGCTTAATATAAATAAGAAAACTTATTCCCAAATAGAGAATAGGAAGAAAAATTATCCCAATGTAACAGAAAACTGAATATAGTTGTGATTATTATTCTTTAGGATGCCATGAATTTCACTTTCAGTTAAAAATTATCATTCCCGGGCCTCCCTGGTGGTGCAGCAGTTGAGCGCTGGGTTGCGAAGCTGCCCGCAGCCTCTGCGGTGCCGGTTCGATCCCTGGCTGCTCCCTGGCCACCGGAGGGGGGGTCCCAATGGCGCGCAGAACTCTCCTGCCGCCCGCTGCTCCCCTCAGCAGTGTACTCCAGTCCTTCTGTTTGCTCTGCTCCCCGCTCTGGCTCTGGTGAATTCTCTCACCCTCCCGTGCTTCTGACTGTATCCAGTGCATGTATAAACAAAACAAACAAAACAAACAAATAAATAAATAAACATGCCTCTATTAAAAAAAAATCATTCTCTTTCCCATGATCTATTAAAAATTATTATCTTATTAATATTGTCTTAGCATGAAACTGAGAAAGACATATATGTTTATTGTGGAGCAGATTAAGATAGGAGATACTGTTTTGGTCTGTGTGGGATACCACAACAAAATACCATACATTTAGTTGTCTGAGCAAAATAAATTTATTTTCTTACAGTTCTGGTGTCTAGAAGTCACATAGGAAGATTCCAATTGTTTAAGTTCTTGTACGAATGCACTTCCTTTATTACAGACAGCCACATCCTTGCTGTGTTCTCTCTCTGTTCTCTAGGTACATATAGATAGAGTGATCATTTCCTCACAAGTCCTGTTGGATAAGGCCCCCATCTTAATGACCTCTTCAACCTTAAAAGCTCTGAAAGGTATATACAAATACAGTCACATTGAGGGTTAGAATTTTGATATATGGATTATTGCTAATGCATTTCAGTCTGTTACCATATATTTATTTTTTAAATATGAAACATTCTTTTTTTAAAAATGTTTTATTTATTTTGCATATAAGAACAGGGGTGCAGGCTAGAGGTATGTGGGGAAAGTGATAGGATTCAGCAGAGACAGAGTGAGGAGCAGAACAGGCAGAGCCACTGAAATACACTGCTAAGGGGAACAGCGGGCAAAATAGAAGTCTGCGGTACTATATGGGTCATCTCCCTGGCTGGGGATTGAACTAAGGCCATTGTGGTGAACCTTTGCAATGGTACTGCTGAGACTTAACTCTAAGGCCACCAGGGAGGCCTCACCATATATTTAATCAAACAAGCTATTACTGATTGCTTTTCTGATTATTTAATTCTGCAAATACTACCATAGTAGCTTTTCCACTTGCTATATTCTAGAAGGTATCAACATTGCATTCCTTAACACCTGTCTCACATAAATTTGAACGATTCAGCAACTCTGAGAATAGTTCAGCAATATTTTACACTGCTTTAAGTGTTAAATGTTCCTGACCCTGTTGTTCAAGGAGAAAACTTTATGCCAGAGTAGCAAGACCAAGGGTTCTTTCTGGAATTGTTTTGCCTGTGGAATAAATCTCTTCATCTTAGACAGTGTATTAAGCTAAAATTTTCCCCTAAGGCCATTAATTTATCAATGCTTATACTAGAATATATGTATAGTCTCTCCTTTTTTTTTTCTGTGCTCCATTTTCTACTTTGAAGGTATTGATAATGCTGATAACTAGTTCTCACTGACTAACTCAAAGGCAATGTGCATATTTTCAAAAAGTATTGACACTCAATAAACATTTTTTTTCAGTTTGTCAGAGACACTAACTTGAGTACAGTATTCTCAGTCTTACAGAATATATTGAAAACATGCAATAATATTTTTGGTATTTTAAAAAAAAATTTACTTATTAGACCTTCTGTTTTTATAAACAGGTATGCAACTTGGATAAAATGCAGCAAATTTTGCATTGTCTTTAGGAAGAAAAACTTCTCTAATTAGAAAAAAAGTATATGGATTGCACCTTTTCCCAATGTATAGAAATAGGATCTTGCATGAAATGGAAGTTTCCAGACAATTTACTGAAAATCTTAATGTGCAATTCCATGAGCTTTACCACACATAGATTAACAAATAATTACAAACATAATCAAGATATAGAACAGTTTTCTCATCCCGCAAATGACCTTCTTTAACACACAAGCTTTAAGTGTATGTGTGTGTAAATATACATATATATATATATTCAACCCCCACCCAAAATGTACATAAAATGATAAGACTAACATACTAACATATACATACATATATGTGTGCATATGTATGTATGTATGTCATATATAGAGAGAGGTCCTAAGGTCAAGGTTGGTCCATTATGCTTGCCTAAAAGCGAGATGTTGACAGTGTAGTTTGCCTGCTGGAAGTTGTAGGAAAGAATCTTCACCTTACTGTTTCCAGTTTATAGAGGCCACTTGCATTTCCTCTTCACCTAGCATGATAGAGTTGTCCATTTTTTCATTAACATCTCTATGACTTTGTCTCTTTTATCTTCCAGTGCAATTTTATAAGGAGTCTGCTGATTACATGGGACTCACCTGGATGACTGAGAATAATCTCCCTGTTTAAATACCCTCAAATAAACCACATCTGCAAAATGGCTCTTGCTAAGTAAGATAGAATCCATAAGTTCTAAGGAAGAAGACAGGCACATATTTGAGGGGACAGTATTCTGTTACCATGTAACTTACACATGCTGGCCTTGTGAAGTATTTATGTCTCACTTTAATATTTTCCTGGTTTATGATTCTGAATAATATTCTGTAACTCTGATTTGAGAGTACAACTTGAATGCTCACCTTTTAGTCTTATCTTATGTATATTTTGGGTGGAGGTTAAATTTTAAGGAACATAATTTGACCCAAAGAATATTTCAATAGATATAACAATGAACTTGGCTATAATGGAATTCTAATGTATTTATGAAGTGTGTAATTGTGTTTCAAGACCATTTCAAGGAAGCACTGTAGCATAGTAGAAATAACCTGGCACCAGAGTTGAAATAAGCTATTAGTTACTTGTATTGTTATGAAGCAAGAATTTCTAATGCTGAATTTCCCTTTAAACATATCTCATCCTTATTTAATAGCAGGACATTTTCTCTCACTTCATTTTGCTTAATTCTGTGGCAAATGGAGCTAGGACGTAGCTTATGTTATTTTAAACAACATCAGTTTCTTTTTCCTACAATGATATCCCTAAAGGTCTATTTTTATGCCTTCATTGAGAAAAGAAATAATTTTCTGTGATCCCTGAACAATTTGTGTCCATATGAGAAAGAATCTTAGAAGTTATTCTCAGGTTACATGAACACCGAGAAAATGTGTAATTTTATTCGCTTAAAGCCTACTTAATTTTATGTCATTTAAAGAAATCATATTGTGACAGAATAAGAATTGTATCACAATTATGACTTTCAGTCTTTTTAAGCGATTATTTTAACTATTCGCACCACTTGTTGGATGCTAAACATACTATGAGTCGGTAAATTGAGGTAACAACAGTATTAAATACTAGTCTTTGAAGAAAAATGGCAATTTGTTGGCATCTAAAACAAGAGCAGGATACATATTCTCACTAATACCATTTTTTCATTTATTTTACATAAATATCCTCATATATAAACCATATTTTAATGGACCTTGTAAATTAGCTCTATGTGAAGTAAAAAAGAAAGAATATCAAGTAGCACTAAATGAGGATATTTTTGTCTAAATAAGTATTTAACTTGGATCAATTTTGAAGTATCTTTCCTTCTGCTAGTTTTTAAAGAATGAGTTTGGTTTAAAATATAAAAAATGTATATGAACGTTAGTTCTGGGATGCTCATTAGTTTATTATATTTGGGGGATGTTTTGAGATGATTTCAACTACAGTCTGCTAAACTGGTTTGTTTGGAAAATTTTTTTCTCTTTGACTATGTTTCTTGAAGTAATGGCTTACACTGTTGCATCTGCTTTGGGGTTATAAGAGCAAAAGTCTATAAACATATGTTTTCACAAAAGCCTGCCAATTATTCTTGTTCCTTTGGACTCTCCTCACCCTACTCTAACCTTGCTACCCTGCCCTCTGGTTGCACCAGTTTTGCAATTAGATCACAAGGGTTTAATTTGTGTTGGTTTTATCTGATCCTTTGCTGTGTTTCTCTATATTCCACATATAAGTGAAGCTGTTTGGTATTTACCTTCTATTTATGACTTATTTTGCTTAGCATTGTAGTCTCTACTACCATGTATGTAGTCTCAAATAACAAGAGCTCATCTATTTTTTAATAACTGAGTAGTATTCCATTGTGTGTGTATGTACATATACACACATGTGGGGTTTTGAATCCCTACCCACTATTTTGTTGCTGCCAATATCCAGTTTCAGACTGATAATAGTTGCATTATATATTTTAATGTATATTTATTATTACATTATTCTGATATTTTGATTCTTAATCATTGTATCTTGTCCATTTCTCTCTTTTATCTTGTTTAATTGGATGTCTATTTTATGTGATGTAAGTACTGCACCCCTGCCAATTGGGGGGCCCCATTTGCTTGTAGATTTGCTTATTTTGAATTTATGATTTTTTTTAAGATTTATTCATCTATGCATATAAGAACTGGGGTACAGGCCAGAGGCGTGGGGGGTGAGAGGATTCATCATAGACAGAGTGGGGAGCAGAACAGGCAGACTGACTAAAATACACTGCTGAGGGGAGCAGTGGGCAAGACAGGAGAGGTCTGCTGTGCCATGTGGGTAGCTCCCTGGCCAGCCAGGAATCAAACTCATGCTGCAGAGGCTACGGATAGCTTCATAGTTCTGTGCTTAACCCCTTGCGCCACCAGGGAGGCCCTGAATTTATGTTTATCTTTGGTGTTTAGGGAGTCTCCTTGAGACAACAGAAAGGTGAATATGCTTTTTGATATAAGTGGCCACTCTATGCCTTTTGATTGATGAATTCAGTTTGTTTACATTTGGGTGATTACTGATACATGATGATATGTTATTGTCATTTTGTTTTTAGTTTTCTGGTTTTAGCTAACTCCTTGTTCATATTTTTGTGGATTTTCTTTTCTTTGACTTAGGTAAGAGAGTGTCTTTGCAAATTTCTTGTAGAGAGGTCTGATGTGGACAAACTGCATCAGCTTTTGTATGGCTGCAGACTTTTATTTTTCCCTCCTATCTGAAATAGAGTCTTACAAGATACAGTATTCTTGGCTAATGATCCATCTCCTAGAATATTTCAAATGCATAGTTCCTTTCTTCCCTTGTCCATAACTTTTCATGGTTTATTTCAGAATCTGTTGTTTGATATAAAAATCTTTAGTAACTTATAACTTGTTTTTTAACTATACTCTTTAAGGAATGAGGATCATTAAGAGAAAAGTAAGAGCACTGTGTATAGGTATATTTCAGCTAGAAAAAAAAGTTTATTATTTTAACTCATAGAAATGTCATAGGATTTCTTAAAATATTTATTTTCAAATAATGGGATTTAAAACATTGTATTAGTTGTAACTAATTATGTAGTTATCATTATGGTAGTGAGAATGTGAATTGTCTCTATTTTCACAAAAATATTATGACAGGCTACTGAAGATGTCTTATATATTATAATTTCACTTATGATTTTGATTACCTAATTTGAATTCTTAACTAGCTGAAATATGACAGTTTTCATAAATTGGAATGTTAGAATTTCCCACCATGTTATCATTCAAAAAATTTATCTATAGATAGAAGTAACAAATGTTTCCTGAATCACTTCACCATGTCATAAATAGGACACCATTTAATTACTTTATAATGAAATCCAAATTTCTCTATCCCTGTGTGGAGTTCATTGCCACTTAACTTACATTAATGAATTTTTCTGTTCCAAAAGCAATGCAACCAATGCATTTTGGTCATGTCTTAAACATGTTCAGAATTAGTTTACTGTTTAGAAGTTGCTTTAATAGTATATGGACTTCAAAATAGATAATGACTTTATAGTCAGTGTTGTAATTTGTAGTACTTCTATTCTGCGACATCTCCACAAATTCTGCATTAGTAAATACTGAATCATTGCTCCTAGGTTAAAAATGTCCATTTATCCATCCATCTATCATCTATCAATCATCTATCTATCTGTCTGATTGACTGTCTTTTTATTTATCTATCATCTATTGACTATCTTTAAACATATTTCTCATATAGATTACCATCTTAAATAATGAAACAGCTCATCCTGGGAAATTTTATATTATTTATTTTAAAAAAGAGAAAACCAAGATTCACAAGTAAGCATCTTGCCTGATTACCCCTCTCCCCCACTAACAGATGTCAGAGTTGGTTTTAACCCTATACAACAGGCCCAGAGAGGGCACTTCCTGCATGACACTGCACTGCCCCCTGCTGTCTCCATGATTGGTAATGCCATAGGAGACCAAAACAAGAAGACACTGTTGCTTAGTCTGACCTCAAATGGGACCTAGAAACCACCCTCCATCCCTCTTCTGTTTATGTCAGCAAATCACCCCAAAGCACTGTGAATTGATTAAGGATTACAAAGAAATTTTAGCCACTAGACTAGCAAATACAGGATCTGTTAATTATGAGGATTGACTCTGCTTTCTTCAGTCATGAAATAAAAATCCTTGTATACAGAAAAAATACAGCAAAACATAATAAAAGGAAAATATAAAATTATTTCTCTTAGAATATAACACATGCAAAAAAAATCAAATATTCACTGTAACTACATTAATAACTTTAGAAAGACTGACAGAATTTCTATGAGAGCAATTTTAGATAAAATGTCAGGATTTTATTAATATTTGCCTTTATTATTGAAATTTTGAGACAACAGATATCAAATATCTTCATTGTACCAGGTACTATGTCCTTTATGTTCATTGTTACATTTAATATTTGAGACAAAACTATGAAGCAAGTGTAGTTATTGTTCATTTAGTAAAACAATTTTGAACAGGTTAAATAATTTCTCTAAGAATCCTAAAAGCAGTTATCTGAAATTCTAAAGCTTTGGTGTCTCCAGAGTACCATATAGCTCCCTAGAGAAAATACTTTATGGGACACATAACTCTTAATTATTTTTTGTGTTTGATTATATGACTAATTTGCTTGAACAAAACTTCTGTGAAATCTTAACCAAGACTGTCTTGCCCAGCATTTTATCTTTGGTTGCTAGTATAGTGTCTGGCACATTATTAATAAGCTTTAAATATTTGTTTATGAGATAAATAAAAATCAATGGATTAATGATATCCCAGTTGTAAAGATCAGCATCCAAAAGCTTCTAGATAGCTACATTATTTGGCTCATTTTTTTTTTGGTCTGTGTATACCCTGCCAGAATTGAAAACCCAAATTTTGTAATTAATGATTACTCAAGTTAGTTTTAGGTTTTTAGCATATTTCTGTATGCAACACAGGGTTCTCTTTTGAACCATTTCCTGCCATTACTATGCTCATTGATGACTTTCTTTATTCTACCTTCTAAGTCTACATTGTTGGCAAACCTCAGCCTGAACACTATGCCCATTCTTAAACAGCCATCTGCATGTGCCCAGGAAAAATAACGAAGAACAGAAAAATCCCTGTCAAGCTCTTATCCTTTGCCAATTTCTTCATTCAACTTTACTCTGTACTATGAGTGCTAATATAAAGTGGGTATTCTGATAGTTTCACTGCTTCTCAAAGGTTTGTATTTTAAAGAAGCAGGAATAACAGAGTCACAGAAAAAAGAAAACAGCTAGAGCTGTCATTACAAACACTGGATTAAAATATATTATTATTTAACATATGATGGCAAAAACAATGCTTGACAGAATATGTTTTAATACAGATATCTGTAAATATACATATAGGTAATATAGATTCAATCTTTGATTTTGTTATGAATATGTAAGTATATGTAGGGATATTATAGAAAATAATTATAATTGCTTAAATTTGGAGATCTTGATGAGTGAAAACCCTAAAAGAAGAAAATTTTACTGAACAACTTCTTTTAATTTAATAACGTACTTTCTACATAAGCAAAATAGTAGTAGTTTATAGCAAAACAATTTTAATTTTTGTATGGTATTGTTACAGGGCAAGGAGAGGGGCAGCCCAAACCCTGCAAAACTGCCTGTTCTAAATGGGTTCTGCCATCCGCCGCATCAACACAAAACATGAGACTTTAATGAGAAGAAACTTTAATACAATTAGGATACAATACAGGAAAGGCAAAGAATCTAGTTTCTAAATCAAGCACCCAAAGTTACCCGTCCCCTCATGGGTAAAAGTCCATCCAAAGGGGATTGGCCCAGAGCAAGGCCCCAAAGCCTGCCGCAAGTCTAAAGCATCTTCGAGTGGGGACCCACAGAAAAGGGTCAGAAACAACCAGACAAGCCCGGAAGGAAAAGAGCAAAATCAAAATCAAGATAAAAGCTGCCATGGTCACCTCCCCATGGGTCTTCCACCCACATCTGTGCCACCCAGTCTATGACCAAAAGGCAAGTGCAGTTTCTTCACATATCTTTCCAGTCCATGTGCCTTCTCCAGGTCTCCTCCTGGCTCTCCATCCTGCTTCCTTCCTTCCTCAGTCTCCTCTACAGCTTCTTTTCTCTCTGCTCAGCTCCACCCTCCTTTTGGGTGGGGCAGAGAACCCGGAACTTCCCCCTTTCCTGGGGACCACCCTGTTACAGTATTATCCTTATAATAATGTTTTACTTTTAATTCAGATAAGTACAGGTTTATTAGATATTCTTACAAATGTTTTTTTTTTTTCCATAGTTGTAAATGTTAAAGAAAAGCAAGTTTTCTAAGATGTTATTCTGCAAATAGTACACTTTCATTTAAATTTTCTGGCTGTATGTATTGAAGATAGAGTTTCTTAGAATTAAAACATTAGTAACTTAAAAAATCCTTAATGAATGTGGGTCCAGTGGTCTTCAAATATATCCCTTCAGGTGTTACTCAAGGAATCTGAAGGTACTGAGAAAGAGAGCAAGAAGAAAATATTTTATCAGTTTATATTTGGGAATTTTTAAATAGTTTATCAGCTTAAAGTTACTTAAAGGACAAAGAAAAGATTTGAAATATTTTATCTAGTCCAGTTCTTTCAACAAAAATCCAAACACTGGTAGGATGTTTCAGTACAAATTCTATAAATTTCAAAGATACTGCACTCTCATTATAGTATGTTTGTGTGAAACATTATTATGTATACATTGTGGAACTTAATAATCTTCAGCTGAGATTATAAACAGAGTTCAGTAATTTGCTTAAAGTGACCTAAGATCCACACATCATTATATTGGATTATTAATCTTGGATTTTTTTTTTCATCTTGTGCCAGCACAATGCCTATACATATATCTTTATTGATGTTTCTTTTTTTAAAGAATGAGTATTTGCAAACAGTGTTTACCCAACTGGTATCCCAATCTACATTAAATCCCCAGCTGGAGAAAACTTACTTTCTCACTTTGCTTTTGTTTTATTTATTTTCATAAAGAAGAGGAAATTTCAGCTTCTTTTCTCTGGAGAGTAATTGCATAGGGAACACTTGTGGGCTTTTAGGATGTCCAGTGGCTTTTCTGATATTTGGATTTCACTTGGGTTGATTCCTCTTTCCAGAGTAGTGTTGGTATTAACATATTTTCATTGTTTTGCCCTGCTGAGGGGAGAGGTGGGTGAGGCAGGAGAGGTCTGCTGCCCCATGTGGGAATCTCTCTGGCCAGCCAGGAATAGAACCCGTGCTGCAGAGGCTGCAGACGGCTTCACAGGGCAGTGCTCAACCCGCTGCGCCACTGGATCTTTAAAGTGTACTCACCTCCTTTAATTCTCATTTTCTCATCAAAATCTCCAGGTGGGACAGAGAAGTGGGTCCTGATGAATTGTGTAATAACATTCAATTTCACCCTTAAGTCAGGCTTGAGTGTGCCTGGAAATTTCAGTCCCATAAACTGTATAGAAGACCCTATCATATTTTCTATTAATATTAATTATGTCTGTTAATTCCTGTTGGAATGCTTGTTCTCTATTATTTGAGTAGAGCTTGAAAGGGAGAACAGATGATTTATTAGTGTGTTCAAACTACAAACATTATTAAATATCTCACTAAATGCATGATGTTAAATTCTTCTAAGCACCTTACATGAATTAATATATTTAGTTTCCCATTTAACAGGAAGGAAAAATAAAGCCCAGAAATAGAAAAAAGAGCAAAAAAGAGGTAAGGTAACTTTCCCTAAAGTTAGAGGATTAGTAAAAAGTACAGCAAAGAATCATACCCATGTATTCCAAATTCAGAATATCTTAATCACTATGTTATATTGCTTCTCTAATGTTATCTGATATTACCTAATTATCTCTAAGTAACTATAATTATATTGAGCTAGTAGTCTAAAGATCTGGATTCTGGTTTTCCTAAATACACTCTGTTTTATCATCTTTTGTAATACCTTTTTTTTTACAGACAAAAGAAACTGATAGTTTATTGGGAAGGAAGTAATGAGTTTAGCATGAATATATTTACTAAATGGGAAAATGGAAAAATTTCAGTTGAATTGCAAACTCTTGTATTGGAGGCATGGTCTAGGATTCCTTTATTATGAAACAGATATTCTGGTGTTATCTTGCTAAAAGTGAAAATAGATAAATTACATAAAATAAAACATTTACAAGGTTTTTTTTACATCCACTATCACTCACATTACCTAGGGTAGTCAGTTATTATGACTTTCATTTTATAGAATTTAGAAAATAGCTAAATAGTTAAAAAAAGCTAAATAGTATGCACAATCCGATAAGCTTATGTTAATTCATTCTAATTGGGGTCACATGAAGAAAAAGGCTCAAAGGTTTTTGCGATATTATATTTTAAACTATAAATTATTTTATTATTCTTATAACAGAAATGTTTTGACCTAAAGATGGAGTAGAAACTACTTATAACCATATAACAATAAATGAAATAAATGTGAAAGCATGGAAGGTGCTGTTTCTTAAATCATTCACTCACATAAGTATATGTTTCCTTTCTTTGAATCATGAATTCAGCTTTCAAATTTGTTTTTTCATTTATTTAGGGAAATACATTTAAGTGTTTTCTGCATAACAAATGCTGTCAGATTCCAGTAGACTATTACAATGATATTACATTATTGACAATAGTTAAAATTTGTTGTATATGTGACACATATTTGTTTTTTGGATTTATGTTTTTGGTTTTTTTTTTGTTCACTAAAGAAATCCATTTGCTCATGCAGTTCAAGAGAAAAGATAGGGTGTAGGGTGAATTTGGGAGTTGGTTGATCAGATGAGGATTTCATCAAAGACCCAAAATCTGTCCACAGTGTTGGCTTCTACCTAAAGCTCTTCTCTTAATGCTTTTAGGATAGCTAACAATGGCAGTGGCAAATTTCTTTTTTCATTGTATCTTAGTGGCTCCCAAGGTAATCCAAGGTAAGTTGTAATGAGACTGGCTGATGCAAATATCTTTTAAATTTAGAGTACTGTTGGTTGTTTTACAGATTTGGGTGTACCTGTATTAAGTGTGTAAATATTGATGACAGTCATATCTTCTTGATATAATGTTCTGTTGAGCATTATATAATAGCCATCTTTTGTCACTTTTTGAATAAAAGTCTAATTTATCAGATATGAGAATAGGGGTTCCCACTTTTTCTATGTTATTCATATGAAATATTTTGCCCCAGCTTTTTACATTAAGTCTATGTTTGTGTTTAAATCTGAGGTGAAATTCTTGACTGCATAATATATATATGGGTAGTTCTTACTTGTCCACTCTGTCATTCTGTGTCTTTTAATTAGTGACCAGACCATTTGTGTTTAGGATGGTTATTGATACATGACGTTTATTTACTGCCATTGTAGCATTTGTTTTCTATAGTTTTATCTTTCTATCATTACTTTTTCCATGTGGTTCTATCTGCGTATTTATTTGAATGCGTTTCCCTGTTGGTACTTTCAGCCTCTTCATCTTTTCCTAAGTGTCTCTCTTCTAGATTTTTTTTTTTTTTTTTTGGTCACTACCATGAGGGTTGTATTAATCGCTCTCTAACTAAAATAACACTTTTTTGCTCGTGTCAACTCATTATCATTTGACTATAGCGTCCCTTTCATCTCCTTTAATGTTTTGTCATCTCATACTATTCTTGTTAGCACTTTTGACTCTATATTACTATGTATCACCTTGTTGAAGGTTTTGTGCACTTTTGTGTTTTCTTTCATATAGCAGAACTTCTTTCCATATTTCTTGTGAAGTAGGTCTGACAGTGGTATACTCAACTTTTGTTTGGGAAATTATTTCTCAATCATATTTGAGAAATTTTTTTGGCAGTTTAGGCTATTCTTTGTTCACCATTTTTTTTTATAATAAATTTTATTTTTATATTCCCCCATACAATTGCAAACGCCCCATTCTGACCCCAATCCCTCCCCTCCCGCCCCCCACCCCCCAAAAAGTGTCTCTGGTTCATAGTTTTTTGTTGATTTTGATTTTCACTTTCTTATAGTTATTCATTTTCCTGGTCCCTTATTTAAGTTTTCTAGATTCCTGCTATGAGTGAGACCATCCGGTATTTTTCTTTTTCTTTTTGGCTTATTTCGCTGAGCATGATCCCTGCCAGCACCATCCATGTTGCTGCAAATTGCATGTGTTTATCTTTTTTGAATGCTGAGTAATATTCCATGGTGTATATGTACCACATCTTCTTGATCCAGTCATCTATTTTTGGGCATTTGGGCTGTTTCCAAAGCTTAGCTATTGTAAATAGTGCTGCTATAAACATAGGGGTGCAGGTGTTCTTTGAAATTGATGTTTCTGTGTCCTTTGGGTAAATACCTAGGAGTGGAATTGCTGGATCATATGGAAGCTCTATGTTTAGTAGGTCCAGAAATCTCCACACAGCTCTCCATAGTGGTTGGACCAGTTTGCACTCCCACCAACAGTGCAGAAGATGTTCACCATTTTTGTCTTTCAGATTATACATATGTCATTTCACTTTCTTCTAACTTTAAGACACCTTCTGAGAAACCTGATGAGAGCTTGATTGAATCCCTTTATAGCTTACATTCTTTTTTCCTTAGGAGTCATTGACACTTTTTTCTTTAACTTTGACTTTTGTTAATATAACAGCTATGTCTTGGTGAATATTTTTTTGCATTTAGAATTCTGGGTGTTCTTTTATCTTCTTGGACATTCATGTTTAATTCCTTCATTAGATATAGGAACTTCTTAACTATTTTTTGCTTTGAATAGTGTCTGCTTCCTTCTCTCTCTCATTCCTTCCTTAAATATCCATTATCTTATGTTTCTTTTTAAAAAGAAGTCTGTTACTTCCTGTAGAGGTTCCCATTTTTCCTTCCATTTGGGTCACTGGCACATTTGTATTTTCAATTTCCAACACTCTTTCATCAGTCCAGACATGTCTATTTCGAATATTTTTCACAATTATTCTCATTTCATTCTATGTCTTTGTTTTTTTTTTTTAAATCTTCAGTTGTTTTAGTGAATAACTTCATCACTCCTGTATCTCTTTTTTTTGAGATCCTGAACCTTCCTTTCTATGTTTGATTGCATTTCTAAGACTTCACTGATGTATTTTATGATTGTTATTCTAAAATCCTTGTCTCTTTGGTACACAAATTCTCTGTCCTTTATATTTGTCTTTGGACTTCTTCTTTCAGATTTTGTAACTTGTATTGTGATGTTCCTTTCTATCTAAGCATTTGTGTTGAAGTGTTTGCTTTTGTCCTATTAGGATACTATGTCTTTTTAATATATATTTTTTAAGATTTATTTATGCAAGAACTGGGGTACAGGCCAGATGTGCAGGCGGGTAGGAGGATTCACCAGAGACAGAGCAGGGAACAGAACAGGGAGACTGACTGAAATACACTGCTGAGGGGAGCAGCAGGAGCAACAGGAGAGGTCTGCCATGCCATGTAGGTTGCTGTGCGGCCGGGCTGGCATGGATCAAACCCGCACTGCTGAGGCTGCGGACAGCTTCACAGCACTGTGCTTAACTGCCTGCACCACCAGGAGGCCCAGGATACTATGTCTTTAATGTTGTTTATTAATCTTTGTGTTTCTTTGTCTAATTTGTTAGCACTTCAGGGTGCAATGGGATGTTGTAGTCCATAAAGTTAGTCCTAATCTTTGTGCGGAAGGGGGACCATTTCAGAGAGATTTTGATGGTCTCTTTTCTCCTTTCTCCAGAGTCAGCTTTGCTCACTGATTCACAGAACCCAAATTCCAAGCCCCTACCTCATTGCCCATCCTCTCTGAGGGCTAGAGGGAAGTCTCTCTTTCTGATCACTCATCAGAAAGGTAAGGGAGAGGAATTTTGCCCCCCATGCTATGGTAGCAAAATTCACCATGATGGAACCAAGGCTCCAGAATCCTGCGTGTGTATGTCTGCACTCCTTCCTTGTTGAAAATATTCCCTGTCTAGAGTCAATGTGCCATAATAACTGTGTCCATTCAGCAGTTTGCTTGGCTCACTGGAATGGCTGCTGTTCAAGCTGCAACTACCTTTACCTCTGCTTGTTTCATCTCCCACAGCAAACCACTCACCTCAGTGCAAAATATTCGTGTATCAGTCCCCTGCTGCTGGAAAAAACTGGTAAAATTTCCTGTTATCAAAATTATTTTTCCTCCATCAGGAGAGAGGTTTATCGAAACCTCCATATTTGTCATATTGTGGGTCTAATAACTTTTTCTAAAATTGCTTTCTACTTCTGTTCATCAAAAAGACCTTCTTGAGCTTTGCCACAACTACAGGTGGCAGAGTTGTTGCTTTCTGCCAGGAAGCAACTCGGTATCCTGGACTTCTAAACCACACCCTGCTTTCTTTCACAGAGCAATGTTTGGCTTTTCACCTCAGGATGATTTACTATGTAACATCCCTGCAGGCTTGATGAGTGACTTATGGAGTAAATATATATAAATGTATTTTGGGATTTTGATTCTGTTTTATTATCCCATGTCTCTATTTTTATTCCAATACTATGTCATTTTAATTACTGATACTTTATAACACCCTTTCAAGTCAGGTAATATGATCCTTTTTCTCAGGTTTGCCTTTCTATCTGTGTTTCTTGTGAATTCTGAAGCCAAGCTACATGGCTCTGCTGCATCACTAAATATTGGATAATCTTATTTATGATACCTCTACAGCTTCTACTTAATCATCTCATTAAGCTCAAATAACATTTGAACTTAACTTATAGATTGTTTAGAATATTTGAACAATATCTGGCAGAGAGTATCCAGTGTATATAAGTTGTCAATGTTATTTTGAATATGAAGAAACTGAGGTTTAGGGGAGATAAGAACTCCAAAGAGATCATCTTATAATAATTAATCCATATTTCAGACATGCGTTATAATAAATGCTCGCTCCAACACTCTAGGGTTTACTATCTGGCTCATTGGAGTGCTGATCATTTCATCTTCTTTGACATTACTCGGTGTTCTTATTCTTTACTATCAGTTTATTTTCAGCCTTTGGGTGGACTATCATCCCATCCCATAACCTTGGAAATCCTTACCTTACTCTATAGACTATGAATAGCCATGACAACAATCACAGTATTGTATGGTACCTATGGGGAAGGTATATATAAAGTGCATTATAAGTTTTTATTACACTTAATTCTTAATTTTACAAATAACAATATAAGTATGATATCAATATCGTATCCATGTTAAAGCTGTGGAAACTGAGCTACAGATATTAGTAACTTGCTATAGGTCATATAACTTATAACTTCCTACTGGGCTTTAAATTCAAACTTTCAGAATCTGAGACAAATAATTTCTGCTCTGAAACACTAAATTGTTTGGGAATTTCTGTGAGAACATGTGAGTCTATGATAATCAATTTTTGATTTCTTGTTTGGATTCATGCAGCTTATATAACAGGGACATCAATGTCAAAAGACAAAGCATACTATTAAGTAGCAAGGAACATCAGCATTCCTGAGAAGTGCTGAAAAGCATAGCACAAACAGATATGCTAAATCTGCACAACACTAAAGTAATAACTCAGCTAATGGGAAACATGAATGCAAGAGCTAATATCGAATAATGGGTTTCAAGAAAAGTTAGAAAAATGCTTCTCAGGAATTTTTATGAATTTTGGTTAGATCTGAAGGATTGATACAATGTCCAGCAGAGTGTTCCTTCTTTGCTACTTAGTATGCAGCAGTTAGGGAATTATTAGTTTTCTTTGCTTATGCTTAGAATGTACTTTTTTTTTTTGTTTATTATGTCAGAGCACTATTCTGAAGAATAAATTTTTGAGAGCACTAGCCTAATTGAAATAACTAAGTTCTACTCCTGTCTCTGATGTTTTCCAATGTTTGACCCAGCAACAAACACACATTTTTGGAGCCATTAGTATACTTACCTCTTAAATAATAAAAGTGGAAGTAATTATCAAGGTACCTAAAAATTTCAAGGTATATCTGGCATGCTGTTTCTTTAGATTCTTTAAAATAAACTTTTTGATGACTATAGCTATTAGATAATTTTCTTTTCTCTCCAGTATTCATTCACCATTTTAATTTTTGATATATTGATTTTTCCCTGATTGGCCCCGTGTATGGATTTTATTTTTTTTTTGCACTGTATCATTAAATAATGGAAAGGCAGTAGTAATGGAAAAGTTCAGTAATTTCTAGTTATGGGAAACTAGTTATGTCACCATTTAATTAATTTTCTATATTTTTCCTACAATTTAGTTGGCTGCCAGCATTTTCTTTGGTTTCTATTTACTCCGAAAGTATGACAGTCTGTATTTGTAGTAGCTCTATCTAAGTCATTTCATCAATACTGGAGATGTAAAACTGCAATTAAATAATAACAATAAGAGCTAGCATTTATTGAGCACTTTTTGTTCTGGACAACTTTCTGAACATATTACATGTATTAATTATATATATTAAAAATAATAAAATAAAATGGTTCTTCATTTTCAGCAAGTGGGCATACTCTCTTCTATTAACTTTAGCCTTTTCTACTAGATTAAGATATAGCATATAGCATATACTGAGTTACACACTAATAAGAAAAGAGAGATCCATGCTATGTTTTAAAAGCAAATGTTGAGTGAATGTTGAATGAATACATTAAAAGGAAATAAAGGATGCAAAAGTAAGTTCAGCTCAGAACTATGAAGGTTTATTTGGCAAATTAAAAACTTTAGACTTCTTTCTTTAAAAAAGAAACCAACATAATTTTTTTAAAACAATTTTCTAACATTAGGGAGGGAGGGAGGGAGGGAGGGAGTTTATTATGAAAGAGTACAGAAATAGCCTGGAATGAATTTAGATTAAAAAAAAAATATTACTATGTATATGTTTTTAGTTTCTTTTCATTCGTATTACAGAGTAAATATCATTTTTATAGTGTAACTCTGATATTAGAAATCGAAATACAGTTAAAGCAAACAAATAAATAAATGGTATTTAGTAAGGGTTTATTGTGCATATAAGATCAATTCACAAACCGGGAGTTTTCAAATTTAAAAGTGATATGAATCTCTGAGGCATGACATTATAGGATGACTTGTAAAGTAAAAGTGAAAAAATTTACAATGCATTGTTATTATAATGGGGGTTTCCAGAGAGCACAAGACCAGTTAAAAGTGATAATCTTATGTCATTTTGGGGAAGATCACTTAAGTTTCTTTCATTTTTATCAGAGGCATTTACAAAAATTAACCAAAGTTCAGGTTTGTTAATGTTCATGAAATAAAGTAGATTTAATTTTGCTTATGTGTTTTAAATGACTTTGCCTGCTCAGGGAATTTTTCACTCTGGTCTCCATTTTGTATTTAATTTTAACAGTAATTCATTAATATGAAATATGATTTAAAAACTAACCAATCATACCCTTGCCATACAAACTATTATTAAGTGAACAACTAATACCACTCCATATTTTTCTAAATGACATATAAGTGCATTGTTAAAGATAAATACTTTGAGAGTGGTTTCAACACACATTTGTTTTTCAAATAGAGCTCCATATATGGCATTTTAAAGAAGGGTTGACTTGATTACCCATTACCTTTCATGGAACTATAATAATTTGTCATTGAGAGCTCGGTTTAAGTGCTTATTTTTGTTTTAGTGTGATAAATCAGGAAGGAGTAAAGACAAGAAGAGGTTTTCTTTATTAAGAAGGGGAGTCACTCACTGGGTCACCCTAGAAACATTGGGATTGGGAGAAGGAAAATGAGCCACAATGATTCCAAACTGGACAGTTTCACAATTAACTCTATGATAAGCGGGCAACTTTCAAGACATTTATTTCCCTATGAATACTGAAATCATGTGAAAATCAAACATTCGTCAACAATAATAATTTGATATAACTTATGATTAAGCAATGAGATGTCAGGGATATTATAGACAGTTGCTTCGTAAAGGAAAAGAAACTGGATTTGATTGTTTTGGATTCTATCTAATATTAAGCACTTCAACTGAGATTATAATACTTTTTATTTTTATAATTATAATAATATACATTCTCTTTATTAGCAAGTGTTTGCAAATGCTAATTAGCTACATGTGAAATTATGTATAATTATCAATTACAATAATTCTAATATAAAATTGAAGTCATTAGAACCATAAGAATACTTTAAACATATACTTACAAATTTATAAAAACTAAATGTCACATAAATTTTAAAATTACCTTTCTTTTTGGAAAGTTAATTTTAATTATCTTCACCATAACTGTGTAGTGAGGAATTGGACTTTCAGTGGTGAACTTAATGTAGTATATACGCATATTGATTTTTAATGATGCAAACCTGAAACTTGATGTTATAATGCAATCTTACTTTAATATTAACAAAAAGAAATGTGGTTTTAAGAAACATTATCTATCTTGACACCTCTCTAAGGAAATCAAAACATTTTTGTATGTGGTGGACACATTAATACGTCAATGCTGAACATTGCAGTAGAAGATGTGAGTTTGAATTCGCTGTCATTTGCCAACATTCTTCACATCAAAAATAATATAGAGGACAAAATAATTCATTTAACTCTCCATAGGTTAGTTTAGCAACCTACATGAAGAGAGATAGCTAAGAGTAGCTATTCTATTTACTATATATTTTTTAATAATCATTGTACCTGCATATATTTTTTTGCCTCCAATTGAAATACTATAAAATGTTTTCATAAGCTCCCATTTTAAAAGTAGTTTCTTATTGGGTAATTGCAATATAATGGCCTGCAATTGCATTAAGCATTTGGAATGAATAGGAAAAAACTGAGTGAAAGCAAAATGAATCCATTAAATTTCTGTTGAATAAAGACAGGTCAATAGAGAGAAGCCCTAACTCAAAACACTTATTTCTATAACTACAAAATGTTCATTCCTGATTTTTCTAGGTAAAGCTAAAAGTGAGGTTAAAAGATTAGCCTCAGATTTCCTAGGGAGAAAAATGTTTGTGTCATGGTAGCTTCCTAGAGGGAGGTTACAATAACCCTATCCAGTGTGACACTGGTCACATAACAGGCTGGAGGGAGACAAGAAAAAAGTCATAGAGCTACCTCTCAATCCAGAAAGTGACCTACATAAGAGATCACATCTAAACAACCTTTGATCCAATATCATTTAGCTCTAATATGCCATTCATGTAGGTGGGAGAAATGAAGGTCTCCAGACTGGGAAAATTTACTTAAATCTTTGGTGAAGGGCAAGGAAGAAATATTTTTAAATTGGATTTTTTTTTTCATTTTCTCCCTCTATATATATTTCATTCTCAAAATTCAAAAGAATACTATTTTGTAATATTGTAAGGTATGTCTGACACCTTATCCTAGTTTCAGCACTAATGATTATTTTCCATTTAATTCTCCTCATGCCATAAGCCCATTTAAAGTTTGCCTTAAATAATTTGTTCTGATTTTGGGCGTAAGGGCATTCTCTTACAAAATTTTCTCCTGAATAGTGTAGTATTTAATACAACCTATATTTTTGCCCTAAAATAAATTTACTTATCATCCCATGTGGAAATAAGTTAAGCCATTTTCAGTATATGTTATCTCCTATCTCCACATACTTTGAGGACATAATAGTAATAGTTGTTGCTAGGTGATAGTGGTAACTAGTTGCATAAGTATTTGGTGACCAATATATTTAGCTAATGACTACATTGTCTTCATCCGAGTCATTTCCCTTAAGATGTGATTCTTGCATAATATCTGGAGTCCAATAGATATTTCAAAAACTGTAAAATAGTTTCCTTTCCTATTTCAATATTTATAAAATTTCTATCATTAGCTTGTATTTTCATTTTTATTCTTATGCACAGAATATGTGAGAGTTCTAAAAACTCAGGATTTTTTCATATGGCACTGTGCATATTTTTTGGTGATTTTTCAAAGCTCTCACTTTTTTTCATTTTTGAGGAAATTTACTTAATGCAGTGAGAATTATCTTATGAACTCAATTTCATTCTTGATGACTATATCCAAGAGCTAGTTGGAGCTGGCATGTAATATATTGGTATAAGTATTGGGTTTTTCCCATACTGAAAGAAAGAAGGAAAGTCTGAGTTTGAAGTCAAATTGTCTTAAAGATCTAGAGGCCAGAATAATAAAGTTCATGTAAATACAGAGACAGATACTTTCTCAACAAGCCCACTAAATTATATCTGATCAAATGTTGTACTGTTTTGGGCCTCCCTGGTGGTGCAAGGGGTTAAGACACAACCTATGAAACTGTCTGCAGCCTCTGCAGCAGGAGTTTTATCCCCCTGCCAGCCAGGGAGCTACCCACATGGCACAGCAGACCTCTCTTGACTCGCCCACTGCTCCCCTCAGCAGTGTACTTCGGTCAATCTGCCTGTTCTGCTCCCCGCTCTGTCTCTGGTGAATCCTTTCACCCCCCCATACCTCTGACCTGTACCCCAGCTCTTGTATGCATAAATAAATAAATCTTTAACAAAAATGTACTGTTTTGTAAAAGGACAGAACAAAATACCTTCATAGCAGGTCCCCACATAGAATCCACCACAGTATCACCAGCAGTCACCCACAATGAAAACATATGTCCTATTTTATATTTTTAAATGTTAGTAGTATTTTAAATGCAACCAACACTTATTGCTGATTGTAACAATGTATGCCCTACAGGGATATAATGTTAAATGAGATGAGTCTCATTTTTACAGATTTTGGATACAAAAGTAACTATATTTTAACCTTTTCCATTTTGCCAGATATTATTCAGACATCAACTATTTAAATAACACTTTTGTAAATTTATGAAACTTAGTAAAATCTTCTAACCTCTCTTTAAGCTGTAGACATTAAAAAAAAAAGAGGCCCTCCTGACTCTGACATATGGTATCTTCTCTAATCCAGATGGCAATATTAAAGTTATTTTTAGTGTAAATTACCATACTTTTATTTTTCATATGCTCCTTGCTTAGTTGGATTTCAAATCTACCAAAATATTCAATAGAATACATAGGGATTAGTGCTTTTCTTAGCTCTTCCAAATTCTTTAGTTACTACATGCATAGTAATAACCACCTTGAAGCGGCTCATTCACTGGAGCCAGCTGCTAGGGTCATATCCTAAATACAGCTTAAACAGCAGGCTCCAATCTGATGAAACCTGACCGGAAATCGTGGAGCAAACAGAAGCTCAGCAGTCGTTCATATTTAAGATTCAGCAGGCACACAAAGCTGAAAGCACCTCTTCTGCTTTGACATTATCTATAGGTCCAATCCTCAATATGCTGATTCTATCATAATACAGAAAATTGGTTAATTCCCTCTGGAAATTAGCAATAAAAAAAGTCCTTGAATTGCTCTTGCTTCTTCTTTTGATTGGTTGATTTTATCTTTCGTTTACCTGAGGAAAAAAGGAACATTTGAAAAAAAAAAAGTGTGTCCATTTATAAAACACCTGCACATTTCCTGTATGTTTTCAGTGCACAAGATGAGCAGTGAAATGTGCAAATGAACTGAGGTAGGCATTCTCCAAATTTAATTAGAGTTCATGAAATCATAGAGAATTCATGATATTATAAAGAATTTTGATTAAATCTTTTAGGCATAGCTTTTCTATGATAAGCATGTTTGGCATTTGACTTACAGAATTTTTAAGTGCAGGGTGCAGATTCTGAATGCTTTGTATATTTATATCTTGCTTATAAGATGCATTGGTACATCCTTCTTTACTGCAATGCAGGTGCACACCCATGCTATCATACACCCACACCTCCTATAATATCCTGAAAATGTTGTGCTTAGTTAAAATATAAAATAGGCAACCATTCACATGGAATTCATTATGGAAGAACATATGTAGAGAGATCATGACAACATAATTCTGGAGGTGACAATTTTGATATTTGTGGTATGGTGCGTATACCCTACACAGAATACTTCCTCTGACTTTTGCAAATGTGCTCAGATGTCTTTTAAATGTGCCACAATATTTGTAATTACCGTGATCTTTAAAATTTGGATTAAATCAGTCTTTTTCTCAAGTAAGTGCACTGACAAATCTCTGTATTTAAAGCAACAATGGATCTGTTCCATATAAAATCATTTAGAAGTATGAGGAATCCTTATTTTTTTCCATTTTAAACCTAACATATAGACTTTTCTGATTAATATATTTGATTATGGTATTTCATTTGCCTTTTATGATAACATACAGGTTTCTCTTTCCACCTTCCACCCAGGGTAAGGATCACTACATTTTAAATTGCCTTGATCGCAATGCCCAACACTGCACCACTAGCCAATTTAGATGCTGGCTTAATGAATGCTTTTGATTAAGATAATGATACTTATCTAGTTACTATTTACAGGCCATTTAGCAACAGGGATCACATTTCAATTTGCTAGCATACCTTGTGGCTTGTATACAAATTTGAGAGACTTAAGCACAATTTTTAAAAACTGTTTATTTTAACCTTTCTAATTTGACTGCCTCCTTTACTGATCTTGGAACCATTCTCTAGTCACCTGAAGTTTATATTAGATGAGTTACACAGTTTCAAACTCAATTTTCTTCTTGCTGAGCAATTCCTTCTTTCATTATTCTTATTGGTTTTCAATTAGGATCGCATGGCCAAAGGGTAGAGAAAACAGAAGTTTCTTATAGTAGCTTGGAACATAGTATATATAGATATATTATGAGGTAGTCTCAGTTCTATAGTCAGATTTCTAAGGTTTGTTGCTGGTATGGCTTAAGTTGACACTTCATTATGTTTTTCTACATTCCATTTACAAATGGCAGCATTTGGAATTTGTTTTATCCTGACTTATTTCTCTTAGTTTATTCATTCCCTTCCAGTTCCATCCATGTCAGCACAAATGGCAAGAGTTTAACCTTCTTTACAAGTGAGTAGTATTCCAGTGTGCATATGTACCATATCTTCATAATCTACTCATTTTTCTTTGAGCACTTACTTTGTTTCCCTAAATTAGCTATTGTAAATAAAACTGCAGTGAACATTGGAGCTCATGTATTCCTTTGAATTAATAAATTTATATTCTTTTGGTAGCTACTTAGCAATGAAATTGTGGGCTCATATGATAGATCCATGTTTAATTTGAGAAACTTCCATTCCATAGGGTCTGGACCAGTCCCTCCAACAATATACAAGGGCTTCTATTTTTCCAAGCATCCATCCTTACCAACACATGTTTCTGGTCTTTTATATATGGTTCACTCTCACAGGTGTAAGGTGTTATCTCACTTCGCATTTGCATTTCCCTCATGGTGATGATGAATGTTTTTTCATGTGCCTGCTGGCCATGTATGTCTTCTTTGGAGAAGTATCTGTTTCGATTTTCTTCCCATTTTTCCATGGAATTGTTTAATTTTTGTTGAATTATATAAATTCTTCTAAAATTTTGGATACCAGCCCCTTTTCCGATGTATTATGTACAGATATTTTCTCCCATTCATAAGGGATCCTGTTTTTTGTTTGTTTGTAAGATTTATTTATTTATTTATTTATACAAACACTGAGTACAGTCAGAAGCTCGGGGAGGGTGAGAGAATTCACCAGAGCCAGAGCGGGGAGCAGAGCAGGCAGAAGGACTGACGTACACTGCTGAGGGGAGCAACGGGTGGCAGGAGAGCTCTGTGCACCATGTGGGACCCTCCCCTGTGGCCGGGGATCGAACAGGAGCTGCAGAGGCTGCAGGCAGCTTCGCAACCCAGCGCACAACCGCTGTGCCACCGGGGAGGCCCAGATCCTGTTGTTTTTGTGATAGTTAATTGTGTTATGCAGAAGCCTTTTAGTTTGATGTAGTCCAAATTGTTTATATTCTCTTTTCTTCTTCTTGCTGTTGGAGATAAACCCCCAAAGACATCACTGAAATCTATGTAATGGAATGTTTTGCCCCATGTTTTCTTCTATTTATTTTATGGTTTTAGATGTTATATACAAGTTTCTTTTCCATTTTAATTTTTGTGTATGGTGTGAAATAGTGCTCTAGTTTTATCTATTGCAGATTTGCTTTGGTGACATGCATCTAAGAAGGTGGTATGTTCCTCTATCTCTGAATCACATATGGTGTTCATGTTACCTCAATGAAATTAAAATCCTACTCATTATTATAGATTTTCACATTCTATTTTCCTTTTACCTCCTACTTATAGTCAAAATTCTTGCAAGAGTACATGCATCTTTTCTCTTCTACTACTTTTGACTATTGTTTGTTCCACTGTGTTCTTTCTGTCCCTTCTATTCCCCTCAAACTTGTTTTTACAAATTGCCTGCAACAATGAAATTATATTAACACATTCCTCTTTCTGCTTCTTGATTTTTCATGTTTAGTAAATTACAATTTCTAAATATCTATTTAATACATTACATATACTGTGTTTTTTTTAATACACATGAATACACACATACACACACACACACACACTCACTCACTCACTTCCCACTATTCCCACTCTTATTACCTTTCCAAACTTGTTTACCTCCTGTCTGGATTATTACTAAAATCACTAACATCAAGTACTAAAGTTATTGAAATATATAATTGAGGCAATATTTGCTTTAACAAATGAGCAAGTTTGATATATATAAAAATATACAAAGCACTGGTGGAATTATAGAAGTAAAAGCAGTATAACTTCAGACAGAAGAAAGTTACAATCTTTTTACCTTAAAAAATGATGTATAATTTGATATCAGGGAAATTAAAGTTTACTAGCTTGATAGATTTTATTTTACTTGGACTCAGTATTTTAGGATTGTTGATGAGTTTCCAATTGCTGCTATCGAACTTTTGTAAGAGTCAATGTGGACTTAATGACCTGGTGTGTGTTTGCTCTCTGCTATAAGTTTTTCCTAAGAAAATTTGGCATCTTGGTGAGGACGGGAACATATAAAATGGATGAATTTATTTAGTTGATTTTTTGTACTCCTTTTGGAGATTGATTATTCTATCCATTCCAACACCAGCAGACATGCTTTACCTGAAACTTATGTCAACGATCCTCTAAATGGTTTCCTTTTCCATTTACCTTTTTCTACAACATCAACACAACAAACACAGATTGTGTAGAATATTATAAAACAAACTGTATAAAACTATTCTATTCTCCTGCTTAAAACTATCAAGTGAGTCTTTAATTTAAAAAGGATGAGACTCTTCAACAAGGCTTATAAGACCCACATGAACTGGTAACTTCTATCTTTTCAACACTTTCCTTATTCCCAAAGTTTCCATATCTGTAGCTTTTGCTTAAAATTCCCTTCAAATATCTTCTCAGGAAGACAATCCAATACCATCTTTTTTTCATCCACCATCTTATCCTACTAATTCTCTATGCCTTTGATCATTGTTCCTATTCATTGTTTTACTGTATTTATAAATAAATTATATCTTGGACCTCCCCGGTGGTGCAGCGGGTTGAGTGCAGTGCTGTGAAGCTGTATGTAGCCTCTGCAGTTGGGTTCAATGCCAGCTGGCCAGGTCGATACCCACATGGCACGGCAGACCTCTCCTGTCTTGCCCGCTGCTCCTCTCAGCTGTGTATTTCTGTCTTCTATTATGCTCCCAACTCTGTCTCTGGTAAATCCTCTCACCCTATACCCCAGTTCTTGTATAAAAATAAATAAATCTTAAAAAATAAATGATATCTCATGTTTTATCAAACAACCTAACTTCTTTACTATAATGCAATTTCAAGAGAAAAAATTCTTTACCACTATATTTCTAAAAGTAAAATCACAGTATGAATGGTGCCAAAAATATCAGAATTTCAAGTAAAAGCCTGTAAATAAGAGTACATATTATCTGCAAACACATGTTTTATGACAGAAAATTATATCTATTTTTTTTAAAGATATATTTATTTTTACAAGCACTATGGTACAGGCCAGAGGTGCGGGAGAGTAAGAGAATTCACCAGAGACAGAGCAGGATGCAGAACAGGCAGAAGGACCGAAGTACACTGCTGAGGGGAGCAACGGGTGAGACAGGAGAGGTCTGCCTCACCATGTGGGAATCTCCCTGGCCAGCTGGGAATTGAACCGTGCTACAGAGGCTGTGCACAGCTTCACAGCGCTGTGCTCAACCCACTGTGCCACCAGGGAGACCCAGAAAATTATATCTATTTTTTTTAGATAATTATCATTATAGTTTTGCAAGAAAGGTACTACAGCCTTCAGTTTTTAAATTAGGGAAATGACCTTCAGAGAAACTATGTTTCCCTCTCTCACACAGGTAACTTGCCACAGAATAAGAATGTAACCCAGGGCCTCCCTGGTGGCAAAAGGTTGTTAAGATACAGCACTATGAAGCTATCTGTGCCCTCTGCAGCACGAGTTCTTTGATCCCTGACCAGGGAGGTGACCCACTGCCGCAGCAGACCTCTCCTATCTCTCCCACTACTCCCCTCAGCAGCGTACTTCAGTAGATCTGCCTATTCTGTTTCCCACTCTGTCTCTGGTGAATCCTCTCACCTTCCACATCTCTGGCCTGTACCCCAGCTCTTGTATGCATAAATAAATAAATCTTGTATATAAAAAGGAATGTAACCCTAAAACTTTAACCACAATTCAGCATTTTTTGAACTGTACTTACTGAGACCTTTGCATCCAATTATTACACATGAAGATAACACAAATTCTATTACTAGATGATAGAGTGGAAAAGAATAAGATTTTTTTTTAATTTTTTTATTTAAGATTTTATTTATACAAGCACTGTGTACAGTCAGAAGCAGTGGAGAGTGAGAGAATTCACCAGAGGCAGAGTAGAGAGCAGAGCAGAGCAGGTAGACCGACGAAGTACACTGCTGAGGGGAGCAGCGGGCAGCAGGAGAGGTCTGCACGCCATGTGGGACTCTCGCCCGGTGGCTGGGAATTGAGCCGGAGTTGCAGAAGCTGCGGGCAGCTTTGCAACCCAGCGCTCAACCACTGCGCCACTGGGGAGGCCCAAGAATAAGATTTTTGTTTGAGCCATTAGTGACCACTAAATGTAAGCTTAATATATCCAAGGAATGCAAAACATCAAAATATATTTTCTGTTGTTTACACAGTGGCTTATAAAATGACAATATGATATGTCATATTTGGTAGATCAACTGTTGCACAAGAAATTAGAGTAAATGACTTGGTTTACTCCAGACAATTTGTTCAATATAGAAAGCTTTTTGTTTCCTGTTTCTTTTTGTAATTTTAATACACATATTCTCTAAAGCAAGTTTATATCACACACATACACAGACATACACACAAATAGACACACACACAATCACAAAATCCCTAATTCTTTCCCTCAAAAAAGAGTTTTTTATTCTTATTTATGGAGAAATGGAGCTTTATAGTTCTTAAATGCACTGATGTATAAAGAATAGATTATTTCTACAATAATTTTTCTCCTATGACATACACATTATTTTATAACCTTTGTGATATGTTCATAGCTGGAATTATACACAATCATTAAGATTGCTTGTGAACTAAAAATCGCAGCTAAATTATAAGTCACTTTAAGGGAGTGCTTTTTATACACAGTAATGAAAGACTTGTAAAAACAATTTAGGGACATTCATTCCGCATAGATATTTAGTGTTGCTACACACTTTCATCGCAATATAATGGTATGCTGAAGTGTAAATCTACTATTAAGATGGCATTATTGGTCAACGAGGACAAATAGTTACAGCCTTTCTATTATTCTGTTTATATCCCTACAATTTTCATCATTTAAAAGTTTCCCTTTGATCTAGATCTGGATTTCAAACTAGTTATAAAAAATAATCAGCTCACCACCATACTTTAATTTATAAAAATCTAAATTGTTGATATCAAAGTATATATTACATCATCATAAATATTACTTTGGAGAAACTTCATTGCCTCTTTCCTATGAAGTGACCTTACTATATTGATTTTTATTTCTATTGTCTTACATTTAAGATATTTTTCTTCTTTCAAATTTTCATATTTTTTTTTACATTTAATGGCACATCAAACCTAATATGCAATGTAAATGCTGAGAGACAGTTTTAGCTTAAATAAAAATAATTGTTTTAGCTTAAATAAAAACATGTTATATCATCAATTATGTGGTTTATGTTGACTCATCATTAAATATTCCATATTCTTAGATACATCAGATATTCATTAATACCCCAATATAATTTTCATTATTAGTTTAAAAGTTTTATTATTAATTTAATCTTAAACTATTAGTCACAGCTAATATGATACTCTATGTAGAAAACATTGAATAGTCTACAGAACTGGAAACAATATATGAATATAACAAAGTGGTGAGTTACAAAAACAGCATACAAAAGAAGAAATGTAGTCATATACAACAAAATGGAAGGAGTTTGTGGAATTACATGCAGTAAAGCAAGTCAGAATAACAAAGAGGAATATTGGACATTTACATAGTTGATTTGTCATAGAAAAATACTATAGAAACAAATGTACATTAATAAATGAAGTGAAATATGAGACATGATGTGGAGGGAAAGTGGCATAAGGGATGGTAGTTTGACAAAAATCATTTAGACAAATAAATGTAATGACTTGTGTGAACTCATCTCAGGCAGTGAATGTAAGGGTAACAAACATTGTGTCATGACTTAAAATTTAAGTAGATGGAAGCCAAAAAACATTGCTTAAATATAAATGAAGGGAGGAATAAATAAATAAATAATAACAGGATCTTCCACCATCTACCCTATTTAACTATTATTGAAATTGGTGGAAACTGTTCTGCTTTTCAACCACTCAGTTACCACTTTTCCTTAGTGTTTCAGACTATCCATTGTTACTTAGGACTGAATCAGCAATTGACTTTTCCAGTTTCTATTCAAGATACAAAGGAAACACTTTGTAACTATTATTTGGAATTTAGTACTCATTGTTTCTTTTCCATTCTTTTGTGTGTACATTTATGCATGTGTGTGTGTTTTGTGTGCACACACATGGACTATTTAATGACAGAATTTCATGGGGACTGATAGAGAAAGGAGATTGACTTGTTAAAACAGAGTAGGGAACAGAACAGGCAGATTGACCGAAGTACACTGCTGAGGGGAGCAGTGAGAGAGGCAGGAGAGGTCTGCTGCACCATGTGGATAGCTCCCTGGCCAGGGATTGAACTCGTGCTTCAGTGGCTGTGGACAGCTTCATAGGTTGCAGCTTAATCCCATGTGCCATCAGGGAGACCCTGGACATCTACTTTTCTTATGGGAATAATAATAATGTCAAATTACTGGATTCTGCAATGGTATATATAATAAATATATCTTTTTATCCAAACTGATTTAATTTCACACTAAGGATTGATGAGAAATATAAAGGGAATTATACAAGGGTATTTCTGACTGTGGATATGAATTTATTTATGAAATATTTGCATGGAGGAGAAAAACCAGGTACTATGAAAATTACCGCCTCTTATTTTACTATTTCTGCCACCCATCACTTTGGAATTCTGTATGGATTATATGCATATTAATAGATTACTTTGAATAAACAGGAAGTTTTTTAAGTCTGCAAAATGTAAGAGTAGTGGGGATAAAGTGACAGATTATACATCTATAATTTGGACTAATGGGTATGTTAAATCAAAATACAAGGGAAACCAGCTCTTCATTTACTTGTAGGTTTACTCTACAGAAAACAAAGCCTCAGCTTTTTGAATTTTTTTTGACTATCTTTTGATCTGTATATGCACAGGGGAAAATTCCTCTACTCCATCTGGGTTTTAAGGCTGGACAGATGAAAAAGTTAAAATTTAATAACATGTGAAAAATTTGCATGATTATAAATTCTGAAAAATAATGGGGTGGAAAAGGACACAGAAACATCAATTCCAAAGAACACCTGCACCCCTATGTTTATAGCAGCATTGTTTACAATAGCTAAGCTTTGGAAACAACCCAAATGCCCAAAAATAGATGACTGGATCAAGAAGATGTGGTACATATATACCATGGAATATTACTCAGCATTCAAAAAAGATAAACACATGCAATTTGCAGCAACATGGATGGCGCTGGAAGGGATCATGCTCAGCGAAATAAGCCAAAAAGAAAAAGAAAAATACCAGATGGTCTCACTCATAGCAGGAATCTAGAAAACTTAAATAAGGGACCAGGAAAATGAATAACTATAAGATAGTGAAAATCAAAATCAACAAAAAACTATGAACCAGAGACACTTTTAGGGGGGCGGGAGGGGAGGGATTGGGGTCAGAATGGGGGGGTTGCAATTGTATGGGGAATATAACAATAAAATTTATTTAAAAAAAAAATAATGGGGTGGAACAAGGATATTTATCCTATTTTACTTACCTGGGGCAGCAAGCTCAGGGGGGAGATTTCACATGACAAAGAGGTGGTGATTGTATCTTAAGTGACAGTAGAGATAAAGAGGATGTGTTTACAGATAAACACTTACCTGAATGATGTTCCCATATTATAATCTTCTAAGTTGAAGAGTGAGTGCTTCTATGATTAGAAAAAGAGACAAAGGACAAAGATTCCTGTGGCCTCCTCTGCTCTAAACATAAATTGTATTCTTTAAGTAATGGTAATGGTAATTGACTTCCCCAGGCTCACAGAGTGCATTGAACTTTAGTTCACCTATTAAGATTGACAAGAGGCTTACTCTGAGCTTATTGAGTAAAGTCATCTTGGTCCTTTAGGGATGACCAACACACAGATCTTTAGGCTTTGTAGAAATGTTCTGGAACCTCACCAAAATGCACAAAAAATCTTAACCATTTCATAAAGAAATAAATTATATAAAATGCATTTGGTAGGCATAACCAATATTAAATTAAGCAGACCTCTATATTTTCTTTTACTTTTGTCTTTTTTATTTATTGTTTTTTTTTTTCTGACCTCTTATTTGGTTCCCCTATATTCCTCCTATAAGTGAAACCATTGGGTATTTTTCTTTTTCCTTTTGGCTTAATTCAATGATAAAGCAGACCACTCTTACTGATTATTAAAAATTGAAGGAAAAATCTTCATAATATTTCAATGTTTTCAATGTAGCCAGAGATATTTGACTTCTAGGAGGTAATGATCTCAAACTATGGTAGAAGTAAACATTTTTTAAACATTTGTTGTGGACAAAGATTAATTAAACAATTCCTCATTTTCCAATTCACGCAGAAGTAGTGGATTTCTGATTAAAATAATTATAAGCCACACAGAATGAGAACAGAAAACACTGGAAATGTTTAATCATTAAATAATTATTCCCTAATGAATCTCAGTGTTTTAGGATCATTATGAATGCTTTTAACTTTCACCATCTTGCATATAAAGAACCTGAAATCTGATTGGATCTAAGATTCAAGGAAGAAAATGTTAGTGGAACCTGTTACTGATTCTTAAAATATGCAGATATTTCAAGCAAATATACAAAATCCATTTAGAATAATAATATTTTGCTCTTTAGAAATAGGAGAACATAAGACACTTTTTTATAATTTTTCTATATCTTATATTTTCATTGTTGACTTTCCTTGGGCAGCCAAGGAATATACAATGATTATAACTGCAAAAATAAAAGATTCTATACTTAAAAAGGCAAAGGAAAATATTAATCAGAATTTTATGAAAAACTTAAAATAATCATGTGATAGATTTTAATGAACTCTGGGATTTGTTTTCTTGTTAGAAACGAGTATTATTACTGATTAAATATATTTCATAACTCAATGAACAATGACTAGAGATGACTGAGATCAAATTAAATCCTGCCTCTTTTAGGTTATAATTAACCTAATGTGTTGAACTGTCATCAATAACTAAGTTCTTCTAGCTTACAAATATTAACCTGTAAAAGAAGGACATTAATGAATTCTTTTAGTCTGTTCCTATTTGGGAATACATAAAGATAAGAGCCGTTCTTCTGTGCAATAATAGGAGCAAAAAGGAAGAAAAGGTAATTAATTGAAGTGAGAATTTATTGAAAGGAGTGATTACAAAACAACTGTATTTGGATCCTACTTACTATTTCCAGTATCTGCCTAATGAGTAAAAAAAGTTTCAACAAGTAATATAATTAATTATTACATTATATGATCTGTGATGCTATTTTTACATTAGAAAATTTCATTCACATGAAAAACTGGCTACATTTTTTTTTTTAAAGAAAATTTGTTTAAGCAAGCACTGGGTACAGTCAGAAGTGCGGGAGGGTGAGAGAATCCCCAGAGCCAGAGCGCGAAACAGAACAGGCATATGGACCAAATACACTGCTGAGGGGAGCAGAGGGCGCGGCAGGAGAGGTCTGAGTGCCATGTGGGACCCTCACCGGTGGCGGGGGATCAAATCAGCGCTGCAGGAGCTGCGGGCCGCTTCAGAGCCCAGCGCTCAACCACTGCGCCACCAGGGGAGGCCCAACATTTTAAAGTATTTAAAATCTTCTAGGCCATAGAAGACTTTAATTTCTCTTCTAATTTTATATATATATATATATATATATATATATGAGTACATTTATGTTGCGTATTTATGGCAGTCCAATAATTGGGGGTGATGCTGAAAATGCAATTTCTTTTTTTTTTTTATAAATTTTATTGTTATATTCCCCATACAATTGCAGCCCCCCATTCTGACCCCAATCCCTCCCCTCCCGCCCCCGCCCCCCTAAAAGTGTCTCTGGTTCATAGTTTTTTGTTGATTTTGATTTTCACTTTCTTATAGTTATTCATTTTCCTGAAAATGCAATTTCACTCTGAAAATGTTAAATACTTAACCTTTGCATTTTATTCCAAATTAAAGTTTTAGAAAATATATGTCAGTCTATACTCATTCTGTTTATATTAGTCCTTTTAGTTAATATTTATCTATATTTTATTAATTTCATAACTCAGCATGTACTGTGAGAGTGAGCAATTATTATATTTCCATTCTGATTTTAAAATAAAAAGTGATAGATAGGCTATATTTCCTAATGTTACTACATCAAGAATTTGTAAATTTAAATAGCCCAATATTGAGTTCTGCATGCACTTTATTTCTTAGCAATCTTTCCTTATCTGTATGTAAGGAAGAGAAGACAAATGGTATTATTTGTTTGTTGGCCTTAGGAGAAAATTAAATATTTATTCAAAGTATGTTTTTTACTTTGATAACAAATCCAATAAACAAGTACTTTGATTAATGAATATTAACATTTCTTATTATAAGATGTATGGATTACCTAAAGCTTGAAGGCAATTGTAGGTACAGCATTGTGGAGGAGGAAGTGGCATTAGTCCATTCTGGCATGGAAGATATTAAGAAAAGATTTGTGATGCAGGAATGAAAAAGCTGTATTCTTAATCCAGCACTGACATCTTTTGGCTAAGTGACCTTGTATGTCACTCAAAGTTCTTAAACTCATTTCAAAATTGGGATTTAAATAATACTTAAAATAGAAATGTAACATTGTGGTATTATGGAATGCAAGGGAAAACATCCATACACCACACATGTTTCAGATACAAAATAAACTATTTTGCTAAATGGCTTTGCTTGGGAATTCTTCCAAGGCTTTAGTAGTGTGCATTTCTCTCCCTTCTTTGGTATTCTATTATATTCTACTTAAGGATATCTTCTGTTTGCAGCTTTGAATTGTTTTTGAATGTTTATGTAAAAGACAATGCATTAACACTGTAAGGGCTTTGGAGAAGAGAGGGCTTTATATTTCATTATTATCATCATCATCATTATTTACGGCTCAGTTTCATGAACACATTATCAAAACTTCAAAAGGATATACAATCCTAACCTTCCCTTTAGTACTCACTGATGATATGATGTTGACCTAGGTATTTATTAATATTTTGCTCTACCTATTATTTTTTAAATTTGTAAGATCAACTTTATAATGTATATGTGATGGTAACATGAGAAAATTTCCTTTGTGCGATTCCCTTCATAGTACCCTGAATTAATATTAGGGTACTTGTCATTCAAGTACTTTTCATAATTTAATGTGAGGACATATGCGCAATTCATAAGTTTCTTTCAAGTCCAGACCATGAATGAGAAGTTATGGAAAGGGATATTTCCTTCAATAAGTCAATTAAAATACCGAAAAAATACTTTCTGATTTATGGAATTGCTTATTTCAAGGAACGTGGATATAACTGAAAAACAGTGAAGTAATAGTATAGTAACCATATTGTCCCACACCTAAAGTATCAATTATAAAGTAGAAATTTCTCTTTTGGAAAAATTCCTGCTGACATCTTGATGATATTTTTGTTAATCTGTTTAAAAATTGGAGTTCATACTCTTATGTCAATAAAATAATAGAACTCAACCTCAGAGTAGACTCATGAAAAAATATCTGTATACACACTGTTTTCTCTGCACTATTCTTAGAGGGATCTCCAGGGGGCTTTCAGTTGTTGAAAGTAATATTAAATGATATCATGTGGGTCTCAAAAATGAACTCTGTTTTGTTGCAACGCCCCAAGTAGAGCACATTCCATAATGGATGTATAAAACTGGAGGGAGCAAAACTCTATGAGATGCTTGGCAGTCAGTGAGATTTTTAATAGACTTTCTGTCTTCACATCTGCACATCATTTAGCTAAGTCCCAAAATGTCAAATGCAGGTTTATTTTCCCCAATTTATTAATATGAATTTTGCTTTTGTAAACAAATTATACATATTCTACTAGTAGGATTATTCAAATGATGTGCTAAATTTTGAAAAAAAATAAATAGGGTGTAAAATCCATTATATTACATAAGGTGTTACTGGGTTTTATTTCAGTCAGCTTGGGCTGCCGTAGCAAAATACCACACACTGACTTAAACAACAGAAACTAATTTTCTTACAGTCTGGAGCCTGGAAAATCCACAATCAAGGTGACAGCCAATTCTGTTCCTGGTGATTTTTTTTTTCAGGCTTGCTTTCTCACTCTCTCCTTTCACGGAATGAAAGCTCTCGTTTTTGTTCTTCTTATAAGGTGATAAATCTATTAGGGTTCTACCTTGTGACCTTATTTAAACTTTATCAACTCCTCACTGGCCCTATCTCCAAATATAGTCAAATCACATTAGAGGTTCAACAAAAGAATTATGGAGGGACACAAAGATTCAGTCCATAACAGATTTCAAGAATTCCTTGTGAATTGTGTCATTAGTTGACCATGTATTTAAATTTAACACTTCTAGTTTTATTTCTATGTCATCAAATATCCAGGATATTTGTTCTATCATATATGACAGTGACAGTTTGGTCACTCAGGTGACTTTCAATGAGTAGAAATAGCTTGTCCGTGAGTATGAGCGGAACACATGACTTGCTTTTGTAACCAAAGTTGTAACTCACTGTCTACCACATCATTATATTTTAAATATTTTCCCAGGATTAATCTGATGTGCTTTTTTTGTTGTCACTATTTTTTATTTAATTGCCTAAATGTAATTTCAAAGAGGGAAGAGATTTTTGTCTGTGATGCTCACTCCTTTATTTCCTGCCCCTGCCACATTGCCCAGAATGTGTTTAGTGTTCAGTAAATTTTGGTTGAATAAATCATTTATTTGCATATTATTTATTTGTTTGCCTTATTTGCTAAACTTTATAGAATTCTTAATAGAATGCCACATTATAGCAGGGCAATTATCTCTCTTTTTTACTTCTAGTTTAAATACCTCTACAGCAGTATTTAGCACATAATAAATGATAATGAAAACCCATTCAATAAATAATGTTGCTTAATAATAACACTTATGAGACACAATACATATTACTATATTGAAACACACAAATTTGCCATTGTTTGACTAGACAAACTTTCTCCTTCATTCATCCTAAGCAAGCACTTGAAGCTCTATCTCTATGTTCAATCACTTTCACCATGTCCTCTGCTGCCACTAAAGGATAAACCCCCATTATCTTTCACCTATTTCTGATATAGGTGATATCTCCCTAATTAGTTTACATATTACCTAGGTTCTTATACACATTCCATCCAGCTGCAAATAGACATTTCAAACATACAAATATGACTTTATTATTTCTTTTTTTTTAAATTTTATTTATTGTATTTATACAAGGACTGGGTATAGTCAGAGGTGCGGGAGGGTGAGAGAATTCACCAGAGCCAGAGCAGAGAGTAGAACAGTCAGACTGATGAAGTACACTGCTGAGGGGAGCAGTGGGTGGCAGGAGAGATCTGCACACCATGTGGGACCTTCCCCTGGTGGCTGGGTGTTGCAGGGGACAACATCACACTGACAAATGGGAGTCATGGGGCAGGCTACATAATGCAGGATGCTGCTGAAGAGCAAGATGCTGGCCCTTTTATTGACACACATAATTGTTTGTAAAGAGATTAAGGAGATTAAAGAACTGGGAAGGGTATAGAAGATTAGGGATTGTGAGTTTGCCCTCCAGGCACTTCTAATCTACTTGATGATACACCCTAATCCCCAGCCATGGTTCTAATCTTATCAACAAGGCGCTCCACTGATCAGCTTCTGGGGTCCCTTGTCATACATCTGTCTTTGGGCCACCCCCCTCCCCCGCATTCCTGGTCATACCTCGTGATGTATAAGTCGGGAGTATGTGTTATGCATAGTTCCTCAGTCCCCTGGTTGTTCCGGACATATCTCCTGATGCACATGTTATGCATCAGTCCTCAGCCCCCAGGCGTTCTGGACATACCTTGTGATGTATAACCTTCCCAGTGTGATCCAGCTTTGTGTTCTTGTTTGATTTGAAGGGCGCTGCAGAGGCTGCGGGCAGCTTCGCAGCCCAGTGCTCAACCGCTGCGCCACCGCCACCGGGGAGGCCCCTTTATTATTCCATTTTTAAACATCAACCATTAGATTCCCATTCTTACAGTAAACATGTAGTCTTTCACCTATCTTATGCTATTGACACAGATGTGGGTGAGACCCATGGAGAGGTGACAATGGCAGTTTTTAATCTTGATGTTGATTTTGCTCTTTTCCTTCCGGGCTTGTCTGCTTGTTTCGGACCCTTTTCTGTGGGTCCCCACTGGAAGATGCTTTAGACTTGTGGCAGGCTGTGGGGCCTTGCTCTGGGCCATTCCCATGGAGTTTTACCCACGAGGGGATGGGTAACTTTGGGTGCTTCATTTAGAAACTAGACTCTTTGCCTTACCTGTATTGTTTCCTAGTTTTATTAAAGTTCCTTCCCATTAAAGTCTCATATGTTTTGTATTGATGCGGCGGATGGCAGAACCCATTTAGAATAGGCAGGTTTGCGGGGTTTGGGCTGCCCCTCTCCCTGTCCTATAACACTATGACACTGAATGAGTTTTTACTAGCTTGTAAGCCTCCAGCCATGCCGCTTTTATTCTTAGACAATTTACTGTATTCACATTGTTTTTTTTTTTTCTTTATTTATACTTTCAAATAATATTTATGAGATATTATTGGCTTACATCATTATATCTGCTTTGGGGGTTATAGGTTTACCACTCTATAAATACGTATTTTCACACCATGACCTCCACCAGTGCCCCAATAATCCTCCACAATATTATATTGGGCCCCCTCACTGCCCCTCCTCACTCTGCCACACTATCCTTCTGACTGCCTCAGTTTGCAGTCAGATGTTAAGTGTTCATTACTGCTTTGGCTTTGATTCATTCTATCCATCTAACATGCTTAGCCCTTTTCCTTCTGTTCTTTGCTTTTGTTCCTTTTCTTGTTTCAGCCCTTTGAGCAGTGACCTTCATCTCTTCATTCTGGTCTCAGATCTGGTCACAGAGCTCAGAGATTCACCATACTGTTGATCACACTCACCATTCACACTGTATCGCTTAAATCACTCAGTTCTATTTATTTCTTTCATTATATTGTCACAATCTAAAATGTTATTACTTATTTTTCCACTTGTTTATTGTCAAACTGTCCTGCTAAATTGTCAGTTCTTTAAAATAAAGATTGCTTTTTTATCCTATTCATCTTGCTGTCACATGTTGCTTTTTTTTTTTTTTTAAGATTTATTTATTTATTTATACAAGCACTGGGTATAGTCAGAAGCACGGGAGGGTGAGAGAATTCACCAGAGCCAGAACGGGAAGCAGAGCAGACAGACTGAAGTACACTGCTGAGGGGAGCAGCAGGCGGCAGGAGAGGTCTGCGCGCCATGTGGGACCCTCACCCAGTGGCTGGGGATCGAACTGGGGCTGCAGAGGCTGCGGGCAACTTCACAACCCAGTGCTCAACCGCTGCGCCACCGGGAGGCCCTGCCACATGTATCTTGAGCACTATCTGTACATGTATTTCTGCCAGTGTCTGGCACAACATGCATTTACAAAAAGTATGAATTTATAAACTTGCTCTAATAAATTCAATATAACTTCTCCAAAATGGAACCTGATTTTGTCACTACCTGCTTAAACTTCTAGAGTGACTCCCTATCACTGGTAGATCACTCTTTAGTTGGAAATATACTGTGTCTTATAATTTATCCCATACTTCCATTTATTCTAACTCTTACTTGAAGTATAATTGACATATACCATCATATTATTTTCAGATGTAAAATACAATAATTAAATATTTGCATATATTGTGAAATAAACATCATATCACATAATTAAGCCTGTTTAACATCTTTACTTCATACAGTTGCAAAATTATTCTGTGTGTGATGGGAATATTGAACATATATTCTCCCAGAAAGTTTCAAATATGCAATGCAATATTACTAACTATAATCACTATGCTGCATATTACATTCCTATGACCTGAAAGTTTGTGAGTTTTGCCTCCCTTTAAGCATTCTGTCTATTCTACCACACCTCTGGCAACCAACAGTCTGTTCTCTGTATATAGGAGCTTTGTTTTGTTTTCAGGTTTCGCATACCAGTAAGACCATGTGCTATATGTTTTTATCTGTCTATTTATTTCACTTAGCATCAATAGGTACCAAAATTGTTTCCATGTCTGGCTTTTTAAAATAATGCTGCAATGAGAAGAAGGATGTAGAAATCTTTTCAAGTTCATGTTTTAATTTTCATTGGATAAATACTAGCAAGTGGAATTGCTGGGTTCTATGGCAGTTTGATTTTTAAAATTTGGAGGAGCTTCCACAGTGTTTTTCCATTGTCAGCCCACTAATTTACTTTTTCACTAATAATAAATGATGGTTTATTTTTCCCACATCCTTGCCAATATTTGCCATTTTTTGGTTTTTGATAATAACCAATCTAACCAGTGATATATCATTGTGGTTTTAACTTATAGTTCCCTGATGATTAGTGAGCATCATGCATCTGTTTACCATCTGTATGTATTCTTTGGGAAAATGTCTATCAGATGCTTTGTAATATGATTTTTTTATCTTTTTTGTTTGTTTGTTTCTGAGTTGTATGAGTTCTTTATATATTGGAGATTAATCTGTTACCAATATATGATTTCTAAATGTTTTCTCCTAATCATTAAGTTGCCTCTACTCATCCTAAATCTAACCTTACTGAACTATATTGCAATTTTGTCATATAAATTCACTGCATATCTTTGAATGTTGTCCCCTTGAAAAGAGACTGATTAATGGGCTAACTTAAAATTTGCTAGCTTGTTGGTCTGTAGAGGTACAACTTGAATGCATAAAATTTTCAGGAGTGACTGACATTTGTGACTTGTTCTCATTATATTTTGTTTTTCATTGTGACTATCATTTTCTGTCACATTTATTTATTTGGTTTCTACTGTACAAAAAAAAAAATTCCCCTATTACTCTATCAAAACAGTTGCTACTCTTTATTAGGAATTTTCAGTTGTTGCAAATAAACTTGAATAAAGCATGGGACCAACGTTGTCTAAATAAAATCTAGATTCATTCAAATGGAAACAAAGCCAGTAACTAAAATCAATCAAAGTTAATTCAATCCATATTTTTCTCTTTGAAGAAATATCAATGAGAAGTGTATATTAGTAAGACAACCAGGAGGTTCTTAAATTCTTCTTCTGATTAATATCTACATTATTATTCTTCACACTGATGGTAGCTGATCTTTAAAACTGATTGATTTCCCTCAATTTATTCTCATGCAATAGTAGCAATCACATATAAAATACTTGCTATATGTTATGTACCATTGTTTTATTTTTTTAAAGATTTATTTTTTTTACACAAGAGCTGGGGTACAGGCCAGAGGCACGGGAGGGTAAGACGATTCACCAGAGACAGAGCAGGGAACAGAAGAGGAAGACAGACCAAAAGCACTGCTGAGGGGAGTAGTGGGAGAGATAGGAGAGGTCTGCTGCACCATGTGGGACTCTCCCTGTCCACCTGGGAATTGAACCCATGCTGCAGAGGCTGCAGACAGCTTCACAGCACTGTGCTCAACCCACTGTGCCATCTGTGGGAGGCCCCTGTTATGTACCATTATAACATTATAATAATTTCACTTATATTAATCATTTAACTCTTATTATTATTTGAAATCACAATTTTTTTATTCTTTTTAAAGATAAGCAAGCATATATTTAATACAGTTTTTCATTGTTCTTTGTTGTCTGGCATAAAAACATAAGAAATAAGATGACTTTCAGCTTGAAGTGTTATAAAGACTCACACATATATTTATTCATCCTCACCCCATCCTAATTTATAACAAATGTTGTGTTTTATGGCACAGACTTAAAGAAGATGTTCATTTTTATGCCCAGGTAAACATCTCTGAAAGAGTCCCAGCCATGCAGTTTCTTTAGCAACAGTTAATAAACCCATCTCAGGCATGACAGAAGAAACTGGAGACCAGCAAACAGGTTACTCTTCAGTTTCTTTCATTTTTTTTCAATTTAACTTTATTTCTGAGGGTCTACAAACTTTAACTCTTACAAATTGCTTAGATATATAATTGACTGGAGTTAGTTACATCAATATACTAATACTTCAGAATACAACTCCACACCCTTCAACACTAGATAGGACATAGTCTGGTCTTTAAAAATGGTTAGAAACGTGATAGGTAGAGATGCGGAGTAGATAGAGGGATTGGATGAATTAAGATATTACAAGTAAAGATACTTGAAGTATCAATCATTAATAAAATCTTCATAAACAAATTTTTGTTAGAAAGAGTGGATGTCTGTATGGCTATACTATACACTGTTCACGTATATGTCCATGTGAAAATGTACTGTTTTGAAATATGCTAGAATACGAATTTTTTAAACATGAAAGAGCAATTTTAGAATATTAAAACTTACTTTAATAAGTCATAATAATGCCACAATTCTCCTTTAGATAGTCTTAAATATCTTAGCAAAAACTTAAATTGTTATGTAAATTGATCAACTAATTCCCATATACATATATAATCTACTCCTTGTGAAAAGAAACAAAATAATTATGAACAAAATGGGCAAAGAGAAGCAGAGGCAAAGTAAAGGGATAAAAGGACTGCTGTGAAGATCCCAGCCAGGAACCATCAGCCACTGGTCATCTCCATAAACTACCCTTGAAGCCTCCCACTCCGAGCCACCATCAGGCATTCCAGAAAGGTAATTTCCTTATGGTAAGTCATTTATCTACTACAGTTTTCTCATACCTACACACAAATCATCTACTACAGATCACCAGTTTAGGTGTGAATAATCACTGTCTGGGAATTATGCGCAGAAAATCTTTGTTTCTACTATGTGCTTGCTTCACTGTACCTTTTTCTTTAACCCCCCTGAGCCAGTATCTCCAACTCTCTATAATCAAGTCTTACGTAGGAGGAATTGAAGAGCAGCTATCCAGAACCCCTATCCACTCAGTGTATTTTGGGTTAATCTTCTTTTAGATCCTCAAATATTTTTTTTCTTTTACAGTGTTCTGCATTATTATTTTTTTTATATAGAGGCATGTTTTATTTATTTATTTGTTTGTTTTGTTTATACATGCACTGGGCACAGTCAGAAGCGCGGGAGGGTGAGAGAATTCACCAGAGCCAGAGCGGGGAGCAGAGCAGGCAGAAGGACCGAAGTACACTGCTGAGGGGAGCAGCGGGCGGCAGGAGAGGTCTGCGCGCCATATGGGACCCTCCTCTGGTGGCCGGGGAGCAGCCGGGGATCGAACCAGCGCCTCAGAGGCCGCGGGCAGCTTCGCAACCCAGCGCTCAACCGCTGCGCCACCTGGGAGGCCCTGTTCTGCATTATTAACAACCTGCAATGATATTACTGATAAACAAAATATCCAAAGATAAATATTATAATCTCAGTCTTACACCTAATTTACAAAAGCTAAATTAGTGCATGTAACTCATTAAATGATCTTAATTACTTCCTTCCTTTTTGGAATGAGTTTTAGAAGTTAAATTCTTAGTGCTGAGCAAAAATAATCTAGTTTTCACTATTACTTTTTAAAAGATATATATTCAAACACAATGAACATAGGTGATGATTTTTTAAAATTTATTTTATTTATTTATTTTTTAAAGATTTATTTTTATTTATTTATACAAGCACTGGGTATAGTCAGAAGCACACGGGAGGGTGAGAGAATTCACCAGAGCCAGAGCAGGGAGCAGAGCAGGTAGACTGAAGTACACTGCTGAGGGGAGCAGCGGGCAGCAGGAGAGGTCAGCGCGCCATGTGGAACCCTCCCCTGGCAGCCAGGGATCGAACCGGTGCTGCAGAGGCTGTGGGCAGCTTCGCAACCCAGCACTCAACTGCTGCGCCAACGGGGAGGCCCTAAGTGATGATTTTTTTGAAGAAATCAGAGAGGTCCCATATGAACTTACAAGTTAAAAATCTGAAATTCTATAATCATTCACTGGAATATAGACTAGTGTTTTAATAATGATTACAAATGCATGCAAGTTTTAAAAAAATTATAGCAAGTTTATGAGAAAAACATTGAGTAGTTCATATTGTTGATATATCAATGCTATATTTATAGAACCCACAATATCAAAAGCAGTAACAATTACTAATGTGAGAAAAAAGCAGTAATGTAATATAATTAATTGCTACTTTCAATTAGGTATACTTCAGACAATGCATTTAATTAATTCAAAATAACTCATGTAACGGACATTTTTTGATTTCTTAGGAGTGCCATCTTTGTGGTTTTAAATGTAGAGTTTAATGGTCACAAGTATAAATAAAAGTAAATGAAGTTGAAAAAACTGAATTATGAATCAGTAATGTATATATTATGACAAGATTATGGTCTACACTATTTATGATGTGATTTCTATTTGTAAATTCTCAAACAATACTTAAATTTCACTGCTTAATCAATACATTTTACTATAAAGATTATTTCATTATGACTACAGTGAAATCTTGTTTATAAATTATATTTAACATTTATAGTAGTCCCTAAGTAATGCAAAATTTAGTGTTAGCTATTTTTCTCTCATAAACACAAATATTAGAAAGTTGAACATATAGCAGAAAATTACATTCTCATGTATTGTGAAAGCATCTGTGAAACAATAAATAATATTTGGTCTTTGTCCTCAGTTTCTGAAAGAACTTAAAAATCCTGGTAATTTCCAAAGTGATAAGGGGATAGGAGCATCTTTTGTTATTCAGATCATTTCCCTTTTTAGCTCCACCTAAATTTGTGCTAAAGGTAGCCTTTAGTTTCTGAGGAACCTCTTAAAAATTTCAGGATGGGTTCTGGTCTCCAGAGACCAATACATGGTTAGAGCATCTGAACTTTCTGCTTGACCCTTGAACTCTTGGCATGGAAGAGGTACTAGATTGAGTCAATCACTAATGATTTCATCAGTCATGAATATGGAATGAAATCCCTATGTGTAACCCTAACCATTGAGGATCAGAAAGCTTCACATTGCTGAATACATTGAGGAATTGGGAAGACATCTTGCCCAGAGAGGGTATGAAGTTGCCATGCCTTTTCTCATATCTTTTCCTTGCATCTCTTCCATTTGGCTATTCCTGAGTTGTATTTATATTATGAACTGGTATTAGTAAGTGAAACCAAGTGAAACCATTTCCTGAGTTCTATGATTCCATCTAGCAAATTATCAAGCTGATTTATAAAATTCTGTTACAAGTAATGAAGATTGGGGACTTGGAATTGATGTCCAAAGCATGGGGCAGTTTTGTGGGAGTGAGTCCTCAACCAGTGGGCCATGTTAACTCTAGATAGGTAGTATGAACATTGAATTGAGCTGTAGGGCATTCAGGTAGTTTCCAGAGTGTTGGAAAAATCCACATATTTGGTGTCAGAAAGATTCATAAATTCTCAAACTATATTTATGTAAATATTAAACTTTTGTCAAGAAGTAGATGTTTATAAAATATAAACAGTAGATGTTTATAAAATATAAAACCTGCTTTTAATATAGAAGAGAATCCAAAAGGAAAAGAATCAAGAAATCATAAAGTGATATTTTTAGATATTTCAGAAGGCCAACTCTCTAATCTAAAAAGTTTTCATCTAAATTACTAGAAGAAATATTTAGTTTGTCAGGCCTTATACACTATAATAAAGTCAAGTTATAAAGGCATTTAGATGCTCAATGAAGTATAGACACGAAAGTGAATTATGAAAAGTGAATTATGTGTGAACTATGGAAAGAAGTTTAAAAAGAGAAAAAGTCAGTTTAATTTTTGAAGGAAATGTTAATCTTGTTTAGCTAAACATATTTGCACTATAACTTGAGAAGTGACACCCTATACAACCAAATATGTTTTAAAAATTAGCCTAGAGTGCTATTGATGTCATTTTATTATGATAGAAATCCTATGAAAATAAAATAAAGTGTAAACAACAAAGCTAAAGAAAGTAAGCACTTCTTCAAACCTTCAAAACAGATTTCTTGAGTTTATTAATAAAACAGTGTTTTAAATAAGTAGGAAAATATCAACCTTTTAATAAATGATTTCAAAAAGTGAGTCTCCATTTCTGCAAAATGAGTTTATTTCCTTCCATGTGTATATACAAAACTAAATTTAAAAAAATAGTTAAATATAGCAACCTGAAGTATATAAATATTATTAAAAATCAAATGCAAATATCTTTGTAATTTGTGGTTTGACAATGCTTTTTTTTTTTTTTTAAGATTTATTTATTTATTTATACAAGCACTGGGTACAGTCAGAAGTGCGGGAGGGTGAGAGAATTCACCAGAGCCAGAGCGGGGAACAGAACAGGCAGACTGACGAAGTACACTGCTGAGGGGAGCAGCAGGCGCGGCAGGAGAGGTCTGTCGCGCCATGTGGGACCCTTGCCGGCGGCCGGGGATCGAACCGGTACTGCAGAGACTGTGGGCAGCTTCTCAGCCCAGTGCTCAAACGCTGCGCCACCAGGGGAGGCCCTGTTTGACAATGCTTTAAGACAGAAAGAACAGAATTTTATAAAGGAAAAGAATAAAATAAATAACTAATACAGCTTGCGTTCATCAAAGGTGGTATGAAAAATGTTAATAGACTAACGAGAGGCTGGAATAAATACTTACAATTGCTAGTATTAACAAAAAACAATTATGTGTAATAAAAAATCTTATAGTTTTATATAAAATATAGAATCAGCTTAGTATATGAATGCATAATTTTAAAAAGAAAACATAAAAATTCTAATAAAATATAAAATAACCTACAATCTTATATATATATAACAATGAAAACAGCAGAGGCACAGCATTCCAACAATAAAACATGAGAAATTTTTTTTTTAAATAATACTGTTCATTTTTGACAAGAACTGGGGCTTAATTCCAACAAATCAATCTCTTAGTACTGTTGGAGAGAATGAAGACACTTAAAAAATTGTGCATTCCTTTTGCCTAAGCAGTTCTATTTCTGAAATCCATCTAACAGAAATACTTATATACACAGAGATGTTTCTTGCAACAGTGTTAGTAATAAAAGGGAAAAAAAACTATTTAATTAGAAAAATGGTTAAAGAATTATGACATAGCCATGACATAGAATACCATGTTGCTTTCAAAATAATTAGTTGTTCCTTTATAATCACAGGGAAAGATATTTAACATCTGCTTTTAATTGAAAAGGAAACACAAACTAAATGTATAGTATTATCCTATTAGTATAAAATATAAATATGTATGCATATATATTTCATGCATATAGAAGGACTGGATGGACACTCTGATTTTTACCTATGTGAATGGAGTATAAATGGTGAGTATGTATTAAGGGTTTTGGCAAAAGTAGAGATTCACATGCAATGTTATTCTGTATTAGATTTTTTTTAAAACAAAAATATTAGCTACACATCATCTGTAAGAGAAAGGTAAAAGTCCTGTCTCAACAATGCATTTTATTTTCTGCTTTTACTTTGATTCTATTGTTTGAGTAGCATATTCTTTCACTGTATTTTTTTGGTCTTCAGTTTTACAGCAGGTCTCTGTTAACCTTTATAGTTACCCTTTTCCAATATAAATTCTTGGGTATCCAATTTCTTGAAAACAGATAGCTCACTTTATGTAAGTAACTCTGGAAAGAGCTAGATGAGTAAATTCAGTAATTTTAATATTAAGTTTGGTGAATTGTTACAGTATTATTTAAAAAACAGTCAGTTGTAGAAAATGTGATACTTTGGAACTCACTGACTATACAAAGTTGCAGTTTGTTCAGTGTTTTCTCCAACAAATATCCACAGTCATTAACATGAGAGAGAAATGCTTCTCTATTAAATGTTTTAATTTTCTTCCAGTTTATTTTTTTCATGTTTTATCTTGAAAATGTTACCTAATTGGGGCAACAGGGTTGGCATTTCCTTGATAATAGCCCAAGTTGTACTAGATATGTGTGGAGTAGAAAATCAGAAGGACCAGCAAAATAATATCTAGTGATACTTGATATCAAGACTGCAAGCATGAAGCTTGAAATACCTATATGCAAGCTAAATAAATATTTTTTGTTAGTATATAGCGCCACCCAGTGTTATAGAATTCTCCATGGAGCATTCTATAGAGTAGACTCTTGTGCCAAGGTGGAAAGGAAAACAAATGACACTTTCTGGTCTAAAATTAAAATTTTCTTTTTGAACTTTGTTCAGGGATATTGTATCTGTTAGTTTAGTAGGAAACATTAGATGGAAATAAAACAGCTATAACAACAGACTGGAATGGTCATTCCAATTTCCATATCTTGGTAATACATCTCTTTCTGAGGGGAAAAAAAAAGTCCAGCAAAGTTGTAACAATATACTAATTCACTTTACATTACAAGGTCCTTTAAGACATTCCAAAAAGATAATTCCGAAGGCCATTGTATATTCAGGTGTATTTTGTGTCTCTACATGTCAAAAATTATAACTATTCTTTTGAATTAAATTATACATGCAAATGAGAATACATTTACAGAAAGAAGCACTAGAATTTTTAGTTTTTAATGGTGACTTTTGCTATAGGGATTTGTTTCTGTAAAGAGATGCTATTTGTCAATTAAGCCATGCACAACTAAAGCATAAATATTCATATTTAAGAAGATTTAGGAGTAAAAGCTAATAAAAAAAGAGATTTAATTCATTAATTATCTGTTGCTGTGGTACAGAAAATGTAAAATTTCCTTTCCCTCAGTCCTCAGAAAATAAATAGATAGGTAGGTAGGTAGGTAGATATATGGATAGATATAGTCTAAGATTATGAATTGTAGTTTATATTTATTTTTTTTTTCTGTTTCTTAAGTGTGCAAGAGTTTTCATTACTTTATCTTGGTGCCTTTTTAAATTTTGCTTTCAGTGATACCCTGAAAATATATGCCTCTTGTTTTCAAATGACAAGGATTTCTTCTTTTGCTTAGTCTATATCACTTCAAACTTGGGCTTTCTATAACTCAGTAATAACTTTTCTCATTAAAATGGTTTTATTGCCAGGTTCTGTCATGGGTACTAACCTTATTTTGATCCCCTTAACTTGAAATATTTTAGTCAGTGCTTAGCAAATGTTACCTGTTGTTAATTTTCTAGCTGTTTCTACTCTGGATATTATCATCAATTTGTATGACAGTTTTATTTTTATTCAGATAACATTACAACACTGTACATGATTAAAAAATATAGAATCCCATCTCTTTTGGTGCATGTTGCCACAAGACACCTACAACCAAGGTACCCATAGTCCATTGGGCCCCTGCCCCCTTTCCTCCTGCTTTAATTGCTCAGATCCTATATCCAAGTATGTTGACTACTTTGAGCTGTGTTTCTTGGTTTGTCTTCTGTCATCATTATAGGGAAGATCCTTGTTATCTCATAAATTTTCTCATTTAATCTATTTCTCAAATCTTCTTTTACTCAAATAGGCACAGAAAGATGGACTGAAAAATTTTCTCATTGTATTTCCAAATATAATGCAACTCATTAAAGGCAAGAATTATGTCTTTCCATATATATTATCAGTATTTGATACTGTGCATTCTTTTTTGACCTATACTCATAAAGGAACAACTAAGTAGTAACACAGAGCAAGCTACTGATTGTGAGGGGTGTTCAGTGGTGTTTAGTGGGAAGATTCATTATTAATGATCACTTTTTTGAGGAATGAACATGCCAACTTTTTCTCAACAAAGTTAGTTTAGTAAGTCGCTTATATGAACAAGGGTACAGGTCCCACTAAGAGATAAATGTCTGGAGATTTGGTTAGGAAGAAAAGGAGAGAAGTAGTATACAGTCATTGAGGTAAGAAGAAAAAGTAATTAATAATAATAATTAATAATTAATCTGTTATTGATGGTGAAAAATTCAATGTAAGATATATGACAAGTCTACAAAGGAAATAAAACATTATCTAATAGATACAAAGTGGTTGGCCTCCCCGGTTGCGCAGTGGTTGAGCACTGGGTTGCAAAGCTGCCTGCAGCCTCTGCAGCACCAGTTTGATCCCCAGGCGCCGGGTGAGGGTCCCACATGGCTCGCAGACCTCTCCTGCCACCCGCTGCTCCCCTCAGCAGTGTACTTTGTCAGTCTGCCTGCTCTGCTCTCTGCTCTCTGCCCTGACTCTGGTGAATTCTCTTACCCTTCCGTGCTTTTGACTGTACCCAGTGCTTGTATAAATAAATAAATAAATCTTAAAAAAAAAAATAGATACAAAGTGGAGTGTAGCCAGTGTCCAAAGCACACTCTTATTTCAACTAGATTAAATCCATCCCCCTTTTATGAATAAGGAGGAATATTTGCTATTAGAACATATTTTATCATTATCATTCATACAGCTTTTTATACAGTGAACTTAACATGTTTTAGTTACTGTGCTTAAACTCTCATTTTAACGTATATTTTTGTTGTTCTTATATGCTCCCTGGCTAAAGAAGTTTTTTAGTATATAGAGACCTAGTTTTATAGTATATAGAGACCTAGTTTTATAGTATATAGAGACCTAGTTTTATAGTATATAGAGACCTAGTATATAGAGACCTCTTTCTAGAAAAGATAGATGTCTGTTATTTGAGTCAGACTTGATGTCTATGCTAGAAGACAAGGAACATAAGCAGTAGCAAACTTCCAGACTACCTGGTCAGGATGGCCAGTAAATTCAAACTTCACACTTCACTTTTTCTTTGAAACATGCTAGAAATAAAATTTTAAAATAATATTTTTTATAAATTGGTGATTAACCCATGAATTTTCTACTGTTAAAGACACTAAATAAGCAGAGGCATTATTATATTTTGATTCTTCAGTTGTAAAACATTGAATGATATATCATTGGGACAGAGGACAAGAACCTTGTACTTGGCACGGGCTTGAAAGCTAGAATAAATGTTTGTATATGCAAGAAAAGTGACCAAAAGGTCTTTGATCATTTCTAGATGCTGTATTTTGTATAAAGCTGCTTATCTTGAAAGACTGACAAATGTGAAAAAAGTCATTTCAGAATGGACCCTGTTAACTCAATGATTAGATCTAGATTAGCCTTGGGTTAGGACAATGTTGGAGTCAAAATAATTCCTGACTCCAGAATGGGATCTAGAAAACATGTGAAGCAAATAAAAAACTATTGGACAAAGATGGAGGCAGGGAGAAAGAAAAGTGAAAAGAGGGAGTAAATAAAACAGAGAGATAAGAGTACGAGAGTGTACACATGAGAGACTTCTGAAAATACTGCACTTGCATAATATTTACTTGGCTCCCTTAAATGAAAGAAAATAACATTTTAACCAAAATTAATCCTTACATTTTCATGTAACATGGCCTTTGGAAAAAAAAAAAATATCTAATAGTTCTGCTGCTGAATCTAGATTCTCTGTATTGTTTTGAAATGGCACATTTAGAGTCAATATTCTCACTTACTTTCTTCAATTATAGACTTAATTGAGCAGTTTATTTAAATTATTTTTACATATAAAAGTGAGTCATTAGGTTCCAGTGGTTTAGTGCTCCATAACAAAACCACTCCAAAATTAGTGACTTAAAATTTATTTTGCCAACAATTTAAGGCATAGAAATTTGTAAAGTAATTGGATGGATGCTTTGTATTTGGATATGATACCTATGGACTGAGACTACAGAATCTGGGAGATCCACTTTCAAGACAGTGTCTTGCTTACAGGTTATTTGCCTCAGAGCTACTTGAACTTGAACTTTTCACATAGTTTCATCCTCTAGATCTCTACAAATGACTTGGGCTTTTTATACCTTAAAGAAACCAGTTGGCACTTTCAACTTCCTGTTTGTATATCTTTTGGGTCTAACTAGTTCATTAAATAATTTCCTATTTTGCACACAAGGAGGAACAAAATATGACACTTTGGCATGTGGATCATTTTGAGCTGAAGGCAATTAAAAGCCAGCACATTCAAGAAATGCTTCTTACCTCTTCATTAGTTGCCTAAAAGAAATTTATAGGAGATTTACGCTGGGAAGAAAACTTTTACCAGAGATAACTTTTTATATCAGAAATAATTTTCTGAATGGCATAATAATTATTTACCAAACATTTGCATTTTTTTCTTCCTGTCAGTTGCCTTCCTTCTCTCTGAAACCCTGGATACCTACCTCCTTATCCTTAGTTCAGGCTGGCCTATAAACCTTAATTTCTTGACAGTATTTGGATTCCTGTACATACAATTTTTTTTCCTCATGTTGGACTGTCTTATGTTAATTAAGTCATTGGAGTAGTCAAAGAACCTAGAATGAAATAAGGGGAAATGTTTTCTTCCCCTACAGATGTTATCATGAGCACTAGTGCACTAAATTCTCCACTAGTCCTTCACATAAATTTCTCTGCTCTGAATTCAATTTTCTTGTCTTCCCAGTCTTCCCTCAGATCTTTGAGACCCTTCCAGGTTGCTCCCATCACCTATTACGACAGTGTCCTGCTTCCATTCAACTAGTTCCATATCAAAAATAACAAACCACCCTGAAATGTAATCATATAAAACCAATTTACTTGCTCAAATTTTTATGACAGAGATTCAGGAAGAGTTCACTAAGGTGGATTAGCTTTTGATCTATATATTATAGGTTGAGGTGACTGGAGATCACTATTTCACTTTTAGGATGGTCTTTTTATGAAAAAAATTGGAAATTAGATGATTTTACACCCTTTCCTCTCTCCTTATAATAGCTAACCATCCATGAATCTCTCCAAGAGCATAAACTGAAGTTTTCACAGCCTGAGGTGCCAGAATAATTGCACTCATTGAAGCTGCACAATTTTCAAGGGACAGGCAGTAGAAACATCTAGGCTTATAAATGTTACCCTAAGGGGGGCGGAGCAACATGGCGGCGAGGAGACTCTGAGAGTAAGATCTCCCATTAAAAAAAGTTAATAGGGAGGAAAAGCGGCAGGTCCCAGTGAGAACCGGGACACGGAAGATAAACGGACGACTCCAGCAAACTGCCCGAAGAAGAAAGTTGCCATAAAAGAGGACCAGAAGGGAGGGAAGCTCAGAACCCTGCTCCCCTCCCCCACCCACAGAGGCGGCACTCTCCGACCGGCAGAGAGGAGAAAAACAACAAACTAAAACTGCCAACAAGAACAAAGGACGCAGCAAGCGGGACTGTGAGTGGAAAGGAACTATTGCAGCCACCACACCCCGTGAACGGGAGCTGTGGAGAACCCCCGCAGGATCCGCCGCGGAGGTGAGCTCTGGGCGCCATTGAAGAGAGCCCGCCCAGGAGGAGACCAGCACCAGCACACAGCCCCGGCCGCCAGGTAAGCCTGCGCAGAAGCGGCGCGCCGGAAGGCGGAGCGGGATTGCGCGGATCGGATCGCAGCTGCCCAGGTCCCCACGCCTGCGACCTAGGCTTGCGGGGAGACGACCTAGGCTTGCGGGGAGACGCGCGGAGGCCCTCCCAGAGTGAGCAGGAACCAGGCGCCCAGGCAGGGGAGCGGGATTCAAAAGGCGCCATTCCCGCGACACTGATCTGAGCTACAGCCCGCGTCCTGGAACTGAGGGCTTTGGAACTGAGACCCGGGGCACGAAATTAGGGGCGTGGGTTCCCCACGACGGTGGGGCACAAGGCAGACACAGCACCCCAAAGCCGTTGAGGTGTACCCTACCATCCCTGCTCTGCTCCCTGTCCCACGGGGTGGAAAATCAGCTCCCCAAGGGCTCTAGGAGAGATCTCTGGCGCCACCTAGCGACTTGAAGCCAGCAGAGGCTCCTGAAGGAGATAGTGGCCAGCTGGGGAGTTAGCCCACGCCGGGCCCCTTCCGACCAGTAGTCTGAGCCCACAGGGGGAGCAAGCACCCACAGCCGGGCAGACCAGGCACGCAGAAGAGTGTGCCTGACACCGTACGCACAGGGAGTGTGTCCCACATCACCATTTTAGAACAGGGACATTTCTTCAGTAAAGACTACCTGCAGAAGGCTTCCTCAGGAGCCAGAGGTGAGCGGGGGAAGTTCGCCCATGCCAGACCCCCTCTGGCCTGCAGTCCAAGCCCAGAGGGGGAGCAGGAACCCACCGCCGGGGCAGACAGGCGCACAGGGGAGTGTGTCCCCACATCAGCATTTTAGAACAGGGACCTTTCTCCAATAAAGACTGCTTGAAACTGACAGATGACTCCTGGAGGAACCAGGGGGGAGCAGAGAAGCCCACCCAAGATGCCGGCCAGTCCCAACTACACAGTGTCCCAACGCATACAGCAAATTAGAAAACAGACTGTAGGGAGGAGAAGAACCACACGCAACCTAGCAACTCTCCAGAGAAAAAGCACACCACAAAAAGAAAACCAGCCCCCAGATGGCAACGACAGTAACTTGGAAGAACTTCTGAGCCTTCCAGAAAGAGAATTTAAAATTGCCGTGATTAAAAAACTGACAGAAGTCATAAAGGAAAACAATGATAAGGGAAAAATAATCAACGATCAGAAGAATGAAATTGAGTCCCTAAAGAGGGAAGTAAAAGAAATGCAGGAGATCAAAGAATTAATGGAAGAACTAAAGAATTCTGGGAAAAGCAATGAAAGCAGAATTGATGAAATGGAAGAACGAATAAGTACTCTTGAAGACACAGAAATAAAAAGAACCAAAACAGAAAAGGAAAGAGAAGTACGAAGGAAAAAGAATGAAGAAAGACTTCGGGAACTATCTGACTCCATGAGGAAAGGAAATATAAGAGTTATAGGAATACCAGAAGGAGAGGAGAGAGAAGTAGGAACAGAGAAAATATTCAAAGAGATAATTGAAGAGAACTTCCCAAATGTGAAGGAGGAGCTGAAAATTGATATACAAGAAGCAAGAAGAACACCAAACTTCCACGACGAAAGGAAAAATACAGCAAGACACATAATAGTAAAGCTCCCAAGAATCCAGGACAAGGAAAAAATAATGAAGCTGGCAAGAGGGAAGAAACAGATAACATTCAAAGGAAAGCCAATCAGGCTGACATCAGACTTCTCCGAAGAAACACTACGGGCAAGGAGAGAGTGGAGGGACATAGTCAACAGACTCCAAGAAAACAGATGCCAACCAAGAATACTCTATCCCGCAAAGCTCTCCTTCCTCTTTGAAGAAAGAATATGGACTTTCCCAGACAAACAGAAACTCCGGAATTTCATTGCAACTAAACCCCCACTCCAAAAAATACTACAAGGAGTCCTAAAGCCAGAACCTAGAGGGACGAATAACAATGAAAGAAGGCCAAAAAAAAAAAAAAAGTTATTAAAAGAATAAATAAATAAAATCAAAGGAAAGACAAACACAATGGCAAATACAGATGTTAACATATCAATATTAACTCTAAATGTAAATGGACTAAATTCTTCAATAAAAAGACACAGAGTTGCAGCCTGGATTAAGAAACAAAACCCAACCTTTTGCTGTCTCCAGGAAACACATTTAGCTACAAAAGATAAAAATAGGCTCAAAGTTAAAGGATGGAAAACAATCCTTCAAGCAAATGGACCAAAAAAGAAAGCAGGAACAGCTATACTTATATCAGATAAAACAGATTTCAAACTCAAAAAGATAAAAAGAGACCCCAATGGTCACTACATTATGATCAAGGGGACAATACTTCAAGAAGAAATAACACTCATTAACATATACTCACCAAATGAAGGAGCACCAAAATATATCAGACAACTGTTGTCCTCCCTGAAAACAGACATCAGAGAAAACACATACGTAGTGGGAGACTTCAACACACCACTATCAACAATGGATAGATCAACAAGACAAAAAATAAGTAAAGAAACCAAAGCTCTAAATAAGGACCTAGAGCAATTGGGCTTAACAGACATCTATAGAACACTAAACCCCAAAAAAACGGAGTACACATTTTTCTCAAGTGCACACGGATCATTCTCCAGGATCGATCACATACTGGGGCACAAGACAAACATCAACAGATACACCAAGATTGAAATCATATCAACCATCTTTTCTGACCATGAAGGCATCAAACTAGAAATAAACCATAAAAAGAAGGCAAGGAACTTTCCTACCTCATGGAGATTAAAAACCACACTACTGGAAGACCACTGGACTAATGAGGAGATGAAAGAAGAAATTAAAAAATTTTTTGAATTGAACGACAAGGAGGACACCAATATCCTAAATGTATGGGATGCAGCAAAAGCAGTAATAAGAGGTAAATATATAGCAATAGAAGCTCACATCAAGAAACAAGAAAGAACTCAAAGAAACAACCTAATCTCGAAGCTCAAAGATCTAGAAAAAGAACAACAAAAAAACCCCAAAACCAGTAGAAGAAAAGAAATAATAAAAACCAAAGCAGAAATAAATGAAATTGAAACTAAAAAAACAATCCAAAAGATCAATGAAACCAAGAGCTGGTTCTTTGAAAAAATCAATAAAATAGACAAACCCCTAGCCAGGCTCACAAAGGAAAAAAGGGAGAAAACACAAATAAACAGGATCATCAATGAAAGAGGAGAAATCACAATGGACACAGCAGAAATCAAAAGAATAATCAGTAACTACTATGAACAGTTATATGGAAACAAGTCTAACAATCTAGAGGAGATGGACAAATTCCTACAACTCTACAATCACCCAAAGCTAGATAAAGAAGAAATAGAACACCTAAACAGACCAATTACAATTAGCGAAATTGAAATGGTAATCAAAAACCTCCCCAAAAACAAAAGCCCAGGACCTGATGGATTTACAAATGAATTCTACCAAACATTCAGAGACGAATTAGTGCCTATCCTTCACAAACTCTTCCAAAAAATTGAGAAGGAAGGGACAATACCAAACACGTTCTATGAAGCCAACATTACACTAATACCAAAACCGAACAAGGACAACACAAAAAAGGAAAACTACAGGCCAATCTCCCTAATGAACACTGATGCAAAAATCCTCAATAAAATTTTAGCTATCAGAATCCAACAATGTATCCATAAGATAATTCACCACGACCAAGTTGGATTCATTCCAGGGGCACAAGGATGGTTTAACATCCGAAAATCAATCAACGTTATCCAACACATCAACAAAAAGAAATATAAAAACCATATGATAATATCAATAGATGCTGAGAAAGCTTTCGACAAAGTAACACCCATTCATGATAAAAGCCCTTGAAATTCTTGGGATACAAGGAATATACCTCAACATCATAAAGGCCATCTATGACAAGCCAACAGCCAGTATCATTCTCAATGGTGAAAAGCTGAAAGCAATTCCATTAAGATCTGGAACAAGACAAGGATGTCCACTCTCACCATTGCTTTTCAATATAATACTGGAAGTCCTAGCCAGGGCAATAAGACAAGAGAAAGACATCCAAGGAATCCAAATAGGAAAAGAAGAAGTCAAACTATCACTATTTGCAGACGATATGATATTATATATAGAGAACCCCAAAAACTCCACAGAAAAGCTAATTCAACTCATCAATCAGTTCAGTAAAGTGGCAGGATACAAAATCAACACGCAAAAGTCAGTAGCCTTCCTATACACAAACAATAAATCTGAAGAAGAAGAAATCAAAAAGACCATCCCTTTTGTTATTGAAACAAAAAAAATCAAATATTTGGGAATAAATCTAACAAAAGAGGTAAAGGACCTATACAAAGAAAACTATAAAACACTGTTAAAAGAAATAGAAGAAGACACAAAGAAATGGAGAGACATCCCCTGCTCATGGATTGGAAGAATAAACATTATTAAAATGGCCATCCTTCCAAAAGCAATATACAGATTCAATGCTATTCCAATCAAAATTTCAATGTCATTCTTCAAAGAAATAGAACAATTATTGATGAAATTCATATGGAATCACAAAAAACCCCGAATAGCCAAAGCTCTCCTGAAAAAAAAAGAAGGGAATGGAGGCATCACACTCCCAGACTTCAAACTCTACTACAAAGCCATAATCATCAAAACTGCATGGTATTGGAACAAGAACAGACATACAGACCAATGGAATCGAATAGAAAATCCAGAAATAAACCCACAGATTTATGGTCAACTAATCTTTGACAAAGGAGCAAAGAATATGCATTGGAGCAAAGAAAGTTTGTTCAATAAATGGTGCTGGGAAAACTGGGTCGCTACATGCAAAAGAATGAAGCTTGACCACCACCTCACACCATACACAAAAATCAACTCAAAATGGATTAAAGAACTAGACATAAGACCTGAAACCATAAAATATATAGAAGGAAATATAGGCGAAACACTACGTGATTTGCACATCAAAGACATCTTTACAGACACATCACCCAAAGCAGTGATAGTGAAGGCAAAGATAAACAGCTGGGACTACATCAAATTAAAGAGCTTTTGCACAGCAAAAGAGACAATAACAAAAACAAAGAGAAACCCCACCAACTGGGAGAACATTTTTGCACCCAACACTAATGATAAAGGACTGATCACAAAAATCTGCAAAGAGCTGATGAGACTCAACAACAACAAAGAAAATAATCCAGTCAAAAAATGGGCAGAAGAGCTTAAAAGAAACTTCTCTGAAGAGGAAATGCAAATGGCCAACAGGCATATGAAAAAATGTTCAACATCACTTGTCATCAGGGAAATGCAAATCAAAACTACCATGAGATACCATCTTACACCAGTGAGAATGGCACATATTAAAAAAACTAGCAACAACAAATGTTGGCGAGGGTGTGGAGAAAAAGGAACTCTTCTGCACTGTTGGTGGGAGTGCAAACTGGTCCAACCACTGTGGAAAGCTGTGTGGAGATTTCTGGACCTACTAAACATAGAGCTTCCATATGATCCAGCAATTCCACTCCTAGGTATTTACCCAAAGGACACAGAAACATCAATTCCAAAGAACACCTGCACCCCTATGTTTATAGCAGCACTGTTTATAATAGCTAAGCTTTGGAAACAACCCAAATGCCCAAAAATAGATGACTGGATCAAGAAGATGTGGTACATATATACCATGGAATATTACTCAGCATTCAAAAAAGATAAACACATGCAATTTGCAGCAACATGGATGGCGCTGGAAGGGATCATGCTCAGCGAAATAAGCCAAAAAGAAAAATACCGGATGGTCTCACTCATAGCAGGAATCTAGAAAACTTAAATAAGGGACCAGGAAAATGAATAACTATAAGATAGTGAAAATCAAAATCAACAAAAAACTATGAACCAGAGACACTTTTAGGGGGGCGGGAGGGGAGGGATTGGGGTCAGAATGGGGGGGCTGCAATTGTATGGGGAATATAACAATAAAATTTATTAAAAAAAAAATGTTACCCTAGTATTATTGTATTCCGTTGGTCAATTCAATCTCAAGACCTATAAGATGTAAAAGTCTGGAGAGAAAGACTCCATCTCTGGATGAGAGGGTGACAATGTCATATTACAGGTAAGTATGACTTTTACAATAAAACACTTAACATGAAAGCTCCTCTCTCATTAACTAATCACTTCCCAAAGATTCCACCCCCTTATACTATCAACTTGTACATTAGATTTTCAACCTATAAATTTTGAGGAGCCATAAAGATTCAGCTATTAGCAAGTATTAAAGCTAGTACCTTAACTTGTTAATGTGGATTTTCTTAGATAATTATAATTTCCTTTTTTATTTTTTAAAGATTTTATTTATTTTTACATAGAAGAACTGGGGTGTAAGCCAGGGGTGGAGGGTATGGAGATTCACCAGAGACAGAGTCAGGAGAAGAACAGGCAGATCTACTGAAATATATTAGTAAGGGGAGTAGAGGGTGAAACAGGAGACATCTGCTGCACCATAGGGGTTAGTTCCCTAGACTGGGATCAAACTCAGGCAGTCTCTGTGGGCCATCATGGTTGAAGCATTGAGAATTAATCCTTAGGCCACCAAGGTGGTCTAACAACTATAATTTTCTAAGTGAATTTGTGAAAATTGGGAGGTATTTATCAGATTTTTATCAATGTCTAACACAATTCAGAATGCTATTATAAAGTCAAATTTTAGTATACAATTTATGACATAGTATATAATAGAAGAATCTATACATAGTATATAAGTATATATAGAAGGAAGATGTCTTTGCTAGAGAAATGATTTCTTAACAAAAGAATTAAATGATATTGATCATTCTAGTTTTTCACATTAAAGCATTCCTCTTTTATTTATATGACTCAATTTTACAAAAGAATCGAAGATGAGACAGTCAATAGTTTAAAGTAGAATCCATAAACTATTTCACATCATTTTTGTGGATGAGATTGTATGTTGTTAATTGAATAATAATTCGTCAGGTTTAACCAATTTAAAAAGATAATAGACTATTCTCATAGTGAAAAGAAGCTTTTATGTACTATATGTTTATCAACTCTAAAAATGTGGAAATAAAAGTAACTAAAAGATTCCTTTTCTTGTATTCAGAGTTAAGATTTCTACGTGTTTAATCACTTTCTTTCAATTTCAGAACACCTGAATATTATATCGACATTATTGTTTGTTTTCACTTTATCATTGATTTAGCGATAATACACTATCATCATATAGTAAAGTCACAGTAGCAGATTCATATTACAAGGTATTTTATTATATGCCAATTAATACTTTTATTTTCAGTGTTTTATCAATAACTATTTAATTATAGTTCCAGTTAAGATTTATTCAGTTTAGTAAAATATATTATATGCCATCTTCGGAAAAATCCACTTACATAAAATATAATAGCAAAGTAAAAAAAAATAAAAAAATGAACCCTCTAAAATACCAGTTGAGGACCTCACTGGTGGTGCAAGGGGTTAAGATGCAACCTATGAAGCTATCCGCAGCCACTGCAGCACGAGTTCAATTCCTGGCCAGGGAGCTACCCCCATGGCTCAGCAGACCTCTCCTGACTTGCCCGCAGCTCCCCTCAGCAGTGTATTTCAGTACATCTGCCTGTTCTGTTCTCCACTCTGTTTCTAGTGAATCCTCTCACCACCCCCCACCCCTGCAACTCTGGCCTTACCCCAGTTCTTGTATGCATAAATAAGTCTTTAAAAAAGTAAAATAAAATAAAATCCCAGTTGAAAGGGTTCTAAGAAAATGGTTAAAAACAAAATAAAGTCAATTTCATTTTCTAGGCACTGCTATGTTACAGGTAACTCACAGAGGGAATATGGTGATTTAATTGTCTGGATGGCACAGCAAGAGATCCTCTGAAGTTAGACTGAAGTTCACTCTGCAGTACCTTACTTCTGTTTCACACAAACACTCTTTCTTTAGACACTCAGCATGGTACTCAGTAAACATAGATTTGAGAGGCTAACAAAGAAGAAATGCTATTATTTATTATTCACCACTCTCTTCGGGCCCCTTGCCACTTGGAGTTAACATATTTCCCTATGAAATATTTAACTCCCAATGGTTCATGTCAGGTAAAACCAAGTCAGACAATGTATAAAAGTCAAGAAAAACAGCATTAAAAGTTTGAATTTGTATTAATTTAAATTCCTTTTTAGAAACATGACTAAACAAAGGCATGGTGAATATTTCTTATGAAAGAGGTTACAATTCACTTCTAGAAATCTTTGCAGTCAATTCTCAAATTTCTATAGACACATTATCCACATTGTGAAAATATCTTTAGCAAAACAAATGCTCTTGATTGCTACTTAATTGTTTGCTTTGCTAGTCCTTTTTCACTCTTTATTTTAAATACTTTGAAAAGATTCTAAAAACATGCCCAAAATATGACACTTAGTAATCCCATGATCCACAAAAGATTGAGAAAACCAGTGTTCTATGAATATGTGCCTGAAAGTACATTGTTTAATACTTACATACAGCTTTTATACTATCTTTGATTTTAAAGGGAAGAAGTCTGTTCAAGTGTAGATTTTGTTTTTTTTATTTTCATCCTCATCACTGAAAAGAAGAAAATACATTTTTATGTTAGTTTCTGAATTAGTATTTTTGCCCTTTCTTTTTAATATAGCAAATGATCATAAGCAGATACTTAAAATACCACATGGGTGTATCATGAGTCAGAAATCCTGGCATAATGTGGCTGTATTAAATGAAAAACTCTCTAAAAACAGATTTTTTAAAAATATTTATTTATTTATGCACACAAGAGCTGGGGTACAGACCAGAGATGCGGGCAGTGAGAGAATTCACCAGAGACAGAATGGGGAACAGAACAGGCAGACTGACTGAAATACACTGCTGAGGGGAGCAGTGGGCGAGAGAGGAGAGGTCTGCTGCACCATGTGGGATGCTCCCTGGCCTGCCAGGGGATTGAACTCGTGGTGCAGAGGCTGCAGATTGCTCCATAGTGCTATGCCCAATCCCTTGCACCACCAGGGAGGCCCTAAAAACAGATTTTAATAAGGACTATTGCAAGAGGGGAAAAGAAATCTCAGTATAGAACTGAATTCATTCTGAATACTGCATGGACTAGTGTCCAAGAAGTTCTTAATCCTACATGCAGAACCCCTTTATGTTTGCTATATCTCGTTGGCTGGCACCACATCAGGCTGAGTTCCCACTCAAGACTGTGAGTCATTGGGGTTTTTGTAGCATGCTGTCCACTGTAGCTACCTTTTCCATTGGCAGAATAAACACTGCTATTAAATGTTCATAAGAACCAATTTCTGGGTTTTATTTCTATCAAAAATGTTAAGGATAAATTAAAAGAAAATATTTAAAATGGGCAGGTTGTTTATGCTTATATTAAACATTGAGCAAATGTGGATAGAATAAATAAGAAATTAACTAATATAGGTTATTATAATTTGACTGTGTTTTTCAGTAATCAGAACATTAATGATAATAGTTTCTACATTAGGGTATACATTTCAGAAAAACTGTGCAATCACAATAACACTAAAAATCAGATAATTTAGTCCTATGACTTTCTATATCACTGTTGAATATGGCAAGCATGAAACAATTGACTTTTCTTTATACCCAGTGCTCCTTACGACCATATTTGTTACACTCCAGTTGAACTCTTCTCATTTCATATGTGTCCCTCTTCTGACCATTTCTGTATCTTTGATGACAAATTGTGTTTGCATGGAATGTTAACTGCTTCTCCCCTGTGTATCTGAATTCCCCCTCTTTGTCAACATGGCTCTAAAAGAAATAATCTCAGGCACACGATTTTTGGAGAACCTCCTGGCAATTTCCCTTCTCTGAACATTCATAGCTCTCTTTGGGGATATCACTTTTATGCACTTATAATTAGTGGTGTTTGTGTTGGCCTGAGAACATAGGTAACATGCTTAATAGTATTTCTGAGATTAAGTACCCCATGATCTATAAATTTATATATATATATATATATATACACATACATGTATATGTGTGTTCCTTCCAAACTACTGTGTCAAATTTCTATTCATGGTACCTCTCCTATTCACTTGTATGACCTTAAATAAGACACATAAAATTGATATTTTTTTCTATTTAACAGTAATATATGGTAGTATATAATTTTTTATTTTTTGTTAAATTGTCAGTTATTTTATATAATTTGGGGAGTATACAAGCATGCATACGTGCTTCATTCACTCTACATAAAGATCCAGGGTCTCTGTCTTACCCCTTTTCCTATCCCCTCCCTACTGCCCTCATTCTCACTAGTAACCGGGATATTTTTCACAAAGTCTAAGAATTATTTTTGCTATGCTTTGCCAGCTTGTTTTCTTTGCTTTGTTTTGTTTATATATTACACAAATGAGTGAAACAAGCTGGTAACTATCTTTCACATACTCACCCAGCATATTCACTCAAGATCTACCCATTTTGCCCTCAAAGCAATTACTTCATCTTTATAATAACTAAGTCTTTCCATTGAGTATTTATTCCACAATTTCTTTATCCATACATGTCATTTGGCATTTAGATTTGTTTTATGACTGGGATATTGTATAATACAGGAGGGCATAAATCACTTTGTATCAGCATTTTAACATTCTTTGGCTAAACACCTTGCTGTGGCTTTGCTGAAGGATAGGGTATTTCTAATTTTTTTAAGGACTCTCCATACCACTTTCTATAGAGTCTGCATCACATTACATTCCCATCAATAATAGATGAGAGTATCTTTTTTCTACATCTTCACCAACATTTGTGTTTCCAGTCTTTGTAAAATAAGCCATTCTTCTAGGGGTGAGGTGATAGTTCATTGAGGATTTGATTTGCATTTTCCTGGAAATAAATGATGCTGAAATTTTTTTTTCATGTGCCTGTAGACTGAATGCAATCTTCAGAAATGTATCTCTTTAGATTTTTTGCACATTTTTTAATTGTATTGTGTTTTTTTTAAATATCCTTTTGTATGAGGTATTTATATATTATGGATATTAGCTCCTTGCCAGGCATATGATATACAAATATCATATATATGATATATATTTATATATATGTATATATGTATATATATTTCCCAGTCTGCAAATTGCCTTTTTGTTTTAGTGGCAGTTACTTTCAAGGTAGAAAATCTCTTTAGTTTGATGTAGCCCTATGGTTTGTTTATGCTTTTACTTCCCTTATCACTGGAGTGCATCCCCAAATATATTTCTGCAGTTGATATCCAGGGGTGTATCACAAATATTTTCATTTATATATTTAGTAGTTTCAGGTCTTATATCCAAGTCTTTATTCTATTTGATTAATTTTTGTGCATGAAATTTAGTACATACATATATATATATATATATACACACACACACACGTACATGTATATATATAATTTATTTATTTAACTTGGGTTTTTTTCTTTAAGGCCCTTGTTCTATTAGCATACAAACAGTATGTTTTTATGAATAGTATATTGTCTCCCATTAAGTAATTTTGCATATCTTCATTTAGACTTTGTTCAAGATTATTAGGTATCATTTATCCAATTGTTTCCCTTATACTTTTAGTGAGAGGAATTCTTCTTCATATTTTAAACTAATATAATCTGTTATTTCTCCATCATTGTATCCTGGACACTTGCTATCTTTCAAAGTCTAAAATTCAGTAAGTACAAATAAAGCAAATGTGTGTGTGTGTGTGTGTGTGTGTGTGTGAGAAAAATTTATTTTGACCTTGCTCACTTTCATCTCAGCTAATAACACTTTCAGGCACAGCTAGTTATATATTCACATTCAAGGTGACAGCATTCATTTTATTTATCTTCCATTAGACCTCTCCCAAGCCACATGATATTATCATAGAAAGCACCTTAAGACTGCCACTATAGACTATTTCTTTCTGTTGATTTTTTTTGCTGTTTTGACTTTTATATATCTCTTCTCAAAAGCATAGATTTCAGACTTCTTTTCTATAACTTGTCACCTAAGGGAATTTTCTACAATTGTTTCCAATCTTGTTGTTCTTATATATCACCCCCAAAGAAGAAAAGTGACAGATGTTATTATTTTTCCTGCTAAGCCATTTTTTACTCTCTGATTCAACTAGTTCTTTGTAACTATAATATTGTGATCCAAACACATTTTTGAACAAAAATTTATTTACCCTTTTTGCTAGTCATACTTCCTGGTTTATAGTTTATTCCATTTCTCTTAACTTTATACATTATAGCATTCTCATATTTCCCAGTACTGTCTCATAATTTAAGTTTTACTTTTACCAATCTCCATAAATAATTTCAGTCATTGACTTCAATGTTTCTATGACATCTTTACCTCTTACTCCCAATTATCTCTTATTCTGCTATTTTCTTTTATTCACTTCAGTATCTGGAACAGACCACCAATTAAACTATGTCAAGGTATCAAACTTTCTGTCAGCTGACAAAATCTGCCAAATGTCCTTTTATTTTAAAAAATTACTAGAAATTTTTCTTTGCATATATGGCATTCCCTTTGTGTTCAATGACAACTTTTCTGGGTGTAGATGAGCTTATTGGAATCCTTACTCCAGTCTGCCCTGAGATGCTATACACTGCCAATAGGTTCTTCCAAGCTAAACCTTGGCTTTTCATTATTTTAATAGAATCTTTTGATAAATACATGAATATACTCTCATAAATTATACTCTAAGATATGTGTTGCTTTCTTTTTATATTTATTAACATATATAATTAAAAATATTTAAAAAATAAACAGTCATTTTTGTACTTCCTATGAACTTAAATGTTGCTTTGCTTTACTAAAAAGAGTAAACATTTTGAGAACCAGATAATTTCTTATTTAACTTTTTATTCTCTGGTAACAGTGGGAATGCCTAATGCCTAATGTGTGATAGATATTTGCTGTTTATTTGTTTTAATAAATCATGCTTTATTATATAAAAATACATTCATTTATAAATTCAGTTGTAATGTTTAACTGAACACAAAAAGTTGAGTATCTAAATAGTTCAGATTTCAGTGTTCATAGTTGTCATATATAAACTAGACATAGATCAACTTCTATATTATTCTCAATAAAATAATCTGTGCCTTCTGTTCTCATTTCTTTGAACTTGATTTCTGTCAAATTTCAGAGAGTAAGGTGATTCAAAATCTGTCAGTTCTGGTACTTCTAAGGATCATCACTTTTCAAAGAAATATGTCTATGCTTTAGTTGAAGTTAATATTTCCTTTAGGCCAAAAAAACAAAAACAAAATAAAAAACACAGCCTGTTTGAAAGGGCCAGGGATAAGAAGTGTAGCTGCCCTAAATACAATATTTAATAATTAGTGCTAAATATAAATGTTTCCAACAACTTTAAATGTTCCACTTCCCTTATATTATGTAAATGCAAGGCACATCTCAGTGTGGCATCTTTTCAGAGTGAAGGGAATGCCTATTTGAGATATTATGCTAAGAAGAAATAAGATAAATTCCAAGGAAATCCAAGGAGAGTACAGGTCTTACATCTCACAGATGATTTGGAAAGATAGATGAATATGAATTTCTGTGTTTGAATATCTAAAGCCTTTTATAACATCAGATCGTTTGCTCTCAAATACACAGTTCTTGTCATGAAAATGCTTTTAATATTTTATTTAACAAAAAAGCACTCTGACTATATAGTTAAGAGAGGTTGACATATTAAATAGCATATACAAATATAAAGAAGTGGAGACATTTTTGAAAAGCAACTCAGTGAATTTGGGAAAGTGCTCCAAATACCTAGAGATGGTGCATCAATGACTCCACTGGGGGACAGGTGACACGTCATGTGTTGGGCATGACTCTGAATATTGAGACACATCACTGAAGAAAATAGCAAAATAAATCTGATTTCTTGGGTTCTAAAGTCTAGGAAAGAATTATTGATGTAAACAAATAAATATATGCAATGTATATTATGTGTGTAAATGACATAATTATGGGGAAAAAAACTACTAGTTTAGAGGAATAATGGAATGATGGACATAGTGTAGGTATGTTTAGAAATCAGGGTAAGCACTGATAAGGTTAGTTTTGTGTGAAGACTTGAAGAATAGACTTCAGTTGTCTGTGTGAATTTATTGGAAAAGGATTGTGAGGGGATCACACAACTTACTATTTATAACTGTTTGAAGGGAGGCATGTTGTGTAGGACAGAGCAAGAAATACTTAAATATTGTCTGTTTTGGAGAATTTAAGTAATAAATTGTTTGGTACTATATCTTTGTGATTTCTAATCTTATATAAAACAAGTAATATTATTGTCTAACATGAGAAAATTAGTTTTAGAGAAAATTAGTTTTAGAGAAATGAAAATTTAACACTCATAACTAGTAAATAAATCCAAGTATATATGTGAGCTTTTTAAAAGAATGTGCACACTATTTTCATAATGCAAGTTTCTTGCTGTACAAATTTCATAAATATAGTTAGCTTTTCTGACCAGTAGACACAAGTTATTGCTTAGAAAATTCAAATTCCATTTTCAGTAGTTTTAAATTTTCTTAATGAGAAACTGTCAATGGCATCTTATTCAAATCATCCTGCTTAAAGTCAGAACTTTTAAGTAAGTAGTGTATTTTTACATGCTTATGGTTTCATTTTAAGATTTTTTCTTTGTAATTTGACTTTACCAGAGAAATAGCTGATCACCATTATAATACATAGCTCATGGTAGCCTTTAAGTAAACTTATTTTACTTAAAGTATAACCAGTTGAAAGCAGTGATATTTTTATCTTAGAGAATATGCTTTTATCCTTTAAAAAGCTAACTATAAGATGCTTTGCATGCTATTAGGCAACGGAAAATCAATTATTTATATATATATATATATATATAGTTGAACACTGATTAATCTAAGGCAAATTGACTTTTGGGGGTTCTGGCATAGAAGGAATGAAACTAAAATTTAATCTGTCCTAATTGTTATCATGAAGGATCCATCAACTCAAACATTTTTCAGTTTTTTACTGGTACTATCTTAAGCAGTGCCAATGGCAGATGAGTACATTACTATTCTCTTCCCTAGTATCAAATCTTGCAAATTTAAATTTTACAAGAAATTTTAAAGAACATTTAAAAAGAAAAGGAAAATAAATCCACTGTTTTTCTATTTGTCACCTAATAATTCCGCACTAATTCTCATGATATAAAATAGAATTGGTGAAATATTGATTCATATTTCTATGTAGTTTTATTTCTTTACAAATAAATTCCAAATAGAAGTTTCCTAAAGCACTGATTCCTTCTATTTTATTTTACTTGACATTTTGAATGTAACCATATGAAAATTTGGTTACCTTGGAACTTACCAGTAGTTTCAGAACTCAAGAAAAAATATGGCTAAAATTAATAAATAAACTTATTTGCTTTTCTAGTTTTTTTAATGAATTCTTTTCTTAATTTTCAGATTCGCCTACTTTTATTAAAGTTAATATTCAGTGATCCTTTGTCAGTCTTTCAGTGGGAGTTTTTGATTCATAGTTCCTTCAAACTGAGAGTGATTAGATGCTATAAAACACCTTTTGTCACATTCTCCTATGAGAGTTGCAGTTATTATATGTGATTATTTTTTAAAGATTTATTTATTCATACAAGAACTGGGGTACAGGCCAGAGGTGCAGGGGGAGGGGGGTGAGAGGACTCACCAGAGACAGTGGGAGCAGAACAGGCAGATGTACTGAAATACACTGCTGAGGGGAGCAGCAGGCGAGACAGGAGAGATCTGCCACACCATGTGGGTATCTCCCTGGCTGGCTGGGAATTGAACCTGTGCTGCAGAGGCTGTGAACAGCTCCATAGCACTGTGCACTGGGGAGGCCCTATGCGATGTGTTTTGCTGAATGGCATCATCATTTACCATTTTTTCTATAAATGTTTTTAGGAATTATTCATTATTTCTTATATTCTAATTGATAATGTACTAAATTGATTTACTTTATTGTTATTTGTTTACTCTCTCCTCCCTCTCTTCTACATATTTTTAAATTGAAAATGGTTTTCCAGTTTTATTGATATATAAGGTATTAGTTTAAGGTATAGAAGATAATGATTTGATTTATGTTGAAAAATGCTACATAATTAAAATAGCCTCTAAATTCTTCTCATTTCTCTCCAATCTATTTTCTGTACTATTATGATTATGAATTTTATAAATGCAACACATGTCTTTACTATTCCACTTACATTTCATTTGTATTATTAAGAAATTCAAATCCTTGAACTTCATTCATTTTATTCTATGATCAAAGTTTTGTTTATTCTCCAATTCTCATCTTGTGCCCCCATGAGACTTGGCCTAGATAGTTGTATTTTCTTAAATATGTTGTATTGTAATTATTTCTTTAAATACAATCTCTTCTGTTGATAGAGGGCAGCAAAGGGCACTGAAACTGGCAAGAACACTGCCTAAATAGTTTACCGATCACTGTCTGAGTTTGTCACCTGCATGCACAATTGCAAGACTACTTAGGCTCAGAGAACAACAATGGGATTTATTTAACAAATTAGGGGAAAAATAAAGAATTACTGAGGCCAAAAATGGCCATATACCTCACCTGAAGGAGTGTCCAGTGTTTTCCTGTCCTAAACAAAAAGCAGTTACAATGGTGTCTTCCCTCCACTGAGGAAGCAGAGCTCCTCTCCTGAACAATAGGCCACGGTCCCAAGATGGTGTCTTCTTGCCTGCAGCAGGTGGTGGCCGGCCTATATGCCAGGTTCGAACTCACAAAGACAACAAAAGAAATAACAGGAGCTTTTTCCAGAGCTGCCGAGATGCCCCAGCACAGCACCAATAAGTGACACTCAAAACAACAGCTGTAGTAGCTGAACAAACCGACAAATGGCCATATCCACATATCACAGCAAGGCCCAGCTCGGGTTTCCGCCTTCTCTGCCAGGCCGTAACAGCAGCAAAAACAGCAACAGTTTCAATCTCTAGGTGTAGTGGCAAGATGGACACAGGGCAGGATCTCTATGACCCAAGGAGAGGGGCAAAGGAGGAGAGTCCTGGAGCCCTCAGTGGCTTTTGCAGGCCCTTATTGGGATTTACTAGGTACACGGCAGGCAGGGGTTCCAGGGTGGGGGGGGGGTGTCAGGAGGCTGGCAGTTCTCCCAGGCCCCAGGCAAGCTTCATTCTTTCTGGCCTCTCCGGCATTCTCTTCTGGTCTCTCTCTCTTCTCTGCTGGCTTCCCCATGACACTGCCCTTGTAAACCCAGTCTCTCAGTCCAGGTGTACCCACCTATGCATGCCCACACCCTACTCCAGGTGTCTGCCATTAGCATGCATTTAATCTAATGGCAGGAGGGCGGAAAAGCCTGATACTTTATTTTCCCTACACTAGGCTACTTGCAAAGTCTCCAAACTTTTCCTCTCTGTGGTTGACTGCTGGAGGCCTCTCCACATTCAGAGGCCTACAACAGCCTTCTGGAAGATCATAGTGGTGGGGCCTAAAATCACTGACCTGGGAAATGCTTAATTCTCAAATGCTGATATCCAAACACTGAATCCTCAAACGCTGAATCCCAAACACCGAATAATCCGCGGTGCTTCTGCAGTCCCTTATATTTCTTATCAGTCATTCCACCCCAAATATGATATTTTTTAGCAATTTCCTGGGGCAAATTTAACATGCCAAAATAAAAGCATCAGTCATTCACCAAGACACCTGGCTCTATAGATGTATAGAATAAAAATCCACTTTACAATAACTTCAAGATCTGACAGTGTAACTTGTGGCTGAAGCCACAGACTGTTACAGATGGTGCCCCCTGGAGGGGGGTTGCTGAAGATAGATAGCCCCAGGAAATTGCTAAAAAATATCGTATTTGGGGTGTTACAGTGACCTGTAACAGTCTGTGGCTTCAGCCACAAGTTACACTGTCAGATCTTGAAGTTATTGTAAAGTGGATTTTTATTCTATACATCTATAGAGCCAGGTGTCTCGGTGAATGACTGATGCTTTTATTTTGGCATGTTAAATTTGCCTGTTCTTTAAAATATTATATTTTGATTTAAAAAGTGTTTTTAAAGGTCACTGTAACATATTATTTGATAAAGAAAATGAGTAGTGAGATGGGAATCACAAGTACTGGACTCAAATATGAGTCACATGACAGTCATGATCCCTGAGCCTATGATCCCTGATCTATACAGTATCCAACCTGCCTATATCCAGCTTGCTGTGAGGATCACAAGTCATGAGATAAATAAAACTATTTTGTGTGAGATAAGTTTCAATAAAAATAATGTATTATCAAACTGGTGCAAATGCTAGTCTATTTTACCTTCTCAGTAAATTCAGTAATGTGAATGACAATAAGTTTGAGTGTTACTTAAATATATTTCTTATGTGAAAAGGAAGTTTCTGCATTATGACTTCTTTGAAGTACTTTTTCTATTTTCTCATGGAGAAGGTTGTTATATGTGACTGTTTTTTATTACTTACCATAAAAAGGCAGTTATGAATTTCTCCCATATGCTATTAAGAATTTTGATAAAACTATGTTTGTTTGATGATTAATGTGCATAGTCAAAACTCAATCATTTTTAGGATAATTACTTCTTCTGGAGAAAAACATAATGTTAAATAATAAATTGAAGTACATGGAATAAAAATTTCAGGATCACAATAGCAATTCACCTAAAAACTTTCAATGACAATAAAAGTATGGGAAAAGAGACAAAAATAGATTTGTTTGATTTATATAAGCATATTTCTAAATATCAAAGATTCAAAAAGTTCTTTCTTCTCAGATACTCATTTTTTCTTATTTTAAAAGGTGACAGATGGGGAGGATGGCTCAGACATTGATGGATGTTTTAATCCAGAAAGCAGATTTCCAAGTCTTGAATATATCTTGTCAGTTATCAACAGTAGCTTTGCTTTGGCCCTCAGTTCATTGCTTTTGTGTGAAACGAGAACCAACAAGTGCCGCTGGTGTTGCTTGCAGACACTGACATGACCTAAGAAGTGTTGTCTCTCAGAAAGTGTCTCTGGGAAATCTTTCCTGTAACAGGAATGATTAATTGCTCTGAGGTATGAGTAAAAGTACTATCAGAATTTTAAGCTTTTCAGATCAATTTTTGGGAGCTGGTAAAGAGGATACTGAGCTATAATAATCTGTTCCTATATTGTGTCACACTGCTTTTTATAATTTACCACTTTTATGCTTTTACAGTTCCTCTTATATATTCATTTTTTTGTAATATGAAGCAAGAATAGTTATTAATTTAATACTTTGCAAATATCAAACCGGCTCCATCTTTCCCTCTTTACTGATTTTCCAAACAATCTCCTTAATAGTCACACAAACAATATTGATTTTATAATAGTTGATTATAGTTTGAGTTAGCATTATTATTTTCATTCTAGCCACAACATTCTAGGAAGATGAAAGTATTTGTAAGGTAATATAGAGCTGGTTAATTCCATCTCCTTTCCTCATCGTCTTTCTCTTTATGAACTTTAGTTTATTACTTAAGCAGAAAACAAAACAAAAATATATTAAAAAGTTTCTTAGTGAAAGATTATTGAAGTCAAACTCTTGCCTGAAAGTAGTAATGTTGGCTCAAATGAAAGTTGCTTTTGGAAAATAATCAATATCGATATTTCCATTCTTTTAGTTATTATTCTGACTCAGAGGCAATAGCAATAACACTAACCTGTAATGTACACTCATCATTTCTTGGGTCTGCATTGGAGAATTTGTAAGCAATTTCATATTTTATTCTCATGATGTGCTAAAGATGATAGCGTTGAAGTCCACATTGGTTGACTGATTTCCCACATTCACACAGCTCATTTGACTGATGAAATAAGAAATTTCATTGTAATGTGTCGAACTCTAAAACCAGTGCTTTTTGTTTTGCTAAACAGAACCACTCAGGTTTTATCTCTAAAGTGTATTTTCTATTATCACTACTCTAAATTGCACTTGTGAGATTTTCAAATTAATTCCTCTCCTGTTTTTCTTGAAAATGCTCTCTGTAGAAAATGTTAGGGCAGATTAGACAACCAGACCAGAGAAAAGTTTGGGATTGCCCATTTAGGTTCCAATCTTGACTCAACCAATTTTAAGTTGTGAAGGACTCAGCACAATACTATCAATCTACATCATAATTTCTACAAATATAAAATGATGATGATAATAAACCACATCTTGCAATGAGAGGATGTGTAAATATCAATACAATGTATAATTTGGTGTTTTGAATAATGGCATACTAAATATATTGTTTTGTGACATTTAATTTAACATTTGGATTTTTTCATTTAAAGATAAAACTTTGTATCTTTCAAACTCTTGACATATTTTACTCTTTGATGACAGCTTTTTTTTAATGCAGATATTTCAGTATGTAATTCTAACATAAAAGAGTCTCTAGAGGAAAATAGAAACTACCAGTATTTACTCAAAATGACAGAATTGTGGTGACTAGAATTCCCTGGATAGAAAAGCAGAACTGCAAAAGGATTCTCTCTATGTTGCATATAATAATTTCTGTATAGATTTATAGATTATGCATGTTAGATATTGAAACTTCTAAATTTTGCGTTGTTAGTTTATCTAAGAAACATATTTTTAATTCAATTAATTTGGTACTCCATTTGCACAGTTTTATGAAACTTTGGAAAAAATGTTACTAGTATAACAATATCTTATCTATGTTTTCTTCTGAAGATATATTAAGATAACAGTGGCATAATATTTCAATAATCACTAGTGGGAATAGCCAGTCATGCATGAATATTGTTTAGCAACCAGTTCTTCAAGATAAAAGAAACACACACACACACACACACACACAGAGTTTTGTATTATGAGCTAATTTCCTTGGTGTGTCTTCTCCCAACATAGTAGATTTCAATGTGATATCACTAAACCTGTTGTTGGGAAAAACTCAAGCACATCCCTAAATGCAATTAGAAGCAACTTCGCTTGATCAGTCAATCAAATGCAAGTACATTTCTAAGGAAAATGGCATAAAATTTGGAAATAGAAAAAGATGCTATAAGACTATCAGAAATTATGATATTCTTTAATTGCTAGATGACCCATGATAGCATTTTTCTTAAAAAAGAACTAATCATGTAAAATCATATATAACTGACTTGTTCCATGGTAAGCATTCCTTGTTAGGAATGTAGTGCTTTGAGGTACAATTGTGTACTGTACTTCTCTAATGCACTACCTTATAGAACAAAAACATTTTGATATTTACCAGCAAATCTTAATTTGTTTTTCTTAAACTAGGTAAATCAATCATGCAGAGAGAGGATTACAGATTTAAACATGCTCAATAGCCCTAGTTATGAAAAAAATAATTAGCTAGAAGACAAGCTACTAATGCTACATTATTAGATATGAGGGATCTCTAAGACTATAAAATGAAATTACAAAGTAATTAGTCAATGTGGTCTCTAAGTTAGAAGGACACACACTTGAGAATATATGTTTTTATTCTGACTTGAATCTTTCTCTTTAATCCTCCAAATGTGAGTAACAGCAATTTGCTTTCTCTTCAAAGATCTACAAGACCTGGTAATATACCTTAGACCTAACTGATTCTAAATAATTTTTGCATCAATTATTGTTTGCATAAATAAATTTCATCAAAGAATAAGAGGGCAAACAAGTTATGGATGATGACACAATTATTACAATGCTGCTTACTGTAGGTTAGATACAATACCCTGCCCATTAATGCATTTTATCTTACTGTAGTCTTTGAGTTGATGGCAAGAATCACCAACAACTATTACATAAATAGACAATCTACACTTTAACTTTCTCCATCAGTTATGAAATTTTGTACATTTTATCTCTACATATTTTTAAAACTGAATTCCTCTGATATTTCTTTATTATTATAAGCAGTTTATTAAAGCTTTTGAAAGTCATCACTGCATTTACAAATGGGTATTATTATAATTATAATATCATTGTCAGGTTCTAATATTTTATTGAAATCTTATACAGCAAGGACTTAACTGAGCATCTGATCATAGTAAATACTTAATATTTTTACCATTTATTGATTCATTATAGTCATTGACTATTACTAATTGTTAAAATATAACTGAATCAAACAAGATTCCTTTTCTCATAGAAATTGAATTCTAGATGGTGAAGACAGAAAATAATGTAATTATGGCATGTAGCAATAAGTGCTATACAAATATAAGTGGGTAAGGGATAGAGAATAGATGCAGTATGGAGGGGGTGGAGGGAGAGAAGCTATTTATACAGACTGTCTCATAAGATTAAATTTGATAAGTGATGCCCTGAGTGATGTTCAGAAGAACACCTTGTGGATGACTAAGGGGTGGGGCGGGGGGCATTCTAGAATGAAGGAACAGAAAATACAAAGGCCCTGAATGCATATTATGTTCATGAATCATCACAGAGACCAAAGTGATTAGATGTGGTAGAGATACATATGAAAAAGAAGGCAGGACAAAGTCATCCAGAGTCTTATTTTTATTATTTCATTTTAAAATTCTTTGTATTTTCTACTTGTCTCATTCAAAATCAGTTTTGAAAGCCATAGGTGTTTTTCTAAAGTGTAATTTACTAACAGTAGTCCTTTACTTGAAAGCATTCAGAGATTTTCTATCATCACTTTCAGGTATTTTACAAAGCATTCAAAGGGAGCCACAATTTGCTCTATTTCCAAGGCACACACTAAATACTGTTTTATATTTGGTCTTGGTGTCCTCAAAATTCAGTTTGCCCCCAGTACACCATGCTAGTCTAATAAGCATTTGTTGTCTCATTTCTAGAACATTCTTTTTAATGTATCTGAGATTAAATAATCTTTGCTAACCCACTAAAATTCAGCCCAACTGTTTCTTTCACAAGCTGTTTCTAATCAACTATGTTTCAGAATAGTTGTTCATTCTTTGTTTTCATAATCTGCACACATTTGTGATCACTTTATTTCCTGTGCTAGACTTGGTACTCCTTGAAATTAAGTAATAAAACTTATTTTCAGCTGATATATGTTAGCTACTCAATCATCTTTGTTTAATGATAAGTAAATGAATAGGTGAAGTGTGCCAAAAAAAAAAATCCTGATATTTTCCACTGGGACAGAATGTGTACATATGTTGCAAATATTTCAAATATCTTTATAAAGAAACTTGACTAATATACTCACTCTTTTCAAGACATATATTTAAAAAAAAAAGATTTATTTATTTATTTATACAAGCACTGGGTACAGTCAGAAGCACGGGAGGGTGAGAGAATCCACCAGAGCCAGAGTGGGGTGCAGAACAGGCAGAAGGACCGAAGTACACTGCTGAGGGGAGCAGCAGGCGGCAGGAGAGGTCTGCGTGCCATGTGGGACCCTCCTCCAGTGGCCGGGGAGAGCCGGGGATCGAACCAGCGCCGCAGAGGCTTCGGGCAGCTTCGCAACCCAGTGCTCAACCGCTGCACCACCTGGGAGGCCCTCAAGACATATACTTTTAATTTTCTCTTCATAACTGTAACAAACTAAAGTGGTTGCTAGTTCCATAAATTACTTCGCATATGTCAACTAATATGCAATTAAAGCATTTTAGAGAGTCTTTTTACGCTTACCAATATTTATAAGGATAATCTTTTTCAACCAGACATTCTTGTTAGAACAAGAATTTTACCCAAAGAACAGAGAAACATTAATTCGAAATGGCACCTGCACCCCTATGTTTATAGCAGAACTATTTACAATGGCTAAGCTATGGAAACAACCTAAATGCCCAAAAATAGATGACTGGATCAAGAAGGTGTGGCACATATACACAATGGAATATTACTCAGCAATCAAAAAAGATAAACTCATGCAATTTGCAGCAACGTGGATGGAGCTGGAAGGGATCATGCTCAGCAAAATAAGCCAGAAAGAAAAATAAAAATACCGGATGGTCTTACTCATAGCAGGAATTTAGAAAACCTAAATAAGGGTCCAGGAAAAAGACTAATTATAATAAAGAAAAAAATCACAATCAACAAACAACTATAAACCAGAGACACACTACCGGATGGGTGTGGGGGGCAGGAGAGGAGGGATTAGGGTCAAAATAAGAGGGGGTGGGAATTGTATGGGGATTATAACCAAAATGAAAATGCATACATTGTGCAAAAAATGAAAAATGATGCAAGAATTATATATAAAAAAAGAATTTTAGAACTGAGACCTTTTATATTACTTGGAAAATCCCATATAGACTTATTTTATGTTCTCGAATGATCCAAAAGCAAGAGACAACAAATTTTGAACAGTCTTTCTTATTTAAATGAACAGTTTGATATAAACTGTTCGATTATAAACCCATTCTTTATAGAAGCAAAGCACTCTATTTATTCCTTTTTAAAAGACATCATGCTTTTCAAAATGTTCGTTGCTGACCTGATAAATAATAATTCAATAGGCAATAATGTAGTCAATAGTGATTACCATTTAATAAACAATTGTGAGACATCTGAAGACACAAAAAAAGTTTAAAAGATTATTATTCCTTTTAGTTTCTTATGCATTTCTCTGATTCACTACCTATGTCAGTGAAATATTTGTCACAATCCAGTTTGAAATCTATAGCAGTGCTTTCTATGTCTTTTGATAATCTAATTCACTTTCAATCAACTTATAACATAAATTTTAATAAAGAAATATTTATTATAATCATAAAATATGTATCAGAAAAAAAGACCCTTAAGCTAGCCTTTATTTTTTTATTTTATCTAGAATTACGACATGGCTCTGACATATGAGATTATCATACCCACAAATGTGGCTGAATGTTTATCAAATGACATTAAAAATACATTATTTATCTTCCAGAATTTGTAAGTGGGTTTCCAGAATGTCAAGTTCAGGGTTTATTTATTTTATGTGCTTGAATAACTAGGAAAATTGTGTATTGAACTTATCAACACTTAGCAATTATTTATGGTACATAATGTTTCTCTTAATGTTGTGTGAATACTATCCTTGAGCTTTTCTTCTTTAAAGATTTTTATACATTTTTCTCCTTTATGATCTCACATTACTAAGAACCCATTTATAGTTTCTTTTAAAAAATATTGATGTTGCATTGGTTTACAACTATATATAGATCTCAGGTATAAAGAGTTGTAGCTTGACATTTGTATATGCTATATTATCATCTTCACAAATCTAGTTTCTATCTACAACTACGTGAATAATATTACAGTTTGTTATGCTAAATGTAACTAATTTTGGAAATAATAACTATCACAGCTTTAAGTTATAAAGGCAATATTAAGATAGTACAACAATAATTAATATAAATAAAACAGCAATTTTTAAAAAATCAAGGAAAGAATATTATTTCTGAAGCTGAACTGGTAGAAAGCTAAAATATTGATGCTATTAATTACTTATAAATTGTGCAGCAATTTTAGATAATTGGCTTTGATTTATTTTTTGTATTTTTGTATGAATAAACTGTAGGGTAAAAGCTTTTTCAGACTTTTCTGCCCTCCCACCATTGGGATTGCCCTGCTGATGGGGCATCTGCTGTTGTTACATTGTTGCAAGCTGTCTTATTTACTTCTGTGGGCCATGGGAGGAGTATTGAGATAGTCACCAGAAGAAGCAGAAGCAGGAGAGAGGCAGGAGAGAAAAGGGGAAAAAAGAAGCCAGAGAAGCCCAGCAAGAAGACTTGCCACCAGGCCTGCTGGCCCCTCAGAATCCCTGCCTGCCTGCCGTGTACCTGTTTGCTACACTACATGTAAAAGCTCAATAAAAGCCTGAGAAAGCCACTGAGGGCTCCAGGACTCCTCCTTTACCTGAGAAACCTGCTCAGTGACCCATCCTGCCCCTGCATAAACTACATTTTTTTAAAAGATTTATTTATTTATTCATACAAGAACTGGGGTATAAGCCAGAGATGTGGGTGGTGAGAGGATTCACTAGAGACAAAGTGGGGAACAGAACAGGCAGACTGACTGAAATACACTGCTGAATGGAGCAGCGGGTGAGTCAGGAGAGGTCTGCTGCACCATGTGGATAGTTCCCTGGCCGGGGATTGAACTTGTGCTGCAGTGGCTGTGGATAGCTGCATAGGTTGCGTCCTAACACTTTGCGCCACCAGGGAGGCCACTAAACTAAACTTCTGATTACAAGCAAAATTTAAATTCAGTAAGTATATTAAACCCATAGTGTATCCAAATATTTTATTTAAAAGACTATAAACTTGAAAAAGGAGTGATTTTTCCTTAAATATAGTGAGACAGAACATATTCTCATATTCATGTAAAACTGAAGACAATACACAATCTTGATGAAATATATAAATATATATAAACACATGCATACATATATACATACATACACACACATATATACACACACATATATATATATATATATATATATACCCATAGACAAAACCACACACAAAGAGACACAAAATAGACACTGAATAATCATAATTCAAGGGAATGAAAGTGAAGAGTCAGGATGATGAGGGGAATTGAATAAAAATAGGATTTATAGTGCCAGTAATGTTGGTAAGAACAGCAATTCAACTGCCTAGGCCACATTACACTGTAAAGTGCCCGTTGCCACACAATTGATAGACTGTTGCAAATGCAAGACCCATGTGTTGTTTGCTAGATGACAAAATGATGAAAAAGAAAACATTTAGAAGGTGTAAAATAACCTGATTAACTAATTTTTTTCACAATACTTTATATGTATATGTATATATATTATATTCATTACTAAAAATCTAACTCTATCTTTCACCCTAAAATTGACCTATTTTACCTGTTTTTCCTACCCTTTACCAGAAACCCATGCAGAATTTATGGAAACTTATTGAGGCATGCCACATTTGAGTTCCTGACCTCTCATAATTTGAAAGATTTTTCTGGCATATAGGTCCCCTTAATGAGTAAAGCATTGAAGACAATACAGATGCCAATTGGATGGCACTCAAAGCTTGATCTACCTTATTACTTTATAGTTACACATCCAGGAGAGTTATTGAAAATAATTCATATTCCAGCAAGTGTTTTTATATCAAAAGACACCAATAATCAATCCTGACACGTAAACAATAAATGCTGGGTTTGATGTTGGTCCTGATGATGCTTGACAGGACTCCATTACAAACTCCTAGTGGCATATGATTTCAAAACTGTCATATAGAAATGTCGTTGGTCTGGCCTCATGGGCTAATGTTCAAATAAGAAGATATAGACCTTTTACCCTGCTATTCTCTATCTTTATGATTTAATTTGTTGCCCATATTTAACAAGCTATAATGGTATTTTAAAACACATTATACAGAAGTTTGAGATCTATTTTCCTGGCATCTATTCAAGTTACAGTTACTATTATTTAAAATATAAAAAGTACTGTTAAAATTTTATATTAAAATAACTATAATTCTACTTAATAGCTATTCAGGATGCATATAATTCAAATAGGAAACACACGTAGATTATGAAAGTCTCCTCAGACCATTGATTATCTTATTTTAATACTTTTTTACCTATCTCTTTCAAAGCCATTGGACACAATTTTTCTTTTATAACAACTAATATCTGATGCATCCTTTTAAGAAATACTTTTCCCACCTAATGGTTTTGGGAATCAAATTATGAAGTCTTATCTTTCCAGCCATGGGATTGGTTATATGACTAAGTTGGACTAACCAGTCACCCTTTTTTTCAAGCTACAATGTCCTTCTAGGTATTTTCTTATGAAAATTTATCCATTTGCGTTATTTCTTTTTTTTAATATTTATTTATTTTTTTGCATACAAGAGCTGGGGTACAGGCCAGAGATGCAGGAGGTGAGAGGTTTCACCAGAGATGGAGTGGGGAGTAGAACAGGCACATCTACTGAGATATACTGCTGAGCAGAGCAGCAGGGTGAGACAAGGAGAGGTCTGCCTGCACCATGTGGGTTGCTCCCTGGCCAGCTGGGGATTGAACTTGTGCTGCAGAGGCTGCTGATTGCTTCATAGTGTGGTGTTTAACCCCTTGCGCCACCAGCGAGGCCCCATTTGTGTTATTTCATTGTTATTTGAGCAGGTGAAAGGAACAAAACAAGAGTGAGAGAGATGATAAGATTTGAAACTCTCTTTAGACTTGTTTTCAAACTAAGTAGATTTCTCAGATAAATTAACCAATATATTAATGCTCTTTTCTTAATGTTCTGCATTCAACAATTAATTATATATTGTTTCATTTGTAAAGTTTTTTTTTCTTGATTTATATTGAGTTATATTTTAACTGAAAGATACCAACCATTTAACCATTTAACCTGTGTAGGTATTATGGCATTATAAATGTCAATAACTGTGGGTGCTTTGATGGTGGGTGTGGTATGATGACACATCTGAAGGGCTGTGATCCTGTATTTGTGTCATATACAGTGTTATAGACTAATGTTATCTTAGTAAAAATTAAAAGGAAATTGTAGGTCATCTTTCTCATGAGGTTTCCCTCCTTCCTGTCCTTGGATGTTAATATCATAGTTTTTGTCTCAATATTAATGTTCTATAGCAGAAGGCATATGTGCTGTGTCCAGGTCATCCCTTGTTTGAGGGAAACTTTTCAGCTGTGCATTTATAATGTATTATTTATGAGAATGATTTTAGCCAGTCCCAAGGGATTAATTATTTTTGAACAATGAGTAGAGGGCAAGTCTCTACCTGTCTAGACTAGATTTTGGAATGTGAGGCACTAACCATGGTCTGCATCTAGATGCTATTGTCTATGTGGAATTCCAGGCATGGTAGCTTATACCAACAACAATGAGATGAGCTTTTTCTCTTTTTCCTGAACAAAATCACTTCTTTCACCCATCTTAATTCCTTCTTCCTTCTCTGATCCTGGACATAGTTTTAGGCACCCTCTTTCTCTTCCTTGTTCTACTCTTCACTGACTACTTCCCCTTAGCCTATAATTATACTCAGGTTTCTTGCATGATTAAAAAAATAAAGCCACCACATTTGTTACATATATTTCCTAGTTTTTTAGATTCATTTATGCATACAAGAACTGGGGTACAGGCCAGAGGTACGGAGGGTGATAAGATTCACCATAGACAGAGTGGGAAACAGAACAGGCAAACTGACTGAAATACACTGCTGAGGGGAGCAGCAGGCAAGACAGGAAAGGTCTGTTGCACCATGTGGGTAGCCCCTGGCTGGCTGTGATCGAACTCATGCTACAGAGGCGGCAGGTAGCTTCACAGTGCTGTGCTTAACCCCTTGCGCCACCAGGGAGGCCCTATTTCCTAGTTTTCATCCAACTTCATTTTATATCTACAGTACCTGTCTATGCTCATGAAAATTACTCTGCATATAGCCCTATTATCTGTGGCAACTTGCGATCTAACTTTATCTCTTCACAAAATTGCACAAACATATGAAAGATTAGACAGTAGATTAGACAAGGTTGGCTGCAAAGGAAATCAACATTAAAAAGTGCGTGTCCAAGCATGTGTATATGTGTATATCATGTGCATGTATATGTGTATATGCTTTTTTAAAAATATTTTATTTATTTATACAAACAAGAGCTGGGGTATAGGCCAGAGGTGCGGGGGTGGGAGTGAGAGGGTGAGAAGATTCACCAGAGACAGAGTGGGGAACAGAGCAGGCAGATGTACTGAAATACACTGCTGAGGAGAGCAGTGGGTGAGACAGGAGAGGTCTGCTGTGCCATGTGGGTTGCTCCCTGACCAGCTGGGGATTGAATTCATGCTGCAGAGGCTGTAGATTGCTTCATAGTTCTGTAATTAACCCCTTGTGGCACCAGGGAGGCCCCTGTGTATATGCTTTAAGAAAAAAAGAAATAATGAGTATATGTGTATAGCGAGTATAATGAATTCAATGGAGAAATAGTTTAGGGCAAAAGAATTAATGTTCTATTACCTTGCTGATTGCGATTTGGTCATATTTGGGTGAAATAATTTTATTTTCATCACATGTCAATGATAAACAGCTAAGAATGTGTAGCACATTTATTGTTATTATTGGTATCAGGAATAAAGTGTATATTACTTATAATATTCTTAACCCACAATTATTGAGAAATGAATTTAAGGTTGATACTTAACTGATCAAGTGGTCAATGTGTACATTAATTTTGGTCATAGGGAAAAATTAACAATTTTTATACACTTTCTTACCTATCCTTCAATTTGAAATTAGTGAGGGATTTGATTTATAATTGACTTATTCATTCAAATTTGTAATTATTTCCTTTATTTGTAATTATTTTAATTATTTGTTTACTAACTTACAAAATATATTCTGCAGCTCAATCAATAGGTGTTTGGACTGAAATAGAACTACTGCAAAATATAAGACCAACATATTACTGAACTAACATAATTACAACTAATGAGCTGTTCTTAGTCTTGGGACATATTTACTATACATTTTTTCTGGTTCCCACGTACTAAGATTCTCTCATGACAGTAGTATAGACAGTTGGGACATATTAATAATCATTTGGTATAAATATTTTTAGGATATTTGAGGGGGAAAGAAAATTACAGTCATTCATAATAAATATGATTAATATTTTTGTACATTAGATTAATAAAATTAGAAGAAATACTTCACTGATTTCAATGGAATGAAGATGACTTCCTGTTTTCCCAAGAGTTGCATTATTCTCCAAGACACACATCATTAAAGAGGTTAATCTCTACAAATTAACAGTCTTAGATCTGAGCAAGGGAGATACCATGAGAAACTACTCTTATAAAAATGCTTCTATAATTTTGGGAAAAGTTATTCTCTTAGAGGATTTAAAACCATTATTGAAAATAATTTTTTCTAGGAATTTTTTGACCAATAAGCTCAATTAGCTATATAAAAATTTTATGGTAGAGTGGTTTAATAATACAGACTTTTGCATGGTCTATGATTTACTTCCAGGATGAATCAGCAAATTTTTTAAGCATGTGTCTCCATTTCCTCACAAGTGAAATGGAGATAAAATAGTTCATAGAAATACATGAAATTTATGTGAAAAATAATTGACTTTCTGAGTGTATTTATGATATGGTGTTGCCATTAAGATTACCATCTTCATTATTTTCTCCCATATACCTTTTCATGTTGTGACTTGCATTTTATGTTTGTAGTAACAGTAAAAACATTCAATATATACAATTATTTCTTATTTTATTTCTTTTTATACTATGTCAAGTAATTGCCTATTAGTGATTTTTCCTCTCTCATATCTTCATAATTTCTATGTAATTTTTATCCTTATCATCACCAATGTAGTTCAGAACCTTTGTTTTTCACTAATACAATTGTATGAGCCTCTTAATTGAACTTCTGCCTGCTTCTCTTCATTCAGCATTTTTTAAGTGCCTTTGCTAAACTTTCTAATCCAAATTGCATATTATTGTCAAAGTAATTTTCGAAAGTGTGGCTGTATTCATAATAAAATCCTGTTTAAAGCAAAACAGTTTCTTATTACACACAGAATAAAATAAAAACAGCTTGGAAAGCATGAGTGTCCCTCTAGGAGCTTACCTCAGTGTAATTTCTAGATTAATTTCCTACTATTTCCCATCATAGAGAATGTATTTTCAGCCAAGCAAAATTAATCAGTATTTCCAGAACATAAGAAAATACTTACAGCATATTATTAGATATTTTGTATCAGTTTTGGAAGCTTCACTTGTAAATTTTAAACATAAACTGGAATAAGTAGAACAAAGAGGTGAATGGAAATACTATTATGTGAATAATATGTAAAAAATAATAATGAGCATCCTGTTTAAGAAATGTTTGCAGATAGAGTACAATTATTTTTTTAAGCTAAGATGTTCTAAACTGTTTAATTGTTTAAAATGTTTTAAAAATGTTTAAATGTTTAAAAAATGTTTTATATTTACATGATTTGGATCCTTGTAAAGTGAGATTTGAGTCAAATTTCTGGGATGGTTTACATAAAGTATAATTATTTTTTTAGATTTATTTATTTATGCATACAAGAACTAGGGTACAGGCCAGAGATGTGGGGGAGAGGAGAAAGAAGGATTCACCAGAGACAGAGTGGGAAACAGAGCAGGTAGACTGACTGAAATACATTGCTGAGGGGAGCAGTTGACAAGATAAGAGAGGTCTGCTATACCATGTGGGTAGCTCCCTGGCTGGCCGGGAATCGAACTCGTGCTGCAGAGGCTACAGACAGCTTCATAGTGCTGTGCTCAACCCCTTGTACCACCAGGGAGGCCCCACAAAGTATAATTAAAATATAGTTCATGTGGTTGATGTTCAGAAAATTTAGGCAATATTACATATGTTTGCATATGTGCATTTTTTTTAATTACAAGGGGACAGTGATATTCAAAAACTCAAATGGCTCAAATGCACATATACAAATTTATCTGTCTATCTATATTATCTATGTATCTACCTATCATCTATCAGTTTAGAAAGAAAGCAAAAATGGCAAAATATTAACAATTGTTGAATTGGTTTACTAATAGTATCTGGGCATACTTATATTATTTTTTTTGATAATTATCATAACATGAAAAAAGGAGGACAAAAATAGTTTTGAAATTATTGTTAAGTTACAGGGTCATATTTATATTTATTTTGGATTATATATGAGAAGACAAGGTTTCTTCTTAATGTTTCCATCATAAAAATAAGTGAGAGTTCTGCTTGAGGCATAGAATAGCTAGAATAGCTGTTGAGGCATAGAATAGCTGTTACCACATATGCCCTTCTGCTGCATCTATAAAACTAGGCAAAAATTATGAGTTATCTGTTTTAAACATTTGTCAATGAGCAACAAAATGAAAGCAGAAACAAAACTGCATTATTGTGGTGACAGCTACATACTTATGTTGGCTTTCTTCCTGGAGGCACATTATAGTTCAAATCACAAGAAGATAAACCTAAATGGTACATGGCAGTTTCTCAAGGTATGGAGACAAAGATAATTGTAGGGGCTGCTATAATGTTTGAAATTTGTGAGACAGTGCATTGTAGAGAAGAGAGTTTTGAATTAGGTGATCTGAGAGGCTGTATGAGGCACACTATAGCTATTTTGCAGAAATTTGGAATATGCATATACTGAGTCTGTAAGGCTTAGCACAGATCAGTTACTACAGGTTGACAGGTAAGTGGAGACATCCAAATCCTAATCCCAGGCATTTAGCTGAAATTCTAAAAAAGCCATCTTGTAGGAGTAAGAATGATATACCTAAGACTAAAGACAAACTGAAATACACTGGCCTAAACAAAAAAATAAGAGAAGCTTGGAAAGACTGAAAGAATTCATCAGTCATTTAAGAACAGAACATAATCTAAGATTCTTTAAAAAAAAAAAGGTCACATAAAATAGGCTCTACCTAACATACAAAAATCAATGTGTAAACATAAATTATTGTACTTGAATAGAAACAGAAAAAAAGACTTTAATCAGGAGCCCAATATGTCTTACATATTAGAATTTTTACATGTAAATATCCATTATAAATCCATTATGAACCCACACAAATCTATCCATTATGAGTATATTCTAGGTACAAAAGGAATAGGTGTGTTAATGAGATAATGGACAGAGACTGACAGCAAAGCAGTGGGACTGTTAAAAAGAATCAAATGCTAGTTCTATAGTAGAATATTACATTATCTGAAATAAGTGTTCTCGATGTTTAAACAGAATTGTTATTAAGGGATATAGTATTGTTATATATTCTGAAATTATAACACTACAAAAATACATTTACTAAAAATGAAAATGTAAGTATTTTGTTTTTAGTGAAGCATATTTTGATAAACATTTAATTGTACATAACACATCAAGTAGACATTACTAGCAGGCTGCACCAAAATCAAATTATATTAGTTTTTTTTTAAGATTTATTTTTATTTATTTATACAAGCACTGGGTACAGTCAGAAGTGCGGGAGGGTGAGAGAATTCACCAGAGCCAGAATGGGGAGCAGAGCAGGCAGACTGAAGTACACTGCTGAGGAGAGCAGCAGGTGGCAGGAGAAGTTCTGCATGCCATGTGGGACCTTCCTCCGGTGGCCAGGGAGCAGCCGGAGAGCAGCCAAGGATCGAACCCGCCTGCAGAGGCTGTGGGCAACTTCGCAACCCAAGGCTCAACCACTGCACCACCGGGAGGCCCAACTTATATTAGTTTTGAAATAGTAGTGATTTCTATTCTTGTTCACTTCCCTTTCTCATTTTCCTTACATTTCAATTTCAAACTTGTTTTCTTTCTCTGTCATGCCTACAAACAAAGGACAAACATATTTTCTCCAGTTTGCCTGCATTTATCATTTCTGTGAGCTGGTAGCATCAGTGTGCAGAATAGAAAAGTCAATCATATGTTATTGTTTCTTAAACCTTTGTTAACTTATGAAACTTTTTTTTGACATGAAATTGAAGTTTCCCAGTGAAAGATGGTATCTTTGATTTTTGTCCTAATCATCTCCACAAACAGTCTTAAGGCATTTAAAAAAGGCATTTCAAAACCAAGAGGTTTTTGTAGTGAGTTGTCCCAACATCATGTTCTGGGGCTGTGAGTATTTGAAGATTATGCTTTTAGAAACAAAATGACAAGATAAATTCATCTTAGCCTAAAATGATAACAAATAAAAAGTGTCTGTAAGGTATCATTATTTGAAAGCAGGTTAGCAATACTTTAAAATCACTTACACATGTTCTAAAAAGCATAATATATAGTTTTAAAATCAGATTATATTATTTTAACTCAATTAAAATAATGATTTTTATTAAAATCTTATTTGATATATCCTGTCAAACTTGAGATAGAATATAGAACACTTTTTGGATCCATTCTCAATAATATAGCATAATTCTTAGAACCATATGCTCAATAATTGGTATTCAATTTCTTGCTCTTATTATTGATGTTATTAATGGAATTAGTGCATACATTAATTTTATTTTCATCTTGCTGGTTCTCAAAGTTTTTAAAAATTGAAAGTGAAACAGATAAGAAAATATCAAAGATAATTTTATAAATACTCTTAAGTATTTAATGGCTAATGTACAGAAAAAATGCTTTGTCTTAAAGTTGCCTTATACAGACATACCCATATTAGAGCCATGTCTGAATGTTTAATTTTGTGGTGTAAGTAATTTGGGAAGGTTAGACAATAAACATATACCGGTTGCTACTTTATGTGTCTGATGATTTCTAATGTGTACTATTTTAAATTTTTTCTGTGGGTACAAGGCTATATCTGGTCAAATATTTGGAAATAAAAATATAAATATTTTATATAATGCATTTATGAAGTTCTTTCTAATAGCTTCTCAGTTATAAAATAGACTCTTTTGGGGAACTTGGAGTCCCTACCACTATAGATGTTCAAAAATAAACTTTGGTAGAATTTTTTAGAAGAGTAATAATATAGAAACAAAATGAGTTATGCCAAACAATTTCCTTTAAAATCAGTCCCACCATTTACATTTTTTTCATTGATTACTTAAATAAAACTTTCTATATAGTAAAATTCATTTCCCTAGTAACAATAATAATTAAATTTTACAAGTGCTTACTTTTGTTATTCTAAATTGTTTTAATTGTTTTGCTATAATAAATCAATTCCATATATTATCTAGCACATCTTATTAGCTCATTGGAGAATAGCTCTATTTATTTGTTTGTGATATTCAGTTCTATTTTCCATTTTTTTTCGATATAATGGCATTGAATGGTCATTACCAAAATTTTAAAAATTTCTTAATTTCCATTTGTTAAAGAGAATTTAAAGACCAAGTGTTTTGTGTTTAATATAGTTCACAAGAATACTTGTGTAATCCTGGTTTAATTTAATCATTCCCCCTCAATGACCATGATAACCATGTTAAACTGAAGCATTATTAAAATGAAGTGCTCTGATATTTAGAATATATGGATGGGGGTGTAAGGAGTGTTAATTGGCATAAAGACATGGACTGTACCATCTAAATGCAATGCTCTGTTAATGAAAAGTCAATGATAACCCAGAGATATAATCTTCTAAAATGGTCCAAAAATCAACTTATATGCTAAGTAGGGTAATTTATTTTGATTGCACTTGCAGGGAGAATGTGAATTTCAACGCAAGCATAATTTTCTAAGGCAGTATTAACAGATTGTTCCCTGTTGCCCAATATGATAGATGTGTTGTAATAATCAACTAAATAGCAAAGGGATAAGGAAACAAAAGCACTTACAAAAATTCATTTTATTATAAGAATAAGTTTAATGTGCATAGGATTTTTTTTGCAAATAAAACAATTTATGCAAAGGGTGTAATTAATATTATAAATAAAAACAGGTTAATGTATTTGTATATATGTTTTCCAAATAGGCAGTGCTATAAAAGGTGGGCTATGTTGTATATCCAGGGGATTTTTGTTCTCTGGGAGAGCATTCAAAAATGCCTTACTATATTATCTTATACAGTGTTGGAGATGCTAAGAGTATAACAGTACTAGAAAATAATATTCTTTTATTTAATTATTTAGGAGTTATAGAAAGTGTTTCAACCTGTTACATCTTTGACAAGCTCATCATTATTCTATTTTGTGTTCAAAGATGGTGATTTAACATTAAGAGGAGATATAAATTTTCAATTTTTTTTTTTTTTTAGCAATAACACAGTCTTTCAGAGCTAAGCATGTTGGCAACTACATTTCAGAGCTATGCATGCACAGATCACAGTAAGAAGCTATTTTTTTTAAGATTTATTTTATTTATTTATGCATACAAGAGCTGGGGTGTAGGCCAGAGGTGCTGGTGGGGGTGAGGAGGTGAGAAGATTCACCAGAGACAGAGTGGGGAGAAGAATAGGCAGATTGACTGAAACACACTGTTGAGGGGAGCAGCAGGTGAGACCAGAGAGGTCTGCTGTTCCATGTGGGTAGCTCCCTGGCCAGGGGACAAACCCATGCTGCAGTGTCTGCTGACAGCTTCGTAGAAGCCCAAGAAGCTATCTTGAAGGGAGAGGGATTAAAAAAAGTAAAAACAAAAAACAGTGTTAATGTTTGAATTTATTATAAAAGAAGAGGGGGTGGAAGGTACAGAAGAAAAGAAAGTGAAAGAAATAGAGAAAGAATGAATAAAACAATTCTCTAATTAAAATGGGAGAGACTAGCATATTTATGTATTCAAGGGAACTAACTGGTATTAAGAATGACTATTTCTTGGGCCTCTACTGGTCACACAGGCAGTTGATCGCAGTGCTGTGAATCTGTCTGCAGCCTCTGCAGCACCGGTTCCATTCCAGCCAGCCGGCAAAGGTCCCACATGGCGTTGCGGACCTCTCCTGTCTTGCCCGCAGCTCCCCTCAGCAGTGTATTTCGTCAGTCTGCCTGTTCTGTTCCCTGCTCTGTCCCTGGTGAATCCTCTCACCCTCTGGTGCATCTGGCTTGTACCCCGGTTCTTGTATAAATAAATAAATAAATCTTTAAAAAAATGACTATTTGACTATTTCTTATAACAACTGGATTAAAATTAAACATTGAAAGAAAACATAGTAATCATTTGGGACTAATTTCTAAGTAACACAGACATTTAATCTTAGTCCATTTGAGTGTCTTTTTCAAACAAACTGTCTGAAAATATTGGAATCAGGGCCAAATCTCAATAGAGCATGGCGCAAATACACAGAAACAAATAACATCTTAATGAATTTGTGTCACAGTGAGGATTTTGTACATTCTGTAAATGGAAAAAACTTGGCTTAAGAAAAATCAGACTTACATGAAATGTTCTAATAATCGGATAGATTTCATGAGTTTAGGTTTCAATTAGATTTATACAAAATTAGAAAGTGTTTGCAACTCTATAATGCCTCTTTTCTCTTTGTATTTTCATTATGTCAAATTGCTTTATTTACACTATTTTGCCATAAAACAAAATTGTTTTTTGGAGGCCTTTTGGTATCCCTCCAGAGATGAGACAATGCACAAAATATTTCTTTCTTTAAAATTAAACACTTACATAAATGTGTGAAAAGGAGATAAATAAGAAGCTACCCCATAATTTTCTAAGAAAATTATGTGAGAAAATATCTTATGAAAGAAATTGTTACCACACATATCACTTCCAAACTATGCAATACAACTCCATTGACAAATAATGTAGAAAATAAAGATATAGATGTATATGTGTGCAGACATGTATCTATATATTCTTATTAAAAATTTTGTTATGAAATCATTTTGAAGTCCTGTGGGATTTTATCCTTCCAACGATTTCTGTCACCCTGGAATACAACCTGTAGAAAAAATAGTTCTAGCCTCTTGTTGCTGAAAATTTAGTGTCAATTCTAAACAAAACAATGGAACTGATGAAGTTTATCTTTGATGTACTAGTACTCCTTTGAAACATCTTTTTCTTCTGTGATGACAATTCCCCTTCTCATTCCTCCGACCTTATTACTCTACATTTTCTCATCTGTCAAATATAATTTAAGGAAAAGATCTGTTTGTGAGATCACCATTTTCAGAGCAATGTGAATGCACCTCTACCAATAATATGTTCCATGATGGCAGTGATGATGCTGATGGTATTTGAATTCTTCCCAGGCTGATCACTTTATATGCTAACTTCCTCTATAGCCAACTCAGCCACTCCGTATATTTTTAAAATGCATTCTATCAATTCTTGAATCTAACACTAAATTAACACTTCTTTTCTCTAGATTGATATTCCTTTCACTTGACTTGTCGATGTGTTTTCCTGTCTTTAGTATTAAGAAAATAAGCCAGTATTAAATTAAATGTTCTCCTTCTCTTGCTCTTGTGTTCTTCCCTCCCTCTTTCACTCGAGTGCCAAAAGTCTGTTATTAATAACTTTGTTTTATATCATTTGCTGTCAATCTGCCTAATATTTTTGTAGTGGCTTCATTCATTAACTAGACAGCAATTTGGAGGCATAGGTAATTTTTTGTCTCTTGACACTCTCAAATAGCATGCAGTAACATAGGAGTATTATTCACTGATTACTACACAAAAAATTACCACAAATTTAGCAGTTTGGAAACATACATTGATTATCTCATATTTTCAGTGAATCAAGAATCCAAATGCAGTTTACTCATGTCCTTTGCTCCTCGGTCGCTTACAAGACTGCAATCAAGATATCAGTAAGGCACACAGACCAATGGAATTGAATAGAAAATCCAGAAATAAACCCACAGATTTATGGTCAACTAGTCTTTGACAAAGGAGCAAAGAATATGCATTGGAGCAAAGAAAGTTTGTTCAATAAATGGTGCTGGGAAAACTGGGTCGCTACATGCGAAAGAATGAAGCTTGACTACTACCTCACACCATACACAAAAACCAACTCAAAATGGATTAAAAATCTAGACAGAAGACCTGAAACCATAAAATACATAGAAGGAAATATAGGCAAAACACTACATGATATGCACATCAAAGACATCTTTACAGACACATCACCCAAAGCAGTGATAGTGAAGGCAAAGATAAACAGCTGGGACTACATCAAATTAAAGAGCTTCTGCACAGCAAAAGAGACAATAACAAAAACAAAGATAAACCCCACCAACTGGGAGAACCTTTTTGCACACAACACTAATGATAAAGGATTGATCACAAAAATCTGCAAAGAGCTGATGAGACTCAACAACAACAAAGAAAATAATCCAGTCAAAAAATGGGCAGAAGAGCTAAAAAGAAACTTCTCTGAAGAGGAAATGCAAATGGCCAACAGGCATATGAAAAAATGTTCAACATCACTTGTAATCAGGGAAATGCAAATCAAAACTACAATGAGATACCATCTTACACCAGTGAGAACGGCACATATTAAAAAAAAACTAGCAACAACAAATGTTGGCGAGGTTGTGGAGAAAAAGGAACTCTCCTGCACTGTTGGTGGGAGTGCAAACTGGTCTAACCACTATGGAGAGCTGTGTGGAGATTTCTTGACCTACTAAACATAGAGCTTCCATATGATCCAGCAATTCCACTCCTAGGTATTTACCCAGAGGACACAGAAACATCAATTCCAAAGAGAACCTGCACCCCTATATTTATAGCAGCACTATTTACAATAGCTAAGCTTTGGAAACAACCCAAATGCCCAAAAATAGATGACTGGATCAAGAAGATGTGGTACATATACACCATGGAATATTACTCAGCATTCAAAAAAGATAAACACATGCAATTTGCAGCAACATGGATGGAGCCGGAAGGATAATGCTCAGCGAAATAAGCCAGAAAGAAAAAGAGAAATACCGGATGGTCTCACTCATAGCAGGAATCTAGGAAACTTAAATAAGGGACCAGGAAAAAGAATAACTATAAGAAAGAAAATATCAAAATCAACAAACAACTATGAACCAGAGACACTCTATGGGGGGGAGCAGGGGGCGGGGAAAGGAGGGATTGGGGTGAAAATAAGGGGGTTGTAATTGTATGGGGAATATAAAAATAATTTAAATTAAAAAATTTAATTAAAAAATTAATTTAAATTAAAAAATATATCAGTCAGGGCTAGAGTCTCATCTGAAAACTTGAGTAGGAAAAAATGTACTCCCAAGTTCATTTGGTAGTTGGCAGAATTTAATTTCTTTCCTGTCTTTAGATGAAAGCTTCACTTCCTTGGTGAATATTGGCAGGGGACACTTAGAGAGAATATTGTTTTCTAACAAAACAAAAGTTATAATCTTTTGTAATCAATTCACGACATAGAGACATTAATCAAATGTTCTGTATTTTGGAAATTAGTTATTCAAAGGGGAGGACTCTTTTGATCAGTTATCTATCGTAGTATTGGCTAAATTCAGTATTAACCATTTATACTTTCTTTTGGCCTAAAACCCTTTTGTGCTGCTTTAAAGAATATTTGTTTTAGACAATTCTCTAATTTAGTTTTTGTTTGAGAAATTTAGCATATGTGATAAAAGACACTGTAACTTGAACAACTTCTTAAACTTTGCAGACATCAGTCTACTCCATTAATGCACATTCCAGTTCTTTGTCCCCTTAATTTTTATTTACATTGAGAAAATAATTTAAAGATATATATCAGTGAAATAAAATGTTTTGAAAAATAATTTCATATTTAATGAAAAATATGATTTCCAAACATTTCTCTCTTTCATATTTTATAGTACTAAATAATTTTGAACTATAATATACTTTATTTTTTGCTACCATCTTTAAAATATCATTATTCTTTATGTCCCTATTATTATTTGCCATATTTTCCACAAACATAATAATTCTTAGGCTCCCATGTGGAAAAGACAATATGAATTTACTATATTAGTTTCTCTGTGCTTTAATTTTCTCAGATATCTTATAACATGTTTAAGCCTTAGTAGTCACCACTGTTGAAATTTCATTAGTACCCCTCAGATTCTAATTTTATTTATATCAAAAGATAAAATTTTCTGGAGATGACCTCTGAGTTTTTTTGTTATGTTCCATCACAAGAATCAAGTTTATTTTACTTTTTTTAAAGCTTTATATATTTATGCATACAAGAGCTGGGGTGTAGGCCAGAGATGCCGTGGGTGAGATGATTCACCAGAGACAGAGTGGGGAGCAGAACAGGCAGATCTACTGAAATACACAGTTGAGGGGAATGGTGGGCGAGATAGGAGAGGTCTGCTGCGCCATGTGGGTCACCTCCCTGGCTGGGGATGCAGTGGCTGCAGATAGGTTCATAGTGCTGCATCTTAACCCATTGCGCCACCAAGAAGGCTCCAAGAATCATTTAGCATATCACTTTTCTGTTATAAATGACAGACATAAGAAGACAAGGAAAATATCTTAACTATTTTTCTAAATCATGTTTCCTATAGTCCTGTAATGTGACAGATACTAAAAATCTATTGAATAAATGAATGTTTACAATAATTGATGTAATGCATTTTTCTCATATAGAGATTTTAATTGGAAGGAGATGAGGTTGAGAGACAATGCATGCAAGTTTATGTGATTCAAATTACAGTGATACATTTGTGAGTGATTGTTCAAAAAGTTTTCATAGTGATTCTTTTGTTTCAGGTTAGAATAATCAAAAATAAACAATTAAACTGCACAAGACTTGAGTTTTATATGCTTTACTTTTGAGGCTTTTTAAAGAAATAGAGATATTATCTTATGTATTGTATTCTCAGTTTCTGCACATTGGAAGATCTGCCATACAGATCCAGACTTTTCTGAATGCCTCTTTTTTTCTTGAGACCTTGATAGGGGAATTCACTTGTATAATTCAGGTATTCAAGATCATTCTACAATGTGTGCTTTGCTATAGATATATTTTGAAAAGCTTTAAAAACATGTCTTAGGTATACATAATGAGTTTAAGTGTTTACTGTATTTCAGTGTAACTATTTTAAAATATCTATGTGATTCTTTTATTACAGGTTGTTATTATTAACCAATGTATAATAAAACATTTGTCTTCCATTTCAGCCTAAATTTTCACTTTCTCAGATACACTTTCTATAATTTTCTCATGTAAATATCAGTCCCTAAATACACACTGCATATTGTACATCACATAGAACTTACACAGTTTGTTTCTTCCACTGGATTTTATAATCCAGTAATTGATCAAATAGAATCATTGACTATTGAATTACCACCAAGCTAGTTAGTAACTGTCCTCAGAATTAAAACTTATTTTTCAAAACTGAAAAACATGTGGAAACTGCATTTGCTTTCCTGAAATGGTTGATAGCAAAACCTTACAGAAAACATTGCGATGAGATTTCCAATCAAGGTAGAAAGCAAGTCTTTAGTCCAAATCATATAATTTTTTCAGTACAATTTTAGTCTTTGATTTCTTTCAGCTTATTTTCTACAGCAGTAGTTTGTTTTGGGCACTTAATTTCTAGGTTTTCAGTCTTTTAGGATTCATTCAATATTTCAAATTACCAAGGAGACACTTCCTAAAATATTAACCTAGCAATATCACAGAGGCTACATACTTTATAAATAATTCATAAATCCAAATATTTTAGACATAAAGATACCACCTTCCTTATATTAACTGTCTAATTCAACCTAAACTGCAGGGGAGGGAAATTTGATCTGTACTACAAATATAAAGGATTTTATGCTATTTTCATTTTTAATATAATACATATATAGAAATTAAAACTTCAATGTCCCTAGTAGGATAACATAATTTTGTCATCTAAGTACCATCAGTTAGCCTCATCAATTTTAATTTCAAGAAAATAATATATTTAGATGGAAGCAAAGCTTGCCATTATACAACTCTGGCAGCATTAAGTACAGAATGTAGTTGGATTTGAGTGATTAACATTTGTCTTTCTGGTAATCTTTTTTTTTAAAGATTTATGTATTTGTGCATACAAGAACTGGGGAACAGGCCAGAGGTGTGGGGGGTGAGAGGATTCACCAGACAGAGTGGGGAGCAGAACAGGCAGATCTATTGAAATACACTGCTGAAGGGAGCAGTGGGGGAGACAGGAGAGGTCTGCTGCACCATGTGGATAGCTCCGTGGCTGGCTGGAGATACAACTCGTGCTACAAAGGCTGCATGTAGCTTTACTGGTGTACTTAGCCCCTTGCACCACTACGGAGGCTCTTCCTAGTAATCTTGACAAGCCATCATAACTCATGACTCTTTTCTGAAATATAATAGGACTGCTTGAGTTCAAAATAGATATTTCAGCCATGTACACTAATGACACAAAATGGTTTTATTATTTTATTAAAGAACTCAAACTATAAGTAATTTATTCATTCACTGGATACCAAAATGGTTTAAAATTCCAGTCTATTGATAGTATTAATTCTTCTGTCAAAAATTTTATATATATATATATATATGTATAAACATTTAAAGCAAGTCTCATAAATGCCCTACAAATACCAGAAAATTGTTTTTATGGAGCGGAGAATGACATATTACTCACACACAGGCATATATAAATAACATGGTTATAAACAATATATGTATATTGTTTTCCTTTTAAAGCATTAGATATCTTTGAATTTCCTTTCTCAGCAACAGTCTAAATCTTCTGAACCACAAGAGAAATAAAATGTAATCATATTCTGAAGGCCTGATATGCATACCAATTTCACTTTTTATTTTATAGCATGTATAATATTTTTAAATTAATAGCTTTAGTTTTACAAAATGATTGTTTACCTCTTTAGATGTCTAGTCCAACTTTCATAATTTATGTACTTTCCTTGAAACCCAGTTTATTAAAATTAATATTTATTTATTTGACAAACTGGTTCAGTATATTTCTACCTATTATATATAATGCATTTCTATATATTTCTAAGGGAATTTCAACTCTCTTAGAGAATGAAAATATTTTTGCATCAGTTATGTCCAAACTTGTGGTCAAATAAATTTCACTAATTCTGATACTTCCTTAACCCTATGAGAATGACCCATTTAAAAAAGATCAGAAACAACAGATGCAGGTGAACATGTGAAGAAAAAGAAATCCTCTTTCACTGTTGATGAGAATGTAGTCTCCTTTAGTTCCCAGGAAAGACAGTATGGAGGTTCCTCAGAAGATTAAAAGATTAATACATGCTGGTTAATAACCCATTATTGGGTACTTTAACCCCCACATTGATGGGGTTAGTAACCCATCAATTTCATTTCTAGGTATCTACCCATAGAATACAAGAATAGTAATTGGAAGAGAAACTTGGACTCCAATGTTTGTAGCAGCACTATTAATAATAACCAAGATATGGAAACAACTTAAGTGTCCCCAAAAACAGGTGAGTGGATCAAGAACATGTGATGTAAATACATATGGAATACTACTCAGTGGTCAAAAAAGACAAACTCATGCCATTTACAGTAACATGGATGGAGCTGAAAGGGATTATGATAAGTAAAATAAGCCAGAAGGGGAAAGACAAATACCAGATGGTAACACCTATAGGCGGAATATTGAAACAAAACTAAGAGTCAGGTAAAGTCAAACTTAAAACCTAACCCTTGATAGCAAGCGATAATACTCAAGAATTAGAGGGGAAGGCAATGGGGAGAACAAAATGGGGAGAGAGTATAGCTGACTATGATGATGGACTATGATTACTCTGGTGGTAGAGTACTATGGTAGTAACATATGAAAGGGGGATTCTATACTCCCCAAAATACAAAGAACAATGTAAACGCGTATTACTTCACTTTAAAATGTTTTCTTTCATTTTCTAAAAATTTATAGGTGTTACCTTACTTTACTAATTTAATTTCTTTCTTAAAGAGTCCAAGTTATCCCATCAATTTAAAAATATAATTTTCTATTGGCTTGAAGAAGGATTTTAGAAGAGTAACCATCTATGTATATAATATATGATTAATGCAATTTTCATAAATCAAAAGTCCCGATTTAGTGATTCTTTTAAGAAAGATATTGTAATTTCAATCATTCTTATACTGGATCTTGCTCATGGGAGTCAAGTGTTTAATTGCTAAAATTTTGTAATCTGGTTGTCAAGCATAGCCATTATTAAAAATTAAGTTATTCAATTTCCATCACTACTTCTGAATTATTTTGTTGAATTATACTTTTGCTTATGCTCATGAGATTATAAATAATGTACATTTGTAGTGGAAATATTATGTAACAGTGTAGTGCAGCACTTCTCTCTATATATAAATATTCAGTGACAGCTTGAAATTTTGTATGACTTCAATTTGTATACATAGAATGTGCAAACATTGCAAATCAGGATTTAATGTATTGTTTTATAAACTAAACTCATGAAATTAATGTAGAACATGATAACGCAGATTAAAGTTTGTTACTAATGTAGCCATTATATTATGACTAGCACCAAAAATTGAGATAACTATACCTCACTTAAAAAAAAAAACAAAAAAACACTGACAATGGGGTTCTGGCATAGATCGTCTTTGTTTCATGTTGACTTATTCATTAATGTAAAAGAAAATATCAAGCAAAATTCATGTTGAAACTATGCCAATTAATCACTGACTTGAATGGTTTCAGTGAATGATTACTAATGATTTCCGATTCTTTAGTAATTTAGCATTAGTCATAGTCTGATTTTGTGATATTATGGTTGGTGCAAGAATGATAAAAAGTGATAGCAGACTTTGTGAGAAACTGCCAGGCATACTAAAGTTATAATAGTAAATTTTAAAATAAGTCTAAATATTTTTGTTAATATATCTTATTTATTAAATTATATAAAGGAGGAAAAACCAAAATATAAAAACAACTCTCAGATGGCACTGTGAATTTTGCTAACAAATATTTATATACATACACATGTATATTGTATACATATATATGTGCATGTTACACACACATCCACATGCACACACACACACACACTCCCTATTAAGTCACCAGTAACATTTACCAGCACACAACTGCTTGGCCCCATAGATTATCTACTCATAGCTTCTTTAGAGCACTGAAATAGTCTTTTTTCATATTCTTTCCCAGCTTTCCACCTTATCACTACTTCTCCCCCTTTGTAAGCTGTATCATCCAGTAATAAATCTATGGTTATATTGTTCCTGCACAGACTCTGATGTGCAATGACTTCATGACTTTGTTTTTTAGATTTATTTTTTTCAGTTAAAATGTTTTTTCTTTCTGTTTTCACTTATGAAGTTCATCTAACATGATCTGACTGTTTTATGTACATAGTAAATATTCCATTATTATCTCTTGGTCTCATTATTTTTAGCTTGTTTTAATTTATATAAATCACGGATATTTCAGCTCTTAACTAGACTGTTATTTCCTCCTGCACATAATTTTTCAGGTACTTCTATGTGCTACCTTTACTTTAGACAGTAGGGTGGAATCAGGAAACAAAAAGAGGCAAAGATTTCTGACCTCACAGAGACTAGTGATGAAAGATCATCTAGAATAGTGATGAGTGTGCAAAACCTTGGATTCATTGTGGGCATTTGCCTTAATCAACTTGGCATACTGTAACAAAATAACATCAACTGAGTGGCTTAAATAATAGATGTGTATTTCTCACAGTTCTGGCTTTTTGTAGCTTTATCTTCCAAAGTGGAGAGAGGAAGTTCTGGTATCTTTTCCTGCTCTTAAGGATATTAATTCCACTATGGGGGCTTCACTCTCATGACCTCATCTAAACTAAATTTCTTCCCTAGACCACAGTGCAGACACCATTACATTGACAGTTTGGATTTTAACTTATGAATTTGGGGGAGGATACAAATATTCTGCCCACAGCTGCATTTAAACTTTCACCATGATGAAGATACTATGATGATTCAAAATTGACTCTTTTGTGTCTAAATTTAGCTAGCTGCCTTATGATTTTATTATTTGCATTTTTGTGCCTTAAGATAAATTGTCTTTGTAGATTTTGTAGTGTCTTCCCATTGTCTGAGATCCCCATATGTCTGTGATGTTTTATCTAGGGATGAATTGGATATTACAAGGGTAAAAAATTAAACGTGTGTTTTTGTATTTTTTTAACATTTAGTCTGAAGTTCTAATGGGTTTACAGTTTTAAAAACTCAGTTGATGGATCTAGTGTTGGTGTTTTGTTAAATAAAAACAGTGGTTTGGGTGAATTTTAGAAATACAAATGACCTATTTAGAAACTGTAAATTCGAAGTGTACATTGCCAATTCAAATAGTTGAAATACAAGAATAATTCAGGAGTATGTCTCATGACATGATGGAATAGCTATTGCTATAATTTTCTTTAGTACTCAAGGCAACTTCAGTTGAGGAAAAAAGAAAGTCAGCTTTTATACTTTATGATCCTGAAAGCTTTGATCTACAAGTAAAATTTTATTTCCTTTATATAATATTTAACATATTTCCATTTATAATAAACCAGACATGTTATCATTGCTTAATGATGTTTAATAGAGGTAAAATATTCATTAGTATTTCAAATACAATTATAGTTACTTCTCTGTTGTGAAGACATGGGTTCATTGTTACATAGTATATTTATGTGTGAGTATGTATATTTACCTCACTTCCTTCAATTCAGGAGCTTCCATCACATTGTAGATGAAAAAGAACTAGGATAAGTGAAATTTTGAAAGCCAATTTCAGTGAAGTTTCACATCTTTTCCTTCATCTCAAAATAGACTATATAAAATTATAATTTGGTAATGAGCTTTGTGAAAGAGGATGAATGGTTTCTGTGAATGATGACAAGACAATTGTTTTTCATAAATGATTCTAACCAGAGTTCATAAGAATTGACATAAATTATGCTATAACTCAGGAGATTTAATTTTGCATGGAAAATTTTACAATTTAAGAGAAAAGTAGATATATAAATGAATCATTAGGTATTGTGATTTTAAATTGTTGCTTTCATATAAAGTAGTGATAGAAATATCTATGAATTTTGATAGAAAATTATTTGATTTAAACAAATAATCCTAAATATCCAATTTCAACATTTATCTTTATAAGCTATAAAATCCTTCATTAATGCCATATAAATGTATGCATATTCATATCCTATGAAGGGTTTTTAAAATATTTTAAACTTTAAAATTTAATATGTTCTTAGAACAATGATAATTTAAAATAAGTTCACCTTTTAGGTAAAACATTTTTTTTAAAGACTTATTTATCCATACAAGAACTGGGGTACAGGCCAGAGGTCTCTGTCACCAGAGACAGAGTGGGGAGCAGAACACTGCTGAGGGGAGCAGCGGGAGAGACAGGAGAGGTCCACTGTGCCATGTGAGTCACCTCCCTGGCCAGGGATCTAACTAGTGCTGGGTAGCTGCAGATAGCTTCATAGTGCTGACTCTTACCCCCTTGTGCCACCAGGGAGGACCCTGAAACATAATATAAATGCAACAAGAACAAGTTTGTGATAAGAACTAGCAAGAAGTTCCAATGTTTGATACTCAATGCTATTACACTAACGGGGATAAGACAGTACTTGTTCTTCTGTCACCATACATGAAGTTAATTTTTTTGTTATTTTGACAACACTTGCTTGTGTTTGTGTTATCACCAGGATCATTACGCATCATTATCAAAATCAACTTCTAAAAATGTGATATCCACATTAATCAGATTTTAGGATTGCAGGGCAAGTAACCATAACCTGCTAATTATTTTACCACAGTGTTCTATTTCAGTCATTATAGAGCGAAGAGGATGATGTGTAACTTCTTAACATTTACAAACCTAATTTTAATAAAGTTAGTAATACATAGTGTCAAGAGACTTTTGTATTGTAATAATCTCTTTGTTATTGTTTAATTTCTAATTAGTGTATAAGAATGTTGACACCTTGGACTTTTCTAACCTATTTATGAAGATGTTCTTTGGATTCTTTTGCAGTCAGATTTCAGAGGTTTGTTTTGTTTTCACTTGGTCTGCTCCTCTGCTCAATTTCTTTATATTCAACGTATAACCAAAATCATCTAGTATTTTCTACTACTCTGGTATATTTCACATAGCATAACACCCTCTATTTCCATCCATGTTGTCACACATGTCAAAATGTCATCTCTTTTTGTAACTGAGTAGTATTCCATTGTGTTTATATACTGCTCTATGCAATCAGCTGTTTTGCGTCACAGGTTTTTTCTATATCTTGGCTGTTGTAAACAGTGCTACAGTGAGCATAGGGGTCCATGTATCTCATCAAATTAGTGCTTTTTTTTAATTCTTCAGATAGATAACTTGGAGTAGAACTGCTGGATTTTATGGTAGCTCTATTAATAGTTTGAGGAAACTCCACACTGTTTTCCATACGGACTGCACTGGCTTACATACTCACCAACAGTGTACAAGGTTCCTATTCTCTGTACCCTTCCAGACACTTGATGTTTCTATAAATCACCAACTTGTAAAAATTATCCCTTTCCAGTAATTAAAAATTCAGAAAATAAGCACCTTAGAGTTAGTCTCTCTATGATTAAAAGTGTGGCCAAAATTATTTATTAAATGTAGATAACTATCTAGGGGAAAATCCTATCTATAATCATATTTTAGTCAATTTTATTTTATTGCATATGGTTACAAGATGAAAAGATGAGGTCATTGTCTTCCTTGTTCACTTTTGCCATTTAGGATCATTATCCTATTACCCAAAAGAATGTCTGATTATTTAAGATACATGTTATCCAATTCTTCCATTTCTTTCTCTAACTTTTGCAATCATCTTTGACCTCATGTCAATTCTTTTGATTTATTAATGATTTTAGGACCAGTCTCAGAGTCTTCTTCACCATAATTTCTGCCAATTTTTTAGTTACTTCAGTATTCATATAATGAGCCAGATAATATTGTATTTCTCAGTCCCATGTATGAAATGATTACTGTGTGCTGGCAGGTAACTGTTTAAATCAAAACAATTCTATCTTTCTTTAAACTTTAAGCACTAATGTTACAGTCTAGATTTTATAATATAGCTGTATTCCATGAACCAGTTTTATGTGGCAGTATATACTAGCAGAGAGAGTATGGAAATTATTCTTATTACTCAGAAATAAATATTATGCTTTATTTCCTTTGCTGGTGCCTCATGAGGTAGAACCAGTTATACTGTCAGTTTGAAATTTAGGAATTCTTTGTATGAAAAATGGAAGGGAAGGACAAGGAAGCAGTTGCAGGCCTAGTGTGAAATATTCTCTTTTTTTTAAATAACCATTATGAAAAGAAAGTGGTTTTGATTAAATCTACAGTCTTTGAAATGTCTCAGAATCATTATTGAAAGCATATTTTCATGTATGTATTAAATGAGTATTTATTTAGTTCAACTTGTGAATGAAAGAGAAAAGACCTAACTAAGAGTCTTCTGGAACAAAATGCGGCATGAAGAGAAGGTCTCTGGTTTTTCAGGATACATTCAGATCTACGATGCTCAGAATACTGTGCACACAGAGTGACAATGTAATTGAGAATGACACTGAACTTCAGAAATGAAAATAAACCATGTCTTTGATGACATCATAAGACCACTGAATCAATTAAAATTGAAACTTATCTTGGGATTTCTTGTTTTGTAAGAATATATTTATTTTATATACCATTTATAGTCATGGTTTGAGTTTATTTGTGAAGCCATCATATTTGATGCATGAGGGGAACTTACATTATTGATGACTAAGAGAACTTGAAAGCATGCTCCTTTTCTGGGGGAAATATTGCAGAAATAAAACTGCAGCACCTTTACATCTTTGCTCATGGGCATGAAGTCATATTCTTCATGTGACTAAAACAGAGCTGCAGTCAATTTTGACATATTAGCAGGTACTCTGGACACTAAAGACCATAAGACATAGAATTGATTTAGGAAGCAAACTCTATTTCCAAGATACTCTTCTAGGAGAAAGAAACTGCTTAGACTCTCACAGAGATTGTTGGAATGAAGTTTGTTTATGGGTTGGAGGAGAGAACTTGAATTTGAGGGCAAAGTTAGGAGCAAAAGAAATCTTTTTTTTTTTTTAGGGATTAATTTATTTATGCATACAAGAACTGGGGTACAGGTCAGAGGCACTGTGGGGGGGCGGTTAAGAGGATTTACCAGAGCCAAAGTGGGAAACAGAACATACAGATATACTGAAATACACTGCTGAGGGGAGCAGCAGGAAAAACAGGAGAGGTCTGCAGCACCATGTGGGTAGCTCCCTGGCCAACCCAAACTCGCACTGCAGAGGCTATGGACAGCCTCGCAGTGTTGTGCCCAACCCCTGCACCACCAAATAGGCCCAGGAGCAAAAGAAATCTTGAACTGAAATAGAAGCATGCTATGAGAATTCTCTTTATAAATGGTCAATGAAACATTAAGTTTTGATAGAAATTACACTTTCATTAATCTAGCATCAGATTTTCCTCCATTTGTTTATATTTTGACTCTTCAGTCTGATATGTTATTTTGTGGAAGCTAAGTAGGCAAAATGACAAGGAAAAGGGACATATTTTACACCTTTAATTCTCTCAGATGCATCCCAGAGGAAAACTAAGTCTCTGCTTTCTAAATTAATTAGTGATATAAGAAGAAAGAGACTCAGAATCCCTGAAAAACTTCCAGAGGGGACACATACAAGAAAGGATTCAGCTAACATCTTGTCTATGAAATAATCAGAAAGCAATACCTGGCAGACAATAATATTTGCCAGGATATTTAGAAACATGACAAAGTGCCATTTTCAGTTCCCTTATGCTATGTTAAAAAAATTGCACATTTTTATTTTTGAATTATGGAGAACTGAATAGAGGAAGAATCAATTTAGTGATATTTAGTGAAAGTTTTCTAACTATTTTTTTCAACTTCTGACCTTGGTGTTAAATTGCAAAACTCAAAAACTATTTTTAAATGGATATATTTCTTGAAAGAATTATGTTATCTTAGAGCATATTGCCTAATGTGTATACCAAATCAGTTTGTTCTGTAAAATTGGGGAATATTAGCTAATAAGACATATGTTTTAGGAACAAAATCAAGAGCTTAAGAGGAAATCCTATATCACAGAGATCACAAACAGACTCATAAAAACAACCTGAAGAGAAAACAGGAATTCTGTTTTTAAGACATACTTGCTTTTCCATTTCATTTTATTTTTTAATTAATGGAATTCTTTGTTCCTTGCTAAAAGTGAAATAACTCTGGTAGTGGAAAGTGATGCAAAGAAAAATCACAACACATAAGAAATAACAATAAAAATGTTATTTTAAAAAGTAGTAACAAAATAGAAAATAGAACTTAAAGGAAAGATACATGATTTATTCATTTGATAAAGTTAAATAGAATCTTAATGTAGTTCCAACAAGTATTTTCATTTTATACTTTTAAGATAAGTGGTATGTTTCTAGTATTAAACACATCAAAATAAACTATTCCCCATCTTTTACTTGAAAGAAAATTGAAGTAAGAGACACATCAAAATGGAGTTGATTATCTCCAATGATTTAAGGACACAGATGCCCAATGTATATTATAAAACTATCCATTTTACAAATGAGGAAACCTAAACTCAGAAAACCAAGTAGATTTGTAGACCTCTAGGAGCTGGAAGAGTAGAGATAGGATTCCCAACTCATGGGTAACTTAGATCAGCACTTCCTTTTTCCAATAGCAGAACATTTTGAACTTCTTAAATTCAAAAGTTGACATTCTCTAGGTGTGAAGTCTTTTCCTTTTAAATAATTTTAATCAAAATTTCATGAGTAAAATAGCAAGGGAATTGCTAGACTGACATTGACTTGTATTGATACACAGACAATACAAGCACCAGAATAAAACTCTATGACATGATAAATTGGACTATATATACTTTGCTTATCTCAAGACCTTTTTTAGATCTGTTAGCATAATTCCCACTTACTAATTTAAAAAGCTAGAAACCTGTTGAATATGTATTTTTACTGTATTTTCAATAGTGTTCCATGGAACAGCAGTATATATGAAATGATTTTCTTTGGCAGGTACCAACAAAAAGTACACTACCACAAACTGAGTGGCATAAAACAACTGAAATTTATTCTATTTATTCTTGACGATGCTGGAAGTTAGAATCTTTAGGGAAATTTGTCCTGACAAACTCCACAAATAAGGACTACAAGTCCCATAATGTCATCACCACCAAAGGGAGGATTGCTGGGAACTGGGGGTGGAGTTAAGCAGCCAGGTTTGGTATATAACCAGACGTGTGCCTGGGGGTTTGGTTTTTCACCTGTTTTCAGCATGCTATTGGGATTCCAGCTTAGTGGAATAGGTAGGATGCATTCACCAATTTATCACTCTCACTTTCTCCCTGAGTTATCCCTTTCTTCATTTCCCCTTTTTGTAAATAAACCCTTCATTAACCTTTTTGTATGTGCCTTAAGTTTAGTTCCATTCTAAGTCCCTTTTAAGTGTGCGGGTGAGGACACAGTCAGGCTAACCCATTTCACATTGGGGTTGCCCTGTAATAGTTAGCCCCAATTAAAACTGTCTGCATGGTTGATTTTCTTCTTGGTGGCTCAGAAGGAAAATGTTCTCCATTCCTTTTTCTTAACTTCTGTTGGCTTCTTGCGATCCTTGGTGTTTCTTAATTTATAAATGTATCATGCAAGATCTGCCTGTTTCACATTGTCATTCTTCTCTCTGTGTGTTTTTGTCCTCTGTTACTATTAGGACACTACTATTAAGACACTAGTCATGTTGGATTTGGATGAATCTTAATCAAGTATGACCTTATTTTAGCTTGATTACATGACTAAAGACCTTATTTCCAAAAAAGATCACACTTCAACAAATCATTCCTCATAAAACATACCAACATATTTACTCTGGCCCTATTAGAGCTTTCAGAATTAAATATTTCCTCCTTATGTCAGTCAAGATTTCATATAATATCTTTAGAAAGTACACCTTAGTGTTTATTAGTTACTACCTATATTTCTTCACTTAAATGTGAACCATTAGTGACTGCATGGCTTGATCAACCCAAATCAGTTTATATTCTATTGAGTATATCACAGAGGGAAAGAGTTTAGACAGTTGTTCCTAGAGAGAGAAGGGAAATAGTGAAATGTAAATGAGACATCTAAAGCAACTCCCAATTTACATGGATATTATGACCAACTAAAAACCTTAAAAAGTTTTGCCTTTGCAAGAAAATATTTTAGAAAAGGGTTTTTACTTCATATTTCTTAAGCTGTGATTAGAACTGTTGTATATTGGTATGAAACTTTGTGATCCAAAATAAAAAGCTATACATTATACTATAAACTAATGTTTCCTTTAATTTAAAGTATTAGCATCTTGAGAAATTATAGAAAAATAAAAAGTCTATCGAATGGAAAGCAGACTAAGACAGACTATTTAACCTGTCTGGAAAAACATATTTGCAAAATAAAGAGAATCCATGATTTAATGAGGTTTTAAAATGAATCCTGATACATCTTCAAATATGAATTTCAAAGTTGAGCTTTTATGTGTTTATTTTATACCTATTTTCAAAGTTATAGAAAAAAGAATGTGAAATTCACAGGAGTCACAAAAACATAAGGGAACTTCAGAATGTAAGGTGATATTTAAGGAGAGAAAATTAGCATCTCTGAAATACTCTAAATCTGACATCTAGAAATCTGCATTCAAATAGAGGATTAAAGTGACCCTGCTGAGCCTGTCTACTTGGACTGGATGGGCATACTGATAAATAAAGTGTATTTTGAGACAAGATATTTTTTGTCATTTCAGCTCTTCAGAGATTAATGAATGCAGGTATTTGTTTAGAATCTTTTATTCCAACTTCTTTTAGTGTGAACTCTTGACTAGAATTGCTTATGTATATACCAATGTTACTTCACATATTAAAATAAAGTAACTCAAGAAAAATGTATGATTTTATCCATTCATTTGTAATTACACTAATGAAAAAGATATCTTCATATGCATTACTTAGTTTATTGTATTTCATGAAGTAACTGTATATATTTAAAATAATTTGCATATAAATATGTTGTGTTTTCATATATTGTATGATGGAAAAATTTTGTGCATTTTCACCAGCATAGGTTTGATTTGACTATACAATGTTTATTTGAAATAGTGATTTGAATATTAGTAATAACTAGGCGTTTTGCATTTGTTGGAGGATGCAGCTCCTTGATTTGACTGACACTGAGTGCACAGGTGTAAGTGCTATCTTCCACACCTCCATCTCCTTGCCACTGATCTCAGGCACCTTGCACTACACTCTGGCAAGCTGTGAATGGGACTTCCAGGGTGAGAGCAGGGGAGAGGAGGAGAGAGGGAGTATGGTGAATGGGCTGCTAGAAAGTAGGAAGAAGCTAGTGGTCATGGTGAATGCTGAAAAGGGAGAGAAGCCATGAGGATAAATGTTTCTCCTTGTCTTTCTGCTCATGCTTTTTGGACTTTAGCATTTGGGCAGGTGAGATGAGAAAATCCTACTCTCCTTAGAGACTATGGAAGTTGTCATCTTGACTTTACAGTGGATTTATTTTGGGCAGTACATTTTAAATTTGGTTCCCTCTTTCTCTACCTTTGTAACCCCTTGCTTGTGTTTCCTGCCAGGAAGTGACTTGGCTTCGTTCTCTAGGTGGTTCTGATCTTGGGCCTTGGTTGCTCCATTTTGGGCCCTGCTTGTTTGGCTGAATTTTTGCCAACAATGGGATGGTTAATTTTGAAGTTTAATCAGTTGTCCATATTTGGAAACCCTTTGTCCCACTCTTTTCTCTCTCTCTATTCCCTTTATATCTCTCACCAATTAAAAATCATTGAGCACACTAGAGTTTAATTACTTTGCTTTTATGTTTATAGGTGATATGAATCCTTAGAATTGACAACATGGGTTTTCCTCTAAACAGACTGGGATCCCTGGGCAGCCCTTGGTTTTGCCTAGTGTTGTTACAGGACAGGGATAGGGGCAACCCAGAATCCCCAAACCTGCCCGCTCTGAATAGGTTCTGCCAACTACCGCACTAAGACAAAACATACTGTAGTGTGCAATATCATTAATGGAAAAGATCTTTAAAACAATTAGTGTGGGATACAGAAAAGACAAAGAATATAGTTTTTAAATAAAGCACCTTAAGTTACCCATCCCCTCATGGGTCAATGCCCAGTTAAACAGGGTTGGCCCAAAATAAGACCCAAAAGTCTGCCACAAGTCTAAAGCACCTTCCAGTAGGGACCCACAGAAAAGGGTCAGAAACAGTCAGACAAGTCTGGGAGGAAAAGAGTAAAATCAAAATATAGATAAAAGCTGCCCTTGTTAACCTCCCCCACGGGTCTCTCAACCACATCTGTTTCATCCAGTCCAGGAACAAAAAGAAAGTGCAGTTTCTTCACATGTCTTTCTGATCCATGTGCCTCCTTTAGTTCTCCTGGATCTCCATCATGCTTCCTTCCTTCTCCAGTCTTGTCTCTAGCTTCTTCCCCTCCCTGCTCAGCTCCGCCCTCCCTTGGGGTGGACAGGGAACTGACACCTTTCTTTTTTCTGGAGGCAGTTTTGGTTCCCTGTTGTTTGGTCCATTATCACATTTAAAATCCTTTTTAAAATTTTCTATATATTGCTTCTCATAGATGATCATTTCTATTGTTACTATACTTTTACTATTGTATTATATTATAACATATTATATATTTTCCTACTACCAATTATCTCATAATTATTTTAATATTTTCTAATATGTTTCTTCTATACTTTCACATTTGAATTTCATTATTTTTTTGTTTATTTTGTAATATTAGATTCATGTTTTTTCATCTAGCTTATTAAAATACTGAACCTCAGTATCTGGATGGTAATACCAAGCAACCTGTCAAGAAACATTACACAAAAGCTTATGTTTGTAGAGAAATAACTCCATATTTTTTCCACTTTAAATTATTCTACTGCTTTGTTGAATTTCATTTATACCTAACCATTTTGCATATCTTATCTTTATTTCTATGTGCAATAAGGTTTGCTTTCACAAAGTATTCTTTATTAAAAAAATAATAAAAATGAACTACATTGCATTGGTAAATGTAGACATTACTAAATATTTTGGCATGCCCAAGTAGAAAGAAGTTGGGAGGTATAGGAAGAATGTGGAAAATATGCTTAACTAATATCGATTGAAATATCTTTTAAACTCGAAATCTTTGCTAGAGTGAGTTTAGATAAGGTTCATTTTGTCAGAGAGAACTGTTTCAGTATATAAGTAAACATTAAATATTTATATCTTTTAAAACTCCAATACCCATGGAAGCTTTCTTCTCCTAATAAACACACATATGAAGCATAACCTTCCCCAAATGTTCAGATAGTCTCCTTCCAAGGTGTCCAGAACAGATTTTCTTCTAATACATTCTACCATAACACATGGAACTAAGATCAATCAAGTTTTCTTAGGCTTGGGAAAAACAAATCAGAACACAAAATATAACTTAGAAGGATGATTTCATTCATATGTGGAATATAAAGAAATAAAGGAACAATCTAAATTAAAACAAAACAAAACAAAACACCTAAAACATGACTGCAGAATTGAAGCTACCAGAAGAAGAATGGGAGGTAGTTTATTAGAGATTAGCATCCATTTCTGGTTGGAGCAAGAGTCAGAACAAAGGGGGAGAGACCAAGATAGACAAATGATAGATGATTAATAGATAATAGATGTTAGATGAACATTCAGATAATAGTTTGGCTATTTGGGTAAAGCTAGTGAGAAAGAAAAGGTAATATATCCATATTTTCTAGTCTATACGCTACTCCATAATGTTAAGCAATTTTAACTGTGTCTAAAAATCAAAAACTATAAAAATAGTTTTGTGATACCTATGGACTAGACACTTGGTTTAGATATTTTTGATGTTCATTTAAATGTCATCTATAGGGCCTCTCCGGTGGCGCAGCGGTTGAGCGCTGGGTTGCAAAGCTGCCCACAGCCTCTGCAGCGCCGGTTCGATCCCTGGCTGCTCCCTGGCCACCAGAGGAGGGTCCCACATGGTGCGCAGACCTCCCCTGCCGCCCGCTGCTCCCCTCAGCAGTGTACTTCATCGGTCTGCCTGTTACACTCTCGGCTCTGGCTCTGGTGAATTCTCTCACCCTCCAAGGCGCTTCTGACTGTACCCCCAGTGCTTGTATAAATAAATAAATAAATCTTAAAAAATGAAAAACAATAGGGCCTCCCCTGGGGGCACAGGTGGTTGAGCGCAGCGCTGTGAAGCTGCCCGCAGCCTCTGCAGCGCCGGTTCGATCCCCCGCCGCAGGTGAGGATCCCGGATGGCGCAGGTCCCTCATGGCACGCAGATCTCTCCTGCCAAACGCTGCTCCCCTCAGCAGTGTCCTCCGTCTCTCTGCCTGTTCTGCTTCCCGCTCTGGCTCTGGTGGATTCTCTCACCCTCCCGCAGATCTGGCCTGAACACAGTTTCTTGTATAAATAAATAAATAAATTTTTAAAAATAAAAAAAATAAAATGTCATCTATAAAGATGTACACATTTAAAACTTAAAAGATTTGATCAAAATGTATTTGCATCCACTTACACATTGTGAAATTAATATAAACATCCTGAGTTCTAAGAGCCACAAGAGAATGGAGATTATTATTATATTTTTAATGGGAATTATTAACCACAAGACAGGCTTTCCTAGGAGAAGTGTTCCCATAGTATGCATGCTCATGCCTGAAAGAGAGAGGAGTAAGAAAGGGGCTGGGGAGAAAGGCAGATATCTAAGCTATAAGTTACCTTAGAATTTCAATCTGACCAATCCTTTTGGAATATTTTTGCCTAAGATCTGGAGTTAAAGGAAGAGGTGTACTGACATCCAAAATAGATTTAAGAGATTTGATGCAAATCATTCAGTTGGAAAGTGTCCAATTATAGATTTGAAAGTGGAACCTTTTCTCTATTTCTATTTCTTAGATATTGAGTTTACATGTGAATGATACCACCTGAAGTAAAATTTGAAAAAACAAAAACTAGCAAAAATTTTTCTGTGCATATAATCTTCATAACTGCCTGATTTAAATCCCTTGCTTTTGTAAAACCAAAATATTTACAACATAGACTTCCGCTAAATTTTTCCACACCCTTTTTTCTGAATATGATGTTTATTGATCACCTCCAGATATTAAGTATTATTTGTCATTTAACTGAAATAGCTTTCTTAGGTTTGATGTCCTTAAAAAGTACTTTTTTTATGACTGCTCAAAATATTTGTTTATTTGGAAGACTTACTTGAATCTTCAGTCAAGTGCTGTCTCTTAGCTGTTCCTGGCACCTTTTCATTGTACCTTTAAGGCAGATAAATTTTCATAGAAATTTGGCAATGTTTTTTCTGCATTAAAGGGATATTACTGAAAAAATAGGAGATGCATTATGGGTGTAGCATATGAAATGTAGCCACCACAAATGACAATGAGTAGACTCAAGCCCAAACAAACTAACTTGTATCTGTAATAAAACGTTGGTGAATAGTGTTAGTGAATATATAGTGTTTGTATATAAGAATTTATTTGTATTATTTACAGCTCTATTTGAATATCTTTTGATTAACCAACTTGATTTCAATGAGTTCATTTATTGTATGTTTATTTAATGAAAATTAATCTATACAAATATTTAGAGACAGTGCATTGATAGGAAGGAAGATATTTAAAAGAGCTTTATTCTAAAACCGTGGGAATATAGTCAGAATATATTATTCATTACAGTGAAATTAGAAGTATAAAAATATGTGTCTTCAGCAGTGTATATACAAGTAGGTCTAAATCCCCTTAAACTGAATTGTTCTACAAACTATTCATGTCCCTTCATTCTGAAAAAACTGCCAGTAAAATTATGTTTTTGTTGCTAATTGAATTCCCCAGACACCTTGAAGTTAAGAAGAAGGTCTTGGCTTACCAAGAATTATTCAACTATAATATTTATTACAAATAAATAAATTGCCTAAGATATAATTTCATATAAATTTTCCTCAAATTTGTATGAAATATAAATCATTAGTTGTGTTTTAAGAGTTTAGTACTTTAGGGCCTCTTTGGTGGCGCAGGCGGTTGAGTGTAGCACTGCAAAGCTGTCTGCAGCCTCTGCAGTGCCGGTTTGATTCCCGCCGACCTCGGAGCAACCCACTTGGCAAGCAGACCTCTCCTGTCTCGCCTGCTGCTCCCATCAGCAGTGTATTTATTTCATCAGTCTGCCTGTTCTGTTCCCCGCTCTGTCTCTGGTGAATCCTCTCACCCTCCTGCGCATCTTGTCTGTACCCTGGTTCTTGTATAATAAATAAAAAAAAGAGTTTAGCCTTTATAAATAATCTGATAAATCTGATTGACAATGAAAACAGTATCTCTCAATAAGAAAATACCCTCTAATGCTTAGAATCAACAGCTGGATATTCACTCTCTCTTTTCTTATGACCCCATAATCACAAAATTACTAGTCACATTTTAGACATCAAGGGATTTATTATAATTATGCATCAAATGTGCACATGTGTAGCTGTGGAATATATTAAAGTGTATGATTATGATATGCATTTATATTATACTTATAAATGAATAAAACTTCTCTTGCTGGGCAACAGGTAAGATCATATCCTAACATCTTTAAATTTCACTTTATCAAAGTGCATTTTACAGGTAGTGGATAATTTAATACATAGAATAAAAATGAACATAGAATAGTTCTTTTAGTAAGGGCAAACCCATACTGAAATTTTATAAGCTTATTATGGTTAAAATTGGCAAAAACCTATGAATTTAAGCTTTGGTTTGAAATCTGATATCAGAAAATGATTCTAGGTTATATTTGAAGGCTAATTCTCTGTATGTAATCAGTGATTCTTTTCATTTTTTTTTAAAGCTCCCTCTTTTAATCACTTTAATAATATCCTAAAGGTTATTGCATGGTTTTCTGGTGATGTATTATTTGTCATCAAAGTACACAACAAATAATAAATTTTATGTAGATTGCAATGCAAGATTTCATGTGTGTTTTGTGTATAATCTTTAAAACTGATAATTTTACTCTTTAATTTAGATATTAGACTTTGTCTTGAAACTGAAATTTTAGCATTTTCACAAGTAGACCTAATGTTTTATTCACTAAGAAACAACTGCTACATGAACTAAAACTTTTGAAATTTATAATTTCATTAGAATTGGATACTATGAAACTTACTTGGGAAAATACTTTATTAAAATAAATTTCAGAGTATGGATTTTAGTTTTTAATTTTAAAATCAGGAGATATTTTTATTCTTCAAAATAAATGCATCAAAAATTTACAGTACTTTTTATTTTTAACTCTATCTCAGAATAAAATATACAACCTTGTCTTGATCACAGTCCTTATTATAGACCTCCAGTAAAATAAGAATTTCTAGAATTAAGCTTATGTGGTTGCATAGAAACAATTGTATTTTGACTTAGTGTAGAAGGAAAATGAGAAAAAAAATCTTTCAAGTTTATTTTAGGTTATCTAATTTTCAATTGAATTTTCAATTTCAACAAATTTCAATAGATTTTCAGCTTATAAAAATATCTTTCATAGCATATGGTCAACAATTAATTTTTTTCTGTAATATGTTTGGGTGAAAATATCTCTTAATATATAGTGAAAAACAATTCAGATTTTTATATTGCCTGTTATCTGAAATTCTTTAGTTGGAAAGTAAATATGAGAAGTCAAATTATTTTTCTTTGAGACTCTGATATAATATGAATATAAAATAACTTTAATCTCTGATGTTCTTATTTTTACAGCCTCAACAAAGACCTTTATGCTAATTCATTTACAAAACCAGGTCCATAATGAATATTTTCTGTATCCTTGTGGAGGAAAAAAAAAATAAAGGCACAAGAACTTTATATTGTTGCTTTTAATTTTTTGCCTGTTTTGGCCAGCACATGAACTTTTTTTTTCCATTTCAGTGCCTTCAATAAGAACACGTATTCTATTCTTTGAAACAGTTCCTTGACTCCCTGTTAGCTTATTGTTCAATCAATTAATTCATGGCACCTGCTTGTTTCCTGTGTCTAATTGAGTATTTGGCTCTTTTGTTAAGTTGAAATTTGTTCTCTGTGAATTGCTCCATTTAAGTTTTATTCTCTATCAATTACTCCATTTATTTGGCTGAGTTGTCTATTCTATGAATTGCTCCTTTAGCAGCACATCTTCTTTTTCCCCTTTCCCATAGTAACCAAGACTGAGAATTTACTTCTCTTTCTCATCCTATTGAAGGTGAGTAGAAGCATGGAATGGACAAAGCAGTGAGCTAGCTTGCTAATGCCTAATGGTTTCAGGTAGAAACATTATCCAATCTTCCTGCAAAGTTTTGACCAGAATTCTTTCCAAAGTTGTTTCTGCCCTTTGGCTATCTCTGTTGATTGTAGTTTCATAATAACCATGAATTTTGAGTTATTGTAATTTCATTTCTGCTCCGATAGCCTTATTCCATTTCTCTATATTTCAATGCATCTCCTCCTACTTGATTGCTTGGTTTTAGAAAACAATGAACTTCTGTGTTTTTTTCTCCTAGGTTTTATTAATAATTCCAGAATATTAACAATTTTCTAAGAGTTCAATAATGGTTGTTTGGTAACTAAACATCTACTCAGGACATTATTCTTTATTATGTTCTCATTCTCACCTATATTAACAGTTTTATGATGCTACACCATTCCTAAACATGCATACCATTGTCCTGTGACCCTTTCAGTTACAAAAATAAGGTTATTATTTTCTTTCCCAAAAATGGTGGATAAGTCTACTATATTTTAAAACTCTCACAACTGAAAATTAGAAAAAACTGAAAGACTTAATAACTTACCAAATCTATCAAACTGACTATAGCTTCTTTAAAGTTTGCCTTTTTGTTGTCACTTAAAAACTAGGGGGATTGCAATTGTATGGGGAATATAAAAATAAAATTTATTAATTAAAAAAATAAAGCAGAGCAAAAACTAAAAAAAAAAAACTAGTTCACTAGGCAAAATGAATTTTTCTGATTTTTATATGTTGTAATCAAGACACATCCATATGGGGAAAAACAAAGTGGTGTTAGGGAGGAAACTTGAAATTTTCCTATGAATGTTAGAGAACTTCTTTGAGCTCAAATAAAGAGAGTTTGAATAATTTACAGACAAGAAAATCAAAGTCAGAGTCTTTTGATCAATGCAACAAGACATACACTGTAATTCTAGTAGGCATTAAACAATGGGTTATGGAAAGTAGACAAACTTTTTGCATTAGTAACATTCTAAGAATGGCAAAGACTGTCTTAATTGTGAATTAAGTATTAATTTACATGCTTTAATGTTTTTGAACTTGTAAATATTATAAATATATGATATAATCAAGCTGCTTAATTTTTCTCCAGAAAAGGTATATGCTCATTTTCCTTCTTTCTTAAAACTTTTTAACCTTTTTCTCCTGTTCAGCTCTTCACCCAGAAAAACACACAAAGAAGCTATAATACAGATTATTCTTGCTTAAATATGTTTGCTCAGCAACTTCTCAGATGCTGATATACTTATTAATTATGAATTTATTCCTGTTAAATCCTGTTAAATTCATATTTCTTACTTTTGTGTTCATACACAAAATAGAATGATTTTAAAACAACTCTAGCTATATATCTAGCTATATTTAATACAGCTAGCTACATTAAAATAACAACAGAATCTCAACACAGAGCCCATAAGGCTCAATGAATTTCACATGAAGTGAATCTTTCCATGATAACATAGCATTCCTCCCTCCTTGTGAGGCCCCTGGGGTTTGTTATAAGGGGCTTTGTTGTCTATTATATCAATGTAATCGTCATAGTGTAGCATCTCAGATTTATTTCTGTGGAACACTTGTCAGTAAGGACTGCCTTCATTTTCTGTTTTTCTCTGCTATTCAAAATTCACCCCTAAGCCCAGAACAGACCAGGCATTTTCTTCTGCTGATAATAGACAATATATAAAGAAAAACATCACAATCCCTGTATTTTCTTATTTTTTTTTTCTGACTTGAATCTTATCTTTGGGGAATGAACTCCGGAGGGATACTAAAAATCTATATTAGACACAACAGAAAAAAAGTTAGAGGTTTATGGTTTCCATAGGATGTGCAATATGCTTCTATTTGGAGAGAACCAGAACTTGCCATTTCTTGGGGAGATAATGATGCAGTTTCAATAAGATTATTGTTACTTCGTGTGTGGCTGTTTTATTCTTTCTTCTTCCAGAATTTTTTGTTCTGTGTCCCACAGTGATGTACACTAATGCTTATCAGTGCTCAAAATTTCTACAAGTGAACCAAATCAGCACTACAGGTAAGCAGTACTAAACACTCTCCTTCAAATATGTCTCTATATTGTTTCAGACTCTGTGGACAGTTGTTTGTAAAAAGCCTCAGTTGCCTCTCTTCTCTTAGATATAGATGGAATTGATTCCTCTAAAAAACTTTTGTCCACATAACTTTAACATTCCTCTCATTTAGTCTTATTATCCATGAAAGTACTTTAGTTCTCTTTTCTCCATTCTTTAAAAATTATTTTTTATAGAGAACAGAATTCACCATCTAAAACGAAGGCTTTTGAAGTGTACAATTCTATGATTCTTTATTATAACTATTCACAAGGTTCATTTTATGCTTTTGCTATCTTTATATCAACTTTTTTTTTCCCCCATGGTTATCTCTTTACCAAAATGTGGCATCTGCCTCCTGGAACTCACATTCTCAGTAAAAAAAAAAAACAAAAAAAAAAACAAAAAAAAAAACAAAAAAAACAACTCCCTGCCACCTGAACATTTTCCACATACTTTGCCTTTATCTCATTGCACTAACTGAAATCTGGCTATCTGCTAAGAGTATAGTTCCTATTATAGCTTCCTCATTATCTTGTATCCCACCTACATTAGTGCTAGGAGACAGGATTACATCCAATTCACTCCTGAATGTAGTTTCAGGATCATTACTGTTCCATCCTCATGTTATAAGCATCTGTTCCTTTAAGCATCATGCCATCTGGCTGTGTCTGTTACTCCAACTACTCAATTTTAGTTACTATTATTTTACTAAGTATATTATAACTCCCTCTCATTTATTGAAGAACATAGTAACTAGCATGAATGAGTCTGCTGCACTATAAATTCAGCCATTATTCTGGTTGACTACCACATCCAAAGGCTATATATCCAGTGTAGTAAAAATTCTTGTTTTCAAGTATTAAGTAAGTCCTCAGTATTGTCCCCTAAATGTGCTGTTTTTTACAATTTCCTTTCTGCAGATACTATGAACTTTTATCACTCTTTGAAAGCGCATAGTCAACCCCCTCTTCACTCATTCTTAATATAGTTATTTCAGTATTTGAAAGATAAAATAGAAATAATGAAATGAAAAACTTTTAACTGCCTAATGGCACATTTAGAACAAGACTTTGTCTTAATATAAAACTTTTCTCCTCTCCTTTACAAACTTTCTTAGTAGTAGTAGACTACTTCCAGTCAACATGATGTGATCAATAGAGCAGAACCATGTGATATCCTGTGGAATGAATCAAGGGTCCTGTAGACAAGATTGTGAAATGGAGCTAGAGAATAGGACCATGGATGTCTATGAATAACTTTGATAAGGTACAAGGAAAAGATAAATTCCCTACTGGCTTGAAATAAGCCAGAAGGAAAAAGAAAAATATCAGATGGTTTCACTTATAGCAGGAATATAGGGGAACCAAATAAGACATCAGCGTAAAAAAATAATAACAGGACAAAACACAATAAAGCAAAACAGACAATTATAAATCAGAGACATAAGGCAGGGGAGGAGGAGGGAGAGGGATTAGAGGGAGGGAGGGAGGAGCACAGGGGACTGAGGTAATGGTGCACAGGTGCATTGGTAAAGGAAATTCTATGGGGACTACACCTGAGGGGGTGGGGAGAAGCAAATATTGTTTAAAAATGAACAATGATGTAAAAAATAGAAAAAAAATTAAAAAAAGGATAAATTCCCTAGTCAATGGTTGCTTATCAAATGTCAGCAGATGTTTTGATGCGTAACAGCAAAGAAGTAAAAACAGGAAAAGCTGCTATAATTGGAGTCTATAATTGATAAAATTTCCTTAATTCTCTTATAGTCAACATCTTCCATACAGTCCAAATGGGCAAAATAAAGGGAGATATCCAAGTAATCACCACTTCTGCAGCTGTTAAGTCTTTGATCATGGCACTGTTCTCTGCAATCTCACCAAGAATGTTATGATTTTGGTTTACTACTTTGGAACTGGAGGCAGTATTAGAGGTTTCCAGTTGGGTTTTTTTGTCACAATGCTGTCATTCTACAAGACTGAGATATCAAATTAGGGATTGCTAGTTGCCTACTATGCCTATTACAGCTGTTCATTGTGAAAATCTGAAAATAACCAACATAGTATCAAGCACACATTGTACCCTCTGTGAGACAGATTCTTGCTAAACTCCGTTAATTGTCTGACTCCAATTGCAAATTCTTGATCAGATTAATGAAGCATAGTAGCATTTGTAAAACATGACTTAAAGTCACTTCAGACTCAGTGACTACTGAATATCTAATTCTAAATATCTAATTATTCTCCATTCTCTCATGTATAACCACCATGGCAATATCCATAGTTGAGTTGGGGGTGGATAAAAGTAAAATTTACAGCTGGATATTTTGGAAGTTATGCATGGTTTTCCCTTGAGAGAATCCAACTTATCCTTCATTCAAGAGTATCTGGATCTCTGACTTTAAAGCTCAATTTTGAGACTTTATGGAGCTGCTATCATCCTCTGCCTTGGTGATTGAATTTATACTTTGGTTCATGCAACTCAGAACATTTTGCTTACAAAAATAAATTTAGAGGTTAGTAGGTAGTCCATCTATTTCAGACCTAGTAATGTCATTGTGCAATATCCAATTCCAGAGATTCATCTTTCTCAGAAATTTCTAACACCTTGGTTAGCTATACTTTATGGTAATCACACCAATCTTGTCTGTGGCAAATAAATACTATCACACTACTAAATGGGAGAAAATATTCACACACCATACTTTTGGCAAGGGACTGATATCAAAGATTTACAAAAAACTCATACACTCAAAAAAAAAAAAAAAGAAAGAAAGAAAACAGAAACCTAATAAAAAATGGCCAGAAGAGCTAAATAGGGAATTCTCCAAAGGAGATATTTCTCCATTGAAGATGGTCAACAGGCTCATGAACAAATAGTCATCATCAATTACTCTAGGAGAATGCAGGTCAATACTACAATGAGATTAAAAGCAGTCATTTGGCCCCTGATTCTCTGGCATTCTGTCTCCCTTTTGAGAATTTACCCTTGCCATTCCTGGCCTGCAGAGAAAAATCACTGCAGAGTTATGAAAACTTTAATGGAGAGGATATCAAAATCTCAGTTATGAACAAACAGAATTTAAGAACTGATAAAGGAATTGAAAGATAAGAAGATAGTTTATTTAGGCCGGACATGTTCATGTCCTACTTTGTTTAAAATACAGCTGTGTGTACAATGTTAATTTTAAGGGGACAAGTATATTGAGAATAAGTTTTGGTATAACTTTTAATATTTCACTGACAAAGCACCATATATCTGAACAGTTTGTTTTGTTATTTGAATCTATTAATAGAGTCTAGATTCTTAATGATTACATAAAATGTGTAGGAAATAAAAAATAAAACAGAATTCAGTGTAGAAAGTGTTATGAGAATGTATCAGCACAGTTGATAAAAGGCTACCATAAATTTCTTTCAAAATAAATTATCTAATATTGTGACAACTGTCACACCAATTGCTGCCAGAGATTTGTAGGTGGAAAGACGGTATACTATAGTTGTTTTATATCCCTACATTTGTCCTATCTGAAGCTGCATACATATGTGACTATATTCCTGAAATAAGATTGCTCTTTTTTGCTTTAGTATGTGGCAATAAGTATCACTTAACTGTTGAGTATAACATGTTATTTACTACCTACATTTATGTCTCTAGTTCAAGTCTATTAAGGTAATCTCTTGTGTCACCATATTATTATTTAATTTTACATCCTAAAGTTGGGGAACTGGATATTCATGGACTAAAGCTCTATATAAAGTAGAAAATCAACCCTATCGCCGGTTCGATCCCTGGCCGCCGGCGAGGGTCCCACATGGTGTGTAGACCTCTCCTGCTGCCTGCTGCTCCCCTCAGCAGTGTACTTTGGTCCTTCTGCCTGTTCTGCTCCCCGCTTTGGCTCTGGTGAATTCTCTCACCCTCCCGCGTTTCTGATTGTACCCAGTGTTTGTATGAATGGATAGATAAATCTTAAAAAAAAAAAAAAGGAAAATCAACCCTATCTTGAAATTGCATACTTTTCATCAACCACAATATTAAAGGCATGGATTGAAGTGCTCACCACTCTACTGGTTCATGATTCAATCATAGCTGTTAATATCAGTGTCATAATTATTTATCTCCCATTCACTACATCCCCATAGTGCTTTAAAAATTTGCTTCTTTTCTATTAAGTCATTCTATCCTTAATCATGTGAAAAAATGTGTCAGGATAAGAGAAAAATCTGAGATTACTATTTTTTCATGGATATTGAATCCTCAGACTGAATAAAAAATCCTCTAGTTTTTAACACATAAGGATTATGGTTTGCATGAGAGAATTAAAAAGTTTACAGTGGCAAATTATTTTTGCTTTCACTTTGCTCCCAAATCATTACATGTGACTCTTATTTCTTAGGTTGTAAACTAGCATAAGTAGAAAAGTCCAGGTCAACCAAAGCAAGAGGAAATCCAGGAAAAATATAAAATAAGATCATTTTCCTTCCTATTGTCTGTCATCACTCCAAAATCCTAATGTCACCTTGCCAAGGGTCCCATTTTATAAGTATTCTTAGAATATATTCCTTTGATACGGTTGCTTTCTTTTTCTAAGGAATCACAGCTTAGTGATTACTTTCTAGATCTTTTAACAAATCTTTCTTGATCTATACTTCATTGTTACTTAAACAGCATTACTTTTCATGTTTTTGAAATATACAAAACAGCAATAACAATAAGCAAGCAAAAAGGTATGATTTTTCAAACTCTTTTTTTTTTCCTTTTTTTAAAGATTTATTTACTTATACATGGTCCGGGGTACAGGCCAGATGCATGGGAGGGTGAGAGGACTCACCACAGACAGAGTGGGGAACAGAACAGGCAGACTGATGAAATACACTGCTGAGGGGAGCAGTGGGCAAGACAGGAGATGTCTGCTGCGCCATATGGGATTCTCGCCTGCTGGCTGGGATCGAACCCACGCTGCAGAAGCTGCGGAAAGCTTCACAGTGTGGCGCTCAACAGCCTATGCCACCAGGGAGGCCCTCAAACTCTTTCCATATACCTACTCTTTAATTCCAGATGTGAGTTTCCTGAGAGAATGGACTGCATTCTTGAGTCAATTTTTCATCTTCCAAGTGATTCTCAACCTTCCATTATTTGTTATGTCACATCCCTGGCCAGTAGTTGCTCAGGCTACTTTTCCTGCTATAGCTGAGGCACAGGAGAGGAATAGTATTCATTCAGCCCTTTCCTAGTAATTAAATCTCTTACACATTGTCATTGCACAACACTCTCTTTTAAACAATTTTACTGATTTCTGTGACTCTTCTAGATTTTCCTGCTATCTCAAACATGAGTTATTCTTATTACATTTTCTGACCTCTCACTTAAGTATTAGTTCTGTCTTGTGTTGCACACAGTTCCTAGACGAACGCATGCATTCTCATTTCACCCAACAACTTTCCTGCAGATGTCTCCAAAACAGAGATTTACCCACTAATGTTACCGGACTTTAACTCAATATATGTGTGTGTATATGTATGTACATATGTATACACTTGTATATTTGTGTGTGTGTGTATCATTGCCTTCTGGATTTGGAACAGTCCACAGTTTTGTTTATACTTTTTTTGGTCTATAGTAAATTAAAGTCAATATGTTGAAAACTGAATGCACCTCCTAACTCTACCATTTTCTTTTCTACCCTGTCCTTACTCATTTTTTTTATTACTCAAATAATACATTGTATTTACAAGGTGTGTAAGAAGAGGGAGACTATTTAAAGGGAGAGATGAATTGACCAACATGTCCTACCAGGACCAAATATCAAGTTAAAACAAGAAAAAAAGAAAGAGAGAGCATATATGTGTTCAATTTTAAGTCCAGAGTGGACACTGAATTCCATACCTAGTACCCAGTGGCCCCCTATTCAGAAAGTCAGGAGGCTACTGGCAGTTGTAGTCCTTGGCACTTGAGATTTTGTGTGGAGATGGGTGTGGAATCTATTTTTTAGAAATAATAACTTAACCTAGAGGAGTGATATTAATGGTTAAAAGAAACTGTTAAATGAATTGGAAAGTAACTTGTGAGTACCTGACTTTCTGGAGGACTTAAACCACAACACTTTGACATCTTCCATTCCAGTCATATCTGAAGTCCCAAATATAAGATTGGGAATGAGAAACTTTTTTTGGTCCTCTCATATTCCCACTTCTACCATATCTCTCATGTATACTTCATTGTTTTAACTGACCTCTTCCCCACTTCTGATTTTTGCATTCAATACCTTAGCAATTGCTGGTGAATTATTACTCAAATAATACATAGTATTTACAAGGGGTATCAATTAGTTAACATCTCCATGCCACAATAATGTTTGTATGTATGTATGGATGGGGTTAATCAGTAATTAGCAGGTTTGTTCTGAGTATTAATTGTGTCAATACATTAAAAAGTTAAGAATAATTACTTGTGTATTCAAAGTCATTAAATAATATTGATGATAATGATCATTATTAATGCCTTTTTGAAGACTACTGAAACAAATAACAGATGATACATTTGATACCAAAGTAAAATGTGTGTGTGTTTAAAGAACCACCACCTATTCTCAGTTAATCAAATCAGATGAATACACCCTAAAACATGTTCTCAGAGGTTTGATGATATGTGCTATCTCTGATGTAAATACAAAACTCAATCCTAAAGCCTCCCTGGTGGTGTAGCGGTTGAGTGCTGGGCTGCGAAGCTGCCTGCAGCCTCTACAGTACTGGTTCGATCCCCGGCCGCTGGCAAGGGTCCCACATGGCGCACATACCTCTCCTGCCGAGCCCGCTGCTCCCCTCAGCAGTGTACTTTGGTCCTTCTGCCTTCTGCTCTGGCTCTGGTGAATTCTCTCACCCTCCCATGCTTCTGATCTACCCAGTGCTTGCATAAATAAATCTTTAAAAAAAAAAAACTCAATCCTAGCAAAAAAAATGCATATTGGGTATATACAAGTTTTAAATTTGTTGCCAGGTAAATTCACTTTTTTTTTTTTTGTCTACGGAAAAGTTTAACAAGGTTGCATTTATATCAAAACAGATAAGTACTTTATGTGCATTTGAGCCCTTTGGGCCTGAATTTAAGATCTGGTTTTGCTCCTAAAAAATGTATCCTCAGGGGAATCAATGAATCTTTATTTACCTTTTTTGCAAAACAATAATTATATCTTTAATTGTGAGTAATAACTAAAATAACATGTAAAACACCCAACACACTTAGCTCATAATAGTAACATAATAACTTTATGAATGTAATAATTCTTATAAGGAGTCAAGTTCATAATAAGCTAAGTTCAGACTGTAAATAACTAGAAGTCACTTTATTAATGTGTAATTACAACATTACTGCTAAGATAATTATTGTTTTGCATTTTCTAGTGAGTAGAATCTCTCCTTAACAAGAAATATATTTGGAAAGATAAATTAAAATCAGAAGAGTTATTGGTAATAATATTATCTAGGAAAGGAAGCAGTTTTATGGCCAAAATATTAATGACAGCAACAATGATAACCTGATACTTTTGTCTCATCAAAAGGGCTAAATATTTTCACAAATTTGTGCAAACATTTCTTAAAACATTATACCAATCCTTGAACAACTCTTTCTCATTGAAACTATTATAGCTAAGCCCTAACTTGATCTTTTATGGGGTAACGATGCAAGAGGGATATTAGGGAGTGACTTTAGGACTGCATCAATGGCAATGATGTGAATGAGGCAAGATTGAGCAAAGAAATGAGTCAAGCTCATTTACAATTCTAAGATATGTTCAATTCCACAGAGATTTCTGAATACAAATCATTCTTCATATTTGTCCAAATTGCTGCAAAAGGCCAAATATTTTCCTGTAATTTTAGTAAGTCTTTGAGTGTGAGCTCCTCCATGAAGGATGTGCACCTTAATGGTAAGGCAGTGCTCTTCAATTGAGTCAGTTCCCAAAGTGGAGTGACAACCAGGAGATACCTTCCAACAGCAATTTCAGTAGCTGGGTAACAAGGCCTCTATTTTGGATGCTACAGCATAGCATCTATCAAACACACAGATGAACATCATGATAGTTAAAGGAAGAAGATGTAATCTCAAACTTAGCTGATCTCCTAATATCTTTACAACAACAGATCAACACAGCTTTTAGCTCTAGTAAAATATAATAATTTAGTATGTTGTATTTTAATCCCCATCAATAAATAGTGTCCCAAATAGTTTGCATTTACATGGGAAGGAAAGATGTTTACATATCATCTCCTCCCAGGACTAAGTCCTTCACCGTCTGTAAAAGCTTGGCTTTAAAGGAACCTAAAAAAGTTGATATAAAATAGTATGCCGATGCCATCAATCTTTGCCTCTCTTACTACTCTGTTGTAAAATTCTTTTATGAAAGGTAAGACACTATGAAATTGTGAAAAAAATGATATTAATTATTACATGTACTAAGGGTACATTTTGCTTATTTTATCATTTCAATTATTTCTTTTAATTACCAGTGTATTTATCCTCATGATTAAACTTTTATATTGGCTTTAATTTGGTATCCATCTGCAACTAGAAAGCATAAAGTGTAGGCATGGAGAAAAATATGATAATCTTATTTTACACTCAGTTTTGTCTGAAGAAAAAATGCCAAAAATGTGTAGAATGTTTGTGAACCAAGAATCATTCTATATACTTCTTTGTGACTTTGTGAATATTTGCTTTCTCTAATTTGTATCTTTAATCATTCAATATTATCCCAGTTTTCAGATATATACTAAAAAGTTAAAGTCATCTTAAGTCAAATAGATTAGATGAACAAGCATAAACTGCAAAGTGCAAAGTGTCTTCAAAGGAATATAATATTCTAAGTGTAGATTTTCAAGCTTTAGATTTATTAAGAGTTGCAATGTTTTATGCTATATCATTATGACTTAGATGAAATTTTAACCATTACATGAATAACATCAAAAGTTTTAAGTCCATGGAATATTCAAATACAGGCTATTAATGTTGCTTTCTGAAACATTAAGTTTGATCTAACAATTCATGTTAAACTTTTCTGTCCACTAAACTTAAATAAAACTCTAAATCTTACAATAGTGAAAACAATTAGTCCATCATTCTTCTCTACAGCTGAAAAAAAAAGAAAGAAAATTGCATTCTGTGATGGTTATAAAGTTACATAATTGCAGACAACCTGCATAAAACAAGAAATGAATACATATAAATGGGATATAAATATGATAATTAGGCATTAATTTATGCTCTTTCATATCTGTAAGATGTACAAATACATCATCTGATTCACTTTAGCCTACCACTATTTATGAGTAAACTGCAATTTGAGGATATTTAATGCTGTTCATAGTAAATTTAGATGAGGGAATAAGACTGTCTTAGGTAATTCAATCATGGCTATTCCAATAAAAAAAAATCATTTACAGTAAAGCAGTACTGCACCAAAAATCAGCTTACATTAAGAGAACTATAAGATTTACATTTAAAACAAACAAAAGAACAGCTATATCCTTGTAACCTTTATGCAAATACAAAAATATCAATAAAAACTTCCCTGTTAGGTTGATGCCCTAAAACTGGTAGCCACAGACAACAGAAATAATTCTGGGAGCTCATTAATTTAGATGAATAAAAATTTAAATACATATATAAATATATTTTTCCTGAATAGCCATCAGCTGATAATTAAATTTTTAGTTCTGTGTGTCAGTCAAGAAATCATGGTAACATTAGAGATGTTTGTAAGTTTTTCACTAAGAGAACTTATATTTTCATATTCCATTATATGAAATTGAAAATATTTCCTAATGTCTTTTTAATTGCCTCAACATTTTGATATTATAATGGTTAGACATGTCAATATTATTTTATTTAGTATATTAATCAAGATCCTTATACTTAAAAATGGCATGGTTCTAGTATTATAGCTACATTTCATTAGAGTTTATTTCCTTTATAATAATACGTTACTTAAGAGAGTTAGACTTTAAACACTGAAATCAATGTAGTATATACTAATGTGTAGAAAATGCACATTAATTCTTAATGATGGCTACATTGAATATCAATTCAATAAAATAATTTTAAAATGTACTATTTTAAAAATCTTTTCTGAGAAATGTTTAAAAACATTATTCTAATATGAAGACATTGGTCAATAAACACTTTAAATGAGGTTTAAGGCAAAAGAACTTCCACAAACAGACAAATAAAACAGAATAAGAAACAGGCTATTGACAAAGTACTCCCAGATAAACTGGGAGCAGAGAAGTGTGTAAGTAATTTGGTAAGTCAGAAAATTATCTCCAAATTTAGGAAATGTCCTGTCTGTTTGATGTATCGATACATGTTGTAGCTGTATCTGTCTATCTGAGCTGAAAGGAAGAGAGGGTCTCCATTGCAGAAGGGAACACTGGCGACAATACAGAATTATGTGTAATCTTTGAAATAGGAAGTGTGGTTCATGCTATAATAATTTGACATGTAAAATAATAATTTGAAATAAGTTATGAGTGTATATATTGCATATGTGCACATGATATACCTATTCCAACATATATAATTAATACACTAATTAATACATAGGTGCATTTTGATATATTTTGATATATATTTAATATAGTTCAGAATATATTGTAGAATGTATATGTAGTGTATACAATATGTAATTTTATATATAATAATAAATACTATATATATACACAGATGTATCTCATATAACCTTTTAGAACTCTTAATTTTGTATTGAGCATTGTGATAATTAAACATTTCTAAATATTTCTTAAACAAGGAAACTACTTTGAGTATAATATGGTAATAGAACTCTATACTTTAGAAAATAGTAGCTTAGAATAATAGACGAAGTGGTAAAAGAAATTCTTCAATGACTACTACCTATGTTAGCAGTAAGGAAATTTCAGAACAGAAGGAGGAAGATCAATAAGTAAAATGCAGGATTTCCTAAGGTACTAATGTATCCACAAAAGTTAGAAGAATATTCTATGTCAATACCTCAGGGATTAAAGACTAGAGTAGATTTTGGGAAAATCTAGGAAGTTAAGGAGAGAGTAGCTTCAATATTTTATTTTAGAAATTTGAAAGAATCAGAGTATGCTAAGAGTTACAAAGGGAAAATGTATTTATGCAAGAAGACACCACTAGCAGGAAGATTCTGATTCAGATGCTCTGAATCTTCAAATAACCATTTGAATTCTCAAAAATCCTGGGTAGAGTCTACGTTACCCAGGGGGCTGACACATGTTATCATTGCTAACTATTTAATATTATGTGCTTTGTTAAGGTTAGTAAGGTGTATCAATATTGGCAAAACACACTTGAGAATATCTGTAATATGAGTCAAATCCCTGGGTCCTGAGATAAAGAAAAGGTGGAATTCCAAATTTGAGAAATAATTTTGACCTCTGAAATTTCATTAATAGAAAGCTCAATAACCTGTAACCAATACACTAAAAGTTAAATATAAGTCTGTGTTCATTGCAACTATGCTGGGAAGAAATTCAAGATGACAACAACAAATGCAGCAAACACTGCCATTTTATTGAATACTAACTAGGAATGAGGCAGTGTGTTGGGAATTATACCTGTGATTTTCATCTCATCTTTATAGCAACTTATTAACCTCAATTTACAGATTAAAACCCTCTAATTCTTAAGAGATATTGACTACAGATGGTCTCTGACTTATGTGGTTTGACTTAAGATATTTTAACTTTACAATAGTGGGAATGATATTCAGTAGAATGAGGGAATTCTGTTTTTCACCTTCAGTAAAGCACTAAATAAATTGCATGAGATACTTAACTGTGTATTTAAAAATAGGCTTTGTATAAGACAATTTTGCCCACCTAGAGTTTAATGTAAGTGTTCTCAGCAAGTTTAAGGTAGCTTATCCTGAGCTCTGCTATTCTTTAGGTTGGGTGTATTATGAATTTTTGCATTCAAGATACTTTAAACTTACAATGATTTAACCATCCTGTGGTAAGGTGAGGAAGATCTGTAATTTGTTTTATTTCACTCAGTCACTAAGTGGCATATAGTATGTAATTGCCATTGTTAAGATTCCAAACCTAAATTTTTTAATGACTTGAACAGTATGCCTCCAATGTAAAAATGAAAAAAAGGATGTTATTTATTTAGGAGTTAATTGACCAGTTTGGTATAATAACCACTCTTTCTTGTTCTTCTTTACAAAAATGATAGTTCTACAAACATATTGTTAAGTTAATCAATGAAATTTGGTATCAACAAAGACCAGTTATTTAGGTTTATAAATCATGAGAGTTTTATTTTGGCAGAAAGAACACTAGAGTTTGAAATATGTTTTCAAGGAAAGCGAAGTAGTTTTGGGTCTCAAAGGCTAAAAACTATGCATTAACACCATTATCTTGAGCACATTACTTCACAATTCTAAATTTCTTTGTCCTTAATAGGGGAAAATATATGTCTGCTTTATAGCATACGAATGTAAAGGGACATTGAATGGAAATGTGTATCTACAATGATTATTCTATATGCAAAAAATGAGTTTAAAACTCCAGTTTAATAGCAGTAGTATTTCTGAATCAAACTATTTAATTGAAAAGACAATTTAATTAACTGAGCACAGATGCATAACGTATGCTAATAACTTAGTCTTTTAACTTAGAATGATGGAACATTTTAAATTATGTAATTCCATAGAAGATTATCAATTACAAATTCCTGGGTCAAATAAACCTTCAGGAGACAGTACTTTTGTGGAATCACCAATACTCTACTCTTAACCTTTGATATGCCTTTAATGCTTTTCATTATAATTTTATTGATAAGGCCTTGACAAGAAATAGAGATTCTTTAACCATCCTTGTTATTAAGCAAAGAGAAATGCTTAAACTGGAATTCATTATAGACCATGAAACCATAAAGTAGAAAACTAATATTCATGACTTTATATTCATTGAAAAACCTTAACCTTTAGGAATCATTAGTTTACAGGATAGTCCATAAAGTTAAACTGAGCAGCACAAGGGCAGATGTGGAAGATCAGGAAGTAGAGTAGATCATAAACACCATTATCATTTAATATTTGAACAGCATTCTTCTATTCTCTTGGTTCTTACCAAGTAGCAAAACATTTTCAGAACTCAGATTCTTTAAGATATCTAATAGTGGAAATAGGTTACTCTTTATTTTTTTTTTATATATTTTATTGTTATATTCCCCATACAATTGCAGCCGCCCCATTCTGACCCCAATCCCTCCCCTCCCGCCCCCGCCCCCCTAAAAGTGTCTCTGGTTCATAGTTTTTTGTTGATTTTGATTTTCACTTTCTTATAGTTATTCATTTTCCTGGTCCCTTATTTAAGTTTTCTAGATTCCTGCTATGAGTGAGACCATCCGGTATTTTTCTTTTTCTTTTTGGCTTATTTCGCTGAGCATGATCCCTTCCAGCGCCATCCATGTTGCAGCAAATTGCATGTGTTTATCTTTTTTGAATGCTGAGTAATATTCCATGGTATATATGTACCACATCTTCTTGATCCAGTCATCTATTTTTGGGCATTTGGGTTGTTTCCAAAGCTTAGCTATTGTAAACAGTGCTGCTATAAACATAGGGGTGCAGGTGCTCTTTGGAATTGATGTTTCTGTGTCCTTTGGGTAAATACCTAGGAGTGGAATTGCTGGATCATATGGAAGCTCTATGTTTAGTAGGTCCAGAAATCTCCACACAGCTTTCCACAGTGGTTGGACCAGTTTGCACTCCCACCAACAGTGCAGAAGAGTTCCTTTTTCTCCACACCCTCGCCAACATTTGTTGTTGCTAATTTTTTTAATATGTGCCATTCTCACTGGTGTAAGATGGTATCTCATGGTAGTTTTGATTTGCATTTCCCTGATGACAAGTGATGTTGAACATTTTTTCATATGCCTGTTGGCCATTTGCATTTCCTCTTCAGAGAAGTTTCTTTTAAGCTCTTCTGCCCATTTTTTGACTGGATTATTTTCTTTGTTGTTGTTGAGTCTCATCAGCTCTTTGCAGATTTTTGTGATCAGTCCTTTATCATTAGTGTTGGGTGCAAAAATGTTCTCCCAGTTGGTGGGGTTTCTCTTTGTTTTTGTTATTGTCTCTTTTGCTGTGCAAAAGCTCTTTAATTTGATGTAGTCCCAGCTGTTTATCTTTGCCTTCAGGAAATAGGTTACTCTTTAAACAATGCAAAATAGCAAGTCTCCCAGACTTGGGAGACTTAGAATTGTGGACCTAGAAAAGACCATCCCACCGATTCTACCAATGGGAAATTGGTTATTAAGGCTCCTCAAGAGTTCTCCATTATTTGCCATCAGACAAAATATTTGTGGGGTACCTGTCTATTTCAGTTTTTATTTGCATCAAAAAAGTATAAAATAAACTGTCCTAAAGCTCAGGTCTTAATCATTTCCATAAGGCTATGAGTTGGCTGGGTAGTTCTGCAAATCTAAGCTGGGTCAGGGTAACCTCAACTATTCTTGCTCATGTGTCTGCAGTCAGCTGGCAGAGTGGCTAGGGGGTTGTTGATCTAGCATGGCCTCAGTTCATCCCTCATATCCCTCCAGTAGGCTCCTATTTGATCTTATGCTAGTGACAGAATTAAAATAGTTAAAAGATTAGATATGCAGAAAAAAAATAAGCATGTATATTTCAAGCCTATGCTTGCATCATGTTTGCTGACATCTCATTGACAAGTTGCATGGCTAATCACCAAGTTGCAATAACCTGTGCCAAAAAGTCACCAAGTCTTCTTATGGATATTGAGAAGAAATAAATTCAGAACATTGATTATGACCATTCTGAATATACGAGGGAAGCAGAAAGTAAGTTAAGAACAGCATCCTGTGGGAGAGGGTGAAGCAAACTGAAGGTCAACCAAATGTCAGCTCCTCCAAATTGGGCCAGGGTTGGCCTGCAATGGATCTTGGCTATTTCCCCTGCTTTCATCCTGGCTCAGCACTACTTGACTTTTCCAGGGCAGCTACCCAACAGGCACATTGTCAGGAAACACATCTTTTAAGGGAGGCACTTCAAATTTAGAATTTCCTTGAGTACATTTTGGAAAGAAAAAACTCCAAGACTTCATATTTACTGTAACCCCATTCCTTGTAAAAAGAAAAAAAAAAAAACTAAATGAGTAAAGATTGACAGTTTTGGTGGTGCGGTTGCTGCTGAGCAAGATGGCTTCAGGGCAAGTTCTCTGCTTTACTACTAGAATATATTTGTGTAGCCCAGTTAAACACAGGACTAAGAAGATCCTGTGACTTGGGACAAAACTGGACTACCACCTGAAAACTGGATACTATGCTGACTGTGTGAAACAGAACAAAGCTGAAAAAATTCAACTCTGGGTGATAAAGGGTGAGTGGGCAGAGGCATCAGCCAGGGCAGAAACTGATGTTCATACCCATGCCCTGCGAAGGAAGAGTTGCTTGCTGTTGGTGTAACTGAAGGGCATACACAGAGAGTGCTGGAGGAGGCTGTAGGCATGTCCTCTGTGAGGAAGGCAAAGCTCAGAAAAGTGAGAATGCTCTCACACACTGCCTTAGGAACTGGGTGGACACAGGCAACAGAGGATACAGTGAAACAGCTGGAAGTGTCAAGAAACTGAGGGATAAGCCCAGCCCACAGACTGCAGAGACACAGGTCTGCAACCCTGAGAGGAGGGCTATAGCAGTACCATAGGCATGGGTCACCTACACACTGGCCATTCATCAGCAAAAACCCACACATGAACCTCAAGACCCCCTGAAAAGCCCATTCCAGATTAGTTTTCCCTGACACTCAGCACCATCTACTGGAAATGTGCAAGCTCTGCACACTTAACACTGTCAAATGGAGAGATGGGCAGACACAACAAAGGGCTACTTGAGTTCTCAGGGGATGGAGAATGAGGTCAGGATATTTATTCCTCTGTTGTCCTGTATGTTCTACTCTGTTAGCCTGACTGTCACTAGCTGGTGAAGGCCACAGGTCCTGTTAGTGGACAGACTGAGGGGTACCCCAGACCCCGAAACTTGCATACTCTATATGGGTTCTGCCATCCACTACATACAGAAAAAGCATATTCTTAATGTGAAATATCTTTAATAGATGATTTTGCTTAGATAAGAGAGAAGAGAAGAAAGGATACTGGTTTCCCAATAAAACACCTAAGTTATCCTTTGTCTTGTGGGTAAATGCCCAACCAAATAGGTTTGCTCTGAAGCAGTCACTGAGGCCTGAAATCTCCTCACAAGTCTAAGGCACCTTCTGGTGGGGACCCACAGGAAAGGGAAGAAAATGGACCTGTAAGTCTGGGACAAAAGGAGAAAAATCAAAGTACAAATAAAGGCAACAGCTGTCATTTTCAACCTCCCCATGGGTGTCTTATCCACATTTCTTTCAAGCGTCTCTACATGTCTCAATTTCAAGTGTCTCCTTCAGTGTCCCTCAAGTCCCTGGTGCAAGTCCAAATTGAGAGGCAAATGTGGCTTTCTACACATGACTCTGTTCCTTGTGCCTCCTCCAAGTTTCTTCTTCTAAGCCCTCCCTCACTTCCTAGCTCAGCTCCACCCTTCCTTGGTCAAGGCAGGAAACCTTGAAACTTTCCTTTTTATGGTGATTATCTTCTGGAGTAATTCCGTTCTACAACAGTCCTTTCAAGATAGCCTGTGCCACAGAAATTTCTCTCCATATAGTATGGTAACTTTTCCTCTCTAGTATTCCTAACTGTTATATAATGCACTGTCCATCGTAGTTACCTTATACACATATTTATAAATATCATTTTGTGATTAAAATTTGTGCAGTTTATCCTATTTTAAGTATGCTTTCTGTTTCTGTTTAGGAGCCTAACTGATACATCACATTAAAGTACAAAATTTAGGTTAAAGGACGGACACTTTCATGCAAAAAATTTACTTAAGAGCAAAAAAGGGGCAAAAATAAATATGCCTGCTATATATTATCCTGAAACAATGTGGTTGGTGCTATATCAGAGAGTTGTAAAAGATAAAAATAATAAAAAAGCAAATCAGTATGTTCTATATTCTACTGAAAATGGCATTTAATCTATTTACAATTTTAATTAACTTTGAAGAAAGAACAACTTTAAAAGCTTGCTCACAAATATATCTTTAAATGCCTGCTTTCATATCATTTACATCTATTCAAGATTGCTTCAACTGTATAGTAACCTTTCCCCTGTTCTCCACTTCTGGAGATTTAGATCTCAGAAGCAGAGATTGAGATAAATATTTTAGTACCAATATCTTTTTGCAGGGAGGTAATCTACAGGGGTGCCTATAGGCAGTAAGGAAGTGAAACAGGATCTCCAAAAAAGAACTAATTATCAAATTACTTACCATGGTGGCCAGCTGAAACTTAAAACCATCAAGAAATTCTGGGATACAGTGTAGTTCAAATATGCTTACATTATTCCAACCTAAGCAACAAAAGATCTAAGGCATCAATGCACCAATTCTTATCAATTGGTATTGTCATTAACTCCCTAGAACTTCCACTTAAGCTCACAATTAGAGTGAGTTGTAACTACAAGAGAAATATCTCAGAACAGGAAAAAAAATAAGTACTAACTTTTGGAAATCTGGCTGGTCTGCACTGAAATGGTAAATATCAAAAGGATATGGTTAGGGGACTGACAGCGCCTCCTATTATATTCCTAATTCATTTTCTACACTGCCACCAGAATGCTTTTTTGTCAAGTTGTGAATTTGATTCTGTAATATATTTGCTTAGATGTGTCAAAGTTGTTCACATTATTCATAGAATAAAATTCAAAATCCTAAGCCTAATATAAAGAGTAACTGCAAGATTCAGTCTCAGGTAATTTTCCATCTGTATCATCATTTTATGATCTTACTGCATCCACATGGTTTTCTTTCAGATTTCACAGTGCAGCATGGCACTTCCCAACATAGGACATCTGTGCATAGTAGACCTTCTTTTCCTCTTTACTTAGTTATTATGTGGCCTATTTTCTGATTTTGACTTATTTTCTTGCCAGGTGCAACAGCCCTCTCTGATTTCACATGAATATCTGTTTTATAATATTATATGGATAATATGCCTCCTCTTCAAAAAATATACTGGAACTATAATTTTGCTTTTAATTTAAAAATATTTTATATTGTATACCTCCTCAAATATATTACATGATCAAAAATTTCAAGCTTTTCCCTCCCCAATTTTCATCTTCATCACTTGGCATCATAGTTGATATTAACAAATATTCTATAATTGTTTAAATAAAGGTAAAGAAAAGTATTTATAATTTTAGAGCCACTTGATACTGTCTTGCATTTTTAAAGTAATTACAAATATTGAATAATAATAAATAATATAATCTATATAATTATAAACCGGTACTGTACTTTATTTGGATTAATTTATTTAAAGAAAGTTAAATTTATTATCATTCTAACCACAGGAATGTACTGATTGTTTAATATAAGTAGGCATTGTAAGGGACTATCTATGTATAAAAAATATTCATGTGGGGGCACAAAGTTATATGTATGCACATAAGAATGAAAAATTACGTAACAGTTGTATGCTATCTGCATTAAGGATTTCTACAAATAGCATACTAAGCATTAACAAAATGCTAATGAGTATGAGACAAACAAATATTAAGGAAACAGTATTAAGGACTATGGTGATATATCTGGGACAAATGGAAAGAACTGGGGTTTTCAGTAAACCTTGAATTATGGCTAGTATGGATTAGTTTGACAATAGTGGGCAGGCAATCTTTCATCATGAAATCAGAGGAAATTACCACATATTTGTTAACAAAGGAGGTATGTAAACCCTTAACAATTGCATTACATAGCAGTTAAGAATTTGTTTAGTAAAAACAGACTTTGCAAGGTTCAAACATTGCATGTGCCATTTATTCTGACTTTGGGCTATTTAACTAGTTTTTCAATATCTCAATAGTTTTAACTATAAATTGGGATTAAAAATAAGATATCTGGGGCCTCCCTGGCAGTGCAGGGGTTAGTCTCAGTGCTATCAAGCTTTCACCAACCACTGGCATTAGTTAGATCTCTCTTAGGGAGCTGGGACACAGGGCACAGCAGATTTCTCCTGACTCGCCTGCTTTGCCCCTCAGCAGTCTACCAAGGTAGATCTGCCTGTTTTGCTCTCCAGTCTGTCTCTGGTGAATTCTCTTACCCTCCACTCCTGCACCGCTGGACTACAACCCAGTTATTGTATGAATATATAAATGAAAATAAACCTTTAAAAAATAAAAAAGATATCTATCACAGAGCTGTGAGGAGTAAATGAACTACTTCATGTCAAGGTCTTAGAACAGTGCCTGGTCTATAGTGAGCACTCAAATTAGTAATGGTAATCTTGGAAAAAAAATGCCTAAAAATCTTGGACCTGGGGATGTTTATAGTAAAGAAAGATAGTAAAAATTATTTCAATTTTATGATATTTTTATTAATTGTAAATATAAAACTTAAAAAATCATTTTATCTTTGGTAGTAACTGTGAAAGAAATATATATGAAATGTATGTAGCAGTCTTTTTCTACAAAGCTTCCCTAAAACCCTTTTAATAATCCAAATGAATTATCAGTTATGATATAATTGTGTAAAATGTCCAATTAGTTGTTGTTAGACTTTATCTTTCATTGTAATGATTGCTTTTATATAAAGGTCATATTTTATTAGAATAGTGATTGTGGAAAACATAATTATAATTGTTAAAACATTGAAGGCACTTGATTATTTTCTCGATTTTTTGCAGTTATCTTTCTGAAAGATGGGAATTACAAAAGAAAAGCTTAACATTCATTTTTACAAAGGATTCAAATTAATTTTCAAATATTTAAAACATTATTCATTATTTTCTCATTCATTTAGTTTATGTTGTATTATTCATGTGGTTTTTCATTTTCCTCTATGTAAGAAAAAATATTCTGAGAGCATCACACAACACTATTCAATTCTTATGAAAGTTAAATTATAAGTAAGTAAAACATATTTAATTGACAGGTGAATAAATGTTACATGACCTATTTAATTATCACCATTAATATGGAAAATTTGAAACAAGCTTAAATAACTAAACAATTATTCATGTTTTCTCAGTAAACATATATTCACAAATATTCATAACTGAAAGAGCTAAAGAGACAACTACCTGCTTTCAACATTGTAGCTTTCAGCTTTTTTAAGGCATTCTCAATGCATTGCATTAATTCCCTATAGTTAGTATTAGGTAAATCTCAGGCCTTTTAAAAGAAGTGTAAGCTTTATTTAATTTTCTGTGAAAAAATACAATGAAATCAAGTATATATTCAAGATGAAGTATATATGCCAAGTACATCTCTTCTATTGTATTCAATGTTAATATTAGCTCTCATCACAATAACATTTTTTAATTTTCTGTTTTAATACTATGAAAATTTAACATATCCTCAATAAAGTCCTAGAACCTTACTCTAAGAGACATTTAAAGGATGTTTAAAATTTAATCCATGCCAGAGAAGATAAGTAACACTGAAGAGAATTGAAGCCCTGAAAATCTACAGTACTAATTTAGCATTACTAAGAATTGGTTGAACTGACTGCAGAATTCTAAGAAGAAAAAATTTTAAGAGTACAAATACATGTGTTTTGAACTTATGCTGTACAATGAAGACTTTTAACCTTTTAAATTCATGGTTTCTCACTTTTTTGTTTTACATAACACATTTTTACCACAATTCAAAAACATGAAAAAACAAAAATTACCATCTTAATCATTTCTAAACTGTGCAGCTTGGAAGTTTTAAAAATATTCATATTATATAAAGTCTCCAGAAATTTTTATTTTGTGAAACTGAAACCCTATACCTATTAAGCAAAACTCCCTATTTTGCCCCTATGCCCAATCACTGGCAACCACCATTCTATTTTTCTATGAATTTGACAATTCTACATACCTCACCAGACAGAATCATTAAAATATATATCTTTCTGTGACTGGCTTAATTCAATCAGCATACCATTCTTATTTCATCTATTTGTATCATGTCTCAGAATCTCTTTCCTTTTAAAGACTGAAAAAATTCCATTATATGCAAATAACACATTTTGTTTACCCACTTAACTATCATAAATATTTGGGTTGCTTCTGTATTTTGACTATTGTAAATAGTATTTCTATTAATATGGGTGTGTAAATATCTCTTCAAGATTCTGTTTTTTAATTCTTTTGTACATATACCCAGAAGTGTAATTGTTTAGGATGCATTACTCATTTTTAAATTTTGAGACTTGTCACTGTAACTTGTGCTATAGATGATATGATTTCGCTTCAGCACAATACCTAATTCATAAAAGACCACAGCATCATAGTTATAAGTGTTCCTAAATTAAATGATAAATTATAGGGAATGTAGGCTGGAAATATTTATATTAAATTATAATTAGTTCATTAAAAATTTATTTCATTTTATTGCTTTTTTGTTGAAGCACTAGTATATTCCTGTATGCTTTCCATAGTCAGGAGTATAAAATGACTAAACCATAACACACCTGAATTAAAGTGAGTTAATGAGAGGGAATTTTAGTGACATGAAAGACAAAAGCAACTGTTACCCAATATAGAAGATATTTTCTTCTGCAATCTCAATTAAAAAAATTCAGATATAAGATAGTATTAATCTATCTAGTCATTAAAATGTCACAAGAAAAGATTATATAGAGGCAGACATGTATGATAAAGAATGTTCATATTAGAGTCAAAAATCATTGCTAGTTTAAAAAAATATAAGTTGTTATCCAGGATTTTTTTCTGGACTAATGAAAGGATAAAGAGTTTACTTACAGGAATCTCAGCATATTTTAGACTTGAAGACAATGACTTTCTGCATTCAATCAATAAACAGGAAATTACTGCCATGAGATAAAAATAAAACAAACACATTAAAAAGAGATTTGACCAACAAAAGTATAATGTGAACTTAGAAGAAAATAAATAGTGTAGTAAAATAACATTGATGCATACTTAGATCCCAAAAAATTATTTGTTCAATTCCTATTTATGAGCCTGGTGCCTTCATTATATGCAATGCAGTGCCTGATTTATTTCCTTTCTTTTGGGCATAAAAGAATTAACAGATTATGATCTTTGACTATTGTAAACTATAGTACCATCTATTGTGGCCAGAAAACAAACATAGATATTATAAAAGCTGAACATTTAATGTTTTTGTAATTGTTGTGACAAATATCATTTTGTATAGAAATGACTCTTGCTTGCTGGATTAATGTATCTGCTAGAGGTAGCCTGTCAGATAAAATTGCTTCAAATGAAGCAACATAGTTCATGATGAAGCAACATCATAAAGACATAATTTCCGACTTAAGAGGGGCAATGGTAGAGAGATAACACCTCTTTTCTTCAAAGCAGTGACTTGAACCTATAGAGCTTAGCTGAAGTTTCAGATTCAAGCCCTGTGTTTCAATTCATCAATCTTAGTTTGTGAACTACTCTTTTGAAAAGGAAAATCTCACTAGAATAGCAGGAGAACACTGTGTCTAGTATCTGAATATTGTCTGCCTGCCTTCTTTAAAACATAATGGAGGGTGGCAGAATAAAAATAACCAACTTTGATCTTTATTTCTCAGTGTATTGAAACTTCAGAGTCATTATTTACATTAAAGCACAAAGTTTATTAAAAATGAGGGTCATCTCTAGTTTTGGTGTCTATCCTAAGATAACGTAATTTAAGATAGGCAATCATAATTAATGTTTTGATTCCTTTTTTTCATTTATTATGCTACAGGCATTATGGTTCTCATTAAAAACTGTGATATTTTCAATGAATCAATATGTTGTAGTCATTTAAATATTATGCTTTAAGAAGTTCCCTAAGGAAGAGTTCCCTAGATTTCCTTACATAAGTAAATTCTTCCAGAATGTTAATATTAAACACCTGATATTCAATATTGGCAAACTCAACTAAAGGACTCCCATGATAGAATGCAAAGAATGCTTTCTGTCATTTCTAAGGAAAAATCATAACTATATATAAATGCTATGCTAATTACTTTAGATAGAATGATAAGCAATTATCAGTCACAGTCTTCAAAAAACCAGTTTTTTGGAAGAAAAAACAAATATTCATGCAGCACTAGGATTTTGAATGTATGAATACAGAAGTTCTTTAAGAATATTACAACATGTTAATATTTAATTCTTTTTCAGAAACATCATCTACTTGCAAGGTTTTGTTAAAGCCACATAAATGCTATATAGTCAAACTTATATAATTGATTTAATATTCTGGGCTGGTGAAGGATTATATGACAAAGTGTTGTTTTTTTTTCTTAAATCCCAAATATATTTTCCTAGAAAAATTATTTAATACTTATGCCATTATTTAAATTATAATATTCAGTGTTAAGAAAGGCAATCGTATGCACACAATATTTCCATGTCTTGACTCACAGAGTAAGAAAAGACATTGGACCTGGAACACCAAGAGTTCATATAACACAAGGGATTATTAATTTATGTGGGAATATCTTGCCTTGTTTTATGCTCAATGAGTGGTCTTTTGTTTTGCTTATGTCTATGTCTATTTGACACCTGGCTAACCCACTGCTGTGTCTGTCCTCCATAGAAGGTTGTAGAATAATTATTGCATGACACCAGAAAGGTACACTTAGCTCAATTGCTCTGCCTCAGCTACTAGGGATACCACTGATGACCGATGCATATAAGTAGTGCTGATTGCCCTGTTTTCTACTCTACATAAATACAGCATTGTTCCATTTAGTGCTTAACTGCATTGTGTTTCCCTTGGTGACTCTATTCCAATTTGCAAAGGGTGAAAGTGTTTGAAATGCTCCCATGGAATGGATAACCTGTGAGTGGTACTCGACTCAACATTCAGTAATTTGAATCTGAAAAATAACCATGTATTTTATAATTCTGGACTCCTTTAGGTAACTGTCAGAAACTAACTTTAAAAAAAAAGATTTAATTGGCAACTATAAGAATTTCAAGGAAGGTAAGTGCTACAAGCCTGGCCTATATCTTAGATTCAGGGACACAACATTTCACTCATTCTCCTCTTTTGTCTTTGTTAATGACTTAGTTCTATTCCTTCTGTTTTAGTTTAATTCTCATTAGGCCCTGTGAATAAGACGTTAACTTTTCTCCCAAAACTTGACACCCAGAGCTGCATGTATTTACAACCAGTGAACCAGAGAAAGAATTGGCTTTTTATCCTTTAACACTTGTAGAAATATCAGAGAAAAGTCTGATTGACTTTGACAAAAGTATGTATCTCTATCTAATTCAATCATTTCAGTGGAAGGATGGGCCTAAGTCAGAGTCTTGTTTTTTTTTATTAGTGCTAATGATATTAGTTACATATAAGACAGATATAATAATAAAATTGTGTGAACATAATGCTTAATACAAGATTTACTGAATGCTTTAGAAAAAGCATGTATTTTAAAGCATTCTCAACTTCACCACTATGTGTGAAACAAACATTGAGCAAGTGATCCAACTTCTCTTTACCTCAATAAATAAATGCACTACTTAATTTGGACACTGAAAAAATAGCAATAATATGTAGTAATAAAAAAGTTACCTTATGTATATTATTCTAATTTTAATGAGATTAAATAAAATTACTTTGTGACATACTAATAAAAGTAAATAAATTGTGGTTTAAGTTTATTACAAAAGTTTTTGTTATTTTAAATATTCAATAACTTTACAACGACTTCCCCTTTTTCCACAATCATAATCAGATTTCAGTATGTTCTTTAACTCTTCTATTACCCATTTATTCTGACATCCATCTAAACTGGATTATAGGTTCTGCCATAAACTGGGTATCTGTGTTTCTTTGTTAACTTATTTCACTTGCAATTCCATTCAATTAAGAAAAATTCAGTCTGCATTAAAAAAAGCAACAATTTAAATAATAAGGAAAATTAGAAAAAAATTAAAAGTCTGATTTCATGTAAATTATAATGGAATCATTGAAATAAAGAGTGCATAAACAGCCACAGTACATAAATAATCATATAAATAAGTTCGACAAATTTCTATCACATCAAGATTGGTGAAGAGTTTTTTAAGAATCAAAAAAGATTTATAGGAATTTAAATAAGAGAAATTACCCTACTATTTGGTGTAGATAATGTTTTATTAAAGAAATGACAGTCCAACTGAATCATAAGTGTTGGTGGAATTTCAACAGGCATAGAGGGTTAAAGAGATTTTAGGTAGCAGGAACAATTGAATAAAGAGGGGGAATGTACATATTGTTGGAATAAGGAGAAATGATTGATTTTCTTGGAGTGTAGCCATCTTAAGAAGGAGTAATGAAAGAAATCTTGATTGGATTTCCAGCTTGAAATGTCAAAATGTGACTTAAAAAAATAGACTTTATTCTGTTGGAAATGCGGACTGGCTAGGTTTTTAGCAGAAAAGTGATATACACAACACTATAACTTTTAGCTATATTTAGTGAATCAGAGAACTGAGGCTAGGATATTATAAGAATTGAGCTCAATTACATATTGCTGTCTTTAGGAATGACATGGAGGAGGAGGTGGAGGTAAGAGCAGGTGAAGAGGAAAGGGGGAGGAGAAGGAAAAAAAGGAGAATTAAGTAATAATAATGTCCCTCCCACTTGTTCTTCTAAGGTGAAATTTAAATAGTATTTCTTTCATAAAGTTTTTCCAGATCCTTCAGTCTTCCTTGAAACATTTGAAAATGATTTGTTTTTGTCTTTTTTCATTTTTATTTTTCATAATGATTATTTATTTAATATTATTTCTCCACACATTTTAAGAAAGAATATAAAAGTGAATTGTTTCATGTCTGTACCAAAACTAATATTGTTTTCTAAACATAGAGACAATAACAGAGACAACATATTAAAATTTGTATAGTAAAGGAATAATGGCTTCAAATCCTTCATTTTTTATAGAGGCATGCTTTATTTATTTATTTATTTATTTGTTTGTTTGTTTTGTTTATACATGCACTGGGTACAGTCAGAAGCGCGGGAGGGTGAGAGAACTCACCAGAGCCAGAGCGGGGAGCAGAGCAGGCAGAAGGACCGAAGTACACTGCTGAGGGGAGCAGTGGGCGGCAGGAGAGGTCTGCGCGCCATGTGGGACCCTCCTCCAGTGGCCGGGGAGCAGCCGGGGATTGAACCGGCGCCGCAGAGGCTGCGGGCAGCTTCGCAACCCAGCGCTCAACCGCTGCGCCACCGGGGAGGCCCAGACAGGCAGCCTTTTATGACCTTAGAATATCTTTCTTTTTTTCACAATTATCCCTTTGTTACTAACCATGGCTTTGTAACCCGAGCTTGAGTGGTTTCTTGCAATTGTGAGTGCAGTCTGAGAACACACAAATAATCACCTGTCCCTCAGCCTTTGCATGGTTTTACTCCTACTTTGAGGTATTTTCAGTAGTACCATTAATATGCTCCTGAAGATATAATATGCTCCTGAAGATATAATATGCATCTTTTTTAATTAGTTTACTTGAATATTTTGAATTGTTCATTGAATTTTTAAAAATTTTTACTCAAACTGGTGTGAATAATCAAAGTCAGATAGGGCAGATAAGGTGCTCATTAAAATTCAAAAGAATATCTGCTGATAAAGGCAACAAACCAAGGACTATTTCTAGAATATGTATAATTTGTAAACCTTGGAGGTCTTCAATATGAACAAAAAATAATACCAGCAGCCATCACCTAAAGTCACAACCAAAAACAAGAGTTTATTTTCAGATTTTTTTCCTCTTATACTTAGAGATTGATGTCATTTCTGTGTACTCAATATATTTTAATGTGATTTGCATAAATTTTGTCAATGGGCAACCTCCTTCATCATCATCATGCTTTTTCCTCTGCTTTCTCTAATAGATTATTTAAATACAATCACAATTAACTTTTAAACTCCAAAGAGTAGTTATGGTCATGATAATTAGTAAGGAAATAGGAACATATGCCAGACAGGTAAACAAAGATTTTCAGTATAGAGCTATATTTAAGAATTCACTGTGTACTAAAATTAGATTTTACTCCAGCTTTTCAGAATATGAATACCGTGTAGCTTAGGTGATTATTGAATCTGGAGTTTTATGACTTAAGTTCTCTTGTATAAGGTGTAATTAACAACATATTCCAACTTCTTTTCTTTTTTTAAATATTTTTTTTATTTATTTATACAAGTACTGGGCACAGTCAGAAGTGTGGGAGGGTGAGAGAATTCACCAGAGGCAGAGCTGGGAAAAGAACAGGCAGACTGACGAAGTACACTGCTGAGGGGAGCAGCGGGCGGCAGGAGAGGTCTGTGCGCCATGTGGGACCCTTGCCGGTGGCCAGGGATCAAACCAGCGCTGCAGAGGCTGCGGGCAGCTTCGCAACCCAGCGCTCAACCGCTGTGCCACCAGGGGAGGCCCTATTCCAACTTCTTTATTCACTAGACTAGAGTGATATTTCTTTGAGTTTTGCTGCAGGTATTTATTTATTTTTTATTTAACAAATAATCTACATTTGTGGGAAATTCTTAGGTTATATACACATGAAGAAACTGTTATTCAGCCATAGGCTTTTCTTGTTTTAAAGTATTTGTTTATTTGAGACCAATAACAGAGTAAAGAAACAAAAGGCATTCAATTAAAATCTTAATATGAAGCATCCATGCACTCCTGAGGTTCTCTGAGTTAAAGTATTTAACTCAAGAGAAGTGTACTTTGATTTTTTAAAAAGGTTGCTGTGAATGTTATCAACAAAAATCAGAGGGAAGAAAAAGCTCCAAGCTGGTGTGATTATAACACACCATCAGTGAAAGTCAAGTTTCCTATCCATGACTGCCAAAGGTGTAAATGAGCATCTGAGGCTAGTGCTAATTACAGCAATCTAAAGACAGAAACTGCTGTTCTTAAGTCTAGGAAGCAAAGTGAGATCCAGCATTGATTTCCAAAGTGTGTAATTTTAGAACTGCTTCCTGTGATACTATCTATTTGATCTTTCTAACGATGGTTCACACCCATCTGAAGTATTTTATTTAAAAACTGTTGTTAAAGCGCTTATAAATGCTGATTTGTAATTAATATCAATGTAAAGATAGTTTTAGTTATTAATGTCCTTTGGCTTGACGTTCCAAATTAACTGTATATCAAAATAATTTAACTGATAGTCTTTCAAACAATGAAATTACTGAAAGAATTATTTAATCATTTTGACAATGATATAGTAAGTTGGACATATATGGATGATGGAGTTAGTATTTGAGGTGAGGAATTGGCATTATGGAAGTTTATGTGTCTTCCTTTTTTCTATCTTTTGTCTCCTGCAGATAGAGGAAGTAGTATGCCATGATCTAGTAGAATAAAGTAAAACAGTGCTCATGAAATAAATCGTCTGAATAGATTACTCATTTTCTTTGAGACTCAGTTTTCCAACAAGAAAATAAAGACAAAAGTTTCTTCAACTGGGTTATGATAAGGATGAAATGAAATATTATACCTACAATAATGGAAAAAATGCCTTGCATATAGTAACTCCAATTACTCTTATTATTCAGTCTTTGATAGCTCCTTCTATACAGACTGATATCTATCTCCTTAAAATCATGTTAACTTTCTCTATCTTGAAACCATGCACTATTGTCACTAAATTATTTGTTTGAACATATTTAGAGATCAGCAAATTTATGACTGCATTGTCATTTTTCACTGACCTATATAATTATAGTATAGTATTTTTCTGGTATCTTAGTGAAAACACTATATTTTTCTCTTTTTATGTTTTCCCTATTGAGAAAGCAGTATGGTATAATGCTTTTATCCCATCATTTAAATGTAAACTTTTAGAATACAAATCTTGGTCCTTTGCTTAAGAGTTGAGTAATCTTAGACAAACTCATTTGTGATAATCAGAAAGCTATTATTAGTTATCATAATAGAAAATCATTTTACTTCATAATGTTTTCACTTCTATAATCTATAATTTTTTTCTAAAATTTTATTAATTTGTAGAACATGTTCATGTAGCTACATAATTTTAGGGGCACAACTTCATACGTCTTTATTTCTATATTCTTCACTCACGCTCCACCAAAACCCCCATTCTGTCTGATACTTACCCACCCCTTCCGTATCCTATTCTTTCTTCCTTCCTTACCATTCCCTCTGGTAATCAGTATATTTTTCACACACCTAAGAATTATTTTTGTTGGGGTTTTTCAGTTTGTTTTCTTTGATTATTTAAATTCTACAAAAGAGTAAAACCATATTTAAGGGGTAGGTCATATCCTCAAAGAAGGACTCCAAACTGCTACTGTTAGTATACACAATAAATAAATCTTATTTTTTCCTATCCTAGAGATCCTAGAGATAGGGGTTAATTACCAAGTATGATCCTACACCAATATCAGGAGATTAAAATAAAAGTCATTATATTATCCTGTGTGTACAGTGGGGGTTGGAGACCAAATGACAAATTGTACCATGAACCAATTTTGTCTTATAGGAGTTACTCTCCCTGTTCAGGAATGAATATTTGGCATGGATGTACTATTTTTTTTCCTTGAAAAGTGGATGTTCACTACTATAGGACATAAAATGACATATTTATAATTTCTTCAAACATTCTATTTAAATTATTCATGTCTTATCCTTATTCATGTTTTGCCTTAATTGGCCAAAGTTTGATAGATTAGTATGGTCTTCTACCTTTACTGCATTTTGTGAATTAATTTTTATATTCCCACAACATTTTGGCTCATGTACTTTTTAAATGGTGTTTTTTTTTAAGATTTATTTATTTATTTATACAAGCACTGGGTACAGTCAGAAGCGCGGGAGGGTGAGAGAATTCACCAGAGCCAGAGCAGAGAGCAGAACAGGCAAACCGACGAAGTACACAGCTGAGGGGAGCAGTGGGCGGCAGGAGAGGTCTGCGTGCCATGTGGGACCCTCACCCGGCAGACGGGGATCGAACCAATGCTGCTGAGGCTATGGGCAGCTTTGCAACCCAGTGTTTAACTGCTGTGCCACCGGGGAGGCCCTAAATGGTATTATTTTTAATTGAGGTATCATAGGCATGGAAATTCTTAACAACTGTCAGTGCCCTCTGATGAATCCACCAAATGAGTTTAAGGCCATTGGGAAAGGCTAGGTGGAGGTGCTGAAACTGTATTACCCATGTGGCCAAGATAGTAAGTCAGAAACAAAAATATCACAAAGAAAATTGCTAACACTGTAAGATGCTTAAGAGATAGAGGGTATTGGGATCTAATATCCCTTTACTTTTCCAACTTCTGCAAAGGTAAGGTGCATCTTGTTGGGTAGTGACAACCTAATGTCATTAAGGAATAACTTTAATCACAGCTTTTAAAGAGAAGGGGTAGTAATTTTATTTTAATAGATTGCATATCTTATAGGTCTACTGTGTGAGTATTTCTCTGATGAACATGTTTTACTTTTCAATTTCCATCAGCAAGGAGGATGAAAAGGAATGCACATTTTATCTGAGATGAAGAATAGTTATATATGTATATATGTACATTTTGACAGGGAGTAAATTCTATCCCCTGGTTTCTGCACAATATAGTTTAAAGGAACCTTAGCTGTCTTGACATTTACCGAAAACATTACACTGATTAGTATATTGAGGATAGTAAAATGACATGTACCCTGACTATTCTGTAGTATTTACTAGGAAATTTAGATAACTTTCATTTTCAGTACCTAATAATCTGGGCATTCTGAACTATCCCCTCCAAAGTAAAAAAAAAAAAATGAATACATTTCCTAATATCACAAAAGAAAGTTTCTTTTAATTCTTTCAGGGTTTTGGAATCAATTGATCTTGCGGTATAAATGACAGCAGTTTTATGGAATACAGACATTTTCCGTGCCTGTATACTATAATTAGAAAATCAGTTCAAACCATTTAACGGTTTTGTTAGTTTCCAACTGCCCCTGTAACAAATAATCCCACATTTAGTAGCTGAAAACAACACAGATTTATTTTCATACAGTCTATAGTCCAAAATCATTCTCAATAGTAAAAATCGAAGGGTCTGAAAGGAGAACATGCTTCCCTGTTTTCAAGATAACTTAGAAGGTTGCCATTTTTTTAGGAGCTCAAAGAGAGGGCACTGAAAATGTCTGTATTCCATAAAACTGCTGTCATTTTTACCACATGATCAAGCAAACCTTGCCACATTGGCAAAATGTTAGGAATCTAATATACTGGGACATGTCAGGATATAAACTACAACATAAAAGAGAAGTTAATATACCTAGCACCTCACGACCAATAACAAAGATTCACAGTGATTATTGGCCCTCTCTGAATTTTGGAAACAGCATTTATCCAACTATAATTCTTTTTAGACTTACTTGTTGGGTAACTCTGAAACTGCCAGATTGAAGTGTAGCCCTGAATAAGAGCGGTTTCTGAACAAATTCTTAGCACTATAAATGAAGGCCATGCTCTCTGCCCCAAGCTTTTTTTCTTTTTTAATTCACTCCTGGTATTCTATTAAAACTTAGATGGCACTGAGCATCTGCTCATAGAACAACAAATGTTGGTGTGATTTGAACTGCCCTTCCTTAATTGGGTGTTATCAAATCTATAAAACATAAGTTTGGGTGGGTAGAGAAGAATCCGCCACAAGATAGGAATGGTACATTTTCTGCTGAGGCCCAGATGGTCCAGATGGCATGAATATATTATTTGTACCAATGGTGCTAGTGATCATATCACCTATGTCTGTTGTGCTGATGCCTACTCTTTTAGCCTATTTTCCCCTATAGTTAAAAGAAGAGGAAAACACAGAAGTTGGATTAAATCTAAACAATCTGTGGTTTCTAACTGAAAATGGAATGGCGACCACATTCTAAACTCAAGGTATACTGATTCTGAAAAATAAAAATTAAAGGAAATCCTTTCAGTAGAGAAAGCTGTAAAAAACATGTGCTACAATGTGAATGTTGTAGAGACAAGAAGGTATCTGAATTATAGAAATATTCATGCTTCCTAGACAGTGAGAGTATTTGCTCTAGAACCTTGAGAAAATAAAGTAAGATAGTCATAGAAAATGAGTTTCAGAAGAGTTCTGAAGGAAAGGGCACTGAGTATATGGCTGCATGGAAGAAAGAAGCTGTCATTCTGGTAGGGAGAATTATCGAACACTAAGTACACTAGTCCATTTTCTTATAATTTTTTACATTTGTAAGTATCTCTATAAGCAAGCAAAAAAGAACCTGTGTTTTATATTTCCTGCATTAAGGAATGGTCAGCTGATGCATGACTGTTTGGGAACCTCTGCCTTACATAATGTGCTTTATTGATCATTTCCTTTCCCGATTGCCCTTGTCCAGGTAGAGTATAGAGAACTTCACTACTAAATATAGTGTAACTTTGGTTTTATTGTAGATTCCGTTTATCAGGCTGAGGAAATATCCTTCTATTACTAGTCTTTAATATTTTCATGGAATGTTTTTGTGTTTGGTCAAATGCCTTTTCTGTGACTATTTAAACCAAGCTTGTGGTTGTTGTCCTTTATTCTGTAAATAAGATATATTATGATAATTGATTTAGGGATGTCAAAATAAATTTTCATTTCTGACATGGAGCCCACTTGATCATAACATATAATACTTCTTTTAAGATACTGATCATAACATATAATACTTCTTTTAAGATACTTGTTGAGGATTTTTACATCTATATTCACAATGATAATTGATCTATAGTTCTATTTAACGGTGCTACCTTTTCCTGGTTTTGGCATCAGGATATCAAATGAGTTGAGAAATATCCCCTCTTCTTTTAATTTTGAAAGTGTTTATAAAATAATGGTTTTAATTCTTTAAATAAATTTACCAAACATTTGTAAAATCATCTGAGTCTGTGTATAATTGAAATTAATTACCAATTCTCTCTTGTTAATCACTATAGACATATTATTTTCCTTTAATCAATTAAAGTAGTTTTGATTGGCAATATAATAGTTTCCCAAAATGTCCATATCCTAATTTTTGGGATCTGGTAAAAGAAAATTACAGACAGGGTTATGTTGAGAACTTTGACATGTGAAGATTTTCCCAGGTAGGTAATTGCAAGATTCTTTTTCAGGGAAACAAAATTGTATGAAGAGTCATGGTGAAGGAATTAGAAATAATAGAGAAATATTGGAAGACATTATGCTATTAGTTTTAAAGATCATGAAAATAGTACCAATATATATAACTAAAAATTTATTGTAGACATTATCAATTAATTCAAAGTTAAGTAATGGTTGTAAAGGATAAAAAACATGAGCAATGAAGCAATGGGATAAATAAAAACACGCAATATTGAATAATTTGTGTTAGACTTTAAGTTATGTCAAGAATGGCATTGAATGGAAATGTGCTAAAATTCTGATAGATGGAGAACTATTCAAGGAATTTGATTAGAGAAGTGTTAACTGGTAATCAGACCAGGTACAGGTACAGGTAGAACAGGTAGAACTAGGTACAGAATTTTCAGGAAACAAAACAGAGGAGATGTACAAACATTATAAATAATTTTATAAAATTATTGTCATCTTAACTGTCTTTTCAGATAGTTCATTGTGAGAATGACTAGAAATGCAATAATTTTGTGTGTTATTGTCTAGCCTACTAAATTGTTGAGTTTACTTCCTATTCAATAGTTCTAACAAAATTTTGCATGAAATCTTCAGTGCTTTCTACATTTAACAGTGTATCATTTGCAAATAGAGATAATTTTAATTCCTACTTTCCAATTTGACTTTGGCTTCTTTTTCTTGCCTAATTGATACTAAATAGATCTTCCAGTTTTATGTTAGGATAGAAGTGTGGAAGTTGGCATCCTTGCCTTATTTCTGATCATAGAGGAAAATTTGTCAATCTTTCACCAATATGATGTTTGATATGGGTTTTTCACATATGAGTTTGTGTAGATTCATCCTACTTGGGGATCCCTCAGTTTCATAGATATTCAAATTCATACCTTTCATCAAATTTGGAAAATTTTCAGCCATTATTTTTAAAAATATAATGTTGGACTCTTTCTCTCTTCTCTGTCTCAGAGTCTCACAATGCGCTTAACAGTATCTACACATGCCCTCTGGGATCTGTTTACATTTTTCTATCTGTTCTTAATTTCTATCCCTCAGACTCAATAATTTCTAGTGTCTGACTGAGATAAGAAGGTCCTGGGACAGGGACAGGAAACAAGGACAAAATTTTTGCAAGAATTTTGCTGTTCCCTCTGGTGGTAAATAAAAAATAAACAACCTGGGCCTCCCTGATGGCATAGGGGTTAAAGTCTCAGCACTATCAATCGATAGCTAGCTACTGTGGCATGGGTTCCATCCCCTCCAGGGAGCTCACCCACATGGCACAGCAGACCTCTCCTGTCATGTCCGCTGCCCCCTCAGCAGCTCCCTTGAGCAGCATATTTTAGCAGATCCGACTGTTCTGCTCCCCACTTGGTCACTGGTGAATCCTTTAACCCCCCTCCCCCACCTCTGGCCTACATCCCAGTTCTTGTATGCATAAATAAATAAAAATTAATCTTTAGAAAGAAAGAAATAAACTGATGCCTCTAGGCCCAGACAGCTGCCATCAATTTCTATGACTCATTGTCTGTTTGTTTGTTTGTTTTGCTGTTATTTTTAACAATTTTGGAGCTATCATCTTCAGTTCATAGATTTGGCTGCCACAGGAAAAAGTTGTTGTAGACCCAGAAGAAATACAGACCTTGACACTGGACCAGTTCAAACTGGAGTTGCGGGCATACTAGCTTCCATGAAGGCTGGAAGGGGATTTGGAGGCCTGCATGAGTGGACGGACTACAGCTGATAGGTGCCTACAACTAGCAATAATAACAGATATTATCCAAGTCCACTCTCCTTACTTTCTTAGTCAGTAAAGTTTAATTCCATTATTCTTATACCCCATTCCTAAACCTAGATTGAACCCAAGCTCCAGACCTTCTGGAGTCTCTCTCTTTTGCTCAGAGAGGTCTCCTCAGAGCATTCTTTTTATGCTCTCTTGTTAATCAAACCCTGACTCCTTGCTTGCCCTCGCTGGTATCTGTTGAATCTTCTTTTCAGTCTTGACAGAAGAGTCTCCAGCACCCTTTTCCAAAGTGGAAGCACCAGTTGGTCCAGCAAATAGTGGCCAGTAGGCATCCCCATTTTCCTTGATATCTCATGTGTGTAGATTTGCCCCTTCTTGTTTATGTGAAATTTATTGAAATTTTTTCTCTTAGAAACTGTCCTAATTTATCCCCATTGCTCCAAATGGACTTTATACCCAATTACTATATAAAGTGGTATCATATTAAGTGAGTGGAATTTGATTGACTTGACTTAGTGACAGTGGTGGTATAGAATTATCTCTAAGTGATTTAAATGTGTTCCAATCAGGGCCTCCCTGGTGGTGCAAGGGGTTAAGCACCACATGATGAAGCAATCCACAGCTTCTGCAGCACGAGTTCGATCCCCGGCCAGCCAGGGAGCAACACACATGGCACAGCAGACCTCTGCTGTATTGCCCGTTGCTCCCCTCAGCAGTGTTTTCAGTCAATCTGCCTGTTCTGCTCCTCACTCTGTCTCTGGTGAGTCCTCTCACCCCCCACATCTCTGGCCTGTACCCCAGCTCTTGTATGCATAAATAAATAAATCTTAAAAAAATGTGTTCAAATCAGAATTATATTTGGATGTTGGCATTGTTCCTTCTTTTTTAAAGTTGTGTTTAAGAAATAATTGTTGCTTAATGAGCTGTAGCAATAATTCAATCACTCATTCACTGAAAAGATTAGGAAAGAAATAGCATGTTTGGGACACATTTTGGAATAGACACTGATGAGTACTGCCTATTCCTTGCTCTCAGGATGATCATACAAATTTTTTTCTAATTGCTGAATTATGCCAAGAGAATTGATGTGAACCTAGAGATGTGATTAGTAGTGTAGTATAGAGAGAGAGTGTGTGTTTTCACTATTTAGCAGTTATTTGTTCTCATAAAAATTACTATTAGCCATGGGAATGAATAAAAACATGTTTGAGTCAAAATTTAGATTCTTCTTTTTCAATTTGGAACAGCCATGAATGTGTAAATGGCCTGCCCACTGCTGTAGAGGTCTATTTTAGCAACTTAGTAGTTATTTCTCCTCACAAATTTATTAGCAAATAACACACAGCAAAAACAGATAGTAAGTTTTTAGTAACATGTGCTTTGTACATTTATTTGTGGGATACCATGGTAATTATAGACTGTTGGGGTCATTTTAAGTTATATTTTTTCTTATAAAAGATAGCTACATAAGCACAAATGAAACAAATCATAAAGTAATTTGATAAAAAATAATCATATTTTAAATTACAGTTTTAGTTTACCCTTCACTTATCTAAGAAATTTATTAAAAGCCTACTGTCTATGAACTTTCTGCAGTGTCAAGAAAAAAAACAGGAAAGGCAAGGTTGAAAGTTGTATCTCAGCTATTTAAAATCATGATAAACTAGCATTGATAAGACAGGCACACAAAAAATGTAAAGGGATGCAGTTAAAAATAAGTGTCATAAATATGCTTCAGACAATAATTATTAAAAGAATTAAAATGAAGATAAGGTCTTAAATGTCATCAATTTGTCTGAATCTTTGATTTAATTCCAAGGTCTTAATTAAACTGTTTTTCTGTAACTCACCCTATTTTTCTTTACAAAGCAAAAAATAACTTTTTCCCAGGACTTATTCAGGGCATCGTGGTGTCAAAAATCCATGTAAGTGAATTTTCTCATCTCTCAAGAGTTTCCTTTCTTTAAAGAAAATTGCTTTTTTTCCGTCGTCTAAATGTTCCAATTGACAGTTAAATTTCTCCTCTTGATTTTTTTTCTAAACACATGGAAGCAACTAATATTTTAATTATACAGTTCATTTAATACAAACTGAATTAACTTTTTGACTGTATTTTCCTGATGAGAAATGAAGATAACTGCTATGCCCTTTCCCTCATGACTTCTTAAACATTTCCTTTAACTTTATTTTGTTGTAAAAATGAAATATGTTTTTCTTTTAGTTTACCAGATTCTCTAAGTATGCTGTATGCTTAGTGTTCTTTCTATTTTATCAATACTCTGTTGATTTTAATGTGGAGTAATAAAATAATTTATTTTTATTTTAACTGAGATCAACTTTTAGAAACATAGCTATGCTTTAAAGGACACTATAAAGTTTTCTCATGTCATTTTCATATTTTGAGATATATAGCAAAATTATACTAATTTTATTTTTAATTGAGGATGATTTTGACTCATAATTAGCACTGTTTATAGATTTCTTCTATGGACTCAACAGGTTAAACAGTTGATCAAACCGCTGTTTTTCTATACAGCATTTAGGCTACTATTTAGCAAAATAATTTCATATATGCTTTGTCTAATACTTCTAGGAATAATGGAGTGAAATAGGGAAAGAAAGAAGACTTGTCACTTACCAAATATTGTGGGTATCAATATCTTGGTTAGGATGATCCTGTTTGTGAATTACAGCTAGTTTTAATTTTTTTAACTAAAGGAAAATTTATTGTCTCTACAACAAAGGGTTTGAAGTTGTGCTTTCAACTATGATTAATCAGATGAAAAATGATAGGAAGAATCCCATGTGTTTCCATCATTTCAGTTTGATTTTCTACATAAGGCTCACCACCAGAAGGCTGCAGCACTTCAGGTGTTACAAATTCAAAGATTAAAACATATCTGGAAAAGAGAGTATGATTTATGATTTTCACTTATAAGGGGAAACAAATTTTCCCATAATTTTTCTGTAGATTGTACAGAATTATGTTGCTTCTCAGAATTAGATAATATGCTTAGGCATTAAATGATATTCTAGCAAGCTGCATGTGAATATATGATTGGACTCATACAATTAAGAGTGATCCTTATTGCTAGAGAAATAACTCACTCCCCCAAAACTCATTTACTTATGGAGGAATGTAGATATGCCTGCAGTACTTTCAATAAAAGAAGTAAGATAGTGAAAATGATGGCGGTACTATAGATGTTGCTGCACTTATTCACTGGACTAGAAATCCAACTTTCCATCCAACTTCCTTAAGCTCTCTAAAATGTGCATTGTTTACAAATTAGAAACAGACCCAGAGAAATATAATTTATGCAGATAACGGCATGGTAAATTTGTTAAACCAGATTTAGAAATTTTGTCTACATCCAGAGTCCACATTCTTTTGACTTGATTCTTTAGTTTTTTTTTTAAGGATTTATTTTTTTTATTTATGCATAAAAGATCTGGGGATTAGACCAGAAGTGTGTGTGTGGTGGTGGTGATGGTGAAAGGATTCACCAGCGACAGAGTGGGGAGCAGAACAGGCAGATACACTGAAATGCACTGTGAGGGGAGCAGCCAGCGAGACAGGAGAGGTCTGCTGTGCCACGTGTGTTAGCTCCCTGGCTGGAGACAGAACTCAGGCTGGGTGGTGGTGATAGTGCTGAGACATAACCCTGATGCCACCAGGGAGGCCCTAAAGACATGTTTAATGTAGTTCTGATTTTAACGTATGTATTTGGATATAGGTTATATTCAGAATATTTATAGGAGAAAAAATATATCTAACATCTTTTAAGCTGTGTCAGCAAAGGAATCAAATATTACAAAGACACAATTTTGTATCTACTCACTGACAATTTAAGATTGCTTCAGAAATGAGAGAATTAATATCATGCCTTTGTCAAAATAATTAAAGCTGGAGAATAATAAAGGATCAGACTTTCTGAGTCTTTCAAATTGAAACAGACCTGCCAGGACTGATCTTTTTAATTTGGAAGTTTAAAAGTGTTGGATCTAATTACAAGCAAAAGCAAGATACAAGGACTAAAGTTGAAAGCAGTTTAGGAAAGGTATTTATTTTTCTCTAAACTTCACATTTGAGGAAAATATAAGAAAGGTAATATAAAGTGACATCTTTGCAAAGGTATTAAATCATTAAATCAAACATTTAACTAAGGATTACAAGCCAGATGGGAAAAACTGAGATGGTAAGCTTTCATGTTTGTTATTTTAAAAATAAGTCATAGATTGATGTGTATGTGTATTTTAAATGGAGAGAATAATTTTAGGGTCTCCCAAAACTTTACTATCCAATTACAACTTCAAACTTTAAATGAGTTGTTGTCTCCTTTGTCTCCTTCCTGAATAGTCTCTGATTAGAGGGGTATAAAAGAGAAAATTTAAAAAGAAGAAGAAAAACAAAACAAAAATAAGACACATCTATAATTTCAATGTAGCTTTCTAAATTTACTTAAAGGAAAAGGGTGAATATTTCAACCTAATAAAAGATTAACACTTGTTCTACATAATCATGGCTTTTTTCATGCTTAAAAAATAGACTTTCTTAATTATTTAAAGAAAAAATTATTTGGTTTTGTAGAGAAGGCAGTGACAGAAAAATTAAATACCTATTCCCATAGGAAAAATAAAGCTCCACATTGTTTTCACTTCACTGTATTCAGATCATTCAATAAAATGATTATAGTTACAATGTATGGTTTTAATGAGCTAAGTTGTTTAAGTAATACAAAAATAGTGTCAGAGGAAAGAAGGGATTTTGTTTTTGTAGTCCTAATTCAAGACGGTCCTATGTACAGGCCATCATGTCAGATAAACATTATGAAGTCTGATGTTAGAGATAGTTTATATTCTTCTACATATAAAAATAAATGAGGTAGCAAACTTTAAATGCTGAACACATTTTATATGAATTTAAATAATATTAGCTTGTTATTCACTCTACCCTTTCTTCTTGTCTTCCTCTTCTTTCTTCTGTTTCTTTACTTTTCTAGAGAAAAAAGACAGTTCTGAATCTATAAGTTTGAAGGCCACTTAGTTACTTTAGGAATGTTTAAAGACCACATCATTCTACACTGTTAAGGTGAGAATGCAAACTGCTCCATCCCTTGTGGAAAACAGCATGGAGGTGTCTCAAAACATTAAAATTTGATCTGCCATTTGACCCAGTAATTCCTCTCCGAGGCATCTGCCCTGAAAACAGTATTATGAAAGGAAAAGAGTAATTTGAAAAGGAATTTGCACTCTGATGTTTATTGCAGCACTGTTTACTACAACAAAATTATGGAAACCACTTAAGTGCCCCAAAACAGATAAGTGGATCAGGATGGAATATTACTAAGCATTCAAAAAATACAAACTCATGCCATTTGCAGTAACATGGACAAAGCTAAAGGGATAATGTTAAGTGAAATAAGTCATAAGGAGAAAGATAAATACTGGATGGTGTCTGTAATATGTAGAATACAAAATAACTAAACTAGGAATAAGATAAAGACAAGCTTAAGAACTAACACTTGAAAGCTGACTGTAAAACAGAAGCACCAACGTGGGAATAGGTTAAGGGAGGGGTAAAAACAAATAGGGAGGAAGCACAGAGGACTAGGGTGGTGAACTATGGGTGATTTGGTAGTGGAGACACTATCGTGGTAATACATAATGAAGGATTCCAAATATTACCTCAATTAAAAATATTTAATTTAAGTTTTGTAAATTCCTGCTATGAGTGAGACCATCCAGTATTTTTATTTTTCTTTCTGGCTTATTTTGCTGAGCATGATCCCTTCCAGCTCCATCCATGTTGTGCAAATTGCATGAGTTTATCTTTTTTATTGCTGAGTAATATTCCATTGTGTAAATGTGCCACACCTTCTTGATCCAGTCATCTATTTTTGGGCATTTGGGTTGTTTCTATAGCTTAGCGATTGTAAATAGAAAAAGACTAATTATAATAAAGTAAAAATCAAAATCAAAAAGCAACTATAAACCAGAGACACTACTGGGGTAGGAAGGGGAGGAAGGAGTAAGATCAAAACAAGCTGGGGCGGGGGGCGGGGGATTGTATGTGGACTATAACCAAGATGAAAATGCATACATTGTGCAAAAATGAAAAATAATGTAAAAATATATAAAATTTTAAAAAAATTAAAAAAGAAAGAAAAACACTTAATTTAAAAATCATGTAGTCATCAATGCTACTTATTAGCTGAAATGACAAGTTGTAAAGATTCAAAACAGTCCCAAGAGGAAAATCCAGATTTTTTTTTTCCATGTGACAGTTTTATGTCATCCAATTTCACATCATGTTTTCAGGAAAATTTTTACAGTGGGATTTAATAAAATTCTTTGTGTCTGCTAGACTTCTGGGCTTTTGTGATTGCCTCAAAAATAGTATTAAGAGCTGTCAGGAGTATCTTATATAGCAATAAACTTGATAATCCTATTACTTTGAAAATATATTTACCAGTATATTTACCAGTTTTGTACTTGACATCAAATTTCAATTCATTCTCTCCTACAAGCCTGTGTGATCTGGTGGCTTCCTGGATGTATGGCCTCACCATACCTCCCGTCTCACCTACTCGATCACTGGGCTTCAACTGCACTGGCCATCTCTTTGTTCTGTCAACACGTAAAGCTTGTTCCTGCCTCGGAGAATTTATATTTGTTTGTCCATCTACCTGGAACACTTTTTCCTGTTCTTCATATTGTTCAGGAGCAATGTTCTTTGCCCTAATAAAATGTCACAATTTGTAATTATTGTACTGTGTGTTTTAAGGTCTCATTACATAACCAAACTTGTTTGATCACAAAGAGAAAACTATGTGAATCCCTATGCAAGAATACATATATAGGGCCTCTCTGATGGCCTAAAGGTTAAGTGTAAGCACTATCACCTCAACAGCCTGAGTTCGATCCCTTAAGCAGACCTCTCCTGTCCTCCCACTGCTCCCTTAAGTAATGTGTTTCAGTGAATCTGCCTATGCTGCTCCCCAGTCTGTCTCTGGTGAATTGTCTTACCTCCCCCACCTCTGGCCTACATCCCAGTTCTATGCAAAAATAAATGAAGAATATATATATGTGTATATATATATATTAATATATGTATATATATTTATACACACACATATACATATTCACACACATTTAATTTATAAAGGTACTGGGATTGTAATATATACATTTTACCTTATGAACCATAAAAAAAGACTTTAGAAAAATAATCAAAAGTATATTTAAATAAAGTTCTAATATTTTCTTCTCTCATCCAAATTTCTTCTCTCATCCAATTGTCCTCTGATCAAGCATCCTAGTTGGAAAAGCTCTGATCTTTTAGAGGTAGACACATTTTCCTTAGAATTGTTTTCTGTGACTCTGTGTTACATAAGCAGATGTAGTAAATGATTATTGAATGCTATCATTAATTAATTAATGACTGTATATGCCAACATGTAAGGAAAAAGTGATACAATATAAAATATAAGAAGTTATGTTGGAATTTGATAGTTTTAATATTTTTCCCATCAATTCATTTTGTGCTGTTTTGAGTAGGTTCATCTTTTTGGACTTTAAACAGCAGATGCCAGTGGTAAAATTCTATTATTTTTGATTGCCTCAAAAATAAAATAAAGAGCTGTCAGGATTATCTTGTATACAATAACCATTGTATTTACTAGTTTTATACTTGACATCTTACTCCACAAAAAACCTTGAACTTATGTTTTATAAATTTCATTTGCACTCACGAATATATTGTTTATTTAAAACATTTATAGAATATTGAACATATTTTAAGCCTTACTCTAGGCACCAGGGAATCAGCTGTGAATGAACTAACCAAATACAGCATTCTTAGAAAGGCTACATTTTAATCTATAAAAAAAGTAAAGAAGATATATCTAATATATGAGATGATAATAATAATAGCCATGGATAAGAACAAGAAATCAGCATTTAACATTATCAAAATGGCCATCCTACCAAAAATAATTTGCAGATTCAATGCTATTCTAATAAAAATTTCAATGACATTCTTCAAAGAAATAGAACAAATATTGATGAAATTCATATGGAGCTACCAAAAAACCCTGAATAGCTAAAGTGCTCCTGGAAAAAAAAAAAAAAAAGGGGAATGAAGGCATCACACTCCCAGATTGCAAACTATTCTACAAAGCCATAATAATAAAAACTGAATGCTATTGGAACAAGAACAGACACACAGACCAATGGAACCAAATAGAAAATCCAGAAATAAACCCACAGATTTATGGTCAACTAATCTTTGACAAAGGCACAAAGAATACGCAATGGAGCAAAGAAAGTTTGTTCAATAAATGGTGCTGGGAAAACTGGGTCACTACATGCAAAAGAATGAAGCTTGACTACTACCTCACACCGTGCACAAAAACCAATTCAAAATGGATTAAAGAACTAGACATAAGACCTGAAACCATAAAATATATAGGACATATAGGCGAAACACTCCATGACATATAGCTCAGTAACATCTTTAAAGACTCATCACCCAAAGCAGTGATAGTGAAGGCAAAGATAAACAACTGGGACAGAATCAAATTAAATAGCTTCCGTACAGCAAAAGAGACAGTAGCCAAAACAAAGAGCCACCCCACTGACTGGAAGAAAATTTTTGCACACAATACTAATGATAAAGGACTGATCACAAAAATCTACAAAGAGCTGAAGAGACTCAACAAAAACAAAGTAAATAATCCAGTCAAAAAAATGGGCAGAAGAGCTAAAAAGGAATTTCTCCAAAGAGGAAATGCAAATGGTCAACAGGCATATGAAAAAATGTTCAACACCACTTGTAATCAGGGAAATGCAAATCAAAACTGTAATTAGATACCATCTTACACCAGTGAGAATGGCGCTATTAAAAAAACTAGCTACAGCAAACGTTGGCAAGGATATGGGGAAAAAAAAGGAACTCTCCTACACTTCTGGTGGGAGTGCAAACGGGTCCAATCGCTTATGGAAAGCTGTGTGGAGATTTCTCAACCTGATAAATATGAGTTTCCATATGATACAGCAATTCCACTCCTGGGTATTTATCCAAAGGACACAGAATCATTAATTCAAAAGGGTACCTGCACCCCTATGTTTACAGCAGAACTATTTACAATAGCTAAGTTATGGAAACAACCTAAATGCCCAAAAATAGATAACTGGATCAAGAAGGTGTGGCACATATACACAATGGAATATTACTCAGCAATCAAAAAAGATAAACTCATGCAATTTGCAGCAACATGGATGGAGCTGGAAGGGATCATGCTCAGCGAAATAAGCCAGATAGAAAAAGAAAAATACCGGAGGACTCACTCATAGCAGGAGTTTAGAAAACCTAAATAAGGGACCTGGAAAAAACTAATTATAATAAAGTAAAAATCAAAATCAACAAGCAACTATAAACCAGAGGCACACTACGCAGTTGGGGAGGGATTAGTATCAAAATAAGAGGGGTGGGAATTTTATGGGGACTATAACGGATATGAAAATGCATAATTGTGCAAAAATGAAAAATGATGTAAAAATATATAAAATATTATAAAATAAATAAAAACAAATCTTGTAGAAGGGTTGCAAAGCTATCTATGATGCTTATCACACAGACAAGTAATATTTCAACAGAAAACTAAGAGATGTGAGGGACAACCAAGCCACTATGCAGAAGAAAATTTTTCTATGCTGAGAGAAAGACTTTATTTTCATAAAAGGGTGTAAGATGGAAATATGTTTTTTTCAAGACTTTCAAGGAGGACCTTAAGGATCATATGAGTGAGGAAGCAGCAGAAATGGTGGGATGACAGGTAAGAGGTAGAACCTTATATAGCATAGTAAGAAGTTTTATTCCTACTCTAAGTGATATGAACAATAGTGTTTTGGGCCTGAAGGACATGATTTGATTTAAATTTTAAATATGTATTGAGTATAAACTGTAGTAGAGAGGCAAGTGCTGACATGTAAAGATACATGCTACAAGTGAAAAAATATAAGAAAGTACTTTTTGACTTGATAAAAAAATGGAATTTTGAAAATATTTTCAATATTGAGGTGAAAGGAATTATGTCACATTGGATGTTGACTATAAAATCAAACAAACAAAATATAAAATGGAAGCATCAAGAATACATTTATTCAGTGTTTTTGACCTGAGCATTTTGGGGTCAGCATGACTGAGGTGGAAAAGACTATATGAAGAGTTACTTGAAATAGCAAGTTAGCAAAGCTTATTGGGCATTCAAAGAGAGAAATTAAAGAGTCAGGGAGAAAACATTATTAGATTTGTGTCACTCAGAGAATTTTTTGGCACTAAACCAATGAGTTGTAGCAATTCCAGACCCGCGTTCTAGATTTGTGTTTTGTTTTGTTTTTGTTTTCCATAGCATTAACATTTAATTTATATAATTTGGAGCAGTGAGAAATTTTTTGAGGTAACTACTGCTTAATAATATTATACTCCTTATTTTATTAGGTTATAATTAATCCAAATTACCCAAACATGCACACTAGAGCAGCAGGAAGTCCTTGATGAGTATTGAGCAAAATCTTAAAAAGATTGCTAAACCGGGCCTCCCTGTTGGCACAAGGGGTTAAGCACCACACTACGAAGCAATCCACAGCCTCTGCAGCATGAGTTCGATCCTCAGTTGGCCAGGGAGCCACCCACATGGTGCAGCAAACCTCTCCTGGCTTGCCCACTGCTCCCCTCAGCATTATACTTCAGTGAATCTGCCTGTTCTGTTCCCCACTATCTCTGATGAATCCTCTCACCCCCTGCATCTCTGGCCTGTACCCCAGCTCTTGTATGCATAAATAAATTAATCTTAAAAAAAAAAGATTGCTAAGCCCAAATACCTTCCAAAATGGATAAAGTTATTTCAACATCTGCAATATAATAATGAACCTAGTCAGGTAAAAATATTTATAAACTCTGATGATTTCATTCATATGTGAAATGTAGATAAACAAAGCAAAGAAATAAAGAAATCTGACCTACGCGACTGTAGAATTGAGGCACCAGAAGCGGAGGGTGAAAGGCAGGAGCCCAGTAGTCTCTAGTTGAAGATAATGGGTACTCCAGTGGTGGTTTTGGTATAGTAACATACCACTAGAGTGAACTTATATCCCTAAAGCATATATAGTACTATAATCAAAATTACCAAAGTAAAAGAAAATAATAAAAATCACACAGTGAAATAAGTATCAATGGTATTACTATTATCATTATATATTACCATTATTATTTGTAAAACATTTATTTATTTATGCATACAAAAGCTAGAGTGTAGGCCAAAGGTGCAGAGAGGTGAGAGGATTCACCAGGGACAGAGTGGGGAGCAGAATATACAGATTTACTGAAATATACTACTGAGGGGAGCAGCAGGCAAGACAGGAGAGGTCTGCTGTGCCATGTGGGTTAGCTCCCTGGCCAGGATTGAACTCGTGCTGCAGTGGCTGCAGATAGCGTCAGAGTGCTAAGACTTAACAACTTGTGCCACTAGGGAGGTCCTATATTATTATTATATATTATATTAATACTGTATTAATTTACCTCAATTACCCAAACATTTTCTGAAAATAACTATAAAAATTACTTATTCTTTCTCTACTTTTTACTTTATTTCTTTTCTTTTTTCTTTTTTTTTTTTGCATTATTGAAATTGCATAGCATTAGTTAGAATGAATGCTACCAGAGAAATGTAAGAGGGTAGAACAAAATTATTCAACTAGCTATAATACCAACAAATCAAATATTTCACGAATGTGTTGGCATGGTATCAAACATTAGGATGGTCAATTATCGCAGATACATAGCATCTTTACATTAACTTTTGCTTTAATCTCTCATTCTTAATATAGCCATTTACTCCAATATGTACAACACAAAATGAACAAATAAAAATTATCATTGTTTTAGTCTAAGTTAAACTAACTTAGACTTCTGGTAGAGTGTTTCACTTGAATTTTATGTTATTTTATTAGTTGTTGAAAAAAACATACATGCACAAGATTTTAGATATCATTAAATATTGCCTGACTTTGATGGCATATATCCTTCTAACTTAACTTATGCTGCTAACTGAAGTCTAGGTCATTATGTTAGCTACATAATAAAAATGAGAGCAAAGCTAACATGAGAAGAAACATCTTTGAGTGTCTTATTTATTAAGCTGTTTGCAGTTCTGTACAAAAAAGTACAGATGCAAATGTCAGTGGAATTTGTGTTGAGATGATTGCAAGTGATAAATACACACTCACACACACATACCATTTAATTTACAGAGACAGGTTTGAAAAGTAATTTTAAATTTTTAGACTTCACATTTGCATTTCAACACCTCTAAATAGTTTACATACTTGGGATTTGCTGTAGATATTTTGGCTCTACGATCACTCCTCTTATATTTCATTTCAAAATGTTTCAGGTAAAATTATATGTCTTCAAAAACTAAGTTAAAATATAAACAATATTATTATGACTTTTTATACTAAAATACCTTTGTATCAATCATAGTTCAGACATTGTAGCAGAAACAAGATTTTTGTGTGTCTATCTATCTATCTATGTATCCATCCATCCATGCATCCAACTATCCACCAATATCAATCATCTGCCTTTGTCTATCAATGCTCCATTTATCTATCTCTCTATCCTTTGTCTATAAATGGATCTTTTACAGGGAAATGACTTAACCTGCTTTGAGAGCTAGTAAACTTATCTCTGTAAGATGATTTTTTTCTGCATATCATGCCAGAGCTTAAAGCTCTCAGAAAATGCAATCAATAAGGGGCAGATCATGAGTAAGGTGAAACCCACAGCCATGTTTTGGAGCTACCAGACCCTGGAGGATGAAGCTAAACATACACACAAACAAGTCTGGGAATTAGAGACACTTTATTTTATTTGTTTATTTTTAAAGATTTATTTATGTATGCATACAAGAACTGGGGTGTAGGCCAGAGGTGTGGGGTGCTGGGTGATGAGAGAATTCACCAGAGAGAAAGTGGGGAGCAGTACAGGCAGATCTACTGAAATACACTGCTGAGTGGAGCAGCGGATGAGACAGGAGAGGTCTGCTGTGCCATGTGGGTTATCTAGCTAGCCGGGGATTAAACTCATGTTGCAGTGATGGAGATAGCTTGATAGAGTTGTGTCTTTAAACCCTGAGACAACAGGGAGACCCAATTAGAAACACTTTAAAAGTGAGTGGCAGTAGATCAGTAGCTGGACCAGCTGCTGCTCCACACCAAACATATCAACAATCATGTTCATACACTAGAAAATGGTGGCTGCTCTCCTTTCCATGTTCCCAATTTCAAATCAGTATCCCTGTGGACAAACCCCATCAGAGACATAGAAAAGAGATCATTCTTTTTGTAAATTTTATTTATTTTTATTGCTGCAATAACATTGGAGGTGGCCAATTGTGTAGAGTAAAGGGACATGTGTGCTCTGGCTGTGGGTCTCCTGTGGTGGGCAACATTTGAGGAGGAAAAAAAATAATTGTTTAGTACAAACATTTTGTATATATTATCACATCCTATCAAATTAGCACATTACATAGCCACCAAATCTTAATAAATACTTTATGGGTAATGATTAGCCATTGGTACCACTTTCTTTGTCTCTTGCATATATCCAAATGAAATGACATTAAATGAACTGCATGTAGTTCTTAGTAACAACAGAAATGGGGCCTCCTGATGGTGCAGGTGGTTGAGCACATCACTGTAGAGCTATCCGCAGCTTCTGCAGTGCGGGTTCAAACTGGCTGGGGAGATACCCACATGGCGCAGCAGACCTCTCCTGGCTGGCCTGCTGCCCCCCTCAACAGTGTATTTCAGTCAGTCTGCCTGTTCTGTTCCCCATTCTGTCTCTGGTGAATCCACTCACCCTCCCGCACATCTGGCCTGTACCTCGGTTCTTGTATAAATAAATAAATCTTAAAAAAAAAAAAACCCAAAGAAATGTATGTATACAGAAGCAGAAATATTCATGCAATGATTTTTCCCTCCCTTTAATCTCATGTACTTTCTTTATTAGTTTGTTTTACTCTAATATTACATACTTTTGGGGGAAATATTTCTTCAACCTGTTATTTTGAAATTTTCAAACCCACAGAATATAGTGCAATGAATACAGGAATTCTCTTTATCTAGATCCATATTTGTCATGATTACTTTATGCTCTCTTAAGTGTACACACCTTAATACACTTACCCCTCATACTCTTTCTTTTCTTGTATTTGACTTGAGACATGAATTTATAAGCATCATGACATTTCATCACTAAATACTTCAACATGTGTCCCATAAGAGGAAAGACCTTTCTCTTATCATTGCACAACCTTAAATAAATAAATAAATAAATAAATATTATGTTATACATAACATATAGTCGAAATATATAACCATAATCTTCTTCTCTTCTTTCACTGTAGGGTAGGTAGATTTTATGGTTTAGACATTTCTGCAGGCTGACATGACAGATAATGGGTGTGATGCTATACCTTCTCTCTGACTCTAATTTGAATATATAAACTTCTGTTTGCTTATTTTTCTATTAAGAAATTGAAGAATTGTGTGTATGTGTGTGAATGTGTTTGTTTATGTATTTAGGTTAGAATCTGAATTATTTCATCTTAGTAAAGCCACAAAGTTGTCAATAATTCCCAGCATATTTTAAACAAGAAAACACCAACAAATAAACTAAATATAGTTTGTTTTCCATTTGTTTATTTTCTTCCAATGGCAATATACCAGAAACTATTCCAATCACTCTTCTGGCATTTTTACAAACAAAACTCAGATGATTCTCATAAAAATCCTTCAAAATACAATGTTATCATCTCACTTTATGTTTGATGAAATCGAAACACAGACAGATTAAGTCTATTTCCCAAAATCAAACAGCTCATAAGGTATAAAGCTGGGACTTGATCTCTGAAGCTTACTCTGTAGTTTGCCTTTTTTTAAACAAATAGGCAAACCCTTTTCTTCTTTCTAATTTGTTTTAGAGTTTCTCTTTTAGCCAATTGTGCACCTGGGACTAAATTTTGACATACTGGATATAAGCAAAAGGGGATATTATTACATTGTTAAAGTTTCAGGAAAGCAAAATTAATGCTATCTAGAGATCTTCTGTACTATATTGTTCTCATCACCAACAACAGTGTATTGTAGACTTAAACATTTGTCAACAAGGTAGATCTCATGTTAAGTGTTCTTATTACAATAAAATTAAATATTGTCATGTGATCTCTGGGTCCTACTTTTCAAGAGAAAGGGTAAACCTTTACTTTGATTTGCCTGGCCCTTTCTGCTTGCGGGATGGGATGATATAGTTGGAACATTGTGTATAATGAAATGAATCACATATTGGATATGAAAAAGTCACATGATATAAAGTCTAGGACCTGGGTCTTTATCAGTTGCTTCCCTAGATTTTATATAAAGGAGACATAAAATTTATTCAGTACAAGGAGATATTTTATATAACCTATGCCTAGGCCATGAATAATTAAGATATAATGTAAACATTTCTGTAGGAAGAATACCTGTGCTGATACTCATTTTATCTCATTCTATTCATGAAAATATAATATTAGATTTGTCTGACTGGCTTTGAACTTCTGCTACCCATATAAAAGAACAAACTTTGACACCTGTAGGAACAACAACTAAGTGAGAACTGTGTCTAAATAATCTTGGCTTCTGCAGCTTTGAACATAAATCCTTTCAAATACATATTGTTGAAAAGGATTATAAGTGATGTGTCCCAAAGCTTTCACAGAGTTTATACTCTGATCTGCTGTGGGTCCTTCTAAATTACTCAAAGAGGTTGTATAATAATCAAAACACATTTCTTCTGATTTTAAATCACTTTCTTAGAATGAAAAAGAATGATTCAATGTTCAGTGCTTGCATCTATCATTATGGTTCCATCTCCATTTTCAGCAGAAATTCTTAGAATATTTTAGCCTCTGAATGACAACTATCTAAAATTTCTAAAGTGATGCAGACTTCTACCTTCTGCCCTACATTTTTCACAGTGTACTCATCATTTCAATTGGATCTGGATGTGCATCTCTACTCAACATACTATCACACACAGAAGTGTCATAATCATACCTACTAATGTCATGTCAGTTCATTTTCAAATTGGGTTTTAATATATTCAATAGGAAAACAAGAATAGTTTCACATTTGACAGCAACCATGAAAGAAAAAGATTTAATAATGTTTAAATTATAACATCTATTACTCTAGATATAATGCAAAATGTAAGATTATAAGCAAGAAAAAGTATGATACACTTCATTTAAATTGTAGTAAAGGGATGAATGTTTGGACTGCACTGACTATTAAGCTTCTATTATCTTGAAATATCATAAAATGTTTGGCATGGTTTTAGCATTCTGAAATAAGTAAATATGTTTTTATGCTGCTATTATTTTAATTTAAAAAATAGTTTTGTTCAAATCCAGGAAAAATGCTCAAAATATTCAAATTTGAAAATTATGCTTTTTAAACTGCAAAGTTTAAATGGTTTTGATGTCATTTTAATGGCAATAATTATCCTTATTGACTTCAATGCAATGTCAAATACAATTATCTTCCAATTATAAATTTGATGACCTCTGTCTGAATTTTCCTGTCCAAAGTTCTATAATTATAGTCAAACTGCTCTATTATAATTGAGAAACCCTCTAGTAGCATTTTAAAGAAGAATTATGAAAGCTGCTCCACAGGAAGTATCATTCTATAAAATAATTTGCATCAACAAAGTTGTTGCTGGTATTATTCTATTCAATTCACCAACAAGCTTCTATTCTAATATATATGTATATATCTAAATATATGTATCTATATATTTGTCTATATTACTTATTTTAAATGCCATCTATCATGGTTAGGATATATCTTTAATTAGATTATGAGAACGTACAGCTTTTGTTCCCAGTTTTTCAGTTCAGATGAGCCTTGTTTGAGGACATTTTCTATCCCTTTTCCCAAAATTACACTAGAATGAGACTAAAATGACTTTACTTTTGCTTTCTTAATTTTCCTAAATTTTAATACTATGTAAGATTCTCAGGATTTGAATAAAATTTAAATTATGTGAAAAATATCTATTTATAGGTTTTTCTTAAAATTATTATAGGTTTTTCTTAAAACCTATAATTAAGCACATGCCAATTACAGCTTCCTAAAGATCATGTAATTTATTTTTACATTTCTGTAGTATGGGCATGTAAAGAAGTGAAGTTCCCCATGAACATTTCTGGTAAATATGAAAATTGCCTCAATAATTTTAGAAATTAATGTTATTTATTAAAATGTATATACTTTTGAGCAAGTCATTGCTACCTGGTTAATCTAACCTGCATAAATAAATTGAAGTAATGTATTAATTATCTTAAAATATTAAAGTTAAAAGTATTAATAATAAAAATATACTAAAAAACACACATACATGGTTTATTTTGCAGTGATGTTACAAAATGTCATTGTAAATCAATAGGAAATACATTGGTAATAATTTATAGAATATTAAATAGTTCTTAAAATAAATATTAGATTTATTAACTGTAAAAAGATTTTCATGATACTATATACAGTTTAATTCTCTTTTAATCAAATGCAATAAAAGTCATGGCATGTGCTATATGTAGGCTTTACTTTGTATATACACAGAAAAAGTAGAAATTTATACACAAAATTGTTTACATTGATTACCTTAGGACTAAGAAATTGAGGAGAAGAGAAAAACTGTATCTTTAAATACTTTGGTCTAATATAAACTGTTACAAAATTAATGGTTTTCCTTTGACAAACTTACTTGTTAAAGCAAGAGAATATGACGAATAGTGTTCTATTTGAAAATTCACATGTTTGAATGCCCAGAAGCATATAAAAGCTGAATTAATAAAAGTTTGTTCTAAATGACTTCCTATTTCAGTTTTCTAAATTTTTAAAATAGTAAGATACATTATTACAGTTTCTTTATTCTGGGTAATGTTTGTCATGGAACAGCCCATTTTATGGTGCTTAATGTGAAGGAAAATACTTTTAATTTATAAAATTCTCTGAATGGATGCTTTCTGGGAATTAAAGAAGTATTGATTCATCTATAAATCTACCCATAAGTCAGTGTGGTTAAAAACATGATGAACATAAAATAAGTCCAGTTAATCCAAAGTGATAAGTACTAATGGACTATTTAAGTAGATTAAAAGCTAGTGTGGTGTCTTGCTAGGTCCATGCTGTTTATTTTAATCCCACACTTGAAAGAATGCACATTCAGGTCTCCAAACACATCTTAAGGAGTTGAGAGAAACAGATGATTATATATCCAAGTCGATTATTGAACTTGTAAGCTTTATGTTTTCACTGCTCTACTGTTTTCAAGCTGTGGAGATATAAAACATCAGCCTTGGGAAAGTAGTTGGAGCATCACCAAACTTTGATGAACAAAGAATTTCTCCAGTGCTTTTTTTCTTCCAATGACACAATGACAAAGAAAATTTTTCATTTTTATCACACTGTCTCCCCAGTTCTTAATTAATATCATGCACAGGTGGCATACGGGATAACCACAGTAAATCACAAAAAGGGTTATGAGCCTCCAAAGCACTATTATTAAACACAGGCATATCATAAAACAATGCTTTAGAGTGATGGAACTGTCAGGTGCTGTATCTTCAATCTACACTTTTGAAGTTCATTCTTCTATTTTGTGAGAGAAATTTTAGATTAAATTATGGAGTTTATTATGCTTAGGAGAAATGCTTGTTCAATCTCCAATTAAATATTACTTGATTATTTTGGTGATTTGTTTTCTCCATATATTTTTACTTTTTTAGATGAATTTAGGATGCAATATAGGATGGGCAATTTAAAGTTAATAACAGATGCTCTGCAAATTCAGGAAAAAATAATTTTTGTATCATTCGTCTTTTTTCCCCTTCTTTTGAAAATTAAGCAAATCTCAGTAAAAACTGGAAAGTCTGTTAATTATATTCTCACACTGAAAAACATCATCAACCACCAATATACTTCAAATCAATTTTAATGTTACCCTAATGGAAGATTACTTCCAGATGTTTTTAATAGAAATCCTTTTCTTTATTCCTAATCCTCTAATCCTGACCTATCTCTGACCAATGTTTTAGACTTGATTCAATTGCTGGACTGCTTGTCTAGAAGGGGATGCAATTACACATTAATAACATCATGAGACTCACACATAGATCTGATAAGTTGCTGATCTTCTTCTCTCTTTCCTTGACCATTTTCGTAAAAGTAACTTGGTCCAACCCCAAATGTGAATTTTAACTATTCAAATGGTGTTCTTTCTTTGATGTTTTGTGGCAGTTTCAATATTGGCAAAGGTGTCAGCTATTATACATCAAAGCTTTTTGCCTGAACGTAAATATAAATGACAGTGCACAGGTTACTAGACACACCAGAAATGTTTTGCAGATTGCTCATTGTCACTGAGTGCTGAAGTGGCAGCACACCAATATTCAATAAATGTGCAGACAGAGATTATTCAACTCACTTTTATGGCCAAAGGATGAAAAACACACTGTAATACATGCACACAAAAACTCTCAATTTGTGTGTGCATGTAGGTACATCTTCTGGATTTTGGAGATAATTAACATTAAAAATAAGTCTGAGCTGTGTGTGTGAGACATATGGCATGGAATACAAAAGGCATATGGAATATTTTCTCCAACCAAAATGCAGGAAGGACTATTTAGGTCTCATGATATGAGATCTAATCTCATCTCCTACTAAAATCAAGAATGGGAAATGTTTCAGTTTTCCAAGTATCATTCATGTGGTCTTAACTGAAATACTGTTTTGGTATCTTTTTTTTCTTTAAACTATAGGAAATATGATTTACTTTGTAAGCAAATTAAGTTTTCAGTTTTTAAAGATTTATTTATTTATTTTTAAAGATTTTATTTACTTATTTATCCATACAAGCACTGGGCACAGTCAGAAGCGCAGGAGGGTGAGAGAATTCACCAGAGCCAGAGCGGGGAGCAGAGCAGGCAGAAGGACCCAAGTACACTGCTGAGGGGAGCAGCGGGCAGCAGGAGAGGTCTGCGCGCCATGTGGGACCCTCCTCCAGTGGCCGGGGAGCAGCCGGGGATCAAACCGGCGCAGCAGAGGCTGCAGGCAGCCTCGCAACCCAGCACTCAACCGCTGCACCGCTGGGGTGGCCCCTATTTATTTATTTATGCAAGAACTGGGGTACAGGCCAGATGCATGGGAGGATGAGATGATTCACCAGAGACAGAGACGGGAACAGAACAGGCAGATTGACGAAATACACTGCTGAGGGGAGCAGTGGGCACGACAAGAGAGGTCTGCCGTGGCATGTGGGACCTTTGGCATCTGGCCAGGATCCAACTGGCGCTGCAGAAGCTGCGGACAGCTTCATTGCACAGCGCTCAACTGCCTGCGCCACCAGGGGAGGACCTAAGTTTTCATTTTTAATGTTGAATTATATGTCCTATTTTATTAATTAAAACTTTACTGAATTAAGCACACCTACTTTTATACTCAACAAAAATTTATTTTACGCATAATCTTTCTTTTGGTGATTGCTTCAACTATTGTTTTACTGAGAAACTTCCAAGATCTCTACCACAACTTACCAACAATTAATTGTTTCCAACTTTCCACCTTTTCACTTATTATTATGGAAGAATTATTCATGAATTTACCTTGTCGAGGAGATATTTTTATATCCACTAGTTTTCACCCTCTTGACAATGTCTCCAGCAATTCTAACTTCTTACCAATGTATCTATAACTTTTCCTGCTTTGCAGGTTCATCCTCATTTACATACATATGCATACTTGTATATCAAAGCAAATACACCTGTCTGGACTCCATCACGCCCTCCTGCTCATTTTCTATTTTGCCTAGGCTGAATCACACATCTCAATGTTTGTGAGACAGGCAGAGATTAGATATGTTGTCCCTTCTGACACAGGGTTTTTTCAGGACAAAATTGTCCTGCATTAAATAATAAATTGCAAGCATCCCTTAATTCTTAATTTTTTCATTGTTTACCTCCCAGAATTTCTTTAACACATTCTATTTTGATTTTTGCACAGCCACTCACAAAAAGTGTTCTTATTTCTTATAGGGCCACTGTCTTGCTACAATGCTTAATATTTTTTCAACTGTAAGCATCACTTGATATGTTTGAAATTTTGCTTCTCTTTGAAATGTATTCACTTGTATGAATAGATACCTCACTTTTCTGGTTTCCTTCCTACTTTATTGACTACTTCCAAACTCCTTTTCTGATTTCCTCTAAACTCTTCAACCTCTAAATATTTGGTTGTCCAAAGTCTCAGACTTTGGATCTTTCTACCATATATATTTACTTCTTTCTATCAATAATGCTAGATTTATTAATCCCTTTATGATCATTACAATAGTTATTTATTGCTTTTATTATTGTTTAGTATCCAGCAATACACTGAATAAGGAATAGAAGTGATGAAATAGAAATCTTCACCTTGTATTTTTTTTTACTTCATTTTTGCTTCTTTGGGGTTGAATCCTCTGATAAAGAATTAAAGCCTAAGATTTCAGTCTTTGATTTTTGGTAACTAGAGCAAGACGACTGTCTTTATGTTTAAGTCCCAGAAATTACTTTAACTACACCTAGCCTGAATCATACATCTCAGTATATACATACACTGATGATCCTTGTATGCCAGTGATTAGTCTGAGTGCCATTCTTACCTCCATTTTGATTGCCGCTGTCGCCATCCCCTTGATACTGACAATTAATTGCTGCCATTTTCTCTCTGACATCGTGATATCCTGACATCTTCACCAAAATTGAAAGTTCATTCAACAACAGCAATTCCCAACTCCATCACTACCTTATAGGGGACATTCCCAATAGTGCATTTAAAAGATACCCATATTCCACTTACTGAGCCTATTTCACTGATGATAAAGTATTGTCTGATGATAAAGTATTATCCCTGTGGAATATAACTAAAGAATTTGTGATTGGGTAGAGTACTCTAAATACTCTCCAACTTTTCTGTCTCCTTAATATTATAATATTACATTTATTTTAGAATATTTTGCATTTTAGCTTGAATTAGCATAGGTAACAACTGAATACAAATTTTAATCTCACAGCTGTTGGCAAAGTAAGACTGAATTAGCTAGCACATCACATTCAGATTCACCACCAAATGTGCTTTGTTAATTCAGTCCAAGAGAAAATACCATTTTTTTCACTTTTGTACAGTATCAGTATCCTTTCCATACAAACTTCCAATATTTGCAAGATAGTAAATAAAAAAAAAATCTGAGACATATTTTGTATACAAATCTTAACAGAATTAACATTTAATAATTTTCTGTGACACAATGAGCTCTAACATTAGTTTGGAGACCAAAGAGTAAGGTGAAAGGAATTAAATATTTAAAAAAAAATTATGTTCCTTTGCAAAGTATAATAATTACTTTAAATGAATTCCTTTTAAGACTTTCACAGTGCCTAAACAGCTTCATTCAGAATAAAAAATTTGTTTCTTCTGCTTCCAAGGAAATCTCAGTGATATTTAGAATTCATATTACCCAAAGTAAGCCAAATACATTAAAAAGTTTCTTTCTAATTTTGGGGGGATATTAATCTATGTTCAGTCTTTCACACAATAACCTGACTAGAGTGTGAACTTAAAATGAGCTATAATTTGGGAACTCCCAAGATCATAGTGTCCGTTAGATATTTAGTTCCATTTCCCTAACACTACAAGAGATATGGTTTCTTTCCTTTTCTTTTTTTTTTTTATCTTTTGTTCCTATCTGGAATGTAGACATGATGGTTCTGCTCATGGAGCAATGTGTTAGGTGTGGATTTACAAAATGAAAGAATGACATTGATCCACAGATAATAGGTAAAGTTATATTGTCTTGGTCTTTTAGTGAAGAGAGAAAAAAATTGTTTTGTTTACAACCACTTTTATTTGAGTCTCTAATTTAATCACATTCATATCTTGATTCTAATCCATGTTTCCCATAGATGTTCATGTTTTTCTAAAGAGTAAAACTGGTTCTGTTTTATAATAAATGATTTTATTATGCATTATATTAAGTACAGCACAGATTGCATGCAGATTGATTGTTTGGAAATAAATTTCTATTCTAAAAAAGTTTTAATATGGCTCAAAAATAAACTTAGTTCCCTTTTACAAATTTCTGCTAATGTGGCTTTAATCAATAGTTCTTCTAACAGTTTCTTAATTTTGCTCATTGTTAAATAAAACAACAAAACTGGCTATAAAAACAAAAACAAAAACAAAAAACTTCCACATTTTACAGATCAGATTTGGCTAGAAACACCAGTTTTCTCTGCATAAGAGATACTGAAGTACTGCAATGCACAAACATACAAGCAGAAAGCACAATAGATATTCAACATTTGTTAGTTCAATTTATAAACTTTTCTTTTTAATTATTTTGATGAAAGTATACAAAATAATAAGGTACCTGAATGCATTATATATTACAAAAGAAAAGTCTACATTTTTCAAGAAATGGATTTGATGATAGTCTTCTATATATTAAAAGAGCTCTACTGAGCATAGCAATGGGACAGAGGTAAACATGCTGGTATCTTGCCCTGTTGGCAGAACACCAAACCCAGCAGCATTCAACTGATCTACCTGATCTTCCTGTTGAAAGTGGTATTATTATAACCCTAGGGGACATTCCGGATATCAGACTAACAAAACAGCTTGGCACTCATTATGCATCACAAAAGTAACAAGCAATATATGTGTGTACTATAATGATACTTTTGTGAATCCTTTGATTTATGAAGCCAGAAAATTTCTTTTTTATATAATAAAAATCTGAAGATATGAATATAAAGGACTACAAAGCTTTGTAAAGCTTTATTTACTTTTTGCCAGATTTAACTTTGAGATAATGAAATTGAGTGAACAGACTGTCAAAACTGATCCCAGAGGTTCAGATTCTATTTCAGTAAATGTAGAAATATAAATACAATGGAATTTTGGAAATAGGGGAGGTGAAATTTAAAGATTATGCTGACCAATAATGGTAGGGTATAATACAAGATATTTTCAAGGAACATTAAAACATAGAAGCAGGAATCTAATTTCAGTTATTCAACAACAATTCAATGACACAAAATTCTGTAAGATTCTGTAAGAGGTAACAGGAATAAAATGGTAGGTAAAACATATAATAGCATTTGTTAAAATTTATAATCTCATAAGGACTTTAAATGTCAAAAGTAATGAATCATATACACTTAAATATGCAAACACACACATATATTTTCAACACATACAACACATATATAATACATACTATACACAGAATATTATTTAGACATGCATGTACCAGATATGTATGCATATATATGTGATTTATTTGCATACTATGTATCTGGTACATCCACACATAGCATTCTGATATATATATATATACACACACATATCTATAATATCTATCTGTCATAGGATCTAAGAAGGAAATATAAATGTAACAGTGGCAGATTTTAAAGTCTTAATTTTCATTGGTGCTAAGTTTTTAGTTAATTGAAGTATATTTAGCAGCTTTATTTTATGAAAATTTACCAAAAGAAGTTACTCACAATTAATCCTTTCTTGTGAACATAACTTGTTTTCCTATAATTATGGGAGATGACTGGTAAAATTACTACTGAAATATTAAAACACTACTTGAACTTTTGGTGCCAAACTGGCCTCTTATTAAATATCAGTTCTTTTCTCTAAGTTCCCGATAATATGTTTTTGCCTCATGTTTCAAAGAAATTTACTTTCTATCAGAGTAACAGTAGAACAGAAGTTGTGATTTTCTCAGAGACAGTTTCAAGCTGCTTGCTTCCATTAACTTTTAGAAAGAATTGTGACAAGATTAACATAGCATTCTCCTGTTTTCCTATACTAGGCAGTCTAAATTTTGAAACAAATTATGAAACAAATAACACTACTGATATAGCCATGTTCAGACAGATTAATTCTTTATTAGATTATATGTCAGTATTTCATATAAATAATAAAGGAACATAAAGAAGTCACAATGAAAAATAAATACTTTATCCCAGTACCTAAAAATTATAATTGGCAAAATATAATAATTTGTGTAATTTTGACATGAAAATAATTTTGTTTCAAAAGTTGATCAAACTTTGCATAACATGACATGTTTTTTCTTTGATAATTTGATGGAATATGGACATTTTATAATATTATATTTCTTCATAATTATTAAAATAAGTAAATTAAAATTTACTTCAAAACTTGATTAAATACTCTTTCTTGTAAATGATAGAAACTCAGCTAATGAAACTTAATCAAAAGGAGATGGCTTTGAGTTGTACAGTTCAACAAAGCAGAGGACTAAGCTTTACTACAGGTTCTGAAAAGTCAAGAACTGACAAGTCAAATACTATTAGAACTGCCTCTTTGTTCTTTCTTATCTCAGTTCTCTTTGCATGGTAGTAACCTTTTTCTCATGATGTAATCTTTCTCCATATGGTTAGAGTTTTGACTTCCAAGTTTTAATTCTACATCTGAAAGATTTGAATTACATGAAAAAGAGAATTGTCTCAGTCCTAAGATAAAAAATTGTAAGCACAAACTTATTGTCCCAACTCTGCTTCATTTTCAACTCAACCCTAAACAACCCAAATGTGGTTATCATGGTAGATTTATAATTTTGGTATAGACTTAGACATTCAGAAAGCCACTCACAATTAATCCTTTCTTGTGAACGTGACTTAAGTTTTCCTATAATTATGGGAGATGACTGGTAAAATTACTACTGAAATATTAAAACACTACTTGAACTTTTGGTGCCAAACTGGCTTCTTGTTAACTATCAGTCCCAGTTCTTTCTCTGATCAGTCCCACCTTTCTCTGATAACTGCTGAAAGTGAACTAACATATGTTAGTTATCAATTTATGCATCTCTTGTTTTTTGTTAAAGATTTATTTATTTATGCATACAAGAGCTGGGGTATAGGCCAGAGGTGCGGTGGGTGAGAGGATTCACCAGAGACAGAGTAGGGAACAGAACAAGCAGATCTACTCAAATACACTGCTGAGGTGAGCAGTGGGAGACACAGGAGAGTTCCTGTGGGTAGCTCCCTGGTTCGCCAGGGATCAAACTCCTGCTGCAGAGGCTGTGGATAGCTTCTAGTGTTGTGCTTAACCCCTTGCACCACTGGGGAGGCCCTGCATCTCTTTTGTTAATAAACTATCATAGTGTAAGAGTGTAAGAGTGAAGTCACCTTTCCCTAATTATTCTTGGACTGGTTGATCAAACAAATTAACATCAGACAAATTAATAAGACAAAAAGAACAAATGTAATTGCATATGTATAGAGAATGTTTACGGCTATAAATTCTAGTGTAAAAGAGACACACTGAGATTTTATAACCTGAGCTAAGCTATGGGATAGGGGCTTAGATATTAAGGATAGAGGGAATCTCACATGACATAGAGAGAATGACTGAGGAAAAGCCAGATGGTCTAGCTGTTTGTACTACCATAGGTAGGTTACTCCCCCCCACCAGAGGTTTTTTATGGAGGTTCCCTAAATATAGGTAATGATCATTCTTTGAGGTCATGATGATAGTTTATCTTGAAGCCTGTGACTTTAGCGCCACATGTCTAGGTGACACATATTGGTAAAAGTTTACTCTAGGTATTTTGGAGGGCTTATCCTACTACAGTTTTAAATTACTTTAATTTCATGTTGTTTTCATATACTATTTTTTAATTATTTTTAAAGATTTATTTTGTTTATTTATGTATACAGGAGTTGGGATATAGGCCAGAGGTGCAGGGGTTGGTGGGGGAGGGGGGGTTTGAGAGGATTCTCCAGAGACAGAGTGGGGAGCAGAACAGGCAGACTGACTGAAATACACTGCTGAGGGGAGCAGCAGGTGAGACAGGATAGGTTTGCTGCGCCATGTGTGTTAACTCCCTGGCTGGGGATGGAACTTGTGCTGCAGTGGTTGGCAATGGCTTCATAGTACTGAGACTTAACCCCTTACACCACCAGGGAGGCCCTGTTTTTATATGCCTTTAACAAAATCTCAATATAGCTCTATCATGTAAGTCTTAGTAGAGTACATATTACCTCAGGAATTTAGGTGTCTTTAATTTTATACTTTTAATATTATTAGAATATATAATGCTTAATTTATTTGAGCATAAAATAATAATAATTTTAAAAAGTCAAAATTCTCCTTATCATTCCATCTATTTAAAAGTATAATGTATGGGCCTCCCTTGGTGGTGCAGCAGTTGAGCATTGGGCTACAAAGCTGCCCACAGCCTCTGTAGCACTGGTTCCATCCCCGGCTGCTGGCAAGGGTCCCATATGGCGCAACAAACCTCTCCTGCTGCCTGCTGCTCCCCTCAGCAGTGTGTTTCATCAGTCTGCCTGTTCTGTTTCCCGCTCTGGCTCTGGTGAATTCTCTCTCCTGTGCTTCTGTCTGTACTCAGTGCTTATATAAATAAATAAATAAATCTTTAAAAACATAAAAAAAATGTATAATGTAGTATCATCTTTCAAGGAATCTAACACATAAATTTATTTTCCCTTCAACATTTGAAGAGATCCATTCTATTTCAATTAGTGATTCAAAAGTGATCAGTTATTGTGCCTTTAGGTACATGTAACTGACATAATGTTTGTTTGTTTGCATCTGTATCTCTTAAAATTTTATCAAGACTTAAGAAATTCTCCTACTGTAACAGGTAAAGGAAATTTCAGTCTTACTAGGATCTTATACTTTCTTGACTACTATAACAATATACAATAGATAAATAACTTATAAATAACTGAAATTTATTTCTCACAGTTCTAAAGGCTGAAAATATAAAATCAGGGTGCCATAATGAGTTAGAGCTGATGAAAGTTCTCTAGACTGAAACTTCTGGTTGTCACCATATATTATACAAGGAGTGAAGAACATTTGCAGGGTCTCTTTTATAATTAACTAACTTCATTCATGAGAACTTCTCCTTTATGATCTATGTACCTACCAAAGACCACTAAGATACACCTACTATCTTATTGGACATTAGGATTTCAATGCATGCATTTAGGGGGAACACAAGGACAGCACTTGGGGGGAAAAATATTACAGATCTTAACATCCACGGACAATATTCCTCAAGTGGAATACAGGGACAAATCTTCACAATATTTTAATCTCCTTTTCTCATTTTCTTGCTCTGGAGTATGTAAGTTAAATTCACGTGACTTATTTTCATTCTATTTTTTTCTCAAAATAATGTTGTCATTTTATATAAGCAATATTTATTTTTCAATTTCTGCTTTGACTATATAAACTGTCCCACCCTATCCTACTATTAAATAGTTATATGTTTTCTATCTTATTTTTGTTTATACTTCAAACTATAAGGCATTTGAACATAACTGAATGCAGTGTGTAATCTTGTTTTATTATCCTATCTCAAAGTTTAGTAAAGGGAAAGTAAATAATTTATATAAAAAAACTACTTATAAAATATAGTAAAAATGGTTAATTTCATAAAAATAAAAATAAAATTCCAAGAAAGCCAATGGAAAATACAAGGAATGGATTTTTATATAAATAAATTTGCAAGATACATTGAAACAGTTAAATCTATAAAGTCCATATAGGGAGGTACCAATTTTAAGGAAGTGATTTGATATAGTATGTATATATTGAATCCTCTGGCATTAATTCATTTTAAAACTTTATTTAGAATATTCTATTTAAAATTTTAAAATCCTTAAAATTACCAGTAGGTAATTTAGATTTAAGTAAATTTGGTAATTATTGACTAAATTACCGATGTGAATTACAGAAAATTCAAGATCAATCACATGAAAACATCCTCTTAAAATTATCAGAGCTATAAGTGAGGATTCCATGGCTGCGATTTAGGAGGACAGAAAAGCAAGGACCTCATTCTGGTACCTGGGATGAAAATGAAAGGATGGAACTTTTGAAAAATTATTAGTTTAGTAAACCAGAGGAATTGGAAGCTTAAAAGCAAATAAGCTTGCAGATTTCTGATATAGAATTATCTTCTTGTTAGTGATATTAAAAACTGAACATTTTAGAAATGTTTAAAATCTGTTATGTAAGCATCAATTATCTAGTAGTTACCTAGGAAATAAGCTTAGTTAGACACAACACAGTGAGGAATTTTGCAAATGCTTGTAAGAATCTATTCTTTCTGTGGTCCCAATTATGCCCCACTTGTTTATCTTCCACTTATGAGATCATAGCAAATTAGAAGTAATGCATTAAAAATATCTGAAAGCATAGTTACATCAATAAAAATGTTTTCTGAAAGCAAAGCAGGAGATGGAAATAAGATTAAAAAAATAAACCATGAATTCAGAAACACATCAATTTGGAGGAGGGTCATATTATAGGAAAAACAGAGCTCCAGAGTACAAATTCTTCCAGATATTGCTCTTAATTCTCCGTGAGTAGGAACATCGAAAGGATGAAAGTTAAGATTGTGCCCTAACTCTAGTACTAGATGTAATAATATTACATGTTAGTTGCATAAAGTTGTAGAAAGAATTTCAAATGATGTATGCGTGATCTTCAATTATTTACAAATTTTAGTTTTTAATATACATTATTCAGTTATTTTTCTTTTTTGCATTTCTTCTCATTCTTTATATTGCGGTATATTTGGAATACTATATTCCTGGGAAAGGATTTCTATTTTTTTGAGATACGTTTCCCAAAAAGTGAGAAGCAGTATGAGTAAGTTTATCAATTAAGGGAAATAAAAACTTTTTACTGAAGACAGGAGGGAAGGAATCCTCTAGTTTATTATAATATTCAAGTCTTCTCATCAAGAGGCAAAGTATTTTATCTGAGGTTTTTTTGGTTTTGTTTCAATTTTTTTTAATTCTGAAGTCTTTAATATGATATATTTGATTCACTGGTTTCAATGACACATTTTCTTATAGTTTAGAAAAAATGACAAAGTTCATATAAGATAATGGGTAAGGATTCTAGCTCTCGCTCCATTAAAGACACTGCTTTCTCTTGCAAAAGTAATACTGTCTTGAGATACAGTGAGAAATAGTTAATTTATGATTATAATATCCTGAGGTATATAGAAAACTTTGTTATTTTTAATCTATATGCCCAGAGTTTAGGATACATTGTTATTAAGAAGAGCTAATATGAGCTCAGTGGTAGAGACCATGGATGTCAGAGAGCTTAGCCCTCTCTGCCATTTATTATCTGAATGTTCATTTTCAAGTAACTTAACATCTGTATACATTGTTGGTTTCCTTACCTGTAAAATGAGCATACATATAGTATAGACCTCACATGCTTATGCTGAGCATAATATTAGTTAACACATAAAAAACATTCAGAGGGTCCTTTATCACAGTGAGCTATGTCATTGTTATATGACATATAACTCTCATTTTAACTTCTTAGAAATATTCACTTAGGTTTATAAAAAGTTACTTTACACTTTAATCTGTATACAGATTACCAATATACATCCTTTATAAAGCCAAATCTTTTCTTAATTAGTTGAACTTTCCAAAGTAACCTAAACTAACGTAATAATAATTTGAAAAAGAAATGTTGAACTCTCTCTACTGCTATATAAATGTGCAGTAGATATGTTAATTTTGAGTAGTTTATTTGGAAGTTTCATGAAGGTGAGAGTAATGTTAAAACAAAGCAAAAAAAAAAATCAAAAAGTCAGTTGAGCTTGTTTGCCAGGTCCTATGCTTTGCAATTTAATTTTTAGAAAACAAGTATTAAGATGAACTAATGAGGCACATAACATAGATAATTATCTCAAGTTTATAAATTGTAGTATCTCAAGTTCAGTAGGTAGAAGAAACCAGAATTGAGAATCAGGATATGAACTCAAGTAACCAGATTAAAGAATGTGGGTTCCTATGTGCTGTTCACTCATGGGCAACTGTGACCCATTTGCTATGTGCAAATCACCGCAAAGCATTTCTTGACTACCTATAGACAATTGCCTGCATCACAAGCCAGGCCTGGGTATGCCTAGGCCGTAGATGACCTGATGGTGTGGCTAACTCCATGGTGGTCTCAGAATAGTTCTTCCTGTAATGACATTATGTCGCAATGTCCCCTTCTCTGTTCCTTGTACTTGTCCCCCTCACCCTCCTGGACCTTGTTCCTTTTGCCATGTGGCATGATCAGCCTTTACTAGCCTGTATGCTTTCAATAAATGGCACAAGAATTTCTGCTTAAGCAGCAGAAACCTTGCCTTGCAAACCTGCTACATGACTGGTGTACTTCATTCATTGCATTGGCTACAAAAGAACAGATCCTTCAGAGGACTTGGGAACTTGGCAAATATGACAAGGCATGTTGCAGAAGATATGGCAGAACAGCAGAGGTAACAAGATGGGAAGGTTCCATATGTTTTCGCAGAGGAATTGATATAAATAGATATTTAAAAAAGACTTGGTTTGGTAGAATTTTTAGTTTGAATCTGTTCCTGCCACTTATCAGCTTGAGACCTTTGTAAATGAATTAACATCTCAAAGATTTTGAGATTTTCAGTTTGGGCTCCTATAAAAAGGAAAATAATGTCTTCATCAAGACATTGTTTAATAGATTAAGTAATGAAAACCATAAGCCACTGTAGTGCATATTCTACAAGAACTACTCCATAAATGATAGCTATTATTATTTTTGTTACTGCTATTTCATAACAATAACTTTTATTTAGCTAAAAGTACATATATAAGTGTCAGGAATGTCTGAGATATGACAGAGAGAATAATAATAAAATAATAAAAAAATTACTCTCCAAACTTCCAGCTGCTTGTTCAGGCCATAATAATAAAACCTGAGCAAAGCAGAGACCAAAATATTATCCTGTGTCTCCTGCCTCAATTTATTCTTCTACATTTGGTTGTTACTCTTTTAAATTCTCTTGATCTTTTAATTCCAGAGAAGCTTAATCTTACACACCCATTCATTTACCTTAATCCAATAAATTCTCCAGCTGACCTGGTGCTTTGTTTAGTTTTTGTGAGGCCTACTCTACCTGTGGTTTTGAGCCAAAGGCACTATGCAGCTCTCCATTCAAGTGCCTGAGAGTGTTTACTGCTGCTCCTTTACTTTTGACTATGGCCTTCAATCCCTCAGCACCAATAATATGCCATTGAAAACTTCACTCTAATTTTTGTTTACATTCTAATCATTCCTTTACCTTTTCACTTTTACCTGCACAGCTTAAGATCGGAAAAGCATTGGATTGTGTTTCCCGTGTCTCCTCTCTTCCTAGGATTTCAGTCATGCAAGCTCTGGCTACCTTAATGGTCAAATTCTGATTTTCTATTCTTTTTGTTTTCATGAGATTTCCACAAGTTCTACTCACTTTTCTGTTAAATAAAACTATTTTGTTTTTCAGTCATTCATTCAATGCCAAGATTCATAAAATATTTTCAGGGTTGAGTCTTACATAAATAATCTAGTTTAAACTTTTAAATTATACTATAGCATAGACATATTACTATCATCTCATAGATATGAACCTTGTGACTCCAAGAGGTTGTATAACTCACCCAAAATAACACAGGCAGAATTGGAGACAGTTATGGCTCTCATCTCTACACTCATTTCACCATACAGGAATGTCTTCCAGATGTAATGTAAAATAAATTGAAAACAAATTATAAAAAATGCAAGTAGGGCCTAAATTTATGAAGGTGCTAATTACTTTTCACTCTTCAAACATTAATATATTTGTTCTTTTATTGAAAAAGGGAGGACATAATTTTTTAATAACCCATTATTAAAATTACATATATATGTAAAAGAACTAGGAGTAAACCTTTTTTTTTTGCAAAAAGCCTTTTAAATATAGATTACATAAATAGAAATTAATAGAATAACATAATTTGAAGGGAACATAACTCAACCAACAGCTCCCATGCAAATTTGTTTGTATTGGCTATTTTTCTAGGTGTAGAGAATAGATTTTGACAAAGTAATGTATTGAGGGAAGTGTATACACATGCAAAGATTATAAAAGCAAGCAAAGTGTATTAAAAGGTTAAAATAAGCTTCAGAATAATAGGGTGATAATTTTAACCAGAATAAATAAGAGAGAATCAGTGGGGGAGGTGATAATGCTATGCTGTCATAGTTAAGATTGCAATGCAGAGAACAATAAATAGTTCTATGCTGGAATTTCAAAGAAAACTAAACAATAAAGCAGGTCTTTGTGAAATAGAGTACAAGAGTTGTTTGTTTTGTATCTTAATATATTCTCAAACTTTTTCTTATATTGAGATGCTAACAGAATACTAATATAAATACATAAAATAATTACCATAGCTCAAACAAAATAATAGATATTGGCACTTATTTAGACAAAAGAATAATATTAAGTTGGATTTTGGAAGATACAAGCATAGGGCTTTAGAATCAAAAGGTTTTATATAGCCTATACTTAAAACCACATTTTTTGTTGTTTTTTTTTTGCATATTAAAAGAGCGGGATTGTTAAGAAAAGGAAAGGAGAAGACACACTAGCACAAGTGGGCAGAAAGAGCTTCAGCTGCTGCTGTGCTAAAAGAAGAGGTTTGTGAAAAGAAACACCTGCATAGTCACAGGCAGGCAGGAGAGTGTCCTCAAATTCTTATGTTTGAAAAAAATCAACCAAACGAACAAAACAAAAACTCAAGTAGCCAAAGAGCAATATAGGACCCAATGAGAATTCTTGCTTGTTTGCTATATATATATTTTAAAGATAGGTGGTTAGAAGTAAAACAGATAAAGGGAAATATAGCTTAATTATATATATTCTTTAAAGATTTTATTTATTTATACATACAAGAGCTGGGGTCCAGGCCAGAGGTGTGGGGGGTGAGAGGAGTCACCAGAGACAGAGTGGGGAACAGAACAGGCAGATTGACTAAAATACACTGCTGTAGGGAGCAGCGGGTGAGACAGTAAAGGTCTGCTGCACATGTGGGTAGTTCTCTGGCTGGCCAGGGATGGAACTGTGCTGCACATGCTGCGGATAGCTTCACAGTGCTGTGCTAAACTAACCCTTGCACTACCAGGGAGACCCAAATACAGCTTATTATAAAAGCCCCCCTCCAAAACTCAAAGGGCTGATTTATACTCAATAAAGGGTTAATACTCAAAAACAGATTCTTATTTTAGTATGGTGGACAAATGTGGACAGAGTTCATATTCCCTTAAATCTCCATCTTTATATTGTCATTCTTTATATTTTTATCTAGGTTTTACTATCCCTTCTGTTATTTTGATGAGGCTTTTCCTTGTAGTTGGCAATGTTAGTTAATAATGTTGTACCAGGACTTGACTTCTATTTCTATCACTAATTGTTTATTCAAATGGAAGTTTACAAGTCAAACTAAGTCTCAAGAGTCATCCTAACAAGCTATCCCATTTCAAAATCATTGACCCTGAGTTTTACAGTTCCTTTTATAATCAGGAATAGGTTATAGCCTCATTGGTTCAACCTTTTTAAACTGTTACATCAGAAACAGAGGCTTATTCTCTGTAAACTTGGTTGCTCTAAAGTTCCTCTCTGGAGGCATCCCTGGTGGGCTAGGGGTTAAGTTTCAGTGCTATCATCGCTGCTGCAGCCTGAGTTCGATTTTTGTACAGAGAGCTATTCCACATGGCCCAGTCGAACTCTCCTGTCTTGGCTGCTGCTCCCCTCAGCAGAGTATTTCAGTCAATCTGCCTGTTCTGCTCCCTACTCTGTCTCTGGTGAATCCTCTCACACACACCCCACCCTCCCCTTCTGGCCTACATGCCAGTTCTTCTATGCAAAAATAAATAAAATCTTAAAAAAAATAATAAAGTTCCATTTCTGGGAAGTAATTCTTATTTCTTACTGGCTCAAAAGTTTTATAGTGAATAAGTACATAAATTCTTTAAAAGTAATGGCTAATGCATCCTGTGGCTTGTTCAGTAATTGTTATTTTTCTGTATTGTCACAGTACTGATAGCTTTTTTTTTTTTAAAGATTTATTTATTTACTTTATTCAAGAACAGGGGTACAGATCAGAAGTGTGGGAGGGTGAGAGAATTCACCAAAGCCAGACCAGGGAGCAGAACAGGCAGAAGGACCAACGACACTGCTGAGGGGAGCAGCGGGTGAGGTAGGAGAGGTCTGCTGCGCCATGTGGGGTTCTCCCTGGCCAGTGGGGAATCAAACCATCACTGCAGAGGCTGCAGACAGCTTCGCAGCGTGGCGCTCAAATGCTGCGCCATGGGGGAGGCCCCTGATAGCTCTTAAATACCGGTGGTTGGTGGTGGGTATGCCACAGGGACTATGAAGTCATTTTCAGAGTTGCTGGGTTCAGAGTGCGGGGTCCTTGGGTTCTCTCTGGGAAAGGTTTCACCAGAGCTCCCCTTTCAGCAGCACTGAGTCTTAGGGCAAGCAGAGAGCCCTTAGGGTCAGAATAGAATAGGAAAAGCCTTGGAGGAAGGAGAGCTCCAGTGATAAGGGCAACAAATTCCATAAGGAACTAATCAAACGCACCCCTGGGACTAGAGGCAACAGGACAGTCCAGAACAAGGATTATAAAGAAAAGTATGTTAAGATAAGGGCTGGGCACAGAGACATTAAGGCAGTGAGTGAGACCACAGAGAGCTAACCAATCACAAAGAACCTGGTGGAGCTTTAGAATAATTAGGGGAAGAAGGTGCATATACCCTGAGACAGGACTCCATTTTGGCTTCCTTGCCCCGCCCTGGCCTGGTTCCATGGCCTGGGAGTCCCACTTTATATCTGTTCCTTTTCTCCTTAATAAACTTTTTCTTTCTCTAAAAAATCTGCCTCTTTTTGCTTGTGTGCCTGAATGTCAGGTCAGCCAAGTTCCTGCTGCAACTTTGTGAGACACCAACCCTTGATGGTCTAGTGGCTGGGACTCAGCACTGCCCCTGCAGCCTGGGACCCATTCCTTACTGGGAAACTAGGCCTGAAAACCTGAAATTATGGTATCATTATGTTAGGGGGAAAGGGATGTCCTAAAGCTAATTCCATACAGGAGCAACCCGTTCAATATCAGGGCTGCCCTATAACAATTATGAAAAAGGAGAGAAGAATAAAGGACATTTACATAGACTCAAGTGGGCAGAAAGAGACAGGTTTGCTGAGAGAGACAGGCTTACATGGTCACAGGCTGGCAACCTGGAGGAGAGCTGCCTTTGCTGAGGGAGGTCAGTGAAAAGAAACCCCAGCCTGGTACAGGTCATGGGTGGGCAGGAAGGTTGCTGCTCTGTGGAGGGAGAAAATTGACAAAAAGTAGCACCTGCATAATCACAGGTGAGCAGGTGGACTATTGCCCTGTGCAGTGCGGAGAATGCACCGCTATGGTCTTCTTTTTGGTAGCAATTCATTCCTTTGTGGAGTTGTTTGTTTGTCGATTCTGGTTAACTATATAGAATTTGAAAGGGACTGGAGATTCTACAAAGACCTTCAATCTCCATATCTTTACCTATGGTCTGTGCCCTAACAGCAGTCTGCTTTGCTTGGGTCAGTGCCTTGGTGCCTAAGGATTTTTAGTTTCTATAGCTGGTTTAATGGCTATGTTAATCACTTCTACCCCTACCTCCAGCTCCTGCATTTTGTGAGCCAGTTTTCTGGTCTTCTGGTGCCTCCTTTCTAACATTTTCTGCGTTAACCCTCCATCACCTACACCTGAAGGGAGAGAGCTTATACTTCCAAAAATACTAACAAGGATATACACCAAAAGTAATTCAATTACAAATTTTAAAAGCATGTGGACTCAAATACATAAAGGCTCATGTACTCCTATTTTATAGAAGCAAAGTCCACAATTGCTAAGTCATTGAAACAACTTAATTTTCCACTGACAGATGAATGGATAAAGAAGTTGTGGAACATATACTCAGTGGAATACTATTAATCTAATTCCCTGATTTTAATTTTGCCAAATTAAAATAACGGTGGCGAATCACTTCCATGTGACCTCCCTTTCTGTCTGTTGATTTTCTACTGCTTTAAGGTTAATGATAATTACTAGGCTACATTTCTGTTTACGGGATCTAAACAAAAGTGTCATAAAAGTACCTTTATGGTATAGTTGTAAAATAAACTGATACCTGACCAAAAAAAAAATTATTTCAGGGCCTCCCCAGTGGCACAGTGGTTGAGCACTGGTCTGCAAAGTTGCCTGCAGCCTCTGCAGTGCCGGTTTGATCCTCAGGCCGGCCGGCGAGGGTCCCACATGGCGCAGCAGACCTCTCCTGCTGCGCCCACCACTCCCCTCAGCAGTGTATTTTGTCAGTCTGTCTGTTCTGCTCCCCGCTCTGGCTCTGGTGGATTCTCTCACCCTCCCGCGCTTCTGACTGTACCCAGTGCTTGTATAAATAAATAAATAAATCTAATTTTTTTTTTTTTCAAAAGGGAGAAAATCCTCTCTCACTCAAACTGCACATAGAGTTGATCCTATAAATACTATCTGTTACATATCTCTCAAAAATTCCAAATTTGTATTGTTATAACTTCTATTCTAACTCAATGCACCATTTGATCTCACTTGGTTTATAACAATATGTTTTCTTCTTCTTCTATGATCATTTTTAATTTTTGTTCCAAGTTAATAAAATGACCTTTTAGAATACAACTTGAAAGGTCCATGCAGGAGGCCCGGAATGCAAAAGCCAACCAGGAAGCCCACCTAGGGGGCAGGAATGTGGATACCTGCCTGGAGGATTCAGACAATGAGTCTTCCCCCTTCCCCTAAGTCTCTTCTCAGACAAAGAACCTCTACCTGCCCCAAGAACATTTTCCAGCCCTACAAACTTTCCCAGCCCTACAAACCCAACTTCCCACATGACCTCTCCTTACCCTATAAAACCCTGCTTCCCCCTAACAACGTGCGCAGCTTCACTGACCCCCACCTTGGGTGTGTGAGGTCCGCCCAGGGTGCAATAAACTTTCTCTCCCTTTGAGAAATTTAGCCTGGCTCTCCTTTTCTTTACCACGCTGTACCTTTCACAACTATTATGCCATATTCCTTAAAAACATTCATATTGTTCTTATTATTGACAATTCAATTTTTTTTTTACTCAGTCTTCTTCTAAGCTCCATCTTTAAAATCTCCCACCATCTCTAAATTATAAATATTGAAACCTTTATGTCTCTGAAACACTAATGAATACCAGTGTTCTTAGCACATGGGTTCTTCTTCCCTCTGATAGGGACACTCTTTCCATTAGTTTTTATGGAGTCAAATTTTATTCAGGTTTCAAGTCATACTTTGAATGTCTTTTTTTTCCCTTCGGGGAGAGTTTAGATTCAAATTCACTCTTTAATATCCCCATCGCATTATGCAATATTCATTATTATAACTGTTTAATTAAAACAAATTTTTGCCCTTGACATTTGAGGTACATTGTATGAGGAATGATTCTACCTTGTTCTCTGCTATAATTAACAACTCTAGCATGTATTGATCAGTAAAACATCATGAAATTATATTTCATCTTGTGAAAATCAGTTATTGTCCTATTCTAGTTAGATGAGTCTAGGAGGGAGAGATAAGTTGTCAAAGAAAAAAATCAGCATGAAATAAATATTTTTATATTGCTTTTAGAAATGATGTTAAAAACATGATGAAATATATATTAAAATTATTAAGAATATTCTCCAGTTAAAGAATTTCACAAATCTAGTTATGTCTCAAAGTCTCAAAATATTTTAGTTATATTACCTCTCTTAGTCCAACATCATATTGAAAATGTTTTATTGTCCCCAAATTGTAGATGATCAAAATGATATCTTAGCAAACATAAATATAATTACCGAGCAAAAATTGTCCTGGGTGTGTACAATATCAAAACCCATGTAGTTAATATAAAATTTGACTTTTATCCTCAAGATAAGTTTCTTGGAGTACAAATTTTTAATTCTCAACTGTAATTTGAGATAGGGTTTTCTTATTGTTTTGAAAATTGATATGAGAATCCTTTTACTACCTAAGTGGAATTTACTATTTTCACTTCTATTATGGTGAAGCTGATTTTTTTTCTTTCTATATCTAGGATAAGAAATAGAGGATTATCATTGTACTTTGGGGAAGGGGAAAATAAGACTTTGGTACATGTTGAGAGGGGATTTCTGCTAAATGACATTGAGTACTCTCTCTTCTTTATGGGGTCATGTTTCTCTTCTTCCCCAATAGATTTGAAAACAACTCCCAAATGTCCATGAGCTCTCCAAAAAAACTCATGCAAGTATGCAACTACCCTGATTTAACACCTTCAACTTTGTTCTTTAAATATATAGAATTTCAAAATATAGGGTTCTTCTTTTGGAAGAAAACTCATAATTCCAGATGCTCTCTGGCTTATGAATTCTTCTCTATGGGATGGTGATACCTCACCTGACAGTATGCCTCAGCACCATGCTTATAAAAGCCTGCTCTGTGTAGATACTTAATATTGAGCTAATGTTTATCTTCTCCCTCTATAGATTCATAATCTATATAGAAATACAGACATCGTAGATCCAAGTTTAGTTTACTGTGACATTCCCCTTATTCACGTTTTTTCTATTTCCTGTGTGCTAAAATAAACAGATATTTCTTTCAAAGTACTTGAGCTTATTATGAAACATACACTACTAATTGTGCACAAAATAGAGACAAGCACTTTCCAGACTGTGTCTAGCCATGATTTCAAGTCAACATTGATATGACCACTCACAAGCCCATAGGAACTCACAGGCCATCGGAACTCACAGGCCTATGGGCCTATCCTCAACTAGGCACCCAGAGGCCGGAGGCACCAGAGATAAGGTAAACTGGAGGTTAGTTGACAGCACACCTGTCCCCTGCAATAAATCCCAGCATAAACCCTCCAACAGAAGAGATGCCTGCGCCCACCAGTAAATAATTCCAACACAGCCCTTCTGGCAAAAGAGACCTCTGCCCCATTAGAAAATAACTCCAGTAGACCCCCTCTGGCAGAAAAACCCTATAAAACCCCACTCTTCCATTCTGGGGTACAACTATTGGCCTGCAGAGAGTCGTTCCTCACAGATTTTCAATAAAGCCTGTTTTTGTCTGATACTCTTGGCCTCCTTTCTTTTCCAACATTCTGGTGCCGAAACCCAGGACTGGCCTCCTTTCTTTTCTAACAATCATTAAATCTCATTGTTGCTGAAAATCTGGGTATGAAGATACATTATCTTCTTAGAGTACAGAATTTGAAATGTCAGAATTTGAAGTTTAGGGTAATATTATTTAGATCCACTTTTAGAGAATTGAGGAAAAGAATGGTTTTAAGTTGGTAAGCATGTCAACCCAGAATTATTTATTTACCTAAATATTTATCTTTTAAAATTTAGGCTTGCTATGATATAAACAATAAGACTCCAGCTATTATTCATATTATAGTAAGATGCACAAATAAAAGATGAGTTTTCTCTATGTACAATAGCTATGCATATTTCTCATGAGCTAACATGTGGCTAAAAGTGGAAAACAAGAAATACCATCCTTCAAACACTGAAATATAAAATGTAACAGTTTAATATACATAAAATGCAAGTGTATATATAAAATATGAAAAAAACAGTGCGTTCAAAACCTAAACTAAGGGATTAAATTGCTTTCAGATCTTAAGCATGAGAGAATTGGTGCTTGTGCCACAGGCATGTGCGCGTGAACACACACACACACACACACACACACACACACACACTTTTCTCTTTGAGGCTTGTATTTCCAGATGCAGTTTATCTCACATGCTCAACAAGTGAAAGTAGACAAACTTAAGCTGAAGTCCAAAGCCAGCTGGAGATTGAGATCACACAAAATGAGGGGGCTACCCAGAGGCAAGAGGCGGAAGGAGGTGGGCACCAACAGAAATTCAAAACTGCAGTTAGCCAAAGAAATGCCTCTTTTTACCTCATGCATGAATGCCCTGTTATGAGCCAATGAATTTTAGCCAAGTCCACATTTTTGAGCCAATAATATTTAACACCTTTGTTCTCAAATCTGGTCCTCAAAACCAATATAAAACTCATTTCTTTTTTTACTTGAGGAGCTAGTCTTTGAGATAATAATCCGCCATCTCCTCAGATTGCCAGTTCCTGACTATATTTAACTTTCTCTCACCAACTCTTATCTCTGAAGTTTTGACTATCAAGCTGTGAGCAAACAGAAATTGGCTGTAGTAACAAGTTGACATTCATTACTTTTTTCATTTTTCTAAATATTAGTGAGTTTAATAATCTGAATTTCCTTTTGCTAAATCTCCTATTCATATCACTTAACCATTATGGCTTTTATGATTTAAAAAAAATCTATAAAAATAAAGTATACTGTATTATCTACATTACAAATATGATTTCCATTGCTGTACATTTATTATTAACATTTATGTCAGTATTGCTAACTCTTATTTTTGTTCTTGGTCTTTTTTCAATTGTCATTGTTTTTTGCCTGCTTATTGTTTTTTTTTTTTTTTTTTAAAGAGGCATGTATTTTACTCACTTATTTATTTGTTTGTTTTTGTTTATACATGCACTGGGTACAGTCAGAAGCCAGGAGGGTGAGAGAATTCACCAGAGCCAGAGTGAGGAGCAGAGCAGGCAGAAGGACCGAAGTACACTGCTGAGGGGAGCAGAGGGCGGCAGGAGAGGTCTGTGCACCATGTGGGACCCTCCTCCAGTGGCCGGGAAGCAGCCGGGGATCGAACCGGTGTGCAGAGGCCGCGGGCAGCTTCGCAAGCCAGCGCTCAACCGCTGCGCCACCGGGGAGGCCCTGCTTATTGGGTTTTAATTTTAGGTAAAAGTGTGATAAACTTCACTGGTAGGAATGCAAGCCCACCCTACATAAACCACCAGATGAAGGTAAACTGTACCACCCTATGCATGCACATGATGGGGTACTCCCCTTTTTCCTTTTTCCATGATTTTTAAAGATGTTTTAATTTATTTTTGTGTAGAAGAACTGGGGTGTAGGCCAGAGGCGCAGGGTGGGGCGGGGGGGGGGGGGGAGGGATGAGAGGATTCACCCAAGACAGAGTAGGGAGCAGAACAAGCAGATCTACTGAAATGCACTGCTCAGGGGAGCAGCAGGCAAGACAGGAGAGATCTGCTGTCTGCTGTGCAGTGTGGGTTAGCTCCCTGGCAGGACTGAACTTAGGCCATCAGGGTGATAGCACTGAGATTTAACCCTTAGGCCCCCAGGGAGACCCTGCCCTTTTTCCATGTTTCATCTAAGAAGTACATAGACAGAGGATTCAGTTTATCCATTGAACTTATTTTTGAAGGTTAGCAAAATTATTTAATATTATTGTTAAAATTGCTAAAATTTCAGTTGGCAATAGACAGGAAGAAAGCTTTCTGTCTTTTTAGGCATCTAATAATAATAATAAAAAATACCTACGGAAGAAAGCAAAGTGCCAGCTTTTACTGTCTAGTGTCTAGAACTCAAGACTTCCGGCAGATTTTATCTAGGGGTTATTATAAGAGAAAGGCAACAAATTTGGACCACGGTATTCCCACTGACCTTTCTTCACTACATTTTCAAAGCTATTTGATTGTTGATGTTGAGGAAAAAAAGGCCCTAGGATTGATTATGTTTAATAAACATTCTCAGGCAATACCTCTAACCTGATATTCTATTACTATTAATAGATGTAATATATACATTTATGGAAAAGCGCCTAAGACTTTTCATCAATTTTATATAACTTTATTTTCCTTTAAATCTGCAAACTATGAATATCAAGTCTAATTTACAAAAGGAAGAATGCTTTCATCATGGTCACAGCGCGAATTGCTATTTCTTTGACATTTTCTTGTGTGTGTTACCTATGAACAAGAATTTAGATTGTCACCATTCTTTTCAGTGGTGAAAATACCATTTTGTAAACAAAATACAGTTCACTGAATCATTAGTTTTTCCAAAACTAAATAGCTCAGTTACAATGAATTCATTATGTGAAAGAAAATGACTTATGCCACCCAAAACCTCTGAATTTGTATGCATTGAAATTGCTGTTCTAGATAAGGTGGTGAAGGGATGAAAGGAATTAATCATTTTTATTAATATGATATTTTAAAAAGTGCACTTTTTCCTCATTTTCAGGACTAACATATCATATCTGACACATTTATTTTTGTCCTTCACAGTGAGTTACATTTCATCTTTTGGGTTATTGGCACAAGATAAAAGAGATAGTCTTGCTGAGGACCATTAATACTTTCATATATCACTTTTTAGCTGTGACTCAGCATCTCATTGCATAAGTTCAGTTTTTGCCTATTCAATAGTATTCATGCATTTGTAGCACAATTCAGAGAGGTCAACATTCTCCTTCCACCATAGAAAATTACCTGGAAATACCATTTTTCTCATGAATTGACACAGAATTGTACCTTGATACATTTAATATGTTAAATACATTTCACATCATAAAGATACATATAAAGTATAATAATATCTTTGTGATCCTGGCCAAATAGCACTCTCTTTTGACTCATTTATGTGTAGAAGTATATATGTTAATAACTATATGAACATACTAATTAGATATAGATGACTTAAATTCTTTTGGAAAATATTATATTCCTGTGTATCTTGTATTGATTTTGTTGTGTTTTTTGTTTGTTTGTTTGTTTTTGCTTATTGAGGTAACGTTGGTTAACAACACAGGACATGAGGCACACATATAGCACCACACTTCTTTAGGTGTATGTTACTACAGTAAACCCACTACCAAGGCACCCATAGTCCTTCACCACATTTTCTCAGGCTCCCTCTGTACTTTCTCTCCACCCTCCTCTTCACCCACTGGTAGCTTAGAGATCTGGTATGCTTCACCTTTCTAGCAGATGGTACTGTGCTTTTTATATGATTTTAGATGTTTTACTTTTCGAGATTTTCATAGGTCTCAGGCATAATCCTGCAGCTGCTGAGTCAGGAGGTCAGAGGGTCCTCGAGGATCAAGAAATTAGCGTGATTACTCTGGGAGAAAGGTAGGCTACTGTTTGTGGTACCACCATAGCCCTCTTTGGAGTTCCAGAAGCCAGACTCTGCTGTGATTATATGCTTAGTGTTCACTTCAAAATGTTAGTACTGGTCACAAGGGATGGGGAGAGAGGGTAGCCCAGTGCACAGCCCTTGTTCTTTTCATCAGGGAACTGATGCTGGGAGCGCCCCAGCTCTTATGAATGTATTTCCCTCAATAAAGGGTGTGTACCTTCCCAATGTTCAGCTCTCTCCTCCCCAGGGATGCTGGCTGAGTGGTTGGCCAAGTAACAGCAACACAATTTGTACTACAGCTACCTATCTGAGAACACAGCCTCCAGGCAGCTTTCTCCATCCATTTCTTTTCAATAAAACATGAATATCCTCCATGTATCTTCTCACTCAATCTGCCTGGAGTATGATGTCTAAGAGGCATTCGAGTTTCATTCAAGCCAAGTGATTTTCTGGGTGCTGAATGTTATGGGTTAACTTAGATAATTCTCGGGGTTGCAAACATAGGAACCTCCTCCGACACCATGTTGGATTCACATCTCCCGTTTCTGTGCCTCTGGAAGTTGGACCAAAAAAGCAGGATTTGTCCATTTAAAGATAGGTCAGCAAGTAGAGGAAGAACAATTTTTAATTCAATACTGATCTGTCTATTCTGAGTAAATCACATTTTTTCCTGCATTGCTATTATCATTATATACTAGTTATTCAAGTTCCAGAGCTCCTTGCACTGCCTTCACTCTCTCAAAGGCATCCGTCTCCACAACTTTACCCAATAAACCCTTTGTGTGCAAATCCCTGACTCCAAGTTTGACTCAGAACAAACCTAATCTACAACAAATTCCATTCTACAAGAAAAATACCAAATCTTTTTCTTGTGTCTTAGTATTCACATCTCAGTTACACTTTCAAACAACTGTAAGTTAAAGACGAATTGATAATTCTCCCACTCAATGTGTAAGATTTTGCTCTTAGACACAATGGCTTATTTTTTTTTGTACTGTTTGTTTCAAGTTTCACTTGTGACTACTTAATATCACAGTTCAGTGTTTCTAGGCACACAGCCAGAACCCAAGTCCAGCTATAGATTTTTAACGTTATCCTCCCCAAGCCAAATACATTTAAATGAGTAGTTAATTAAATTAATTAGAAAATTATCACTTAGTTTAAGTAACCAAACTGTTCTCAGCATTGGCAAGAATCCTGCAATTTACAAACTGAATTAAAGGGGCTGATATAAAAGATCTACAAAGAATGCAGACAACTCAAGAAATAGAAAACAAATAACCCAATCAAAAAATGGGCATAAAGCTAAATAGTTATTTCTCCAAAGAATACATACAGATGGCTGATAGGCATATGAAAAATTGTTTAATATCACTTATTGTCAAGGAAATGCAAATCAAAACCTCGGTGAGACATCACCTACTGCTGTAAAAATGGCTTATATCAAAAAGACTAAAAATAGCAAGTGCTGGTGAGCATGTGAAGAAAAAGGAACCCTTTTACACTGTTGGGGATATAGACTGGTTCAGCATCAATGGATAACAGTGCGAAGGTTTCTCAAAAGATTAAAAATGGATCTGCCATACAACCCAGTAATTTCACTCTCAGGTATCTGACCAAAGAATGAAAAAAAAATATAAATTAGTAATTCAATGGGAAACATGCACTCCCATGTTCATTGCAACATATTTACAATAATCAAGCTATGGATATATGATTGTCCTAAAACAGATGAGTAGACTTAGAGGATATGATACATATATACAGGATGGGTACTACTCAGTGAATAAAAAAATAAACTCATGCTACTTGTGGCATCATGGATGAAGCTGAAAAAAATTATGCTAAGTGAAATAAGTCAGAATGAGAAATAAAAATGCCCACAGGTGCACATATATGTGGAACACAGAGAACCAAACAAAGAGTCAGATAATGCCAAACTTAAAAATTAACTCTTGAAAGCGGACTATAGAACTGGAGCAACCAGAAAAGGAAGTAGAGGGAGAGGGTAAGAACAATGTGTGGCGGGAACACAGTGGCCTATTGTGGTTTGGTGTCTCTGGGTGCTTGGTAATGGGGGCACTATTGTAACAACACCTGAAAGGGTGGATCCTATACTTTCAAAATACAAGTAATAATTTCAACCAATTCAATAAAAATTTTAAAAGCAAATGAAAATGAAAACAAGAATAAGGAAAGATAAGTTCAGCTCAGAATGTTAATAGTAATTGTAGTGTCACTAAAAAATTATAATTACATTTATAGTTAGTAGATGAAATATATTACATATGAACTTTAATCATACCAGAGTGTAAGGGTTTATTATTAAAAGAGATGATGATGAGCTTTTATATCTGCCATTTTTCAGAAAGTATAATTTATTTCTACACAAATAAATATTTATAAAAATGTAAAGTTCTTCATATTTTCTTTTAAAGACCATGAATATTAAATATGTCATTCAACATATATTTTTTTTAATCTAAAATGCCTTATGTGCAGATTTTTTTTTTTAGATTTATTTATTTATTTATTAATTCATACAAGCACTGGGTACAGTCAGAAGCGCGGGAAGGTGAGAGACTCCACCAGAGCCAGAGCGGGGAGCAGAGCAGGCAGAAGGACCGAAGTACACTGCTGAGGGGAGCAGCAGGTGCAGCAGGAGAGGTCTGGGTGCCATATGGGACCCTCAACCAGCCGCCAGAGATGGAACCAGTGCTGCAGAGGCTGTGGGCAGCTTCACAGCCCAGCGCTCAACCACTGTGCCACCAGGGAGGCCCCAGATGTATTTTCAATTTATGAAAAATGTTGCTGTCTTGAAGATATAATTCTATTTAATACTTTCACATTTAAAATTATGTCTTTAAAATTGATATATTTTACTGCTTATAAAACTAATTTGCTATTTCTGATATCTTCATTGTACTCCTTTGATTTATTTACTTCAATTTCTAAATTACATATCATTATTGCATACTTAGGTATGAAATTTCTGTCCCCATTTCTTCGTATTTGACCATAACTTGGAATTCTCTAATTTTTTTTAAGGAAATTTATTTATTTGTTTGATTATTTTGTGTGGTGTGTAAGCCAGAGATGTGGGGTGAGAGGATTCACTAGAGACAGAGTGGGTTGCAGAATAGGCAGATTTATTGATATACACTGCTGAGGTAAGGAACAGGAGAGACAGGAGAGGTCTGCTGCACCATATGGGTTAGTGCCTTGGCTGGGGATCAAAACTCAGGCCATAGTGGTGATATCACTGAGACTTAACCCCTAGGCCAGGCCACAAGAGAGGCCCCTCTAATTTTTTTTTCCATGTAGAGATGAATACACATACACATGATTAGTATTCTGATAACTGGACAGAAATTGAATAGATTTTCATGTAAATATCACTTCCTATGTACATTTCATTTATTTTTTTAGCCTAATTATATTTAGAAAGCCTTATATAGCAATTGTTAAAATTTCTATATAATCCATTTTAAGTGTCACAGCTACTTATTTCACAAGATTTCTAAATTTTTATGAGCATAATGTGCATTTCTTTTTTAATTATTTACTTTAAGGAGAGAATTGTGGAATTTTGCTTGCTATTCACTTTATAAATATATGTGTGTATATGTATGTATATAATATACATTCAAAGATGTTGCTTTAATTTATAGTTACATCTTTAGTGTAAGTATTTGCCTCATGACAATTGCCAATTTTTCTGAATTATATTTGGAGACGAAATGAACAATAACTAAGCCTGAGTTCCAATAGAGAATTCTTGGGCAACTTTTTCACTGATTTCTTGGCCAACTTTTTTCACTGGTGATTATCCAAGAAGAAAATATCATATGTTATAAATATGAATGTACACGACTAGTGGACATATGTTTTCATTTCTCTTGGGGAAATACATAAGAAATTTCTTGTTACTATGAAGTGTATGTTAACCAGATAGAAACTACCAGATTGTTTTTTAAAGTTCTTGTACAATTTTGCATTATCTAAGCAATGTTTGAAGGTTCCAGCAGCACCAGTCTTTGCCAGCTTTCAGTACTGTCAGTCATTTTAATTTCAGCCATTCTTGTGGATATATTTGATATATCATTTTGGTTTTAATTTGCAGTTCTTGTCAGTGATGGTGTTAAACGTACTTTGCTTTTCACATTGGCCATTCATTTACCTTAATTTTGAAGATGTGAATCTACTCAAACGATTCTTTATACGGTTTCCTTTTTATTATTGAATTTCAAGAGTTTGTTATACATTTAAAGTAACAGGCCTGTGTCATATGTGGAAGTTATAAATATATTCTCCCAGATTTTGGTGTGGCTTTTCATTTTCTAAAAGTAGTGTTTCAAAGAAGAGAAGTTTTAACATTTTATGAAGTATAGTTTAACATTTTTTATGGGATGCACTATCTGTGATCCATATAGTAATTCTTTATGTCCCAAAAGTTAGGAAAATGCTAAGAATTTAAAGGCGTCTAAACTGTTGTTAATCCAAAGAGTTTCTTTATATAAATGAATATAATTACAAATACTTCACTGGCAATAAGAAATGGTGTTAAAAGGAAATTTTCATGAAAAAAAAAACATAATCTTATCAGACTCATATGTCTATAAAAAACAGAAATATAACTAAGATTGATGAGTTCAATTATTTGATTAGTTCCAGTGCAAATTGACTTTGTTCACAGGAAAAGGCAGCTTTAAGTGATCTCAAACCAGCACAGTGTTTCTGTCCAAAAGTCCTGGTACATGGCCAAAGGGATTTTGGCCAGAAAAATCATCTCTTTCCATGAAGTTGACCAGCTAATGTTCAGTAAAAACACACCTGTGCTCAAATAACAATAAGTCTACTTATTTTGCTGCAGTAATGGGCAACATACTGCAGGAACACTAGGGGGAGCCTCTTGGTGTATGGGGCAGTAGAGAGGAGTCTTTATTACCTATTGCTATTGTAGTAAATTTGCCACAACTTGCTGGCTTTAGACAGTATAATACTGTATAATCTTACCATTCTGGAAATTAGAATTTTGAATCAGTCTCATTAGGCTAAAGTGAACGTATCAGTAGATTTTTGCTCCTTTTTAAGGCATCCATGTGCTTTCTCTTTTCATCTTTTATGGTGACCTGTATTCCTTGAATTGTGACCCACTTGTGTTTTCAGTGTGCAATCATACCAGTCTGATTTGTTTCCATTGTCACATCTCCTCTGATGTTAACTCTCTTGCCTCCCTCTTAACACCTATAAGTGTCCTTGTGGTTTATTGGGCTCACTACATAATCCTAACTTATCTTCCCACTTCAAATCCTTAAGTAAATAATATTAGTCAAGTTTCTTTTGCCATGTTACATATTCAAGAATTAGGCCATGGATATCTTTGAATGGATTGTTATTTTGCCTACTCCTGGGTCTCTTAAAGGTTTTGGTTTTGCTGGGTTAAAGATGGATTCTGTTAAGAGCCAGTTATGGATTGGGCACTGTTAAGAATCAAGGGAATGCTTTTTTTCCAGTCTCATAAAATATTTATTGGGGAAGTGCAGCCTACTTTTAATGGTTTTACTTTCTAATAGCTTATTCAAGTTTCACTCTAAGCAAAATTAGACAAAATGTCATGAAATCAACAGACTTTTTAAAAAAATGTTTCCCAATCTAATCTCTTATCCCCACTCCTCATTTCTCTTTTCTACCTCTCTCTCTTTAATTCAGGTAATTATAGTTTTTATTGTTGATATATTGGATGTATAGCATATCCCCATTCAGGAGTAGTTACCAAATTACTCTCACCACCAAAGTATCCATATCCCACCACCAGTCCTTTGTGCTCTCTGCCCACTCTGTTCTCAGCTCTCTTCACAAACTCCTCTTATAGATACCGAGTTCTATAGTTAGCTTTCAAGGGTTAGTTTTTAAGTTTGTCTTTATCTGATCTCAAGGGAATTTTTTGATAATGTACTTTCAAGATTTTTATTCATGTGGTGATGGAAGCAGGAATAGTTACTTTTGTAAAAGAAGGGGACACTAAATAGAAAAACATACATTTTTATACTCATTCCAATACATACAAACTAAGAAAAAGTCTTCATCTAGTTTTAAATATAATTATTGTTGCTGTACTTCCAGAAACAGAATGCAGAGAAATACTCCAAAATATCTAGACTATAAATATTTCACTGTAATTACATTCTCATTAGAGACCTGAAGTATAACCCTTCTGTATAGTATCAGTGAAATAATAGTTTAATTCATTGGTTTGTATAGGTTTTAATAAATATGTAAATATAAATCTATCACATTTTTAACTGTCAAACATTTACTGTTCTTGATCAATTTTAGGTTACCACTTAAACAAAAGTCATGTAGGTAAAACTTGTTCAGTAAAAAACAAAGTATCCTAAGAGCTGTTTTAAAAGGATGAAGTAAAAAAAAATAGGTTTTAAAGTATAGTGACACAAAATTAGGATTAGATTGTGGGTAACCTCAAATATTAGATTGTGGAGGAGAATTTAACCTTAGAGTCCATAATACTGAAAATTGATCACATTGTTATGGATATCAAGGGAAATGGAAGATCCTTAATCTTAAGGAAGAATAAGCTAGGAGTATCAGTTGTGATATAATAAACTACAATTAAAAATTGAGTGTTTGCATAATTATGCTGATATGAAGATATTAATGCCTCAAAAATACTAAAATTGAAAAGAAAGTGATTAATATTAGTACTATTGACAGAAAAAAATTAGATTTTGGTGTAAAAGTGAATACATTAGAGTAGTGGGAAAGAAAATTCACAGGCAATTCTTCTTTTTGGGGAAAACTGGTAAGATACACAAATATTATTGTAATTAACAGATAATGCAAACAGTTATAGTCATGGTGATTTTAGGTGCATTTTGGATAATCAAATGAAAATAAGCATTTGTATTTTTGTTTGGAGCTCACTAGGCAAATGAGAAATGGAGATATAGGTATTTGTGATATACTCACAAATTAATACATTTAATGATAGATACACAAACTTAATATATTAATGTATATATTAAATAAAAGTTTATATTAAACTTGGGTGCTATTATTTTAAGTGTTAGATAAAAACATGAAGAACTTTTTTCATGATCTGAATAAAACTGGTAATAAGTTTAAATTTTGCAAGAAATATAAGCCACAAAATATGAAAATTTCCATGTATTATTATAGATTTTTAAGTAAATTGAACAAATTGGTTGTAATTGAACAAAAGTTTATATTTAATTATAGTCATTTATGTTGTTATTAAACATTTAACAACATCTAGCAAATGACTTTGAGCTTTGATTTTTAAAATTTATATTCCAAACTCTCCTTTAGATTATATTCACACTGGTAGATAATTGCAATTTTTTTTTCCCAGAAAGCTCTTAAAAGCATGAAATTAAACTTTTGCCTTTCTAAATATAGACAAATTTGGATGGCTGCTATTCCCTTGCTTTAATTCAGCCAACACTGGTCTCAGTACACTCTTAACAACTGGAGACTGGCCAATAAAAGTAAATGTGCTATGCATTCTTGCAAGATTTAATTGCTTTACTGAACAATTGCTTGAAATTGCTAACACTGGAAGCAATTGTTTGAGGAAAGTTTACATTGGAACGTCAAGGTCAGAAAGTTGAAATAATACACATACTGAAATGCAGAAATAATACACATGAAACGCAGAAGCATGTTTTAGGTTTATGTGATAAAATAAGTTAAAATTGACTTCACTAAAAAAATGCCTTATTTTATACTTACAAACATGTGATTTTGCATTTTAGTTACTTCACACTTTGCTCCAGTCATGACTTTGAAGTATTAAAATAGCTATCAATTTATGATGAACAAAGTTATGTCTAATGACCACACCCACATCCTTTCCCTGGCACTTTTGTCATGGTTTTTATCAATAAATTTGTTTTTATTGATAAAATAGACATCACTTCATTATTGCATTACAGCACATAGTTTGTCTCATTAAGTTAAATATTCAAATCCCAACTAATCTGAATTTCTAAGTTGTTTTTTTTTCCCCATGTGTTGCTTATCTCTCTTAGGAACACTATACTACTCAATGTTTTTGACAAATTATTGTTTCTTGTTGTTGATTTATAGAGTTCTCTTTTGAACACTTAGCTGAAATGAACAACCCCAAATAGTGTTAAATGGTTTCAAAATAAAGTAACATGAGACTTTAATAGTGAGAGTAATCAGTATTTTTCTGAATGAATCATAGGAGATATTGCAGAGAAACTGATAATAAAGATTTAAGAGTACAATTTTCTAGGTAAAAAAAGGAGGAAAAGGCATAGTCCTTGTGTTTCAGAGCCAACTGATAATGAAGTACTCTAAATCAAACTTCATTATCAAATCACATACCTTCAAATGTATGTATATAATATGTATATGTATGTGTGCAATATGCATATAAAATATCGATATTTAAAAATCTTCATTCTGATAGTCCAAGTATGAATTATAATATTTAAAACTCCATTTGATTGAAAATCTTTACACACAAATTGTATACTGCATGCAAATTTGAATATTGCATCCAAATCAGCATTTTCAATATTACATTCCACTTTCTGGAAAATAAGAGCTTTGACTCCATTTTTTAAGATCCTATTTTATGTAATTCAGCATAGCCAAGATCCTATTTCAGCTATCACTTTCTATTTATGGCCCCCAAATTTTGCCTTTGTTTGTAACATATATTTTGAGAAATACCATTTTATTTTATTAATGTAAAGTAACTTTGGTAAATTATTTAATTTTGTTGTCAATACCTGGCATATTTCCATTTGTTTTCTCTAAATATCATAGAATGTATTATTAGTCAAGATGGAAACACTCTTTTCCATACTAAAGTATATCCATTAAAAGGGGAATATGTTCTTTTTGTACACACTGCTCCTATTTCTAATATTATAAAGGTGAATTATAATTCTCTTTTCTTATTTCCATGTATTTATTGGTTTTCCTTTGGAGCAGTTATCTTCATTTTTATTTTCCCTAGAAGGGATCGAGTCCAGAAATTCTCACATCTTGACTAGTTCATGAAAATACAGTTATTTAGCCCTTAAGTTACTATATTTCAGTAGCACTCATAAACAATTTAGAAACAGAGTTAGCTATAACTTCAACATAGATAATTTTATTTCATTTCTAATGAGCAGAATATACTAATAAGATAAGTAGATATCAATTAATCATACATGTTTCTTGCATCCCTTTTAAAACATCATCCATCATTTATCCCATGAAAAAGTACTCATATATTTTGGACTCATCTATATCACTCTTCTATTCACTCTTTAACCTACCATTAGACTTTATTTAATTGTCTTAAAACTCTTATTCCTTTATCTATCATTGTCCTAAAGAAAAGATCAATATGCATGGTTGGTAATCCCCACATCAGGGATCCATGTTAAGAAGCCATTCCATTTACTTTTCATGTCTCTTTTTTATCTTTAGTACCAACGTATTTGAAATGTCTCACTGTGTGCATGGGTCTCTGTGTGTCCATGTCTGTGTGTCTGTCAGTTTAATGATACTGATATTTTATGTGATTATCTATTTTGTAGTACTTCATAATCTGAATCTGAGAGAATCAATGCTCATGATTAGGTTCAAGTAAACATTATTTTTTCTAACAATATAACTAAAATGATTTCTTTTTATTTTTCTGGATCACATAAGGAAGCGGGTTTTTCATTTTATCTTATTGATGAACCTAAATTTAATTATTGGATTAAAGTGGCATCCTGTATAACTATTGTAAAAATTTCTTTTTATTCCCTTTGTCTTATGCAAATAACTGAGGGGCTGATAATTTTGAGACTTTACAATGAGATTTTCTAATTATGCATATATTTTTACACCTAGTATATAACTTTTTTTATAAAGAGTTCTTCCTCATCCCAATTTGCAAATGTCTCTATGAAATCATGGATTTTTTTTTTATATATTATAATCCCCAAAATGCCACTTTCTCAAAGCTCAATTAAGTCTCAATTTTGGGAGCTGGTTCAAGCATTTCCCTCTATTGTTCATATAGGTTCTACTAAATTTTTTAGCATCCCTTTGCCTCTCACAGTAAAAAGGTATTCCAGGTTCATCTTATATTTTGTCTGCCTCTATCATGAAATTTGTAATTTATTCAAAGTGTCTCATCTTTTAGTAAATAATTGTAGAACAGACATTATAAAGATGGTTTGTGCTATTGCTTTCAAGTCTTATCAGAGGACAAAGTTAAGAAATATGTATTTTGGGCCTCCCTAGTGGTTCAAAGAGTTAAGCACCACACTATGAAGCAATCTGCACCCTCTGCAGCAACAGTTCGATGCCCGGCCAGCCAGGGAGCAACACACATGGCACTGCAGACCTCTTCTGTCTTGCCCGCTGCTCCCCTCAGCAGTGTATTTCAGTCAATCTGCCTGTTCTGTTCCCCTCTCTGTAGCTGGTGAATCCTCTCTGCATCTCTGGCCTGTAACCCAGCTCTTGTATGCATAAATAAATCTTTAAAAAAATATGTATTTCTAAAATATGAAGAATCAATATCACTGTTAATTCAAATTCACTTAAAAAGTGAACATTACCAGTATCACAATGAATTGATTACTTGGTTTTGCAATAAATAAGTCAGGGAAATGATTACTCCAATATCATTTTTCTTCTTCAAGTTTCCTTGACACTTCTGTGTCTCCTGAATTTCCATATAAATGCTAGCATCAGCTTGTCAATCTCTCCACTCTGCAGGATTTGTTAAGAATTATATTGTATCCGAGATCAATTTGGATAGTGCTAACTTAGCAAGATTATATTGTACTTATTTAAGTATTAATATGAAGTGAAGATAATTTATTTCTACAAAAGTAAATCAGGATGCACATTATTTTAAACATTTTCTTGTTTGCTGATGTATGTTCTCTAGACTTGCACTGTCTGAATGTGTGTTCTCTAGACTTGCACTGTCTGAAAAAACAAAAATGTTTATTTGAAGATGATTGAGACCTTTATAGTAAAATATTAATTTATCTATTCCTTACTCACAGGTTACAAAGAATTTATTCTTATAGCTAGGTATGTATGGTATGTTATGTCTAGGTATGTATGTTATGTCTAGAACAACAGAGACTTTGTATTTTTTTATTTTAGTTTTCTAAAATTTAAACTTATAAACTGTTTCATCCAGCAACTTAAAACATTCAAGTGTATTTGGAACAACTGGGTATGTGAATCCACTGCATCGATTGGAAAAATTTAATCTCTAAAAATACAGAAAATATCTCTGCTAAAAATTTTCCATTCAAATTAGGGAGATTCAGAAAGAACTTTGCGGATGGAACTGTCAGGACAGTTTTATGGGATTGCATGAGATAATAAATTTATTAAATAAAGTAGTCCTATAAATAAAGATTCCTTTTATGGAATAGACAGAGACAAGAGACATTCTTACACAGAAGAACAATAAACTTTAGAGAGCTGATTCTTAAGTTCACTTTAAGTAGTTAGTTCCCAGAATGAACATTTAATGAAATCAGAAAAAAAGGGAAAAGTGATAAAGCAATTCCCAATTCCAAGTTTTATAACATATGGACTCTAATATATTCTGGTTCTTAACTTATATTCACAATGTAATTAAAGTTTCTGTTTGCCTGGTTATATGCTTAGTATGCTTATATCTTTCGTGATGAATTATGAAACACACTGCACAGCTGGCCCCCCAAATTTTTTACAGAGAAACCTCATTAGAAATCACCTACTTATCTTAAATTCTTTGAACATGTGGTGCAAAATCTGAATTCATGCAGTTTTGTGTTAGCTGCAGACAGCCTGCCTCATTGATCTTGCTGTGTGATAGATATATTTTAGGAATGGGTTGTGGAGAATGATGATTTTTGCCTATTGCTATTTAAATATTTTATGATTCAAAGATGGCATTTTTGTTTAGAACAAGTTGTCAGTAGAATATTTTCCAAAATCTTATTTCATATTACTCATTAACTCTGATGCACTTAAAACTTTAGTTTTTTTTTCCATTTTCTGTATCTTCTCATCCCTTATTGATCTTTGTTTTAAAATGACCATATTATGAATTAATGACTTGTCCCAGATGCTAATTATTATTATTATTTAAATGCTTATCTAAATATAATATAGCAGCAGAATGTTGTTTGTATGTTAACATAGTTTCTTAACCTTTCCAAAGTACACAGAACATGCTGTTTTGTTTAATATGTATCCTTTTTTGTAGTCTACTGTTAAAATGCTCTAAGTTAATTTTTTTTTCTGATTGAAAACAATTATTTGGTTGCTTGCGGTAGAGGTCATTCAACAAAAATGTTTATTTGAAGATGATTGAGACCTTTATAGTAAAATATTAATTTATCTATTCTTTACTCACAGGTTACAAAGAATTTATTCTTATGGCTAGGTATGTAAGCAATAACTTACTAATATAAAATTGATTTATGTAGGCAATATTTTCATTAATTATTAGAACTTAGTATCTTCATTTTTTAAATGAAAAATATGAGATTTATGGACTCATAGCCATAAATTTGAATCTTAAAACAGGTTTTAAGTCATCTATTCTCACTAAATGATCTCAAATTCTGATCGGTTATTCATTGTTTTTGCTTTTATTTTTCACGAGTCTTGCAATATTTCCTTGCCTTGTCCAACATTACTCAAAAATAGAACAGCATGCTAAAGGATTCCATATGCTCTCTTTATTTCTGATTTTTGCAACTGCATTACACAAAAGTATATGAGATTATTGATTGCACTACTGCAATAGTCTTATAAGTAAAATATCCATATTACGCTAACAACCTCTACTCAAAGCAGTCCATTCACACAGATCTTTTTAAAATTTCAGATTTGATTATGTCATTCTTTTATTAGAAACTTTTCAGTGTTCCCCTGCACTGCTTTAATAACAAGACAAAAAACTGGGCCTCCCTGCTGGCTCAGGGTGTTGAGATGTAACCTATGAAGCTGTCCACAGCCTCTGCAGCACAAGTTTGATCCCCAGCCAGGGAGCAACCCACATGGTACAGCAGACCTCTCCTGACTTGCCCGCTGCTCCTCTCAGCAGTGTACTTTGGTCAGTCTGCCTCTTCTGTTCCCCACTCTGTCTCTGGTGAATCTTCTCACCCCCTACACCTCTGGCCTGTACCCCAGCTCTTGTATGCATAAATAAATAAATCTTAAAAAAAAAAAAAAGACAAAAAACTTAAGGACTCTCAATCCAGTCTTCCCAGGTGGTGATCTCTTCTGTATTTTGGTCAGTTTCTCTATTTCTTCACCCCATCTTAGTTCCCTCTGTGTTCCAATAATAACAGCATTTGAGAGTCTTAAAAATTTGTGCCTTTTCCAACCTACTTTTCTTAAAATTCCTATATTTTCCAAGTGTTCTTCCTATACTTGAAACTCACTGTGTCCATGATACCCAGGAATTGACCTAATTAATTTCTACTTAGTCTTCATATTTAAAAATCAACATTTCTGATCTTAGAAAACTTTCCATAATGCTCTATATGCATACTTTTCATAAAGATTTCCATAAAGGCATACTTTAAGTGAGACAAATGAAATTGCCTATTAATGTATCTGATTATCTTGCAAGCTTACTTATAACACTTATTATTTTTATGTATATTTGTGTCAGATTATTTGATTGGTATTCGTTACTCATCTAAACTGTAAACATCCTGAGAAGAATTTTGGCTCTTTTTATTACCAGGTTATTTCATAGAAATAGGGTAGTATCTGCTATATTTTAAGCCTTAAATTATTGTTGAATAAATGAATAAATTGAAGTTACAATGTAATCTACATGTTTGTCTATTTTTATTATTTTAAGTAATAGTTACAAGATAACCAGTATAAGAAGAAAACTACATATCTTTATGTTGAAAAATGTATCTAATGTGTCAAAATATAAAATCAATCTATACCAATTTTGTTTGGAGAGTCTTTGATAATTACTATAAAGATATGAGAAATAGGGGGTATGGAAATAACTAATAGAGTTTTTAATTAAACCAATGCAAGAAAGAATGTATGGAACAATGCCTAGAGTAAGTGATATTGATTTGGAGAGGTATTGGGGTTCAGAGAGCAAGGTCATTGGGTTACCTCTGAGAAAAGTGTGACTCATCAGAATTCCACTTTCAGAGGTATGCAGTGAGTTTCCTCACAAGGAAGAGATGCTTAGTAATATCCCAAAAGGCAGGTTTATTGTAAAAATGGAAGGGAAGTAAAGGATGTTTATACAGATGCTAGTGGGAAGAAAGAGCTGCCCCTGAAAGGGACAGGTTTGTTAGAAGAGACACCTGCATAGGTGGCAGAAGAGCTACATCTTGTAGAAACTGTACTGATCCAGTCACCTTTTTTGGGGGAGGGGTTCATTCCTGTGTGAAACTGTTAGCTCTTGTTAAATTAATTATTTCTAGGATTGGCACCTCAGGATTTTTTTTCTATATTTGGTTTGACTATGTAGATCAGAAAGGACTAATGATTTTTGTTTTTTACAACTGCCCTCAATCTCTATATCCCCTGGGACTCCTCTGGTGGCACAGCGGTTGAATGCTGGGCTGCGAGGGTCCCACATGGCTCGACAGACCTCTCCTGTCTCACCCGCTGCTCCCCTCAGCAGTGTATTTCCTGGGTCTGCCTGTTCTGTTCCCCACTCTGGCTCTGGTGGATTCTCTCACCCTCCCGCGCTTCTGACTGTACCCAGTGCTTGTATAAATAAATAAATAAATCTTAAAAAAAATACCTCCATATCCCCACCTCCAGTGTGGGTCTACTTTAGTTTTCTATAACTTGTTTAATGACTATGTTAATTGTTTCTACCCCCACCTCCAGTTTCTGGTCTTTTGATGCCTCCTCCCTAAATTTTTCACTCTTAGCTTCCATCAGTAAAAATACCCATTAAATCTAAGATTTTGATAGTTTTTCTTTTTTTTTTTAAGATTTATTTATGTATGCATACAAGAGCTGGGGTACAGGCCAGAGATGCGAGGGGTGAGAAGGATTCACCAGAGACAGAGTGGGGAACAGAATAGATGGATTGACTGAAATACACTGCTGAGGGGAGCAGCGGGAGAGACAGGTGAGGTCTGCTGAGCCATGTGGGAGGTTCCCAGGCAGTTGGCCAGGGATTGAACTTGTGATATAGTGGCTGGCAGTAGCTTGATAGTGCTATATCTTTAACCCCTGTGCCACCAGGGAGGCCTGATTTTGATATTCTAAAGGATATAGCTTTCAGTGAAAATGGATGATGGTATAATAATGAAGTATTTTCATTAGTTGGTTTATTCTACAACCCTGTTTCTTGGTGGTTTGGGGACATTTTACCCTTCTGCAGTATTCTAGTATAGTGATCCTTTGTATGAAAATAATGCTTTTCAGTTCCAACATTACCACCGTGAATTCTGTAGTGATTTCCATCTATGTGTTCATTGATGAAGGAGGATCACAGAAGTTACAGGAGATATACAGCTTATCAGAGTAAAGTCAAATGTCTTTCTGAAACAGAGTAATCCCCACGGAAAGGATAGGTTTAGCTTCTTTGCCCCATACTAAGGAAGGGTGGAGTTGAGAAGCAAGGGAAAGCTAGAGAAGACAAGAAGACGGAAGGAAAGGAAGAAAAAAGAAGTCTAGGGGAAAAAAGAGACATATGTAGAAGCTGTGCTTGCTTCTCTACCTTGGACTTCTATCAGGGACTTGGAGGATATGGAAGGAGACATTTGCAACAGATGTGGGTGAGAGACCTGTGGAGAGTCTGACAATGGCAGCATTTGTCTGACTTGGATTTTGACTGTGCCCCTTTCCTTTCAGACTTGCCTGGTTCTTCTGCCCCTTTTCTATGGGTCCCCACCAGAAGGTGCCTTAGACTTGTGGCAAGCTTTTGGACCTCAGAGGTCCTGCTTTGGGCTAACCCTGTTTGGATGGGCATTTATTTACCCGTGAGGGGATGGGTAACTTTAGGTGTTTTATGTGAAAATTTATTTATTCTTACCCTTCTCTCTATTGCACATGAATGCTATTAAAGTTCTTTCCTATTAAAGGTCTTACACACTAAGAGTATGTTTTGTCTTTATGTAGCAGATGGCAAACCCATTAAGAGTATGCAGATTTAGGGGTTCTAGGTTACTCTGCACCTTGCTTTGTAACATTTGTACCATTTCCGCTATTCAGAAAAAACATTGAACATGAGGTGACCTCCAAGGGTAAATGTTATATGCAAACAATAAATGCAACATCATTGCCAAACTGTATATTGAAACTAAAAGCTAATAAATAATGTTCTAATAGCATTACCATACATAAATACTGGAAAGCATTTATCATTTTTTCTGGTTTTATCAAAGTAAAACAAATTCTATATTATCATAATTTATGATATGAATATGACCTTCTTATTAAAGTTCTTGCTATAGACTCTGTTGCTTTTCCTCTCAAAATTCATATGTTGATCACCCAAAGCAGTGATAGTGAAGGCAAAGATAAACAGCTGGGACTACATCAAATTAAAGAGCTTTTGCACAGCAAAAGAGACAATAACAAAAACAAAGAGAAACCCCACCAACTGGGAGAACATTTTTGCACCCAACACTAATGATAAAGGACTGATCACAAAAATCTGCAAAGAGCTGATGAGACTCAACAACAACAAAGAAAATAATCCAGTCAAAAAATGGGCAGAAGAGCTAAAAAGAAACTTCTCTGAAGAGGAAATGCAAATGGCCAACAGGCATATGAAAAAATGTTCAACATCACTTGTCATCAGGGAAATGCAAATCAAAACTACCATGAGATACCATCTTACACCAGTGAGAATGGCACATATTAAAAAAACTAGCAACAACAAATGTTGGCGAGGGTGTGGAGAAAAAGGAACTCTTCTGCACTGTTGGTGGGAGTGCAAACTGGTCCAACCACTGTGGAAAGCTGTGTGGAGATTTCTGGACCTACTAAACATAGAGCTTCCATATGATCCAGCAATCCCACTCCTAGGTATTTACCCAAAGGACACAGAAACATCAATTCCAAAGAACACCTGCACCCCTATGTTTATAGCAGCACTGTTTACAATAGCTAAGCTTTGGAAACAACCCAAATGCCCAAAAATAGATGACTGGATCAAGAAGATGTGGTACATATATACCATGGAATATTACTCAGCATTCAAAATAGATAAACACATGCAATTTGCAGCAACATGGATGGCGCTGGAAGGGATCATGCTCAGCGAAATAAGCCAAAAAGAAAAAGAAAAATACCGGATGGTCTCACTCATAGCAGGAATCTAGAAAACTTAAATAAGGGACCAGGAAAATGAATAACTATAAGAAAGTGAAAATCAAAATCAACAAAAAACTATGAACCAGAGACACTTTTAGGGGGGCGGGGGCGGGAGGGGAGGGATTGGGGTCAGAATGGGGGGGCTGCAATTGTATGGGGAATATAACAATAAAATTTATTATAAAAAAAATTCATATGTTGAAAATCTACTCTAAAATAATGGTATTAGGAGGTGGGGCCTTTGGGAGATAATTAGGATAATGAGCTCTTGAGGGTACAGTCCTCATAACAATGATTATTGCCTTTATAAGAGTCAAGAGAAAGTTTACATTCCCTTCTCATTTCTGCCTTTTGAGGATACAATGAAGTCAGCAATATGCAACTTGGAGAAAAAATCTGTGGAAGTTACAGGTTTATTGAGTGAGCTTAAAAAAAAGAAAGAAAGATTATTTCAGACATGATGGCCTTATTTATGTGATTCTGTTACAGGGCAACCCCAATGTGAAATAGGTTGGCCTGGGTGTGGGTTCTCACCCACACACTTAAAAGGGACTTCTAATGAGACTCAACTGCAGGCACACACACAACAAGGTTAATAAAGAGTTTATTTACAAAAAGGGGAAATTAATAACCTAGGAAGAGAGAGAAATTGGTGAACGCATCCTACCAGTTCTGCTGAGCTGGGACAGGAAGACCACGCTGAAGGATGGTAAAAAACCAACCATCTCAAAGCTCACATACCTATGGGTATTTAACAAACCTGGCTGCTTAATTCTACCCATAGTTCCCAGCAATCCTCCCTTTGGTGGTGATGACATTATGGGACTTGCAATCCTTGGTGCCTTGTATCTCTTTGGCCTGGGGTGGGGTTGTAGTCCTTAAGACCTGAGTTTGTAGAGTTTGTTCAGTACATCTTTCCCCCCAGCAATTCCAGATTGACTGGATTGGAATTCAACCCCAGGAAAACCTAGAATTATAGGTTTTTGGATATTGAGTCTTGAGAGATAATTTTGCTTTGAGTCTGGAATTTTTTGCCCTGGCTGAGTAGTTTCTCAAATGTCTTTTGGATGATTAGGGGTTTAATAATTTTAATAATGGAAATTCTTTAAATATTTAGATCACTCTACTAAAATGTAATTAATAGAACTCAGATTTACCATTCAAACTAAAAAGTTTTGATTTATATATAAAATGTGTCTTCTAGGAAAATCTGAAACATTCTTGAAGCAATTATGAAAAGATATTTGTAAGTCTTTCAAAGGGATGATGATTGAACAGCTTTTATAATTGCTTGCAATTTAAAAAAAATAGGAAATTAAGATGGTGTTAAGAGTTCTAATTAGAGTATAAAATTAAAAGCTAATAAAATAATAAAAGAGATGTTTCTCTATATAAAGTAAGATGGATGTGTTCAATAACAAAACAAAAATGAAAATACTTTTGCTGGGAAAAAAATTTGCCTCAGTATGAAACATTGTTTTAAAAATGGGAAAGTTAAAAAAAAAAGTACAAAAGTTTTCTAAAAGAAATATCTTAATAAATTTTGTATGTGGTGAAACAATAAAATCAGATTGTTAAAAGGATTTATAACTAAGCTTTATATTAATAATTTATTTATATAAAACCCAATTTTAATTTATTTAATCTGATAAATAGAATAATAAAATTTGTAAATTGTGGTCAATTTCTATTAATGACTTACAAATTGTTTAACTAAAGATATGTGAGTTGAAGTGAGTTATTTTTAAGTGAAATCATGTCATTAACAAAATCTGCCTTTGGTTAAAACTATATAATTGTTTTTAAAATCTTTGTCACTCTTACCATTTTCTTATTTCTTTCAGTATTTCATTCACATGTTAATCCAGATTTGCTATTTTCTTCTTTATTTTTCCCCCCATGGCTTAAAACAGCTGATGTTTATTTTTCAGTTGTGTAAAGTTTGGTGAATTTCAGACAGCCCTCTTCAGTCCAGTAATCATGCCTTCTGGAATACAATCTTCAAGGTTGTCAGGACAAGAGAAGGAAATGGATGAGACACACAGCTTCTTAATTTCCTGGCCTTGAAGGGACAAGTGTTGCTCACAGCTCTCTGATTGGAACTAGTCACAAATTCAGCATTAATTTTCTTTTTAAAATGTTGTACCAAATGGAACCCTTCTTTCTTTGTTATTGCTATCAAATTAAAAATCTCAGTTTCTTCATGAATATTATTTTCATTTTGTGACCTATTTGAAATTATCTTCTTTTTTTTAGTCAAATATCCTTATTTTATATGAAACATTTGTACAGTTTCAGTTCCTGTGTTTAAGGAAAAAAATCCTAATAATGTCATTAGGTTTAGTTACGAATACTCCATCTCCTCTGAGTAAAACAAAGAAGGTAAAATCAAACAAATCTCATGTCATATATGGCTCACATATAACATATTCTTCATTGTTTTACTGTTACTAACTAGAATATTTGAGGTACTTAAATTGTAATCTTCCTCTCCATGGCAAGTCTGTTTACCATCGTAAGTGGTACTATGAATATGGATAAATTCAGTGTTCCACTGTTTCATTTCATTCATTTTCTCTGAAAGTATGTTTATATCCATTTCAGCTTAATTCCTTCCCAATTCCCTTGGCAATATCATGTATCTTGCCCTCACTTAAATCTGTTCCACCAGAAAAAAGTTAATTCAGTCATTCTAATCTTGTTGTGTCTTTGATTATTAGGGTTTTTTTCACATTGCCAGGTTTTGTCTACTTTGAAAAAATCATTAAAATTCTTGATAATTTCTCCTTAGTGGTGACCTCTTTTCTTATGACACTACACAGCAGATTCCATGTTTCATTAATTATAATTGACATCCTGTCAATATGTTTCACTTCTTTATACTGTTGTAGTGTTGTTTTGCCTAGTGGGTAATATACTAGCATATGTCTAAACTTTAGTTGTGTAATCACATATGCTAGCAAAACCATAAACCCATAGTATTCAAAACCTTTATCATTTTGCTCATTTTCAACAGATGAGCTTCCTTTCTGTGTCACAAAGAAAAAGAGTTATGAGGACAATATTCTTTCCTTGATGCTGCTGAAGTTACTTATTTAGCCTCAAGTTTTTAAACTTATCGGAATACAGCATTTTTCTGAATGTTTAATTTCCTTATAACTATGCCTGTATCATCCCCCTCTTTTTCTGGAATTCAAAAAATAATTTTCTATGTTTTACCTAACACCTCCTATAGCTTAGGTGGGACTCTCTCTGCAATCTTCCTGCCTCCCTCCCTCTCTCCCTCTCTCCCTCCCTCTCTCCCTCCCTCCCTCCTTCCTTCCCTTTCTTTATTTTTATTTTTTAAATTTTATATATTTTTACATCATTTTTCATTTTTGCACAATGTATGCATTTTCATCTTGGTTATAGTCCCCATACAATTCTCACCCCCCCTCTTGTTTTGATCCCACTTCTTTCTCCCCTCCCCCATCACCCCCCTACAGTGCATGATAGAGCTGGAGCTGAAAGGGATCATGCTCAGCGAAAGAAGCCAGCAAGAAAAAGAAAAATACCAGATGGTCTCACTCATAGCAGGAATTTAGAAAACCTAAATAAGGGACCAGGAAAAAGACTAATTATAATAAAGTTCTTTACTTTTTATTCCATGCATTCTCCTCAGCTCTTCCATGAACTCAATATACATCTGTAGGGACACTTCTCTACTACGTATTACAGCATAGTGTTAAACTATAACTTCTTTGTCTACAGATAACTCAAACTCAAAATGAAATACATGAAATATTTTTTCATACTTATCTCCTCTCTTTAATATTCCCTCTAAATACAGGGCACTATTATGATACAGTTTCCCAAGCCGGAAAGATGGGTATCATGTCTGAGCTATGTTTGTATTAATTTCCTAAAACCACAATAACAAAATATCACAAATGAAGTGATTACATAACAGAATTAGTAGTCTCAGATTTGGAAACCAGCAGGCCAAGAGCAAAATGTCCGCAGTCAGTTCATTCTAGGGGCTGTTAGTACAAATCTGTTCTTCAGTTCCTAGTTCCTGAAAGTTTACTGATAATCTTCTACATTATTTGACTCACAGAAGTACCACCTCTTGGTGTTCTCTTTGTGAAAATGTCTGTCAGTTCAAATTTCCTCTTTTTTTAAGTACTCCAGTCATATTGGAATAAGGGCCACCTTAACAATCTCATTTGAACTAATCACAGCTGCAATAATTTTATATATAAATAAGGGATTGTGCTCAGCGAAATAAACCAGAAAGAAAAAGAAAAATACCGGATGATCTCACTCATAGCATCATAGCAGGAATTTAGAAAACCCAAATAAGGAGCCAGGAAAAAGACTAATTATAAAAAAGTAAAAATCAAAATCAACAAGCAACTATAGAAACACACCACGGTGGGAGGAGGGAGCAGGCTCAAAACAAGGGGCGGGGGGTGGGAATTGTATGGGGACTATAACCAAGATGAAAATGCATACATTGTGCAAAAATGAAAAATGATGTAAAAATATATAAAATAAATACAAAATAAAATAAATAAAATTATGTTGATTATACCTTTAAAGGTAAAAAAAATAAGATCACTCTCTGAAGGGTGCAGTTAGGATGTGAACATATGAACTTTGTGGAAAACAAAATTCAATTTGTACTATTTAATTATTTCACTATTTAATCCAGTTTATATCCAATAATCTGCCAGTTCTAAACAGTACTAAATAGATCCTTACTTCATTAGCTTCTCCCTTATTTTTAATTGCCCTGCCTTAATCCAGAACATGTTTCCCAAATTATTATAAGAGCACTCTCACTCATCTCTGTCTCTAGTATGACTTTTTTTGCTTCCAAGTAGGTCCCCATTATAAAATGAAAATTTTATTTCCATTTATTTTATGGACAGTTTCCAAATTATTTACTCTACTTTTATAATTATAATACTCTCCCCACCAAACTCTTTAGACACATTCTAAAATACAAAATGAGTGCACCAAATTTATGAAACCTATTTCTCTTCATCTATGTTGTGTATTATCTGTCATCAGACTTGTTGATTTCACTCCTGAAAATATTTTCCCCATCACTTTTTGCCTATATAATTTCTACTCATTCTTCAACTCTCAATTTAGATATCGTTTCAAAAATATTTTCTCAAACTCATATTGTATATACTTATAACTTAAGAAGCTACTATAGGGCCTCCCTGGTGGCGCAGCGGTTGAGCGCTGGGTTGCAAAGCTGCCTGCGGCCTCTGCGGCGCCGGTTCGATCCCCGGCTGCTCCCCGGCCACCGGAGGAGGATCCCACATGGTGCGCAGACCTCTCCTGCCACCCGCTGCTCCCCTCAGCAGTGTACTTCAGTCCCTCTGCCTGCTCTGCTCCCCACTCTGGCTCTGGTGAATTCTCTCACCCTCCCGCGCTTCTGACTGTACCCAGTGCATGTATAAACAAAACAAACAAATATAATAAATAAATAAAAACATGCCTCTATTAAAAAAAAAAAAAAAGAAGCTACTATAGGACTCTGCATTTCCTCTGCCTTAACACTAACACATTTTATTAAAACTGAGACTTAAAAATATGTCTTTCAGTGAAAGGAAGGTAGGGGCCATATATTCCCTATCCCTTAGTTTGTAAACATTTTGGTCCCTTGGCTTTGTGTTATGATGGAGTAGGATGCCTTACTCACTTCCTTTATTTCTCCCTAATCAATATATAGACTTCAGCAATTGACAAAATTGAGAACTCCACTAAATGAGACTCTTGAGCAAAATAATCCCATTATATCCTATTATATTTAGGTATACTAACATTTTTGTTTTCATTATTATTATTTGATATTTCTTAAAGACTTGGTCCAATTTAAAATATAATGAAATTAGTTTTACATTTAAATATAAAATAGTCAATGAAAATAAAGTTACTCTTTCTAAAAATCTTCCTTTATAATACATTTTAAAAATAATTTAAAATTCGCCAAAACAATATATCACTTTTGAGTTTGAATTATTTGAATGGAGTAAGATGTCCATCATATTTTTCCTGAAAAACATAGCTGCAATTATGAACGTAATATCTAAATTAATTACATGTTTATAGCATACAAATGGTATATGACTCATTAAACCTAGGTCTGTTTATTCCCTTTCTAGTATTAGACTGTCGCCTGGGAATACAGAAAAGTCATAGTGATTGCTTAGTCACTATTAACAACCTGAAGAATATCTGTAAAGTTGAAAATAGTTGATGTACATTAAATTACATGGCTCCATAAAAATTGTGTTGACTAAAGTGACTTTTTCCCTCTAGTGGGTTAGTTTGGATAAATACAAAGGCAAATACCATTCTTTAGCCTATAAATGCTTGTCTCATGCAGTAACCTTAAAGAAAGTGGTTTAAAAGTTGGCATGATTTTGATAATGTGGTGAGAAAAAATTATTTTTGTGTTGCTGGATAAACATCTTTGCAGCAACTAAACTTGTCATACTGTGATTTTTTTGAAAAAAGTCTAAGAATAATCGTGAGCTAGTATTACTGTTTGTGCTTTGGGAGAAGTAATGAAACACAATAAAAAAGCATACTTTTTTTTTTTCTTTTTGATGTCACTACTGGAAACAACATGCCTGTAGCAATAATTGTTTCAGAGAGCTGGGAAATAAGGGTCTGGCAGATGTCAGTAATGTGATTCTTTGATGTAAGACAGATTTTTATAGCTTCCATTTCTACTGAAAGTGTTTCCTCAGTGTGCATATGCTTCTGAAAATATGAACAGTAAAATTACAGATTTCCTTTTCACCCAAGCAAACAATTTTAAAGCCATACAAAGAGAGTAAATTCCTCTTTAAAAATGTGCCAGTATCAGAAACCACAACTTAGATAATATAGATACATCTTTATTCTATTTAAAGTCTTAAAAATAACGATGTCTTAGTCTTTAATGGATAAAAGAACTCTCCAAACTTCAAAATTGAAAAACGAGAACAAGTAGATATAAGACAATTCAGTTTCTCTATACAGAATTATTTTCTAAAAGACTACTACTCTTAAAAGTCAGTACATATTTCATATCTCTTAGAAAAATTGAAATTATACAATGAAATGGCAATTACAGCATTCTAAGTTCTCTTTTACAAGAGCAACCTCTTTCTCAGATTCAATTGCAATTGCTATTCCCATTCTGAACTCTATCCTAAGAATTTTGCAACACACAAACTCATGCATGCAAACACATACATGCATACACATGAGTGGATATCCCCCATATAAATGTGATGCCCTTACCATGCTGCTGTCTAAAATATGAAGATAACATAGATGGACCACATGCTTCAGTCACTAGTCTAAAAATGACCCAATAGCTGACAGTGGGAAGAGTGACATAAGTCACATATTTCACTGCATCCTTCTGATTAGCTAGAAAAGTGTTGGCTTATTCCCTCTGGAATAAACTCAATTTTGTCAGATTGCCTTCTTCTCACATTACTCTCTTTGAGACTTTGGGTGGTGAGTCCTCAGTAGTCATCTTACTGCCCCCTCACATCTTCTTTCCTTAAATCTCCCCATCTGTTTACAAACTTTTAAAAATTATGTTATTCTTAACAATCCAATTTTATAGCCATCTATTTCTTGAGTAACCCATATACATATAATGTAAATGTTATGTATATTTTTATGGATTATGGGTATACACACACACACACGTTCTATCTCTGTCTCTTTTTCCCCCAGTCTTTTTCTAATACAATAGATATTTCTACAATCTAAATAATTTCATATGTGACTAGAACATTTGAAAAATATATCTTTATCAGTAGGGTTCCTGGTTTTCATATATGGTGATTCATGGGTAATAGTTGCAGAACTGCAGAAACTGTATTATGCTTTTTTTATAGGTAATAAAATAAAAACAACATGATTTCTGTACTGGCAATGGGGACAGTTTGAGATATATTTTCAGAAAATTGCAGTCATATACTTGCATTTGAAACTTCTTTCTTAGAGATATTTATATAGAGTCTAGAAAGCTTTGCACTCAGAGGTGATTACACTACCATCTAACTGATATCCTACTCTCTTTGGATAGTTCCAAACACCTCGCCGTAGAATGTGCCTGGTGTAAGTAAAAGGACTAAAAATTTCCACTCTTTTTTTTTATTGGCGTAACACTGGTTTAGATTACTGTATGTGATTTACAGGTATAGGATCACAACCTTCAAGGGTATGTTACCAAAACACACCCATGCCCCTCACCATAATCCATGTGCTTCTTTCACATTTTGCTCTCTCTTCCCTTCTCCTCTGGGAGCCACAATTCTACAATGATTTCTAGGGTTTTCTATTGGTTTGCATTTTCTTGACCCTTGGTTTTGGTTTGTTTCTCTACACTGCACATACAAGTGAAGCCACTTGGTATTTGTCTTTCTCCTTCTCACTATGTCACTTAGAATAATCTCCTCCAATTCCGTCCATGTTTTTGCATCCATCTTTTCTTTAGAGCTGAGTGTGTGTGTGTGTGTGTGTGTGTGTATAAAACGTCGTGAATATATACTTTCTTTTTTAATTCAGTTACTTGTCTTTGGGTATTTAGTTTTTTTTTTTTTTTTTACAAAACTTGTTCATTTCAATGTCTATTTATGCTGTTTTTAGCCAGTGTGGGTGTAGTCATCTTCCCCACTACTACAACTACTTTTGTTATGGAAGCATTAGCATTTTGTTAATAATTTGGATTAAAAAAACTGCATGGTATTTGAGTTGTACATGTTATATCTCTGTCTCAGTAATTTTATAATTTTTTTAAAGATTTATTTATTTATTTATACAAGCACTCTATGCCAGAGCGGGAAGCAGAGCAGGCAGCAGGACCTAAGTACACTGCTGAGGTGAGCAGCGGGGCGGCAGGAGAGGTCTGCACGCCATGTGGGACCCTCCTCTGTGGCCGGGGATCGAACCAGCACTGCAGAGGCTGCGCAACCCAGAGCTTCGCAACCAGCTTCGCAACCCAGAGCTCAACCACTGTGCCACCAGGGAGGCCCCTGTCTCAGTAATTTTATTATACAATTGTTGTAACACAAGACTTGTTCAGAACAGAAATATCACCATAACTATTTACTGACTCTATATATCTGCCTATCAATATGCCTATCTCTCTCTCCTTTGTTAAGGAAGAATTAACTAAATTGAAAACATTTTAATTATATATTCAACCATTATTTTAATAGTTTTATTTATTGATATCTCAACATTTTCTATAAATCATTTTCTCTAAATGAGTTATAAATAATAAATTTAAAACTTATTATATTCCAAATTAAAAAGCAATTGCCTCAAAACAATGAACTAATGTTTATTGTTCACTAATTTAAGTGCCATTTTTACTGACAATAATAGAGAATAGGGAAGTAAATCTCAACATTGACAATTAAATCTTTCTATATTTTATAAACTATTGTAAAGATCTAATAGTTTACATTATTATGCTAATACCATCCTGGCAAAATAGTATACTAAGCTTTTCTAATTATAACATTTTCCAAAAACAATGTCTACTCTTTAAATAGTCACTTCTAAATAATGTGAGGAGATTCTACCAGGTGATGTAAAACATATTATTATTATTTGTCAGGTTTCACTCAATTTACAGGTTAATTTTGGTGAGGGTTAGCCTTTAAAATGTACAAATGTAAACACACATCAGTGCACATATACATGCAGTTCTAATCATGCCTACAGACAATAATGTAACTAAATCTTGTACATTTTATTCTTGTAAATATTGTATTGTCATTGTTATTTTAATGCAGTAAAATAGTTTCATTTATTAATTGTATATTGCTGCTGTGTAAGATGGTATAATAGGTTATCCTTATATTAGACAATATATATCAACTAAGATTTTCTATAACTGCAAGTAAAGGAGAAGCACCTAATAGTGACATTCATAAATGTTATGCAAATATATTAATAAACACAATAGACATATAAATGTTTTGCATATAGCCAAAAATAATCAAAATAGGATTAACAGCAGGTATGCATGCAACTTCTCTATCAAGCATCATAATTGGTGGACACAGACTGCTTTAGAAAAGTAGACATATCAAGGAATGTGGTCTGTATACTTGGACTATAGATGTTTAAGTTGTATTATTACAAGAGTACAATAGCTTTTCGGATGTAATCATGGACCAAGATATAACATGATCATGGTAGCAGAATCTTGCCTGTGATTTAGCATTAGACTCTGCTGCTACCATGTTGGACAGCAACATCAGTCCTGTTAAAATAGATTTCAAGATAATGGCTTTATGTTATGTGTCTATTCCTAACAAAAGAGTTAAAATTTGTTATGGGTGCATTGTGCAGGTACTAGAATCTTCAAGGACAGCTTGTTAATTTTTTTAATTTTTATTAATCTCTTTAGTTATCAGTGCGGTCTTATGGACATTGGCATAAGATACAAAGATGTACACTTCAGGCTCACCTCTAAGTGTCTAGCCCATTTCTACTTCTAAACTTCTAAACCATTAAAGATATTCTTTACTGCATAGCTATCCATATATACTGTTCCTTCTGTATGTAATAGGACCAAATTTTAGTGTATAATGGATTTATGCTGTGCTTGCTCCAAATAATGATGTGTGGGATTCACAGGACTCAGATTATGATACAGCTCTAATTATATTATCCTAGCATATTTCATGGTCTAACGGTTGTTTGCTTTCCATGATAAAGTGGCATTCAAGGAGCTGGGTATGGAGTGGTAAATATTCCTCCACTTCGAAGGAATGAACTTGTTCCAAATCCTATAGGGTTGAGCTTAATCTTTCTACAATTATTCTTCACAATATGTTCTTATTCATAAAGTAAAATTAAAGCCCTATTGAGTCTACCAGATTAAAGTATTTATTTTATAGCTTGAACCCTCTGAAGAATCATTGTACACAATCGCCAAAACTAAAATTGACATACTTCTGAGTTAACTGGTTATAACAGCATTACCGGTTATGGGATTTATTGTGTGCAATATCTTAATATGTTAATGAAATTATGTGCCACTTTCCAAAAGATAAAAAGTGTAAGATATAATAAATAGTCCTCTATTTTGGTAAGACTATCTCACTAGATCCTTAAACACTAAATCAATCTTTCAGGATTTACATCATTTAGGGTTCATCTTATATCAAGAAAGGTCTTATCTTGGAAAATAAATTATGTCTTAACAATTAAAATAAATGAAATCATACAAAGTATGATTTCTATAACAATTTAATTGACTAGAAATTAGAAGGGGCATACAAAAAGAGACTATGCAAACATGCAGAAATTAATAACAACTTATAAATATTTACTGGATCAAAGAAAAGGCCCAGAGAAATATATATAATAATGAAATAAAAATAGAAATGCAACTTTTCAACATACATGGCACATAGTAAACAAAGGGCTGGGAGGGAAGTTTATACTGCTAATTACCGACATCAGAGAAGAAGAGCAGACTGAAAGAAATAACCTAAGATTTCTCTCTCAAAAAAATATAAGAAAAGAAACACAAAACAATTAAAAAGGAAAAAAAATAGGGCCTCCCGGTGGCGCAGCGGTTGAGCACTGGGTTGCGAAGCTGCCCGCAGCGGTTCAATCCCCGGCTGCTCCCCGGCCACCGGAGGAGGGTCCCACATGGCGCGCAGACCTCTCCTGCCACCTGCTGTTCCCCTCAGCAGAGTACTTTATCAAGTCTGCCTGTTCTGTTCCCCGCTCTGGCTGTGGTGAATTCTCTCACCCTCCTGCGCTTCTTACTGTACTCAGTGCTTGTATAAATAAATAAATAAATATTTTTTTTTTTAAAAGAGTAACAAAAAAAAAAGGTAAGATTAAAAAAGATATGAAATTTTATTGGGAAAATAATAGAGAAAGTCAATAAAATCAAAATGTTTCTTGAAAAATTATTAAAATTGCTAAAACTCTACCTAGACTGTCAAAAATAAAAGACAAGATACAAATTTCCTATGCCATATAAAAAAAAATTCTGTAGCTATTAAAAGTTGTTATTAAGAACAACTTTGTGAAATCAGCACTTTAGACAAAATGAGAGAATACCTTGAAAACAACAGGTTACTCATGTGTGAGGGCACCTGCTGCTCCCCTCAGCAGTGTACTTCATCAAGTCTGCCTGTTCTGTTCCCCGCTCTGGCTGTGGTGAATTCTCTCACCCCCCTGCGCTTCTTACTGTACCCAGTGCAGTAATTATACTTCCTTGAAGTATAATTATGTAACTTTATATAGTGAGAAGAAATTTGAAGATATGGTTAAGGATGTTGAAATGGAAATACCCTGGATTATTCTAGTGAGCACAATAAATCAGAGTTCTGAGAGAGGAAGGATTGTCAATTCAGAAAAGGTGATGTGATAAAAACTGAAGTCATAACCAGATAGCCTTGGGGGTGTTTTTAAAATACTGTACTGTAGACATTTACACTGTGGACACTGAAAATGAAGGGCAGTGGGTCAAGTTATGCAGGTAACCTCTATGCGGGACAATAAGAAAAGTGTTATTATTGTATACAATCTTCTAGAAAATAGATGTAGAATTTGTCTTATGGAAACCACTATTACCCTGATAACAAAATTAAGTACAAAAAAAGAACTACAGATCAAATCCTCAACAAAATATTAGCAAACCAAATCCAACAATGTACAAAAAGGAGTTATATACAATTATCAAGTAGAAAGTATGTGAGTCTGGCTTCAACATTTGCAGTTTTGTAATCCAATATATCAAGATGCTATAGGGAAAAGTCATATGATGAAAATATTTGATTAAACACAATGTTTATTCATGATACTCTCAGCAACTTGATACTCTCAACTTAAAAACTGTGTACATAAAAGGTCTATAGTTAACTTCATATTTAATAATGAAAGATTCAATGTTTTCCTTCTAAATAGTAGGTCAAGATATGTACTCTCACCGATTATATTCAAGAGCAATGAAAATATTAGACATTGCTGAATTTTTAATATGATTTGTCTAGACTTTCAGAATTATATTTAAATGCATTTATTTTGACATATGAATCATTCCCTGAAATGACCATTGTTATTCTATGAAAAATATAGTTTTGCCATTTTTCAAGACAAGTGTACGAGCTTTGGTCACATTAAAATTTTATCCAGATAGAGAAATTTCTACCAGGAATTGCCCATTTCACATATCAAAAAAAAAAGAGTCTGTCAAAAATTGATGATTATGGGAACTTTCTTGGATTCTTTCCAAGAAACAAAACAGAGACTCAATAGGGATCACTGATCTCCCAAAGGCTGATTCTGAAAACAAGACTAAATAAAGTTACAGACATTCAAAATTTGTCAAACAGGAATGTCTTCATAATGGTAATTTAGAGATCCAAGCTCAAAATTGATTAATTATCTTTGCATAAATTGTTTGCTTATCTAGTTGACCTTCAATTGTTCATCTTTAGGGCCAGCTGAAATTTTGGATTACAAAAACTTATGCTTTTATCTTACGCTGTGGAGTAGAAGCACGAGAGGTAAAGTTCAAAATAATAAAAAAAAGACATAAATAAAGCACAAGAAATATGACATTATGCAAATAAGTAAAAAGGGAAAATCAAACAATGTTAAACTAAGGAGTTTAGTGGCAAAAATATGTACAAAATGTTATATCAACCAGCATTAAGTTTTATACAAAGCTAAGATCTAACTGCTGAACCATGGTGCAGCTCCTAAAATAAGTCAAATCAACAATATTTAAACCCCGCTTTGAAAAACTGTTATAAGCAATAAATCTGTGTACATGACATGAAAATTAAAAAATCTATATAAAAAAATAAAAGTTGAGTTCCTGTATATAAACAATGAACTAGAACAGAAAGAAATAAAAAAAATCAGTCTTATTTATAATCACTTTAAGAGTTAAATAACTAGGGATAAGCTTAACAAACAGGATACAGTACCTCTATAATGCAAGTTGTATGGCATTAGAAAAAGATTAGAAGATGCACAGAAATGGAAAGATATTTCTTGCTTATGAATTAGAAAAATAACATTAAAATGGCCATCTTATCCAAAGCAATATAAAGATTTAATGAAATCCCCATAAAAAGTTTTCTTCAAAGAAATAGAACAAACATTATTAAAATTTATATGGAAACACAAAAACTTCAGATAGCCATAGCAATCCTGACAAAAAAAGAACAAAGGAGTACCATGCTCTCAGATTTCAAGCTGTGCTACCAAGCTACTGCAATCAAAACAGTTCAGTATTGGAACAAACATAGATCAATGGAATAGAATTGAGAACCCAGAAATAAACTCACCCATATTTGGACACTTAATTCATAACAGAAGAGTAAAGAGTATACAATGGAGACAGGAAAGTTTCTTCAACAAATGTTGGTATAGCTACACAGCCACATGCAAAGAATGAAACAAGACAACTGTCTTATTTAATTAATTCAACATGGATTAAAGACTTTAGCATAAGACCTGAAAGCATAAAATAATCAAAGAAAACGGGAAAAACGCTCTATGACATTGGCTTCAGTGATATCTTTGGGAACAAAAAGTCATCCGACTGACAGAGGCAAAATATGTATATGTTATACATCTGACAAGGGGCTAATATCCAAGACATACAAAGAACTCATATAACTCAACAACAACAACAAATAACTAGATCAAAATATAGGCAGGAGGTTGAAAACATCACTTATAAAAGAATACATATGGATAGTGAATAGACACATGAAACAAAGCTCATCATCACTTATGATCAGGGAAACGCAAATCAAAACCAAAAGGAGATACCATCTCATACCTGCAAGAGTAGCCTATATTAAAACTACCAAAAGTGAGAAATTGCAAGTGTTGAGGAGGATTTGGAGAAAAATGAACCCTCATATACTAAGGTTAGGAATGTTGACTTTTCCAGATTCTATGGAAAACTGTGGCAGTTTCTCAGGACATTAAAATTGGATCTACCATATGATCTACCAATTCCACTCCTAGGTATCTATCTGAAGAATCCAAAAGACTAATTTGAAGGGATACACTATCTTCTATAAACAAGATAGCATTATTTAAAATAATCAAGCTTTGGAAGCAACTTAAGGACAGGTGAGTGGATAAAGAAGATGTACATATTCACTTTGGAATACAATTCAGCTATAAATAACAATGAACACTTGCCATTTGTGACAATGTGGATTTGGAGGAGATTATGCTAAGTGAAATAAGTCAAAGGGAAAAAGACTAATGCCGGGTGAATTCACTTAGATGCAGACTATAGAAGAACCAAACAAAGGAATCAACAAACTAAAGCAAAACAAAATCTAGAAATGTGATTGCAGAATTGAGGCTACTAGAGCAGGAGAACAAGGGTGGGAATAAAGTGGGGTGGAGGCTATTAATGGTGTGGTGGTGGGTGGGGCATGGCATCTGAGGAGGTGTGAACCAAACCCCCTGAATTATAAACAGTATTGTAAACCAATGTTATCTCAACATTAAAATAAAGAATTAAAAATAAAGATGTGATATATGTATACAATGGAGGTGTATGCAGATATTTAAAAGGTAAAATTTTCTCATTTGTAACAACACACATGGAAATGAAGGGGATTATATAAAGAAGACAGATAAATATTGAATGATTTCTCTCATGTGGAATATAAAGAAACAAAGTAAAGGAACAGACAAAATTATATAAAAACAAATCCTAGAACCCTGCCTTAGAATTGATGCTACTAGGGCTTCCCTGGTAGCGCAGGCGGTTGAGCACCACACTGTGAAGCGGTCTGCAGCCTCTGCAGTGCCGTTTCGATCCTGGCCGGGTGGTGAGAATCCCACATGGCGAAGCAGAACTCTTCTGTCTCGCCCACTGCTCCCTTTACCTGTGTGTTTCCTCAGTCTGCCTGTTATGTTCCCCGTCTATCTCCGGTGAATCCTCTCACCCTCCGTGCATCTGGCCTGTACCCCAGTTCTTGTACAAAAATAAATCTTAAAAAAAAAAAAAAGAATTAATGCTACTAGAGGAGGGTAAAGGTGGTAGAGAGAAGGTCCAGTGGACTATGGTGCAGCATTATATGTGCTTTGGTGGTAGGCATGGTTTGATAACACACATCTGTAAACATATACCACTAAATCATGCACAATAATGTGAACCAACATCTCAATAAAAATTTGTTGTGTCAATTCTTCACACATTTATTATTTCTTCCTCTAAAAGATATAAAATTTTCTTGCTCTGGTCACTTCAGATCTTCCTCTCATGAAGTCTTCCAAATACACATAAAAATTCAATGCAATTTCTATATTTTCTTGTTTTATTAATCTGCTAGTTAATGAAAATATGTAGCATCACAAAAATAAATTAAAGTCAAGTGCACATGAGTGAATATCAGAGCTTAGATTAAGTTTGAGATTAACTCACTTGGCAGTAAATTGCAAGGACAAAATGAATTTAATTGCAAGGGACAGAGCAAGTGTAGCTTCTCTTTATATCAGGGTACCATGGAATGGTGCCAAACAAAGGTCTCCATTATGATATTGAAGAAATACTCAGAATTGTCTGGGAATAAGAACAAGTCCTAATAAACAGTATCATTAAACTAAATTTATGATTTGCTTAAGTAAAGGAGAACTGATAAAATGTAAACTCACTGAGCAAAACAAATTGCTGATCTTATGTAAGAGTTTTAGAGAGTTTGTTTGGAATAATATTGGTTACCAACACAAGAGTGGTTGACAGCAGTCTACAATCATGATTTATGTTGTCTGTAGAAGTGTGGATAGTTTGGTTTAAAGCTTGTGTATGTTGACATTCCGTGTTCTAAGTGTGTTCATTGGAGTGTCTCCCAATTTGACTGATGTTCAAAGTGTGATACTGCACCAATTGGTTGGTAAGCTTACTGAGGCAATCTGTCATTGATTGATTGCAGAAGTTTACAGCCCATCCTGGTTACTTGTTTCTATGTCTATGAAATTGTCATTGATTGATTAAATAGCTTGAAGACAATTTCTAATATCACTAGCTATAATGAGTTGTCAGTCTTTCCTAATAGTATATAGTCTGTTCTGATTTTTTTTTTCAGTATCAGTGGATGTGGATGCTAAGAAATTGCTTATTTGAAAATTAAGTTGCTCTTATTTTATTCCTTTGCTATAACTGATATCAACCTCTGTTTACCCATTTTTCATATTTTTGTTGTGAAAGTTGAACAATATGGCTTCCATTTATTCCTTCTATAGAGACCCTGATCTAACCACCAGTCACACAATTTCCCATATTAAGTGAGCTCACCAGGGTTTCACATCCCCAATACTTGGGGATTAATTTTTATAATAATTCCAATACAGAGACAATAGTGACAAACAAAATTCTTTTTTTTTTATATTTTTGAAGCAATTTTTTTTTTAATAGAGGCATGCTTTATTTATTTGTTTGTTTATACAAGCACTGGGTACAGTCAGAAGTGTGGGAGAGGTCTGCTCGCCATGTGGGAGAATTCACCAGAGCCAGAGCGGGGAGCAGAGCAGGCAGAAGGACCGAAGTACACTGTTGAGGGGAGCAGCGGGCAGCAGGAGAGGTCTGCGCGCCATGTGGGACCCTCCTCCAGTGGCCGGGGAGCAGCCGGGGATCGAACCGGCGCCGCAGAGGCCGCGGGCAGCTTCGCAACCCAGCGCTCAACCGCTGCGCCACTGGGGAGGCCCGACAAACAAAATTCTTAATATGCTACTCTTCTCATTAATGCATGCCATCTCTGCTCTCCCGGTAAACATAATCAGTCATCTGGTGTATTTTCTGGCTTTACAGTTTACCATGTCTATCTCCCTGAACTTTAAAATACCTTTTATTTCCCTTTACCAAGTAAGTAACATAATCTTCATTTTATCTGCATTTTTTTCCCCAAGCTTCAAAGAACTTTTGCAGCAGCAAATTAAGATTGACACAATGTAAGTTTACCAGTTTGTTAAATCCTAATTTCTGGTAGTGCCCTTTGGAAAAATAAACTGTAATATATAGACTTACACTCTGACATGCTACCTATTCTATATCATGCTACACATTATTTTCAACAAATTTGCCAACAACCTAGACTAAGATGTGGTGTATAATATCAGCATAGAATTTCATTAAGGGGATTGAGGAAAGGGTGATTATTAGAAGAGACCATTTCTTGGATGCCTACTGAGTTACTAGTAATATATATTTTTTCTGGATCTCGATTTATTTACTTTATAATAATTAATTGAATTATTACAATTTGTGTGGTTTCTGCAGAACTTCATATCAAATATATTTTTAATGAGACCATTTTCAAACATCAAATTATTAAAAATTAAAAATTTAAGTCTCAATTTTTGGTAAAAATATGGGTATTCATATTCTGTAGGAGGCTCTCTAATGGTAGGTTAATTATAGGGCAATATAGATAATCTGTTAAATTCAAAAGTGATCATTCTCATTATTTAGTAATAAGATGTTTATATCATTTTTCTACTGTTAAAAAGAGTTGTCTAAAAACAATAAATTTTCTCTGTATTCTTCAACAGTTAATAAAATAGAAACTTGAAATGCACTTTGAGTTTATACTGTGTACTCTAAGAATCTTTTCCATCATAACTTTAGAGTAATAGCTATTTTCCATATTAATGTATATACAATTTTCATTTTTATTGATTTTCTCAATGATATTGACTTCAGAAAGATTTTATTCACCCTCAATATAAAACGGAGTGGGGCCTCCCTGGTTGCGCAAGGGGTTAAGCTCTGCACTATCAAGCAATCTGCAGCTTCTGCAGCATGAGTTTGATCCCTGGCTGGCCAGGGAGCAACCCACATGGCTCAGGAGAGTTTTCCTGACTAGTCCTCTGCTCCCCTCAGCAGTGTACATCATTCAGTCTGCCTGTTCTGTTCCCCACTCTATCTCTGGTGAATCCTCTCACCCCCTGCATCTCTGGCCTGTACTCCAGCTCTTGTATACATAAATAAATAAATCTTTTAAAAAATATAAAAAAGGAGTAATTTTAATAGGGAGTAATTTTCCTGAGGACTTTGTTCTATACTGTTCTTATTCTTATTTCTTTCAAATCTTATTTGAAAGAAAAGTCACAGGGAGAAAGACGGTGGTGAAATTTCATCTACTCAGATCTTAGGAAAAAAGATTATTCTCAATTTATTGGGTAAAATATTAACAAATGATAAAGGACATAGATGTTTTGGTGGTAGGTGTGGCGTAGCAATATACATCTGAAGAAGTGTGAACTTATTTCTTTCAATCACATTCAGTATTGTAAGCTAATGCCACCTTAAGAAAACATTGTCATTGATGAAATGCCACTATAAGAAAAAATGATAAACATAACTCCTAGACAATAAAACAAGATTTGGAATCTAGTCTCCTTGGTATCATTACCACAGACTGACAGAATATGGAGGGAATTTCTATGGCTGTTGAGCAACTATTTATTCCAATATTCCAATATTGTTTTATACAAAAATGGCAGGTCTTACTCTTAAGAGCCAATTCCATTTATAATTAAAAAAATATATGTCTAAATTTTTGACAGATATTTTAAAAATTCAGTAAAATAATTATTGCTATAAAATCCTAAGCCCTGACTCCTTTTTTCTTTAGGACTTTTTATAAGATTACTTGCTTTCTTTGTATAGAAAGTCCATTCAATTATCTGGCTTCTTTGAATTTTCATTTGTACCAATTATTCTAGCGCCGCTTATTTATACTCTGGTAAAGTATTGCCCATTGTACCATACTGACTGAAATAACTAAATTTTTATTCAAAATTGAATTTACTTAATTTATCTTCTGATTATGACTGTGGTTTTCACATTTTGCACATTGAAAGCTATCATATTCAAAAGAAAAAGAATGTCCTAGCAAGTATATTAATCAAGATTTTCTTGTTACCTCTTAGTCTTGGATATAAAAAGACAGATATAAAATTTATTGTGAGTCATTTTATTCTTTCTTCCTGTTGCCTAATGACTGAAAGTTATTTTTGTGTATTTCTGGAAATTAAGACACATGTAAATATTTTCAAGCACCATATTCTATCCAGTGTTTCCTCTGTGCCAAATTTTGACTTTCTGGTTGTGCTATAAAGAATTCAAAAATTCCAATCTTCACAGTTACCATCCCATTTTGCATCACCCATTCGAAAAAAAAAATGTAAGAGCAAACAATGATAATATTCTCCATAGAAATGTTCTTAAAGTAATATAGGTAGTTCATATCTTACAGATCTGATGACCTAGGTCAAAATAGGCTAAATGAATTTATTACAGTTGTATGTGCATTTGTCAGTGAGTGTATTTCATGCCTTCTAAACCCAGGTATTAGGCTATCTCGTTCTATTCAATGTTTCCTCTAAATAAAATTTTAGGTAAGTTTATTTTGTTATATTTTTCTTTTTTATATATAAAGTTTAATTAAAGCTTACAAAAAGTTGTCTGTACTTCACAGATCCTACAATGGATGATGAATTAAATATATTTCAGTTCGCACTCATTTCATTTGCAAACCCTATCTAATTTCAAGCTATTTCTATCAATATTTAATCAGCAATATTCACTGACCACCCATAGTAAACTATTTACATTAATCTAATGTCCATTTTTTCACAGTTAATTTGTTTCTGCATGCTGAGAATTTCCCTATAGGAAATAAGAGAGATTATATAATACAGATCTTTGGAAGAGACAATACAGTAACAAGCATTATTCAAAACATGCCTCATTATTCACAGTAATAAAATCAGCTACACATTTAGCTTATAATATGCTGCAAATAAGATTTCAGTTTTGTTGAATCAAGAAGGTTATTATTAACCCTATTTTATGTCTGTTAATCTAAAGTAGAACCAAAACCAGGATTCTCACTTAAGAAACATATTGAGTTAGAAAATTTAGGGGAAGTTGACTAACAAAGCAAAGGAGAGCAAGGTAAGAAATTAAGCAAGAATATGTCCTTAGCAGAGACTACATTCAAGTTGACTCCTTGGGAATAATCTGATGTGCAAACTACATGAGAGTGTTAGGCCAAATTTTCAGAGAGATGATCAGCCTTATGCACCCCATGACAGTCAGTCATTGAGAGTTGTCCCAGTATTTGTAGTGGAGAGGGGAATAGATTAATGAGGCTTCCAGGTTGATTAATGAATACTCTCCAGAAAAGGCAGAAGTTGCATGTTGTCATCGCCTGTAAAAAGGACTTAGGGAGGACACCACCAATACCCACGATAGCCCATGCCCTCCCTGCATTACATAGATACACTTGCTTGTGATACTACATTGCATAATTGAGAAAAAGCTTCTCCAGGTTTACAAATTTATGACACTCAGTGATAGACAGTGACTACTTGACAAATTAAAAAAGTGGTCACAGGAATAAGGACAAAAATAAAAATGGCAATATGACTTAGGCATTTTTCCAAGAAAGGTAACTTGCAATTATGCTTCACAAAATATTTAGTAAAATGATTGTCACTGAATCATCAGTTGAACATCAGCAATTCTAAAGCTGAGAGAAATCTTCAGATATTAGATATTATACCCAAATTCCTGTGTTTATGTGTCTATCATCAGCATCTTACACAGAAATACCTGACAAAAATGGACATGAAAACAGTGAAAATGTAGCACTTAGTATAGCACCTTTTTTTTGGTGCTGTTAAAAGTGCATTCTTCATTCTATGTAAAACGTTATGACAACAACGTGTCAAGAAAATTACAATTAATTAATGAATTTTATTTATAAAATATATTACATGTCTGTCACATCTAATTTCTTTGGAGATATAGTAGATAAGAAAATAATCTTTATTCTCATGCAGTTTATTGTTCAGGTACTAATTCAAAACAAGACTTTTGTTCCATGTGTGACATTTAATAATGTCTAGAAACATTTTTGGCTATTGCAACTAAGGAGAATAAACTGATATCTAGTGGGTAGGGACTTAGAATGCTGTCAAATTTACTCTAATCCATAGGCAGCTTCCAGCAAGAATAACTGGCCCAAATAACAACAATGACAAGAGTAAGAAACTCTGGTTAGAAGAAAACAATAAAAAACAAATAAACAAACAAACAAACAAATAAATAAATAATAGCCTCCCTGGTGGCCGAAGTAGTTAAGTTGCAGCACTATGAAGCTATCCCCAGCTACTCCAACATGGTCAATCCAAGGGAGCTGACCCACATGGCGCAGCAGACCTCTCCTATCTTGTCTGCTGCTCTCCTCAGCAGTGTATTTCAATCAATCCACCTGTTCTGTTCCCTACACAGTCTCTGGTGAATCCTCTCACCCATGTACCTCTGGCCTCTACCCCAGTTCTCGCATGCACAAATATATAAATCTTTTGTTAATAATTCAAAGGCAATCATCAGATTGAAAAAGTTTGATAATTCAAGTTACAAGGGAAAATATTTGTGAAAATACTCGAGAGGAAATAGGTATATTATAAAACATACATATGAATATTAGTGTACCAAAACTGCACTAAACTGAACTTATTGCACACTCATATAATTGAGCAAGCATTCCACTTGAGTTTATATTTCAGAAATATGCCTGACTGTGATGGCCAATTTGTGATTAAAATGGTATTTTAATATTTCATTTTATAATCTAATAAGTAGAAAAGCTATTTTACTTTTATTTTTTAATTTATAAAAAAGAACATTCTTATTCAAAAACATATGCATTCATTAATATACTTTAAATGTATATTTATTTGAAGGTATATGAGTTAAATTACTTTCTTTTTAACCTTAGAGGTCAAAAGTGAAAATGGCAAAATTATGTGGCTTGCTATACATTATCATTCCAAAACATGTTAATCTGTGTATAATCTCAAGAAAGTTAATTTTCCAGAAATCAGGAAATATATTATAGGCTTTACGACCAGCAATTCTATTTCTTTCAATACTTTTATTCAGATGTACAATATGCTTTTATTGGAGCAAGGCTATCATTTTATTTGAAACTAGTTAAAATTTTTCTACTTTAATTAAAACTTTGTAGGCAATACTTTTTTAAACTTCTACTTAAATTTGGCTTGAACATGTGAAAATACTCATTAAAGTTTTGCAGGAATTAAAGTGGCTACAAACTTTGACTGCTTAAAAAAAGAGGAAGTTATTAGTATTTGTCAGGTTTTTGGTAATGGAAATAATTTATTCACTGTTCTTGTTGCAAAAAAAAATTCACACCTCTTTCAATTTAAATAATGTTACTTTTATTTAAGATTAATCCTGGTAAATCCTCTTGAATCAAATTTTTATTTATTACATAGATAACTCTTGATCAATGGCTTTCCTTTCTCAATGCACTAATGACATAAACTTGAGAAAGTTTAATAGGGTTTTTACTGATTTTTTAATAATATCCACAGCAAATTTAGTATTTTTTATAATGTGAAACGTGTCAAACATGTTTCATGTCCCTGAAATAACTTCAGTTACACTTCAAATATTTAAATATTTTATTATTTGTATTTCCTCTATGCAATTATTTATTATCTCTATATTTTAAATTAAGTTTGTCAGTCATTCACTTTCTATACAAATATAGGGTTACATTTTGCAGTTCCTTTTGTGCACATATTATACTCACCTGCCACAGAATCTTCTGTGCCAACCCATGCCCCAATTACTTTCCCTATCTTCTCTGCCTCCTAGGGAGTTGCCTCCCTGTTAGTTCTCTCCAGTAACCAGATGATAAGTTTTCATAAAGTCTTAGATTTATTTTTGGTATATTATGCCAGTATACTTTTGCTATTTATATTCCACAAATAAGTGAAACCATCTGATATCTGTCTTTCATCTCCTGAATCCAACTATAGTGGAGAGATAGAGGAGACAAGTTCCCCTATATCTCTCCTTACAAGGTAATAATCTCATCATTGGAGTTCTACCATCCTGAACTAAACACCTTCTCAAAGCCCAATTTTAAAATACCATCACATATTTTTTTTTCAAATTATGTCAGTTATTAAAATACATGGAATCATATAAAAATTGAGAAATAATTTTCAGCATTTAACTCCCTATAATATAGAAAAATCTCCACTGAGGTCACTCTCAAATACAACAACATTTCCATTGAGGAGAAACTTCCTATTATTTGTTATTAGATATGATATTTTTCAAGTGAAAAGAAATTATGATAACTAGATAACTATGGTTCACTTGTAGCTTACTTCAGAAATAGATGTTGTTAAAGAGTCCTACACTTATTTTTAAAATAAAAGGTCATAACATAGAGCAATATTTAAGTGAAAACATTTTATTTTACATATATATATAATTTTTCATTTTAAAAGGTCAGGTTTACTAGAAAAAGGAGAAAGAAAAAAGAGAGGCAACTGCATTGTCACAGGTGGGCAGGAGAGGTGCTAAATGAATACATTGTAAAATCAGATAACTTAGTCATTGACTTAGCTTTGTGTCTTAGTTTTATCTGCATCTTATTTTCTCATTAAGTTCAAATGATAACATATCACAAGCTGTTACAAGAATTCAAACATTTACTTTCTATAAAATGTGCAATAAGATACTGTGCAGAATTTTACACTTGGTCAGCTTAGATCAATTTATAACAAGATAACAATCCACAATCTTAGTAATTTTAGTTGCCACATTTGCCCCCTTGTGTACATCAGAGATTTTCTTTCATTTTCAAGCCAAGTTTGTATAGAAGCAGCCTCTATTTGATGCATTAAGAGCAGACCTAGAAGACAAATGTGCAAACAACACCATGACTCCTATACTGTGCTCATGGAAATTTAAGCATATATTTCTTAGGACAAAGCAAATTGAAAAAAAAGTATAATCTTCCTTCTGGTGGGCATGCTAGGAGGCAATAGGTATATGCTGACAATGATACAATCTATTGTGTGTATACAATAAATAATGATTACTATATTACTTTGATACATGTATTATTTTAGGCTGTTTTACACACATTCTAAATTAATAATATTTACATGGTCTGAACTACTTCAGCTCATTATCGCAATTTTCTCTACACAAATATAAAATAAAAACAAGTGCAACAGGGACAATTTGAAAGTCTGCCTTATAAATTGACATTGTAGTGGCCTAAGCCTAGTGAATAACTAATACTGACTAGAACTTTGTAAATGTCTCTGTTGAATAAGAAACACAAACATTAAAACTCTTAGCTATGAAAAACTTGTCAAATTCATGCATTTTTAGAGAAAATACAGTGATAGGTCAGGCCTCCAGTGTTTTGCAAGGCACCTGCTATTTCATATGCAAGAAATAATGAGTAAAGGAAACAGTCCATGACACTTCCACACAACATGTAAGTGGAATTTTGGTCACTGAGATGCTCGGGATTTTTCGAATGAATTGAGGCAAACAATACTGAACAGGTAATCAAAACAAATAAAGATCTAGAAAGATTTAAAGTTTCCAAGTATCTTCCAAGTATTCTTCTATTTAAGCTTGCAATTAAAGATGCATGTTTCCAACTTTTTTGGTGCTATAGGGGACCCTTGGAATTGTCTCTTCTAGTTAGTCCCCTATTATAAAGTCTGTATAAGATTACCCATAGCAGTGGAAAATGGAGAAAAGATAAAATATGTTTTGATTCTGTTCACGGAATAAGTTACATTGCCTTCTGGTACTATTTTTATTTGAGCATGTTTATTTCCCATCCTGCCTCATCAAGACTTCTCTCAGGGCTTCTAGATTTTATTTCCTTCAATTAGGACAAATAGTATATCAAACATAACTTATGTTTAGTCTCTAAATAGCCCAATATATTTGATCTTTTTTAATGACAGTTGTTTATGTTGTTATGCAATTTTAAAATGAATGTCTTACATATAATGTCATTTATTAGATGGCAGATTGTAGCAAAACAAAAGACTTCCTGCACATTACTTTTAAATACAACTTTTCTTTTGTTTTTACTTATTGGGTCAGAGGAATACTCAGCTTCAAATATGATGTAAACTAATTCAAACTGGCCCCTGTATTAGATCACATAGTAGTAGGATAGTTGCAACAATTTTGCTATTTACTGCCACATATAATCTGGCTCATTTGTGAAAATTAATAAAAAGAACATGAAGGTTTGCAATATTTCTTAGCAAAATACTGCTTTGGACACACTGGCATGGGGCACATGATCATTACAAACCAATCATTGGCAAGACGGATGAAATTACCTGCGTACCAATCAGAACCACCTCAGGAACACAGAGTGACTTTTAGCTGAGCAAATGGGATGAGTAATATGGAAATTAAAAGTTGAAAACATTGGGATTCTGTAGACAATGGTATGCAAAGAAGACATACAAACACAAACCCAATAAAAAACATGACAACATGGGCCTCCCCAGGTGGCGCAGCAGTTGAGCACTGGGCTGCAAAGCTGCCTGCAGTCTCTGCAGCGCACGTTGGATCCCTGGCCACTGGCGAGGGTCCCAGACCTCTCCTGCTGCACCCGCTGCTCCCCTCAGCAGTGTATTTCATCGGTCTGTCTATTCTGTTCTCCACTCTGGCTCTGGTGAATTCTCTCACCCTCCCGCGCTTCTGACTGTACCCAGTGCTTGTATAACTAAATAAATAAATCTTTAAAAACAAAACATGGCAACATGTTTTAAAATATTTTCCTTCTTTATTTAGTTTGATTTTTGTTTTAAATGCTTCTTTAAAGGGAGAACTGGGTCATTTAAGATATATTATGCCAGATTGTCTGTTGTATAAAGGCTATTGGGTACATTTTAACAAGTCAGCTTTGGTGGAACATTTCAGATTTCTGCTGAACATAATTTAAAGAGTAATCCATCAACCTCTTTTTCTGTACCAGAAGAATGCTCGTCTTTGAAAGCAGTGTCAGAATCATGGTTTTTAATAAAAGGACAGTATAAACATGTATATAGCACAGAGATTAGACATGTTGCAATTTCTGCAATGACAGTGACACAGACTTTATAGAACTATTTTCTCTTGTGTTTCATAAAACTCACTAGCAACTGTCTAGACCAGTCATATTATTTGCTTCTCACACCTTACGGATTGCGTCAAGAAAAATGAGTCAAGAGAGTATATCCTGCTTTTCTCTATGCTGGACATGTTCAGGGTTATTTTCTTTATTTGGAAATGCACCCTACATACCACATATGTGAACACTGCAGACATTTCAAAACTGAGATTTGAAAATGATGTGGGAAAACATTATAATTTAAATAAAATTAACACAATAGGTCATAGTACCAAATATCTCAATATGCTTAATTATAAGCTTATAAATTAGATAAGGGTAGAAGACACTACAGATTCCATTTTGCAGGTGTCTAAATATGTTCATATATCACATATTCAGCAGTCCTTAATTAAAGCATCTTTTTTTAATGTGGAGATGGGATTGCTGTTCTTTTCTATTCTTTAATTCACCTAGGGATTTGCAACAAGTCTCATTCATAAAATCTAGTACAAAAGAATGTTATGCAGAGCTAAATAGAAATGAGTTTCAAGTCATGAAAAGACAAAAAGGAACCCTTAATGCATGTTAATATGTAATATAAATCAATCTTAAATGACTATACAGCCAATTATTTAATATATATAAATATTTAGTGGTAGAATTCATACAAATGAAGACAATTTGTTTCATAGTGTTTTGACTAATATTTTTACAATTTTCTTCATTTCATGTATGTTTTAAGATGAAAGACAGCAACAGATACAATTCAGAAGAATTATATTATGAACATGTACCATGTAAAGTTGTCTGTTAACTACAGACATATAAGATAAGCAGTTCTGAAGACAGAAATGATCAGAATTCACATTGACTGTAAATTACTTTTACTGTATCCTAGGATAACTTGAACATTTTTTTTCTTATCCTGTTTCTTCATCTATTAAACTGAACTTGTACAGTTATAGAAATTAAATAATAGTGCTTGAAAATAGCTCAGATATATGTGTTGTCATCAATATTAAATAAGTGCAAGCTTCTATCACTTGTATTAATATTGACATATTTGCAGTTTTGTATAAATTTTATTTTAAATATCTTATTAATAGTTAAATATCATAGAAAGTTGTCATTTTGAATATACCTGGAACTCTAAAAATACAAAACCTATATCAAAAAGCAAAAAAAAAAACAAAAACAAAACACCAGAATTGACTTACATAATTCTTCAACCAAATATGAATTTGGTTAGATACATTGATTTATTTTTACATGCTAGGTATATTAAGTAGATATTGTTTGTAAAATGCTAATCTGTAAAATGCTAATCTAAAATTTATATTCACTTTAATACATTTCTATTTATCATAGAAAATCAAGCAGTCAATGAACTACTGTGAAGTGATAAAGATTGAGCAAAGATATGCTTTTATAATTCATAAGCATTACTCACAGGTGCAATATTATCCTAATGAATCATAACTTTGAGTATTAAGAGAAAAATGAGTATTTAAAATCCAGATGTGGGCTTTCACTTGTACTAGAAAAAAAATATTGACTTTGTAATTGAAAGGCTTACTGAATAGTGACTATTAACTCACTTAAATTTCTGTATTTTAAAAGATTATCCAAACACAAATTTGTACATCTATTTTACACTGTGTAATTACTAGAAGTTGGGGGTATTTATGGTATTTAATTTCTAGTATTTGAGTGTCTTTTACTAAAATTCTGTATTTACTGATTTTGCAGAAATCTAATGTATTCAAAGAAATTCAAACAGAAAAAGAGAATTTTCAGGAACTGAAACTGATACTGGGAGGTAAATTTATGCTAGATCATACATTAGTCTGACACTTTGAGATATTCTACTTTGTCATTTTTTTTTAAGATTTTTTTTTTTAAAGATTTATTTATTTACACAAGCACTGGGTACAGTCAGAAGTGCCTTGAAGGGTGAGAGAATTCACCAGAGCCAGAGCAGGGAGCAGAACAGGCAGACTGACAAAATACAATGCTGAGGGGAGCAGTGGGCATGGCAGGAGAGGTCTGTCGCACCATGTGGGACCCTCTCCAGGGGCTGGGGATCAAACCGGCACTGCAGAGGCTGTGGGCAGCTTCGCAACCCAGTGCTCAACTGCTGCACCACCGGGGAGGCCCTGTCATTATTTTTTAAATAGGGTAACCAAGGACTAGATATAACAGTGGACAACAAATTACAAAGTAAATTAGTGACAGGCTTTCAAGTCTCTAGTATATTTTCCCTTTATAATAATGATAGACAATTTATTATCTTGACATAAGATAAATGATAATTGCACAAATAAATTATCATGGAGAAAACATTTATTTCCCGATATTATGCCCTGTTTTTTCTTACAATTCTCAAGAAGGTATAATAAAAGAAAAATATATAATTTTGTACTATTTTATTCAAATTCACAAATTCAACACATTTAAATGTTACCATGATTGGGAAAAATAAAACACAATAGTAGTTGAACCAATAGGAAAAGGAAATGAAAGGATTCTGAAAGAAAAATTCAAACATCTGACAGATTCCCTGTGTAGTCCACTAGAAGGGGTGCCTTTAAAAATTGAAATACTTAAATAGACTTGGTCAAGGAGAAGATGCAAGAAACATCTTCCAACTATGGGCAAAATATGTAAAAGACCCGTTTACTCTAAGCAATATATTCATATTTCCCTAATCAGCTCTATTTTAGTTTTAGGTCACATCACATTTCCTTTTCTATTCGTTCTTTCTTTATTTTTTCTTATTTATTGCATGCACAATTTTCTAAATTTTAATAAGATTAGCATGCACATGATTTGTACAATTTTAAAGTTGACTAAATGTGTTTACAATTTTCCTTTTCCTATAAAACTTGTCTTTTATTTTGCTAACTTTTTGCATTATTCTATTCATGCAATCATTTCTGTTTAATTTTGGCAGCATAAGAGGACTTTTAATATTAGGGCAATCTCCATAAAAAAAGTTGTACATAGATTTATTGTTCCTGTGGACTCTTATTGTCCACATGATTGTTGCTAGCAGTACAATTGCAAGTATAAAACTAATGTGCTGGTGGTTATTTTATACTTTCTGCTCCCCTTTTGTTATCTGCATTTTATTCATGAGAGATCTTCTGAGTCACATTGGATCCCAACTACCTGCTGCCTAGTCATCTCATATAAGAAGTTTATAGGGCCTCCCTGGTGGCGCAGGCGGTTGAGCACAGTGCTATGAAGCTGTCCACAGCCTCTGCAGTGCTGGTTCGATCCCCGCCGGCCATGGAGATACCCACATGGCAGGACAGACATCTCCTGTCTCGCCTGCTGCTCCCCTTAACAGTGTGTTTCAGTCAGGCTGCCTGTTCTGTTCCTGCTCTGTCTCTGGTGAATCCTCTCACCCTCCCACACATCTGACCTGTACCCTGGTTCTTGTATAAATAAATAAGTCTATAAAAAAAAAGAAGCTTATGTATGATGGTATTATGCAGATAATTTACCCCCTCAACACAATCTTCACCTGCACACCACTTCCAGGATTAATATCTTCCAACTACAAGAATCTCATTTTGAAGGAAAAGATCTATCCATTGATCATTTCTACACCCAGTCATAAAGTGTGACTACAATAAGGCCAGAAATGGAGACTTGATTGGGCAGTTTAGTTATGAAACATAGCTATCTGTGAACTGGAAAGCTTTCATGCACTACAATGGTGGTTTTTATCTTTCACTAGCATAATTATATTTTTGTTTGTTTTTAAAGCTATATATTAATGCTGGTTTCTACTTTCGGTGTCTCCTAAATCTTTTCAGTAATTTGCTTTATGGATCTCCCTGAAATATGATTTGTGCAAATGTATTAAGGCATCTAGAAGATTGAATAGTTGAAGTGTTCTCTGACTCTCTTTCTCTCTTTCCAACACATTTTTAATGATCAGGGAGTTGGATGATTCTGATTTTAAAGATTTCTATCATCACAAATGATGACTCTTTAAGTTAGGAAAATTGAACTCTATTATTAGCTCAAAAATCATTCTTAGTTTTAAAATGGCTTTCATCCATTTATTATAAAATAATTTATTAATCACTTATAATTTATAAATATACTCTGTTAGACAGGAAGGGTAGAATAACAACAAAATAGATACTCTCTGCTGTATTCAAATATAGGAAATGAACATAAGAAAATGAGATAGGAATATAAAAATAACTTGTCCTTACTTGAAGACATAACATAAGTAATAAACAAAGACAACATAATGTTAAAAAAAAGTTCTTTTTTTTAATAGTTCCTCTTTGAAGATAGCTTATTTAAGCAACATACTACAGGAAGAGAAGGAGTTAACTGTGCAAAGATTAGAGTATCATTTGGGGAAATTTTCATGGTCAAAGGAAGAGAACATATAGGAGCTATTAATATATAACAAATATACTGAAAGATGTTTCAAAAACTGAAGATGATGGTATTTAGTATTGGATTAAATTAAATGGGAAATATACTCAGTATAGTTTAGACCAGTAAAAAGTTCATTTTCTTACTTAGTAAAGTAAGAAATGGTGGCAGACATTATAGATCTATAAGACAACCAATAAACTAAGCCCTTTGGTTAGCAACTTTTATCATCATAGTCATTGTGTGTGTATTTCAGGCAGGAGAAAGGGAAAAATCCAAAAGCAGAAGTGTACGCCTTTTTTATATGAAAAGGGTATCTTTTATAGAAACTCCAAATAATAGTCTTTTCTCACATCTCACTGATAAGAATTATTTATGTGCCCACACACAGCAAAGGATCCAGGACAATTCAGTTAATGTTTTAAATCTTGGCACATTCATGCCATAAACAAATTTATGTTTCAACAGAAATGAAGATGGGAAAAATAAATAGGGAATTAGAAATGTGAAAGGGGGGACCTCCCCGTTGGCGCAGTGGGTTGAGTACCATGTTTTGAAGCTGTCCACAGCTTCTGGAGTGCGGGTTTGATTCCCGTCCTGCCAGGGAGAAACCAGCATGGCAGGACAGACCTTGCCTGCTGCTCTGCTCCGCAGTGTCTTCGGTCTGTCTGCCTGTTCTGCTCCCTGCTCTGTCTCTGGTGAATTCTCCCACCCTCCTCTGGCTGTACCGCAGTTCTTGTATAAATAAATAAATCTTTAAAAAAAAAGAAAAAAAAGAAATGTGAAAGGGGCCTAAATGTATGAATATTTCTGATAGGTATACAGGAAACAAAACTTGAAGCCACTGGAAGCCAAACTCTGGAACTTGGTATTTATTTTATATAGAGCAAGATGGTATTTTAAGAAGGTTAGAGAAACAATAGGTTTACTTTCGTTATGTTAATCAAGCACCTACTTATGACGTAGATCATCTCACAAATACAAGGATTTCCTCTATGATATGTCAAAGTTGATAGTCCAAAACAAAAGTTGTTTTTGGGTTTTGTTATTATTGTTATAGGTTCCTTTGTGAATTTTTTTTTCCTTTGTGAATTTTTGAAAATACATTCTTGTCAAAGACTTAGAAGCAGTTATGATATATTCTATAACTCTACACAGGTAGACTATATTTGAATATTTAGAATTCTGTGTTGGAGAAGAAAGTGAGTTAGCAACGATTGTTGTTATTACATGTCAATTTTGCTACTTTATTTTTCATATAGAAAAATCATAAAATTAAAAAACATTTCAGCATACCAAATATATGCTGTTATACTATAGCTTTTTTTGGTATATTTAGTATATAATTTAGTATATATAGTTTAGAGTATATTTAGTATAATATTTAGTGTATGTAGTTTTTTGTTGTATCTTTACTCATGCAGAGACATTATCTTTAAGATTGAAATTGAACATTTCAGGCCTCCCTGATTGGTGCAAGGGGTTAAGCACAGTACTGTGAAGCTATCCACAGCAGGTATTCTGCTCCTCACTCTGTCTCTGGTGAATCCTCTCAAACTGCCCCCCACACCACTGGACTGTACCCCAGTTCTTGTATGCATAAATAAATAAATAATTTTTAAAATAAATATATACATCTAAAATGCTTTGTATTTATGCATTATTTAAGCTAAATAGGATTTCAGTTGAATATGCTGCTTCAAAATGAAAAAGAAAATGTAATAAATATTAAAATTATTTGCTAAATATAATGAGAATCATTACATAGAAAATATAAAATACAGATATGATAAGACAAAGGATTTTATTTAAGTGAACTAGTAAAAAAGGACATTTTGCCATACTTGGTTAAGAAAGTTGGAATTTCAAATGAATAAAGTGAAGGAAAATACAGATGATAGGTTTAAAATTACAAGAAATAATATATATATATATAATATTGTTCTGAATGAATTAAAAACTATAGGGAAAATCAATAGTTAATAGGAGTCTATAAAATACTGATGACATAATTAACTGTAGAAAAGATGTATATAGGATTTAAACATCTGCATATCACCAACTTCAGCCTTCTATCTGTAATTCAAACACACCAAGCTCATGTTGCACATTTTTATGTTCTACAAACCTATATTCTACTCAGAAAACAGAACATATTAATCTAACACAAATCAATACAATATAAAGAAAAATATGAATAGCTACCTTATTAATGCTACAAGTTTTGCATAATGGTGATACTGAACTTTCTGCATTTGGGAACAGTGAAACCTGAAAGAAAATTATCAGGGCAAAGAAATTTATTGGTGTTTTCTCAATAATAATTATTTCTTATATATTTTTTAAAAAATTATTTATTTATGCATACAAGAGCTGGGGTATAGGCCAGAGATGCAGGGGGTGAGAGGATTCACCAGAGACAGATTGGGGAACAGAACAGGCAGATTGACTGAATTATACTGCTGAGGGGAGCAGCAGGCAAGTCAGGAGAGGTCTGTTGCTCAATGTGGGTTGCTCCCTGGTCGTCTGGGATCGAATTCATGCTGCAGACGCTGTGTATTGCTTCATAGAGCAGTCTTAAGCCTTGCACAACCAGGGAGGCTCCTATTTCTTATATGTTAAGTAGTGATTTATTTATTAATAGCATTCTAAGTGAAATATGATAGGTCAATAGGTTAATCAAAAACACCTAGTACTAAGTAAAATACGTAACAGCAATGCTGGAATGGTTTAGTATATAAAAACACTATTAATGTAATTCAGTCCTTTGCCAGATTAACATGAAAAGATATATAATTGCATAGTCTCTTCAAGTCATTTATAAAATTTCTACACAATTTTATGATCAAAATAATCTTAGTAGTTGGAAGAATAATATATTTATTTAACTTGGTCATGATTTTCTAGTAGAAATGTCACAGAAAGTATGAATATAATTTATGATAATTATAGATAATTTATTATTTTGACATATGGCATATGGTATTTGCAGGGATAAACCAGATTAGAAAAGAATTGATGTACTGCATTTCCTACTTAAAACTCTCAAAAAGAGATCAATTAAAACAAAAATATTATTTAATACAATTTTATTTGAATATATAAATTTAACACATATAAAAGACATTGTGATTTTTAAAATAGTTGAACCAACCAAGGAAGCAACAGGCTCTTGGGACCATGAATATATGTAGTTATTAGTATAGATAACAGATATAAAGCAAAGGTGACTGCAAAAACTACTGCTTGATATTGTACCAATAGCTAATATAGTGGTCTAAAAACTATAAATGAAATATTTGGGGATAGGAGACAATTTTTATTTACAAACAACTTTTACGTTTTGACAACCAAGGAGAACGAGAATGATAAAGCTTAGAAGCCCCTCACCACTGTTACATTACTTCCCTCATTGTCAGCTCCTCAGTGAAGCCCTCTCTGAACACCATGCTGAAAATCAGAATAGCTTCTTTCCTACAAACTCCCTCCCCTCTTCTGATTTAACAAAAATATACTCAGCTAATTTAAGTAAAAAATATTAATTCAAAGAACTAGAAGTCTTGCATTTATTGGAAGAGCTATATGAGCAAACTCTATTTCTCTCAGCACAACAAAGCAAAATTAGCCTTTCAAGAGACAGTAGTTTATTCCAAGATTTCAAAGCTGAGCAAATCACCAAGCCATGCCAAAAATAATGGCTCTAAGACTACGCTCCTTTTTTTCCTACAGTCCCAACAACCAAACTCTTTGACCCAAATGTGACATCCATAAAACTTGATAAAAACTCTTAGAACTCAGAAAGCTCAGTTTCTGTACCTCTTACAACACAGCTGCAAGGCATCTGCCCTTACCCTAAAGTACTCATATCTGTCTTCAAATTCTGGCCCACATGCAATTACTTTGCAGAAGTTATGTAACATATGAGATCTGAATTATGTGAAAATTTGGGAACTCCAGCTTTTAACATTATAATTTTCTTATACTAGAACATGAGAGTAAATCAACTTGGGTTATCTTCCCCACAGATATTTAATAATTGCTGCTTCCAGATTTTTTTTAACATCATTGTTTATCACCTATTTATGGTGTTATCGCAACAAATTTGGAATGTTTAATGAATACTGACTGATAAAAACATTACATAGCGGATAATGGAAATTTATTTTAAGAATACCAAATTAATACTTGAAAGTTGAGTTCTATTTATGGCATTTTTTGTGTTTAAAAGAATTTTCAAGTATATATACAACTTGCAGTCTAAGAGAGGTAAGAAAAATATTTACTAAATAATGTAGGGGATTTTAGAACTTTGTGGATTCAGATAAACTGATGACTCCTTAATGAATCATATAAAACTTTACATTGGGTAAAAAATTCTTTACCTTGTGTAAAAAATTCCATCATGAAGATACTATTTTTAATGGTTTAAAATTTTGGGTGATTGATTTTAAACACTGTTATTAAAAATAAATCTCCATTTTCTCAAAAGATTTAAATAACTGCTCTTCTCAAATTTTGAAATTATTTTATTATTAAAACAAACAATTCTAATAGAGTTCAAGTTACTTAATTTATATTTTCCATTATTTATATTTTCCATTATTCCTTCATCCAATAGTCTGCAACAACTCTTGTTTTAAATGTAAACAATCCCAGGCCTCCCCTGGTGGCGCAGTGGTTGAGAGCTGGGCTGCGAGGCTGCCCGCAGCCTCTGCAGTGTCGGTTTGCTCCCCAGCCGCTGGCGAGGTTCCCACAAAAAAATAAATAAATAAATGTAAACAATCTCACATTGATGTAGTCATTACCTGTCACACAACCCCTATATCATATGCTTTTATGGAAATTAAAATTCCTGTCTCTAAGTAACCTCAACAGTTTTTCTGTTACTCTATAATTAATCCACAATTTTCTTTAAATAGTATACTAATCTTAATCTTGCCTACAGATCTTTGAGTATTAATATATGGAGCTGAATAATCAAGGAATATGATTAACTGTATTGTAGGTTTTGTTGCGCAGGAGTTTAACTCAAATCTTGCTTAGCTTTAATTAATTAGGCATACATTATTCTATTTATGTCATTTTTTTTAAAGAGTTGTGAAACTGGCATTTTGATCCATGTAATTTGGTCCAATTGAGAATGTTTATGCTTCAGAAGAAAATGGAACAGAGAGGCTATTTTTAACTTAAAATAGTCTTGTCTAAGGAGATTCAACCTTGAACCCACTTTAGCATTTTGTAGTACTATACTTACAGTGCTTTGCAATAATACTATTATCACTACTACTCTTAACATTACATTTTTAAGCTAAAAAGCTACATAAATAATAGCAATCACATAATACACTCTCAAAAGAAAAACTTGTGAGTTAAATGTTCTTACTATCTGATTTTCTTTATGAAGAAACAGATCATATCAAAAACATATCTTGGTAAAGAGTAGGACTTGTTTTTACATCAAAAAAAATTGGGGCCTGTGTTTGTTGTCTACTGCTGTATAACAAACAGCAGCAAGTGGGTGACTTAAAATAAAACACTTTTATTATTTTAGTTTTTGTGGGTCAGGAGTCAAGGCAAGGTTTTCTAGGTATTTTATTAAGAATCTCACATGACAATAATCAAGGTACCTGTGGGAATATATTCTTATCTAAAAACTCAAATAAGGGTAACTATACTGCATATTCACTCTTGGTATTGGTAGAATTTATTTCCTTACATCTTTATGATTTAAGGCAACCATTGCTTTTTGGCTGTTGGTGAAAAATAGTTCTTAGATTCTTGCCAGGTATGTCACAACTTGTTTGCTTTCTTCTTTCAGAGAAGCTAAGGAGAGATTATCTAGAATCAGTGCATTAGACATCTGGAAACTTAAATATTATAACAATCACAGTAGTAGTATTTTCCCACTTTACTCGTGAGAAACAAGCCACAGTTCATATCCACATGAAGGGAATTGATTGTGTTTGTAGAAGCATATGATGGTATATTCACCAACAGGCAGGAATAACAGAGGGTCAATCTGGAGTTTGTCTGCCACAGTCTATTCTGGAGGTCCCCATGATTCGTTTCCCTCCCAAATAAAAATATATTTACCATCCCATTTCCAGAATCCCTGTTTCATAATAGTTTGATTATAGCATATGTTCAAAGTATAGGAAATAAGTTAAATCTGTATTTGGAAGGAGTGCCACAGGTATAATTCCTCTTAATTGACTAATGTGTGAACTGAAGAAACTAGTTATTTCCTTTGTCCCACATGTACAACACACAATGGCAGGACAGGTATGGTATAGCAGCTAAAATGCCCCCTTCCATAAATGGGAAATAAAAAGAAGTCGGTGGTCTATAGCAGGTTTGAAAGACTGCTTGGAAAATGTTAGATTTTGTTTTTTTTTTTTTTTTTTAGATTTCAATTCCTGGGACAAATTGTCCAGCTACCCTCCTAAGTCCTTGGTTGGGTCCTTTGAGTCATCCTTATCTATCAGTGGAATGTAGCTCATGATTTATCAGCCTGCTTCCCACCTGTAGGTTTTTGGTGTTCTTACAGTCTCCTTTCATTTTGAACTTTGCTTTTTTTGGTCTAACATGGCAGTGTTTTTGAAGACACACTTTTCACACACACACGAAAAATACTTATTTATTGGATTTCACTTCTCCAACAAGATCTACAGATCTTTCAAAAATGAATCCTTCAGGAGATACAGATGAGAACGCTATGGGACAACACCTTTAAGCTTCCTAAAACTTCTGTGGTTTGTTTAGAAACTGTGTGAGGCACAAGATGAAAAGTCCTTAATCTTTTTGAAGGACCTTTTACATTACTGAATTCTCTGACCCTTTGATCTTTTGGATGTTTTAACAAAAGTTTGTACAATCTTTGTATCTCTCTGAAGATCCTTTTTTTAAACAATGCTTGGAAACTATTTCTCAATGTAAGCATCCTTTGCTACCTGGGGATGTTGAGAATTTTCAAAGTGATCGAGTCCTCTTTCCCTTTTATTTACCAACTATTTCCTCAATTCATCTTTCTTCTCTAGTATTTTATAATAACCTACAAGAAGAAACCAGTAGGTCTTTACAAATTTGCTAGGAAATTTCCATAGCTACATACCCAAGTCATCCCTTGAAATTCTGCTTTCCATGTAATCTGAAAAGATAAAATGCCAGACTTTCTGCCACAACATAACAGAGATTGGTCTTCCTCCATTTTCCAATAACATATTCCTCATATGCTTTTTGAGCTCTGAGTGTAACCATCCTTAAAGTCTAGATTTCTGCTAATAATAGATTTCAAAAGGTCTATCATGCTCCTCAGAATGTCTCCAGTCTTTACCTATTGCCGATTTTCAAAGGTTTCCTGCATTTTTAAGTATTTATTACAGCAGACCCCACTTCCACGTTGCAAAAATCTGTATTATTTATCTGTTGTTGCTTAACAAATTACCACAAATTTAGTAGTTTAAAGAAATGCACATTTATTATGTCAAAGTTTTTATATGCTAGAAGTCTAGAATCTACTTATTTGGGTCCTTTGATTAACTGGGCCTCCCTGGTGGCACAGGTGGCTAAGCGCTACACTGTGAAGATATACGCAACCTCTGCAGCAACGGTTCGATCCCGGACAGCTGAGGAGAAACCCACATGGCACAGCAGACCTCTCCTGTCTTGCCCGCTACTCCCTTCAGCATTGTATTTCAGTCAGTCTGCCTGTTCTGCTCCCCACTCTATCTCTGGTGAATCCTCTCAAACCCCCACACCTCTAGCCTGTATGCCAGTTCTTGTATAAATAAATAAATCTTTAAAAAAAAAAGTTTCAGGCCTCCCCAGTGGCGCAGCAGTTGAGCGCTGGGTTGCGAAGCTGCCTGCAGCCTCTGCAGTGCCGGTTCAATCCCTGGCTGCTCCCAGGCCACCAGAGGAGGGTCCCACATGGCGCGCAGACCTCTCCTGCCACCCGCTGCTCCCCTCAGCAGTGTACTTCAGTCCTTCTGCCTGCTCTGCTCCCCGCTCTGGCTCTGGTGAATTCTCTCACCCTCCTGCACTTCTGACTGTACCCAGTGCTTGTATAAACAAACAAACGCATAAATAAATAAACAAACAAACAAACAAATAAATAAATAAATCTTAAAAAAAAGTCTTACAAAGCATAAACCAAGATATTAGTTGGGATACATTCTCATCTGCAGGCTCCACTGGGGAGGAATGCATTTCCAAGCTTGCTCAGATTGCTGGAATTATTAACACACTGTCTAAGCTTCTTTCTAAGTATTGACTAGAGGTCTTTCTCAGTTCTTAGAGGTTGTTGAAATCCTTGCCTAATAGACCTCACAAACTGAATGTTTACATACTCAACGCCAGTTAGGGGTGAGAGGAATTCTACAGCCTGTCTGCTAAGAATCTGGTGTCTTACATAATGTAATATAATTACAAAAGTGATAACCTATCACCCATTACGTATGTCTTTTTTTTTTTTTTGACTTAAGAAGCAATTCATATGTCACACTTAAATGAAGGGCATTATACATGAGTATGAACATCAGCAGGTAAAATAATAAAAGTGCCACACTAGAGTGTGTCCACCATAGGTCAAAACCTCAAGTTCTTATACATTCCCAAACAAGGCTTACTAATTTTGTGAGTTAAAGAATGATAATCTGGGGCCTCCCTGGTGGCATAGGGGTTAAAGACAGCACCATTAAGCTATTGGCAGCTGCTGCAGCATGAGCTTGATCCCCGGCCAGCCAGGTAGCAATCCACATGGCGCAGCAGACCTCTCCTGTCTCGCCTGCTGCACCCCTCAGCAGCGTACTTCAGTCGGTCTGCCTGTTCTGCTCCCTGCTCTCTCTGGTAAATCCTCTTACCCCCCACACCTCAGTTCTTGTATGCATAAATAAAATAAATCGAAAAAAAGGAATGATAATCTGTAAAATGTATTTACTTTTGTGAATGCTTCAAAAAATTGCTCCCATTAAACTAAAGGACCCATGTTATGATAAAGATGTCAAATTTCTAACAATCTAAGTTCTATTCCCTATTCATTATTAAATATTAATACTGACAGTGACATAGCTTTCTCACATTGAAGAGAAAGTTAATACATATATATTCATATATAAAGTTATAATGTTTAATAAATGTACTTTATGTGATTCATAATATAATTAATATATACTACAGATTAACACAATCTAAAATTAGCAGGCAGTTAAAGCTATTTTCAAATTTGATGGAAATGTATAAAAAAGAACACAATTTTTAAGTTCTGCAAAGTTAGAGTCAACAGTAAAACACACTAATTACATTGTTAAGTATAAAACACAATAGTAAAACACTTAATCCTCTATTTCAATGAACATCTCCTTACTTCTGGTTTTGATGTTGTTTTCACTTAATTTTCAGTGCATTTTTGAAAGTAATTAGTACAACATATAAAACTTTCGAGTTACCAATGACCTATAGCTTAGAACTTCTTTGTTTTTCACAGGTAAAATTAAGTTCAATATATACTCTCTATTTCTCTTTCTCAAAGGTATTATTTTTAATTGAGTCTTACAGATTGATTTAATTAGTCTAGAATTTTTTACTCTCAGACTTTAGTATTTCAATTATTATAAGACAAAGGTTTTGCATTAAAAATTTATTTTACCCTGAAGTAAAATTTTGCATACAAAATACCACACTAGCAGCAGCATTCCCTCTATGCCATCTTATCTGTAGGAACAAATAAGGATAAGAAACATAAATTGCAAAATCCCTAATGGAAAAATGAACCTAAAATAATTAATAAAAATTCAGCATGTATCCTTATTTTCATAATGTCAAATAGTTTTCTTATAATTTTAAAACATACTAGTTAATTTTCAAAATCAAGCATCACCGTAATTTGGTCAAAATAATTAAAATTTTAGGAATCATAAGCATTCAAAATTAGAGAATTATCATTTTGTGCACAAGAACTTGGGAAATATTCCTGAGGTTTTATTTACTTTACAGAATTTTATATCACCATTAAATCAAGAAATGTACTTCCCAGTCCTTTTTGTGATCTACACTGCTATAGGACTCTAAGAGAGTTCTCAAATGACACACTGTGTTACCACAATATTTTCTTTATGCAGTGCATTGTACCACCACCCAGTGATACTGACAGTTCACTAATAATGATGTACTAAACCTTAAATATGCATACTTATTTCTAATTCATTCATTACATACTGAGACAAAACAGGGAAATACTTAAGAAATATCAATTCTGTATGTACATTTATATATTGTTAAATGAAATACAATCAAAACGATGTTATTTAAGTTATATAAAGTCATGGTCTTTGTGTTTCCTCACTGTTATCTGCAATGATTGAAAGATTACTTGGCATGGAGTAAACGATAAATTTTGAGAAATAACTAACCTATCAATCTTTCTTGTATATGTACTTTCTTTATAATTTTGTAAGTCTATCCTAGTAGTAAAAATGTATTACAAACTTATTTTAGATGGCTTGTTAGTATTGATTCATTAATTTATCATTTCAAATTGAACTTCAAGGTTTACATTGCTGTTTCTTAGCTGTGTTTTTAAGAATTTGGGTTGAGTTCCTTATCTATATAATGTCTTGAGATGTAGTCCCATTAGTTCACTGAGCATCTGAAAGAAGCTCCTCAATCTAAATATGATATTATTTGTCCTTGACATTTTGTCATCACTGATTTATGGTTTCAGAGGAAAAAAAAAACTAAAGAGAAGTTCTGACTAGAAAAACATTATATATATAATTTTAAACATAAATGTGGAAATAAATTTTCAAAATGAAGCTGCACATATTAATAGTAATATATAGATATAGATGTAAATATATCTCTGAAACCATCATCGCAACCAAAACAGGAAACCTAACATCTCCTTCACTTCTTCTCTCCACTTATTTATCCCTGCTTCCCTCCCCAGTTCCAAATAGCTATTGATTTTCTTTCTGTTGCTATAATTGTATTTTATAGAGACTATATACTGTTTGTTAATTTACTAGTTGTGTCTTCCCCTAGTGTCTTGTTGCAATTTGCTTCTACTTAGTAGAATAATAATAAACTCTACTAGTAGAGCTTAATCTAAACTTTACTATTTGTCTTTACTCACAATTGTAGATAGAAATTTAGTTGGAAATAAAAAGTGTAGCATTTCTGAAAGAATGTACTAGATTTGAAGTAAAGGTATATACATGGTTATGAATAAAGAAAAGGTATAACTTGCAGAAAGAAACTCCATTATAAGAGTTACCAAACATCATTATAATGATAAAATAGCAGAGCTTGTATGAAATGAAGCTTTCTTTATAATAAAATGAATTTGCATAGGTTTCTGATTTTCAATATGCTTGAGGTAAGATATACATATTTATCAGTGGACCCCTGGAAAGTATCAATTGAAATTTCTGATGTTAAGATTCATTGATTCTACTTCTTGCTAGCTCTTTCATAACCTAATGAATCAGGAAAGCCTCAGGAGATACTTGTAACACTGATCAACACGACATGTACCCCTTTACAGTTTTAAATTCCCAATGTGTGCCTTTTATAAAACAGGTATATAAACTTTCCAAATGAAGATTAGACCAAATAGCTCATCAGCACATGTGCACACACTTACACACACAAATACATATACAACTCATATTTCTATTATTCATTTAGGTTTTGGAACAACTACAAACTATGACAATTATATGAACACTTTCTGATTAATATCACCTGATATCTAACTGGATCCTTTTGAAGACAGAACATTTAACTGTGGGAAATGAATTGACCATGAAGTCAGAATGCCCTTCAAAATATTAGTGATGCAGACTAATAAATCATCAGGTTAGTTGGGCCCAACAGCAATCTAACTTATGATAGAAGTAGATCATCCAGGATTTATCCTAAGAGGGAGAGAGGGAAAACATTGGTTGTGGGAGCAAGTGCCAGGGGTTAGGATTGCACACTACCATCAGTCTAAGAACCGAACCTATTCATATTTTATTGACACTGATAGAAATCATAAAACTTCTGATACAGAGACAAAGCCTTTTTATTCATGTAGGTAGGCACTGTAGGTAGCAAGAGATTCTTGCTGACATTGATTCCTCTTACCCCTTCAAGTCCTAGTAGGACAATGCACAAGAGTAGAGGTGATTCTGTGTGTTGTATAACATCCTAGCTGAGGAAACACTGACTTTGGAGAATGCACTTTCTTTAAAATGAAACTTTTCCTGTTTCAAGGAGAAACATTATCTCTACCTTCAAGATTTCTCACAGAAAACAGAGTCCTGAGAAGTGGGCCATGGTAAATGAGGTCATGACCTTCTATTTTTGACATACCCAGGAAGACATGTAGGAACATGAGAAATCAATGGAATCTCCCAACAATACATTGTCCAGAACACGATGTTATACACCACAGTTTTGTCAATGGTTATTCCTCAGCTCACACTTATGGCCACATTAGGTAATTCTTTTTGTCCAATTATAAGAGGAAGGAGAAGCATAATTTTGAATCTTACATAAATTAGTTCATTATATGGATACAGATAAATAAAATTGAAGGATACTGTACAACAGCTTAATTCATTTGTGTGTCTGCAAGACCAGCAAGGAAAAAAATATTCCAAATGGGCTTAGTTCCATGTGGTAAATGTGGTCATCTATTATATATGGATGGAAAAATGACTTGATTTTGACTATATATACTGATTAATGGTCACTGGTGAATAACTTTTTAAGTTGATCAATAATCTGAAAGGATAAAGATTAAAAGTTTGGTCACTATGATAGGAGTTTGGGAAGAAGATGATACATGAAAAAGTACATAACGTATGACCAATATATCTTACATTAATATCCATCATAAGGCCTCTCTGGTGGTACAAGGGGTTAAGGACAGCACTATGAAGCTATCCGCAGCCACTGCAGCACGGGTTCTATCCCCGGCCAGAGTGCTACCCACATGGTGCAGCAGACCTCTCCTGTCTTGCCTGCTGCTCCCCTCAGCAGTGTATTTCAGTCAGTATGCCTATTCTATTCCCCACTCTGTCTTTGGTGAATCCTCTCACTCCCTGCACCTCTGGCCTATACCCCAGTTCTTGTATGCATAAATAAATAAATCTTTAAAAAATATATCCATCATAGAATATCCAACACAGATACATCCACATAAAAGTAATATCTTGGCCAGTAGCTATAAGGTAGCCACTGACATCAGCCCCCTAATGGAATGACACAGTTTGCTTATAAGGATAGAGAATATATTTGAACCCAAGAGCATGAACTCTCATTCAATGGTAATCAAGTTACTGCGATTGCATGGAGTCCTAATTGTCAGCATTTGTCAACAGGGACAAAAGGGCAAACCAGAACAAAGGCTATGTTCTCAACACATCACCATCTTAAAAAGTTCCAACCTGTCACCTAGGGACAACTTAAAAAGTTCCAACTTGGGCCTCCGTGGTGGAGCAGGGGTTTAAGACATAGCCTATGAAGCTGTCCGCAGCCTCTGCAGCATGAGCTTGATCCCCCGGCCGGCCAGGGGGCAACCCACATGATGCAGCAGACCTCTCTTGACTCACCCGTTGTTCCCCTCAGCAGTGTACTTCGGTCGCGATATGTCTGTTCTGTTCCCCATTCAGTCTCTGGTGAATCCTCTCACCCCCCACACCCCTGGTCTGTACTCCAGCTCTTGTATGCATAAATAAATAAAAATCTTAAAAAAAAAAGTGTAAGTGGATTCTTTTCACCTGACGATTAGTGAACGAGACACAGTCAGCATATAGGTTTACTTATATAGCTACCAAGGCCACCGATAGCATCCATCTCTGAGGGTTTTTAATAATATTTTATCTGGAATGCCAAGAACCAGCAGAATATGAAGAAATAAGGATTCTCCTTTCAAGCCTTTGTAGGGAGCATGATACTTGATCAACATCTTGATTTCAGGCAGCTAATCTCTGCAATGTGAAGGAATAAAATGCTGTTGTTTAAAGCTACCAAGTGTGGCAATTTGTTATTATAGCCATATATAACAAATACAGACACATGTAGGGAAACTCATATAGCCAAGCACTATGGGAACCTTCAATGAGTGAAGAAGATAGGTATTTTCATTTTTAGAACAGTTGGGGGACAAAGATTATAATTTCTCTTACTTATCTTACACTTTGAAGTAAGAGTACAGAAAGCGCCTAACCAATCTTCTGGGGAAACAGTTCACTGAAAAGAAATTAAATAAAATAAACATATGCAATGCAAAAGGAAGGTAGTGAATATAGCAGTGTCCAAATCTGCTCCCCTTTTAGTACTGTGATGCTCATTCTCCATCTGCAGGGAGTGCTGCTGGCTTCCTCTGAGTATTGTTTTTGTTTACAACTGTAAAGTCTCTTGAAGTTGAGAACTCCCTATGAAAGTGAATGTCTTCATCACAGTAAAACCTTTCATTATGTCCAATTCTGCTTTCTACTAATTTCAAGTTTTTACCCCGAGAGTATACATTAGTATGCTTACACATGTTTATGTTCACCTTGCCAGGAAATCAAATTTATCAATAGAGTTTTAAAATAAATCATCATCAAGGTAACGTTAGTTTTAAAGCATTATAATCTGACATCTGTGTACACAATGGCATGATCACCACCAAAAGTCTAATTTTGATCTGTTAATATTCAGTGGATCCTCATTGCCTGTTTCACTCAACTCCTAACCTTCTTTCCCACATGTAACTACAAGTCCATCTTTAATTATTTCTGGTAGTTAGGTATTATTTATCTAATATAATCCTTATAGAAACTGATGTGTCAGGTCATCCACAACTTAAATGCAAATTTAATAATTTAGAGGGTTTTTTTAGTAAGAAGCAAATAATGTATAGACATATGCACAGTATAATAAATCATTTTTCCCACATTGTTAAATTATCAGTCCTTTTTTTTAGTTCACTTACAGGTAGTTAAATATGTGTGGAATATTTTGGCTTTGGACCATACATTGTGCAGTCTGTTTCAACTATCCATATATTTTCCAACATCTAGGTTTTATAAGCCTATGAAGATATTTGGAAGTTATGGTTTATTCTCAGTTGTGTTACTAAATTTTGGAAATATTCAAAGAGATAGATTCTCTAGCTTTATGTGGAGAAAAAGAAAAAATAAATTCAGATGTTTTATATATATATGTATCTCTGCTCTGTGGCATATTTTTCTATAAAAATAATCACTGTGTCTGTATGTCTCTGGAATCTTTCATTTTCATGAATTCATTGGATAGCCTTTTCTGAATACTTCAAAGAAAGTGGTATATTGCTTCCTACACAATTGTTATATTTACATTTAAGTGGAACATGCATGGATTTTTGTATTAAACATTCAAGTCAAATATATGTAAACATATTTGCAACAAAGAAAGTATATTTCTAGAATCACTAATGTGTAATTTAAAATATCATATATTTGCCATTGAAAATGATATTACTGTATTTAAAATATTTTTATTATAAAAATATTTCTCCTTAAGGGAAATAATCGGTTGTGTCCAGAGCACTAAACTGTGGATAAATCCCCCAAAGAGATTATCTGGATCACTGGAGCTTTAAAATGTAGGGTAATCTCTTGCAAGGATTATTGGGTCTCTAGAGTATTTAAAATAACATGGAATAAAGGATTTAGTGCAAGGATTCTCTGAATATATTTTAATTCACGGTGAGAGAATTCTCTGAATATATTTTGATTCATGATAATAATAGGACTTAAAATTTTATATAAAAATTAAACTTAGGTCAAACTTCCACATTATAACATTCAAATAATACAATGTGTTTTTAGATGAGTCTGATGTTTGTATGTTTAGTGTTAGATCACAGTAGAGGACTGTGGGTGCCTTGGTAGTGAGTGAGGTGTGGTAACATACATCTAACAAGTTCTGATCCTGTACCTCTGAATGACATACTGTATTATAAACCAAGTTTACCTGAATTTAAAAATAAAGGGCCTCCCTGGTGGTGCAAGGGGTAAAGCACAGCACTATTAAGCTATCTGCAGCCTCTGCAGCACGATTTCAATCCCTGGCCAGGGAGGTGGCCCACGTGGTGCAGCAGATCTCTCCTGTCTCATCTGCTGCTCCCCTCAACAGTATATTTCAGTAGGTCTGCCTGTTCTGTTCCCTATTCTATCTCTGGTGAATCCTCTCACCCCACACCTCTGGCCTGTACTCCAGTTCTTTTGTGCATAAAAAACAAATCTTTAGGGCCTCCCCGGTGGCGCAGCGGTTGAGCACTGGGTTGCGAAGCTGCCCTCAGCCTCTGCAGCGCCAGTTCGATCCCCGGCTGCTCCCCGGCCACCGGAGGAGGGTCCCACATGGCGCGCAGACCTCTCCTACTGCCCGCTGCTCCATTCAGCAGTGTACTTCCGTCCTTCTGCCTGCTCTGCTCCCTGCTCTGGCTCTGGTGAATTCTCTCACCCTCCCGCGCTTCTGAATGTACCCAGTGCTTGTATAAATAAATAAATATTAAAAAAATAAATAAATAAATCTTTAAAAAAATACTATGAAACAATATAAATAAAAAGAATAATAATTGTATCTATTTGTAGCAAAACACAGCTCATGTTGTTCTGGATATTAGAGACTATGGCATATCCCTTAGTCCAATCACAAATGAAAATGATCAGATGACTGCTATCAAGTCAATACCCTTAGGGATTAAGCACACAAGCTGTTGTTGAAGAGATAGACTTGCACGTCTAGTTGTTTAATATGCAATTGGATCAATTTAATGTCTCATCTGTATTTTGATGTGCATATTAAGGTCATTAAGAATCTATTATGACTATAAAAGATGATAACCTACATAAAATGACAAGACAATATCTAGCGCACAAGCAGATATTAATGTCATTTTATATTTTCTCAGGTTGTTTTTTTAAAAAAAGATTCATTTATTTATGCATAGAAGAACTGGTGTTCAGGCCAGAGGTGAGGTATGGGGTTGAGAGGATTCACCAAGGCAGAGTGGGGAGCAGAACAGGCAGATCTACTGAAATACACTGTCGAGGGGAGCAGCAGGCGAAACAGGAGAGGTTTGCTGTGCCATGTCGGTAGCTCCCTGGCCAGCCAGGGATTGAATTCCTGTTGTAGACAGCTACACAGTGCTATGCTTAACCCCTTGCACCACCAGGGAGGCCCTTGTTTCTCAGGTCGTTACATAATACAACACAAGAAAGAAAACTTGTTGAAAAACTTGATAAGTTATGCTTACAAAAGTTATGTAAATATTTAAGGAAAAAAATTTAGACTAAATTTAAGATTAAAGTCCATATTTATATTTTTCCAAGACGTAAATTAAACTTGTTATTCAAAAGCATTCATTTGTTAAAAATATATCATGAATCGCCTTTATATGAGAACTAACTTTGTAGTAGCCAAGAACTGTGACTCCATAGACTACAGAAAGTGTAAAATGATGGAAAATATGGATTACATATTTATTCAACATGAAGTCAGAAACTAAAAAGATTCAAAATAATTCTTCACTGTGAGTGTGACAAACTGGCCCCCCCTCTGAACTAATTTTGCAATATGTTGTTTAGAATATAAAATACACAATACACCGTGCTGATGCCCATCTTCATTGTGAGCTTTAAAATCTTATAAATTTATATTTAATTCAGATCAATTTGTGACATTTCTAGACATTCCACTTTACATTAATTTAACAGTATGCAATTATAATTTATATGTATTTTTTAATTATCAGTTTATGAATGATGCTACAATGGTATCTATTCTCAACTGAAGAAAGGTAATAAAAAAATAAATAATCTTTACTGACACCAATACTAACTGAATTGGGCAAAGGAAACAAAAACATATTCATGCTATGAAAACATCATCTTAGCAATTTCTCTGAAGTCAGGTGGAATGAATCTGCCAAATGAAAGAATGTGAGCCACAGCTGCTGCCCAAAATTGATCTATTTAGTAGAACATATCTGTTTAATCTTTCATGATGGATCATGACACAAAAAGCATCTTGACATGAACTGAACTTGACATTTGCCAAATTAATTTCTCATTTTCTCTCCAGAAACAAGAAATGCTGTTAATTTGCAGCATATTCACATCATATACCAACATTTATGTAATTACATAACATATGGCAAATGATAAAATGGTCTATGGGATATTGTTTTCAAAACGAACGCTCATTCAAAGAGGACTTAACTACTCAATTTTAGCTAAGTGTCTCTATGTAATCTCAGCAAAATACTTGTTTTTGAATACATTTATTTTCATTATTTTTTAACTTTAACTCATCAAGGCTTATTTTTCTAGTTTTTAATCTAGCCACATAAAATTCATGTATTCTCATATTAAAATGGAAAGGTAAACAATAGAAATTATAGTAATAGTAATAATTCAAAATGTCTTTGGCAATGTTTTTTTTTATTTTTTACAAATGAATATATGTATGTCTGCATTGTGTGGTTTTAAACAAAGAATATATTAATGTTATGGTTTAATAAGATAATTCTGAGAATCAGGTGCACAGAAAACTAGAAAGAGGTAAATCCACAATCATAGCAACCAGTTAGAGAGATAGTTGAAGACTTTAAATAAAAAATAATGCATTATTCGTGTGTTTCAGTACATGGAAAAAATATGCATTTAAGAGAAGCAAAGTTTTAGGTAAATATCATGTGTTAAATTTGTGAAAGAAGGAAAAAAAGACATAAGTTAAAGAAAAACAAGGAGTGAAAGAAGAGAACTGAGATTTGTATGTAAGAGAATTTTCATTTGAAAATACTTCCTAAGCCACAGGTATTAGAAAAAGGAAATAGAAATAGAATCTTCAGGAGCTAGAATATCCAACAGAATGTCACAGTTTTCTTGCAATATTTACACGATACTGCAGCTTGGAGTTGCCAGAACAGCTGAAAGATGAAGAAAATTGCATAAAGGAAGGGCTGCAGATGGAGAAGTCCAAATATTGATATAAACTCCATAATTCTTGGCTGAACTCATAATGAACTGTGCATTTATAAAGGAGAATCCACAAAATTACTGGAAGGTAACATTTGATCTACTGGGGAAACTGAGTTGAAAATTTTATTTTTATTTTTTAAATTTTTTTAAAGATTTATTTATTTATGCATACAAGAACTGGAGTACAGGCCAGAAGTGTGGGGGGTGAGAGGATTCACCAGAGACAGAGGGGGGGACAGAACAGGCAGACTAACTGAAATACACTGCTGAGGGGAGCAGCGGGCAAGACAGGAGAGGTCTGCTGCACTAAGTGGGTAGCCCTCTGGCCAGGGATTGAACTCATGCTGCAATGGCTTCGGATACCTTAATAGGTTGCATCTTAACCATTTGCACCACCAGGGAGGCCCTGAGTTTACAATTTTAATCCAGCCACAATGACTTCTTTGTAGGACAAAATCAACACATTTTCAGGAGAACACAGCAAATATATTACTATTCACAATATTGTGGCCAAATATATTTTTCAAAATATAAAGTTTTTATCATCAGGGAAATACAAATCAAATCCACAATGAGATATGACCTCACAGTTTTTAGAATGGCCTAAACCAAAGAGAGAGAGAGAGAGAGAGAGAGAGAGAGAGAGAGAGAGAGAGAGAGAGAGAGAGAGAGAGAGAGAAAGAGAGAGAGAAGAGAGAGTGAGACTAAAACAAGTGTAGTTGAGAACATGTAGAAAAAGAGACCCTGGTACACTACTGGTGGGAATATAGACTGGTCCAACCCCTGTGAAAAACTGGGGTTGCAAAATACTAAAAATAGATTGACAATAAGATTCAGCAATTCCACTTGTAGGTATCTATGTGAAAAATGCCAAAAAAATACCCCAAAACCCACCCTCACTAATTTGAAGGGATACATGCATTCCTATGTACATTTCAGTACTACTTACAAGAGCCAAGCTTTGTAAATAAGCTAAGTGCCTGAAGACAGATGAATGGATTAAGCATGTGGTATATATACAAAATGGAATCATATTTAGCTACTAAAATGAAAAAAAGAGAGATAAACTGTTGTCTTTTATAACAAGGATAGAACTGGAGGGGGATTGTGCCAAGCAAAATAATTCTAAACCAGAAAGAAAAATACTAGATAGTGTCACCAATATGTGCAATAAAGAGAAAAAAAAACAAGGGGGTAGGAAAAAAAAACAACAATAACAAATTCTAGAAATCTAACTGTTAAACTGAGGCTAACAGAGGTGGATGGAGAACAAAGTAGGAATGGAGCAGAGTGGATTATAGTGAAAGGCTTTCAGTGTCTTGGTGGTAGGGTGTGGTATGGTAACATACACTGAAGAGTGTTGTGACCCTATACCCTAAATCATATACAGTGTTGTAAACCAATCTTATCGTGATAAAAAAGAAGCTAAAATTGTACTAATTAGGAAAGAACTTCACAGCTTAATAGAAAACAAGAGATGTCTCAGGTGACAAAATTTCAAAATGGAGATGTTAGCGTTATTATCAAATATATATTCAACTACTAAGAGGAAATATGGTCTGATATAAAATATTGATGAACAGATATAAAATATTGCCCGAAACACTAAAAATATAGAGATGATAGATAAATAGTTAATAGGTAGATTTCAAAATCTCAAAGTGCAATGAATCAAATAATACATTTATTGGATGGATTTAACCAGCATTTTGGAAATAGCAGATCATATGGTTGGTGACCCTGGATATAAGGATTTTCTACAGAGAAAATTGAAAGAATATGAAAATAACTAAGCAATATGTAAGATCATATCAAACCATAGATAGAAAACAGATAAATTATGATAGATACAAATATGATAGACAGATAAATAAATAGATACACAGATTGATAGGTGGTAAGTAGATAAAACCTGTCTATCATCTATATATTTATCTTTTATCTATTACCTATTTACATGTCAGATATCACAAAATTTAGAAACATAGGGCAAAAATTATTTTAAGAAACATTGGCTGAATAGTTCCCAAAATCTATTTTAAAAAATTAGTTAATAGATCTAAAAATTTCAACCCATTCAAAGAAGGAATAAACAAAGGAAAAAAAAACACCTAAGCTTATAGTGAAACTGTTGAAAATAAAATCAAACAAAAAGAATTAAATCTTGTGTATTGTCAGAAAGCAGAGAAAAGTAATCATTATTATCTATTGAAGAAATACAATGAAGCTGACTACTAATCAGAATAATGGAAACAATAAGTCAAAGTAATGAAATATTCAAAGTACTGATTTAAAACATAAAAATAAGCAGTATCTTTTATATGATTTTCAATTGTAACAATTAATCACAGGCAATGAGAGAGAGGGATCAGTATACTATAAGAAAAAACACAGAAAGATTTTTTAACTGAAGGAAAATAAAATCAGATCTGGAAGAAATGAGCAATGGAAATGGGAATTTAAAATCATAATGTATGTTTTTTTTTTTAAATATATGTGAATGTAACTTATGCAACAATAACTATACAAAGGACAGGGCAGTGACTTGAATTATACTATTAAAAGTTTCTTACATTTTATGTAAATTTGTAAATTATTAACAGTAGACATATTTGATAGATTAATGATGCATATTATAATACCTAAATAAAGAATTCAAGAGTAATTAAAATGCAATACTAATTTTCTGTTAACCTGGAAGAAAGCAGAAAAGAATAACCTAGGAATAAACCATGAGAAAAATAGAAAACAAAAACAAAATTACAAATCTAAAACCAAGCAATAATTATATTAAGTTGAAATATACCATAAATCACAAATAAATAGCTTTGCCATTTACTAGTAATGTGGGTAAGTTACTTTATTATGTGCACCAATTTTTTTCATTGGTAAATAATGATGCAATACCAGTATTTATTTTATAACTAAATTTGAGAATTAATTAGGTTATTATATGTACAGTTCTTTGAAAAACTCTGTGGCACATATTAAGTAACCAGTACTTGATATTTTTATTAGCACATCAGTATATGAGTTCTTCAGAGCAACCGAAACAATAGGATGTGTGTATATATGTGCGTGTATGTCTAGAGATTGTATGTGTATATATGTGTATATGTGTATTTAGTATTGTTACAGGGCAGGGAGAGGGGCAGCCCAAACCCCACAAACCTGCCTATTCTATATAGGGTTCTGCCATCCACAGCATTAACACAAAACATGAGATTTTAATGGGAAGGAACTTTAATACAATTAGGAAACAATACAGGAAAGGCAAAGAATCTAGTTTCTAAATCAAGCACCCAAAGTTACCCATCCCCTCGTGGGTAAAACTCCATCCAAATGGGATTGGCCTAGAGCAAGGCCCCAAAGCCTGTCACAAGTCTAAAGCATCTTCGAGTGGGGACCCACAGAAAAGGGTCAGAAACAACCAAAGAAGCCCAGAAGGAAAAGACCAAAATCAAAATCAAGATAAAAGCTGCCACTGTTTCCTCCCCACAGGTCTCACCCACATCTGTGTCACCCCGTCCACAACCAAAAGACAAGCACAGTTTCTTCATGTGTCTCTAAGCTCCATGTGCCTCTTCCAGGTCTCCTTCTGGCTCCATCCTGTTTCCTTCCTCAGTCTCCTCTGCAGCTTCTTCTCTCCCTGCTCAGCTCCACCCTCCCTTGGGTGGGGCAGGAAACCTGGAACCTCCCCCTTTCCTGGTGACCACCCTGTTACAATCCCCCCTTTTAATTTTTATTCCACCATATCTATGGTGGCACAGATTTCAGGGTGTAGTCTTAGGAGACAGTCTTTTTTCAGGGTTACAATGTGTTTAAGAGAAGCAACAATTAGTCAGCAGCATTGTCCATGAATGTCCAATATGACAGTTTTCCATTACTGGAAAATAGTCCATTATCCAAGCCAAAAGAAAAAAAATCTGGAGCATTTTCTGGGGCATCTGGGTTTATATCCATGCGGTTAGGGTACGTTTGAATTGGATCCTCATTAGCTCCTTGTTCGAGTTGTAATATTTTGTTAAAGTTTTTTTGTTTGGGGATTCCCTGCTGCAGTCCTACCAATAAACATTTTTTGTACAGATCCAATATCGCCATTCCTCCATTGTTAGGGTCCCATCCAGGATCTACCTCTAGGACACAACCTCTGGCTCTGGGGATTGTCTATCCTGTTGGTGGCGACGGTCAGCCTCCTCCCTGGCTTTTCTGAATACCATTCTCTGCTCATCCAGAGTTAATAAAGTATGCAACATGGACTGTATATCTGCCCAATTAGGGCGATAGAGGCAAACAAGTTTACCATCCTCTTAGGAGCCTGCCAGTACGAGGGAACAGAGCTCCTCCAATTTAGGAGGTCTGCAGTACTAAAAGGACGGTGCGATCAAAAGTATCCAGCAGGTCACCTACGTTCATTCAAGCCACCCATTGGCATCTGGTAAAGAGGAAACTGTCCTGCCTCAGGGTGATCCTTCCTGCCAAAATGGGTGCTGCGTCTAGTGTGGGGAGGAGACGCCATTTTAGTTTCCTTTCCAGAGGGCAGTGGAGGATGTGAAGCCTCAGGAGTCTGCACAGGAGGGGCCTTGTCACATGGAGAAGGATTTTGTCCTGATGTATTTAAAATATTTAAAATATGATGCCCCTCCTCTTCTAACTCTGCCCTCTGACAGTCCTCATGGGAAGGGGAAGGTTTATCCTTTCTCTGTGCCATCAGCTGAGCCTCCGCCATATCCAATTTATGGAGGGTGACCTCTATCCGGTCCTGCTTACTTTTAAAAGCTTGATCTTGTATGCTTTTAAAAGCTGACTCAAAAATGTTACGGTTCTCATCCCTCATACACTTAATAGTTAAATCAAGGGACTGATTTTGTTGTTGTATGGCCATGTTAAGAGTCTGAATTTGTTGTTGCATGGCTAAGTTAAGAGCCTGAATGTGCTGTTGCACCTTCTCAGTATGTGAAGTAGAACATCTACCTCTCCTAGAAACAAGAATGTAGCAAATGGCGCTTACACATATTATCAAAAAACACCCAGAAGCACAGACTGTAAAGGGATGGCTTGTAAACCACCCATGTATGTATACAATAGTAAAATCACATGCCATACACCAGGCTTCATCAAATTATTTACATTAATGAAACTGGTGGTAATATTTAATGGAAGAAGGCTACTTAAATTCAAGGCTGGAAGGAAACTGAAAGAACTTCAAGCTAGGGGTGAAACTGTACAAGCTCATGGTTGAGGCCATATTTGAGTCAAAAACACACCCACAAGAGCTGTATGCACAGGAAAAAACAGACTTTTCAGGACTTGAGAAAAAGATCACACTGCGAGTCCTGCAGACCTAGTGTGCTTATGGTGACCAACGCAAGGAATGTTACTTTGGGCTGGTCAACCACGGGTGTAACTTGGAAATCACGTTGGGGGCCAAACTGTCATAGGGCAGCCCCGACACAAAACAGGTTGCCTGACTGTGGGTCCTTAACAACGTGCTTAAAAGGACTTATCAATACTGCAGGCACACACGAAAGGTTAATAAAAGGTTTATTTACAAGGCAAGGGCAAATGAGGAAATGTACAACTCAGGGAGAAAAGTGGGAGACAAAGTTTGAAATGCGCCCTACCCGATCCACCGATCTGGAATCCCAAATGGCACTCTGAGAGCTGGCTGCAAGCCAGGAGCAGTGAAGTCAGGAGGCGAGCAAGAGAGCGAGCCCCCCCCAAGGCCCACGTGTTTGGTTTTTATAGCAAACCTGGCTTCTTAACTCCACCCTCAGGTCCCAGCCACCTTCTCTTTGATGGTGACGGGATTTGTCTTTCCCAATGTCTTGATGGCTTTGGTCTGGAGTGGGGGTGGAGTACACAAAGCCTGCATGGAATTAGCTCAGGACATCCTTTCACCCTAACAGTATTAATAGATAAATATGTTGAGTTCCAAAATAAGTAAATTTAAATAAAATCATTATTTGTGTAAATACTAGAATTTATATTTTGATTTATCATGTTTTACAGTATGTTTAATTGGTGAACAAATTTATAAGCATTATCCTTAGACTGGAATATCTCTTGGTGATAAAATTTCTCTAAGGAAATTTATAAATCTACTGGAAAGCATCAATAGATGTTAGTGCAAGTTATTATTTTTTTTTTCTGAAAAGGATTGGTATTTGTATTTTCACTATTAGGAAAATGTGTTAAGAAATTGTTACTACACTAAAAAAATAAGTTGGAGATGAATTAAGAGTTTAGGTAAAAATAACTTACAACATAATTTAATGTGATGTTAACCTCCCCAAAATATGATGTGAATCTATTTCATATTAATTGCCACAGACCCTAAAATTTTATTTCCAGCATGATCTGATGAATTTTTTTCTGTCTTTGCTTAACAGACTTTGTTTTGAATCTAACTTAACAATATTGCCTGAAGGTATGTAACTTTAAAGCTTTATTGCAACAAGAAGCATTTAGTTTGTAGGAGAAGAAGGATGAAGGAAAACAAGTTGTTTGCTTAGAGGCAAACATTTTCAAAGAGCCTAATTAGTAGAACTGAAAACAGTACTTTGGATTCAAAATTAACAGGTCACTATATTATTAGCTTGGGATTGGAAAACTTCAAATGACCTCCTGAGTATTTATATTCAAAGATGTTGAAGAATTAGATACTTCTTCACTTTTATATCCATTATAACTTGTATATAACACATAAGTATATTATATATTTGCTTCATGTTTTTTATAATACTCATGATATATATATTTTACACATTAACACTGTTCATAGTCAATAAAACATTCTGGTTTACTCACTGGAAAAGTTACTAAACAAAGAAAACAGGATTTTATATTTTGTGTATTCTTATCCTAAACTATCTTTCTTCATTTTAGATCATATTCAAAAATGTTTATGTTACTCATTTACCAATCAGTAAGATCTTGAAATTACCTATTCTCTCCCTCACAGCCTTTCACTGAGGTACAATTAGTGTTTTTTTTTTTTTTTCCCTATAATTTTCCTCCTTTTCTTCCTACAAGCTACATAACATTTTGGTTTAGCTAGCAATTGTCTTTGCTTTTCTGACAAGGCTGTAGCTATCTAGCTCATTAAATCAGTGAATATTCCTTTATTTGTCATCTGTCCTATTCACATTGTTTCTTCTTCTTTTTTTTTTTTTTTTGAAGATTTATTTATTTATTTATACAAGCACTGGGTACAGTCAGAGGCGCGGGAGGGCGAGAGAATTCACCAGAGCCAGAGCAGACAGTAGAACAGGCAGAGTGATGAAGTACACTGCTGAGGGGAGCAGCGGGCGGCAGGACAGGTCTGCGCGCCATGTGGGACCCTCGCCCGGTGGCCGGGGATCAAACCGGTGCTGCAAAGGTTGGGGCCAGCTTCGCAATCCAGCGCTCAACCGCTGTGCCACTGGGGAGGCCCCACATTGTTTATTCTTTAAAGAGGGGTTTTTATAAAAAAGCCAGGCAATGTAAGCAGTCAAAGAAGAAGTCCCGTTCAGGCAGGCACATGTCTAGCAGGGATGTGTACAGGAATTATGCAAGATCACATTTGATTTTTGTGGAAGAATAGTGTATAATGGAGGACACTCTAATCTATACCTGATGTAGGTGCCTAATTTTATCTGAGGGAATTTTAAAGAATGAACTATACAGTTTAGCAGAGGCTGTCAATGTCTGACTTTCTCCCTCAGCCTTTATGATTTCTGTGCACGCTCACCTGACCTCCAACAGCCAGAACTTGAGTCTAATTCCCAGGGCATTTTTCTCTGACTGCCAAAACTCATATTGCTTATTTATGCTGGCAGCCCAAATGGATAAGCTTTTAATGCCTCTCATCGGGGGAGCCCTCAAATAATGGCAGACAGGAATTAGTATATTAAATATCCAAGGTCCCTCAGAGTGGAGATGGGGTAACTCTGAATTATCTAAACTGTCATTAATTTATACTAAATTGTCACCAGTGCCCTGTGGAACTAAAACCAAGTTACCTACAGTAGTAAATTCCTTGATAACCCCCCTTTATTAATTTCCATTCTCTGTCCCAATTACTAATTCCTGCACCCATTATTTCCTTGTATCACTTTTCAATGAATTACTTATATTTAATATTTTTTTTCAGACTCTGTTTTTTGGGAACCTAACTAAGGCACTTATTTCTGTCCTTTGCCCAAATGAGAATTTTGATGTTCCTCCTGGGAAAGAGAAATGCCTGAATTTAAATATTCTTTTACTTGGAATCTCCTTGTGGGTTTTATTAGCTCTTCTTTCTGAACTATGGAGCTTCATTGCTTTTCCAACTATCCTGCTGGGCCCCAACCTGTTTTCTGTTGAAGTCCAAGGTCACTGCTAGTGGAAGGTGCAGTTCCATTACCCTTGGGGAACTCTTCCTCCCAGAGCTGAGAGGTGTTTAAAATTCAACCTTAGACACCATTATTGTCTTTTCCTGTAGCCTTGAATCTTTTCCCTGACTAAGAGCCTTAGGACATTGCTCACTGGCTTGTGCTCACAAAATGAATCAATCTCTCTCTTACTCTCTTACTCTCTCTCTCTCTCTCTGTGTTTTCCTCTCTCTCTCTCCCAGCTGTAGGGAGGGAATTTCACTGAATGCCCCTGTTCTCAGAATCCTCTTTGCTACCCCTCTTCTTGCCATGTGGAACCCTCCTCACAGGCACCATTATGCAGACCCAGCTATGCCTGAGACAGGGCAGGAGAAAGAACTAATGGTAATAAGTAGGGATGGAGATAAGAGAAAATTTAACTGTGAGTTAAGCTATAAGGACAACTGATATATACATTTTTTAATTGAAAGGATGAGACAAAAGATATCCAACACACACAGCAGGTAGATATCCCCTACCTGCTGAGGGGATCTTGGTTTGTGACAGTAAGTTATACTTTCTGTAATCACTACAAAGTATACAAAGTTCTTTCACTTTCATGTCACTGAATAACCCCTTTTACTGGCAGATATTGAATATATTCACAGAGGAGAAAGCAGACCAAAATGTATACGACAAATTGTCTCTAGTCACACAGCTATAAGCTGAAGATGGAAAGTCTAGTATGTGTACAGATTTTTAATTATGATGTGAAATTTAATTATGATTATATAATAAATTATCAACTTATTAGGATAAATGATAAAACTATTTCAAATAGATTTTTTCTGTTTTCTGCTAGTAACGGTGTAGCAAAAGCAGCAATAATTTTTATTCCAACTCTGAAAACTAATACAATTGTAATACAATTTCTAGTTCTACCTTCCCACCTTGGGATAAAGCTAATTTCCTTTAACCATCACTATTGTAGATGTCATGAGTCATATAATGATGAAGAGAAGTCCAACTACACAGACACAATTCATTTCTCATTTGGATTCTTGAGTTTCAACAAGTCTACACATATGCATAATTTCATAACTTATAATTGGAAATTAAATTTCAGAGAACAGTTTTTGGATTGCCTGATATTTTAAATAGCAGAATTAATAACTTGTAGCTCAAACGTAAGAATATTATCTGGCAACCATATTCATTAAAAATAAGATTTTGTTTCAATTGTTATCAAATGTCATTTAGTATCTATAAATCTGTTTTGATATTAACAGATTTGATAATAAACCTTCCCCATTAATACTTAACTCTACAATGAATATATTAGTTCATATTATAAAGAGATTAAATAAAAATTCTAATTCTCCTTTTTATTAATATAAATTTTAATAAGGATAATGTAAGTTATAATGAAGACAATTATTAACTTTCAGACTTATGTGAAAAAGCCTTATTAGTGAGATATTCTTATATTCTGAGATACATAAAAATGAAAATTTGAAGATTTATAAATATATTTATTTTCTCTGTATGAGAAAATGAATTAAGAGGTAAATAAATGAACTGTAATGGTTAAAAGGATGACATTACTCATGACATTGGAATAAAACACTAAAACTTTCTTACTAGTATCTTTGCAAATATATTCTTATATGAAAATACTCATAAACATTGACAAAGAAATTTTATAATTCATTATATATGTTTATTTGGCAGCAGGGACCATGAATAAACAGAGGAAGCAAAGATATGTTTATATGCAACCACCTTGTATTACAAATCCCAGTATGACTTGCAGGAGCGCTACTGAGAAAGAGGCAGAGCTGAGCAGCCTCTACATAACATGGGAGGCAGGTTCTTTTGCTTCTGTGGTAAGACTTGCACCTTGATACCGCTGGGAAGTAGAAATGAAAGAAGACACATGGAGGGGAGAAATGTGGGGAGGCTACTGTCCTGGTCCTTGGCAGAGACAGTAGCAGCTGCTGTCCTTTCTTTGTGGTGGATTATTTTGCAAATTGTGAATTCTGACTCTCTCCTTTTGTGCAAGCTTTCTAGGTCCTGCCTAACCCTTTCTTCTGGTTCCCTGTCAAAAGGTGCCTTAGAATTGTGTGAAGCTTTCATGCCTCAGTGGCACCACTTTGGGGATGATACTCTTTGGCTGGGCATTTACCCACAGGGGAATGGGTAATTTAGGGGGGGTTAGGAATATTAGGAATACTCTTTCTTCTCTTCTTTTTGTGCAGAGATTCTATTAAAGAGCTATCACATTAAGAGTTTGCTTCATATGTCTTTACATGTTTGATGACAGGACCCCACTGAGTGTGCACCCCTTAAATTTACTGTCCGATGCTCTTTGTCACATGTTAACAAAGTAAAATACAAATTCCTTAATCTTATTTATATTAACTCCATATTCCAAATGTAAGAAAACAGCTATAAAAATCTGCTACTAATTTTCTTAATTGTTCAATTCAAGTACATATGTATAGCAATACCAGAATTGTGAACCCATTGTTAATAGCAGGGAAACAACTTTATAACAAAGGCATGATGCCTATGCAGTTTCTTTTAACTTACTCTTAAAGACTTCACTTATTCAAAACTAATTATCACATTTTCCTCCCACCCCCTTCAGGGAAAATGTTTCATACTCATGTAACACAATGACATTAATTTGTCATATTTGTAATGTTTCATACTCATGTAACACAATGACATTATGATATCATATTTGTATTTGCATACATAAGGATTTCACTCTCTGTTGTATGAAGTACTGTGGGTTTTGACAAATGAACAGTATACATTCATAACTAAAGTACCAAACAGTATTTTTAGTGTTGCCCCAAATTCCCTGTACTTGACCTATTCAACTGTCGCCTTATATGCCCTTATCGTCAACCCCTGACCTACTGATTTTTGGTCATTGCTATAATTTTGAACTTTCCAGAATGTCTAGTAGCTGAATTATAGATCATGTTGTTTTCTCAGAATCATTTTTTCACATGAAATATGTTTATTTCTTTCATTTTTTTTGTTGATTGATAGCTCATTTTATTCTATTGCTAAGTTTCCAAAATATAGATGTACCACAGTTTGTTTACTCATTCACTTATTGGAGGACATATTTTGTTGCAGCCAATTTGGAGTATTTATGAATAAATCTGCTATAAACATTCACAAGAAAGTTTTTGTGTGAACAGAAGTTTTCAAATTAGTGGAATCAATACCTAGGGTCATGACTGCTTAATGATAAGCTAAGATTATGTGTAATTCCACAAGAAACCATTAAACATTATTCCAAATTACTGTGTTCTTTGCATTCTGACCAACAATGAATGATTATTTTTGAAGCTGCATATCTTTGCCAGAAGTTGGTATTGTTGGCTATTTTGGATTTTAGCCATTCTACTATATGTATAGTAGAATTCATTGTTATTTTAATTTGCAATCTTGCACTGACAGATGATATTGAACATCATTTCATATGTTTATTTCTACCTCAATACCCTATTGTGTGAGGCATCTGTTGGGATCTTTTGTTTAATTTTTAATTGGGTTGTTTGTTTTATTATTGCTAAGTTTAAAGTATTTTTGTACATTTTGAATTTATGTCCTTTTACAGAAAAGTGTTTTGCAAATATTTTCCCATGACTGTGAATAAAATTTTCAATTTTCTAGCAGTGTTCATTTTTATTAACAGAAGTTTTTAATTTTAATCATGATCAACTTATTTTTTATCAATTATCATACTATTGATGTTGTATGTAGTTCCCTAAATCATAATGCTATCTTTGCAATTCTGTACTTAACTAGAAGTCAACAGTGTAGGAAATAATGCTTTTAAACAATATCATGGCTTTTTACTCTACCTTTATAGTAAGTCTCAAATCATAAGCCACTTAGCCACGGGTTTTAGAATGTTTGTTTACATTTTTGAGGAAAAATGCAAAAATATGTATTTATTATAACTTTCCCCATTATTTCATATGCATTCTATAATTTGAGAGACTTTGATCTCTGATAATACAATCTAATTCATTCTTTTCCAGAGACCTGAACTAAAACATAGCTCAGGTATTTATCTTTGTCAGTGTGTAAGATCACAAAGCTCATGAGCTTCCATCACATAAAAAGATAGAATTTTGAATTGCTCTTTTCACCTTAATGTTCATATCTTTGGAGTTTCAAGTCAGACTTGCATACTTATACATAGCTTGAAATAATTGAAATTAATGAATCTTTACTTTCTGTTTTGGTTATCTTGGTAAGCATTATAGTATTATCATGGTTTTAAAACTATACTCAATGTGATTGTCATTCTAATATGTATTTTCACGTGTGTTTTTCAACCACAGAAGTTTGACACAGTTACTAATACATTCAGCTGCTGCCTGGAGACCTTTAAAAAAAATTTAAAATAAACACTGGCATATCTGAATTTCTTTACATTCTACATTATGCATCCTATTTAACATATTACTCCTTTAATACTAAAATTGACTAATAGATTGCATTATATAAATACCATATAAATACCATATAAATACCACTTGCTACTGCTTCCAAGGTTAACTCAATAGCTAATCCAGTTTCCTAGTACGACTTTTCCTACTCTCCCTGGATCTGGCTTCTGACTTCTGAGCAAACCTGTTGGTTGAATGGTAACATTTTGACAGTCAATTTCTCAAAGTGATATAAATTGTGAAAACGGAATTTCTATATAACATACAATGCCAACTTTTGTTTAAAAACTGTTCTAAAACATTTCACATAAGTTGCCACCAATTTGAATTTGGTTATATTTAAAAATGATTTCATGAGATTTTTTCCTATCTATCTATCTATCTATCTATCTATCTATCTATCTATCTATCTATCTATCTATCTATGTATCTATCATCACAGCATATGATTTCCTTGGAGGGAATCTCTTTTGAGTCTATCATTTTTGTTACTTGTGATCATAATGTCAAGCATAGAGATATACTATATAAGATGCTTTTTTTTAACTTGCTGTATTCTTATTTATGAGACTATATAACTTTCTAATGATTTTAAGTATTCCTAAAATGGAATAATGGAGATTTTTTTTTAAATTATTTATTTATGCATACAAGAACGGGGGTACAGGCCAGAGGTGCGGGGGGTGAGAGGATTCACCAGAGACAGAGGGGAACAGAACAGGCAGATTGACTAAAATACACTGCTGAGGGCAGCAGTGGGAGAGTCAGGAGAGGTCTGCTGCGCCATGTGGGTTGCTCCCCAGCTGGGGATCAAACTTGTGATGCAGTGGCTGCAGTAAGCTTCATAGGTTGTGTCTTAACCCCTTGTGCCACCAGGGAGGCCAGAATGATGGATATTTTTAATCTTCACTTTTTTTTTTAATTCTCTCATTTTTTGTATACAAGAGCTGGGGTACAGGCCAAAGATGCAGGGAGTGAGAGGATTCACCAGAGACAGAGTGGGGAACAGAACAGGCAGACTGACTGAAATACACTGCTGAGGGGAACAGAGGGCGAGTCAGGAGAGGTCTCCTGCCCTATGTGGGTTGCTCCCTGGCTGGCCAGGGATTGAACTCATGCTGCAGAGGCTGTGGATTGCTTCACAGTGCGGTGCTTAACCCCTTACGCCACAGGGAGGCCCTATATTCACTCTTGATACACAAAAAGAGGCAAAATATTTTAAGTAAATAACTGTCTACATTCTCATTAATCTGTTTGTAGTAATCATGAATATAAGAAAAATAAATTGTGCTTAACATCTAATCTGTTTATTTGACTTAAAATCATGAACATTTCCCAGATTTATATAGGTATCATTATATATCATATATACATATATATGTATCATTTCATGTACATTTCCTAGATTTATATAATCTTATGAATTTATATTTAAATAAATACTGCTTTAAATCAGAATTTTCTCTCCTCTTCTCCCACTATCAAAAGATACCTGTTAATGGGTCTGAATTTATTTACTTTTCAGTTCAAGAAGTAATTGTGAATTCTAAGTTTGTGAATTGCTGAAAGAAAGAGATGGATGGTTTAGGTTTCCTTAGAAAATGCCAGTGAATCTTTGAACATATACCAGTGATGACTGGCTACTCAGCAGCCTATTACTAGTAGAATTTTAATTTCAAAGTAGAATAATAAGAGTTGACTGATATCTGCCTGTGCACGTTCATAAGTGATAATCAGTATAGAATTACTCGTCGGTGGAGGCTTATGTCATAACTTGACTGTCTAAATGATGAATATATAATGAAATTAAGCAGAATTGAGACAGATGGTTCTAACTTTTGATAAATGTGCATATCTTCATAATTAGATAATAAGTCCATTGCCTGGAAGATCAATTGGGACATAATAACTTTGAAAACTAAATCATTTCATTGTTTGGCATTTATGAGACATGGTAAAAAGCAAATTTTATTTTAATTTACTTAAAATATTGCTTATTGTTTTCCTAAGCACTTGATTAAAAATGGAAAAGCAAAGATTGTCAGTTTGTATCCTTCTCATATCAAATTATTTACTTTATTTTAGAGACTTTAGGAAATCATTTCAAGACAGGATTTTGTAGAATAACGGCTTCCCCTAGGTAAGAGAGAGAGAAGATAAAATATTAAAACTATTTTAAGCCAAATACCAGACATTAATGGGACAGAAAATGTGAATAGCACTGTAAAATTTAACTGCTTCTTTATTCTATTTATATACATTTATGAAGTAAAAGCAAATCAGTATCTTTATTTTTCTAGGAAGAGATTCTAGGAAGAGATTTGATGTATTCATATTTGCATTTTTATATTTATTAAGTATTTTCAAATAAATACAAATACAAGAATTAGTAACATAAAATATATTAAAAATTTGAATTGTGTGTTATGAAAGCAAGATAACCAAATAAGATATCTCCAACTCATATCTCCCTTCAAGAAAAATTTGGCATCCATTCATGGACAAAAGTGCCCTTTTGGGAGCTGTGGGATCACAAAATACTCAAAAGGACCTGGGAGAGATTCACCTACCTGTACATTAGATAACAGGCATACAGACCTCGATACCAGCTTTGTGCCATGGAGAGGCCTGTAAACTGATTCTACCCCCTTTCCTTCCTGGTCTGGGAGTCCTTGGGAACACTAACTTAGAAAATAGCACATGGATAAAACAGTCTTCAAAGAAGTTCAGAATTCTGAGCCTCCCGGTGGCCGCGGTGTTAAGTCTCAGCATTATCACTGCTACTGACTGAGTATGATCCACTGCCAGGGAGCTAACCCACATGGCACAGCAGACCTTTCTGGTCTCACCTTTGCTCCCCTTAGCAGTGTACTTCAGTAAATCCACCTGTTCTGCTCCCCACTCTCTCTGGTGAATTCTCTCAGCCTACCTCTCCCTGACCCACACCTCTGGCCTACACCCTATTTCTTCTACATGCAAAAAAAAAAAAAAATCAGAATTCCAATAGAGAAGAATTCAGTATATAATTAGAGTAAAAAGTCCAAGATTGGATACTTTGGAGAGTTTACAAGGAAAATTGATATTACTCCTAACTGTCCTACATGAAATTAGCCCAGCTCAGTGCCATAAAAGCCTTTCTCAGTCCTTGATTTGTCCTGAGTAAAAATGAAAGTATTTGAGTGAATATCCTGCTGCCCAGTTGGACAGGATGAAGCCAAAATGGCTCATTTCTCTCTCAAGCATCCAGCACTGAGTCATGAACTGCACTGTTAGGTAGCAAATAGTAGCTGGAAGGACAGCTAGGGTTCATACGGATGCATATAAAACAAACCACATCATAGACTTCATCAGGAGGTACTGCAAATTGCTAGGATGTCTTAAATGTGGATGCCTCATTTCCCAAACTGGTCACTGAATATCCCCCAGTGTTCGGATTACCTCCAGACATGCCCACCAAACATCTCTTGTCTGGCCTCCTGTGAACAGTTGCAATGGAGGTAAGAGGGAACTTGGGCAGATGACTGCCTAATGAGCATGCATAGAAAGCCTGATCAGATGTGTAGACCAAAGAGAGAGAACAGCTCAAAAATACTACCCTTGGGAGGGAAAGAAAAAGGAAGACAGAAGAGAGAAAGGGAGAAAGGGAGACAGAACTTCACCACTCAGACTAGTGTGTTGCTGGATCAAGACAAGGCATAAGTCTTAAGAATTCTACAAAAGTGAGACCATCTGGTATTTTCTTTTTCTTTCTGGCTGAATAAGGAATCAGGAAAAAGACTAATTATAATAAAGTAAAAATCCAAATCAACAAGCAACTATAAACCAGAGATACAATAAGGGGGAGAGGGGAGAAGGGAGTAGGATCAAAACAAGCGTGGTGTGAATTGTATGGTACTATAACCAAGATGAAAATGCATACATTGTGCAAAAATGAAAAATAAGGGCCTCCCCTGGTGGCGCAGCGGTTGAGCACTGGGCTGCAAAGCTGCCCACAGCCTCTGAAGCGCCAGTTCGATCCCCAGCTGCCCGGGAGGGTCCCACATGGTGCGCAGACCTCTCCTGCCGCAACTGTGTATTTCGTCGGTCTGTCTGTTTTGTTCCCCACTCTGGTTCTGGTGAATTCTCTCACTCTCCCATGCTTCTGACTGTACCCAGTGCTTGTATAAATAAATCTTTAAAAAAAAGAAAAATAATGTAAAAATATATTAAATAAATAAATAATAATAAAGAATTCTACAAGAGGGAACAAGATTGAGACAGGGGTATTCACAGAGATCGGAAAAAGATCTGAATACCTCAGAATACCACTCAAGACTGAATAACTCGAATACCAAATGTTCTTGAAGTGAACATTTGGAATTGTATAAATTAATTTCTAATCAATTTTGTCTTGGCATACATATTTCTTTCCTAGAATATAATTCTCTCCCCAAGTTAGTAAAGAAGTGAGGAGGTGACTGTATTTCAATATGAAGAAGATAATATTTCAGGGGTTATTAGTTTGACAATTGTGTATATATTACATATAACTTAAATATAATTATATATGATTTTATGGTCTCATTTGATTACTCAATTATTCCTCTGCTACAGTCCAGTACTGCAACAATCTTTAGTTAGTTTTAATTTAGAGGCCAGTTGTACTTAGAAATATCTAATTTTTTAAATTAGTTTTTCCTAGGGTATTTTGTTTTAACAAACAGATTGACAAGCAATTAACCTCATTTATTTCTAATGAGTATCAAATTGACAAGACCAAAGGGCTTATTTTATTCTTCTAAAACATTCTTTTCTTTGTTGGTATCTTGTTTCTCTCAACATCAAAATTCTATTTTTGAAAAGTCCTTACTAAATCCTAGTAATTTATACCAAGCAAATCCTTTCCTTACTCATATCACCAAATTTATTTTTCTGGGAATAAAGTATAAATATTAATATTTAGTTTTATTTCAGAAAATGTAAGGCTCTGGGAGTATAGTTCTTCTTAATTTAGAAATATGATATCTCAATGCCAGCAAAAGAAATGCAAACTATGAAAACATTTTGCATTTACAAAGCCTGTTACTAATGCAAATATTAGCTGGAGTTGGAGGTGGTAGTTAATGTATGCAAGTGTGTCACATTATGGTATAAAAAGAATTCTGAAAAGGTTGTGTTTCACTACATTTTAATGAAAAAATCTTAGAGTATCTTTTTTTTTCTGTATGAGAAAGTACTTTTGTTTCTGATTATTGATGATTGCTTTAGAAGTTCCATGTAGTTACTTCATATTTAATAAAATCTTACAGTGAATATTTGGAATTGTATATATTAATTTCTAATCAATTTTGTCTTGGCATCTGTATTCCCTTCCTAAGGCTACTATAAAATACTACAAAGCTGGTGGTCTAGAAATTTATTGTTTCAGTTTGCAGTCTAGAATTTGGAAATGGAGAAGCTGGTAGGGCCTCTCTCTCCCTTAGGATATGCAGGGTAATTGCACCTTGTCCCTTTCTAACACCTTGTAACCTAAGACTTTACTTAGATTATGGGACCACAACCCCAGGTTCGCAAAACCTTATACTAAATCTCTTCACATAATTCTTCTTCTGTGTATGTCTGAGTCTGTGTCCATTTCCCCTGTCTATAAGAACACCAGCGGATTCAGATCCACCTAATGACTTAATCTTAAATTGACTACATCTACTAATGTCATTTCCATTTAAGGTAAATGGGCATTTCTTTAAAGGTAGAATTTCCATTTTACCTTTTGCAAATAAGGTAAAATTCTGAAGTACAAGGTTAAGATTTCAATATTTTTTTGGGGGAGGAAATAGTTCAATCCATAGCAACATCTTGTAATGCAATCATAATAATATATTCCTCTATTTTTTTTCTCTCTATCCTTTTTTCTTTTTTTTTTAAAGATTTATTTATTTATTTATACAAGCACTGGCTACAATCAGAAGTGCGGGAAGGTGAGAGAATTCACCAGAGCCAGAGGGGAGAACAGAGCAGGCAGACTGATGAAGCACACTGCTGAGGGGAGCAGCGGGCGGCAGAAGAGGTCTGCGCCATGTGGGACCCTCACCAGGAAAACAATGATAAGGGGAAAATAATTAATGACCAGAAGAATGAAATTGAGTCCCTAAAGAGGGAAGTAAAAGAAATGCAGGAGATCAAAGAATTAATGGAGATGCTAAAGAACTCTGGGAAAAGCAATGAAAGCAGAATAGATGAAATGGAAGAACGAATAAGTACTCTTGAAGACACAGAAATAAAAAGAACTAAAACAGAAAAGGAAGGAGAAGTACGAAGGAAAAAGACCGAAGAAAGACTTCGGGAACTATCTGACTCCATGAGGAAAGGAAATATAAGAGTTATAGAAATCCCAGAAGGAGAGGAGAGAGATGTAGGAACAGAGAAAATATTCATGGATATAATTGAAGAGAACTTCCCAAACGCGAAGAAGGATCTGAAAATTGATATACAAGAAGCAAGAAGAACACCAAACTTCCATGATGAAAGGAAAAATACAGCAAGACACATAATAGTAAAGCTCCCAAGAATCCAAGACAAGGAAAAAATAATGAAACTAACAAGAGGGAAGAAACAGATAACATTCAAAGGGAAACCAATCAGACTGACATCAGACTTCTCTGAAGAAACACTACGGGATGCAGCAAAAGCAGTAATAAGAGGAAAATATATAGCAATAGATGCTCACATCAAGAAACAAGAAAGAACTCAAAGAAACAACCTAATCTTGAAGCTCAAAGATCTAGAAAAAGAACAACAAAAAAAAAACCCAAAACCAGTAGAAGAAAAGAAATAATAAAAACCAAAGCAGAAATAAATGAAATCGAAACTAAAAAAACAATCCAAAAGATCAATGAAACCAAGAGCTGGTTCTTCAAAAAAATAAATAAAATAGATAAACCCCTAGCCAGGCTCACAAGGGCAAAAAGGGAGAAAGCACAAATAAATAGGATAATAAATGAAAGAGGAGAAATCACAACGGACACAGCAGAAATCAAAAGAATAATTAATAACTACTATGAACAGTTATATGGAAACAAGTTCAACAATCTAGAGGAGATGGACAAATTCCTACAACTCTACAATCACCCAAAGCTAGATAAAGAAGAAATAGAACACCTAAACAGACCAATTACAATTAGCGAAACTGAAATGGTAATCAAAAACCTCCCCAAAAACAAAAGCCCAGGACCTGATGGATTTACAAATGAATTCTATCAAACATTCAGAGACGAATTGGTGCCTATCTTTCACAAACTCTTCCAAAAAATTGAGAAGGAAGTTATAACACCTAACACGTTCTATGAAGGTGTGGAGAAAAAGGAACTCTTCTGCACTGTTGGTGGGAGTGCAAACTGGTCCAACCACTATGGAGAGCTGTGTGGAGATTTCTGGACCTACTAAACATAGAGCTTCCATATGATCCAGCAATTCCACTCCTAGGTATTTACCCGAAGGACACAGAAACATCAATTCCAAAGAACACCTGCACCCCTATGTTTATAGCAGCACTGTTTACAATAGCTAATCTTTGGAAACAGCCCAAATGCCCAAAAATAGATGACTGGATCAAGAAGATGTGGTACATATACACCATGGAATATTACTCAGCATTCATAAAAGATAAACACATCCAATTTGCAGCAACATGGATGGCGCTGGAAGGGATCATGCTCAGCGAAATAAACCAGAAAGAAAAAGAAAAATACCAGATGGTCTCACTCATAGCAGGAATCTAGAAAACTTAAATAAGGGACTAGGAAAATGAATAACTATAAGAAAGTGAACATCAAAGTCAACAAAAATCTATGAACCAGAGACACTTTTGGGGGGGTGGGTGGAGGGAGGGGAGGGATTGGTGTCAAAATGGGGGGGTTGAAATTGTATGGGGAATATAAAAATAAAATTTATTATTTAAAAAAAAGATAAATACAAACCTGAGTTTATATTTTTGAATAAATTATAGTGCTAACTCTAAAAAAAAAGACAATTCTCTTCATTTAATTTATACAGAATATATTTATTGACTTCCTGTTTTATATATATTATTATATATTCTACATATCAGGAATATTTTGATAAATAAGGCATAAAATGCTCAACCTCATGGAGAGAGCATTCTGATCTTATATAACTAAGACTTTTAGAAACATGTAAATGCATTAGACTGAAAAGTATGAGGAAATAAGTAAGTGGACATAATGTTTTAAGGAGCAAATATTCTCAGCCAAGGAAGGGAATTACCAGGAAAATTCACCAGAAAATGGCCCTTTAAAGATCTGCATGTTTGAGAATCTGAGAGAAATGTGCTTATGGAATAATAAAGAACAATATCACAGGACCTCAGACTGGTGTGTAGTTATTTGAATATGAAGACAATCTGTTACTGAATTTTAGTTTATAAGATGAAATTAAAGGTGTCTTTGAGAGTTTCTTAATGTAGGGATTTTTATAAGTTAGTGTTTTATTCAAAGTGGACAGAGAAGCTCTTGAACTTTTTCAAGGTGAGGATGTCATATTCTATATCTGAAAAAGAAAACTCCATCTTTGGTTTGAAAATAGTGTTGAAGGTAACATTTTCCTCTGTCTTTCCTATAAATTATTGAAAAACACTAAATAAGAAGAACCAACAAAAACACAAACTCCATTTATGAGTAAAACTAATGAAATTTTAAACTACAAATTCAGCAAATTCTGCCCACAGCGGAAGGTTGCTGCATAGAGTTGCATGAGAAGTAGAGCTTCATGATTTTTATGTCAGAAAAAAAAGTTGCTAAGGGAACTGAGATGAAATTAAAACATCAAACTATTTCATAAGAAAGAAAAAGGGGTCTCCCTTGGTGGCACAGTGGTTGAGCGCTGGGCTGCGAGGCTGCCCGCAGCCTCTGCAGTGCAGGTTCGATCCCAGGCCACCAGGGAGGGTCCCACATGGTGCACAGACCTCTCCTGCCACCCCGCTGCTCCCCTCAGCAGTGTGCTTCATTGATCTGCCTGTTCTGTTCCCCACTCTGTAACTGGTGGATCCTCTCACCCTCCCGTGCTTTTGACTGTACCCAGTGCTTGTATAAATAAATAAATAAATCTTTAAAAAAAAAAAAAGAAAAGGATGTGATCCTATACCACTAAATCATATACACTATTTTAAAACAATGTTACTACAATTAAAAAAAATGTTAAAATTCTAACTAGTAAAATCTGAATTGCAGTAATAAGATTCGATAGCATTTTGGAAAAGTCATATTATTTTAATAAAGAAAGAAAAAGGGAAAATAAAGAAAAAAGTTATAACTTGGCAACTTGTTAAATAATGAATTACTATTTATCTCAGTATATTGTTTAATAGAATAACTGCATGATATGGGCAGCCATTGTATTTAGACTGTTTTTGTTTATTTTTCCAGTGAAATAGCCTGAGACCAGATATAAAATACTTAATTTAATTTAATTAATTAAATTTTTAAAAAAATTATTTATTTATGCGTATAAGAGTTGGGGTACAGGCCAGAAGTGTGTTGGGAAGGGTGAGAGGATTCACCAGAGGCAGAGTGAGGAACAGAACAGGCAGACTGACTGAAATAATACTGCTGAGGGGAGCAGCCTGAGAGTCAGGAGACGTCTGCTGCACTATATGGGTTGCTCCGCGGCTGGCCAGGGGACCAAATTAGTGCTGCAGAGGCTGCAAATTGCTTCATAGGTTGCGTCTTAACCCCTTGTGCCATTAGGGAGCCCCTAAAATACTTCATTTTAATACCTAAACTAGGTACCAATTTAAAAATACTTTATAGGGCCTCCCCAGTGGTGCAGCTTTGAACACTGGGTTGCGAAGCTGCCCGCAGCCTCTGCAGCGCCGGTTTGATTCCGGGCCGCCGGGCAAGGGTCCCACATGGTGCGCAGACCTCTCCTGCCACACTCGCTGCTCCCCTCAGCAGTGTACTTCGGCGGTCTGCCTATTCTGTTCCCCGCTCTGGCTCTGGTGAATTCTCTCACCCTCCAGCGCTTCTGACTGTACCCAGATCTTGTATAAATAAATAAATAATTCTTTAAAAAAATAAAAATAAAAATATTACATATATGGTCTGGGACTCCAAAGATAATCTGAATTGAGGCTGTTCATGTTCTAGCTCTCATAGCTTCCTCATAGTAAACACTAACTTCTCTATGAAATGATCAATTTTACTTTTCTGTCAATTCCTTCTACTTATTTCTGAGTTCTCCTTCATCACAACATTGTCTTTCTGTGACCTACAACAGCTTTTCCTGCATCATTTTACATAAGAACCATTCCAATATTGCTTCCAACATTTCCTGCTTCATTTTTTCAGGACTACTTTGGTTAAAATAGTGAGATATAACTAGATTACTCACATTATGTTTTTAAACCAAGAGACATCATAACTTAAGGGGCAACTTATTGATTCCCTGTTCCTTGGACAAGATGTCCTCTAGTTGACCCAGTTACCACTGGCAGAAATAAGTCATATATTTTTAAATAAACATACAATGCAGCATAAGCATATTTATTAAAAACATTATTTCCTTAGCAGCATATACATGTTTCTTCCAGTAGTTAGAATATCAAAGAAGCAACCACTCATATATTGCTAGTGAAAATGTAAATTGTCACAGCTTTCTGAATATGACATCTGTTAAAATTATAAAATATATATTCCCTCTGATTCCACTATTTCAACTCTTCTAGGAGTCTCTTCTATAAATAGAATTACTCATGTGGGAAATAACATATATATGTATACACTCATTTAATAGAATATTCCGTTAAAATGAAATATATTGAAGAATTTTTTTGAAACCCTGAAGGCAAAGTTTCACCACTGTATAGTATTAAAAAAAAAAAAAAACAAAACACAAGGTGCTGACTATCGTATATGTTACAGAACTATATACATTTATTTGCTTGGATATGATAAAATTAACACATATTTACAAAAAAATTGCTAACCTTTGTTGCTCTTTATATTTTCCATAGTAATTTGATGAGAGTTAGGAAATTTTTTGCCAATTTAAAATGAGAACCTTTTGAATTCTGACCCATCTAAATTTAAGTTCCTATTCAAACATTTTGAAAAGAATAAAAGAAAAACATCATCATAATATAACTATATAAATAAAACATTATAAATATAACAATTCTAATCTACAATCAAAATATTTTATAAATGTAATATTGTAACAGGGTGGTCCCCAGGAAAGGGGGAGGTTTCACATTTCCTACCCCACCCAAAAGGAGGGTGGAGCTGAGCAGGGAGAGAAGAAGCTGCAGAAACTGAGGAAGGAAGAAAGCAGGATAGAGCCAGAAGGAGACCGGAGGAGGCACATGGAGCAGAGATACATGGGAAGAAACTGCTTGCCTTTTGGTTGTGGACTGGGTGACACAGATGTGGGTGAGAGACCTGTGGGGAGGTGACAATGGCAGTTTTTATCTTGATTTTGAATTTGCTCTTTTCCTCCCAGACTTGTCTAGTGGTTTCTGATCCTTTTCTGTGGGTCCCCACTGGAAGGTGCTTTAGACTTGTGACAGGCTTTGGAGGCTTGCTCTGGGCCAACCCTGCTTAGGTGGACTTTTACCCACAAGGGGACGGGTAACTTTGGGTGTTTGATTTAGAAACTATATTCTTTGCCTTTCCTGTATTATTTACTAATTGTATTAAAGTTCCTTTTCATTAAAGTATCATATGTTTCTTGTTGATGAAGCAGATGGCAGAACCTATTTAGAGCAGGCAGGTTTACGGGGTCTGGGGTGCCCCCACTCCCTGCCCTGTAACAATATAATATAAATATATCTTGTATATTACTTTAAGTTCAGAGACTATTTAGAAACATGTTGAAATCATGAGAGATGATAATGTTTGGATGCATAGGCCTATTTTTATAACACAGTTTTGTATGTAAAATGGTATTACTAGCTGAAAGAATTGATGGGGAAAGAGTGAGAAAATAGGAGGCACCAGGCCTCTCTGGTGGCACAGATAAATGTCAGCACTGTGAAGCTATCCACAGCCATGCAACATGAGTTAGATCCCCAGCAGGGAGGTGACCCACACAGTGCAGACCTCACCTGTCTCACTGGCTGCTCCTCTCAGCAGTGTATTTCAGTCAATCTGCCTGCTCTGTCCCCCACTCTGTCTCTAGTGAATTCTCTCACTCCCCCACATCTCTGGTTTATACCCCAGTTCTTGTACACATAAAGTAAATTAAAAAAACACATATAAAAACAAGAAAGAAAATATGAGCAACCCTATGTAACTCCCAGAGTTTTTTTCTGTTGTATGTATTGATATTTTTATGATCCCTGACTGATCAAGAAATAGGTTGCTAATCACTGAAATAACTTCCATTATCAATTATAGCAGCTACATATTTGAGAAGATATTCATACACAGACATATGAGAGGCAAAGAGTAATAAAAGCTTACCTATGCGGAGAATCCAAGCCCAAAATAAAACTAAAAGATTGCCATAACAGATCCATGGAAGGAGTATAGATATATTAGATGAATTAAATTATTCTGAGGAATTTTGAATCCCATGCCTATGGGGGTCTCTGAAGCCTTCCAAAGATCTTGATGATAGTCACTTAAGGCTTTGCCTGGACGAGCAGTGGTCACTCTCCCTGAAAGCTAATGATACAAGGCAAATGCTGGATCTGATTGTTGAAGCTTACCCACTGGTCTTTAGCATCTCCCACTGAACATCAGTGTAGGGTAAACGATTTTCAGGCTTTTCTGCTCTCACCATTAGGATTGCATGCTTGATGTGGGCACCTGCATTTTGTTACATTGCTCTTTTCAGTTGTGTTGTTTAGTTCTGTGGGCCATGGCTGCAGTATTGAGATACTTATCAAGAGAAGCAGAGACAGGAGAGAGAAGGGGAAAAAGAATGCCAGAGAGCCCAGAGTAAAGACTTGCCAGGGGCCTGGTTGCTACAGTATGCAAAAGCTCAATAAAAGCCCTTCAGGGCTCTCTTTTACCCTGCTCTGCTCGGATCATAAAGATACCAGCTCTGTGCCTTCCTGGCACTACATTCTGTATCTTCTGTTAGTTCTTATCCCTCCTCCTACCTTTACTACCATACGCTATATTATTGTAGAGTTCCTTCAATAAAATTATATTTTAAGTAATTGTAAGCGATTGACGTGAGTCGTAAGTGAGACTTTTCCACCCAAGTGGAAGTTATCACATTGATATCCAAACCTCTTAGTATGACTTGATTTGTAGGATGGATGATATCACCACTTACAGAAATTGTGGTTTTATGGAAATGGTGTTGTAAATGGGGTTGAATTAAAAGCACATGCAAATCTTGGGAAATCAGAAACTGCTTCTATTAGGAGCTATTTTTAACCATGAATGTCCTGTCAGATAATCCATACTATAGGTGAGTATGTGGACATCCCAGGAAACTGACAAAAAACATGAGTGCAGCCTTCATGTTCCTGCTTTCCAGGTAGCATAGCTATTAATCAGAGCATTATGAAGTGGTGCTAAGGGAAGAAGGCCACCTGGGGAGATTTCTTGAGTGAGGCTGAGAGGAGAAATTGATCAGAATAAATAGAAATTGGCCAGAATAAATAGAACCTGCATATAAAAAATTCTTAAGGCAGACAGACAACTTTGGCTGAAGTAAAGAGTGCCCCAACATAAAATATCTAAGTGGCATGGAAAGCTATTAATCCTGGAAAGTAACTTAAAAAAGTATAGGAAGAGTTATTTAAGCATTTAAACAGGAAAACAAAAGAAAGGTATTGTAAGTAGGTAATGAGTATTAAATGAGTCCTATTGTGTGAATGTATACAATCCTTGTGTGATATAATAGCTCATTATTAACTAAATTATGGTTTGTGGAGCAACTCAAATGAACTATTACGGTAAATAATTAAAGTGTGAAGGTCCATTAAATCATGGCTGGACACAGGAATTTATATTTCTTATAGGCATTGCCATCAGGTGCTTTTCAAGGATTATACAGCATGGCACATGATAGATAATAAGTGGATACCATGTGTTCTTAAAAATATTAAATGACATAAAAGAGGACCAGAAGGGAGGGAAGCGCAGAACCCTGCTCCCCTCCCCCGCCCACAAAGTCGGCACTCTCCGACCGGCAGAGAGGAGGGAAACAACAAACCAAAACGGCCAACAAGAAAAACGGACGCAGCAAGCGGGACTGTGAGTGGAAAGGAACTATTTCAGCCACCACACCCCGGGAACGGGAGCTGTGGAGAACCCTGCAGGATCCGCCGCGAAGGTGAGCTCCAGGCGCCATTAAAGAGAGCCCCGCCCCCCAGGAGGAGACCAGCACCAGCACACAGCCCCGGCCGCCCGGTAAGCTTGCGCAGAAAGCAGCGCGCTGATCCGGATCGATCGCAGCTGCCCCGGTCCCCGCGCCTGCAACCTAGGATTGCGGGGAGACCATGGAGGCCCTCCCTGAGTGAGCAGGAACAAGGCGCCCAGGCAGGGAAGCGGGATTCAAAAGGCGCCATTCCCGCGCCACTGATCTGGGCTACAGCCCGTGTCCTGGAACTGAGGGCTTTGGAACTGAGACCCGGGGCACGAAATTAGGGGCGTGGGTTCCCCACGACGGTGGGGCACAAGGCAGACACAGCACCCCAAAGCCGTTGAGGTGTACCCTACCATCCCCGCTCTCCTCCCTGTCCCACGGGTGGAAAATCAGCTCCCCAAGGCTCTAGGAGAGATCTCTGGCGCCACCTAGCGACTTGAAGCCAGCAGAGGCTCCTGAAGGAGCTAGTGGCCAGCTGGGGAGTTAGCCCACACCGGGCCCCTTCCGAACAAGTAGTCTCAGCCCACAGGGAGAGCGAGCACCCACAGCCAGGGCAGACCAGGCGCGCAGAAGAGTGTGCCTGAGACCAGACGCGCAGGGAGTGTGTCCCACATCACCATTTTAGAACAGGGACATTTCTTCAGTAAAGACTACCTGCAGAAGGCTTCCTCAGGAGCCAGAGGTGAGCGGGGGAAGTTCGCCCACGCCAGACCCCCTCTGGCCTGCAGTCCAAGCCCAGAGGGGGAGCAGGAACCCACCGCCGGGGCAGACCAAGCGCACAGGGGAGTGTGTCCCCACATCGACATTTTAGAACAGGGACCTTTCTCCAGTAAAGACTGCTTGAAACTGACAGATGACTCCTGGAGGAATCAATGGTCAGAAGAAAGAAATTGAGTCCCTAAAGAGGGAAGTAAAAGAAATGCAGGAGATGAAAGAATTCATGGAAGAACTAAAGAATTCTGGGAAAAGCAATGAAAGCAGAATAGATGAAATGGAAGAACGAATAAGTAATCTTGAAGACACAGAAATAAAAAGAACCAAAACAGAAAAGGAAAGCGAAGTACGAAGGAAAAAGAACGAGGAAAGACTTTGGGAACTATCTGACTCCATGAGGAAAGGAAATATAAGAGTTATAGGAATACCAGAAGGAGAGGAGAGAGATGTAGGAACAGAGAAAATATTCAAAGAGATAATTGAAGAGAACTTCCCAAATGTGAAGGAGCTGAAAATTGATATACAAGAAGCAAGAAGAACACCAAACTTCCACGACGAAAGGAAAAATACAGCAAGACACATAATAGTAAAGCTCCCAAGAATCCAGGACAAGGAAAAAATAATGAAGCTGGCAAGAGGGAAGAAACAGATAACATTCAAAGGAAAACCAATCAGGCTGACATCAGACTTCTCCGAAGAAACACTACGGGCAAGGAGAGAGTGGAGGGACATAGTCAACAGACTCCAAGAAAACAGATGCCAACCAAGAACACTCTATCCCGCAAAGCTCTCCTTCCTCTTTGAAGAAAGAATATGGACCTTCCCAGACAAACAGAAACTCCGGAATTTCATTGCAACTAAACCCCCACTCCAAAAAATACTACAAGGAGTCCTAAAGCCAGAACCTCAGAGGGACGAATAACAATGAAAGAAGGCCAAAAAAAAAAAAGTTATTAAAAGAATAAATAAAATCAAAGGAAAGACAAACACAATGGCAAATACAGATGCTAACATATCAATATTAACTCTAAATGTAAATGGACTAAACTCTTCAATAAAAAGACACAGAGTTGCAGCCTGGATTAAGAAACAAAACCCAACCTTTTGCTGTCTCCAGGAAACACATTTAGCGACAAAAGATAAAAATAGGCTCAAAGTTAAAGGATGGAAAACAATCATACAAGCAAATGGACCAAAAAAGAAAGCAGGAACAGCTATACTTATATCAGATAAAACAGATTTCAAACTCAAAAAGATAAAAAGAGACCCCAATGGTCACTACATCATGATCAATGGGACAATACTTCAAGAAGAAATAACACTCATTAACATATACTCACCAAATGAAGGAGCACCAAAATATATCAGACAACTGTTGTCCTCTCTGAAAACAGACATCAGAGAAAACACATACGTAGTGGGAGACTTCAACACACCACTATCAACAATGGATAGATCAACAAGACAAAAAATAAGTAAAGAAACCAAAGCTCTAAATAAGGACCTAGAGCAATTGGGCTTAACAGACATCTATAGAACACTAAACCCCCAAAAAACGGAGTACACATTTTTCTCAAGCGCACACAGATCATTCTCCAGGATCGATCACATACTGGGGCACAAGACAAACATCAACAGATACACCAAGATTGAAATCATATCAACCATCTTTTCTGACCATGAAGGCATCAAACTAGAAATAAACCATAAAAAGAAGGCAAGGAACTTTCCTACCTCATGGAGATTAAAAACCACACTACTGGAAGACCATTGGACTAATGAGGAGATCAAAGACGAAATTAAAAAATTTTTTGAATTGAACGACAAGGAGGACACCAATATCCTAAATGTATGGGATGCAGCAAAAGCAGTAATAAGAGGAAAATATATAGCAATAGAAGCTCACATCAAGAAACAAGAAAGAACACAAAGAAACAACCTAATCTCGAAGCTCAAAGATCTAGAAAAAGAACAACAAAAAAACCCCAAAACCAGTAGAAGAAAAGAAATAATAAAAACCAAAGCAGAAATAAATGAAATTGAAACTAAAAAAACAATCCAAAAGATCAATGAAACCAAGAGCTGGTTCTTTGAAAAAATCAATAAAATAGACAAACCCCTAGCCAGCCTCACAAAGGAAAAAAGGGAGAAAGCACAAATAAACAGGATCATCAATGAAAGAGGAGAAATCACAACAGACACAGCAGAAATCAAAAGAATAATCAGTAACTACTATGAACAGTTATATGGAAACAAGTTCAACAATCTAGAGGAGATGGACAAATTCCTACAACTCTACAATCACCCAAAGCTAGATAAAGAAGAAATAGAACACCTAAACAGAACAATTACAAGCAGCGAAATTGAAATGGTAATCAAAAACCTCCCCAAAAACAAAAGCCCAGGACCTGATGGATTTACAAATGAATTCTACCAAACATTCAGAGACGAATTAGTGCCTATCCTTCACAAACACTTCCAAAAAATTGAGAAGGAAGGGACAATACCAAACACGTTTTATGAAGCCAACATTACACTAATACCAAAACCGAACAAGGACAACACAAAAAAGGAAAACTACAGGCCAATCTCCCTAATGAACAGTGATGCAAAAATCCTCAATAAAATTTTAGCTATCAGAATCCAACAATGTATCCATAAGATAATTCACCACGACCAAGTAGGATTCATTCCAGGGACACAAGGATGGTTTAACATCCGAAAATCAATCAACGTTATCCAACACATCAACAAAAAGAAATATAAAAACCATATGATAATATCAATAGATGCTGAGAAAGCTTTCGACAAAGTGCAACACCCATTCATGATAAAAGCCCTTGAAATTCTTGGGATACAAGGAACATACCTCAACATCATAAAGGCCATCTATGACAAGCCAACAGCCAGTATCATTCTCAATGGTGAAAAGCTGAAAGCAATTCCATTAAGATCTGGAACAAGACAAGGATGTCCACTCTCACCACTGCTTTTCAATATAATACTGGAAGTCCTAGCCAGGGCAATAAGACAAGAGAAAGACATCCAAGGAATCCAAATAGGAAAAGAAGAAGTCAAACTATCACTATTTGCAGACGATATGATATTATACATAGAGAACCCCAAAAACTCCACAGAAAAGCTAATTCAACTCATCAATCAGTTCAGTAAAGTGGCAGGATACAAAATCAACACGCAAAAGTCAGTAGCCTTCCTATACACAAACAATAAATCTGAAGAAGAAGAAATCAAAAAAACCATCCCTTTTGTTATTGAAACAAAAAAAATCAAATATTTGGGAATAAATCTAACAAAAGAGGTAAAGGACCTATACAAAGAAAACTATAAAACACTATTAAAAGAAATAGAAGAAGACACAAAGAAATGGAGAGACATCCCCTGCTCATGGATTGGAAGAATAAACATTATTAAAATGGCCATCCTTCCAAAAGCAATATACAGATTCAATGCTATTCCAATCAAAATTTCAATGTCATTCTTCAAAGAAATAGAACAATTATTGATGAAATTCATATGGAATCACAAAAAACCCCGAATAGCCAAAGCTCTCCTGAAAAAAAAAGAAGGGAATGGAGGCATCACACTCCCAGACTTCAAACTATACTACAAAGTCATAATCATCAAAACTGCATGGTATTGGAACAAGAACAGACATACAGACCAATGGAATCGAATAGAAAATCCAGAAATAAACCCACAGATTTATGGTCAACTAATCTTTGACAAAGGAGCAAAGAATATGCATTGGAGCAAAGAAAGTTTGTTCAATAAATGGTGCTGGGAAAACTGGGTCGCTACATGCAAAAGAATGAAGCTTGACCACTACCTCACACCATACACAAAAATCAACTCAAAATGGATTAAGGAACTAGACATAAGACCTGAAACCATAAAATATATAGAAGGAAATATAGGCAAAACACTACGTGATTTGCACATCAAAGACATCTTTACAGACACATCACCCAAAGCAGTGAGAGTGAAGGCAAAGATAAACAGCTGGGACTACATCAAATTAAAAAGCTTTTGCACAGCAAAAGAGACAATAACAAAAACAAAGAGAAACCCCACCAACTGGGAGAACATTTTTGCACCCAACACTAATGATAAAGGACTGATCACAAAAATCTGCAAAGAGCTGATGAGACTCAACAACAAAGAAAATAATCCAGTCAAAAAATGGGCAGAAGAGCTAAAAAGAAACTTCTCTGAAGAGGAAATGCAAATGGCCAACAGGCATATGAAAAAATGTTCAACATCACTTGTCATCAGGGAAATGCAAATCAAAACTACCATGAGATACCATCTTACACCAGTGAGAATGGCACATATTAAAAAAACTAGCAACAACAAATGTTGGCAAGGGTGTGGAGAAAAAGGAACTCTTCTGCACTGTTGGTGGGAGTGCAAACTGGTCCAACCACTGTGGAAAGCTGTGTGGAGATTTCTGGACCTACTAAACATAGAGCTTCCATATGATCCAGCAATCCCACTCCTAGGTATTTACCCAAAGGACACAGAAACATCAATTCCAAAGAACACCTGCACCCCTATGTTTATAGCAGCACTGTTTACAATAGCTAAGCTTTGGAAACAACCCAAATGCCCAAAAATAGATGACTGGATCAAGAAGATGTGGTACATATATACCATGGAATATTACTCAGCATTCAAAAAAGATAAACACATGCAATTTGCAGCAACATGGATGGCGCTGGAAGGGATCATGCTCAGCGAAATAAGCCAAAAAGAAAAAGAAAAATACCGGATGGTCTCACTCATAGCAGGAATCTAGAAAACTTAAATAAGGGACCAGGAAAATGAATATAAGAAAGTGAAAATCAAAATCAACAAAAAACTATGAACCAGAGACACTTTTAGGGGGCGGGGGCGGGAGGGGAGTGATTGGGGTCAGAATGGGGGGGCTGCAATTGTATGGGGAATATAACAATAAAATTTATAAAAAAAAAAAATATTAAATGAAAAAAAAAAGTGTACCACACTTAGATACTTGAGTTCTACATATCACCCCAATAAAATCTTTATATTTTACTTAAATACTATAAAAAATAGGGCCTCCCTGGGTGGCGCAAGGGGTTAAGCACCACACTATAAAGTAATCCGCAGCCTCTGCAGCAGGAGTTCCATCCCCGAGCTGCCATGGAGCAACCCACATGTCACAGCAGACCTCTCCTGTCTCTCCTGCTGCTCCCCTCAGCAGTGTACTTTGGTCAATCTGCCTGTTCTGTTCCCCACTGTTTCTGGTCAATCCTCTCACCCCCTGCATCTCTGGCCTGTACCTCAGCTCTTATATGCATAAATAAATAAATCTTTAAAAAATACTAAAAAAATAATTTAGAAAGTTTGTGTCACTTTATTACTGCATTTTACTTTGTATGTGATAGATTAATTTTCTTTGGATTACCACTGTACAGAAAAAAATACTTCAAAGTAGTTACATTTAGGGGGGATTTGCAACACAGCAGTTCTTTAGACACATATTATTGAAAATGTTAAGATGATTTTTCTATTAAAATGATACAAAATGACAAATGAATTAAATTTTCTTTGGGACATATCAGAGTTCATGTTTAAGTGATGGTCATAAGGAGAACAAAGCAATTGAGTTAAGAAAATAGAAAATATCCTAAATGACAAAAATGATAGAATGGAATGCCTGAAACTCATGCTGTGCTTTATGTAGGTATTTCTTCTTAATGTCAGGCAATAGAGCAAACAGGACATTTTTATTAATTTTTTTTTCTATATTTTGTCACACAGTGGCAATTTGTATCTACCTGTAATTAAAATGACAATAAAAAGCACTATTTTCAGGTATACAATATTTCACAGTAAAGATCTCATATGAAAACCTGCACTAAGTCTATGAACTCAATTAGATAATAGGTTTTACTGTGTGCCAGTGTGAAAATAATGATACATTGTCCAATTAACTTCAAAAGAAGAATTCAGTTTAGAGCTTATTCATACACTGTCTTTTATTGTTTCTTAATTGATTTTTCATGCATGTGTGACTTGTCTGACCAAGAACTCTGAAATCTTACAGAATAGATTACAAGTAATTCACAGTTTGAATATATGTCAATGATGTGCTCAAACTAGGTATGTAGGAATACAAAGAGGCAAATGAAACAACAGAAAGTTTTGGTGTAAGAAATGTGTGTGTTTGACTCCAGTCATGTCCCCTACTCGAATCTAAGTCTCTTTTCTAGTTATTATAATGTGGTTAATTATACCTCCTTATCAAGCATGGATATCTTAGTCCATTATAAGTTTATGATGCATAGTAAAATTAAATTCAATTTCATTGTGATATGTTATGATTTCCATATCATTTCTAAATTGTATTTATAGTACATGTTCTTCAAGATATATATTAGTCATTCATTCAGCTAATAATAACTGCCTATGTATTCCATTAATTTATTTGGGCTGCTGTAACAAGTGCCACAAACTAGGTAGCTTGAAACAGAACTTAATTCTCTTGGAAATTATAGAGCCTAGAAGTTGGAGGTCTGGACAGGGTTATACTTCCTCTGAAGCCTCTAGGGAGGGATTCGGCTTTTCTTTTCCAGTTTTCAGTAGTGCCAGGCATTCTTGGCTTCTGGTAGAAAACGTTGAACTCTATCTTTACTTAAATACGGCAATTTTCCATCTTAGCTATAGATAAACTTCCCCTTTTAGCTAGCCCTTGTATTGCATTAAGACTTCTCCTAATCCAGTGTTTCCTCACCTTAAGTAAATTACATCTGCAGTAACTCATTTCTCAAATAGAGTCACATTCATTGATTACTGAAGATTAGAAATTTAGCTTTTTTTTTGAAAAGACACAATTCAGACCCTAACATACACTTAAAAGCACATAAAAACAAAACAATAAAAGCAGAAAATTCATTGAGATACGACTCACAGATATGTACTGCTTGAAGAAAGATGGAATTTTCATCATATATAAACTTTTATTGCAATTTTGGTACACATTTGTTGAAACTGGCCTAAGCGTGTGTTTCTAATAGAAGATCAATTTTATGAATTAAAAAATGGGAAGGTAACTCTTTTCCTGATTCAATACCTGTTCTTTGGTTCGATTTTCCATTGCCCTTTTTCGGTTTATATCACATATCCCTGGATATATATCTCCAGGAGATAGGGGTGTGTGTGTGTGTGTGTAACTCTTAAGAATTCTTGGTGTCCTGGACAATTTCAATTGAAGCGTACACTACCAATGTATTTCTTAATAAAGCTTTATTATTTTGAGAATTTTAAAGAAACATAACATTAATTTACTGAAAATAAATTCGGTTTTCATTTAGAGGAATGATTTTTGTCATCTGATAATTTTCTCAATGCCTAAATTTAGGGCAATATAGTCATCCTTATTAATAGCACTACATTTGCCAAAAAAACCTTATTGTTTTAATTGCTTTCTAATAAAACTTCATTTAAAGTTATGAGGATTGACACAAAATGTGCAGTAGCAGCTGAAATACAGAGTCTAAACTTGATGATAACTATACTTAGGTGGATGTATTGGCAGTATAATTTTGAAAAGAACAAAGTATAATGCATGAGAAGTCATAATGAGTCTTATATTTCTTTAATTTGTTCTAAAGAAAGCAGTGCGATACCTGTTCTTTGGTTCGATTTGTCTGCTTTAAAAATCTTCACACTCTACCTGTTCATTTCTCCACCATCACTTCTAGCCAATCATTGATATTTTTATTGTCTCCATTCTTTCTTTTCCCGGATGTCACATAATTGAAATTAGAAATTTACTTCTAGAAGATGAGTTCAGTCAACACTTCATTTATCCCCTTGCTTTCATAATCACCAACTCTAATCAGAAACCAGTAAAGCCTTCCATGTTATTGACATTAGTGTTAGCTCATACCTATATATAAAAGTCTATAAAGTAGATGGATCTCACTCTTTCCGTTTGCACCATTATCCTGCCAAAGATTTACAAACATGTTCACAGAAGAATAGAAAAATAAAAAGAAAAAAAAGATAGAATTAAATATACTTCAAATGTTGAAACCTATTTTAAAAGAAAAATCCACACCCTCTGATCCCTCTCCCTCCTCCTCCCCTGAAAGATGTCTCTGATTTATAATTTTCTGTTTGTTTCTGTTTTATTGTGTTTTGTATTGTTATTATTTTTTTCTCCTAATGGAGGGATGAGCACGGGACTGTGGTGATGGTGTATGGGTGTCTCGGGGAAGGAAATTCTATGGGGATTATCCCTGAGGGGATGGGGGGGGCAAACATTGTTTAAAAATGAACAATGATGTTTTATATATATATATATAGATAGATATATATATATATACACACACATACATACATAAGACAAATTAAAAAAAAAGAAAAAAGAAAAATCGACCCCATCACCAGACTTGGGATCAGTTGATAAATTAAAAACAAACAAACAAAAAAACACATAAGTAAACTGGAATCTAAATGATGTTGAGATTAATTAATTAATGACAAACCATGCTAATATGAACCAGGTAACCAGAATAAGGACGTACAAACTATTGAAGACATTTTTCTAGGATTCCCTTCAATTAAAAATTCTTTCAACTAAGCAAGTATAATTCTTTAGAATTTCCTTTCAAGTTAAGGGAAAATGGATTATTAGCTAATAAATAAGAAAACATATGGTTCGATGTATAATCATTGAAAAACAATCAGAAATAGTTTAAATAATGGCAGTCATACCTTTTACCTGATTTTAATTAGAATTTTGGTAGGCAACTTTGAGGATTTATTAATTAATTTACTATTCAGTTATTATTTTCCTTTCCTTAGTGAGGAAATAATGAGACTATATATAGAATCTCATTTTTATCCCAATAGTAAAAGCAAATGTAGTATCCTTTGTCATGATTTTAATGAAGTACACATTCTCCTTTAACTTACTTCAACTTGTAGGGGAAAGTAAGATGATCTCATTTTTATCTTGGAACACCATACCATAAAATTGAAATTTTGAAATTCAAATTGCAAACCTGAGTGTTATTTGTTTCTGATAAACTTTTCCTTTGAATGGAGTGAAATACTTTTTTCTGCTATGTACTAAGCCGTAGTAAGACTATGCATCTCTTTCTATTTAAATAAGTGATGGTAAATACAGAGAATGGGGATTAATGAGACTGTAGGATGTGTGCCAAGAACAGGAGCAGGACAAGTGTCAAATACAAGAGCCAAGTCAAAAAAGGATCTAATTGTAAATTTAAAATGATAGATCAGAAAGATTTCTGAAGAGGAAAACTGATATCCCAGACTTAATTTTTCTTTTTTAGATAGTGAAATCTTCATGTGAGTCTAGGAATTATAATGAGTTTTTAAATATAAAAAACTATATAGTAGACTGGGTCAGCAGATCCTGTGATTAACATTTGATAGAAATGGGAGTGAAATAGAAAGCATTGGGTGAAAGATTAAAGATTTGAATGGGGGAAATAAAAGAAATGGAATTTATCTTTGTAAGTCTAATTTCCATCATACCACAGAGTCATACTAAGCTGGCCACAGACTTCTTCAAGAAGCAAAATGTCTCCATAGGAATAGATTTAAAAATATTCCACTACAGTGAATTTTTACTATTACATAAGACAACTAGTAATACTCAAGATGACTGGAAAAAAGTTCTCATAAATATGATTTGATACTGGAATACATATGGGTATATAGATCAATGCATAGGAATTAAGAATTCAAAAGTTAACCCTCTTATTTATAACCAATTGATTTTCTGCAAGATGTTAAATAATTACATGCAACAAAAACAGCCTTTTTAATAAAAGGTATTGAGACAACTGAATATCTACATGCAAAAGAATAAAATTATACTCTTTCTTATACCATATGTAAAAGTTAACTCAGAACATAGAGTTAAGATGATAAAACTTCCAGAAGAAAACATAGGTATATACCTCTTTGAATGGATTTGACAATTATTTCTTAGAATTGAAACCAAAAGGCAAAAATAGATTAATTGAATGTCGTCAAAATTAAAAATGTCTGTGCTTCAAAGGAGACCACTAATAAAGTAAAAAAAAAAAAACAACCAAACATAAGAAATACTTGAAATCCTCTATTTGAGCTATCATATAAGTAGGCTTGAATTCAGAAAGGCAGTTAAGAAGGCAAATAGATGTGTTTTGGAAAAGAACAAGGAGAAGTTGAAACCTTAAAAAAACACCAAGAACTGGAGTCTGTTTTGGCCTCTTTCTCATTTCAAGTTTCTAGCATTGGTGATACAGCTAACCTGTAGAGAAGCTGGACACTTTCATCATGGAATAAATATCCACCTGGTCCAGGAGTTGAAAAGTTAAAGGAAGATATGGCAGGTTCTGGAGGAGTTATGGTCCCAGATGCTCTTTCAAACTAACAGAGTGAACTAGAATTTTTTGGAAACATAGTTTTAGTTTAACTCATTGTGATAATACAAATACATTACAATTACACTGATCTCTAATTAAAAAAAAAAAAAGCTCATGGGGTGTATCCATGTTAGTCACAAAGATATAGTCTCGTGCAATTTTTTTTCTCACCTCCTTTTATCTTTAAACTTCTTTTCAATCCCAATACTTTTCAATTAAATGAGTTTTCCTCTATATATCACTTTCCTTTAAATTCAGAGTGCATAGTTAACAGAGTCAGCAGTAGTTTATTATGCTTGTGGATTTTTGGACAGGAAGCAATGTTATATGACTGTGGCCTGTGAAGATTTTGATGGAAGTCTGTTGCCAGATTACTTTTATCCCTAGACTTTTGATCCTGTCCATTGATCACAGATGAGTTGTCTTGAGAACAACTAGTAAACCTCTCCCACCAATAACTTGCAGAATTAATTTTAATCTAAGGCAGTTGATTCTTAATTCTTTTCAGATCAGCATTCTTTGCAAAGTCCTGTGCTAAATTCATACCCAAGTAATAATGATTGTGATTAATGAAATCAATTATATCTTTTTTCTCTTGAGTAGAACAAGATGTAAGTTTTAGTCATTTAGTTAATTTTAATTGGTGTAAGAAGCTTAAAGTCACAAGAGAGTGTAATGAGAAAGCTATAGGTGCCTTGTGCAAGTAGAATCTATTAAAAAAAAAAAAAACAGATAATGAGAAAGCAGATTTAAACAGGAAAATACCCCTGGTCAATAACTGTAATTCAGAGATTATTTCCTAGGCAACTATTGCTTTTTTTCTGCATGTCAATGGCAGAAAATGTATGTGTCATGCATAAGTATTAAAATGAATTGCTAATTTAAGGTTTTAAGACTATTTGTTACCACATGTGCTTTATGAGTGCTTGGTACATACTTGGTTCTTTAACTTCCTATGTCTAGCACATGTATTAAGTACTCATTATTACCTCTGTGTTAAGCACCTTTTATAAGCTGTATGTCATATTCTGTTCATTTTCCCTAGAATGGAATTGCCTTATATAATAAAGCAAATATAGAAGGCTGTTTCTTTTACAAAAAAAGTAGCTGACTCCCAGTAGGAAGAGGGATATTTTAGCTTGCTTCCTTACTATTCTCCAGTCCTGATATGTGTTAGCCTTGAAAAGTAGCAGATTTTCACCCATAGCAGCTATGAATCCCAGAAGCCAAATACTGGAGACTGCAGAATAGCTTTATAACTCCCATATAGTGCACTGTCCCCTTTATTTAACTTGCATAAAATGTTTCAGTTAAGGAACAATTGACTAGGATTTTTATTATTATTATTTTTTATTTAAGATAGTTATCTCTGATCAAATTAAGAACAACAGCTTATGGGTTAAGTCACAAAGAGTGATCTTGAAGAACTGTCAAAATCTGCAGAGTGATATCCACTTTGAGCCTCTATTGCTTAACTGGAGGAAGAGGAATAAATTTGTCCTCTTCATCTCCTTGTGAAGAGAAAGACTTTTTTGTACTTTCTTCCTCATACTAGGTGCAATCATATACATCTGAGACTCCAGGAAAAAAAGGAAGTCACTGCAAAACACCCTGTTTCATGAAGCCCGTCTTTACATGACCCCCCCATACTCCCATCCCATTTCAGCTAAATTTTTAATTTTGTGGAACTGCTACCTGATTTTGCTAAATCCACAGAGAATATTTTTTCATAGTCTTAAATTGATGCTTATTTTTGATCTTGCTGCTGCTGTTAAGATGCCTTCCAAGAGTCATTTTGGGGATCCCAGAATTATTTTTTAGGATCAACTGTGCATTATACCTTGTTATTTATGCCTCTATTATGTTTTTATTTTTTAGTTATGAATCTGTTTTTGTTTTGAAGCCATCTGATACCCCAATGGAAGCCCCCCGAAAGGTGAAGATGCTTAATCTAGGAACACACTCCATATGACTGCACTTGTCCTAGTCATAGTAAGACACCACCACCTCTGGTACCAAGTGAATTTTTCCATGGGACATTTGGACCACATGGCTTTCTCTGACTGCATGAATTGTTTCACTAGTTTTCTTTGCCTGAATTTTATTTTTGACATGCTGTTGTCATTCTTGTGACACTGCTTTCACTTTTGTGCAATTTCATGAGTTGTTTCTTCTTCCTGCACTGCAGTAGTTGATTGCTTGCTACTTGGGCAAGGTGCTGCTATCCTGTAGTTGTCCAATGTATTTGGTTCAAGTTTGATGTCAGTAGTCTCTTTAAAGTTCATTTTTGACCCCATGGACTGCCTAGTTAGGTAAGTGCAGGAAAGTCCTCTCATGTCTCTCTCCCCGAGTTCTGCCTCTGCTATCTCTGTGTTTATACTTAAAAGCCCACTGGAGACTGTGTTCCTCTGGCTCTGTAATTTTTTATGGGTAAATTTTTGTAGAGGACTAGGCACTTTAATACTAATTATCCCATTTTGAGTTTTCTTGAAGTACTCTTGTTCTAGCCATATGCAATGATTTCTTAATTTTATCTTTGAATGTGAAAGCTTTGGGAGCTTTTGAAGTTTCTTTGCTATTTATATAACTTAGCTTAGATGAAGCAGAGTTGGAAGAAACTGGAATTTTTGACATCAATTGTCTTGTTAATGTTCTGCTCTTGCCATTATTTTTCACACCAACTTAAGATTAATGGTTAGAAGTTGCATTGTTGTCTTTTCTTTAAGTTTTGCTTTGTTTTTTCTTTGGTAGTGTCTGTATCACTGTTGTAGTTGATAGATTTGGTGCTGTCACTAAACTTTTAAGCATATTAGTATATTTCTGTTTCTGTGAGTCCATATTTGCTATTTATAACATAAACAGACACAGGTTGGCCCATTCTGGATTTAAAAGCACCAGTTCCTTATCTTTTTTTAAAAAGATTTATTTATTTATGCATATAAGAACAGGGGTGTAGGCCAGAGGTGTGGGGGGTGAGAGGATTCACCAGAGAGAGTGAGGAGCAGAACAGTCAGATCATCTGAAATACACTGCTGAGGGGAGCACGGGGCGAGGCAAGAGAGATCTGCTGTGCCATATGGGTTGCTCCCTGGCCAGCCTGGGATCACACTGGTGCTGTAGTGGCTGGTGATAGATTGACAGTGCTGTCTTTAACCCCTGTGCCACCAGGAGGGCCCCCAGTTCCTCATCTTTCACAAGTGTAATACTCACAGAACTCATCATTTTCTCAAAAAACCCATCTCCACAATAACAAGACATTTCTCCTCTAGGTTCAATTCTATTAGATCCCTAACATATGCTATATCCAGCCAACTGATGCAAAATTAGCAGTTAGTCTGCAATCACTCTTCCCATTTGGTCTAATCCAATCCATTGAAATCTTAACTAGGACAAAAAGATGGAGTAGAAGTTAAACTCACTCACTCTAAGTTAAACTTGCTCACTCTTTCTTCCTTTCTTCAAGCTTGTACAGTGATCTTCTGCCTTTGACCTCAACTGAAACTACATTGTTAACTAATCAGCTTGTTAACTCTGTAACTTGAAAGTATTTTTTTTTGTGTGATTATATTTCAAATAATTGGATACCAAGTTTTGGGGAAAGATATTTTTAGGTCTTAAAACTGTCAAGTTTTTTTTTTTTTTTTTTTAAAGATTTTCTTCTCAAAGAGACCCAGAATTTGGAATAATAAAGTTTTGGTTTTGTTTTTAATTGAATACTCTAAGAAGATGGTAGAGTACCTGTCAGGTAAAACACAGGTAAAAGTTTTATTAAACTGGAGGGAATATTAAGACCTGATTTATCAACTGGTATTGATGCTTTCCTCATTTTTTTTTAAAAGATTTATTTATTTATTTATACAAGCACTGGGTACAGTCAGAAGCGGGGAGGGTGAGAGGATTCACCAGAGCCTGAGCGGGGAGCAGAACAGACAGACTGACAAAATACACTGCTGAGGGGATCAGTGGGAGGCAGGAGAAGTCTGCGTGCCATGTGGGACCCTCACCCGGTGGCTGGGGATCGAACTGGCGCCACAGAGGCTGCGACCCAGCGCTCAACCGCTGTGCCACTGGGGAGGCCCAAGCTTTCCTCATTATTATGGGAGTGATCAAAATAGAGACTATTCTTCAATTACTAAATAAGTTATCAAAGTATATCAAAGTTTTAAAAAATATAGTCAAGAACATTTAATCGATTTCCTCCTCATCTGGATAAAGTTAGATTGTTCAAGTAAAGAAAGAATGATATCATCTATTAATGATTTCATTGCAAAATTTTCAACATCTAATAATTTATTCAAATAGTGAATAGTCTCCATTTATTAATTTAAAAATATTTTGAAGACCAGTGAGCCATTCTTTCTTTGTATTATTATTCATTGTTTCTAGGGAAATTAACAATTTAGACCAACATGGAAATAAAGAGATATCATTTAGCTAATTAAGGTTATCTAGAGGGTTATTTGGAGGCATATTTAAATATTATATAAGATCCTCATAGCATTTATTATACAGCTCATATTAATACACTACATCTTTTTTGTTTTATTTTTTCTTTTCCTAGATGCCTTGTAACTACAAAGCTGACTCTAAAATAGATGCACTGTTTATATGTAGTCTGATACCATGGGAGAAAGAAAATCATTTAGCTGTATTGTTTGCATCACCATCCCCTGCTGTTTAGGAGTAAAAGATCACACTGGAATAGCTGTTTGTCTACTTCGCCAATTTGAGTAAAGATGTTGTAATAAAAGTGAGAGCCAACAGGGGCAAAAAAAATCTCACATGTGTCTTAAATGTTCTTATTGGAGTGGAGAAAGACAGCACACTTATTGCTCTTAAATTCCTTCTTTATTTTATCTGAGCATTCCTCTGTGCACATTCAAGCTCAGCAGGGAGTTTCAGAAAGAGACACTAGAGAAGAGTCTTGATAAACCAATATCTGAATAATTTAGGTGGCACTAAGGAGAACTGGGAATCATTAAGAGAGACAATATGTAAGAGTGAGCTTCAAGTTTTGAGTACTATTAGTAAGAGATTCAATATAAAGCAATCAGAAATTCCTTTTAGACCTGGAGATTGAAACTGTGAGGCAAAGCTGTTCTATAAAATGTTTTAGATAGTTAAGTCTAAAGCAAAATCCACCTTATAAATGAATCCAAATTTATTTACAGGCACCTGTACAGAGTTTTATTATTATCATTGTTTTTGTTATTATTATTTAATTATTGCCATTTATGAATCTATATTTGCACATAAAAAAATGCCCTATCTTTCAAGAAGTTAACTGATTATGGTACAGGATCTATCATCAAGTTGTCATCCTCACTATCAAATTCTTCATCAACAGGTTCTTTGGCAGTGATTTAACTTTCTTAAATCTGCCAGTTTTCTTTCTTGACTCTTCACTATCTCTCACGTAGAATACACACACACGGGGCCTCCCCGGTGGCGCAGTGGTTGAGCACTGGTTGCGAAGCTGCCGGCGACCTCTGCGGCGCCGGTTCGATCCCCGGCTGCTCCCCGGCCACCTGAGGAGGGTCCCACATGGCGCGCAGACCTCTCCTGCCGCCCGCTGCTCCCCTCAGCAGTGTACTTCGGTCCTTCTGCCTGCTCTGCTCCCCGCTCTGGCTCTGGTGAATTCTCTCACCCTCCCGTGCTTCTGACTGTACCCAGTGCATGTATAAAAACAAAACAAACAAACAAACAAACAAATAAATAAAAAAAAATGTCTCTATTAAAAAAATATATAAAAAAAAAGAATACACACACACACACACAACACACTAAACAAGTCTTTACATGCACAGTGTTATGAATGTGGGAAATGGTAGAATGTATTATGGTAAGTAAGCATTAGAAGCTGAGATAAATTTGTCCGCTAAGATAACAAAGATGGATGAACAAATGGCAGCTGTTTTTATATATCTATCCTTAGGATAGTAATAACTACAAATGCTATTATCTTTGGGTTTCTGCAACTATTGTACCTCACAGATTTGAAGTCCCCTAAGGAAACTGTATTTAAATTACTATCTTTGCATAACAATAAGGTGTGAAACCAGACATTAGTGACTAAAAGCAAAGTTAACATTTTAGTTTCCTTCTTTTTAGTCATCAAGAACACACTAGGAATAAAGATATGTTTCCTCTATTACTTGGATAAATATAAGCAATGATATAGGAAGTGACAATTAGGATCACCTCCAGGGCAATAGAGAATAAGTATCTTTTAAGTTCTGTTCACTGAAAAATAGTATGTTAGATGGTCTTGAAGTTTTTTTATAAATTTTTTACAATTTTCCCCTGACTTTGGGTGACAGTTTCTTGACCACAATTTTTCTTTTTGGAAAGACATTACATAACAGGTTTCATATTTTTAATAAAGAAGACTCAATTTTTCCATTATGTCACATTGTATTTTATTGAGATATATTTGTTCAGTTTATGTAAAGTTCCTCTAATCCTTGTTGACTGGGCCTCAACCTTGACATATAAGGATTACAACCTTGGCATCCTTGGCATCCTCCATACTGAGACACTTGAATAAGTACTAGCATTGTTTATATTACCTCACAACCATGTTTATTGAATGATGATCTCTAGTCCTTTTAAATGCTTGCTTGAGAAAGCTCAACACAGCAAAAGACTTTGTTTACTCCAATCAACATGTTTATAGGTTTCTAACTTCCCTTTTTAAAAATAATTTAATTTAAAAGACTTACAAAAGGAGGAGGGTACCAAAGGACTATGGTGGAAGATTATGGGTATTTTGGTAGTGGGTGGGGTATGGTAGTAAACATCTGAAGAGGTGTGAACCTACACTCCTAAATCATATACAGTGTTGTAGACCAATGTCACTTCAATAAAAATAATACACTATTATTGTAAGAAAATTTACAATTGTAAGTTTTTTCTCTATTTCTTTGAGATATTTCTTCCATAATCCAGAAATGTCTTTCTTTCTTTCTTTTTTTTTTTAATAGAGGCATATTTTATTTATTTATTTTATTTGTTTTTTGTTTATACATGCACTGGGTACAGTCAGAAGCGCGGGAGGGTGAGAGAATTCACCAGAGCCAGAGCAGGGAGCAGAGCAGGCAGAAGGACCGAAGCACACTGCTGAGGGGAGCAGGGGACAGCAGGAGAGGTCTGCGCGCCATGTGGGACCCTCCTCCAGTGGCCGGGGAGCAGCCGGGGATAGAACCGGCGCTGCAGAGGCCGCGGGCAGCTTCGCAACCAGTGCTCAACCACTGCGCCACCGGGGAGGCCCAGAAATGTCTTTCTTAAAGACTTGGTAGATTTCCATTTGAAATGTAAAGCTAGGGAGTCTGTTATCCAGTCTCTGTGAGTTGTTAGGAGTCTAAATTTCATAAGCTCCATTTAGCAGAGTCCTAATCACAGTGACCAGTTCCCTATGCATTTCGTGCTACTATCCATTTTCCACACTCTCTGGAACTCTGACTTGCCCGACTTGGCCCCTTTCTTTAATTTCCCCATTCTTCTCTGTGTAGATTGGAGTTGGCCTAATCTTTCTTTCTACTGCAATAATCTGAATAAAAATGTCTTACTACCATTAAAAAATGTCTGGCTCTTTTTATAAAAATTTATTTATTTGTACAAAAACTGGGGTACAGGCCAGAGGTGCGGGAAGGTGAGAGAATTCACCAGAGTGGGGAACAGAACCAGCAGACAGACCAAAGGCATTGCTCAGGGGAGCAGCAGGCACAACAGGAGAGGTCTGCTGTGCCATATGGATATCTCCCTGGCTGGCCTGGAATTGACGCCACGCTGCAGAGGCTGTGGACAGCTTCACAGTGCTGCACCCAACCTGCTGTGCCACCAGAGAGGGCCCTGGCTTTGTTTTTAATAGTGAAATTTCCATTTTTCTAAAGTGATTTTAACAAGTTAAAATTTAAGATAATTTTATGAGGATTTGGTTTGTTCTATACACTACTTACATTTGATATTTTCCTTTTACTCTTTTTGGCAGTGTTTATTTTAGTAGACACAAAATATTATGTAATTGCCTAGGTAGGTAACAAGTGAAATTGAATATCTTTATATATACTGGTTGGTCATTCACATACCTCTATTGAAATTTTTATTTACCTTTTTCTTATTGGTTCATTATAAATACTTAATATGCATCCTTTGTTGGATTTGTGTATAACAATATCTTCTTCCAATCTATGGTTTGCCTGATCATATGCTTAAAAATATCTGTGTACCAACATTTTTTATTATGTCATTAATAAATACTTCATATGTTTAATGTTTAGCACCTTCTGTGTTATATTTAATAGGATACATTTACCTAATTTAAAATCATAAAAGTTTATTTTAAATTATTTTCAGGTATGGTAAGAATTATCTAAGAAGATAATTCAATTTACTTTAATGAATCTTAAAGAAATTTCATTAACTATTTAAATATAAAAACTTGCAGTTAAATTATTTTAAAGGGAATAGAATTTGCAATTAAAACCATTTTTAGATAATTTATATATTTTGTACATTAACCAAACATAAGTACAACTGTATGTGTTGATTTTTTTTAACACCTGAACAATGCTTTCAAAATTTAGTTATAAGTGCAAATACATAATCTCTTAAAATATTTTTGTGTAGTTTCTAGGACTTGAGGAACCATATTTGTAAAAAACATTATATGCTTAATTTAGATATAAGGTAAATTCCATGCAATTACAAAGTCATGACACTTCTATGTTATTCTTTAGGTATGCTGTTATATTATATTTAAAAAGCCACAATTTATTTAATAATTTTTACCACAGACAATATTATGTCACATGCTAAATCATGCTTTTCCTATTTTTTTCCTAATGTGATGAGTCAATTTTTAAAAAGTTTTGTATCTTCTATAAAAACATACATTTCTGTTTTGTCATTGTTTAATATTAAGATTGATTAATTTTATTTGCTCGGCTTTCTACATTTTCCAAAGGAAAAGAAATACATTAGAAAATCATTCTGATTCCAACCTTTTAAATACAGTTTGCCATATTATAATCTAGACTCTCATAGTTGCATATTTTCTGCTTATTATATAACTCAGATATTATATCCCATGATTTAAAATTATAAAGAGCAATTTTTAAGTAATTTTTACTCTGAGTTTACTATTATATATGTATATATTTTGTATCTTTATAGCTGCTTAACTATTTCCAAATTTCTCCCAAATTCACATATTTTGTAAATAAGTTCAACATGTGAAATGGTAATTTTCAAAGTAGCAATATGCTTTGTGGGAATTTTATCTAAAGGTAGAATTTTACCCTTACAAAATTTGGGGAAAAAATACAAACGTTTCCCTGCTGAGCTGGCATTTAGCTGCTTTTTATCTTTAGCCAATCTTCAGGTAAACTAAAGATATATTCACACAATTGTCTAAACATGTCACCTACAAAATAAGGTTACATTCTCTACTGACATGTTTGAAAGGACTAGATGAAATCTTTACCATTTCACCCATCAACATTTAAATAGATCTTTTTATTGCACAGGTTAAAAGTCTCTGAAGACTATTGTATAAAAGAAGACAGCTTACTAGTGTGGAATGTAAATGCATAATTACATCTATTTTAATATCAATATGGAATTGTATGGTTTAAAAATATAATTAATTTATTCAAGAGAAAGTCTTAATATGAGATTTTCATAAAATTGCATTGTGTTTTCTTCTCCTCAGATCATTTAATTGCGTGGCACTGAAAGAAGGACTGCGAATAGAATTTCAAAAATTTAGAAGAGGTTTCCAGTCATCTCTCAAAGAGAGACTTGGTGAATGATAGGGGGGCTAATACTGTAAAGGACAGCAAACAATCAGAAGAATATAGTAGTTGAATAAACTTCTAGGTGCTCTACAAGTAATCCCTTCCTGGATCAATAATCACTTCTTAAATAACACATATATACCTATTGTTTCACAATGTCTGTTCCAAAATATATTGCGTTTCATATATTATATATTTTTTAATTTTTGGATATTTTTCTCTGCTCTATTGAATGATCTTTTTTTTGTGTGTGTGTGTGTGTGTGTTTAAGTTCTTTTGTTTTCCCACATTAGAATTAGTCTGGCGATGTACAATTTTGTTTGGAATTATATACTTACCATTGATCCATCAACATAAGAAAATGTAGAACCTCAATACATTGTCTCTAAATACATGAGAATGATGTATCTTTACTTGTTTAACTAAAAGTTATCTTTTACAGAGACAAGAAGAGTATTGGTTTAGCTAACTTAGGTTTGTGAAAATTAAGCTGTCTACAGTGGGTGATAGCATAAGTAAAAGTGTAAAATAGAAAGATGTGGGCATATTATTTGGCAGAAATTAGACTATGATCTTTGCAAAAGTAGTTTAAGTATAAAGACAAATTCATAGGTAAATGAATATTAAGTATTCTGTAACAGATATAACTTGATCCCCACCATCATTAAAAAAAATGACTCAAAATAAACTATATTGGATTCATTTTTTGTGAATAATCATGTCCAAGTTCACATAGGTATTAATATCCAAATTAACAACAACTTACATCTGTGGGACTGTTGGCTCCAATCAGTCACATATAATTAAATTTGATTTTAAGAGGTCTCCCTGGTGGCACAAGGGGTTAACTCTCAGCACTCTGAAGCTATTGGCAGCCATTGCAGGAGTTCAATCTGATCCCTAGTCAGGGAAGTAATCTGCATGGCGCAGCAGACCTCTCCTGTCTCACCCGCTGCTCCCCTCAGCAGTGTATTTCAATAAATCTGCCTGTTTTGCTCCCCACTCTGTCTCTGGTGAATCCTCTCACACCCTGAACCTCTGGCCTACACCCCAGCTCTTGTATGCAAAAATAAATAAATCTTTAAAAAATGATTATAAATAATAAATACCAATTACTGGATCCCACACATTAAATGGTAAAATGCTAATTTGAATGTGATTAATTTTTGTGTGTATATGTGTATGCATGTAAATAACCACATGTATAACAACTATATGAATCAATATGAACAGCATTCTCTCTTAATGATTGGTCGATTTGAAGACAAAATTTCAGATAATATATTGTAGTCAAATAGTGAGCAAAAGTTAGATTTATTATTGAAGTTTTTATATTATACATTAATTTTTTAATAAAATATATGTAATTTGAATAAAGATTATGTGACGAGCAGGTGTCCCCCACTTTTCAAAGATTGTATCGCACCACTTTGCTTTTTTTTTTTTGACCTTTTTTTGTTAAGATTTATTTTTATTTATTTTTAAGATTTATTTTTACAATAGCTGGGGTATAGGCCAGAGTCACCGGAGGGTGACAGGATTCACCACAGACAGAGCGGGGAGCAGAACAGGCAGACGGACCAAAGGCACTACTGAGGGGAGCAGCGGGCGAGATAGGAGAGGTCTGCCTCGCCATGTGGGATTCTCCCTGGCTGGCCAGGAATCGAACCAGTGCTGCGGAGGCTGCGGAAAGCTTCACAGCACAGTGCTCAACCCACTGCGCCACCGGGGAGACCCCATTTTGCTTTTTTGAAAGACCTACATTAGTATCTATTTTCACTAAACAGGAGAAATCTGAAAAGGATTTTCACTTTTGTAATAAAAGTCAAGAAAGCAAAACTAACGGTCAGTATGTTTGGAACAGCCGATTCAAGCCGCAGAGAGCACATCCAGGAGCAGGAACTACTTTATTCAGGCTATGTAATTATGATATTCCTTCTTTGGATATATGTTAATGTTTTTAGGTTTTATGTGTTATTTGCTATAATTTTGGTATGTTATTTTTGTAGTTAGATTATTTTATGAAGTGTGATGTTTGAACTCTGACTTTTACCTATCTAGAAAATTAGAGTTCTTCTTCCAATTTGTTAAAGCAATGACTACACCTACATATTGCTTAAAGTTGCAATTGTACAGCTTGTAGTAGAATATAATTGAATATCAATATACCAAAAAGGGAAAAGTCTAAGTTTTTTTTTTCTTGCTTTCTGCTTTGAGCAGTGTCTGACTCCAACAGCAAATGCATGTCTTCCATGGTTCCAGATTTTATCAAGTACTTTCTTCCTTTGATCCCCTCTCAGTTTTATGCTTTATTCATGATTTTATTACCAACTAATGTTTGACTTTTTATCATTTTAATTAAATTCTTGCATTGAATTCCCTTAGAACTAGTCATAGTTACTGTTTTATTTTGCAGTTCATAATCTGACTTATACACAGGTCAGCTGTTTTATGTGCATATATATAAAACAGTTGTTTCAATATACATTAACATAAGGCAGCTTCTTATGCACACATTTAAAACAGTTCAGAGTAACATAAAATTTCCTCTTTCTGGAGACAGAAATATTTTAAGATATTGTTTTTCTTGGACATAACTGTCAGATAATATAAAATATTAGGAATATAGATGAAATGTTAGGTATCTACTTATAACATCAGACAATGTTCAAATTCTATATATAATATGTAAAAATACTTTAAATACTTTTTTGTTCATTCTATTATTTCATGAAATGTTTTTAGCAAAAATCCCTAATATGCATCTTTTACATTAGTGATATTGTCATCATTACATTAGTGATACTGTCATCATTACAGCTTATTTCTATTTGGAAACTCTAATGATTTTCTTCAGTGAATCATCTTCATATCAATGTAATTGTGATAGATTTTTTTTTGGAAGATGAGAATTAATTTCATGCCACACTTAGTCATCTGAATAAATTTCAGAAGACATCTTTCCACTCATTCTGTTAAAGTGTAACTGTACTGTAAGCATTTATTTTGCTTTTAATAATGATCTATAATAAAAATCAATTATTACAATTCATATTATCATAAATCATTGAGTGTGTGTTGTAACTGAGCACGTTCTTTTTTTTACAAATCAACCCATACAGGTGTGCTACAGAAGCAATCAATGCCAAAAATTACTGTGATCTGAAATGTTTGCAGAAAGTTCCTGAAACAGAAGATGGTTGTTTTAAAATGTGTGCAATTTGAGAGCACTTTAAATTATGAGAGACTTTGTAAGGAATCTCAACAATACTTTTTGGGAAAACATCACATTATTTTTCAAGCAAATGTCAGTAATAAACTTCCTCTTTGTCTATATACATTCTTGAGAGGCAGGGTGGTGCTTGTAACTGCATTTAAGTTATATATAAAAATATTATGCTAATTGAGTAAAATAAGGAAGGAGTAAGCATTGCTTGATGCATTCAAAAATGTTTTAAGTAATTAAAATAATGCTTGTTTCTTTTATAATCTCTTTCAGGGACAAAGGGTGAGAAGAAATATATGATAACAAATTACATAATGCCAACTATGTAGGGAAAATATTACTGTACTATATGGTCAGTTTATAACAGAAACTATTTGGTTGCTTTAGTTCTCCTGAGAGAATTTACTTAACAAACACTCCTGAAAAGCTTAACTCTGTATCATGTGATCTACTTCATTCTCATAGTAAAAACTGATTGGCTAAGGAGGTTCAACCTCTAATCAGTTTGTATCTCATGTATTTGAAACTGGAATCTGGGAGATTGATACTGAAGAATAGAACACAGTCTACCCTGTGTCTTACATCTGAATTAGTAACAGTGTTAATAGATCAGCTCCCAAAGCGGGGAACTCTGAAACTATTTTTGTTTTTTAAGATTTATTTATTTATGAGCACAGAAACTGGGGTTTAGGCCAGAGATGTGGGAATGAAAGGATTCACTAGAGGCAGAGTGGGGAGCAGATCAGGCGGATATACTGAAATGCACTGCTGAGGGGAGCAGCAGGCGAGACAGGAGAGGTCTTCTGCGCCATATGGGTTAGCTCTGTGGCTGGGGATTGGATTCATGTTGCAGTGGCTGGAGGTAACTTGACAGCACTGTGTCTTTAATTCCTGCACCACCAGGGAGGCCTTGAAACTACTCTTGTTTCTACACTTGCTCACTGGATCAGTGTTTCCCTGGATCTGTGAAGTATAACATGCCTCCTTATAATAAACTTGGGATAACTTGAATAACTTTCCGATCATTGACATTAGTATTTCCCTAAAAATTTCAGAATTAAGATAATTTATTTAATTTAAATCCCATTTTGGACCCTTTCTTCTGCCTATATAATCACAAAGATATTTTTTCTTTTTGTTAATATACTTCTTTTTTATTGCTGTTAATTGATATATTATCTCCTCATCGTATCATTGTATCAAGTTTTCTAAAATGCTATTTTATTTCCTATATGTGTGCACATACACACATACACTCAAACATACAATATTCATCAATTTAATAAACACCTGCCCTGTTCAAATATTATTCAGATGTACATTTTTCAGCAGAGTCTAAAAGGCCTATCAGTTAATTCAAGCAATTTGAATGTGGCCAGTTGGAATTGTGACCATGTTCTCTATTGCAAAATAAACATCAGATTTTCACAAGAGATAGTCAGAAAATAAAAGTAGTAATTTTTTTTATTTTCTATTAAGTTGAAATATATTTTAGATATATTGGATTAAGCAAACGATCTTATTAAAATTCACTCAACTTTTTATGGACCTTATTTAATGTGATTCTTTTAAAAATGTAAGGCAGCTATATTTAATTTAAATTTGCAAATTCAATTTCACAAATTTCACTGTTACTGCAAGGACTCTGCATAAAAGCTTGGTTCCATGTTCCTTGCCCCACCTAATGCAGGGTATTGCTGAGCAGTGAGAGACTTGGAAGAGAAACAGGAAGGGAGACTTGAGTTGCAGAAAGACACATAAAAAAGAAGTGTGTGCTTGCTTCTCAGCTTTGGACTTGTACTGGGGATTTCAGGGACATGGAAAGAGACACATGGAGTTGGTATGTGTAGACACACTTGGCAGAGACACATGGGTGAGAGACACAGGGGAGGCTGGCAATGCCAGCTCTTACTTTGATTTACACTTTGATTTTGATACTAAACTTGCCTGACTCCTCTGCCCTTTTATGTGTTTCCCTGCCAGAAGACTTGTGGCAAATTTTCTGGCCTCAGAGCCCCCATATTGAGGCAGCCCTCTTTGACCCACAAGAGGATGGGAAACTTTGGATGTTTTATTGAAAAGTTATACTTTCTTCTCTTCTCTCTCTGTGCACACTAATCCTATTAAAGTTATTTCATATTAAGAGTATGCTTTGTCTTTTTGAGATGGATGGCAGTACTACTTTAGAATGTGAAAGTTTAGGGATTCCAGGGTACCCCTTAGTTTGCACACTAACAGCACTATTATAGATAATGAAGTTGCAAGATGTAATTGGCTTACATCAAATATGAGTCCAATATGCAATAATCATGCACCTTAAATAATATCATAATGTAAGAGCCATATATTATAATGTAATTATATTACAAGTGAAAACTGAATTTGTGTTGAAACTGGAAGTATAGACAGGTATTATGGTTAAAATCTAAGAGGAAATGAATACTACACATGATGGTTAATTGATTCTAAATGACTCATATAGACTATGAATAAAAGCAGGTGAGTAGAGGCATATAAGTAGTTAGGTGAAATACCATGTATGTATATAATTAAAGGTCAGTCTTATAGATAGCATGTTTAAAGAGGAATGGAACTCCATGGTGACTATCACCAGAGAGATCTGAAAGATATTGGGAGTCACTATCTCTTAACTCAGCATTGTTATTTTCCTATAAAATTTGCTCTAGCGAGTAAGTATAATTTGCTTAAATTTCCTTGGAAATTTCACACAATCTATTCTTCTTTTATAAATTTACATTTCATTTGTTATTTCTCAGTGTTTTCAAGCATTTTTAAAAAGGATAAAATTTGGCCATCCACTGTACATAACATATAAATGAAGCATGGTTGCTTAGGAATTTCATAATTTCCATCTATTCTGACATTTTAAGAGCATAAAAATTTGACCTTAAATGGTCAAAGAAAAAGAAAACAACTGTTAGTGATTTCATCGTCCTGTTTTACCTCATTATCTCTTGTTGAATCTCCTACTGTTAATAAAATTGAAAAATCCTGCTGAGTTGAATGTCCAATAGCCTGAATAAAATCAATTTTAGCTTTGTGTATCTCTTGTCTTAACTTGATCATTAACAGCAATGACAAAAAATTATCATAGTAAAATTTTCTTTATGTATATTTAATGGTTATTTGGTTATGCTGTGAATTTACCTTCTCATAATGAACAAAATGATAGAGATCAATATCATCATTCAAAAAACTAAGATTAAGATAATTCTCAATCCCCTCATCAAAATGGCCCTTAAAATTTAGTAAAAAAATTTAATGTAAACACACATTTTGGATTACAGAATTTTATTATGTATGTACATTTGAAGAAGATGCTAAAATATATATGTATTACTAAAAAAATCACCTTATTTTAAAAATACTTTGGAAAATGTCAGAAATAATGAGACTATTAAGCTAGTATATTAGAGAAAGTAATTATAGCTTTAATGTGTCTGCTTCAAGTACATATAAAAAACAGGAAAAAATTTCATTTATACCAAGTAAATATAAAAACTGTGGTCAAGTATAAAACAATAATAACAGGTGAAAATGATTATTCTATCCATCAGAAGTAATTTTGCATAAAATTATAATTGTTGTAAGACTCCTGCATCATTATATTTTGTATTGAATAATTTTTATATGAATTTATTAAAATATTCTGACTTCCATTCTCAGAATTGTGGTTTTTAAATCAAAGTTCAAAAACTCTGTTGTCTTGATGCTAATAGGATGATACTTGTTTTCTTGACTCAGTGCTTTTAATTTAATTAAACCCTCCTGCTTTTTTGGAATCCATTGTTCTGAAGTTCTGTTTTGTACGAGGAAAAGAAAAATTACTGCAACATTTCAGTCCTTCAGAAGATGTCCACTGGGAGGTTATATCCCAGTGTCCCAAAAGCTATTAAATATAGGAGTAATGTGGAACTGATTCACCTAAGCATAAATGCTAGAAAATTAGTTCACATTAAGCTGCATTTAAGAAAGTTATTTAATAATATCCTTAACATAGCTCTAAAAATATTCTGAATGTAAACATAAAATCCACACATGCTACTGTCCTGGGGAGATTTTGATTCTTCTCTTGATTCCATGAGGGTTAGTGAACTAGAAATGAAAATTTAAAAACCACTAATTGCAACAGATTTTGTGCCTTTTTTTCTTTTTCAGTGTTGCCTGTTTTAACAATATTTATAGGGGAGTTGACAAATGTAAAAGCTTAGGAATTATTATTACTCATTTTTATCTCTAAGCATTCTTGTTTTCAAAAGAAACATTATTTTGAGAGTAATCTGGTTGATCTTCATAATAGAGATAAGAATAAGCAGTTTAGGCATCTGATGAGCTATTAGGTAGAAAATTCTTAGAAAACATAAAAGTTCTATACAAATATGGTTATTATTCAACTATATGAAGAAACTGTTACATGACTGCTGTTTATTCATTCATACTATAACTCAATCCCTTCCCATTAATTATGATAGGGGAAATTGCTGTTTTCACATCATAAAAAATAAAAATTACATTTTGAAAAATCAAAATAGTACTATTTCCCTTTTAATGCTTTCAAAATATTCTTTTCAGGGGCCTCCTGGTGGTGCAAGAGGTTAATACACAGCGCTATGAAGATATCCACAGCTACTGCAGCATGAGTTGGATCCTTGGCCAGGGAGGTGACCCACATAGTGCAGCAGACCTCTCCTGACTCACTTGATGCTCCCTTCAGCAGTGCATTTGAGTAGATCTGTCTGTTCTGCTCCCCACTCTGTCTCTGGTAAATGCTCTCATCCCCCCCCACCTCCGCACCACTGGCCAGCACCCCAGCTCCTGTATGCATAAATAATCTTTAAAAAAATATTCTTTCCAGAGATCAGTTTCACTTATATCCTTTTTCTTCAAGCTTAAGATAAAAGAATGATCCCCCTAAATTAGAATATATTCTTAAAAATAGACATTTCTATACTCATAAATGAATAGCAATAATAAATTATTGATAGTATGATTTCTTCTTTTTTATGTTTTTATTATTTATTTTTATTTATTTAGGCATAATACAGGAATTGGGGGTGGTAGTGAGAGAATTCACCAGAATAGAGTGGGGACCAGAACAGGCAGATCTATTGAAATACACTGCTAAGAGAGGCAGCAGGTGAAACAGGAGAGTTTGATGTGCCATGTGGTGCTCTGGCCAGCCAGGGATCCAACTCAGACTGCACTGGCAATAGAGTGATAGTGCTGAGCCCTAACCCCTTTGTCACCAAGGAGGCTCAGATTGTACAATTTCTTAATATTTCCTATAATCTGCCTCTACTTCTACCCTTTTTGGGGTGAGATATAGAAATTCTATTATAGATACTACTTTCTCATATAACTCACAACCATACTATCTGTCATTACTCCATAAAGATGTACATACAGGTCCCCCCTGGTGGCGCAGCAGTTGAGCGCTGGGCTGTGAGGCTGCCCGCAGCGCCGGTTCATTCCCCAGCCGCCGGCCAGGGTCCCACAAAAAAAAAAAAAAAAAAAAAAAAAAAAAAAAAAAAAAAAAGATGTATATACAGATGATGTAAAATGACTAGTTGTGACATAAATGTTATGAACTAATGGGATTCATGTTTTGTTTCTACATCTTGATTTACAAGCTATGGCTGAAGGGCCTCCCCTGAAGGGTGGCGCAGCGGTTGAGTGATGGGATGAGAAGCTGCCCGCAGCCTCTGCAGCGCCGCTTTGATCCCTGGCTGCCAGTGAGGGTCCCACATGGCGCGCAGACCTCTCCTGCTGAGCCCGCTGCTCCCCTCAGCAGTGTACTTCGCCACTCTGCCTGTTCTGTTACCTGCTCTGGCTCTGGTGAATTCTCTCACGCTCCCATGCTTCTGACTGTACCCAGTGCTTGTATAAATAAATAAATCTTAAAACAAACAAACAAACAAACAAACAAACAAAAAACAAAGCTATGGCTGAAGGCTAACATGGAGAGGCCAATGCACTGAGGAAAGAAAAAAAAAAAAACAAAAAGCACCTATTACTTACATTTCCCAAAAGCAGAGAGCATCCTATGATATGGGAGATACCAGGTTTGGTCTGCAAACAGAACACAGGAACAAGAGAAAACCTAAGTCAGTGCTCTTCATAAGGGGCTTTACAGGGCAGAATAACTAGAATTTTAGATTGTGTAGTTTGAGCATTGCAATGGACTTTGGGCTATAGATGTGGTCTCTACTCACTTTTTTTTTTTTTTTTCTGGCCCTGCTATGATTCAGAGGCAGAGAAATATTGGCTTGGTGTGTGAGAACTTGATAAGAAAGTAGCTAGGGAACAGCCTTAGGTCAGGGATGATAAATTCCAGGCAAGCAGGCAAGCAGCCTTTCAGAAAGAAGTAAATGCTTTAGCCAACACTGTGACCCTGTGATGGCACAGCAATTCCAGGAAAAAAACAAAACAAAACAAAACAAAACATAGTACAAGGATAAATGCAGCAATTTTAAGTGTGGCATAGATAAATGGAGGTGGAATATTTTTTATACAGAAAGTTCTTCCTAGCTCTACTGGTTATTATTTTTTTCTTCCTTTTTTTTTTTTATAAAATTCAATACTTTTTTTTTTAAAGATTTATTTATTTATTTATTTATATTTATTTATTTATTTATACAAGCACTGCATACAGTCGAAGTGCGGGAGAGTGAGAGAATTCACCAGAACTCGAAAGGGGAATAAAACAGGCAGACTATGGAAATGCACTGCTGAGGGGAGCAGTGGGTGGCAAGAGAGGTCCGCGTGCCATGTGGGACCCTCGCCCAGAAGCCAGGGATTGAACCGGAGCTGCAAAGGCTGCGGGCAGCTTCGCAACCCAGCGCTCAACCGCTGCGCCACCGGGGAGGGCCTCTACTGGTTATTTTTTAAAACAACCAGCTAGCCAGCTAAACAAAACACTCAACACTGTGCTTACTGACTTGACTTTCCAACTCAGTGTAGTTTGAGACCTAAGGAGAGGATTCACTAAAACTATTTTCATGAAAATTCTTTGCTTGGAAAACCTGGAAGACTGAATTTCAAAGCTCAGTTCTAGAAAAGTCAGCCACATTTCTCAGTTATTTAGGGAAACTTCTCTAAAACTGGTAATAATAGGGCCTCCCCAGTGGCTCAGCGGTTGAGCACTGGGTTGCAAAGCTGCCCGCAGCCTCTGCAGCAGCGCCGGTTCGACCCTGGCTGCTCCCCGGCCACCGGAGGAGGGTCCCGTACGGCACGCAGACCTCTCCTGCCACCCGCTGCTCCCCTCAGCAGTGTACTTTGGTCCTTCTGCCTGCTCTGCTCCCCACTCTGGCTCTGGTGAATTCTCTCACCCTCCCGAGCTTCTGACTATACCCAGTGCTAAATAAATAAATAAATCTTAAAACAAAAAAACCTGGTAATAATAATCATATTAATAGTCACAGAACAGTTATTGGAAGAATCAAATGTAATAATTTTCAACAATTCTTAGACTAATGACTTAAGGCATGCAGGTAATAAATAGTTCCCTTGCTAATGAGAACTACTATAGCATGTAGCTCAACAGGGCAATGCTATTCCCCAGGGCCCATCTCGAGGAAGTGGACTACTGACAAGATGGCCTTACAGTTTTGACCAATAAACTGATGTTTTTGAGACCCTTTTATTATATTTTAGTCTAGAAATTTAACCTCATCAGAGAAAGGATCATAAAATATATTTAACATATAGTTTAAAAGTTAAATCAATTTAACTTAAAGAATCTTTAACAAATGATATCAATATTTTCCAATACTGACAGCAAAAGAAGACATCACTCAATCTGTTCATTTATAGATGTATATCATTCAAAACTGCCAAACATGCCATGAAAAAAATCCACTTTACAAGAGAGAGCATTGTTAAAAATAAACATCATTTTCTTGCATTATTTTTGAAAATAGGAAGCTAAAATTTCATCTCTTTTAACTCTAAAAAGAATATCACAATGAAATCATATTTTATTAAACACTTAACATTTAAGTCTTTTGTATTAAGAACCTAATTACTGAAACACAAGAAAACTACTTATCTGATTCAACTACAATTGTGGAACCAAGCTTAGCCGAGATTTTGCCATTTTGTATATCCTCCACTTTGATATGTTAGTCCTTGTACAGCCACATTCCGGAGATAGTTTCAACAGTCACAACCCTCACTCCACTTGGTGACAAAAAAGCAGACCACCCCAGCTGCCAATGAGGGCAGTCCTATCCATTAATGGGACAGCATCTCTAACCATCCAATCAGTTTGAAACTATAACTGCACATGCCAAAATGCCTTTGTAGTAGCCAACAAGTAATTGCCAGCTTGTTTCAAAATTTGTGCCTGTTAGTGACCCTATTTAAGACCCTTGCTTCCTCTGTTCGGGCTCTCGATATCTGCCACTGCATTGGTAGGTGCTGTGAGCCTGGACTCGAGTCTGTAATAAACTCCCTTTTGTATATGCATCGGCTGTCTTGGATTCTTGGAGGCTATGTTCTCCGAGTCTGCTGATCTTGGGCACAACAACAATAAATAATTTAAATATACTTATTAATTTAGTTTCCCATTTTACCAAATAAGGTAAGGGGAATTGAATCAATGTAACTAGGATTACATTATGCACGGGTAGGATATATATCACAGTATGCAGTAAAAAAAATGATTTGATACTATTTCAAATTCTACATATATGCTGAATACTATTATATCAAATGTAGTTACTCTATTGTACAGAGTACATGAAATGAAAGATGATAAATTGTTTCCAGGTGCATATCCAAACACAGCATGTATATAAGCATCTTCTGTTCTTTTTCAACATTTCTTTTTTTATTTTATTTAATATTAGTTAATTACCATATTTATTTAATCTTGCCTTTGACCTTTTTTTAATATTTATTTTTATATAAGAGCTAGGGTATAGGCCAGAGGCATGGGAGGGTGAGAGGATTCACCAGAGACAGAGTGGGGAGCAGAACAGGCAGACTGACAAAATACACTGCTGAGGGGAGCAGTGGGTGGGACAGAAGTCTGCTGCACCATGTGGGATTCTCGCTGGCAGGTCGGGATCAAACCCTCATTGCAGAGACTGAGGACAGCTTCACAGCACTGCGCTCAACCTGCTGCACCACCGAGGAGGCCCTCTTTTTCAACTTTTCAATGATTAACATTTTAGGGAAAAATATAAGAATAAATTGAAGCTAAGGAAAATGTACTAAAGAAGTCTTCAGCTTCTCTAGACAATTAAGGAACAATTCTTCCTTAGCATAAGTGACAAATGAAGAAGGAAAGCAGACTGAGTAAAATATGCTTTAAACCTTAATTTAAAATCCATTACTTAAACAATAGACCTGATAATTGTTGAAGGCTTCCATGTAGGTTATGCATTTTATTCTCTTTTAAGCAGACATACTATTTTTTTCTACATCAAATATACTTAATAACAGTCTGGAACATATGGCTAGCTAATTGTACCAAATGACGATGGCAATGATAAGCTTAACAGAAGATGGTGTGATTATTAAACAGTTGTAGACTTGATTTAGCATTGTGTTTACTAGCTTATGAGTAGGGCAAAAAGGGCACATTTAATACTTTCTAAGCAAAAAAAGAAAATAGATTATTTAAATCTTTCTCAGTCATTTTTTCCATAGCAATTGAATTTGTATGCTTTCTCCCTTCAGAACTGAAAGAACAAAGATTTATCAATATAATCCATGGAAATGACAAGAACTTAAGAGAGTGCAAGTAACCATAGTATCAATTCATCTTTAGTTTGATAATTCAATATGAAATTTTATTATTTAATGTAGTAGAACATTAATTATTATATCCACTACTCTCACTTAGCTATTTTTATCAAAATATTATATGATACTTTGATATAAATTTGCTAGCATGTTCTTTATTTCCTCAGCAAAGTGTGATAATGAGCAGTAACTAAATAACCAATTGTCAAACCCAAGAATACTAAAATCTAACTGATGTTTGGCTATAATTCAAAGAAAAATATAATTACAACTGTGCATTTTGAAATGGTTTGCACTCAAATTTTACAATAATCTGTAAAGCATGAAGCAGTTATGCTCACTGAAGATATCTTTGGCACACACACAAAAAAACAAACAAAATTTCACTCTACCAGCAGTATATACCAGTGCCCACAGCTTTTCAAAAGCCCATGTGCTGCTACTTCATTTTATATTAGAGAACAAGAAAAAAGAAAAAATAAGGAATCCCCATACCCTATTCCCCATATCCTATCCCTGTACAGGATACCAAATATTTTGGGGGAGAATCAGCGGAGTGTAGGCTGGAGGCATGGGCATGGAAGAATTCACCAGAGAAAGATTGGAGAACAGAAAATGTGAATGTATTGAAATACACTGCTAAGAGAAGCAGCGGGAGAGACAGCAGGGGTCTGCTGCACCTGCCACTTCACCTTTATAAAGGATCTACATTACTAACTTTTTCACTAACATAAATGTGACAAGGATTACCACTTTCATTTATTTTATTTTTATTTTATTCTTTTAAGATTTATTTTTATTTATTTATTTATACAAGCACTGGGTACAGTCACAAGCGCGGGAGGGTGAGAGAATTCACCAGAGCCAGAGTGGGGAGCAGAACAGGCAGAAGGACCAAAGTACACTGCTGAGGGGAGCAGCGGGTGGCAGGAGAGGTCTGCGCGCCATGTGAGACCCTCCTCTGGTGGTCGGGGAGAGGCCAGGGATTGAACCGGAGCTGCAGAGGCTGCGGGCAGCTTCGCAACCCAGCACTCAACCGCTGTGCCACCGGGGAGGCCCGGATTACCACTTTTAACACAATAGGGGAGAAACAAAAATACTGTTCAACTTTGTTTCCAGCAGTCATTCTAGAGACAGCAAGCACTTGAAGAGTTAGAATGAAACCATAAGCTACTTTATGGGAAACTATTTAATACAGGTTTTGCATTTATCATATCATCCTGGGTTTATATGTATTAGTGTTATTTTGTGGTTTGTTATTTGGTATGATTTGGTAGGTTATTTTTGGTGTCGGGGAATGTTCAAAATTTTTCCAAATAAATTAGTGGTAATTGCTTCTTTCTTTATGCCATTTCTGTTTACCAAAGGTTTCATAAGAATGCCCTGTTTTCAGTTGGTGGGGGAAACTAGTATTTCAAAATCTACATTGCTCACAAAACATTCTAGAAATTCACATCACAAAACAGTCTGGATTTAAGATTAGCTACTTAGATTTACTTTTATTTAAAAATTATAAGGAAATAACAGAAAATGTTAAAATGTGTCTGTAAATATTGACAAAATTTCTAAATGATTTCAACTTTTTATATCATCACTATCAATACATAAGGTTTGACAGGCTGATGACAAGTATATATTTTATTACATGCAAATTGAGCTCTTAATATTACTTGTGATTTGAAGTATTCAAATATTTTAATTATTATATTTCTCTGTATTCCCAAATATTTTAAAATTATGGTATTTCTCACTGTCAAATGTGCCTTATGTCAAGATGATTAAATGTCTCCAGTATTTGACAAGCAAATTATTTTAACAACCTTTGAACAAATTTTCAATAACTTATTTAGCTTATTTATTTATAATGCTTCCAAATTCAACTGATAATGTAGAAGCTGTGGCTCTTTGAAAATAAGTTAAATTCTAAAACCTCTACAATGTGAATTCTATAAAACTATCAATTATGACAGGGCATTTACAAATATTTGGCAGATCTTTTTTTACTTTCAAATAATTTGGTTTTTAGATTAAAAACCTTAGCTTTTTGAATTTTGTCAAAAACAGAACTATAAAAAATGAATACTTAGTCACTCAGTATCTGTAATGGGAATTAAAACTGGAATATAAAGTAGTTTTCTGATATTTCTTGACATCAATGTTATTTTAATTTGGCATAACAATTTATGCAAAGGGAATTTTAAATATCAGTAATAATACAGAGAAAAATCCTGATTTATTTAAGAAATATGTTTAAAAACTTAATTCTCATTTAAGATCCTGGAAAGAAAGATGGGAAATAATTGTTGAGTTAATAAGATCTAAGATCTTCTAATAAATTTCCTAATATACACTTATAGATTCAGAATTGACCAGTCTCATAAGATACAAACTTCATGACTAACAATATCTCTTTGGGATAAAATTCTAAAAGTATTATTTCCAAATATGATTTCTCTATTAACTTCTACTAAGCCTACTTTTTTTTTTCCTGGCCTTCACATCACTTTAAAAATTGCTGCTAATTAGTCACCATTTATTTACCTTTGATTATCCTCATGTCCTTATACCACATGACTAAACCATTGGTCAACCAAATATTCTATGAAATTTAAAATCTGTTTTATTGTATTGATTTTTTTTCCTTTTTACAGACTAGTCCAAAACACAAAATGATTAATCTAACATTGGTAATTGCCATATATTTCCTTCCACATTTTTCATCCAAAAATCATTCCATGTATGATAATCAGAGTTGCCTCTTTTAAAACCTTTATAGATCATAAAAAGCTTATGTGACTTCTTTTTCATTAACCAGATAAAATTCAAAACCTTTATCTCACCTAGGATGACTTCAATTATATCACTGCTTTTAAAATATATTCTCATTTATTAGTCAGTGCTTAGTGAGAATAAATTGTGGGAAGTAAAAGGCAGAATTGCAAAATAACAAAGGAAATGCTATCACAGTCATTGACAGAGTGACTTGGACCATGATTCTGGCAGTGAAGGTGTTGAAAAGTTGTCAATTCTGTTACATTGTTGAAAAAAGGAACAACAGGATTCCCTGGTTGATTGGAATAAAAGTGAGAGATAATGAAAAGTATGAAAAACAACTCAAATTTTGAAAAAAATGGAAAAATGGGTCTCATAAAACAAGACTATAGGAGATTACAGGTGAAACTAAACTGGATTTAGTGCTGCAGAAATTATTTTAATACAATTTTTGAGAAGTCTGTGGGATATTAAAATGTATACTTCACATAGGTTTTTGAATTACATGCTTCTAGTTCAGATAAGAGAGATAAAGTAAAACATACTTCAAAGAGTTATCTACCTGCAGATAGTACATAAACCTTGGGATAAGACCACCAAAGATTTAGTTATTATGTACTGAATGTTCTTCCAAATTTCATTTAATAAAATCCTAGCTCAAAATATATATTATCTAAAACTGATACATCAGTTGAGATTGAAATATATCTTTGAAAAATTTTCCCAAGATTTTCAAGTGTGATTTTATTTTAATCCTTTGAAAATTCTGGGATTTCTTTATGACCCAACATATGGTGAACTTTGATAAAAGATCAGGTATGCTTGAAAATCATGTAATTTTTGTCAACTAAGTCATGATTAAAATAATGTGTATAAAATAAAAATTATTCAACTTCACTTTTTATTAGCTATATAGAGATGAGTACTAAATCTACAGATGTACTGCATTTTCAATTAATTAGTATATTTTTAATTATTTCTTTTTATTGAGATAATGTTAGCTTACAACAATGTATATAATTCAGGGGTACAGGTTCACACCTGTTCAGATGTACATTACTACACCAGATACAACAGTAAATTTTGGAATTTGATTCCTTGTTGGATATATGCTTTGCAAATATATTCTCATATTTACTAGGTTGCCTTTTTCTTTTGGCAGTGCAGAAACTTTTGTTTGATATATTCCCATTTGTTATTTTTGTTTATTTCCCTAGTCATTGGAGATGAAGGCAAAAAGACATTCTTATGACCAATGTTAAAAAGTTACTGTGTTTTTTTCCTATATATTTTGCAGTTTTAGGTCCTGTATTCAAATCTTTAGTCCATTTTGAATTAGTTTTATTATTATTTTAGATATTAATCCAGTTTCACTCTTTTGCATGTAGTTGTCCAGTTTTCTCAACATTTATTGAAGAGACTTTCTTTGTTATATGCTTTTAACTCCCCCCTCCCACTTTTTGTTTAACAACTTGTCCATGTATGTGTACATTTACTTTTGATCTCTCAACTCTGTTCCACTGTTCTGGGTATCTGTTATTATCATAATACCATTTTATTTGATTACTATAGCTTTTTAGTATAGTTGAAGTCAGGGAAAATGGTACCTCCATTTTTGTTCTTATTTCTCAGAATAGCTTTGAATTGTCAATCTTTGGTGATTACATACACGCTTTATTTTTTTAAAGATTTATTTTATTTATTTATGCATACCGGAGCTGGGGAGTAGGCTAGAAGTGTGGTGGAGAGGTGAGAGGATTCACCAGAGCCAGACTGGGGGGCAGAACAGGCAGATCTACTGAAATACGCTGCTGAGGGGGAGCAGTGGGTGAGACAGGAGATGTCAGCTGTGCCATGTGGATTAGCTCCCTGATCGGGGACCAAACTCATGCTGCAGTGGCTGCTGACAGCCTGATAGTGCTGAGATTTAACCCCTTGCACCACACCAGGGAGGTTCTACATACAAACTTTAGGTTGTTTTTTTCTTTCTGTGTAAAATACTACTGGAAAATTGATAGGGATTGTCTTGAATCTGTAGATTGCTACTGGTAAAACGGTCATTTTAGTAACATTGTTCCTTTTCATAAATGAGCACGGAAAGTCTTTCCATTTCTTGTATATTTTTCAATTCCTTTTAATAAAGCCTAACAGTTTTCAGTGTGCAGCTCCTTCACATCCTTAGTTAACTTTTTTCCTAGGCATTTTATTCTATTTGATGCTATTTTAAATCATATTGTTTTCTTCACTTCTTTATCTGATTTGTTCATTGTGCATAAAAACACACCTGCCGTTTCATATGGATTTTGTAACCTGACACTTCTGTATTTTTTCCTTATTTATATATATATATATATATAGTTTTGGGGGTGTCAGTTCTATATGAGATAAAGGGAATTGGGATAATTCATAAGTTTGTAAAACAAGGATCAAAATAATGCATCAAGCTAGCAGAATATAATCAGCTTCTGGTTTTCTTAGAACATCCAGAATGACCTGCAAATTGAAAGTATAAAAGAACTGGGTATAAATGACAAAGATCAAAGAAGACATGGATATTATAGGAGTAAAAAAGGTAAGTTCTTGGCAAATATATCTTTAAGATTAAATTTCATCCCCTTACAATTCTTTGCTTTGGCCCCCACATTGTAGTAACAGAACATTGTATTGAAACTCCTTAATATCAAGAATTGTGAATTGTCTAAAATTGCACTCTACTGCAAAGCATATAAGCCAGCTTGTTACTCTTTCATGGATACTAACAGATGATAACAGGTGAATCAGAGACAATGAACATTATTATTCATGATAAAAAGTTATAGTCAGAGCTTCATATTGGTATGTGTCTATTCCCCTTCCCTCCAAGCTCCACAGGGGTTAATCAAAAGGTCTATTAAGGATGCCTTTATATTGCAGTGGGCTGCACTACAAGGAAGGAACACTGCTTTCATGGATTCTCTAATTTTGCAGTGAGTGGAAACAAACCTGCTCTCTGGACAGGGGAAGAAGACATAAGGACATCCCTCAAACAAGCAACAAACTGCTTGTTTGTTGCCAACACAACATTAAAATATGATCCAGTTAATGAGTCATAAAGGCCTTGCATTCTTGGCAGGGTCAGTAAGAACTTGCAGGGAATCTCAGGATCTATGGAAGGTTGCCTGAACCTACAATTAACAGCTCTTGATATTAGCCTTTCAGGTAAAGTGCCAACTCAAATCAGAAGAAAGGTAAGATAAATTGATAGAAGTGTTAACTGACAAGATTAGGTTTGAATGGTCTTTAATCACTACTGAGAAAGACAAAAATAATTGCACACTCAAGCTATTTCACTTTATAAAGAATGAGGGAGATAATAGGTATAACATCTTATTCAAAGAGATGTCATTTACTATTAACATAAATTGAAAACCAAAGAAAATTCACTATAGTCAATATTCTTTTAGTCTCCATATATAGAAATCAACATTTTAAAAACATCATAAATCTTCCTCAGATGTTCTTTATAATTTTGCTACAAAATTGCTTTTGGAACATTTTCAGTTATTATCTGGAATTGCACATAGCAGATCAAAACCTAAAATGTAATTTAGAAACACTTTAAAATGAATAATAGCTATTTTATATTGGAACAAAATATCTGAAAACATTTACTACATGGTGTTTTTTAAATACTACTCACTAATAAAAAGTGCCATTGCATTCTTTTCAGACAAACATTAAAATATTCTGCAAATAAATTGGAATTCCATCACCTGTGAGCAATTGTCACTATCAACTTTTAAACAGTTTCTAAGTTGACTAACCTAATCTCTCCACAGTTAAATATAAAGTACATCATAAAGTTTCACACAAAGAAGAATTGAAAAGTAGTTAAGATTTTCCTTATCATTCTCATATAAAAGGTGACAGAGGGCCTCCCTGGTGGTACAAGGGGTTAAGCACTGCACTATGAAGCAAGCCCCTGCCTCTGCAGCAAGAGTTCAATTCCTGGCCGGCTAGGGAGCAACCCACATGGTGCAGCAGACCTCTCCTGTCTTTCCCGCTGCTCCCCTCAGCAGTGTACTTCTGTCAGTCTGCCTGTTCTGTTCCCCACTGTCTCTGGTGAATCCTCTCACTCCCCGCATCTCTGGCCTGTACCCTAGCTCTTGTATGCATATATAAATAAATGTTTAAAAAAAAGTGACAGAATAAAATAGATACTAGACAGATACAGTTAATAGTTTAAATAGAACCATTACATTAAAATTTAAGATATACACAAATATTTATAGTTGGCATTATAAGGACATATTTTAAATTTTAATTTTGGATTGAATTTTTAATATTATATTTGATGAAACTTATCAGAATAGCTGAATACATCTAGCTTTATAACTAGCAATTTTATATGGTAGTAATTTAAAGAAAGTTTCATGTAAAAGGAAATAAAATATTCTTAAAATAAATTTGCTCTTATTTTTCATGAATTGATAATGAAAAAGAAAATGACATAAATTTTGCAGTTTAGATTAACATAACTTGAGAAGTTAAAATTTTGAAGAGAAGTATGCAAAAGATTTTTGTTTGATTTATTTTTTTAAAAATGACACTTATAGAACTTTTGCTTGACCACCATTTTATTATTTAGTAAAGAATTTCCCTATATATTGGGGGGACCCATTATGTGTGAATCTGTTGTAATGTCTGTCACTTTACTGACTACAAGTTTACTCATGTAGCCTAGGTGAGTATGTTAGTTTTTTTTGCCTGTTTAAGCCATAATGTCCTGGCTTAGAGCAACATAAATTTGTTATCTTACAGTTCTGCAGATTAGAAGTACAAAATGAAACCAAGGTTTAACAGGACTACTCTAGTCTGTGACGTCTCCAGTGGAGATGCTGGTCTTTGCTTTTTCCACTATTTAGATATCACTCATAGTTCTTGGTTTGTGAGCCCTTCCCAATCTCCAAAACCAACAGGAGAAGTTTTTTTTTTTTTAATTTTCACCTGCTTATAATTCATATACCCTACAACACCCCTCCCCTTTTATTAACTCTTGACCGCATGCCTGTTGAAATTTTTTCACTTTTGTATCTTTTTTATTATTAAGGTAACATTGGGGCTTCCCTGGTGGTTCAAGGGGTTAAGCACCATACTATGAAGCAAGCCACAGCCTCTGCAGCATGAGTTCGATCGCCAGCCTGCCAGGTAGAAACCCACATGGCACAGCAGATCTCTCTTGTCTCACCTCTGCTCCCCTCAGCAGTGTATTTCAGTAGATCTGCCTGTTCTGTTCCCCACTCTGTCTCTGGTGAATCCTCTCACTCCCCGAATCTCTGGCCTATACCCCAACTCCTGTATGCATAATTTTTTTTTAAGTTAACATTGGTTTACAACACTGTACATAATTCAAAGGTACAGGCTCACATGTCTTCATATTTCACACACCACACCCACCAACAAGACATCCATAGTCCTCCACCATAGCTCACTGGGTTGCTGCTCCTCTTTGCTCATTTTCCTCCTCCTCTCTTTTGTACCTCCATTCTGTAGTCAGATTTCCAGAGTTTATTTCTTTTCTGTTCCTTTGTTTCATTTCTTTATATTTCACAAATAAGTGAAATAATCTTGATATTTGTCCTTCTTTCTCCTGGCTTAATTTACTTAGCATAATCCATTTATGTCCATTGCGAATGACAAGATGTCATATTATTTTTTTAATAGCTGAATTGTGTTCTATACTGTATATATCACATTTCTCTTATCCATTCATCTATTCTTGATCACTTAGGTTGCTTCCATAACTTGTCCGTTTAATTATTGCTTTAATGAAACAGGAGCGCATGTATCCCTTGAATTGGTGTTCTTGTTTTCTTCAGGTAAATACCCAAGAGTGGAATAACTAGGTCATAGGGTAGATCTACTTTCAATATATTGAGAAGCCTCCATACTGCTTTACATAAGGACTAGACCAGTCTACACCTCCCAACTGAGTGTACAAGGATTCTTTCTTTTCCACATTTTATCATACACGTACAGGTTTACTTTTGGACCCTCAATTATATAACTTTGGTTCATACGACTATCCTTGTGAGAGTAATCCAGACTCTTGATTATCACTGATTTATAGTAAGTTTTGTAGAAAATGCAAGTCAAATTAATCTTTTTCTTTTAACTTTAATATACAAGTGATTTTTTAAAAAAGTATCTTCAATATAATTTAAATTGTTTTTATTTTTGTTCTTTAAGGGCAAGCATCCTAATATTTAACTGGCAGATAGTGACTTTTCTATTTTATAATGAGGCATATATTCTTTCTTAATGTGGAAAATGATCGATGATTTCTTTCACACGTTTGAAGTAGACTGAACAAACAAGGTTAGATGCACAACAGCTGGTAATCAAAAGAAAAATCTCTGCTCTTTGTTAAAATTTTCATTTAAGATTTATAGATTATGAAATGATTACCTATTCCATACACAGTAAAAAATGACTAACAAGAGAAAACGGTTTTAAAATGTCATCCAATCACAAATACAATTTACAGAGGAAGCAAGAGACTTCTCAGGGCACAGTGGGAAGTCAGAACTCTTAATTAATTTATAAAAAAGACACGGGTAGCTTAAAATTCTATGTTAGCTATAAAATGGTTTGGAACCACACAGGCATCTTACTTATTTGTTACTATACCAAAGTTATTTGATAAATCAATTAAGAGATTCCATCATTTGCAGAAAGCACTTTAGAAACTTTAAGATATTTAAACTCAAAATGTAAACAATTCCTTGAGCATGAGAGTAAAACATTCTCCACACAATTTATCTTAAACTTTTATTGTAGTATTTTAAAAATACAAATATGCATTATATAAATATTTCACATGATTCCCAGTTTTGAATTGGGATGTTATGTAACTGTTTAACAGTTTTCTGCTTATCACTTCCTGAAAATTTAACCATTTAATTCTGCCTATCTCTGCCTATTGATTTAAAATTATTCTATTAGTCTTAGGGTTTCACTCAAGGTAAACAATGTGCTTTCTTCATCATGTTCAGTTAGATATTTAAAACTAAAAGGACTTTCTGTTTTTCATGTATATTTGTCTTTGAATTTGAGATGAATAGTATTTATTTCTAAGAAATGATTAAGATTCAATATTGTGACATAGCATTACATTAAATAAAATCCATATCAGTGATTTCATGATTAAAAAGAAAAGTAGGGGGTCTCCCTGGTAGCGTAGGGGTTAAAGACAGTGCTATCAAGCTAGTGCCAGCCAGCACTGCAGCACAAGTTGGATCCTCCATGGCCAGCCAGGAAGCTGACCCACATGGTGCAAAAGACCTCTCCTGTCTTGCCTGCTGCTCCCCTCAACAGTGTATTTCAATAGCTCCACCTGTTCTGTTCCCCACTGTCTCTGGTGAATCCTCTCATATACCCCGCACCTCTGACCTGCACCCCAGTTCTTGTATGCATAAATAAATCTTTTAAAAGATACCAAGCTAAAGATAAATTTATCTATGTGTAGTTTTGGGTAGTCATTAAATAAAAATCTTATAAAATTGCTGTTCTCTGAAATCTTTTGTTAAAAAAATAGAAAGAAATCATTGTAAATACTTTGCAAAATATAAAGCATTATTAAAACAAAACTAAACATCAGCTTGCCCCTAATAAGATTTTCTTCTCCCATTGAAAAATCAACTTAACATTTCACATCTTTTATATTGTTAAGGAATTGGTTACCAGCAACTACTTTCAAAGCACTAACACTATACCTTAGATAACATCCAAATCCCTTCGTCATTTATTGATCAATCCATATGACAAATCACTTGTTTTCTTCATTATAAATCATATTTTCTTGAGGTCTCTACATTCTAAATCATTTTTATTTTCTCTAACAAACTCTCCTCTTTTACCTGCTGGTACTGCATTCTCTGTCTAGAACTTTCTCCACCATTTCCCTTGACACCTACCCATAGGCTTTTCCACCTAGGTCTTGTGGTCTTTTATTCTGCAATCATGTCATATGAAACTTCTTTAGGAAACCAGAAGACTGGCTAAATGACTTTATTAATGTGCCTCCAGGTTTCTTTGCATTACTCATCACAAGACCTATCATTCAATACTGCATTTTCCTGCAACAATTACATCCTTTCCCATAACTTATGGGAACAAGAATGTACTTTGTCAACATTGCATCCCCAATACTAAAATTTCCAGAACAAAGTAGTTGTGTAAAAAATATTTTTGTAAAAAATATCCATAATGAAATAAACCATAGAGGAACAATTTGAATTCCAGATTAACTCTATAATTTAGAGTTTACCAAAAGTTTCATAAATAGCTGAAGTAAAGCCAGTGAATCAACCAAGTCATAGTACAAGTTGATTGTGCACAAACCAAGGACAGTTTACAAATGAGGAACAACCCAACCAAACCTTGAAATAAGAGTATATTGTTACCATGCAACTTATGTAGTAAGGAGGCAGTGATTTTACTCTAACCAGTGATAGGTTTTAATATTAATATTTTCTTACATGATAGAGAATTGGAAAGTGGTTTCTTCATTTCAAACTTGGGAAACAATTTAATTTTTGCTTATGATTTCCAAAGGAATCAACTGAAAATGAGCCAGGTCAAGTTAGTTTTTGTAAAATAAGCTAAATTAAGCTTTGTGTGACTAAATTGTTTTGTCTGCTCAGAGAATTTTTAAGGTTGCTTTGAATTTTAATAAGTTATATTATTGAGGCCTACAAAAGTAGGTGTCTTCTTGTATTCCTGATTTACACCAATTAAACATATAGAAAACCCATGAAAGGAGTAAACAATAAATTTTCTTAGATATCTAGGCAGTAAATTTTATATTTTTATATTTTTTATTTTTGAAATTTAAGAAATACTTCAATCTGTGATTCTGTATACTTATGTATACTGGCATCTCTTCGGTATGTTTGTGAAAATTCTTTTCTCTTGAGATTAATTCACACACTGTACTGAAAATTTTGATGTCAAAATCAAACAAATTACTCCCACAGCCAAAGTGAAATTATCTAGTATCTGGGTTCAAATACCATTATAAAAGGAAAGTCACTCAGGTAGAAAAAACTAATTATCACATGGCTTCTATAAAACATGTCAGCTAACATTTGATTTCTCACAATAGCTTTGAACAGAAAAATAGCTTGAGTAATTTTTAATCTTTAGAAAGGTATACATTTGTAGATATGTCTGGAACTGTTACAGTATTGCCACAAGATAATTAAAGTTGCAAGATTTAATGATAAAGGTGAAAAATGAGTGCAAAAATTCTGTGTACATATTTAAATAGGTATTGTGTTTTAGAGTTGGTTATCTTTACTCTAACCCTTAACATAAGTCAGAGTAATTTCAGTGAAACTTGGACTACATCAAATCCTTAAAAGCAGCAACTGACTTCTTTATTTCTTATGTTGTCTATTTTTATAAATTTTGGTCTTCAATCTAGCTGTTTTGTAAATAATTTGTATCCCTAAGGTCTGCCTCAAGTAGGTAAAATCTGCTAGGGATATGAAGGAAAGAGACACAGAATTCAATATTTTGATATCTGTTTAACAATTTTGTTTCATTTTGAATAGTTGTATTGATGTTTAAGATGTGATTTTGTATATATATTTTGTATTTGTGTGTATATATATGCATTTGTATATATCCATATATAGATATATATGCACTTGCATGTAATTCTAGATCTCAAAGGAAAAATAACCCAAAATTTTACCTAGTAAATACAATATACTCTTAGAGAACAGTTTTGCAGTGTAACTGCCCTGTTGACTGACATTCTTATGCTAAGTATTAATCCTTTTACTTATTTTGTAAGAAATTTCTCAACCAATCAGAAAGCTAATTACAGAAAGCTAATTACATTGCTCTTTTAAAAACTTGGATTTTTAAAGTGGACTTTACAAACAAACTTTTTATAGGGACTCCCTGGTGGCACAAGTTAAGCACAGCCTGTGAAGCTATCTACATCCTCTGCAGCACAGGTGCAATCCCAGGCTGGCCAGGGCTGGCCACATGGCGCAGTCAACCTCACCTGCTGCTCCCCTCAGCACTGTATTTCAGTCAGTCTACCTGTTCTGTTCCCTACTCTTTCTCTGGTGAATCCTCTCACCCCCTGCACCTTTGGCCTGTACCCCAGTTCTTGTATGCATAAATAAACAAACAAATAAACTTTATATTTAGGGTTTATAGTCAATTTTCACTTGTTATGTTTTATAATTTTCAATATTTCCTATTGATATTTTTCTCTAAATGATTTGAGCCAATTAAAATGCATATCTGAATTAAATCACTTTTTTTCTACTATTAGGTATATTATCACTATCAAGTTTAGGATAGAAAGGAAAATTTTCACATACAGACCATTTGTAAAGGGAAAACAACTTTCCAATAATTTCCAAACTTAACTTATTATAATACAAAGCACGATGCTATGTACAAAAATAAAGTCAGGCTTATATTCTACTTACAAAATTTGGGTATATCCCCCAATAAAAGTATTTAATAATTATCCACATAGATGCAAAAATTCATAGCATATTTATCAGTACCTCAGTAGTCAGCATACTAACCAATTTCATCATTGTAATAGATTCACTAGATGTGGCTATGGTGATGATCACAGTTCCTTTGCTCTCTTGAGTTTGTACATCTTTTAGAACGTGTGTTGTATGATGAGGTAATTCTCCCAACACATTTCTTTTTTTGAATCACTTCAAAATCATTGACTATAAGAACATTTTTGTTTGTTCATTTTTTTGGAGAACACAAATGGCAGACGTATTGCAATATCCTGCAAGGGGGATAGGACAGGAGATATATATACATCTATGCCTGTGCAGAGCATTTGACTCAAATTATTTTACATTATATCATTATTAATTTGCCCATGGAGACAAGACAATAAAAAATATGAATCATTATGCTAGTTTATGAATACACAATATTTTAATGAATTGTTTAGTTAAAATATTTTAATCTATGAATACCTATTTTAATTACACTTTATTAAGTAGATTGAAAAGTCTTGTCTGTAGACACAAGCATCGTCATTGATGATCATTCAAATTAACAGATACTGAGTGTCATAAATATCAGTTACTGTTACAAGTGCTTAAGCTGTATCAGTAAGAAAAATATCTAGTGTTCTGTGCAGAGATGAAGTATACATAAAATGAGACTATTGATGTTATTGCACATTAAGACATTTAAAAGTAGGGAAACTATATACACTTACCATTAAATAATATGTCAATATATTTTATTATAGATTTGAAGCTGACAACAATTACATTGTAAACCTTAACAAAGACATTAAAACAGAGTGCTAGTCTTTTCTACAGGTATATAATCTGGAAAATATTTGTTAAGGTGCTTAGGCTATCATTATTTAATACATTTTCTAATGCTTTTCTAAATTAAGAAAATAAAAATTTATATCAAACATATATATGTGTATTTTACATGTTCTGAGATTGATAAGGGTTCAGAACTCTAAGAGTTCAGAAAATTTAAATTTATTTAAAATAATGATGATTCTATTATGGTCATATTGAGTTTGAATTATTTTTGATACTTAACATATGTATGTTTTCCTTTTTAATCTTAAAATATAAAAATCAGTCCCAAGCCTTTCATGAAACAAAATAATTGACTCATAAATCTTTGCAAAAATGTTTAGTTTACAAAAAATTAGAAACAACACTTTCTAATTGAAAGGAAAAAACAATCTTTGCAAGTTTCCTTTTTGATAAAATTCTCAAATTGATAGAGATTCTCTCTCATTAGCTCATTGATCTGCTTACTCAAATATTTAGAATTTAATTTTGGTGAATATATGAGACTGTCATCTAGTGCTGGTAATGTAAATTAACTAATATTTCTGGGAACAACAAACTGCTAATATTTATGTTTGTGGTATTTCCTTTGATTTTTTTCAAATTCAGTAATATAAATTTACTCTAAAAATAGAATTATTAAAAGTATATACATAGGAAAGCACACTTAAAGGAAGATGATGACAAAGATACCAATGTAAATGTGAACATTATTTAAAGACTGGCTGACAGTGACTAAATCAGTTATACTATAAAATGTAATATAGCCATCAAAATAATTCTGCAGGAATGTATGTAATGATGCCTTTTATTCTTTATTCATATAATTAATATGACTGCATTTTTCATATAGACTAGAGGTAATACTAGTATTGGACATACATTGGGTAATTTCCTTCATAAATCTTTTCTTTCAGAAGGAAAAATAATAGATATCAGACAACTGGCAAAATGAAATGGAAAACATTCAAATATATGTTAAATAAATAATGATCCAATTTTTAAGCCTACGAGAAGTATTATCTATAAAACATTCCAAAAGTCTATATTGATATATTCTAGAAAACATTATAAGGCAGGTGGCACAGATATAACAATCTCTTGCAACGTGGTGCCTTGATCTTTAGCATTCAATTCATATGCATTGCAGAAAATATAATAAGCGAATTTGTAAAATCTGTATACACACAATGAAATAGTTTTGTTGTGTGTGTGCACATAGACATATAAAATATAAATATTACACACGCACACACACACATATTCTATGGATCAATGCTACCACAGGGGAAAAAATGTGATTTACAAGTGTTAGACACATATGTAATTTAAATTTCTAGTAGTCACATTAGTAAAATAAATAAAATCAGATTAAATGTGCTTTTTAAAAATCTAACATATCACTATTTTAATATATAATACATATAAAATTGTCAGTGGATAATTTTACATTCTTTTTTTCTTTTTTTGCACTATATTTTACATTCTTTTCTCCTTTTTTGCACTATATCCTCAAAACCTTGGGTATGCTTTATAATTTGCACCTATCAATTTGAACTAGTCAGATATCATGAACTCAGAAGATAGATGGAAAACAGAGATGAGATACTGTATGTAAACTGTGATTAGTTACTATGAACTTGGACATTTTGGATTATAGATAAATAGATGTAATTTTAAAATGCTAAGGAGGCTCAAGGGGTTAAGTTTCAGCACTATGAAGCTATGGGCAGTCACTGCAGCATGAGTTAGATCTCTGGCCAAGGAGTTACCCACATGGCGCAGCCAACCTTTTGTGTCTCTCCTGCTGCTCTCCTGAGCACTGTATTTCAGTCAGTCCTCCTGTTCTGCTCCTCACTCAGTTTCTGGTGAATCCTCTTACCCCATTGCAACACCTCTGGCCTGTATCCCAGTTCTTGTATGTATAAATAAATAAATCTTTAATAAAATAAAATGCTAAGGACATCTATACCATAAAGGAGAGAGAGCTGAGTTACGAGACCTGAGCTAGCTCTTATTATGCAGTGTCCCTTTAAGGAATGATTTCTTTGTACCTGATAATTTATAATACCATTGTACTTAATATAACATAATAATATCCTTTTATACACAATATAAGTGTATACAATACAGCAAACTAAAATTATCATAAAACTAAAAATTTTGTATTTAAATTTCATATGGATCCAAAATAACATTACTATTTAAAATATGTACTATTTAATTTACAAGGCATTTGTAATTATAAAACAGCAAAACAAGCCCACATCGGTCCCAAGAAAATTGTATGTTAAATTTTAAGGTTCAAGGACTGTATCTATGCATATATTTATTTGAAAAAAAAGCAACATTTATTTTGCAGTTTCCTTGTAAAATTTATTAACTATTTTAGCCAACACATGTCAATTAAAATATTATAAATCCTCTCAGACATAATAAGACATAATTATTTTATTTCCATTTTATTCTCTGCAATAAAAAAATAAACATTCCTTCATTTCTGATCACCAAAATTTCTTGACAGAAACATTAAGCTCAATAATGATGATAATGATTACACTCACTGGACAATCAATATGCCAATGTTCTAAATACTTCATGCATCATCTTGTGTAATTTTCATTATCTTTCTATAAGATAGATATTCATAAATATGGAAAAAATCAAACAGAACACGTTTTTGCAGTTGCTTTTCTGAGTTGTAAGCAGGATCCCAAGAATACAAGTTTGGTAAACATGGTGGTTCTGGCTGTGTCTTATTTCTATATTTTGAAGGCTAAATTTTTGATATATGCCCAAAAATGCCTAATTGAAATTTTATTCCAATTATAGAAGTCAGTAGTTATTATACTTGCATAGCCTGCTGTTAGAACACTTATCAGAAAATAATTGGTTTTTATTAAAATTATAAAAAGAGGGCCTCCCTGGTGGTGCAGTGGGTTGAGTGCAGCGCTGTGGAGCTGTCTGCAGCCTCTGCAGCACAGGTTCGATTCCCAGCCAGCCAGGGAGATACTCACATTGCGCAGCAGACCTCTCCTTTCTTGCCGGCTACTCCCCTCAGCAGTGTTTTTGGTCCCCACTCTGTCTCTAGTGAATTCTCTCACCCTCCCGCACCTCTAGCCTATACCCCAGTTCTTGTATAAATAAATAAATCTTTAAAAAAATTGTAAAAATACAAGGTTTAATATTTTATGTATCAAAGAAGCACAATGTACATTTTTAAATTTAGAAATATTAATATTAATTTTTTCAAATACATAGCTATAGTCAAATTCTTCCCAAACACTGAAAAGGAGGGAAAACATCCATTTTTTTTTAATCCAACATAACTCTGATTCCAATACTATACGGAGGCATAACAAGAAATTGAGAACTGTAGACTAATATCTCTAATGAACATTAATGCAAAATTCTTTAACTTGGGTTTTCGAATAACATGTTGATTTTCTCCTAAAGATGACCATATAAAAAGGCAAACAATAGGAATATTAACTTTAAAAATGTCAGGAACATGCTTGACTCATAGCTAACTTCTTTCTAGATATGTGACTGTAAGCAAATCAACTGGCCTTTCTTTGTCTGTATTATACTCTTCTAAACTGTGGATAACATCTTAAGAAAGATGGAAAATGGAGATGAGAAGCTGTATGCAATGCTTTGAGTTTGATACAAATAAGGCACACCTGGTAGATGTAATGACTTCTTGGAAAAGACAATGATAGGATTAGGGGACTGATTTTCATGGTAAGTAAATGAATATTGTGGTTAAAACAGTATTAAGAGGGATTTTTTTTTCTAATAATATAACAATGGTTCTAATTGACCCTGCTTTGCTATTCATTAGGTGTGTATTAGTGAAGCTTCTTTCAAACAGGTCTAACTATATAATCATTATTTTACCCTGAGTTCATTTTTAGTTAATGTAGCCTGAAATGTGAATCTGGTGAGTAATGTATTTTAGTTTCATTGCCAAGAGGTCTGAGAATATTCCCAAATTTTCTTGGCAAATGGAGTGTGGCTCCATAAGGTCACACATTTAACATTTTGATATAAAGAAAGGAAAAAAATATATAATCATAAAATTTGTAATTATTCTAAAAAGTTCCCATATTATATTTTTTGTTAATTGCAAGTAAACTCATTTAAATATTCCTTGCCTATAATGTTTATATATATATATATATATATATGGAATAGAATATAAAATCAAAGTTAATCTCTGCATTTGCAAAATAGAATTACATATCCTTCCCTTTTTTTGGAGTATATTAATGATTGCTAGATCATTATCATATTTTTCCCAAAAATATATTTATCTGAACATTTCTTATTTGCTTTAACAATATATCCTGGAGCCTTTCTGCATTGGTATGTGTTTTTTATGGTGTGTTCTGTAGCTCACTTGCAACTGAGCTTCCCAATAACAACAAGCGGTTCTTGGACAACAGAATTAAACTTAATTTTGACACTGAATATTGAGAAATAGAGTCAGGTTCCAAGGTTACAGGTTCAGTCTTCCAACACTGCCCTAAACTACAGACTCCAGCTAAAAACCCCAGGTAAACCCCAAGCATTTATCAGTGCTTCTGAACAATTATCTACAGATTGGAGTTCCCATGATGACCTCCTCAGGCCAAGTGGTTATAAATCAGAGGTTCCCCGGACACCCTTGTCTGTCTTGATTAATTTTCCTGTGTTATATTGAGCTCAGAAAACCTATTAACTCCTTAGATCACCAATTTATCACAAAACATATTACACAGGAAGAGATGTGCGGGTCAAAGTATGGGAAAAAGCATGCCTTCTTCAGATATTCCAGTTTGCCCCAAATGTTCACATTTGCATATCTGGAGGTTCTCTGAAAGCCCCTCCTCCTTGGGGTTTTTTTAATGGAGGTTTCATTACATAAGCATGGTTGATTAACTTATTGACCATTGCAATTGAACTCAGCCTGTCACCCCACCATGGAAGTCTGGGTAAGGAAGTGGAATTTCCAAACTTCTAATCACAGGATGGTAGATTGGTTCTCCTGGCAACAAGACCCTATCCTTAGGTTTTCCCAAAGAGTCATTACAAGATATACCTTTAAAATTTTCAACACTAGGGAATTCTAAGACTTTGGGGAATGTGTGATACACACACAAACACACACACATATGTATTATATATACTATATATCCATCAACTACCACAATATCCCAATATATAATTATATTTCATGCTTTTTAGTATATAAAATCAATACATGCATGTATTGAACTTAGTTGACAAGGTTGTAATAAAACTGTGAGTTAGAAATGATGAACTCAGTGGAATATTTTTAATCAGCTGTGCATAAGTTGTGGACAAGTCCAAAGATAAATTTAAGTTGGATATATTTTGTACTTTAAACTTTAGAATGTTTTTTAGGGTAAATACTTTATTTATATCCCACCAAAATTTGACAATAGAACTCTTGATATACATAAAATGAGAAACTAAATTTTTATATCAGAAAAGTAAAAAAAAAAAAAAAACTACATCTTTTGGTTTTAAATTATAAAGAAAATGAATGCTTTATGTACTTTTAATAATAATGATTTGTTTATACTAATTTTTCTTCATTACAAACCATTTTTGACTATTTTTTAGACAAGGACTCAGTGGCAGAGGTGAAAATATTCATGAGTTACTAACAACATAACCAATAAAATGGTATATCTTCAAAAGTTTTGTTGTTGCACCAAGTTCTAAAATGATAATGCCTTTTAAGTCCAGCTTAAAAATGGCTTTCAACTGAGATTTCTACTTAGATAATGCAATCTGAGTGGCATGTAACTTTAGATGTTGCAATATAGCACAGAACTTTAGCTGAAATATCTGAAAATAACTGTTCTAAAAATCAAAGAGAAAACTGAGAATAAAAATATCAACTTTCTGAATAGATCATATTTATAGAGCCTACAATTTGCAAAAGTTTTGAGACAGTTTCTATTCTACTCTATTCCTTCATATTCAGGGAATATCCAAATAATAACATTCTGCACTTTTTAAAACAAATTGGTAAATGTATATGAATTTAGTGAACCCTCGTTGTCTTTTGCTATCTTCCAGAACCATGTGACAGTTTAGGAATAAGAATTTCTTGGCTAGAAAAACTCATTTTGCCTTTTTTGTGTTTCCCTGAATAATATTTCTGTTAAAAATGGATTAATATTGATATATTAAATATATAAGACCTCTTTAAGAATGTAATTAATTCCTATGCAATAATTATGGCCAGAGAATATGAACTAACACAGGAACCACAAGATAGCAGGGACAAATATCATGGAATTAATCCTAGCAAAAGGTGTCCTACACTGGGCTATATTCTTTGGAGGGCTCACATATACTAATACTGAAATACACATATAATTTTAAAGCATTTAAATATGAATATATATTATATATGTATAATTGTACTTTTTCTTTTAATTATCTTAAGAAAGTTTAATAAAATTTGTAACTAATCAAGTGAATTAATTATGCAGTAAAGGCATTTTGAGAAGAATTTTGCTTGCCAGGTAAAAAAAGCCAGTGAAACAGAATATGTGAGCAGGTGGAAAGGAGGAAGAATTCAAGTCACCCAGAGAGCATGTCTAAACCACTCAATTCCTGAGACAAATGGTGCTTCTGCTGGATACTGATGTTTTGGGAAATGCTGAGTTAAGAGGAGAACTAGCCTTTTGCGATTGCCTGGAGAACTGACGTTGTTGGTTTCTAATCTGGGCTCAAAATGGTCTACTCTTGTCCCAGTAATCCTGAGCCCTAGTTCAGCTTTCAAGCTGCCCTATCTCTGCACATCTTGGCTACCACTCTGGCTGGCAAAACAGGCAACTGGCCTGTGTAGGGAAAGAAAGCAGCTCCTCTGTTTTCATGAAGAAGGGATCAGGTGGGTTCCATAGGGACACATTCCAAGTTCTAAGTAAACCTGTATTTGTGACTTTTGAATATTTAGATATTTTCTTGTGGATTCCATTTTCATTCTTACCCTGCATCCCACAAATTTTGTGGGTATAATTCTTTATAGTAAAATGGTTGTAGTGGAACTGATGAGAAGGCCCAGAGATAAAAACCCAGAGATTAATCATTTTAAAAATAATTTTACATAAGTTTACATGTTTTAATAAAATCATTTGTATTATATTCTAGGAGAGCTATTTATTATTTTTTAAAAGATTTATTTATTTATACAAGCACTGGGTACAGTCAGAAGCACGGGAGGGTGAGAGAATTCACCAGAGTCAGAGTGGAGAGCAGAGCAGGCAGACTGATGAAGTACACTGCTGAGGGGAGCAGCGGGTGTCAGGAGAGGTCTGCACGCCATGTGGGACCCTCGCCCTGCAGCCAGGGATCGAACCGGCATTGCAGAGGCTGCAGGCAGCTTCTCAACCCAGCGCTCAACCGCTGCGCCACCAGGGAGGCCCAGAGAGCTATTTTATTATTAAAATAACATTAGCTAGGTTTCAGGTGAACAGACACACACCAACATTTGTACATACTGTATTAGACTTGTTAGCAAAATTCTGGTTTTCATCTATAACCAAACAGTTGCCATTTACCTCCTTCTCTTCTGAGAATCACTATTTTGTTCTAATAGTCTGTTTGATTTTGTTTTGTTTTGTTCATGCATTTTTGCTTGGCTTTTACTACATATTCACAAGTGTTTTTTTTCTCTGTCCAACTTAATTCACTAAGTTTAATGATTCCTTCTAGGATTCCACATTATTGTAAATGGCAAGATTATATCTTTTTATATATACAAATATGTATATAAATTATATATATATATCAAAACTGAGTAGTATTTTATTGTGTTTATGTATGCTACATCTTTATCCACTATCCATCAGTGTGTATTTAGGTTGTTTCCAACTTTTCATTAATGTGAATAACAGTATGAAGAGTATAGGATATATATTTCTCACTGAATCAGTGTTCTTATATTCTTTGATAAATACCCAACAGAGCAGTAACTGGATCAAATGGTATCTCTATTAATTTTATTTTATTTTTATTTTTTTTTAAGATTTATTTATTTATACAAGCACCGGGTACTGTCAGAAGCGCGGGAGGGTGAGAGAATTCACCAGAGCCAGAGCGGGGAACAGAACAGACTGACGAAGTACACTGCTGAGGGGAGCAGCGGGCAGCAGGAGAGGTCTGTGCGCCATGTGGGACCCTCGCTGGCGGTGGCCGGGGATCGAACCAGCGCTACAGAGGCTGAGGGCAGCTTCGCAGCCCAGCGCTCAACCGCTGTGCCACCAGGGGAGGCCCTCTATTAATTTTAGAACTCACCATAATGTTTCCTTAATGGCTGCACATATTTACATTCCCACTTATGGTGTTAAAGGGTTCCTTTTCTCCATTTTCTCAACAAAATGTGTTTGTTAGCTTTTGATAATAGCCATTCCTATAGGTGTGAATGGATATCTCATTTTGGTTTTGTTTTTCATTTCTCTAAGAATAAGAGATTCTGAACTTTTTTCATAGACCTATTGGTCATCTGTATGTCTTCTTAGGAAAAAAATCTATTCAGAACATCTATGTATTCTTTAATTGAGTTGTTTGTTGTCTTTTTGTTTATAACATGTTGTTTATAACATATTCTTTATAAATGTTCATTATTAACTCCTTTGTGACATGTGGTTTGCAAATATATTTCCCTATGCAACTGAAATACGTTGCCTTCTTGTTTTTTTAGGATTTACTTATTTATGCATACAAGAACTGGGGTTCAGGCCAGAGGTGTGGGAAACTGAGAGGATTCACCAGAGATAAACTGGTGAACAGAACAGGCAGATTGAAATACACTGCTGAGGGGAGCAGCGGGCAAGTCAGGAGAGATCTGCTGCACCATGTGGGTAGCTTCATGGCTGGGGATCGAAGTCATGCTTCAGTGGCTGCGGATAGCTTCATAGGTTGTGTCTTAACCCCTTGAGCCATGAGGGAGGCCCTGTTGCCTTTTTTTTTTTTTAATATTTATTTATTTACACAAGCACACTAGGTACAGTCAGAAGTGTGGGAGGGTGAGAGAATTCACCAGAGCAGGGAGCAGAGCAGGCAGAAGGACCGAAGTACACTGCTGAGGGGAGCAGCGGGCGGCAGGAGAGGTCTGCGCACCATGTGGGACCCTCGCCCTGCGGCCTGGGATCGAACCGGCGCTGCTAAGGCTGCGGGCAGCTTTGTAATCCAGTGCTCAACCGCTGCACCACCAGGGAGGCCCTTGCCTTTTTGTTTTAATGGTGGTATCTTTCATTGTACAGAATCTTTCTTAATTTGATATAGTTCCAGTTTTACTTTCGTTTTCCTAGCATTGGAGATGACATATCTACCATGTGTTCTTCTATGTGTTTTATGTTTTCAAATTACTGATTTGTTATATATTAAGTGAAGTAGAATCATCAAAGATGACAATTTACCAAAATGGAGAATACTGGAAGATAAGCAGGATTTCAGGAAAATGAGGATTTTTTTTTAACATGTAAATCTTGATACATGTTACATATCAAAGAGGAAATATATTATTAAATTAGCCTGTAGTTCAGAGGAGAATCAGATTATTGATGATATGGTGGGGCTACAATCATCACCTAATGATTAATTATTCGTATCAAAGTCCTAGAGAATGTCAACATTTAGAAATTAAAGTGAAGCAAAGGAAATTAAAATGTAGTCAATGAGAAAAGAGGAAAATATAAATGTTTCCAGGATGAAGATAGGACAAATAACATCAATTACTGCTGAATAGTGAAATAAAATGAGAACTGAGAAATGACCATGGGATTGGTAATAAGGATGTTATTGATGACAACAGCAAGATAATTTTTTAGTACAGTTGTGGAAATGAACTTCTGATCATAATTTGTTGAGATGAAAATGCTTGGTTAGGAAGTAGACAAAGGGAATTTAATTATCAGAACTTTAATTTATACTATTAAAAATACTTGAACCTCTCATTCAAATAAGACTAGCAGCTAACAAGTTTGACTTAACAGAATTAATTTCCTCACATGAACCATATCGGTGATATTTGTCTCCTCTCATGTTAATTTCCTTCCAGAAACTATGCACTTAATTGAAAACACTTGTGATAATACTAGCTTTGAAGATAATGGATGCATCGAAGAGATTCTTAAGACAATACAGGCCAACAAAAAAATATACCTAAATGTGTGTTCCCTTGAAATCTGAAAAATTATAAACACCACTTCAGAAAATTTTCTTTGAAAGAGATATATCAAATGTGAAAGCATAGGTATGTTCAGAAGTCAACTTCTAAACAAAGATTTATAAACTAAGTAAATTACTAAAGAAGTGCTATTTGAGAAGTCTATTTGCCCTTGACAAGAGCTTAATTATTCCCAATCATGAATGGTATGTACTTTTATATTTCAATAACTAGGGTTAATTTTATTGAGCATAAACGAGCAGACTGGACATGGAATTACTTGTGCTTAGCCTCAGTTCACGAGATATGTCACTGGATTGTAGTTTCTGGTCTCCCAAAATGTCATCTTAAGCCAGTCAGTCAGGAATCACCTGATCAGCACTAGCTAAGTAAACTGCATGATAGACTTGTCATTCACATGGAAAGTTACCATGGAATGATTAACTCACTTTTTTGCCTCATAGAACTTCCTTGTTCTGGTTCCCTTCTGACTATAAAAGTCATGTGTGCTCATCAAAACTCCTTTCATCTGATAAATTGGATGCGACCTGATCATTAATTGTTGAAAAGTCAGTAATAAATTTAAAATTTACTAAGTTGAATTTTGTTTTTAATGATAACAAGTGAAAGTAACTTTAAAATCCAACAGCTATCAGTTCTATCATTACATGTTTTATATTTTGTAATCACTTTATTCTCATAATCCATGTGGTACTGGTAACACTCTCTTGTTAAAAACAAAGAAGCAGATAATATGACATGCACAATATCAGAGATACTCCTTGTGAGAACAGATTTTGGAACCCAGATTTTAAAAGCTTAAAAAGATCGTGTATTTAATTCTGTTTCTTAATTGTAGTGTTTAGATTTTGGATGTGGATTGAATCTTGCACCAAAGAAATCCCGTTTCCCTTACTCATTAATCTTTCAATTCCTTTTGTGAGAAAGAGAGTTACAATGTTTGCTAATAATAGAGTACCTGGAATAGTACCATTCTTAAACACTTAATTTATGCTTTTTTCCTATTTTATTAATTTGATGTGATTTGAGTGAAGCCATTTTAGGAAATATTAACATTTTTCTTTGTTCCTGAGGAAACTTGTTCTGAATATCTACATAGGTTGGAAGTCTTTATTCCTTGAGTATGTGTTTGAGTCTTGAAAACAATGAAACATCATTTAAAGCCTACATGTTCTTAAAATATTGAAGAGAAAAATTGCATCTAAATTTTGATATTGACATTTGGGCTACAAAAAGATGAGATACTCACTTAATAGGTTTGAATGTTGCTCTGGAGACAAACCTATCATAGAAGCTCCAAATATTTCCAAAAATCACACCATCATTTGAATATACTTATAAGTATATTGTAACATGCACACACAAAATATATAGGAACCAAACCCACTTGAAGGTATATTATCTGCTACTTTTTTGACACTCTGATCAAATTTAAAGTCACTATATATGACTTTGTGTTAATAATTTTAATTATATCCTGATATACAGAGGAATTAGTTTTATACAATCACAATTTATCACCTCTTTGGACTTAACAATATTTTGACAAGACATTATTTCTTAATAAGGAAAGCATCATTTAATTAAATCAGCATATTAGGTGGTAGACTGTAGAATCAACAGAATAATAACATCTTTGTCGAGCATTGGCAAAAATTATGCTAAACTTTTTCTTGCTTAATTAAACTTGCATTTTTTTTCCTTTTATCCAAATGGATTGTCAGGCAGGTGGTGGTCATATCTAGAAGAATGTAAAAATGCACTGCTAACTGATGTGTACTACTTTTTAATCAATCCTGTTAATTATTCTCATCAACAATAACAAAACCTGTACATAGTAGAAATCCATATTCTTCTATCCAAAATATTTAGGTAAGAAATATTTTGGAATTTTTCAGATTGTTAGGATGTTTAATGCATATCTGTGCAGTATTAAGCAACAATTTAGACTCACCATATTCTAAATTTGAATATCAGGATTAACAGTACTTCTGGAGGAAAGCAAAAATGTTTACACTAAATGTGTAAATAATAAATAGATTCAAGTCAAACTAGGTCAGATTTGCTTCCATATAAATCATAAAATTACTTTCGAATTACAATAAATGTATTGGTATTTCTGAAATTTTTGCATTCAGAGATTTACTTTCGGATACGTTTATGAAACTTCAAACAATGTATTTTATTAACTCATGAGAAGACAAATGTTATAATATGTTAAGTATAACAAATATACAAAGTATAATCCCAAACTCTAGTTCATATTGTGATTATTCCCTAATTTACTTAATATAAAACCTTCCATTTGCAAAATGCTTGAACATGATATTAGTTATAACACTACTATTACTTTCTCCTTTCTCCATGAATTGTTACCAATTCTGTAAACAAGATAATGAAACATGTCTCCCCAAATTCCCAATTTTAAATGCCTCCTACTTCAGGAAACTGTCTCAATTTTTTTGTGATATAATTTTATCTTTCAAAACCATTATCTAATACAAAAAACATTTTATTGTCTACATAATATGTTTTTAGTCTGTTTTCCATTTATTTTTCCATTGCATTTATCAAAGTCCAAACCTTATTCTTCATATGTTATAGCATTTTACCAATAATCTATACCATGTGTACATATCAGCAAAAGAGACAGAGAAAAAGTAGCTCTGAGATAAGAGAAAAAGCAAGATATTAGCATGCACTGCAAAAAAATATCAACAAGAAAGGGATCAAAATAATCAAATGAAAGCAAGCTAAATAAGAAGACAATGGGGATTACCTGTCAGATTAAATCATACTGAAAAACAGATGTTAACTATACTTATTTTGATGATCACCTTTCAACACATACAAATAAATCAATATGGGGTATACCTAACCTATATATTGCTATGTGTCAATTATACCTAAATTAAAAGAAAAAGAAAAAGCATAGGTGACATTGATGTTTGATATTCACTTCTTAGTTTTTTCTTTCTCCCAGTTGAGGGAATATATTCATTAAGAACACTTATTTGTATTTTATTTCCAAATGAAGAGGGGGATATGGTTAAATATTTTTAGGCAGGCCTTGTGACATATTAATTTTATTCTGTATTTTCATAATCATGTGAAAATTTCCAGGCAAAGAATGTAGTTTTGCAATGAAAATAAAAATTTAAATTGTGCACTAATATCTAGAAATATATCTAGAATTTAAGGTTGATTGCTCATCAATGAAGTTAATTGTCTTACTAAATAAAAAGCATTTATAAAAACAAAGAAATCATACAAAAATCAAGTGTTCTAAACAATTTACTATTGTGCTGGGACAAAATGAAAACTGAGTCATTTTAACTAATATATTTTTAAAGGAATATTTCAAAGATGTTACAGACATAATATTTAGGAGGCATGCTGTGATTTTTTGCTAAAACCAAAACTACTAACACAATGAAGCCATAGTTCAAATTCATAAGATATATTGGTTTCAATAAAATATGTAAATATTACAATTGGTATTTTCATTTTTATTTTTATGATATATGCCTTAGGTTACTATAATATTAGCATTTCCTCAATAGCTTACTTCTTTAAAGAAATATATTTTAATTCTTCATAATATTCCTTTTGTAGCATTAGAGGCTTTAGGGAAGACATTATTTATAATACAGAAGTGAGATGAATTGTAATATCTTGAATACTCACCAAAGATTAGAGATCTTTATTTAAAGAGGAGATGCAGGTTCTCCTCTGGTGGCGCAGGTGGTTGAGCGCCGCGCTGTGAAGCTGTCCACAGCCTCTGCAGCGCCGGTTCGATCCCAGCAGGCCAGCAAGGGTCCCACATGGCGAAGCAGACCTCTCCTGTCTCGCCCACTGTTCCCCTCAGCAGTGTACTTCATCGGTCTGCCTGTTCTGTTACCCGCTCTGTCTCTGGTGAATCCTCTTACTCTCCCACACACCTGGCCTGTACCCCAGTTCAAGTATAAATATATAAATAAATATTTAAAAAATAAAGAGGAGATGCATATAAGTTATGAAACCCAGATTTTGTAATATCTGAATTTATCTTTTTCTCTAATGCCGCCCTCACTGTAATTATTCTCAAAAAAAAAGTAAAAATAATTTAAATAACTATAAACTGCTAGCCTTATTTTTCAAATCTATTATTAGTGTTTTTATAATCCTCTTGGCATATTTCCTAAATATAAAAATATTTTTTAAAAATTTGTATTTATAAAATAAAGTCACAAGAATATCCTAACTAGAAAATAGAATTTAAATTTATTCACATTGTGTGCACCTGCATGAGATCTAAATAAAACAACTTAAATTTTATTCTGGAAAGTATCCCACAGTGTTGGTTTGAGTATCTCAGGAATAGTTTCTGTTTAGAGCCATATTTACTTTGCACAGTATCCAGAATATCTAGATATTTGTCTTTTAAGAGTATGAAGTCACCATTTTTTAAAAAGATTTATTTACTTATGCACACAAGAACTGGGGGGTACAGGCCAGAGGTGCAGGGGTGAGAGGATTCACCAGAGTGGATTCACTGTTCACAGTAGGGAACAGAACAGGCAGACTGACTTAAATACACTGTTGAGGGAGCTGTGGGCGAGACAGAAGAGGTCTGCTAAGCCATGTAGATCAGCTCCCTGGCCAGTGATCAAACTAGTGATGCAGTGGCTGGTGACAGCTTGATAGCACTATCTTTAACCCCTGAGCCACCAGGGACACCCTGTCTCATATCTTAATCATTCATTTTTTTTCTCTTTCAAGCATTAACATCTCTAAACATACTTCTCTCACAGAATATTTTCATAATCTCTTCTACTATAGTTGGAAATAATTACCAACTCTCTGATTCTTTAATTTCAAATTTTTCCTGAGATTAAGTCTACATAATCTTATTCAGGTAAAACAAAATTTCACTTAAGAACTGAGGATTGCTCTATTAACTTTTAGTTCAGGATTCTTGATCTCAATTTCTATAATTTCTTTGTGGATGCTGGGCATGGAAAAATTGGTTAAAAATATTTGGAAGAATTCATGATCAAAATTCTATCAAATACATTGATAAAATTTTCATCATGGAAGTATATAAATGAGTACAAGAATAGGAAAAGTTAGCTTAACAATTATAGCTGAGGCATTCTCAAAACAGGTTTCTCAAAAGTTCAGTCTATTAAATGGGGGAAAGGAAACATCTATTTCAGAGTCTACATAATACCATCTTCTAGGAAAACACTTCATAAGCTAAGAATGGAGATAGTATAAAACAAAAACATGTTCTTTGTTGATCATCATAAACTTTCTGTTAAAAACAGAAAATAAAAGGACAGACCAACCCCCTCCTCTGAATTACAAGAACTTTGCTGAGCATTTTGAAGATAATTTGATTCAGAAAAAAAATACTAACATAATAAATAAATTGCACATTAGATTAAGCAATTAGATAAACTTAAGATATGGACAAGCTATATCTAGATGGAAAAAAAGTACTGCATTTTGAGAAACAAAATATCAACAAATTCACTAAGCTTGAAATCATATAATTTAGTTTATCTGCTTGCATTGGTGTCAAACTAGAAATCAACTGAAAGAAAAAGGGAGAAACTTCAAATATGTGGAGACTAGACACAGAGTAATTTTTAAAATCCTGGATATAAATGAAAATGAATATAGGAGCTACCAGATCCTATGGGACACAACAAAATAAGTCTTAATTGTGATATATCTATAACAATGCAGTCCTAATAGAATAGAATTGACAGCCCAGAAAATCTACACAGAGAAAGAAAGTATCATTAAACTAAAAGACACTCTACTGAATAGGAGCAAATAGTTGCACAATATTAGACAAAGGTGTATTATCCAAGATCATTCAAAGAACTCAACAAAAAGAAAAAAAAATGGGCAGAACAGCTAAATAGGTAATTCTCTAAAGAACACATACAGATTGACCTTAAGACTGTACATACAGATCTTCCTTAAGATTACAAGACCATCTGGTCAATAGGCACATGAAAATATGATTTTCATCATTTATTATCAGAGAAATACACATCAAAACCACAATGAGAAAATACCTCACACATTTGGGAATGAACCCCATCAAAATGGACTATTACTCAGCAATCAAAAAAAATAAACACATGCAGTTTGCAGTAACATGGATGGAGCTAGAAGGGATCATGCTCAGTGAAATAAGCCAGAAAGAAAAAGAAAAGTACCAGATGGTCTCACTCATAGCAGGAATTTAGAAAACCTAAATAAGGGACCAGGAAAAAGACTAATAATACAAAGTAAAAATCAAAATCAACAAGCAACTATAAACTATAAACTAGAGACACACTACGGTGGAGGGGGGGCAGGGAGAAGAAGGATTTGGGTCAAAATAAGGGGGGGTGCAATTGTATGGGGAATATAACCAAAATGAAAATGCATGCATTATGCAAAAAATGAAAAAAAGATGTAAGAATTATATAAAATATTTTTTAAAATATCCAGAATACAAATTGTTAACAAGGAAAAATGTGGGGGGAAAGGAACCCTCATACACATTGATGGGGATATAGACTTTCCCAATACTCATGGAAAACACTATGAACTTCTACAAAATATTAAAAATAGGGCTACCATATGACCCAGCAATTCTGCTCCTAGGTATCTAATCAAAATATGCAAAAATTGCAATTTTAAGGGATCTATGCACTCTTATGTTCATTGAATAACTATTTACAGTAACCAAGTTATGAAGCAAACTAAGTGTCCAAAAACAGATGGTTCAGTTCTTCCTAATTTATTTCTTGGGCAGTGCCCACCATGTATCCTTGATGCTTGATTCCAAGTAGCTATGCCTTATTCTTGCTGAAGAGACTCCTGTTGCTGTTGGAAGAATTTATTTTTGTATTGACTAAGATGTTTTTGATTCCATAGTAAACTTGAGTTTTGCCTTCCAGCCATGTGGCATATATAAACAATGAAATACTACTCATCTATAAATAAACATGGACTCTTCCAAGAGCAATAACGTAGGATTTGCTAAGTGAAATAAGTCAGAACTAGAAAGACAAATGCCTGCTGATTTCACACACAGTAGGTTATAAAGAAATAAAACACAGAGGAGATTAAACTAAAAAAAATATTCTGACTGCAGATTTGAGGCTACCAGAGGTGGAGGGAGGTGGATAAAAAGCAAAAGGACAATGGGATCCAGTGGACTATGGTAGAGTTTATAGGTGCTTTGGTGGTGGGTAATGTGTGGTTAACATAGACCAAAAAAGGTGTGAACTTATAACTTTAAGTCATTTACTGTACTGTATTCTAATGTCGCCTCAATAAAAAACAATGCAGACTCCTGCCATTTATGATAATATGCATGGAAATGGACACTATTATGCTAACTAAAATAGTCTGAAGAAGAAAGATACATACTGGATGATTTCACTCTTATGTGGAATACAGCCAAACAAAACACAGGAAAAGACAAAACTAAACCAAATAAAACTCAGAAATCTGGCGATAGAATTTGGGGTACCAGAGGGGGCAGTTGGGAGTGGAGAGCAAAGGTGTTGGAGGTCCCAATGGACTCTGGTGAGGAATAGGGTCACCTCTGTGGTAGGTGTGATGTAGTGGCATATAGTTGAAAGGTAGAACCCTATCTCTCTAAATTATGTTCAGTGTTGTAAACCAATTTTAACTGAAGTAAAATAATACCATAAAAATAAAAATACAAAAACAGTAAAACTACAGTCGAAAATATAAAGAGAAAGAATATTGAAAGATGAACTCTCTAACACCCTTCCAAGGAAGTAACAATTCTTGTCTCTTCACAATTTTTCTCAATACGAAAGAAATGCAAATTTTAAAATCATTTTTAGATTGTAGCAGGGCTATACTGTCCACCATAAACTCTCCCATTTTTCATTATTCCTTCCTTAAGATTACAAGACTTAAGCGGCAAAAATCTCAAAAAACCATCATATTTGTTTTATCTGTCACTTCTTGTATCTATTAATGACTTCATTAGTTAAAACACCACTCTGTTTCTTTGTTCATTTAGTGATTCTGCTTTAATCAAGTGTTAGAAAGAGACTTAATTTGTAAATAAAGTGCCATTTTAAATTGTGAACTAGTTTTTTTCTGGAAATCCTGAAGGAGTAAAATTACTGACCTCTATTTTGATGTTAGATTACTCTTATAGTTTTCTATTACTGCTATGGCCATTTACACAATCTTAGTGACTTAAAAGTATGCAAATTTATTTATAGTTCTGGAGATAAGACTTTCAAAATGGTCTTAAGGAACAAAAATCAAAGTGTCTCTATCAATTTTAAAGAATTCGGGGAAGAATCTATCTTCTTGCCTTTTCTATCTTTTAAAGGCTATCCAAATTCTTTGGCTCATGTTCCTTTTCTTTATTTTAAAATTACATCACTCCAATCTCTAGTTCCATAGTCACACCTAATTTTTCTGACTCTTGACTCCTTCTTATAAAGACCCTTGTCATTACATTAGGCCCACCCTAAATATCCAGGATAATCTCTATCTCAATATGAAAATGAATAAATTGGTATTTTCAAAGTTCCTTTTCCAATGAAAGGAAACATTTCTCCTTATCCTGGCCATATTCAAAACCATATCCAGATATTTCCAAAGAAACAAACAGGGTTTACCAGTTTAGTTGTACATTAACTTCATCTTATGTAATAAATCACATAATGTTTGAGTAAGTCTTTAATTATGAATTACTATGATCATTTCTTCTCATGCATCTTTTTTAATATTTACAGAAAAAGCAAAATAACTGTTAAATATTTTTGCATCATATCAAATAAGGTGTAGATAGAATAGATTATTCTTACCAATTACATCACTGTTAGACTAAATAGCAGTTACATTATTAAACTAATTACAAAATAAGATGTTTACTATCACAATAGTATATTTTACACCTTCCTAACAAAAATAGTCCTTACATATATTATCAAATGTTGTCATGGATTGTGGTATAAGTCAAGAGCCATTTTTTTTCTGATAATTCTGAATTCATGTCTTTTGTGTAGCAACATATTGTGACCTATTTCACATGATAAGATTGTACCAAGTTTCATAATGTACTTTATATTTATCTAATCCTCCCACACACACACATGCAAATTTTTGGTTAGGTAGAAAGACTTCTAACTACTGTATTAGGTGCATATGGTATTTATTTATATGTGGGGTTTTGGCAGCTGGGGATGATCTATACAAATTATAAACTTCTTTTATAAATTCTCAAGAGAGCTCATAAATCTCTGGCAAGTTCATTGTTTTTATTTCAGTTGCCAACATCCAGGTCATTGTCCTTGAACTACCTGTTTTTATATCAAGGAATATAGTTCACAGACCCTCTTGATTTAGTGTCCATATTCTTTCCTGGCTTTATTCCTATCGTGCTGTTTAACCATTCTTTGAGGTTCATTTTATCCATTTTTCAAAGAAGCATAATGTGTCCAGGCTGCTTGAATTCTTTTCCTTTCTCCTGAAATAAATTCCTTTTAAAGTGTCCAATAAAAGTCAATAAGGACCTTCTCCTCAGTCTGTCTCTTTTTAGTGAAGTCAGATTCAGCATGCCCAAGGACTCCTAGATTCATACCATTTTCTCCTGGAGCCATCATTATAGGTAGGAAATTTTGGTCAATGTTAATGGAGTTACCAAACATTTGCTGCCTTAGAATGTTTGTTTTATAATTACAAATTAAATATACATTATGGATAAAATGTTGAACTCCACAGGAAAATGTCATATGAATTGTAATCATTCAAAATATACTTTAGTTTGACTATGCCAAGAACTTCTCAAAGGTGTCCTTGGCAGTCATTGTAGCTATTAGAAGCAAGCATATGTTCCACTAAGTCACTCCTAAATTAATAAGTATTCTTTTCTGTTTTCCAACTCCTCTCTCTCTCTCTCTCTCTCTCTCTCTCTCTCTCTCTCTCTCTCTCTCACACACACACACACACACACACACACAGCTCTATATGCAGTAATAAAAAAAAAAATCCAGAAAGTCAGGAAGGGAGTAGGTGTTTTGACACAATAAATGTCTTGGTTCTCAAGATAACTTTTTGTCCTTCTACAATAAAGGTTAGTTGCAACTAAAACTCAATAGAAAACTAGCAACTGCTTTTTAATTAGTGTATATCTTGAAACTGTAACAATAAATTTGTCCAGAATGGCATTTGGTCTCTATTGGGTAGCAAGTAACAGATTGATATCTAGTCTTTGTGGTCATAAATTTCAGATACTTCCAGAATCATTTCATCATAGGGCCTGTACCTGTTGGATTTGACCATGTATCTTTGTGAAATTGCAAGAAAGCTCATCCTTCGGGAAAAATCAAAGTATTTTTTTTTCTGGTAACTTTACAATATGCACTAGTAATGTTACTAGATGTGGCATGAGATATGTTTAGAAACTAAAGAATCCAGTAAGTCTGTAAACCTCTTTACTGGTTTTAGGTATGGCAGATATAGCAACTTATTTTTAATTGATCTATGCCTATTGCCTCATGTTCAGGTGATGCAAAGGAAGTTTTTCATTTGTTCTGAGCTCTGTACTATATTTAGGTTGATTAGTCATCCTCTGGTGGTCATGTGATTAATAAGTGTTTGTAATTAGATCTTGGCTTAGTGTTTAGATAGAGATATAAACAACAATCTCTGATTAATACAATAAATAGCAGTACTTTCCAACTAAATCCAGTCGCTATGTCTTCTCAACAGGCTGTGGTAATTAGCAGGGGAAATTAAATTTTCTTGTCATTTGATAGCAAATGTATATTGGAACCCATTTTAGGTAACTGTAAAATCAGTTTTAGCTTTCTGCTAAATACAGATGGAAGAGAAGGCTAGAGTCAAAGCAAATTATGACCCTGAGTTTGTGGTATATGTTTTCTGATAAGGTAATGGGTGCAGCTGATATTTCTGAAGGAATAGTTTATTTCTTCCTCTGTATTGTTAACTTTTAAATTTCTCCAGCTTTTTACAGGTAAGAAGTTTAAGGATATTGTAATATATACTAAAAGTTTGTTTAAGTTTAATAGTTGCCTTTAATAGACAAAATTTTATGTCCATTAAAAATTGTGTATCATTTTTAAATTTAGTAATTAAATGCATATATATTATAAATGTGTCCATATAGTGTACCCAAATAAAGCAACTTGAAGAGCAGACTAGTACACCATCCCCTTTTTGCCATGTGTTGGGTAAGAATTCTCCCATTTAGACATCACATATGTCCCAGTAATATAGTCTGGCAATGGTGAATCTATATGCATAAATAACTTTCATTCATACATTCCTACATTGAGCTATATTTTCACCTGAATACCTTCTATAATTGCATCACCATAACCCACCAATTTTATTATCTTCTAACAATTCATTAGTAAATTTATAAAGGATAGCACACAGAAACCAATAGTGTTCAATAATCTCAATATATTTGCTTCACAGGTTCCTGGTCATTTTACCCATTCAATTCAAATGACCTTCAGTCACCTACTGGTGATTGTGCCAAGAACTTGCTCTCCTGTTATTCAGAATCCAAACCATCTCCAGTTTTTGTCTGGCATAGACACTGAAAGGATTACAAGTTCCTATTTTTTATAATCAGCAGATTTGTTTTTTAATTTATCAAGGTCAAGATAAAGTAAGTGAATTTGCATGTCCTTTTATAAGATAAACAGTTGTTATGGCTATACAACCTAGTCTCCTATAATAATCTATTAAAATTTTTGTAGCTTTTCTATCCATTTCTTTGTTATTTTTAATTGAGCCTTTGAAAAATCCCACATAATTATCTCAAGAGTTTTCATACTTTTTATTTCTTAGTGGTCTGTTCTTTTTACATAATCTTGAAAGTCAGTAATTGATCCATTTGGGGCTTAAAATCATAGCAACTTTCCACACATCATCTTTTCTCCTCAACAATAAAGTCACATATAGGGCTCAAGTAATTAAAGCCCCTTTTGTCACAGGGTCAATCATCATTTGGTAAGAAACATAGAATTAGTAGAAATCTTAACCTCATATAAAAAGTGCAAGCCATTACTTTGTATTTTACATACTTACAGGTATCATTTTAAATGTTCATTATCTAATAAATTATTTGATATAGTTATTCTATGTTTAAATATATGATTTTAAAATAAATATTAATGTATATATAATAAGGACTCTAAAAAGGGATGTGTCTACTAGACACAATACCATTCATCAAGGTCAAAGCTGTTTTCCTAACTCTAAATAACATAGGTATCATTACCTCAGCATTGTTCTATTTTAGCTTATTTCTATTTATTGACCAAACATACTATCTCCTTTATATGTCACTAAAGGAAAAGAAACTAGTTTAAAGATATGTAAAATGCTATTGTAAATTTTTTGGAGACTTATAGGCTAGCACTACTTATTTTTATCTTTCTCATATGTATACAACAACAATACTAATAATCATCCCTGTTTATGTATTATGTCATAAACCTTAAATACATTAATTCTTTTAATCCTCAAGTACTCTGTGAAAGTTTATCTATACAGATGAAAACTAAGATGCAAAACAGTTAAGCAAACTACCCAAATAATGCGGAGCAAATAAGCTGTGGAATCATGACTTGAGCAAATTCAGTCTATAGAAAGAAAAATTCTTACCAGGAATTTTAATTGCATGTTGCTAATAAAAAGTTAGGAACAATTGTATTTAAACTTATTGGTATTTGTGATCAAAATATATATTTGAAATAGTTAAATACCTCCTACTGTATTCCAATGTAATATCCTTTAAACTGTCCCCAGTGTGAATACTTATTTGACATTAACTAAGTACATGGATATTTCTATTTCATAGAATGTAGTATTTTTACATATACATATATGTCATATATCTATGCTGGTTTTCTTAATGAAATATTTTTCACGTTAATTTTTATATCCACATAAAAATCTACTTTATGCCTTCTTGATATATCTCAAATAATTACTAGCTTTTAAAAATTTTTATTTTTCATGTCACATGTCCCAATCAAATAAATTTCTTCCACATTAATTTCTCAGTGACTAAATGTAGCACGAAAAGAATATGAATGTTATATAAACACTTATAATTTAAAGTAATCACAAAACTATAAACTTGGAGTCAGATATGGAAAATATGGTTAAAATTGAGGATTTCAATAGTAGGAAAAAAATGTCCTGTGAAAACACAAGTGAAGAAATACCCATATTGTCTCCTAAATATTAGCATGTGAAAATGAAACCATAGATTGTTCCCCAAGAACTTCCTGTCATCTCAAACTTAAAGACATACTTTGTGTATCTATACGTATATTTGTGATTCAAATTAGCATCAATATGATTTTATGTCAGTTGTGTTCTGTGTTTGCCTGAATGACTATTCATGGCATCTGTTGTGGGACCAGTGAGAATATGGACCTAGTGAGTCAAGCTTTTGACTTTTGTTGTTCTGGAAGTGTGTGCTTATGATCTGTCATTTCACAGAATGATGTTTCTTTTAAACAACAAGCCATGCTGCTTTGGGAGTTTCTCTGTCTTAACTTATTTTAAAAGTCATTTTGTCAAACAATTGCTTGGGAAAGAGAAAGAAAATAATAGATGGGATGTTGCGTAAAATGAATGGCTCTTAATATAATTCAGTTTTGCAGAAACTTGAACAAACCAAAAAATCTCGAACAAGCCTAGAACATTTTAAACATAAAATGAAATTTGGAGTACAGTTACATACAGTCTTTTTGTTAAAATGCCTTTCTTCTTAAGTATTAAACAAAAGAAAGAGAAAATTATCTGAAAGAAAATTCTGGAATGCAAAAAAAATCTGTAAATGCATACATACGTGCTTAATAAGAATTTAAGAATCTGTGATCTGAATACGCTACATTTTCTTGCAATCTTTAGTTTGGCTAATTCTGTGCATTCTTTGTGCTCAGTATCCTCAAATTTAAAGTCACTAATATTTCAAGAGTTGCCAGTGTAACCAGATTGTTAGGTCCAGCCTCATTGGGTGAACTTTCACATTCAATATATTCTGATGTAGATTTACCTATGCCCATTCCATACCACATCCTGCATCCTAAGATCTTAAACACTGATCTTGGCTTGATGAATACCACATATATTGTGATTGTATTCAGGATACTAACTTTTTAAAATTCTTTTGTGTTACTGTTTTTCCTTCTAACATCACCCTTCAAAAAGTTAAATAAGACATCAACATAAAAAATAATAACAACATAAAACACAACAAAGCAAAAACAGACAATTAAAAATCAGTGACATCCTGCAGGGGAGTATGAGGGAGGGAGATGAGAGTGAGGGACCAAGGAGCACAGGGGACTTTAAACCTTTAGTTGTTTAACTGAACAGAAATACATGGTCCTCATTGACTAAAATTTTGTAATAAAGATTTTTTTTTAATTTTCTTTCCTTTACTTTAAAGGACTTGAAGGCATTCACTGATACATCAGTGCTTAGGAAGAAATGGTATATAGCTTTGACATAGCTTGAATCACACTGACATATCCAAATTTCAATTTTTACAACCAGTGGTTTTCACATAGCTTATTCTATGCATATAAAAACCTTCCATTTTGGTTTATACTCAAATGAAAATTATTTTAATATCTCCAGAAAAAACACATAAGCATTTATATTATTCTTTATATCCTATTACTGGCTAAACACAATTTACCTTATGAATTTAGACTGATTTATCTAAAATCATAATAACTTCTAAACTCTAAAACTAATCATGAAGGCAGTTTTGCATCCTTCTAAAGATAAAATCATAATAAGAGTACTTTCCAGGTTAGATTTGTTAAAAACCCTTTACTCATTAATTACTGTGATGTTCTGGTCTGTATTTTGTATAGATTTAGAACACTATTCTTGCACTATGTATGATAAAATTAATGTTATTCATTTGTCATTTGAGCATTGGTTTTCATTCTAATCAAATGAAAAACAAAATAACCTTAAAATGTACTAAAGTGCAATTTTCTTTCTACTTCTAAAGACTCTTCCTCTAAATGAAATATATTCTAGTGGCGAATAGTTCTTTCATTGTACATACATAAAGACTGTGAGACCATATTAAAATGAAATAGTAGTAATTGTAAAATACTAAACTTAAATTTTAAAAGCCTTGATTTGTATTGAATTTGATTATAAAAGAATATGTTGGGAAGATGCAGGTGAAATTAGTTAAATCAGTGATTTTTTAAAGGTTATTAGAATTTTTAAACATAGCTTAGAATAAGTAGAGCTTATTAGTATTCAGAATTTAGATGCTTGAAATTGCCTTTAGGACATTCTCCTTATGAATTGAACACGTTTGAAAACACTTAGTAATATATGTAGTGTTTTAAACAAAGTATTAAAATGTGCATCATAAATATTGTTTAAAATTATATTCTACAAAAAAGACTACTTTTTATTAAAGAGGTAATTTGAAGGTTGAGTCATGCAATGTAATTTAAAGAAACATTGGATTAGGCTCTATATTCCTGGAATGAGCATAATTATCATAAATCAAGAACTTTCTATACACACAAAAATACTCATGCACATGTGCACACACACAAAATTCCCTGCTATAAGTAAAATGACTAGCTTACCTTTATGATATTGAACAATTTTCAGTATTCCCTGTGCTGATGTGACATTGCTTTGAACTTATTGCAAGTGATATCATACAACAGAATTTCAAACTGACAAATGTACTATAATCCACATGTGAAACAATGAGATAGACTTAATAGGTATTCCAATAAGTATACTATAAGCTTCCTGCTATATCATAACCCATATTACTGGCAGAACAATATGTTTTTAAAATACAAATTTCATGTCACTGGTCTGCGTAAAATCTTTTATCTGCTTCCTACTCAAAAAGGTAAGTGAAATCCAAACTCCTTAAGTTGGAAGATAGAAGCCTCCATAATTCAGCTGTTTGCCATCACCAACAATTTCAGCTTCATTTGTTATATTAGTAAGCATCCTTTGTATGCACAGAACAGACAGCTGCTACTGAGTTTGTTAAATATTTCAAGACTTTCTATGCTGAAATCTTGATTCTTCCTGTTTGATCAGTCTAGAACACTCCTCCAATCCTCCTGCTATTTTTCTCTGTACTAACTCCTACTTATACAATAGAATTCTATAATAATTGTTCAGAAAGTTTAGTGTGTACTTCCACATTAAATCAGTTCTAATAGCCATTTATCTGTATTATAGGTTTTTTCTTCCTTTTCCTTTGTGTTAATTACTTCATTTGAAGTAATTATTACTGTGATATTTTGTTCATAGTTCTTTTTCTCGGTGAACATTGAGTTTACAAGGGAGAACAATTTGGCTTCCATTGCATTCTCAGTTATCTGTTGAATATCTTACGCTTAATAGACCCTTAATTTCACATAAAGTAATAATAATGATATATTAATAATAAAATATAACATTACTTGTTTATATAAATATTTCTGCGCTGTTACTGCACTAAATTCTGAAGGGATAGGTAAATAAAGTGGAGATGTGCTAGAATTTACAGTTTGATAACTAGAACAACATATGCTCAACCAAATGTGGTATAAATGTGTCAGAGAATGGAAAATTAAGAGGCTAGCCTTATTTGGTGGCCCTATGGCATTTATAGGCACATGATCTCCTGCTGGAATGAGTTAGTCAACATTTGTTAATTAAGAATGAAAATTGTAGAAGAGAGTATATAACTGCATTGTGAAAAAATACATGTAAGAAGAAATGGAGATAACACGTGCAGTTAAATTTTATCCTCTAATACAATAGTAGCAATAACATCTTTAAATAGAGACTTCATGAGAGAGAGAGAGAGAGAGAGAGAGTGTGTGTTAGAAAGACTTCTGAGCACAGGATAAAGCCTGATGAGTAAATGTTGGGCTATACTGACAACATGAACATCTCCTGGAGTTTTTGTAGAATGGAAAGTTTCACTCCTACTTAGAATTATTGATTCGAAATCCACATTTTAGGAAGAGATGAGGTGAATATTATATACAATGAGGTTTGAGAAGCACTGACATACCCAACGGGATAGATGGAACAAAAGATAAGAATTGAAAACAAATGGATAGGGGGTTATTGTGAGACCTTGGAAGCTTCATAGGGCTATCCAAAAATAAAACAAGCACATTTGGATTCTAAACGGGGGTCAAAATTTAAGTATATGTAAAATACAACCTTTCCAAATTTAAGTCCATATCTGAGGATCCCATACATATCCACTGTATAGAGGAGACAATTTTACTTGCTTATCTCATCCCCAATGTTCATGGAGTGTTATTGCCATTAAAAGACTTGCTTTAGCAGCCTTATCACTCCTATTTTATTGTTGATTAACATCCTCGAGTCTGTCCCTTGACTTTTGATCATATTCTATTTTGGTCTAGTGGATATTAGTCAACATGGAACAAGCAGAAAAATTTCAATTTATAAGCATGTTTGGTATTGATTCTTTTCCTTGTGCCTTTTATAAGAAGAGATCATGTTGGGTGTTAGAGTGAAAGAAATTTCAGTCACAAAGAGATCATCTGAATTGATTCTTCTATAGATATATCATGGGTACTCTTACACATTCCATAGTTCATATACACTCTCAGATTACTTTATTCAACAATAACAAAAACAGCAAAAGTCTAATTGATGTATGATGCATCATATTAATTTTATTAATTTGGGGATATATTTTAATTTTTTTCTCATTTAATTTTATGTCCTTCAAATTTTTTACAGTTTTAAGGATATCATATAATATTGTTATAATGCCTATTTTAAATACTTTCCATCACTACTGAGGACATAAATGGAATGTTTTGCTTTCCTAGATTTTTTTTAACACAAATAGAGAAAAGCATTTGATATTCAAAATTTTCCTGTATTTATCTTGCTGAATTGGCTATGGCTTTAATTATGACCAGTAAATAGAGGAATTTTCTTCCAAATTTGCTATTCTTCTAAATATAAAACATTTCATTTTATTATCGCTCATAAATTCTATGGCTCAGGAATTTGGAACAGACTTAGTTAAGCCATTCCAGCTCATGTTGTTTTATGTGGCTGGAGTTGGACTAGCAGGTGCCTACACCAGATGGGCCCTGTTCCTGACTGGTTATCTCTATCTTTTCATGTATTTCCTATGTTTTCCCTGTGATTGATCCATTTGCAGTACATACAGAACAGCGATACTACTCAGATGAAAACTTAAGACTCCATTACAAGTAATCCAGAGAAGCAGATTATAGTCATTTAGATCACAGATCTGGAAGGTAACTGCATCCCTCCCATTATATGCTATTGTCAATAGTTAATAAAGTTGCCATAAGTTCAAAAGGTTGAGGAAATAAACCCCATTTATTAAAGTGAAATATATGAAAAAAACAATAGATATGTTTTAGAAGTTTTAGAAATGTCCAAGAACCATTAGGTAATTCATGATAATGCTGAAGAATTTACATTTTCTTATAATTGTTATAGTTTTTTGTAGAGATCTTAAAACAGAAAGCAAACTTAATGCAGACCTAATTAAGGCCTTAAATAGAAATATAAAACATATGATCCAGCAATTCCACTCCTAGGCATTTACCCAAAGGACACAGAAACATCAATTCCAAAGAACACCTGCACCACTATCTTTATAGCAGCACTATTTACAATAGCTAAGCTTTGGAAACAGCCCAAATGCCCAAAAACAGATGACTGGATCAAGAAGATGTGGTACATATATACCATGGAATATTACTCAGCATTTAAAAAAGATAAAAACATGCAATTTGCAGCAACATGGATGGCGCTGGAAGGGATCATGCTCAGCGAAATAAGCCAAAAAGAAAAAGAAAAATACCGGATGGCCTCACTCATAGCAGGAATCTAGAAAACTTAAATAAGGGACCAGGAAAATGAATAACTATAAGAAAGCGAAAATCAAAATCAACTAAAAACTATGAACCAGAGACACTTTTTGGGGGGTAAGGGACGGGAGGGGAGGGATTGGGGTCAGAATGGGGGGGTTGCAATTGTATGGGGAATATAAAAATAAAATTTATTATTTAAAAAAAAGATAAAATAAAAAAAGAAATATAAAACATATGCATATCTTACCTTTGTCTATTTTATATAAGGAATATTGTTGGTACTCAACGAGAAGGTAGTCTTTAAAATATAGGATATCCAAAATAGATAGTAACTAGACTAGGAAAAGGACTAACATAATTTGTAGGTATAAGGAATCATCAATGGGTCTTTGAATTTCTTATTGGTAAAAGGTGATCATGTTTTATTTGTACATCAAAGTCAGTTAAAACTTATTAGGGGGGAGGCAGAGCAACATGGCGGCGAGGAGAGGCTGCGAGTAAGATCTCCCACTAAAAAAAGTTAATAGGGAGGAAAAGTGGCAGGTCCCAGTGAGAACTGGGACACGGAAGATAAACGCACGACTCCAACAAACTACCCGAAGAAGAAAGTTGCCATAAAAGAGGACTAGAAGGGAGGAAAGCGCAGAACCCTGCTCCCCGCCTCCCCTACAAAGTAGGCACTCTCCGACCAGCAGAGAGGAGGAAAAAAACAAACTAAAACGACCAACAAGAACAAACTACGCATCAGGCGGGACTGTGAGTGGAAAGGATCTATTTCAGCCATCACACCCCGTGAACGGGAGCTGTGGAGAACCCTGCAGGATTCGCACGGCGGTGAGCTCCAAGCACCATTAAAGAACAGCAGAGACCCCGGGAGACCTGCACACAGCCCAGGCCGGCCGAAAAGACCACTTGACCGGCAGAAGGCGGAGCCCATGGCCAGCTGGGAAGTTAGCCCACCCCAGGCCCCTTCAGACCAGCAGTCTGAGCCAGGGCAGAGCGGGTGCGCAGAAGAGTGTACCTGAGACCAGACGCGCAGGGAGTGGGTCCCGCATTGCCATTTTAGAACAGGGACATTTCTTCAGTAAAGACTGCCTGCAGAAGGCTCCCTCAGGAGCCAGAGGTGAGCGGGGACGCTCGCCCACGCCAGGCCCAGTCTGGCCCGCAGTCCAAACCCAGAGGGGGAACAGGAACCCACTGCCAGGGCAGACCAAGCACACAGGGGAATGTGTCCCCACATCGGCATTTTAGAACAGGGACCCTTCTTCAGTAAAGACTGCTTGACACTGACAGATGGCTCCTGGAGAAGCCAGAGGGGAGTGGAGAAGCTCACCCAAGAGGCCGGCCAGTCCCAGCAACACAGTGTCCCAATGCATACGACAAATTAGAAAACAGACAGTAGGGAGTAGAAGAACCACACGCAACCTGACAACCCCTCAGGAAAAAAGCACACCACAAAAAGAAAACCATCTCCCAGATTGCAATGACAGTAACTTGGAAGAACTTCTGAGCTTTCCAAAAAGAGAATTTAAATTTGCCATGATTAAAAAAATGACAGAACTCATGAAGGAAATTGAGTCCCTAAAGAGGGAAAACAATGCTCAGAAGAATGAAATTGAGTCCTTAAAGAGGGAAGCGAAAGAAACGCAGGAGATCAAAGAATTAATGGAGGAACTAAAGAACTCTGGGAAAAGCAATGAAAGCAGAATAGGTGAAATGGAAGAACGAATAAGTACTCTTGAAGACACAGAAATAAAAAAGAACCAAAACAGAAAAGGAAAGAGAAGTACGAAGGAAAAAGAACGAAGAAAGTCTTCGGGAACTACCTGACTCCATGAGGAAAGGAAATATAAGAGTTATAGGAATACCAGAAGGAGAGGAGAGAGAAGTAGGAACAGAGAAAATATTCCAGGAGATAATTGAAGAGAACTTCCCAAATGTGAAGAAGGAGCTGAAAATTGATATACAAGAAGCAAGAACACCAAACTTCCACGACGAAAGGAAAAATACAGCAAGACACATAATAGTGAAGCTCCCAAGAATCCAGGACAAGGAAAAAATAATGAAGCTCACAAGAGGGAAGAAACAGATAACATTCAAAGGAAAACCAATCAGGCTGACATCAGACTTCTCTGAAGAAACAATATGGGCAAGGAGAGAGTGGAGGGACATAGTCAACAGACTCCAAGAAAACAGATGCTAACCAAGAATACTCTATCCCACAAAGCTCTCCCTCCTCTATGAAGAAAGAAAAAGGACCTTCCCAGACAAACAGAAACTATGGAATTTCATTACCACTAAACCCCCACTCCAAAAAATACTACAAGGAATCCTAAAGCCAGAACCTCAGAGGGATGAATAACAACGAAAGAAGGCAAGAAAAAAAAGTTATTAAAAGAATAAAAAAAATCAAAGGAAAGACAAACACAATGGCAAATACAGATGCTAACATATCAATATTAACCCTAAATGTAAATGGACTAAACTCTTCAATAAAAAGACACAGAGTAGCAGCCAGGATTAAGAAACAAAACTCAACCTTTTGCTGTCTCCAGGAAACACATTTAGCTACAAAAGATAAAAATAGACTCAAAGTAAAAGGATGGAAAACAATCCTACAAGCAAATGGACCAAAAAAGAAAGCAGGAACAGCTATACTTATATCAGATAAAACAGATTTCAAACTCAAAAAAATAAAAAGAGACCCCAGCGGTCACTACATTATGATCAAGGGGACAATACTTCAAGAAGAAATAACACTCATTAACATATACTCACCAAACGAAGGAGCACCAAAATATATCAGACAACTGTTGTCCTCTCTGAAAACAGACATCAGAGAAAACACATACATAGTGGGAGACTTCAACACACCACTATCAACAATGGATAGATCAACAAGACAAAAAATAAGTAAAGAAACTAAAGCTCTAAATAAGGACCTAGAGCATTTGGGCTTAACAGACATCTATAGAACACTAAACCCCAAAAAAACGGAGTACACATTTTTCTCAAGCGCACACGGATCATTCTCCAGGATCGATCACATACTGGGGCACAAGACAAACATCAACAGATACACCAAGATTGAAATCATACCAACCATCTTTTCTGACCATGAAGGCATCAAACTAGAAATAAACCATAAAAAGAAGGCAAGGAACTTTCCTACCTCATGGAGACTAAAAACCACACTACTGGAAGACCACTGGACTAATGAGGAGATCAAAGAGGAAATTAAAAAGTTCTTTGAATTGAATGACAAGGAGGACACCAATATCCTAAATGTATGGGACGCAGCAAAAGCAGTAATAATAGGAAAATATATAGCAATAGAAGCTCACATCAAGAAACAAGAAAGAACTCAAAGAAACAACCTAATCTCGAAGCTCAAAGATCTAGAAAAAGAACAACAAAAAAACCCCAAAACCAGTAGAAGAAAAGAAATAATAAAAACCAAAGCAGAAATAAATTAAATTGAAACTAAAAAAACAATCCAAAAGATTAATGAAACCAAGAGCTGGTTCTTCAAAAAAATCAACAAAATAGACAAACCCCTAGCCAGGCTCAAAAAGGAAAAAAGGGAGAAAGCACAAATAAACAGGATCATCAATGAAAGAGGAGAAATCACAACGGACACAGCAGAAATCAAAAGAATAATCAGTAACTACTATGAACAGTTATATGGAAACAAGTTCAACAATCTAGAGGAGATGGACAAATTCCTACAACTCTACAATCACCCAAAGCTAGATAAAGAAGAAATAGAACACCTAAACAGACCAATTACAATTAGCGAAACTGAAATGGTAATCAAAAACCTCCCCAAAAACAAAAGCCCAGGACCTGATGGAATTACAAATGAATTCTACCAAACATTCAGAGACAAATTGGTACCTATCCTTCACAAACTCTTCCAAAAAATTGAGAAGGAAGAGACAATACCAAACACGTTCTATGAAGCCAACATTATACTAATACCAAAACCGAATAAGGACAACACAAAAAAGGAAAACTACAGGCCAGTCTCCCTAATGAACACTGATGCAAAAATCCTCAACAAAATTTTAGCAATCAGAATCCAACAATGTATCCATAAGGTAATTCACCACGACCAAGTAGGATTCATTCCAGGGTCACAAGGATGGTTTAACATCCGAAAATCAATCAATATTATCCAACACATCAACAAAAAGAAATATAAAAACCATATGATAATATCAATAGATGCTGAGAAAGCTTTTGACAAAGTGCAACACCCATTCATGATAAAAGCCCTTGAAATTCTTGGGATACAAGGAACATACCTCAACATCATAAAGGCCATCTATGACAAGCCAACAGCCAGTATCATTCTCAATGGTGAAAAGCTGAAAGCAATTCCCTTAAGATCTGGAACAAGACAAGGATGTCCACTCTCACCACTACTTTTCAATATAATACTGGAAGTCCTAGCCAGAGCAGTAAGACAAGAGAAAGACATCCAAGGAATCCAAATAGGAAAAGAAGAAGTCAAACTATCACTATTTGCAGATGATATGATAATATACATAGAGAACCCCAAAAACTCCACAGAAAAACTAATTTACCTCATCAGTCAATTCAGTAAAGTGGCAGGATACAAAATCAACACGCAAAAGTCAGTAGCCTTCCTATACACAAACAATAAATCTGAAGATGAAGAAATAAAAAAAAAAACAACCCTTTTATTATCGAAACAAAAAAAATCAAATATTTGGGCACAAATCTAACAAAAGAGGTAAAGGACCCATACAAAGAAAACTATAAAACACTGTTAAAAGAAATAGAAGAACACACGAAGAAATGGAAAGACATCCCCTGCTCATGGATTGGAAGAATAAACATTATTAAAATGGCCATCCTACCAAAAGCAATCTAAAGATTCAATGATATTCCAATCTAATTTCAATGTCATTCTTCAAAGAAATAGAACAATTATTGACGAAATTCATATGGAATCACAAAAAACCCCGAATAGCCAAAGCTCTCCTGAAAAAAAAACGAAGGGAATGGAGGCATCACACTCTCAGACTTCAAACTATACTACAAAGTCATAATCATCAAAACTGCATGGTAATGGAACAAGAACAGACATACAGACCAATGGAATCAATAGAAAATCCAGAAATAAATCCACAGATTTATGGTCAACTAATCTTTGACAAAGGAGCAAAGACTATGCATTGGAGCAAAGAAAGTTTGTTCAATAAATGGTGCTGGGAAAACTGGGTCGCTACATGCAAAAGAATGAAGCTTGACCACTACCTCACACCATACACAAAAATCAACTCAAAATGGATTAAAGAACTAGACATAAGACCTGAAACCATAAAATACATAGAAGGAAATATAGGCGAAATACTACGTGATTTGCACATCAAAGACATCTTTACAGACACATCACCCAAAGCAGTGATAGTGAAGGCAAAGATAAACAGCTGGGACTACATCAAATTAAAGAGCTTCTGCACAGCAAAAGAGGCAATAACAAAAACAAAGAGAAACCCCACCAACTGGGAGAACATTTTTGTACACAACACTAATGATAAAGGCCTGATCACAAAAATCTGCAAAGAGCTGACGAGACTCAACAACAACAAAGAAAATAACCCAGTCAAAAAATGGGCAGAAGAGCTAAAAAGAAACTTCTCTGAAGAGGAAATGCAAATGGCCAACAGGCATATGAAAAAATGTTCAACATCACTTGTCATCAGGGAAATGCAAATCAAAACTACCATGAGATACCATCTTACACCAGTGAGAATGGCACATATTAAAAAAACTAGCAACAACAAATGTTGGCGAGGGTGTGGAGAAAAAGGAACTCTTCTGCATTGTTGGTGGGAGTGCAAACTGGTCCAACCACTGTGGAAAGCTGTGTGGAGATTTCTGGACCTACTAAACATAGAGCTTCCATATGATCCAGCAATTCCACTCCTAGGTATTTACCCAAAGGACACAGAAACATCAATTCCAAAGAACACCTGCACCCCTATGTTTATAGCAGCACTGTTTACAATAGCTAAGCTTTGGAAACAACCCAAATGCCCAAAAATAGATGACTGGATCAAGAAGATGTGGTACATATATACCATGGAATATTACTCAGCATTCAAAAAAGATAAACACATGCAATTTGCAGCAACATGGATGGCGCTGGAAGGGATCATGCTCAGCGAAATAAGCCAAAAAGAAAAAGAAAAATACCGGATGGTCTCACTCATAGCAGGAATCTAGAAAACTTAAATAAGGGACTAGGAAATTGAATAACTATAAGAAAGTGAAAATCAACAAAAATTATGAACCAGAGACACTTTTTGTGGGGTGGGGGGAGGGAGGGGAAGGATTGGGGTCAGAATGGAAGGATTAAAATTGTATGGGGAATATAAAAATAAAATTTATTATTAAAAAAAAACTTGTTAGGCATGTACATTGTGTTATCATTGTGGCTTAGAAGTAAAATATAGGTAAAAAGGAATTTATAATTACGAGTAAAGGGAAATTGTGTATCATATTATCTTTTTCAACTACTGAATTATTATTTTATAAGCTTTCTTTTAGAGTAAGAGATAAGTCTTAAAATCACTGTCCTTAGATGTTTGGCAAGCTGAGTTACAATTGTGCTTCTGCCAATGACAGAAATTTGCAGATGATTTGTTAGGGAGAATAGAAGTTGAAAGTTCTCTGAGATGACAACTGAAGACAATTGCATGGAAACCTGGCAAAGTGTGGTTTTCAGTTCCTTCTGGGCAAATATTCCCAAACCCCTTCTGTGTTATTGTCTGGGGAGAATTTAGACTTTTTGATTTGCTGAGCCAACAATGCTTCAGAATCTTTAATCTTCAGTCTACTAATCATTGCAAAAATCTGTGATGGTCTGCATTAAAATCCCTTATCACTGAGAGTATTAAAGTAATTTGCAGAGGTTTTTTTTTTTTTTTTCCCCCTGACAAAATTTTGATCCAACATAGAAACAACATACTTCAGAAAATAATAATATCTGCTATTAATAAGGATATCAGTGATATTTTCTATTATGACTTCTTAGAACTACCTGAAAGAAAACACACAATTAGTTTGTCATGAGACAGTACAAAAAAAAAAAAAAGAAATATACAAAACATCATCTGAACATCCCAACTTGGTTTTTGGTCATCTATTTCTCATCTATGCATCCATTTATCATCTATCTATTGATAGTGTTCCTTACACATATTCCTCTTTATCCCTCTATCCAAATGTTTCTTTTTATAAATATGATTGAGTTAATTCCTAGTTATGAAACTTCTAATCTATTTTTATTTTAAAAGGCATATTAATCTTGAGTTACATTAGTCTTGAAATATCTGTATTTCTATTTTCCAGATATAGAAAATATATACACAAGTTTTGTTTTTGTTTTTCTGTGAGTGCAAACAATACACCTTGTATATATTCAGAACACATAATAGCATATTAAGGGTTCTGAAAATCTTTTGTCAAACATCCCATGCTAATGTTTTTCAAGAGATATTCTCAAACTGTTTTTGATAAAGAAGTGCAGCTAAACTTTTCATCTTAGAAAAGGCTGATAGAACATTTGATTAGAGCCATCAAGCATTATAAATAATTAACAGAACAAATTAATTTATTTTCAGTTTTTTTAACTACTTACACTGATGTCAACACTATCCAAAGTCATCACATAATCACTGTGCTGTGAAAATAAAGTCAAATGCATCATTAAATGTGTTGATCAGCAACCCGTAGTGTGAAAGGAGAGAGGTATTATAGGGAGAAAGACCAGCTGCTTTCTCAAAAAAAAGAGAGAGAAATAGAGCAAGCAAAAGTGAGAGCAAGAGAGGGCAAAAGCACAAGCGAGAGAAACGTAGGTCTATTTTTTTTTTGGACCTGAAGAATTACAAAGAGGAAACTAAAAATATATCCTAATATGTAAATATTCTAATATCTATCTTAGTGCAATTAGCATTTACAAATTGCATATACAATTATTGTTAATTTCTGTCAGAGATGATTCTTGAGAAATCAGTGAAACCACCATAGGACACACTTTCATCATGTTCTTCAGAGTCTCACATTCTCACATTCTAGCTTCTTTTACTGTTCAAGATTCATTAGCTTACAATTCTGCTACTCATTTTCAGCAACATTTGATTTCTCAGCTGAAACATGATGTTCACTCCTGCTATAATGTGTCAAGCTGGAATCTTTTCAGAAAAATATCAAATTAAATTTACAAAGTCTTATTGAATAAGATAATTTATTTTGTATTAATTAGTTTCAAATTAACATTAAATTATCTTTGTCTTTTGCGGATATCAATTATAATTGAGTCCCCTTTGCTCAGGATTTTAAAAATTAAAATTATGCCTATACTTCTCAACCAGACTACAAGGAATACAAACAACACATTATTGTGTGGAATAAAATCTACTTTGGGAGAAAAACAATGTCAGTGGCCTTGCTAATCTGACATGACTATTTTTTCAGATTTATTTATTTTTGCATAGAAGAACTGGGATGTAGACCATAAGTGTGAGGGGTGAGAGGATTCACCAGAGACAGAATGGGGAGCAGGAAAGGTGAATTTACTGAAATACACACTAAGGGGAGCAGCGGGTGAGACCAGGAGAGGTCTTCTGTGCCTGATGTACCTAATTAATTGTATTCAGATTCCATGTTTTATATGATGAAATTATATTCTACATTGGTATTCAAAACTTTTCTGAGATGCCAATCTTGTGTGGATACTTAGTCTGATATAAGGAGGTAATGTATCCAACAAACCATTTTTTCCCTGCCATACAGAAAATCTGTCATTAATATTTCAGGATTGTCAGCTAGGACCAATTAATTGAGCCCTGAACATTTAAATATGGATATAAATCATGTATACCAGCTTTGGAAGTACCAAAAGTATACCCAAACTTTAGTAACTCTATAATTATAAATGTGAAAGAGTTTTCTGGATAGAGCAAGAGTCTATGATGTTCAGATGCATTATTATATTTTCATCAGTTTCTAAATTTGGTGATCTTTTGTACACTGTACACTTGTAAAACTATTTTTGTTCCAACTTCCTTTTGCCCTAGTATTTTATTTTCAGGAAATATTTTCCTTCTTTTAACTTCCATATGTATCAAAAAAGTAAAAGATATTGGATATTTGTTATATGACTTTTTTATTATTTCAAGAAAATTTATTTTAAAAACATAAGCATTAAGTCACCTCATCTCAAGAAAAAAATGTTAGCATTCATTCAAATACTCAGAATTTTACAAGGACTGATAATAATTGAGTATTTTTTTAATTGAGATACCATTGGTTTACTACATTATGTATAAATTGGAGGTACAGTTTCACTCTTTTTAAGTACTGATGTTATTTATATTCTCTTTTGTTGTTCTTGCTGTTGAAGAGGAATCCACAAAGACATCACTTAAGACTGTGTCATGGAGTGTTTTGCTTATATTTTCTTGTATTTATTTTATGGTGTCAAGAGTTACATTCAAGTCTTTTTTCCATATTAAGTTTAATAGCTTGTTTTTTGAAAAAATAATCAAAATAAACACCTAGCTAGGCTCAAAAGGAAAAAAAAAAGAAGACAATGCAAATAAATGGGTTGAGAAATGAAAAAGAAGCTACAAAAAACATATCAGAAATTCAGAGTATAATAAAAATTATTATTAAAGTCAGAATGTTAGTGATTTGAATAACCTAGACGATATGGGAAAGTTCTTAGAAATATACAATTGTGTCTGAATCACAAAGAACTAGAAAACCTGAACAGACCAATGTAAGCAAGGTGATGGAAACAATAATCAAAACTCTCCAGCAAAATAAAGTTCCAGACCAGATGGTTTCACTAATGAGTTCTACCAAACCTTCAAAAAAATGAATAAATACCTATCCTCCTTAAACACTTTCAAAAATTGGAAAAAGAGGGGATACTTCCTAAAACATTTTATGAGACCAACAGTATCTCATATCAAAACCAGACAAAGACAACACAAAAGAAAATCTCTGTAGATTTCCCTGATGAACCAATTTCCCTGATGAACATAAATGCAAAAATGTCCAAACATTATCAAACTGAATTCAACATTGCATTAAAAGGATCATACATCATGAACAAATACGATCTAACCCAGGGACACAAAGATGGTTCAACATCAAAAAATCATTCAGTGTAATTCACCACATTTTTTTTTAAAAAGGAAACATAAAAAATCATATGATTAAAATCAATAGATGCTGAGAAGGTATTTAACAAGAATACTCTATATATGATAAAATCCCCCCCAAAACTGGGGAGAGATGGAGCAAACCTCAACATAATACAAATCATATGTAACAAACATAGGCTAATATCATTCTTAATGATAAAATCCTGAAAGTTTTCCACTAAGACTTGGTATTAAGACAAGGATGCCTACTTTCACCATTACTATTTAGCACAGCATTGCAAGTTCTAGCTAAAGCTATGAGATAAGAGAAGGCTATAAAAGAAATTCAACTTAAGAAAAAAGCAAAACTATACCAGTTATCAGATGACATCATAACATACACAGGAAATCTTATAAAGACTCCACTAAAAATTTTAACAATAAATTGGCACAGTAAGGTGGCAGGATACAAAATTAATCTACAGTTAACAGTTACCTTCTTATTCCCAAACAATGAGCTAGAAGAGAAAGAAATCAAGAAAACAATCCCAATTACAATCATATCAAAAAGAATTAAGTGCTTAGATGTAAACTTAACAAAGGTCTAACTTAAAGTATAAACGTAGAAAGAAAATTAAAGACTACAAATGGAGTCTCTCATGTTAATGCATGCAAGACTTTAAACCTAATCTAACTGCAGTTTTCAACCATCCCACAAAATGTAATCTTGTCAGTGTGGAATTTCTCGACAATAACTATAGAGTAAAATTTTCCATTCTCCAAAGAAAGATGAGATAATCTGACACATACAGTTTTTCCATTCCACATTTAGAGGTTACCTAAATCTAAAATAACATTTTATTTCATTTATGACTTCCTAGTATTGCTTTTAAAAACATTCCCCTTGAGTGTATCCCCTGGAGCTCTCTTTTACTTGCTATATTGGAAGCTGCCCAATTCATGAATCATTTAATCAAGTCAAGCAGATCTTCAAAATGAACTCAGTAGGCTTTTTGTTATTTCACAAAAGATAGACATTGAAATAAAATATCCAGTAAGATAGAAGAAGCAAACATATGTGTCTTTTTGTTCTCTAACATATGATTAAGGTTTCTTAATTATTTAATATTTGTTAAAAAAACTCAAATTTTAAGAACAATTTTAATCCATTCTTTATTTGCACAGTTTTCAGCCTAGTCCAAAAGTTGTGACTTTCAAAAATGTGTTTGCTGGATCCATTATACAATTTGTTAATTATGGAAACCCACAAAACTCAGTCCTAAATCCTTTATACTCTTCTTTTTCCTGTTTTCACTTACAAGAAATTTTATCTAGACTTATGACTTTAAAACATATGTATGTATCAAAGATTTCCAAGTTCATATTTCTAACTCTAGTTGGTAAACTGAACTTTATTATTACTATAACCCACAAGCCATTTGAAATCTATATGTGATTTTCTTACAAATATATCAAGCTTTATATGGAAACAAGAACTTTTGACTTCTTAGTCTACATCCAAAGACTGTAAATGGATTTTCCTCTGCCTAATAAATGTCTTCCATGTAGCCTCCCTTGTAGCATTCAGTTACGCTTAGAAGTACTTTTGCTTTTGTTAACAATGTTCTTTCAGTAAAATGAATCTCACTGTCTCTCTTGTCAAGTATATTTTAGCTGGCGTGTAAAACTCAATACTAAAAGTTTGGGGAAGAGATGACTGGTTTTGAGTTTAACCTACCCGATAAGAAAATTCTGGAGCATCCAAAGTCTCCAATATTTCAACATTCAGATTGATTTTTTCCTAAATTTCTGCAGAATTGATACATGTTGTAAAATTATGTCAGTTTATTAAGTTACAACAAATAAGACATTTTCAAGGAAGTCTTGAGGGTATGTCAGAACTGACAGATTTTCATTAGTAGTAAAACTATATTTTAGCCAATCTGACACTAGGAAAGCATATATTAGCATAATGACAAACATCAAAAACTGCTAAGCTAATATTTCATAAATAAGATTAATTAGAAAGCAATAAACATTTTCTAAAAAGTAACACTATGAAAACTTAAAGAATTATTTACATATTATCAAATTTCCTCATGGATTTTCTTGAATTCTTGTAACAATAATTTGTTATTTTTAAATTTCTATTGAGGTGATCTTTTTTGATCACTTTGAAGACTACTGTTTTACTACAAAATATTATGCACATCATTCCAGATGGTTCCAATTCCTCTATATTATAGATATAATTATTTTATAGTATTAAAAATAAAATTCAATGATGTTTCAGTTAAGTTTGATTAAATAGTTTGTGTTTTTCATAAGAAAGAAATGGAAATGAAAGAAAATATTATTGTACATTATGTACATTTTGGTCCTAAAGTTATAAATCAAATATATAAGGAATTAATTACCATGGAGGTCAGTTTTGTGAAAATTCTTCAAATAATAGTTTAAAAGTAAGTAATTATAGGAAAATTGTAGTATTTTAAAAATAAGTAATAATAATGAAGTAATGAGCAATTTGTACCTTAATGTGATTGATATTAAACATTAGAATCTGGGAGGATATATTTTAGAGAATATATATTCTAGGTTATGATCATATATATGCTAAAAGATATGGATAAAAGCTGCACATATCTTTGGGAAAATAGAAAGATACAGTTTTAAAAAGTCTACCATAGTCACAAATCATTTATTTTAAAATGGATTGAAAGGGCACTAGGCAAAAAGAAAACAATAAACTGTTTAAAAGTAAATGGTCCAAACTAATTTGATGTGTTTCGTTAGGACAGTTTTAATATACTAAATATATCACTAAGGCATGTGGACTCACAATTATTGATAATCATAAGACTTTATCATAAGTCCAAATTATAAAAACTTAACTCCGACAAAGAGCAGCAGCCTGTGTCATGTCAAGTACTTTAAAAAACATCCTCCCAATATTCCTAATTACAGATGGTTGCTACAGAAACAAAGGCCAGTTAAAGAAGTGAATTAAAATACACAAATTTGACACAATGGAATTTAATTTAAAAATAACATTTCTCTGGTATTATAAAATAAAACTTTAGACATTTAAATGGTTTCTGAATATCAGTGCAACAGTAACCAAGTTTTCTTTCTTTCTGGCTAATTAACCTAATAAAAATACTGCATTATAATAGTTTTCAATATTCTTAGAAAGTCTAGAAACCATATAAGCATAGATGAGTAAAAGAAAATTGATGGATTATAAATAATAAACTTATTTAGTCTTCAAATTAACATTAATATGCTATAGAAATAACAAATAAGAGGATAACTACACCCAGTAGTTATATACTGAAGTTTTCAGTTATATTGAGTGGGAAAAAAAAATAGCAGTGATAAGAAGCTAAAGTACATTTTACTTTCTCAGTATTTTTTGTTTCATTTTAATGCCAAAGCCAGCTAAATATACAACATAGCAACAAATAAAAATGTATTAGGTAAAGAAGTATACATATAATAACATTTGAGTAATCAATATTATTATAAAATTCATCAATATGTAATATGTACCCCAGCAGAAATTATTAAAGTCAGTTTCAATTAAGTGTCATCACTTATTAAGTGACACTAAGAAATAGTGTTACTGTTATAAGAGGGATCCTAAAACAACCCATATATTATAAATTTAACTTGGGAAAATTAGATAAAACTATAATGTTGGGAATAGTCACTATTTCATTACTCTTTTATATGAAAAATATGAATTATCAGAGTCACTGATTTGTTTGGGAGAATATCAATCTTCCTAGAGCAAAGAAACATAATATGACTCAAAGGACAAGGGAAAATTACATTTTTGAGAGTTAAATTTTAGTTAGATTATTAAGACTTTGAATATCATACAACAAAAATCATTACCCTTTGAAGGCAGTAAGGAAGCAGAATTATTTCAAAGTTGATTTGAAATACTCATTTGAAAGTTTGAAAGATAATATCTCTATATGGCAGATTAGTAATACCACTGAAACAATAAAAGAAATTGACATATCTATCTTTTAAAATAGGAAAATTCACTTTGTAAATCTGACTTGGTTAAATCTAGCAAATTCATAGTAACTGATGATTTATAGTCAATAGTACACACTGCTACCACAGTGCCATTTATTAATTCATCAAATACTTGAGTAACTACTTTGCTTCAGAAAATTATTGCATGTGTTGGTATTACAGTGATAGTAACTGATCAAAAAAGGGATGTTTGAAATGGAGTGATTCAGCAATTTAAAATGAAAACTACCATGTGTTTACAAGGACATGAATAAACAGACAAACCAGATATGGAGAGATAAATGCTTAGCTCTGCCAAGAAACTATGTCTCAAATATGAAATAGGTGGCTCTGCTCATACAGCTCTGAATGCAGAATAAATATAGGTGCGATCTGACACAATCTGAGTTGTATTCCACTCCATCACACTCAGAAACCATCTTCAGATTTGGCAACTACCAGGAGGAACAGCACCCCTTTCCCCACAAGCTGATACTACAAGGGACACCCCTGACTGAACTACAGACCAAACTCCACTGGTTGAGAAGCTGGTAAGAAGAACTTCACTTTACTGGTTTAACCTCCCCTTTTAGTGTCAATTGAGTTGTTTGTGTTATTGGCATGTGCATTTCTTCCAATAAGTCAGTGCAATTATATGTAATTGGCTTGAGTAATCAGTGAAACCTTTCATTTTATTAAAAATTATGCTTCTAAAACAAAAAAGTCAATAGGTGACAGTTCATATTTCATGAAATTTCCTTAATAACTTAACAAATGCAGATGAATTTGTCTTTTTGTATTCAGTTTGTTACAACATCACTCATTCTGTAGCCTCTTAATATATCTGCTATACACTCATGAGAGAAAGTGCGTGAAAAAGAATGATCATGGCCAAAGTTTTCTCCTCTGGATTGCTTTTAAGTTTCCCTAGAATTCAATTTGATACTGCAAAATGCTATGAAAGGGAACACTGGCCCTCAGGAAACTGAAAAGATGACTTTATTTAGTATTAGTCACTATTGGTTTCTATCTTGGACTATCTCACGCTACCTGTCAAAGAGCGAGAGAGAGAGAGAGAGAGAGAGAGAGAGAGAGAGAGAGAGAGAGAGAGAATCCATGTTTGATATTGATGAATCTTTATTGTCTGAAGCTGAGAGTGATTTCTTGTTTCATTCAGAAATGCTCCTCAATAATCTTCTCTATGCTATTGTATAATGTTAAATATAAATTCACTTATCCCCTGTAGCCTATTTTCTCCTCATAGAGACAATTAAAATTATAGTGGCAGGATTTGATATTGGCAAAATAAATATCTGAACAACTCAGTATAAGGAGAGTAAAGATTTCTAAAAAACATCCCATAGAATACTCAGTCCCCCAAAACTTTTGGAGTTGATATTTTTGCAATAAACCCCCCAGGTAGTATGACTGGAAATTTTAAAATATTTTTCATTTTACCGCCCCTTTGATATGTAATCTTACTTCTAACAGGCAGATCCCTTTATCCCTGGTGTTTAATTATCCCAGCTTTGAGTCCCATCCATTTACCTACCTGCAGCCATCCCTCCAGACAGCCTAATCTGAAACTTTAAAGTCTGGTTCAAGACACAGTGACAGGGATGGTCCCTTCCTAAAACACAATTAGATTTTGTTGAGTGTTAAAAATCGTAAGAGGGTTTTTCCCCACATTTAGAATATTTGCATCAATATACTGTCTCAGTGCAGATATTTTTTTAAGGAGCTCTGTTTGCCATTGAAGGAAGGTCTTTGTACAGGAATCCACAATCTGGTTGTTATATCAGCACGTGACAAATAAATGTTGGGTTGTTTTATTTTTAAGCATGATATTAACTCCTCTAATTTTCCTGAGGAGTAGAGTGTTAAATTAGTGGATGGAATTGCAGTGTGATTAATTTGGTGGTTTTTTTTTTTTTGGTTGTTTTGTCAGTCTTGTGTGGAATTTTACATATTTAACAATCTTAAACTTGTCTACATTTCAAAATATTGGCATAGTTTAGCATAAAATAAAGTTGATAGTTCACAAGTTTTTAGAAAAACAATATTTGAGAAGATACTATTTTGGCATCAGATGATTTTATTTATTTTTATCTATGTGTTTGTAAGTTCTTATTATGAGTATCTTATAGCTATGAAAAACAGATGTTGACCAAGACTAAAAACTCAAGGAATAAGCAAGATTTTTGTATTGAATCGATTGTAATTAATTAAAGTATTTAACTTTAAATTAATTTAAGTGTAACTGTTGTTTACATTCTGATAAAATATATTTTACAATCATATGAATGGGAAAATGTTTGACATCTCTAGACTAAGTTGAATATTTAAAACCAATTATTTTTAGATACAATAATATGAACAAAAACTTCTTAATGATATATGGAGAAAATGAAAGCTATTTTAAATGATTTAATTAATAATATAAAATGACTGCTGTTCATTCCTTTCCTACTACAGCATTAAATATTATTGAGTTAGGTCCTGACATTTTATTCAGAATTATGTTTCTGGCATTTAAGTATTCAGCTCTAAATGTTAAGGATGTCAATTATATAAGCATCCATCTTTTTCACTATGGTCTCCCATCAAACATTAATGGTAGAAGTGTTAATTCATTTCAAGTAGTCTCAAATATCTGCCCTGAAGAAGGTTGATACTCTACAAGTGCTCTGACAACCTCTGGTAAGTAATTACTGTTAAAAATATCTCAGTAAATCCAACTTACTCCTAGAGGCATTTTATATTATATGTCGTTAAAATGTAATGCTTTCTCAAATGACAAGGTCATGCCAAAAGGCAAAACTACACTCTATTTTTATCTGAAACATACCCACTCCAATAAAAATGTTACAACTTAGACTTCAAAACAGGAAAGATAAGTCATGCTACATTGAGAGACATGTAGTAATCAAGGTAAATTGTTACGTACACCAACAATAAATCAGTACGATGGTATCTCTCTGTGTGAGAAAGCAGTCCATTTGTATGAAGAGTAGGATATTGCACATTAGTATGTAATTAGGAGCAAAAATGTACTCACAAAGCTGGATGTTAAACTGTCTTTACTTAGCATTGCCTCCTGACACTTCAACGGATGCTTTCTTGGATAAATCTTTTCCAAAGAAAACTTGAAGCTACATGAAATTTCACTTTTTGTTTAAACGAATGCAGAAATAAAGGAATGTCTTGCAAGGCAAACTGATAATCATTATAAGTTTTTGCCCCATGCCACAAAAATAAATACATAATGATCTGGCAACAATGCAAATATAAAATCAAATATGAGTTACAGGAAAAGTGACTTAAGACTATTATTACTCTATAGAAGGATTTTATTAATAAAAATTTTTGATAAGAAGGAAATTGCTATGGACTAAATATGTTTACCAAGTTGTGACTTCCAGAATTTTGACTAAATTGAATCTATTTTGTCATCTCCCTCAATTCAGTCCACTGAGAAAACGAAATGTAATCAAGTCTATGGAGCTTTATTTCTATAAGAAATTGATTTGGGATTTTAAAAAGAAAAAATATATTATATATAAATAAGTCATCTAACTTCTAGTCTATGGTAAATATGAAAAATGTATATAATAATGATTTTTAATCTGTTAATCTAATATCAAGACTAATGTAAGGAAACCTTTGGAAAGTAACATAATCTGCCATCACCTTGATTTTTGCCCACTGATATTCACTTTAGACTTCTGAACACCCACAACATTAAAATAATAAATATATGTTGCTTTACATCATTAAAAATACAAAAATATATATATAGATAAATAAAAGATTATACTTATACAAACATTAAATTTGCTAATAAAAATAAAAAATATTGAGAATTAGAAATTCATCACTCATTCTCAAAATTTTGATGAGCACATTCATAATAAAAATTCAAACAATGTGAACATTTATTTTTACATGCACATCCATACACACACCCAATTTGTTGACATAATCTTCATCAGCAAGACCTCATAAATCTAAAATTTGCTAAATCAAAATACTAATAATTTTTATTCCATTTAATTTTAAATCATTTACTGACACTGTTATTGGTAAAAGAACACAAATAATGCACATCTACTTATGAGAACAGTTGCAAACATATATGTACATAAATATGCATGCAGATATAGGGGCACACATACACACACGAATATGTATACATATATAAATATATATACCCCAAAATACATATATGAATACACAAATGTGTATATATTTACAAGCTTCTGTGAGACATTAACATGTATGTTTGGGTATAAACATTTTCAGTATTTTAAATTTTGATTGCTTTTTGTCCCTTTCTTTTGAGATTATACTAAAAAGAATATAAACAAGGAAAACAATATAGTCATGGAAAAATCAATCTTGAAAGTATTATCAGAACATTTTATGAAATATATGTTGCATTAAAATCACACGCTATAATTTTTGCTTGAAAATCTAAATACATTGTGCTATGGAGAAATCAATATAATTTTCACTCTTTTTTTTCAGGATTTTCTTTGCTTATATATTTAAAATACGAAGTTAAACTATGATTAAAATAGAAATGTGTCACAAACTCATTTTTATTACCTTTCAACCCTTAGAATTAAATTAATGACAAAATTATCTTACTCAAAAAATACTAAGTATGTTTTTTGTACATTTAAATCATCCTGACTAAGGGGCCACTCTGGTGGGGCAGGGTAAGTTAAGATGTGGCACTATGAAACTATCCATAGCCTCTGCAGCAAGAGTCTGATCCCTGGCCAGGGAGCTAACCCACGTGGCACAGCAGACCTCTGCTGTCTTGCCTGCTGCTCCCCTCAGCAGCGTGTTTCAATCAATCTGCCTGCTCTGCTCCCCACTTTGTCTTTGGTGAATCCTTTCACCCCACACTTCTGGTCTACACTCTAGCTCTTGTATGCATAAATAAATAAATATAAAAAATCATTCTGACTTAGAAGGAGAAAGACAAATGTGTTGTTTTACATCAGTAAAAAAATACAAGTAAATATATATAGATAAATAATAAAAATTATACATACATTTTGGTACAATATTAGTGGTGACACTGATAAGAAGAACATAGAGAAGGCAAAGTAAAACCAAACTTAATTACCAAATTGAAAACTGTTATAGGACTGAGGAATCCAAAGAGGGAGGGGATCAGGGTCAAGAACAAAATGGGAAGGGAGCACAATGGACTATAGAGGTGGATAACAGGTACTCTGGTTGTGGGCACACCATGGTAATAACACATGGAGGGGGGCCCTCCTAACACATAAACAATGATGTAAACCAACATTAAATAAATTTAAAAAAATAAAAAAAACATTCTGACATTACATTTATCAACATTTTGCATATTTATGCAAAATATGTTCATTTATAATAATACAAACCTAAGAGATCTAGGTAATGGCACATCCTCTAAATTTAACAGCACTTCAACTATCCAAGGCAATTTCTGCCTCCTTTAGTTGGGAGTACGTTTATATAATCAAGGTATCATCTAATTAATGATAATGTAACATCTAAATAATATATTATAAATTGATGGTGGTAGGTATAATCCCCTCCAGATGTTAATATTGCCTCAAAGAATCTGACACAGAATGATATAGTACATTAATTGAATTTTCATTATATCTAAATTTGGCAAACAGGAATCATAGAAAATAATTAACCATAATTTAAAATATATCCCACAGTTTATAAAGGCATACCTAAACATTAAAATGTGTGGTGACTTCAGAGGAAAAGTCTTTCAAGTACTCACTATTGTTAAATCCTTAATAACCTTTTCTTACCAGTGTACTCCATTATCATTCATAATTTTAATGCCTCTTATAATAGTGCTTTGAGAACTAATGATAATTTATTTTATAGTATTTAAAATTATGCTAAAAACCTATTCTTCATGATTTTAGAATCTTCATAGATTTTAGAATCTGAAAAAGCTGGTTTTAAATGTCTCATTGTCAGTTGCGTGCTGTTCAAGATGGATAATATCATCTCTTTGAGCTTTATGTTCTTCATCTAAAAACTAGGGAAAAAAGGGCCTCCTTGTCTCAGGGGTTAAAGTCTCAGTGCTAATCAAGCTACTGCCAGCCACTAAGTCATGAGTTTGATCCCTGGGCAGGGAGCTAACCCACATGGCACAGCAGACCTCTCCTGCGTTGACCCCTGCTCCCCTTAGCAGTGTATTTCAGTAGATCCACCTGTTCTTTTCCCCACTTTGTCTCTGGTGAATCCTCTCACTCCGCCCCCTGCACTGCTGGCCTACACCCCAGTTCTTGTATGCATAAATACAATAAAACTTTAAAAAAAACTGGGAAAAATAATAAAATCCAGCTAACATAATTGTGAAATGATTTGTTTACAAATAGTTTGGTGGCAACACAGAAATAACATTCAAAAGTGATTTATTGCCACTATTAAGCATGATTACTAGTAATGAAATCAAACTTACTTGTTTAGATGGATTATTGTGGAGAGAATACATCTTTTAAATAAAATTGTTTTCAAGTCTAATGATAAGGATAGATTTTCAGAAAGTGAATTGAATTTTTAGAAAATGAATTGAAGGCTTCATACTATATAGCTCTTGGCAATTTCTTTTAAGCTCAAATATTAAATTCTTCACAGCAAAACTGCTCTTTGCTTTTTACAAGGTTAAGAAAAATTCCTTGTTTTTCTCCTGCATTCTCCTATTGAGTCTTGGCTGCCCAAAACAGATAGACAGAACATACGAGGATATATTTTTCTCAAATCTCAAGTGGAAAACTTGGCAGCAGACATTAACTGCTGCAGGTCTGTCAAACAGATGAATTTCTGAGCAATCTATTAATTTTTTTGTTTTTAAAATTTTACTTTTTTAAAAATTGATGTAACATTTGTTTACAACACTATATATGATTTAGGGGTATAAATTCACACCCCTCTTCAGGTAAATATTATACAATGCCCATTACTAAGTCACCAATAATCATCCATCTTTGTTCATTGGGCCTGCTCCTCCATTTTCTCTGTGGGAGAGAAAATGGTAGCCTTAATTCTGGTAGCCTTAATTCTCAGTGACATTTCTAGGGTTTATTTTGGTTTAGTTTTACCTACCCCTTTCTTTTTCTTTATCTAACATATTAATTAATGAAATGATTCAATGTCTGTCTTACTCCTGACTTATTTTGCTTAGCATAATCCCTCCCAATACCTTCCATGTTGTTGCAAATGGTAGCTAAGTAGCATTCTGTGATGCATATATTTCACATCTTCTTACTCTACTTATCTATTCTTGGACACTTAAGTTATTCCATTTCTTGACTATTAGAAACAGTACTGCAATTAACATAAAATGCATATATCCCTTTGAATTAGTGTTTTTGCACTCTTTAGGTGGTTATCCAGGTGTGGAATTGCTCTATTATATGATAGTATTTTAAGAAACCTCCAAAGTAGTTTCCATAAGGATAGACCAGTCTACATTCCCATCAACAGTGTATATGGATTCCTTTTCCCCCATATCCTTATCAACACCTATTTTTTTCTGATCTTATTGATATGGGTCATTTCACAGGTGTGATGAAATATCTCATTGTGGTTTTAATTTGAATTCCCCCCATGAGAAATGATGATGAACATTTTTTCATGTGCCTGTTGTTTTCTTTGGAGAAATGTCTATTTAGCTCTGCCCACATTTTGATTGAGTTCTTTGTTTTCTTTTTGCAAGTTGCATGAGTTTTTTGTAGATCTTGGATATTAGTCCGTAGTCACATGTAGGATGTACAATTTTTTTCCCATTCAAGAGGGTATTTTTTTCATTTTAATGATTTTTTTTTTATGTCTATACTCTTTTAAATTTGATGTAGTCCATTTGTTTATTTTTGCTTTTGTTTCTCTTGTCATTGCACTGGAATCTCCAAAGATATCCCAGAAGCCAATTTCATGAAGTGTTTTGTCTGTTCTCTTCTATGTATTTTATGGTTTCAGGCCTTATATTCAACTCTCTAAATCATTTTGAGTTCATTTTTTTTTTTGTGCATCATGTGAAGTTGTGTTCTAATTTTATTCTTTTGCATATGGCTATTTTTTTCCAATTCTATCAAAAATCAATTAAAATTCTCTTAGCTACCAAATCTTAGTGATTTCAAGGAGAGCAGCATGTCAGACTTCATTTCTTCTTTTGCAAATTAAATTATAATTTAGCATATCTTAGCTATTAAAATATTATTTAGAAATATACAGAAAACTATAACAACTTTGTTATCTAAATTACCAATTATTGTCATTCTTATTTTTTCTTGTCATTTACCTTCTTTTATATGTATTCATTTATATATATTTGCTTATGATTATAATAGAAATGGATTTTATGAATATTTGCAATAAATACTGAAATTTGAATTCCTCAGTCAGAATATGATAATGACAAAGGAATGGTGGGGTGTTGGGAGGGTTATGTTATTACTCCTATAGCAAATAAGTAGTGTTCTTACTTCAGTATTCTTCCAGCAGTAGCAATTTAGCTCTAATTATAAAATAAAATTTGATTTCTAAACCATTCCTTTCATCTATTTCAAAGATAAATACATGACCACGTATCACATTAAAAACTGTATTTCTCCAATGACTTAATCTTAATATTTTTTTAAATATCCCATTTTCTATCATGTATCTCCTCATCATTCTTGTAATTTAGTCTTATGTTATTACAAGATAGATAATACAACACTTAATCTCTCTCATTTTTCTCTTTATGTGGGAAGAGTCACTTACGTGTTATGAGTCACTTTTATAAGACAGTTTGTTTTGCTTTTCTTCAAGTATTCTCACCTTCTACTCTAGGAGCATACAGTTGATTTTTAGCCACTGCTATGATTGCCTAGATCCTTATATTGTTCTATTATGTGGACTCCCTTATCTTGATATCTTTTGTTTAATGCACAAGTCTCAGTATGACATAATGAATAAATGATTATTCTTCCTGGAAGGGATATAGAAGGACACTGTGATTAACTGGAGGTAATGGAGCATGCTCCTTAGGTCAGAAAAATTATTTAGATCTACACCCATAAATGTCATCAACATGTCACCTGCTATAGGAATTTTGAAATTATGTAACCTCTTTGACTATTGTTTGTGTCCTCTATGAAATTAACACAATAGTAAAACTAAAGAATATCCCATGAAAAGATTCAATAATGTAACGTGAACTATCTGCAAGTGAGCTATATATAGCTATAAACATTTATGAATGTGTGTATATATATATCACTATATAATATGCATATTTCATGGGCAATATTCATATAGTACCTAAAAGAGCAATATGATTTATTAAATAGAGAAAATATAGAGGAATTTTGTAAGGATTCTGTATATTGCATCCTATGATGTTTGGTGTGATAATGTTGTGCAGTAGTCAATTATTTCTTATTTACTTACTTATTCATTTTCTTATTTTCTCAATTTGATATAAACTCCATGAAGCATGGACCAGTCTTGTTCACTATTTTATTTTTAGCTTCAGTAGGGTATAAGAAATGACAGGATGATAGGAACATGGTTATTAGATTAAAACAGAAAAGTGACAGGTATCTGGCTGATAGCTGCAGGACTGAAAAATAAAATGAGTTGAAAGACACTATTTTTTTTTTAGATTTATCTATTTATCTATCTATCTATTTATTTATTTATTTATTTATATAAGCCCTGGGTACATTCAGAAGCGTGGGAGGGTGAGAGAATTCACCAGAGCCAGAGCAGGGAGCAGAACAGACAGACTGATGAAATGCACTGCTGAGGGGAACAGCGGGCACGGCAGGAGAGGTGTGCGTGCCATGTGGGACCCTCACCGGTGGCCGGGGATCAAACAGGCACTGCAGAGGCTGTGGGCAGCTTCGTAGGCCAGCGCTCAACTGCTGCGCCACCAGGGGAGGCCCAACACTATTAATGTTTGAGGTAAAATGAGTAAATAAAAAGAATACTTGGTCACTGATTTAATATTAATGTCATAGGAGAAAAACAAAACAAAAATTTTGGCTTCAATGATATTGAAGTGGTTGAAACACTGGCAGTAAAAAAGGGAAGTAAATTGAAGTGATACTGATTTGTATTAATTTTAGGAGTGAGTTAAAGGAAAATTGATGTAAGAAGTTATTAAAGAATTGATACCTGGTCAAGGTTAAGAACCAATAGAAGGAATTATGAAGGATGACAAAAGATAGTTAAATGTCAGAGTTATAAATATGTCTGTAAAAATAGGCATATTTGGTTCTTCAAAATCTTATAGGGCTATTAAAAGCCTTTGGGATGGTTACTAGGAGTGAAATGGAGTTCATGTTGGATTTTAAGCAAAAAAGGTGAAAGACAAGTTGTGTATTATTATTATTATTGTATATTATTTTAAAGATTATTCTCAGTGCAATGATAAAGATAGTAGGAATTGCTATTGATAGAATGGTAGGAAAATACTTATTTGCACAAAAAGATGCATTTTTGATAGGTGTTAGTAAGTTACCTAGGGGAAAAAATCGGTTGATTGGAGAAGAATCTAGAAGGAACTAAATGTGAACTGTTAATTTATATAATGCAAAGTTTGCAGAATAGAAAGTTACTTGGAACAACTCCTTAGATTTTTAATCTAAGCAAGAAATATGTGAGGTAATGCTACTGAATTCAACTGGGAATACTAGTAAAAGAAAAATAACAGTAGAGGGAGTATTCAAATATTCATAGTCTTTGAGGCACATTTGTTTGAGGATTTATCATTCCTTCAACTGCTTAATTTGGGTTTTATAATATTTATATAAAGGTGAAGTTTAAGAGTGTGATCTGGCTTGGAAATAAGTATACATTTAGATATTTCATTACTAAATGATCATTGAATGGAACAAGAAAGTAGGGAATAGAAATAAAAAAAGATTGCTTACCTATATATACATATATCTATATATAAAGGAATACATAGGTAGACAACCAAATTATTTTATATTTTAATGTTTAAAGTATATTCAGCTAGTGAAACAATTAATATCTTAATATCTTCCTCATGACAAAATGAAGAGGTATCCTCAGTGTTTCTGATTTTCTTATGTCATATTATAAATGATATAGTTAGATTTTTAACAGTTCATTTTTAGAAACATTTGAAGCTGCTACATAAATGTAAATAATGTAAATGTAAGAGGTAAGCCTTTATTTAAAAATGGTTGCATTATGCATAATTGGAGAATTAGTAGAGCTCTGACTTTGCACATTACTAATGCTAAGATTGTGACAAGTTTTGAATATGAAGATAAATAACCACAACTGTGAAGACATTAATATGCATCAAACATTCCAACAATACATCTCGCTCAAACATGATTAATCTTAAAAATACTGATGATATTTAAAACAGAAGCATTATTGAAATTAATCTTGTCCTGTGGAAGAGTTCAGTGAATGATGCTGTGTTTATAATTTAAATTTCTGAATAATAGAATGAAGCTTTGCATTGTAATTGCAAGTATTTTGCTAGATTAGACACTGTTTTATACTAAAGATTTTTTTTCTGATTTCATGAGTCTTTGCAGAAAAAATATTTTTTTAAATGTAGATAAATATACAAAATTATAACAATTTAATCCATTTTCTTTCTGGATGGAAAAATACTGCTGATGAGGAAGTCATCTTAGTGGACATCAAGCTAGAAAACTAAAATGCCACCCTTCATATTAAGAAGGATCATATGAAATCTTTTATATATAGCTACATATTTTTGTGATAGTTACTGCATTGTAAAATTATTTTATGAACATACTGAAAAAGCAAACCCAGTGAAGATATAAGAAATGCAGCTAAAAATCCTTTTTCCTATGATACTAGTTTCCTAGAAGATAAAGCGTGAAAAATTTATTTACATTTTATGGAAGCTTATGTGCATTCATTCTTTCATTTTAAGAAACTTTATAAATATGTTATTCTGAAACAGGAATTACTTAATATACTTTAGATATCTTTATACATCATTAAATATGAATCTGCATTCATGTTCTTTTAAAAGCTGCATAATATGCTAACAAATAACTAATTGACAGTAGTTAAGCTATTGTGGCAAATGTTGGCTTAAAATTAGAGAGTCATGCAATAGAAAGAAGAAGAAAAAATTTAAACCTTGATATTTTTATTGAACACTATAACATAAGGTATGCAGTTCTGAAACTGAAGATAAGAAAATTGAGGAAAATACAATTCTATTGAATGACTTATAATGGGTATTTTGGAGGTAACATATTTGCAAATATATAGCTATAACTTGATAAAACACAGAAAAAGTGGAGTTTGGGCATAGAAATTGTCTAGGAGGAGGTATTTACCCAAAGGACACAGAAACATCAATTCCAAAGAGCACCTGCACCCCTATGTTTATAGCAGCACTATTTACAATAGCTAAGCTTTGGAAACAACCCAAATGCCCAAAAATAGATGACTGGATCAAGAAGATGTGGTACATATATACCATGGAATATTACTCAGCATTCAAAAAAGATAAACACATGCAATTTGCAGCAACATGGATGGCGCTGGAAGGGATCATGCTCAGCGAAATAAGCCAGAAAGAAAAAGAAAAATACCGGATGGTCTCACTCATAGCAGGAATCTAGAAAACTTAAATAAGGGACCAGGAAAATGAATAACTATAAGAAAGTGAAAATTAAAATCAGCAAAAAACTATGAACCAGAGACACTCTATGGGGGGGTAGGGGGCGGGAGGGGAGGGATGGGGTCAAAATAAGGGGGTTGCAATTGTATGGGGAATATAAAAATAAAATTTATAAAAAAATAAAATAAAATAAAATTACCTGCAGAGTAAAAAAAAAGAAAAAGAAATTGTCTAGGAGGGAGGTTCTTTTTAAGACAATAACATTAAGGAAGGTCATGTTTGGAATATGAAATGTGCATAAAATTATAATTATGAAGCTAGATAAATGATATTTGGAAGAACAGGCAAAGTGGTTCACCAAATACAAAGACCCTAAAGTGTACCGTACTTCAAATATTTGAAGAAGAGAGATTGCCAGTTCTCCTTGACTAAGGAGAACAAGGAAAAAACAATAAGATATCAAGTAAAGGATGGGATATTGGTGACATCATGAATAAACTTGTAGATCAAGTTAAAGATTTGGGATTTTAATTTGGGTGACATTTTGAATATTTTGCAAACAATAATGAATGACTGGATAGCACACACAACTAGTGTAAAAGAGTGTACTTTGAGAAATCACATGCAACTAATAACATTTATATGAAAATTCAAATAGACAAGAAAATATTTATTGCTTATTTAAGCAATAAATATTTATTGCTTCTTAAAGTGTAATAGCCAGAGGAAAGAGGCAATCTGCATATGAATGGTCCTGACCTGGAGAGTCTTAAGAATTGGTTAGCCTTGAGAGACTTTCAAGAAAACAACTATATCTATATATTTATACACACACATATATATATATCATCTATCTATGTATCTATAGTTAATACTATTGCTTATTAACTCCAGGAATTTTTTTGTAGATTCTGTGGGATTTTTTTACATAGACAATCATGTAATTTATGAACAAAAATTACTTTATTTCCTCTTTCTGAAACTGTTTACGTCATCCTTTTTGTATTACCTAGAACTTCCAGTATCACATTGAATAGGACTGATAAGAGGATAATAACTTTGCTCTATTCCTGATTTTAGCAGAAAAGCACCAAGTTTCTTAACACTATATATGATGCTAGGTAGGTTGTAGGGAATCTTTATCAAGTTGGGATGTTATCCTTATTCCTAGTCAGGATAATTTTTTTAATAAATGGTGCTGTTAGTTGGCTATCCTTAATAAAAATAATTTTGACATAGAAAATACAATAAACCCAGGTGTCAATTGCAGATGACACTACAGACCAAAGCAATTATGTATCCAGAAATAAAGAATATTTTCATGAACTTGGTGTAGGAATATTTTCTTAAGCAGAGCCATAATATGAAGGTAGATGTTGGTTAGATTATATTAAATTTAGCCAACATTTGCACATCAAAATAAATCCTTTAGAAACAGGAAATGAAAGTTATATTATGAAATATTATGTTACAACATATTTAGTTGGCAGTAAACTCAAAGGAAAAATACACAAATAACTGACATAGTTATGCAACAAAAATAGATTCTTCCTACTCAAATAGATAAATTCCTTGAAATTGTACTTCACAAGAGAAGACATGCAAATGGTCAAAAGCATATGGAGATTGTTCTAAAATTACTTGTAATCTCAGAAATCCAAACTAAAGTCACATTGAAATGCTAACTTTGTCACAGAAACATAAAAATAATTCAAAAGTAACAAAAACAACACAGCACTATGAGGTGTTTCAAAGATGTGCAACAAGGAGAATTCTCATATCTTGCTTTTTTGAGTGTAACTGAGACCATGACTCAACAATGTGCTCCTATGTATTCCTAAAAGACCAGCTTACATTTCAACATCCAAACATAGTTCAATCTGGGGGTGCATTTTATATGATTGCCTAGATAAAAATTCAAAACCAGACAAAATTAGAAGACTTCACCCTTTCTCTTTTGAATGGTAGAGCTTACCTAGCATATATTTTATTCATATTGACAGATATCAGTTTTATTGCCATTTTTGCACTGAGTTTGTGGAAATCTTATGCCATTTTTGTGGAAATCTTTATGCTATTTTGCACTGAGTTTGTGGAAATCTTACTTTATTATTCCATTTAACTTATGTTAATGGCTTATTTATGATTATACTTTTCCTGATTTTTAGGGAAAAAGCATGAAATGTAAGAAATAATTGAATTTTATATCCATGATTAACAGACAATTTCATCAATGAAAAACTTTCCCATATTACAAATATTCACTGTTCCAGCCAGTTAAGACAAATTAATGTCCTTAAGAAAATGTATGCTGGGCCTCCCCGGTGGCGCAGCGGTTGAGCGCTGGGTTGCGAAGCTGCCCGCGGCCTCTACAGTGCTGGTTCGATCCCCGGCTGTTCCCCGGTGACCAGAGGAGGATCCTGCATGGCGCGCAGACCTCTCCTGCCACCCGCTGCTCCCCTCAGCAGGGTACTTCGGTCCTTCTGCCTGCTCTGCTCCCCGCTCTGGCTCTGGTGAATTCTCTCACATTCCCGCGCTTCTGACTGTACCCAGTGCTTGTATGTATAAATCAATCAATCAATCAATCAATCAATCAATCTTTAAAAAACAAAAAAGAAAATATGCTAAACTTTCTGAGGAAAATAAAATGACTGTAAGGACACTTTGCCAATGTGAACTGTCACTCTCGAAAAAAGTACTACTGCTTATACATATTTTTTTTTGAGATCCACATAAGAGAAGGAAATATGGTGCCAATGTACAACAGGTAAAAGTATGTCAATATTTAGTCCAACTCGTTAAACAAATTTTACTCTATATAACTCTTACCAGATAATCTGTCTTAAAACTTGAAATGTTCTATTAAAAATAAATATTCAGAACATATTGATGAATATATTCTAATAAGTAATTTTTTTTTTACATTATCAAGTATTGTGATAATAAATTCCTGGTATTTGTCAAGCTAGACTTTCTGAATTCATGTAAAGAATGACAGTTTCTCCTCTAAAGCACAAGTGATATGAGACAATTAAGTTCTCATCTATTTCTTACAATAGGTACTTTTTTCCCTGAAAAATGACAAATTATAGTTCAATATGCCCTCATTCAAAGGTTCATTGCTCAAAGTTCAAACTTCAGCTAACCTTTGAGAGTCATTGATTGAATAGGCTTCCAGGATTTTCTGCAAATTGAGTTGAATGAATAGTCTTTGAGCTGGCAGGTTACTGAAACATGTTCAAACTTTAAAGACATGTTTCATAATCTCTGTTCCTTTTAGTAGTCAGAAATAACTTAGTGGTTAAGAAAAGTTATTTTTTACCAGATAAAATACTGCACTAAATGCAGTTAACATTTTTGTTAAAGGACAGAAGTGTATTCATTTTCGACAGATATTTCCAAGATAATGATGTAAGCAGAATCAAAAAATTAAAAGTATAGATAAATGACCATTTTAAATTTATGGGTTTCAACCTTCTTATTTGTAATGTAAGTAAACTAGCTGATTTCTTATTTTTCTTCAATCTTTGTAATTATATTATTCTTACATTTCAAACAAAATTTATGTCTTCTTAAAAACAACTGTCTTCTTAAAAACATTCTGCATATTTTGAAATTCAGAGATATTTTGTCACATATTTTTCATGATGAAATTATTAGTAAGTAGAGTCAACATAGCTTATCTTTATGTTTCTGTATTTATCAAACATAAGTTTAAATTTGAAGTAAATAAAAATAGAAATTTTTCAAATATTTTAGAGAGAGAGATTGGAGTGGATTGAAGAGGATGTAAATAAGTAACTATAAAAAGGAATAAGAATTAGTGTCATTGGATTTTTCTTTCTCTAAATACACACTAGCAGACAATAAATAATTTCAATGTTCTAAGTGAAAATTATTTGAAGTTGCAAGAATGCCCTCTCAACTAAATTACAAAAACCCTCATAATATTTTTCCTCTAATCTTTCTATTTATAAAACCATCTTAATTCAGTCTCATTTCTAGGCAATTATTCCAAAAATGCAATTATTCCAAAAATGATTATGTCATTCTTAACAAAACTATCAAATGCCTTTCTATTTATGTTAGAATCAAAAAATAATAATTCCTAAGAATTTCTTAGGATGTTAATGGCATGACTCCTGCTTAATTATCTGTTCAATTCTTGTTCCAGCTAGTGTTAAACTTCTTTCATTTTATCAAAGTAGCCCTCTATCCTTCCTCTGACCTATGGTCTTCTAATCTATTATCTTCTCAAGAAAATTCCTTCAAATTCCCTTACCACTAACATAGCTGGCTAACTCTTAATCATTCTTTGGGTTTTAAGATATATAAAATTATCTCCAAGAATTCCTAAGTCTGCCCATCCTGCACTAAGATGTCTAAATTGTCCTGGTAGAATCTCTCACATAATATCACACTTAACATAATGGTAATCCATTATTTTAATTGGTTTTCTCTCCATGAAAATTTAGAATCTGGGAAAGTGTACTGTCTTGTGTCTGTCTTGTTCACTCACATTCTAGTAAAAGAAATAATTAACAAAGTGAAAATGTAATGTATAGAATGGAAGAATATAACTACGAATGTATCTGAAAAGGTATAAATAACCAGAATATATAAAAAAAATTCCTACAACATTAAAATTAAATAATTTATTTAAAATTTGAGTAAAGGACTTGAGTAGGCATTTCTCCAAGATATTATACAAATGATCAAGAAGCATATGAAAAGATGTTCAACATCACTAGTCATTGGAGAAATGAGCTATTAGTCATCCCCTGCAGACAGTGCTTTATCAATATGCCTAGAGGAACTATAATCTACCATTGTGCAGGGAAGCAGGTAGCAGAAATCTTGCCAGTTTCAGGCCTGTATCCACTGACTCCCCAAAGCAGGCACACAAATAACAACAAAACCCACTTGACAGCTGTCTTTATTGTGGATAGGTCCCAGTTTCTTACTAAGCACTCCAGGTATGGTCCAGAATTCAAGCAGTAAGGAAATATAGGATATATCCAAACTTTCAAAGATCATGATCTAGGTGTCCCCTGCCTAAAAGGTTTACAGTTCTAGGCTTGAGCTTTGAAGGGCTCCCCAAGGAAGGCAAAATACATACATACGTACTCACTGAGCAGTATGAGTTTACAGTGTCTATTTGCAGTTTCTATGCAATCTATGTATGAGTTTACAGCATCTATTTGCAGATTCTGTGCAATCTAGGCTCAGACTAGAAATCACACTGGGTAGTTTCCCTGATTCCCAGGGCTAGCAGAGCAATCCTAGGACTAGCACAGATGAGTGACTCTCCCTAATGTCAAAACAATCACTGATCATCTTGGTGACCTTGTTGAACAATCTATGCTCCTGCTGGTCAGTATGCACTCTCCTTCTTGGGATATGGCTAAGGGATAGCCCTGGAGACTAGCGGAAAAAGAGTTGGTATCCAGCTATTGGCACTATTCCTGACTTACTCTTAGTCTTTCCATCAATTTGTGATGGTTGTTGGCTCTCTCCTTGCTAAGAAACTGGTCATCATGTTGCCAACTCCACTCCAGAAGTGGCTGCTCCCTCCAGATCCCTATATTCAATATCCCTGAACAAAGTGATGACTCAAGGATCCTGTGGTCAGCCATGTTCCCAAATTGGGGAATTTTTGTTTTCTCTGTATTATCTTTGATGTACTCATTTCAGCACAGTGTCTATTCCATCTGGATTCTCCGTAAGCATGAATATAGGTAATAATGAAGGGAATAATAAAGGTGAAGTGACAAATCAGGTGCTTTTTGTCACATGAATATTCTTACTTTTTAGCTCTCCTTATTATAATGTATAATTTTATAAGTATGCTTTACAGCATGCATATATATGCAAGTGTATATTTCCATATGCTATATGTTTAATTTCAAATAGTACTGAAATGTGTTAAAGAAACAATATGTTTATATAATTATATCAAATATACATTAAACTTATAAACAGAAATGTAAATAACATAGGCACATAAGTACCTATTTATAATTTATTTAGCTATTTCTCTCACACATTCTAGTAATGGGAACAGAGGAAACCTATCTTGAATGAATTTTGAAAAATGAGTTAAACACAGAACAATCTAATTTATACATCAGTACATAATTTTTAAATATGTATGTTTTTCCTATGGTTTTAATTTGCTGAAGATTATACCCTAGATGTTTACTTTTCCACAAAATATTAATAACAGTAAAACTCTATTGTTAAGCTTTTTTAATAAATTATCAACTGAATCTATGAGTTGTAAACTAATTTTCATGTAGACCATCAAATTTCTATGCATCTTTCTAACCAAATGCATTCCATATTTATATACAGATTATGTTAATTTGCAATTTAAACAAAGAATAACTCTATATTTAAGTGAGAATATAGTAAAAAAGCAGAGCTAGGGCCTCCGTGGTGGTGAAGGGGTTAAATACTCAGCACTATCATGTTATTGCCAACTACAGCAACATGAGTTCAATCCCTGGCCAAGGAGCTAACTCACATAGCACAGCAGACCTCTCCTATCTCACCCGCTGCTCTCTTCAGCAGTATATTTCAGTACATCTGCCTGCTATGCTCCCCACTCTGTCTCTGGTGAATCCTCTTACCCGCCTCCTGCACCTCTGGGCTATACCCCAGTTCTTTATGCATAAATAAATAAAAATAAATCTTTTAAAAAGAAAGCAAAGCTAATAAAACCAAAAAATAATGATATTAATACTACTATCAGTACCACATATATACATAACACATATAATAATACATATGCATAGTGCACAATAAATTAAGAGTTAGAAAGGATTTCATGCTAACTATATAATTTGCAGGCTCCATTATCAGTAGATTCCAGAGCATATTTCCTAACCCACTCCAAGAAAAAAAAAAAGAGTAAGAGGGCCTCTCCAGTGGCGCAGCAGGTTGAGCGCCAGGCTGTGAAACTGTCCGCAGCCTCTACACTGCAGGTTCGATTCCCGGCCAGCCGGGGAGAGTCCCACATAGCACAGCAGACCTCTCCTGTCATGCCCACTGCTCCCCTCAGCAGTGCTTTCGGCCTGTCTGCCTGTTCTGCTCCCTGCTCTGTCTCTGGTGAATCCTCTCACCCTCCCACGCCTCTGGCCTGTACCCCAGCTATTGTATAAATAAAAAATAAATCTTTAAAAAAAATAATAAGCATACAATTAAAAAAAGAATAAGAGTCAAAGGAAAGACATTTGTATACAGTTGTTCTTGTAAGATAATTAAACATTTAGTAATTTTTTGATATAATTAAAATTTCCCAAAATTTAGAATAAGGAAAAAAAATGTATTAGTAATACTTGACTGGCATTAAATTAAGTAATGCATTGAAAGTTTTGGCATGGGATGTAATACATAAAAGATACGCATGAATATAAAGATAAATCTATTTATTAAATAATGATATGCATTAATATTGAAGTGAATAATTTGGACGAAACTTTGAAAACAAAGGCCTTGAATATTTAAATCTTACTAAATGTAAACACATTCACTTCATAAGCAGATCATCAGGAACCGAACACTACTGATTTTTGTTTTTTTAAAAAAGATTTATTGTTTTTGCATACAAGAGCTGGGGCACAGGTGAGAGGTGTGGGAGGTGAGAGGATTCACTGGAGGGAGGTGGGGAGCAGAACAGTCAGATCTATGGAAATACATTGCTGAGGGGAGCAGTGGGAGAGCCAGGAGAGGTCTGCTGTGCCATTTGGGTTGCTCCCTGGCTGGACAGGAATCGATGTGCTTACCAGTTTCAAGAACTGTGTTTCATCAATGTAAAAACTGTATAATAGTCCAATTATTTATTTATTTATCTTTATTTTTTTAAATACTTATTTATTTATGCATACAAGAACTGGGGTACAGGCCAGAGATGCAGGGGGTGAGCGGATTCACCAGAGACAGAGTAGGGAATAGAACAGGCAGACTGACCAAAGTACACTGCTGAGGGGAGCAGCAGGTGGGCGAGACAGGAGAGGTCTGCTGTGCCTTGTGGTTTTCTCTCTGGCCGGCTGGGGATCAAACTCGCACTGCAGAGGCTGCGGACTGCCTCATAGTGCAGTGCCCAGTGCCAACAGGGAGACCCAGTCCAATTTTTTAATTAACCCATATTTGATTCTTGATTTGGTTGCACTTCTGTACCTTAATTTATGCAAAGCATGGCTTTATACTTGAATACTGTCGTCTTTATCTGAAATATGTAGGACATGCCCAGCAGACTAGAAGCAGGTAGGATTTCTATGGTATAGCTTTGAGGTTAAATTTCCTTCTCTCAAGGAAATATTGGTTATTCTTCTTAAATCCTTTAACTGGATGAAGTCTACTCACATAGTATTAGATGCAAAATATGTGTCTGCCCATTTCATTGCTTTTCCTTTGATGGTAATATTACATTAAGTGGCAATATTCCTAAATTGTAGCATAACAGACTCTTCACTATTGCTGCAAGTATTTTAATTTTCATTTTGGCAAATTGTCAAGATGTTTAAATTGGAAAGAAGTCAAGCAAGAGTTACTAGATCACAGAATATTTAGTCCTGAAGTCCACCTAAATTTTTGACAAGCTAACATTTGTACTTGTGACAGGTGTCCAGAATTTCAGTTTAAGTCCATCTGTCCATTGCCACAAAAGGTAATGTACAGGGTACCAGGAATAAAACAGATAAATAAAAAGCAGACTGATCCAACAGTACTACAAACACTAAGAACCATACGCTCCTTAGAATAAATAGTATTAACTATCTAAGGAGAATTTCAGTTTTTACAGAGTGAGTCTAACGTTATAGAGTGAATGATATTGTCACTTCCTAAAGTGTATGTCGGTTGTGGCTTCTTACAATGTCCAATTTCTCTACCAAGTATTAGATTGTTGTTAAATTTAACCATCTCCTAGGAAAGCAAATTTTCTGAACATGTTAATGAAATAAATTTATTTTATTTTTGATACTCTGAAAAAATGAAATCTCTAGAGAGCAGAAAACTTCATATTAATCCAAGTCTCAGCTATGCTTTCCCTTTGATTTTTATCTGAGAAATTAACTTCCTCATTACAGTTTACATTTGTAGAATAAGAATATGCACTTGTGAATCTGTTTTCTCAAAGTGAGTCATGGACAATATTGAAAAAAAAATCCTTATATCAAAGTGGTATCTTTAATATGTAGCAATGTCAGTGATAGAAAAATTTCCTTCAGTATTGTGTTGCTCATAGAATTAAAATTAGCACATATGTTAGACAGGTTTCTCAAAATGTATTATAAATCTGAATTTCTACTGTAAATACTATAAATCAAGTTTATATTATTAAATGTACTTCCTCATAATCATAGCTTTCAAGTAAAATATGAGACAGGGAGGTATTTTGAACATTATATTTTTCTTCTTATTTCTAAATCACTAAGTGTTTTAAGGAAATTGTGAAAAGTAACTTTGAAAAATCATTTAGAAAAATAATAGATGATAATGTTTTCTATAAACTTAAATTAATATTTAAACTTTTATAAAATTAGTATTTTAAAATTTATAATAGTTTTCTAAATCATAATTTATCTTCCAAGTACTAGCCATCTAAAAAGTGAAGCTTTTTTTTTTTTTAAGATTTATTTATTTATACAAGCACTGGGGCACAAGCCAGAGGCGTGGGAAGGTGAGAGAATTCACCAGAGACAGCAGGGAGCAGAACTGACAGACAACCGAAATACACTGCTAAGGGGAACATGGGTGGGGGGAAGGCAGGAGAGGTCTGCCGGGCCATGTGAGAATCTCCCTGACTGGCCGGGAATCAAACTGGAACTGCAGAGGCTGCGAATAGCTTCACAGCACTGCACTCAACCTGCTGTGCCACCAGGGAGGCCTAAAAAGTGAAGCTTTTCAGTGAATAACAGATATAGTTACATATGCAAACAAAAGAAGTTGCTTTAATTTATGAGATAAAACTTATTTATATGGTAGAGAATGGAAACTAGCCTTTTGGTGGTGATGATAATAGCATATATAACTGTCAAGTCATAATGCACTATGCCTAAAGCATGCATAATATTACAAACCAATGTTACTTCAAAAAAATGTTAGGGCTCCACTGACAGACTAGAGGGATTTGTATGATCTCTCCCCTAAACTTATCTACAAAGGAAGTCAAACTAGAATACAGTTAGCTCAAAAGGAAGATCCAGAAGTTCATTGACAGAACCAAAGGTTTTTCCCAAAGGTTTTGCACTGAGGTTGATGTTTTGCCATAGGGAAGGTGACTAAACACACTCAGGTCATGATCGGGGCTGGGCTAGGCTACCTGTCACACTGAGTGTAATGAATATTATCAGAGGAACATTTTGTAAAGGGAGCAGTGCTGTCTGGGGGGAGGCACACACACATGAAACCATAGGAGGGGCCACTGGTGGATTCAGTAGTAGGAGACTGGTGATGGGAGGCACAGTTAAGGAACATCCCCTGCCCTACCCTGGAAAGAACAGGCAAGGGGAATATTGGTAGCAGTGTTACATGTGTGCAGATAATTCGGACTTATCCATATATGGTTCAACAGTGAGTAGAGTATTTGGAAGCGTCCTGTCCTCATCCTGTACAAAAAGATCCAAGTAAGCTATCCACAGTACCTGGCAGACTGGGTCTCATGCCCTAAGGTGGTGGTGGCAGCCATTGCCAGGTGATTATGGAAACCAGCTTATGTGGGCATTCCTCTGAGAAAACACAAGGTGGCTGGAGTCTGGCTGCTTGTGATCTATGCATCACACCTGGCACCATACCTGGCACCCATTGACAGAATAGGAAATGGGGCAGGAACTTAAGATCCCCAAAACACTGAACAGAGATTACTCTGAAGAGAGAAAAGAGGAATTTTGGTGATCCAATGTCTAGGATTTTGCTCCCTCCTCACTAGGAACACTCATTCACTGTTGGTAAGAATGCAATTTGGTACAACCTGTATGGAAAACAGTATGGCAATGCGCTTAAAAAAAAAAAAAAGATGCAAATACCATATGTTCTATCAATACCACTGCTATGTATAAACGCAAAGAATATGAAAAGTCTAACACAAAAAGATTCATGTACTCCAACTGAAACAGGGGCCCCAGCGCATTGGAGCTGGCTCAGTGGGACCTCATGCTCCTCCCTGCAACCCTGAATCAGGGGCTATCGGACCAACTGTTGCTGCCTATGCAGGAGCTTGCTCCACACAGGGCAGCATTACCTCCACAGCCCCAGGCACTGAATGCCCTGGGGTTGCATGGTAGGGGAACCACTGCCATCTGCCATCACTGCTGGCCTCTGCCTGTAGCCTGGGCCCTAGTTGGGGCTACTGGTGACAGGGAGTAAAATGCCTCCCACCAGCTGCTGCTAACACTGCCTGGAGGCAGCTTTTGGGCCTGGTGCCAGAGTCCAGGGTGGGGGGGACTTCTACCATTCAAACCCCACTAGTTTCAGGACGGCCATTAAGCCCTATGAATACTGGGGCTCCCCTCAGCCATTTGGCAGCTGTTATGCTGCAGGATGGCCTGGGTGCTGCACAAAGGCAGCACTCTGAGCAGCTAGCAGGAAAACTCCCACCCAGGCTTCACACTCAAACCTGGCTTTCGTCCAAGGAAGGGGCTGCTCATAGGCAGCAACTTCTGACCTAGGCAGGGAAAGCACCACTGCTTTTCCAAAAGTTCCCATCACTTAGCCAGTAGTGGTGAAGGAGCCAGTCTTGCCCTGAAGCCCACACTGTGGGGCCCTGGTAACACTATGTTAAAAGCAGCATTTAGCCACAAAAACCAAGTTACAAAACCAAACACAGTACCCACTGATGGAAGTTTTGGTTAAAGAAATTATGAATATGTACTCAATAGAATACTACTCAGCTATAAATAAAGATGAAATAATGCATTTGGGTGCAAAATGGATGGGTCTTAAGGTGATTATGCCAAATGACCTAAATCAGATGGCTTCACATATTTGTAGAACGTAAACCATGAAAGAACACACACTGGTAATGCACAGCATAAACAATTCTTAGACTGAAAAATGTGCTGGTTACCAGAAGGAAAGGAGGGACAGAGGTGGGGTTAGGGGTTGAAGGGGAACAGGTTATTGCTATTGACATGGGAGAATTGGTGGAGAGTGAGTGAAACATGTTCACATATGGATAGGTGGAAAAGTTCTTCCAAAAGTCATAAACATATGACTGACAAATTAATAAAAATTAAATTTAAAAATCATTAGTTACAGAACTTTTTTTTTTAAAACAGTGAATTCCCACAAGGCCATTAAGCTATTCAGTATTTCTTTTAGCTTTACAGAGTTGTATCAAATTTTAATGTATACAATCTGGTGATGTGATATATGTAAGAAAAAGTTGTTTATATATCCCAAAATGTTTCAATTTCCTATCTATGACTTCAATGTATTTCAAGACATGCTCCATGCTTTTCCTTGATGTTTTTAAGTGGGCAATAGAAGTGGTTTTGATGAGACTCCACAGGCTTCTATCATGTCTTTGAAATTTACAGTTGATGGATGGCATAGAGGTTACTACTATCACTTCTTCAAACTTACTTATGTCCCTAAACCCTACTTATTGTCTTGGGATGCTTGGAATATGGTTTAGTCTTCAGAAAGACAAGGTTCATAGCCTTTTGTAGATATTTATATTTGTTGTATGATGCTATAATTCAGAATGCTATTTCTCTTTCTTTTTTTATTTTTTTGCTTTTTTTCCTTTGTGACTGTGAGCTCATTCTAAAATACTTAATTTGCAAGAAAGAATTTTGAATGCTTATAAATTATAGAAATACGATTGTGACTGCAAGATTCAGGCAAATCTACTTGTTTTAAATGTCTACCCTTAAATTCTCAAGGACATGTCTTTAAATATGAAATTTTATGTGGGTAAAGTTATTAGTTGAGAGTCTAAATCCATAGTATTAAATAAACATGCTTCAATTTACCAGATTAATGTAGACATTTATAGACACAGAAAATATAATTAAACACAAATAAAAATCATTGTGGATTTGTTAAATACTATTTCTACATGGCTATGACATTGGCAATAGAGCTCGCAGTTGCCATTACTCAATCCTATCATTGTCCTTAAAAAAATAGTATATGCTTTAGCTTCTGCTACAGCAGTGATACAAAGTATTGCTTTTTTTTTTTAAACATAGCTGTTAAGGAATTAGAAAGTATTTTTATTCTTCTTTTTGAAATTACTTGATGTTAAAACTTTCAAGTGCCTTAATTAAAAATATTTGAACATATTTATATATATATATTTGTAGTATTTGCAATACTATTATCATTGTGTTACTGGAAACATATAATCCATATAATTAAAATAAAAACAATGAAGATGTAGAATCATTGTGCATATGCTCCAATCCCTTCTTTTGTTTTTGATTAACACAGTGTTTTTATTGACTTCCAGAGATGTCAGGGAAAACTGATGGCCCTACATAATTTTTTAGGCTAATATACTTTAAAAGAGTTCTATTTACTAGTTTCTAGGCTTATTCCTTAACAAAAACAAATAGAATTGCATATGATTATATACATTTTTTGTGTGCAAATGAATTTATTGACATCTCGATAAAGGTATATTAACTTTCCCAAATGACACTAAGTGTGTAATATATATTATCTATAACCTCTTTTTTCTTAGATAGATCTTAAAATTGAGGGTAGCTATAAAGCATAGCTTTTACATGTTTCTCAGTTTTAAAATTGTGTTTACATTGTGGAAATAAAATATCATTCTATCCTTTGAAAAATATGAGTATAATAAATTACAAAGTAAAAATTTGCATTTCATAAGAGAGCATCATTTCCATAAATTCTGAATACTCTATATGTTTTATTAAAAGTGGAGAATATTTGTCAAATGCTATTGTGAAATATAGGAAATGTATATTGCACTGACTGCTTTTTTGCACATTTGTGCAGAAGAGGTTATTGCTGAGTAAATCTAAACCCATTTTGTCAGAGCTAGGACATTATTAGTCAATGAATTTGAAAACTGAATATATACAGAAACATTCAAATACTAGGGAAATGCTAAACAAACAAGCAAGATAGCAAACACTTAGGGTGTTACTAATTGGATAAGTTCAGAGGAAAGCTTAAACAGATGTTCTAGCTCATTGACACTGGGCTAAATTGGATAAATCCTACATTATAGTGCCAGCAATATAGTAGCCAGATAAGCTAGTAAGCATAGAAGACATTACAGAAAACTACAAATGCTGCAATGTGGATTTTCTCATCTCAAACCTATGCATTTAATATACTGGGATTTTACTTTGTGTGTGTATATATGATGTTGCAGACAATATTACTTATTAAATTTAATCAAACATCCCTTAAAACGCTAATATCACTAGTTTTTCACTACTTTTTACTCAACATTTATTTTTCTGATTGAAATTCCTAGAATTTTTACTGAAAACAGACATTTGATCTCTCTACAGTCTCTTTAAAATTGACTTCATTTTGCTTGTACATATCAATTAATTGCAGCATTCTTTTTTGGTGGGGTAATACATGGGTACCTAAGTTCAACTACTTTCCTTATTTGTAAGAAAATATATAAACTCTATATACTGAATATTTTTCACTTTTATTTTTTGCAAGTTATACAAAGTGTATCTCAAAATGTATCTACATAATTGTTGGAATTATGTAGTTATGCCTTGGTTATATGAACATGATTTAATTTTATTTAATTCTTACAAATATTCATTGTAGGAACAAAATGTCCACTTCAGGATTTCACAGACGATGAAATTTTCTAGTATTTGTAATTAATGCCACAGAATTCCACATCCATACAGATAAACTTGGTGAGTACACTACTAAACACCATGAAATTTGTTCTCCCAAGTTTTGATAACAATTAAAGACTAGGAAGTATATGAAAATAGTATTTTACTGCTCTGGCAGCTTAGGAATGGAAAGAAAGAAAGAAAAAGAGAGAGAGAGAGAGGGAAGGATGGAGGGAGGGAGGGAGGGAGGGAGGGAGGGAGGGAGGGAGGGAGGGAGGGAGGGAGGGAGGGCAGGCAGGCAGGCCACACCATAAATAACATAAATGATATATTCATGTCACAATTTCTTTAGACAAAACTTAGTCCTTCAACAACAATTTAGTCCTTCAATTGCACCAATAAAAGTTATATTTTTCCTTGCATTCTTAATAGAAACAATTTTACAGCACAGGTGACAAGAAATTATCAGATAATAACTTGGATAGTTTTATGTATAGGAAAATATCTAATGATTAAAAATAAAACCCTACTATTGTTGGCTTTTATTCTTCTTGGTGTTTCATAGTGTCAAGTGCACATTTCCAAATAATTCTTACCTTCTTATAAGAGTATGGTATATTCATGTATACTTGTTTCCTCCTCATCTAGTATACTGCCTAGTCATGTTGACAGAAAGCATTAAATAAACTTAAAGTGGGAAATACATAGCAGAGCACCAGGAGTATAATGAGTGTTCATTTAACAATTGTAAAGTATACTGACATATATATATATAATATATATATATTATATAGTATTTTAATAATAATAATAGGGGCCTCCCTGGTGGTGCAGCAGTTGAGCACTGGGTTGCAAAGCTGCCCGCAGCCTCTGCAGTGCCAGTTGGATCCCTGGCTGCTCCCCAGCCACGGGAGGAGGGTCCCACATGGCGTGCAGACCTCTCCTGTCGCCCGCTGCTCCCCTCAGCAGTGTACTTCGGTCCTTCTGCCTGCTCTGCTCCCCGCTCTGGCGAAATCTCTCACCCTCCCGTGCTTCTGACTGTACCCAGTGCTTGTATAAATAAAAAATAAATAAATCTTAAAAAAAATAATAGTAATGTTATTTATTATATAGTAAATAATTAAACATTTAGTAGACAATACTATTCTAATCATCTAATATCGGATGTTATGTTCTCCCTAAAAGTAAGTTGATGTTGTAGTTATTTTCTATCACTGTATAAAAATTGAACTATCTTTTAAGTTTTTTCATGCATAAACAATACATTAATTGAAAATTATTTATGACACTCTTGTTTCTAATTGTTTTAGTAGTTCTATTTAGAAACAGTTAAATATGGCGTGGCAGACCTCTCCTGCCTTACCCGCTGCTCCCCTCAGCAGTGTATTTCAGTCAGTCTGCCTATTCTGTTCCCCACTCTGGTGAATTCTCTCACTGCCCGCCCCCCACCCCCACACCTCTGGTCCATACCCCAGCTCTTGTATGCATAACAATAAATCTTTTTTTAAAAAAGAAATAGTTAAATACACTTTTCAGAGCCCCAGATGAGGGGAATTTGTGTGGCAAACAAGATTTTGTTGGGAATTCTATACATACAGTGTAGTAAATAACTATCATTCAGAGTTGAAGAAACCATTTAAACAATGTTGAGTATAGTTTGTACCCTCAGCCTTTTTCTTCCCTCCCCAAAGAAGTTCTATTTGCTTAACTCTCAAATTGTTGGGGTGATAGATTCCTTTAGGACTAATTAAAACATAACTTGGGTCAGTAATACATATGGATGATTTTGCTTCAGTATTCTCTTAGGTCATTATGTTTTCTCAATTCTCTCATGTATAGTTACAGGAAATTGAAATGTTAAAGTAACCTAGCATGAGTTCAGACCCATAAAATCAAGAGAAAAACAGGTTGCATTCCATTACATCTGCAAGGCTTTCTATTAAAAAAGGTTAAAAGGCCAGTTGTCCTACCAGTGGGCACACTGTTCTGACACATCTCCAGAAGGAAAATATATATGAAGGTCAAGGTGGAGGCATGTTGTGGATGGTATTCACATGTCTTTGTTCTATTTTATTCCTCAGTCTGATTAAGTAACTTTTGAACTGGCTAATGGTATTATACTGTGTAAGACAGTGTCATAACCAATTTCACATTTTATTAATCACAAAATAATATAAATCTTTAACTTTAAATATTGGACATATTCTTATTTTAAGTGTTAAAATGAGATATGTCATAACATAATGTTTAGGATTTCTTAAAGGATTTTCTTAGGATAAAATTCCTTTTGGTAAGGTTAAAAGTAATGAGGAACTCTCTAAAGTGATGGTGTATTTATAAACAGATGAAGTATCTTAAAGAAAGAAGATCAAATGAGAAAATTTTCAGATGTGAAGCAGAAATAAATATGGGTTCACTGTCCAAAAAGATCAAAGAGAGAGAACTATCAAAGGAAAACAGAGTGATATTTCTGTTTGGGTGCCATAACTTTCCTGGTAACTTGTCAATCTTAATGAGAAAGAAAGTGTAAAAATCTTCCTGCATGACACACAATAATCACTCCTAAACCTGAAGCAAAGTCACACTGAGCAGAGAATAGTTTTAAAAAAAAAAAAACCTCAAGGAAAGATCAGAAGTTTGGTTATATTGATTCTCTAGAGTTAATGAACAACTTTCCTATAACAGAGTGTTCAAATCAAACCTTAAACAGACACAAAAATTTTAAGATTGAGACATATTGTATTTTTCTAAAAATGTATTATTTTCATCAACTTAAAGGCTCCATAAACCACGTGGGAAATTTCTCCTAGTCTTATTTCAGTACAAATAAATAAAATCACACCCCAATAATTTAGAAATGAAATGAACAGGAATAAATTCTAAAAACAACAAAAATATTTTGTATTGCAGTATCAATAGAACCATAGATGAAAAAAAATTTAGAAAGTTCTGCTTAATTATATTTTATAGAAAATTTATAATAGGAATTTTGAAAAGACAACCATCATTTATGTGTGTATAAATGCTTACATGTGGAAATGCATATAATGTATAAATAACTGACTCAAATATTCTGAAGTCAGATTATTAATAATTGTACCTAGTTTCTCACTGAGTCTTTCTCAAAGATGATTATTAATGTGTGAAATTTTCTTGACTTAATTTTTACCTCCCTTCTATTCAAAATATTGACTCTAGCATTATCTATTAATGAATCACAAAAAGCTAATATTGGTGAAAAATCATTGTTTCTCTTTTGACATATATACATATTATATATGTATGTATAATATATGTACAATAGTGTATATATATATGTATATATTATGAAAACTATTCCATAAAATCCTCATATGAATCTTGACTGAGAAAGCACCAGTATTTATCATAAAATTATGAATTGAGTCTAATATGATATAAATAATTGCTGGCTACAAAAATACATTCTCAACCATGTCACTGGCAAAATGAACAACAAAAATGAAACACATGGTTATGGTAATGTAGTAAAAAGTGCAAATATGAATTTAAATCCATTTTTCAATTGTAATTGTCAATATATCTGCTGGTAATATAATTTATGGTAGGACATGTGATATTGCAACACTATTGCTGGGAATAATAAGTTGAATAAATGTAAAAATCCTCTTTTTAAACAAATGGGAACTATGAAAGCAATGAGAACTAGAAGAACAAAGAATTTGCATAGTAGGAACCAAGGGAAAGTAGGCAAAACTTCAGTAGCTTTTTGTTTCCAGGGAAATTTGCCCAATCTGGGAAATGCAAGAAGTTGAAAGATGTGTTCTTTGCCTGGTACAGGGCTGCTAGTAAAAGACAGTAAAACTGACAGAGTTTTTGGTGGCACTATGGAGCAAAGAAATTGATGACCGGACAGGTACTAAACATACAACCATTTCCCCTAAGGAAATATATTAAATTCTGAAAATTTGAGAGTTAGAAAAAAATAGCTAAAGCAAACACCTCTGAATGTAGACTAAATGTTTCATCCAGCAGCTTGTGGGAGAGAAAAGACAGAACATGGAGATTGTAACCTGATCATAAAAAGGCCCCAGAAAATCAGATTTCAGTTAAAATGTGTAGTACTGTACATAAAATGAAGTTATGTAAATCATAATTAGATATCACATTACCCCAAGAATGATCCAAATGATACATTAATATTCTTGATTATTTTAAGGTAATTAGACTCATTATATTTGCTTGAAAAATAGTGAACCCTCTCTGAATTAAGATATGTCAATTAAGACTCCTCATAAATTTATATATACATCATCTGTCACTCAACCTGAAACCATTAGGTATGCAGAAAGGAACAAAAATAAGAATGAAAAGGGGGGCAAAATATTAAAGCTGACTAAATCCTTGACTGAAAAGTCTTCTTGTATGTTTTTGTCATATCACAATGCTTATGATGGCATGAATACCAAGGAAAAGGTCAGCAATCCCACTCTCACATTTATGCAAAATTCAAGCTACATACAAAGTCACATTCTAAGGTTTTTATAATTATTACATGTTTTTTGCCAATGGATTGAAAAATTGTCCAATAAAGCTATCAAATTATAATAGATTCATCTATTAATAGCCAAAACCTGATTACTGGCTAACATGAAACCTCAGCACAGTGAGGGATTTACTTTTCAATTACTATTCAATTATTTGGTTAATTTTATTTTTTTAATCAACTGATTATTCATAAATTAGCATATATTCATAAATTAAAAATAATGCTTATGTTTTCTTGGTATATAAAAACAATGTCTAATTAATTTAATGTCAAAATATGAGTAAAAATTAACTGTAGAAGTAAACAGAGAATGCTTTTACAAAATTGGGATAGCTAGCAATACATTCTTTTAGAAGGGTACAGGAAGCGCTAGTCAAAAGGGTAACTAATCACTAAGACTAAATTAATATTATGAATTCTTACTTCCTATAAAACACCATTAAAAATGAAAAATTAATCAGTGAATTATATTTGCAATATCGATATTCAAAGAAACATTTAAATACAAAATATGTTCTACAAACTTAAGGAAGTAACACAATTAGTAAATGAATAAAACACTTGAAAACATACATAAAAGAATATTCACTTATTTCAACAAGTCAAACCACACTAAGATAACACTACACAGTCATCAGAATGGCTAAAAGGAAAACAAGTATCAATGGTAAGTAGAGTTGAAGATTTGCAGAAATTGTACAAAATGACCTGTTTTCTTAAATGACAAGAATCAATGGATATGCTATTTTGATGAACATTATAAAAATATGGGGAAAGTTAAGTATTTACGCTCACTGTTTCAAGTGCAACCTCATGCCTGACACTTTCAATAGAGAATTGTGATGTACCTAATTAAAAAAGAGAGGAATAATTTTACTTTTGGAAACAAATTGTACTGTTCAAATAAAAATTTCTGACCCTATATATCTCTTTTTCAATGATTTATCTAAGTAATTAATGCAACAAGAGGATTCAAATGTGTGACAACAGGGCCTCCCTGGTGGCGCAAGGGTTAACACACAACCTATGAAGGTATCTGCAGCACTGCAACAGAGTTTGATCCCCAACCAGAGGGCTACCCACATGGTGCAGCAAACCTCTCCTGTCTCACCCTCTGCTCCCCTCAGCAGTATATTTCAATCGATCTGCCTGATTTGTTCCCCACTCTGTCTCTGGTGAATCCTCTCACCCCCCACACACACCTCTGGCCTGCACCCCAGTTCTTGTATGCATAAATAATCTTTTTTAAAAAAGACAAATGTATGACAACATTGATATTATATACATGAAAATATACGGGGTTATGTTTACATAAATATTTTTAATGCTGTTTTTCTTTCTCTTTCACTAGCTCACACTTATCTTTCCCATTAAATCCTTCTTCCTTTTTTCCATGTGTGATTGTGTTCTATGCCTATATTCCAAAGGAGATCTAGGCATATATTCAATACCTTCAGTCATTGGGAAGAAAAGTTATTTTGTACCATGATTCAAAAAATGCACAAATTTGATGTGTGATTTGAAATGATGAATATTCTTGGAAATTCTCTATAAACTGAAGGCATTAGTGACAAACCCTAGAGAGCCCTTTCAAGTGCCTCATTTCTTTCCACTAGTGATTCTGCTTATGTAGAATTGGTGCTTACATTACATTATTTTTAAGTGTATATGTTACCACAAAAAAACTAGTACACAAGATCAAGATTACGATGCCATGACAAATTCATTCCAAATCAGAAATTTTAAGTACCTTGTACTCAGAATTTGTTTATATTGAAAAAAAAGAAACACTATTTTAAAACCGCATTTATATATCCAGTTCTAAAAATCAGGCACCCTGAAGTGTTGCATTGTAATTTTTTAAAATTCTTTTTGTAGTTTTGCTAATAGATAAAATTCATTACCATTTAAATACTCAAAGAATCAGAAACAAAAAAAAAAATCCTCACTAATCAATTATATTTACTCTAATAACATTATTTTTTCTTTATTTTAAAGAAAGTTACAACATAGAATTTGCATGCAGTTTTAGATTCAGAGGGAAAAAAAAAACAACTATCTTACAGGATATTGCTTATATGCCTGTCTCATGGACAAATGCCAGTATCCTTTGCAGACGAGAGAGGTGGTTTGCAAATAAGTCTTAGGACTTTCTCAATATTAAGAGTTGTTATCTGCTAGCAAATGTTCTCCTGCCTACCCTACAATGATAAATGACCAAGTTATGGTGCATACAATGGCAGGATGATCAGTAGCCTGAAGAAGCACAAAATGTAGTAGGTCATCATTTCCATTTTTATTAGAATTCTTTTTTTCCCCAGAGCATCATTTCTTTCAGCATTAGCCAAGTTGCTTTTGAGTTCTAAGTCCTTGAGCAGATATAATTTCTATGTCATCCAGTGCTACTTTTGTGAACTTTCACAAAATTTAATCCAGTAATATTTTTAAAAAGCCACCATACTTTCTTTCACTAAAATTATCATCTATAAAGACCAGGATATAAAGATAATTGCTCTTTAAAATGCATAACAAGGGCTTCCCTGATGGTTCAGGGGTTAAAGTCTCAGCCCTAGCGAGCTATCCCCAGCCACTGCTACATGAGTTCCATGCCCCACCAGGGAGCTAACCCACATGGGCACAGCAGACCTCTCCAGCCTCACCTGCTGCTCCCCTCAGTAGTGTATTTCAGTAGATCTGCCTGTTCTGCACCCCCATTCTGTCTCTCACCCCTTGCACCTCTGGCCTACATCCCAATTTTTGTATGAACAAATAAATATTTGTAAAAACATGCATAAAAAATCATGGGTCATATTCAAGTAGTTTCAAAACTGTCTACATTTGAAAATACATCACTGAATATCAGCTAATGATTTCATTCCATTCTAAGCATTTAGTTTTATCATTTATTTATTGTTCACTAGTTGTAAGATATCTTAAAATGAAATAGTTATTTTGAAAACAACACTGCATAATATGAGATGTAATGAATAGCAATAAGGCAATAAGAATATTTGTCCCCATTAATTATATCCTTTAACTCCTAGAAACCACTGTCCTTTTTTTTTTTTTTTAAATTTATACAAGAGCCAGGGTACGGGCCAGATTCGCAGGAGGGTGAGACGATTCACCAGAGACAGAGCGGGGAGCAGAACAGGCAGACCGACGAAATACACTGCTAAGGGAAGCAGCAGACAAGACAGGAGAGGTCTGTTTGCCATGTGGGTTGCTCCGAGGCTGGTGGGGATCAAACCAGCACTGCAGAGGCTGCAGACAGCTTCACAGCGCTGTGCTCAACTGCCTGCACCACCAGGGAGGCCCAGAAACCACTGTCTTACTAGCTAGCTCCAGTTTTGTCTGGAGCCACCCAGTTCAAATGAACAAAGGCCACATTTCCAGGTTATAATTAAATCAGGACATCAATTCACTGAGATGCACATATAATTATTTCATTAGCCCGACAATTTATGAGAATTTATAAACAATTTATTAGATCAAACATCATTTTCCTAGCATTGACCCACTGCGTGGATATATATAGTCCCGAAGTGAATGTAGCTTTGTCCTGCTTCATTTCCTCATTGTGAGTGGAAGCAAGCATGAAGTTAAGAGTCATTAGAACTGGGTTAACATGTTAACTCTTTGTGTGACAAAAGACATATCACAATTTCTTTTGCCTTGATATTTCCTCATCTGTAAAGCATGCGTTGTGATACCTAATTGTTTAAAAGTTGAAAGGATTAAATGTGGTCATGTATGTGAAGTGCTTAGCAGGTTTTGAATTTCTAAAGAATCCATTAAGAGCTTATTTACACAACAATTTCAGTTGTTTCATATTTAAAACCATACTTAAATTGCCTCTCAGGAAGCAATTTGAGAATTAAATGTGGTTGTGTGTAGATGTATTCAGACTATAAACTGCTAAATGAATGTTCGTAATTGATAGTGCATATAATAGCAGTGAGGACTGAATTACAAAACTGCCAACTGCATATCTACTTTTAGATATGGAATTCTTAGCATTTCAAATAGATATCTGGTAACTTTCTATGTTAATTAACACCAAAAAACACCTATACCTGGTAACTTTCTATGTTAATTAACACCAAAAAAATCAACAGTAGTGTAAGGTCAGTACTAGGGACCTGGTAAGTGCCCCAGGCCATGGGCACAAAGAAGGGCCTTGAAACCGCAGAGGGAATTCCACCTTTGCCTCAGTTCCTGGAACCAGAGGCTTCCACCCAATGCAAACAGGACCTGATAGCGATCAACCAAAAACCACCAAAAAATAAAAAACAACTTCGGTTCCACATACCCAGTTTCCTGCCTAATCTTTCCTCACCCTATAAAAGGACAAGTCTCCCCGACAATGAGCAGGACTTCTCTAACCCCCATGGAGGTTGGCGAACCTCACCCAGGAACGCAATAAAGTTCCTGCCTGTCAGAAACTTGGCCTGGCTCTCCTCTTTACCATGCTAGTCCTTTCAAATAGTATAAATACATTTTAAGAATTGGTTGATCTTCACTATTTATTCCAATTTCTAGGACTTTTAAGAATACAGTATTTTTGATTCAACTGATTCTCCTTTATCAATTTTTTTTTCTTTTTAATTGGAATAACATTGGTTTTTAACATTGTTTAGGTTTCAGGTTACAGCATTATAAAGCAACATCTGTATGTACTACATTGTCACTGTAAATCTAATTTCCATCCTTCACTATACAATTGACCCTACTCTCTTTTTTTTATAGGACCATGTTTTGGTTTACTTATATATCAAGAAATGGGGAGAAGTGTAGGTCAGAGGTGCAGGTGATAAGAGGATTCACCAGAGACAGAGTGGGGAGCAGAACAGGCAGACTGACTGAAATACACTGCTGAGGGGAGCAGTGGATGAGACAGGAGAGGTCTGCTGTGCCATGTGGGAGAGCTCCCTGATTGGGGATGGAACTCACATAGCAGTTGCTGGTGATAGCTTGACAGTACTGAGATTTCAATCCCTGCACCACCAGGGAAGCTCTGAGTCCATTGGTAATCTTGGAAAAGACCCATTCCTGTTCCCCAGAAGAACCCTGAGATCCTGTTTTCCCAGCAAAGCTGTGATTCTTATACCCATAAGTCAGAAATATCCCTCAGCAAACTTTTATGAAAACCTCTCTGCACAAAACTCCCATAACAAATCCAAATTAAGGGCACCTCTACCCTTCCAAACATCTCCCAGAATTGTGTTCACACCACCCCCAACATTATCCTCTTACTTGATTTCTGATTCATCTCAACTTTCCCCATTATCTTGTGCCCTAAATTTAGTTGCTAAACTCTCCCCAAATTCTCTCACCTGCTGATTTGCCAAATAACTTAGTGCTTTACCTCTCTACATTTGTCTTAGGAAGAATTTCTTCTTCGTTCTCATAGAGGTCTCATTTTTGCCCCAAAACACTAAAGCTGATTGGATAATGTTCCCCACATCATCTAGGTAATGACCTTTAAATTGAGTGATTATAAATGTTAAACACATTTGTAATAAAATATCAACCCTGTATATTATTAAAAAATACTACTGCTGCACTTAGATTAATGTTTAATTAAATTACCTGGTCAGATTCTAACCAAGTTGCCACTTAAAATTAATCATAACAAATATTGTGTAAATGAGTTACTGAATACAACTATTTGTTTATAGTTTAAGTAAATAAGCACTAGATTTGAATGAATTTTTAAAGCATTCTAAAATTATATGAGAATTTAATGAGTATTTTTGCGGCATACCCAGACTAGAGCATTCAACGACATAAATCTCCTTCATATTTTTTTAAATTAATTGCATAATTCAATTTTCTGAATATTCTGATTGTCAGTTTGTCTTCTTCCATAATATGATAATAAGTCTAAAAAAGCACTTTAAATCAATGTTTTACAAAGAAAACAAAATTTGATTAGTATAATATCTAAAATAAACTTATTTTGTTTGGCTATCATAAATTACAGTAAGACTGCGGCAGAGACTAGTAATTTTCTCTCAATATTTGTTCTCACCATCTTCCCTTTGTAGATTGAAAGAAAAATTCTGTGGCTTGTTGGAGATATCTCTACTCTGGGAAACTGCAGGACTGGCAGCTGCAGAGACTTCAAGTCAGCAAAAAAGGAAAAATAAAATAACTGTTTTGCTGTGAAGTGCCATGCAGCCAAATCAGCAGTCCAAGACCATGTCCCCTGTCATGCTGGGCATTGCTGGAAGAAGGAAACACAGTTGCACAGTCTGACCATCATGTCTGCAAAAGCACACTCTAGGATAGAAAGAAATCTTTTTTTTTTTTAATTTTTTTTTTTTTTAAGATTTACTTATTTATTTATACAAGCACTGGGTACAGTCAGAAGCGCGGGAGGGTGAGAGAATTCACCAGAGCGGGAAACAGAACAGGCAGACTGATGAAATACACTGCTGAGGGGAGCAGTGGGCACGGCAGGAGAGGTCTGTTGCGCCATGTGGGACCCTCGCTGGTGGCCGGGGATTGAACCGGCGCCGCAGAGGCTGCGGGCAGCTTCGCAGTCCAGCGCTCAACCACTGCGCCACCAGGGGAGGCCCTAGAAAGAAATCTTTATAAGCCTCAGTCCTTGGGCTGTTCCCACAAACAGACAAAGTCTGACTTTACAGAATGCGAGATCACTTTGATATTATATATAACATTCTTCTTTTTCATTAATCAAGATGTAACCAGATGTCTCTTTATACTGCTACGGAATTATATACTTCTTTCTGTGCACCCACTTACAAAAACTGAATACAATGGAAACCAGAAATTCAGTGCTGCCTCCTAGCTTTGGATCCTCACTTTGTTCTGAATAATCTGTTTTATAAATTTCTCTTTGAATTGCTACATAATGGTGGTTATTTCAATCAGCACTCTTTAAAAGACTCCTATATTCTTAGCTTGACATTAGATTATTCAGTATCTACACTATGCTTATGAATCTTCTTTGTACATGGATGTGAACATATAACTAATTTTTACCAGAAGGATATAAGTAGTGTTATGTTTCAACTCCATAGTTGTCTACATCCTCAAACATCCCTTGCTTTATACTTTCCTTCATCCCTTCCACCTTTACTACTTTCATCCCTTCCTCTTTCCTGCCCTCCCTTACTCCCTCTTCTTTCTGTAGGACAATATTTTCTGGAGTTAGAGAAATTTTGCAATGTAAATAAAAATCTTTGTATTCTTTAGTAGTGGATGTGGTGTGCTAGCACCTATCAGAAGAGGTGTGATCACATATTTTTGAATAATATACAGTGTTGCAAACCAATGTCACCTCAATATTAAAAAAAAAAAAAGTCCCACTAAGCAGTACAGCAGGTAAAGGGGGAGGGGAGAAACCTAACAAAGTCTATCTTAGCCAGATGTTCATGGTCAATGGTGATGATAATATTGATAGTATGTATCCTTGATGTGATATGATGAGAATGGTATACCATTGATGTGCTCTTTCTCTGGAAAACTCAAAAATCTCAACCTAATCATGAAAGAAACACAGACAAATTCCAACTGAAAGACATTCTACAAAATACCTTACCAGTACTCTTTAAAACTGTCAAGTTTGGGCCTCCTTGGTGGCACGGGTAGTTGAGCACAGCACTGTGAAGTTGCACACAGCCTCTGCAGTGCCAATTTGATCCCCCCAGCTGCGGAGATACCCACGTGGCAGGGAGGACCTCTCCTGCTCCACTCAGCAGTGTATTTTGGTCGTCTGCTTGTTCCGTTTCCCACTCTGTCTCTGGTTAGTCCTCTCACCCTCCTGCGCATCTGGCCTATATCCAGGTTCTTGTATAAATTAATCTTCAGGGCCTCCCTGGTGGCACAGCAGTTGAGCTCTGGGTTGCGAAGCTGCCTGCAGCCTCTCCAGCCCCGGTTCAATCCCCGGCTGCTCCCCACCCACCGGAGGAGGGTCCCACATGGCGTGCAGACCTCTCCTGCCGCCCGCTGCTCCCCTCAGCAGTGTACTTCAGTCCTTCTGCCTGCTCTGCTCCCCGCTCTGGTTCTGGTGAATTCTCTCACCCTCTCACGCTTCTGACTATACCCAGCGCTCGTATAAATAATTTTAAAAAATAAATAAATCTTAAAAAAAAAAAAACTGTCAAGTTCATGAAAACCAGGAAAGTTAAGAAACTGTCAAGTGAAAACTAGTGAAATATGGCCACCAACTAAAATATAGAATCCCTAAAGGGATCCTATGACAGAAAAATTACTTCTGTAAAAACTAAGGAGATCTGAACTTTAAGGATTTTTCCTAATAATGACATACTGTTATTGGCTCATTAATTTTAACAATGGTACCTTATTAATGTAAGATGTTAATAACAACAATAGAAGTAGAATGGGAAAAATTAAATATAAATTACAAAATATTAAGAACTGAATATAAGGCTTTGAAAAATATGTTTAAATTGGCAGATGTTACTTATTTCCATTACACAGACAATGAAACTAATTTTTTTTAAAGTTTATTTTATTTTTTATTTTTTTTAAGATTTATTTATACAAGAACTGGGGTACAGGCCAGATGCATGGGAGGGTGAGAGGATTCACTAGGGACAGAGCGGGGAACAGAACAGGCAGACTGACGAAATACACTGCTGAGGGGAACAGTGGGTGAGACAGGAGAGGTTGGCCACGCCATGTGGGACCCTTGCCAGCCGGGATGGAACAGGCACTGCAGAGGCTATGGGCAACTTCACAACGCAGCGCTTAAACACCTGTGCCACCGGGGAGGTCCAACAATGAAACTAATTTTAACTGATTTGCTTTATTATTTGATGTCAGTCAAAATATATATACAATCTATATTAATCATTTATAAACATAATATTAATATTATGGGTGAGGTATAAGGAAATTTGGTGCCACCTGTGGCAATTTATCTGTGTATCTAAAACTCTTTCAAATAAAACATTTATTAGAAATATGATTAAAATCTTTAAAGGTAGAGCCTAAATACAGAAACACTAAACTCTCTCCTTGCCTGGGTAGGTTATGGACTGCCTACCTCTAAATTTTAAACGAGAAAGAGAAACGTCTATGATTTTTAAGTCTGTTACTTTGAGTCTTTGGTACTCAGTCAAAGCTATTACATTTAAATATACTTGGAAATGAAACAGTATTCAGAAAACATTAAATAACAATATTATAATTGTATATGTAATTAATATTAATTAGAGCAGCTTTATTTATCTTTTTAAAAAGATTTATTTATGCGTACAAGAGCTGGGGTACAGGCCAGAGACGCAGGGGGTGAGAGGATTCACCAGAGACAGAAGTGGGGAAAAGAACAGGCAGATTGACCAAAGAACATGGCTGAGGGGAGCAATGGGTGAGTCAGGAGAAGTCTGCTGCGCCATGTGGGTTGCTTCCTGGCTGTCCAGAATCAAACTGGTGCTGCAGTGGCTGCGGACATCTTCATAGGTTGTGTCTTAACCCTTGGGCCAACAGGGAGGCCCGTAATTAAAGCAATTTTAAATCCCTTAGAACAAGAGACTTAAAATTATGTGTGATTGTTTTTTTAAATACTATATAATTCTATTTTATTCCTATCTCCTACTTCTCCATTTTTTCTTTCTCTTTTTCCCTTTTCTCAATAAACACTTAACACCTAATGACACCAGCCAATATATTAGCCTTGACTGGGGGCCTTATTTCTTAGCTACAGACCAGCTCTGTTTTTAAAAGCATAGACATTTGGGCCCAACAATTGAGCCCAGCTTGTGGAGCTACCACTTTACAGGAGTTTGGCCTTGACAATATATTTAAAAGACATTGTGTCAGTTTCCTTATATGCAAATTAGAATAGTAGTAGGGCTTAAATAATTTATGCAAAAAATGTTTAGGACTTGACTGGAACATTAACTGTGCTATATCTGGGACACAAGTAATATGCTTGGAAACCACTTATGTTGAGGTCTTGTGCATAAGCTTTATTAGGCTGAATCAAAACAACATTTACTTGAGGGCTAATTTTGCAACATCACAATTGCAAAACCAAATTACTCTCTTTCTAATACCCCACAGATGGAGATGTGGGGTTCAGTTTTGTTGGCAGAAACAAAACTGTTTCCTATGTAATTTTGGTACATTGTTTCCTGCATTCCTTTTGGATGATTCTTTCTCTCTTCCACATCATATTCAATATTATATTAAAGAATCAGAGATTCCTTTTCAAACTTCCAGGCTCATTCTTCTACATCCCCTCTTCCTTATTACCTTTCTTATTTCTCTGTTTGATACTCTCTCCATATGAATTATATCTCCTTCTTTGTAATTAGATTTTCAGTTCTATTAATTCATTTCAAGGGCAATTTTGGACTCCACCTTTGTACTACTTTTCCTAAATTACAATCTGGAAACTTTCTCTAGAAGTAAGCCAGAGTAATCATTGGAAATGACTCATGTTTCCTATTGCTCAGGGATCACTCACCTCATTGCATGATATTCAACACCTTGAAAATGGTAAACATTTTCCTGTGAATTTTGTTTAGTTATTTTAGATGGCAAGATAAATCCATTGCCCATTGCTCCATTTTGGTCATATGAATTTAGTATGGTTTACAGAATTTATCATAAAAAATCTTTATAGTCAATTTAAAAGATTCAATGTTACATTTCACATTGGCATCTACAATTACTATGCAATATATAGATTTATATATTTTAAATATCTATAAGTTATCTTTATAGGGATGAAGGCTTCTTTATAGTAGGAAAAGCAAAATTTGCTTTTTTATCAAATTGAACATTTTCTAGATAGGGTAAGTTTTTAGAATGAGGGTTATTATTGAATGTCTCAATTAAGCTTTTAAGTTTCACATTTTAAACATAACTAAAACTTTACAGTGTTGAACTGCCTTTAATAATGCCATCAAATTATTTGTTTGCTTACCTATATTTACTTTGTCTCTGCATTAACAATGTGAATCTAAGTTAATAGTATCAGTGCTCAGATTCTAACCAGTAAGAACCAGCAAATAGTAGTAATCTATATTATATAGATACATGCTATAAAATAATAAAGCCATAATTTGGGGAAAATTCTCATAAATGGTGTTAATTTAAAAGTAGGTCATTTTATCTTTGCTTGATTTTATAATCCTCCAGTATTTGTAAAGTTTGCTCTGCTAGCTATTAATCCATTGCCCAAAATACAGGATATAAATTACTGTTCTTGTTGCACAGTGCATGGAAACATCTGTTGGCTATTAACATAGCATTTGAATCTGACAGAATTTAGTTCTGGATTGTAAAATTTATTATGAAAATTTTCTGTGTGAACAATTCAGAAACTTTGGGACTATATTTCATTAGTCATCTAAAATTATTCTTGTGGAATTTATAGATTTTTTTTTTGCCCTTAGGATTTTAAAAGTACTTTATTGAATCACTTTTCATAGTAAAATGAATTAAGTTATCGAAACTACAAGTAATATCTTAAAAGTCTGTTATATTTTTATTTATCTTCACTACAAAAATACATTAGCATCTGTAGAAAGAAGTCTGGCTATTTTATGTACTTGAGAAAACTGATTTTACATTGTGAGATTTGAGTTACATTCCTGATGAATATATGTAATTTTTTAAAAAAGTACATCAAAAATTTCTCAGTATTATAAATCATTGGCATTTTAGAAAGGTGTATCACAAAATATTAATAAACACTTTATAATTCTACTTTTTACTATATAGATTATCAAATATATACTTAAGAACAAAGTGCTAGTACCTTTGTTAGTGAACTGAAACTGTCTCATTCTAATTTTGTCTTTGGAAACCTCTCATTCTTTTCAAGAAGAGTTCTTTTAAGAGAAGTTCCTTTTGGCATCCTTGATGCCCCTGTTGTACCATATATACTAATCCTGAGCCTGAACAGCTCCAAATAGGTGTGTGTGTGATGCAGTCTTGAACTTAATATGTATGTAGTATGTATGCATGTTCATTCTCAATAATGAACACATGAAACTTATATAATGTAATGTAATATTATTTAAATTTTAAAAAGAAAAGAAAAAATATATTCCTGCCTTTTGTTTGAGTAGATTTAAGCTCAGGCTGAGCTCTGTAGTCTCTTATTGCATTAGTTTTGAGTTTCTTTCTTACCAAATTAACTTTTTCCAGTGAAACTTTTTCTTTGGCAAAAGCATCAGGGATACTTCTCTTTAGACTCATAATACTGTATTCACGGCACTTATCCAAATTCACCAGAAATTTCGATGAGATTGTATATTGAATAAAATAATCTCCAATTCTTCATTAGTTTGCTTATATAGAAGACTTGTAAGGTAACCACATGATTTATCTAAAGAATCTCATCAACACAGTGAATCCCATGATGTTTTATGATATTGGAACTTTTTTTTTTCATCAAAACACAGCAAGTTTATTGAAAAAAGAGAAAAAGGAAAGAGACACAGGACAGGGAGTTGCCAACATTGTGAACTTTTCAAAGTGGATATAAATAGAGGCATTAAGCAAGGGAATTAATGCTGATAAGGCATCCTTATGTGGGTTCAATATTATGCTTTCTAGGCAAAAGAATATTTTAAGAATATTTGATCTTTAAGAAATGGATGAAATATTTTTTAATTGTATCATTTTATATTGAGGTAACTTTGGTCTATAACAGTGTTTATAATTTAGGGGTTATAGGTTCACACTCTTCAAATGTATTTTACTACAACACACCAACCAACAAAGTTCAGCTATTCTTCCACCATAGCATGTGTTGATGCCACATTCATACTAATGTATCCCAATTGAAAAAGTACATTTTGTGGGCCTTCCCTAGTGTAGCAGGTGGTTAAGTGCTGCGTTGTGAAGCTGTTTGCAGCCTCTGCAGTGCCAGTTCGATCTGGCCAGCCAGCGAGGGTCCCACATGGCGTGCAGACCTCTCCTGTCGCACCCGCTGCTCCCCTCAGCAGTATATTTCATCAGTCTGCCTGTTCTGTTCCCCGCTCTGTCTCTGGTGAATCCTCTCACTCTCCCGCACATCTGGCCTGTACCCCAGTTCTTGTGTAAATGAATTAAAAAAAAGCAAAAGTACATTTTTTTGTTAAGATTCATTTATTTATGCATACAAGAGCTGGGGTACAGGCCAGAGATGTGGGGGGTGAGAGGATTCACCAGAGACAGAGTGGGGAACAGAATTGGCAGACTGACTGAAATACACTGCTGAGAGGAGCAGCGGGCAAGGCAGGAGAGGTCTGCTGAGCCATGTGGGTTGCTCCCTGGCCGGCTGGGAATAGAAGTTGTGTTGCAGAGCCTGTGGATCGCTTCATAGTGTGGTGCTTAACCCTTTGTGCCACCAAGGAGGCCCAAAGTACATTTTTAACAACAATTACAGTTTGAATTATTTCTTAAACTCTTAAAACTTAACTATTGATCTTCAATTATTGCCCTCTTTTATTATGTAGACACATTTTAAAAATAATTGTTAACATGGCAGGAATCAATATATACTTTGAGTATTTGATAATGGTACTGATCTGCATAGTGAACCCTAAGAATATATGATACCTAAGGAATCAGATACCTAACATTCTCCAAGATGAAGCAAGTTTACACGGAAACTAGGAAGTATTGTTGCAGAGATCTAATTCCAGATTTATACAGAAGAGTATGGAAAACTATAACCGTAAAGATGAACATTTATAGCAAAAAAAAAAAAAAAAAAAACAGCCCCAGGGGAAATGATAGAAATCTGGGCGGCCTCATCAGAGAATGGCAGGACTATAATAACAGATGTGATTTGAATGATGATACATGTAGGTGAAAAAATTTACAGCACATTAACATTGTAGTCAAGGTTAATGTGGTTTTTTTTCATCCTAAGAACAGTGAAAAGCAAAGCCAAGGTGACCCATACAAAGGTTATTGAAACAAAGTATATAGTTTGAGTTTTTAACAATTATGTTATTTATAGCTCAATTTAAAAGTCATCTTCTAAGTGTTCTAAAGCACATGTTAACATATAATCAAAACATGGTTATATTCCTTTTTTTATTTACACGATTAGTCTTTCATAGTATTTTCTATTAAGTATTACATAGTTTTTTTAACTTTTTTTTTGGTAACTTACTTTTCAGTTGTTGAAAATATGGATTATACCTTTCAGTCATGGTTCATAGTGAAAACCCAAAACTTTTTTGTCAAGTAAATGCTTAAACCTCAAGTGTGATAATCCTCTGTGCCATTCCTCCTATTTCATATTAGCTATTATCTCCTCATAGAGACTATGCTTATCCTACGGATATATCCGATATCTCACATATCTTTTGTTACCTAATGGTAGCAACTCTTTGCAACTTTATCAAATTGCACGCATTTCATTTGTAAGCAAAAACAATAAGCTCAAATATCATTGGCAAATGTCTGTGTTGTGATGCAAAAAGGAATTTATATATGCTCAGATGATACTCTGTATAAAATACTTAATTATAATCTAGTCAGTTTATTTTATGATTCCCCCATTTAAAAATATGCTGTACTAAGTTCTTATTTTACTTTCCCACCAAAGTTAAAAGAAAAAACAAGTCATTAGAATAAGGTCAAAAATTTCATTATAGAGAAACAAAAAATATTAGCGTTTAGAAGATAAGTGTCATGCTGTGTTTTTGCTTTGTTTTCACTAATTTGTTTTTTGTAATGGGTCATATTTTCCTTCAGCTATTAGTGAAATAACTGCAATTATACTTCCTTTTTGTTCTAATGCTACAATCAAATTAAGCAAATTAAAACACAATTTTCATCATTGCTTATTTTGAGTGATTTATCAATTCATATTTGGTTTTAACTAGTTATTTCCATTCACAGATAGTTACTTCAAAATGGTCAAGCATAATTTAGGCTAACAGAGCTATCAATTTTAATATTTTTCTTTTTTAGTTTACTGTTGCCCAATGTCATCCAAAAACAAAACCAAAAATCTAGATGTGCTTTACCTATAGTTGAATATAAATTTATTCCCATCATTGGATAAAAGAGATTTGGGATTAATATAAAAATAGTGCAAAGTAGAAAGAATACTTCACCAAGAGTAAAATCATTAAGCAAACAATTGATTTGACTCCTGGTCAAGCCAGGCTGTTTATGCCATTTTAATTTCAAATATATGGACTAGTTTGTTGTAACTCTTATCCCTTTCATGTACAACTTTCCTTCCAAACTGCCAGGTAGGCTGAGCTAGAGAGACAGTGACTCAATACTAGTTACAAATGAAACAGCCTTACATAGATTTCTCATTAAGTTCCAGAAAATGCATACTAAACTCTAAACCTTAACATAAATGATTTCTTCTAAGACAATACGTATGTCAATAAATCTATTATTTTATCATCAATGATTATTTCATTTCCTTGATCAAACACAAACTGGTACACAGCTAAATTAGATGGCAATTTATCAATCAATGTTTTCATTTCTTTTTATTTATTTATTTAAGATTTGTTTTATTTATGCATACAAAGAACTAGAGTGTAGGTCAGAGGTATGGGGAGTAGGAAAGGAAGAGAATTCACCTGAGACAGGGTGGGAAACAGAAAGAACAGGTGGATCTACTGAAATAGTGCTGAGGGTAACAGCAAGCGGGCAGGAGAAGTCTGCTATACCACGTGGGTTACTTCCTCACTGGGGATCGAACCCACGCTGCAGTGGCTGGTGATAGCTTGACAGCACTAAGACTCCCTGCACCACCAGGGAGACCCCTTCATGCTTTTTAAATAACATATAATACATAGGAGCAACACTTCAAAAATGTCCCTTCAAATTTCAGCAATCATATATTGGGCTTATCAATGGAAAATATTTAATGCAGATTTGATTACAAAATTTATTCATAGTGATATTTTGAAGATTAGTTTGATATTTAAAATGCCTGTTAGAATTGTTGTCCAAGTTAAACATATATAAAAAGAAAAATCAATATAACTTGAGTTAGTTAAATTTATATTAGTAAATTTGGTTATAACTGAATAAGTCAAATAATATAATACATGGCCCTACCTACTAAGAACATTGTAATTGCAGAATATGGATTAGAAAATGTGAACTCTTTAAAAATGTAGATTTTCTTTTCATAATATAGGGAACCTAATCATATACATTATATCCAAAAAAGCTTTACATTGTTTGAAATATATAAAAATTCCTAATATTGTAAAGAAAAATATATATTAGTTTATAACCTAGGGTCAAAGACACTGGTAATAAAAAAGAAACTTATGTGAAAGTTATTTCATATATTTTTGATAAAAGCTATTTTTATCAGTGGTGGGGTAGATGGTAACTGGACATTAGGTGATGAGCATAGTATGATATATGTAGTTTCTGATGTAAGTGAAATCTATAGTGTTGTAAACTACTGTTACTTCAACAATAAATAATTCATTATATTTTTTTAAAATACAAAAACTTATGTGAACTTGCATTTTAAAAACATTAAATTCAAAATAAGACTATAATAAAAATGTTACCATAAAAAAAAGGTTAAATATTGTTGTCAACAAAACAAAGAAGTCAACATATAGGAGAGATATCTATTAAGAAACAGTAATAAAATTTTCTGAGGAGTATAAATAAATTTCAAAGAAGGAACAAATTTTCATTTAAAAAACAGTATTATCTCACTACCACTATGATGACCATCAACCTATATTAACAGTAATATAACACATTTATTATCACTGCTTCCTTTTTAAAATGGCATTTATTTAGACCTTCAATTTAGTGTACATAAATAGAAGTAATTTGTAGTGTAGAGTCACAGGAAACTATTTTACCTCTTACTTTGTTCCTTGAGGAAAGGATTGGTTGTATATAATGAAGACATAATTGTGTATCCCTTAAATTTGTAGTCATAAGAAGTATTAAATTCAGATAGCAAAGTGATTTTATTTCTTAAAAAAGATGTAGACAATAATCAATATGTTACTTCAGCACATGTTCTAACTTGAGAGTAAACAAAGAATTATATAGTTATCTAGAGAGGAAAATAGGTACAAATCAGAACTTATTTCAACTCTAGAAATATAGTCAATACCAGATAGTTATGGAAACATGTCATCAAAGTTTGGAAGGAAACATAATAATTTACAAGCCAATTTGTTCTTCATGCACTAAGGTAACTATAATATAATGTCTCCTCAAGAATTATAAATACTATGTAACAGCTTTTTAAACTATAAAATAAATAATCAGGTAGATAAGAATATGAGCCAACAAAGAAGCATGCAAATCAGGATATTACTCAGTAACAGAAAAAGATAAACTCATCATTTGCAACAACATAGATGGAACCATAAGGGACTATTCTAAGTAAAATAAAACAGAAGCAAAAAGATAAATATCAAATGGTTCACTTATATGTGAAATGTAGATAAACCAAATGAAGGGTAAGACAAGGATGAACCTTGAAAGCTGATTACAGATATGAGGAGAGGGGTGAAGAAGGAGAGGGTGAAAATAGAGGGCAGGAAAGAGGACAAGTGACTATGGTGGTGGGACACTATGCTGACTACACCTGAGGGGAGAAATTATATATTGTCCAAAAATTAACAACAATGTAAGAAAAAATATTTCACTTAAAAACAAACTTAAGTCAAAACTTAAAAAAAATACAATAAAAGTAAATTTTTAAAAACAGTGCAGTAGATAATTTCTATCTCCTCACAACACTTAAAATGCAAATAGAAAATGTATACTTTAAATTAGCAGTTGAGCTTACAACACCAAGTAGTGACAATCCCTAAAGTACAAAAATTCTAAAAATTGAAAAACTTAAAAATACTAAGTTATAATGTTCCAGCTAAATGACAGATAATGCTGTCATAACTTATATTGGAAAAATGACAAAAAATGTGAGAATTTAATTGGAATATGCATGGCTACAAAACTATCTTATTAATTACTACCTATAATACCTTGAGTTTGATGTAATTATCTCCTTCCTGAATATGTCGATTATCAATCTATTGTCACAAAGCTACAAATCCTCTTCATTTATTATTCTGCAATGATGGACATTTAAATATTTCTCCATTGCTGTGAAGATTATATTACATTTGTTGATTCATGGTAAAAAGGGGAACCACTTCCTGATTCCTATTTGTTCTCATTTGGGCTGCACAACCTTCAGTAACACTGTGTGAGCAATAATGTTTTTTAGTAACACTGCAAAATTTTAGTGGTGCTCTTAACAGTCACGATTGTGCAGTCATTTGTCATTCTCACTCTTTGTCCTGGTACAGTGGCTACCCAACAATGGTTGTTGAAATGTAGTTGTTACATATCCTGGAATTCTCACTGCCCTTTTGCAAAGTGGTTTCCCCATGCTCCAAATCCTTCTGAAAATTTGTGCTCTAGATTTAGTCTGACTGTAATATGGAGGCTCATTTTTCCTAACTTGACAGACATGGGTCCCATGTACCACAGGTATTGTACTGCTTTCTGGTGAGCAGGTGCCTGCATATTGCTACCCAGAACCTTAAACTGCATGCACTCCAGAGGGATCTTATTTTTTTCCTGTTTGATTGACAACTGTGGAAGTACTCAAGACATGTAGCCTAGGTAATTTACATGCCCTTCAAGGATTTAACCCCACCTTCCACAGTGAGACCAAAATTAGAGCCTTCGTAGGGGATTCCATATTCAAGTTTTCCTTCAGTACTATTTCTTAGTCCTAACATATTCTTTTTAGTTCTCTTTCCTTATTTACTTTATATCTCCTCTGCTCACTCACCTTCTTTCCCTATTTTTATTCTCATTATCACTAATAATACTTTATAACAAATATTCCCTAACCAAATTACTGTGGAATTGTCTCTAGATTGGATCTAAGATAATACACATATTGAGCACAAAGATAGGAGACAGCTTATCTTGCTGAACTAAATGTGATGCCTGATGCAAAGCAATTGGTCCATAAATGTTTGATCAAATTAAATCCAACATAAAATTGCATTGTTTTTTACTTAATGGTGCCTCTTCTGAATAACCACAAATATTCTTCATACTAGTAACTACAGCCACATAAAGTATCTATCGTTCTAAAAAAAAATAGTATAAAACATGAAATTTTCATTAGTTATTGGGTTAGAAGAGATTGTTTTAAGAAATAGTGTGTAGTCAACTCTGACAAACGCTGCTGAGACCTTGAAGAAAAGTGTCAGTTTTGCTAGTGTGGAAGCAGTTGTTGATTTAGCAAGAGCAATTTCAGGAGAGGCACAGAGGCAGAAACTAGATCAAACTGGTTGAAGCATAAAAAGTAGATGAAAGCTGGATTAAAAAACAAAACCCATCCTTCTGCTGTCTCCAGGAAACACATTTCACCACAAAAGATAAACACAGATTGAAAGTAAAAGACTGGAAAACAATCCTAAAAACAAATGGACCAAAAAAGAAGGCAGGAACAGCTACACTTATATCAGATGCAATAGACTTCAAATTAAAAAAAAAAGTAAAAAGAGACATAGACAGACACCACATTATGATCAAGGGAACAATACATCAGGAAGATATAACACTCATCAACATATACTCACCAAGTGAAGGAGCACCAAAATATATTAGATAGTTATTACCAGCTTAAAAAATGGACATTAAAGAAAATACATATATAGTGGGAGACTTCAACACCCCACTCTCACCAATAGACAGATCAATGAGACAAAAAATAAATGAAGACACTAGGGCCCTAAATAAAGACATAGAACTCATGGACTTAAGAGACATCTATAGGACACTGCACCCAAAAAAATCCGAGTACACATTTTTCTCAAGCGCGCATGGATCATTCTCCAAAATTGATCACATACTGGGCCACAAGACAAACATCAACAGATACATGAAGATCAAAATCATTCCTACTATCTTCTCCTATCATAAAGGCGTCAAACAAGAAATAAATCATGAGAAGAAAACAAGGAATCCTCCCACTTCATGGAGATTGAAATCCACACTACTGGAAGACCACTGGACTAATGAGGAGAGCAAAGAAGAAATTAAAAAAATACTTTGAGTTGAACGATAGGGAGGACACCAATTTCCAAAATGGATGGGATGCAGCAAAAGCAGTAAAAAGAGGAAAATATATAGCAATACAGGCTCACATCAAGAAACAAGAAAGAACTCAAAGAAACAACCTATTAAGAACTAGAAAAAGCTAGCTAGAAAAAGAACAACAACAAAAAAAAAACCTTAAAGCCAGTAAAGGAAATAATAAAAATCAAAGCAGAAATAAATGAAATGGAAATTAAAAAAAAAATCCAAAAGATCAATCAAACCGAAAGTTGGTTCTTTGAAAATATAAACAAAATAGACAAATCTTTAGCCAGGCTCACAAAGAAAAAAAATGGGAGAAAACACATATAAATAGGATTATAAATGAAAGAGGAGAAATCACAACAGAATCAGTATATATCAACAGAATAATCAGAGATTACTATGAACACTTAAATGCAACAAATTCAACAACCTAGAAGAGTTTGGACAAATTCCTAGAATGATAAAATCATTCAAAGCTGGACAAAGAAGAAATAGAATGCCTAAACAGACCAATTACAAGCAGCAAAATTGAGGCAGTAATCAAAGCACCTCCCCAAAAACAAAAGCCCAGGCCAAGATGGCTTCACAAATGAATTCTACCAAACATTCAGCAGTGAATTAGTGCCTATCCTACACAAACTCTTTCAAAAAATTGAAAAAGAAGGAATACTACCAAATATGTTCTACGAAGCCAACATTACACTAATACCAAAACCAAACAAGGACAGTACAAAAAAAGAAAGTTACAGGCCAATCTCCCTAATGGACACTGATGCAAAAATCCTCAACAAAATCCTTGCCAATACACCATGATCAAGTGGGATTCATCCCAGGGACAGTGGATACAAAAATCCATCAGTGTAATTCAACACATCAACAAAAAGAAACATAAAAAACATATGCTCATATCAATAGATGCTGAGAAAGCATTCAACAAAGTCCAACATCCATTTATGATGAAGGTCCTTGAAATTCTTGGGATAGAGGAACATACCTTAACATGATAAAAGCCATATACGACAAACCCACCGCCAACATTATTTTCAATGGCAAAAAGCTGAAGGCCTTTCCTTTAAAATCAGGAAAAAGACAATGATGTCCTCTTTCACCACTCTCTTCAATATAATACTGGAGGTCCTAGCCAGGGCAATAAGACAAGAGAAAGACATACAAGGAATCCAGATAGGGAAAGAAGAAGTGAAACTATCACTATTTGCAGACAATATGATAATATACATAGAGAACCCTAAAATCTCCACAGAAAAACTACTCAAAATAATCAACCAGTTCAGTAAAGTAGCACAATACAAAATCAACACACAAAAATCAGTACAGTTCCTATACACAATCAATCTGAAGAAGAAGAAATCGAGAAAAATCATCCCTTTTATAATTGAAACAAAAAATTCAAATACTTGGGAATAAACCTAACAAAAATAAACCTTGGGAAAGACCTATACAAAGAAAATTATAAAACACTGTTAAAAGAAATAGAAGAAGACACAAAGAAATGGAAAGACATCCCTGCTCATGGATTGGAAGAATTAACATTATTAAAATGTCCATCCTACCAAAAGCAATATACAGATTCAATGCTATTCCAATAAAAATTTCAATGAAATCCTTCAAAGAGATAGAACAAAAATACTGATGAAATTCATATGGAACTAAAAAAAAAAAAAAAAAAAAAAAAAAAAACCCACAAATAGCCAAAGCCCTACTGACGAAAACAAAGGAGTAAGGAGGTATCACACTTCCAAACTTCAAGCTATACAACAAAGCCATAATAATTAAAAGAGTTTGGTAATGGAACAAAAACAGACACACAGGCCCAATGGAACCGAACAGAGAGCTCAGAAATAAAACCACACTTATATGGACAACTGATCTTTGACAAAGGAGTAAAGAATATACAATGGAACATGGACAGTTTGTTCAATAAATGGTGCTGGAAAAACTGGACCACTACATGCAAAAAAATGAAACTAGACCACTACCTTTCACCATGCACAAAAATCGACTCAAAATGGATAAAAGAAATGGACATAAGATCTGAAGCCATAAAATATATAGAAGAAAATATAGGTAAAACACTACAGGACATACATCACAATAACATCTTTAAAGACTCATCACCCAAAGCAAAGAAAGTCAAGGAAAAGATAAACACCTGGGATTACATCAAACTGAAAAGCTTCTGCACAGCAAGAGACATTAACCAAAACAGAGAGACACCCCACTGATTGAGAAAAAATCTTTACACCCCAGTCAACTGATAAGGAACTGATTACAAAGATATACAAAGAACTCACAAGACTCAACAAAAACAAAATAAGCAATCCAGTTAAGAAATGAGCAGAACTTAAAAGACATTTCTCCAAAGAGGAAATGCAAATGGCCAACAGGCATATGAAAAAAATGTTCAACATCCCTTATAATCAGGGAAATGCAAATTAAACCAACATTGATATACCACCTTATACCAGTAATGATGGCAAATATCAAAAAAAAAAAAAAAAAAAACAAGCAGCAACAAATGTTGGCAAGGATGTGGTGAAAAAGGAACTCTCCTACATTGCTGGTGGGAGTGCAAACTGTTTCAACAATCATGGAAAGCTGTCTGGAGGTCCCTCAGTCTACTAAAAATGGAGCTACCATATGACCTGGCAATTCCACTACTAGGGATCTACCCAAAGGACACAAAAACGCTGATTCAAAAGACCACCTATACACCTATGCTTATTGCAGCACTATTTACAATAGGTAAAACCTGGAAACAACCCAAATGCCCAAAAATAGACGACTGGATCAAGATGATGTTGCATATATACACAATGGAATATTATTCAGCAATCAAAAAAGTTAAGCTCATGCCATTTGCAGCAACATGGATGGAATTAGAAGGAATTATGCTCAGTGAAATAAGCCAGAAGGAAGAAGAAAAATATCGGATGGTTTCACTTATAGCAGGAATATAGGGGAACCACGTAAGACATCAGCGTAAAAAATAATAACAGTACAAAACACAATAAAGCAAAAACAGACAATTATAAATCAGAGACATACTGCAGGGGAGGAGGAGGGAGAGGGATCAGAAGGAGGGAGGGAGGAGCACAGAGGACCGAGGTGATGGTGCACGGGTGCATTGGGGAAGGAAACTATGGGGACTATACCTGAGGGGGTGGGGGGAAGCAAATATTGTTTAAAGATGAAAAATGATGTAAAAATAAATAAATATTTATTGGAAACATTAAAAAATAATAAAAAAAGTAGGTGAAGAAATAAAAACATGCACAGGGAATTTTTCAAATGTAAGTAGACCTGTGAAATTAAAGTGACAATGCTCTTCCACATTTCTTATTCCTCTCTTCTTACTCTCTTTTTTCCTTATTCCTTATTAAAGAGAATAACATCCTAATAACATCCTAATAACATCCTATATTAAAGAGAATAACATCCTGAGTTCCTTGCTGAGCATTTGTTTTCATTAAAGAGGTCACTGCCCCTAAGTTTGTGTGCTCTTATAGAAAAGTCCAGGGCCTCCCCTGGTGGCACGGCAGTTGAGCGCTGGGCTGCGAAGCTGCCCCCAGCCTCTGCAACGCTGGTTCGATCCCCGGCCACCGGCCACTGGCAAGGGTCCCACATGACGCACAGACCTCTTCTGCCCCGCCCACTGCTACCCTCAGCAATGTACTTCAGTCCTTCTGCCTGTTCTGCTCCCCGCTCTGGTGAATTCTCTCACCCTCCCGTGCCTCTGACTGTACCCAGTGCTTGTATAAATAAATAAATAAATTTAAAAAAAAAAAGGTCCAGTGATTTGTTGATATGGAGATAAATGGACTGCCTCTCACTCAAATTAGAGATTAAACATAATTATACTATCTCCAGATTCAGAGATCCCTATCACATGTTCTTGCATCTCTCCAATAAAATTGAGTAGAAATCTCCATTTTGAAGACTGCTTCAAGAAATACTAAACGTGTGACTGTTGGTTCAAGGGCTAGTCAGAAGATAGTTATAAAACAGAATCTAAAATTTGATTTTGTAACTGGTTTACCCAAAGTCAGACTATCAATGAAACTCATGAGCAGTGGTTGGTGAAACATGCGATAGGTCTGTTTTTGTTCAACTTTCACCTGGGATAGTGGACCACTGGATGGGAATACCTCCCTGAAGTTAAAACATGTCAGGCATTTAAGAAATATTTGATATGATTATGTATGTGGCTTGATTAATTGAAGCTTTGGGGAAAAGATAAAGGATATTTAATCATTCATTGAAAGTTAAGTTTGAAAACAAAATATCTCCTTGGTAAAATAAAGAAAAACGCCAATGTGCTACATCAGAAGACAGAAAAGGATGAGGAGAAGGCAAAGGATTAAGTTATAAAGGAAGCAACTTAAAAGATTCTGTGATGGGGGAAACTAATTATATGCCCCACATAATTTACCAGTGTTTTCCCCTAAAAAAACATGACAGATCCTGAAAGATGCCAGCTGACACCACAAAGAAAATCAAAATTCCCTATCACAGCAGTATCAGATGTTCTGTCTTTAAAAATTTACATTACATTATTATAGCCTCAGGTATGTAGGATGAATTTATTACTCTCTAAAATCCATTGTAATTCACCTTATCAGAAAAGTGGATACACAATTCACAATGGACACACTAAACAACCAAGTATATTCACCATCTTATTTCAGTGCTATGCTAACTTGTCACTGGATTCTGCAAAAGTAATTGACTTGTAGACACTCTGTAGAACATCACCTTGCTGTATTAGACCAATGTTTGCATGTTAATTAGATTAGGTAATTTTTTTTCAATGACAATACTGTGGGGCCTTGATAATAAAAATGGCTTTGAGAGAGTGAAGAAGAATAACAAAGTCTTAGGTTCCCTCAACGCATTTTTTTTTTCTGTTCTCATGTTCAAAAGTCAGAGGAACATTCTTCAAAATGTAAAAGTCTGAATTATGGCATCTGACCTTCCACCACTAAGAAGTAATCACAATGTCTTAGGCTTCTTCGGGTTAGTTAGAGATATAAATTCGACCCAAAAACAGGTTGATGAAGAAAGCTAGTTGGGCAAATGTATACTACCAGATGACCTAGAACCCCATCTGATTTTGCCTACAATTGAACTAGCATTTGTCTCCCAGCCATTTGGGACTTATGATAACATGGATGTTTTTTATTACCAGCATGAAAAGAAGGAAAAATGTAAGCTTTTTTAAGCAGATGGATTCCCTGAGAATGTACCATAAGGTATTCGAACTGCACTACAGCTCCACTTAAAAGTAGTCCTGAAGGATAAGCAGTGAAAGAAAACCTTCCTAATGGGGCAGAATTTTGTATGTTTCATACCATTGCCTATTTGTAGTAGTAAAAACAATCCAAAGTAAGAATATAGGCTATTCATTTCAAAATAGGACTGTCAGATTTTTTTTTTCTAAATTCAGGGCAATTTGGGGAGGATGTACTTATATAAAATGTCTGCTGTTTTAATGTGGTGAGAATTGGAAACACAATGAAATCAAACACCTAGACCTTCAGAATTCATAATTTCACAAATCATATCTTGTCATTTCATATTCAGCCTTTTAATTGCCATTTGTTTAGAAGTCATTCACAAACAGACCTCCTACCTCAATTTCAACATATATTTCTGACCTCCAAATTTATACAAATGAGAATATTCATTTTTCCTGAAAAATATTATTTTCCATACTACAAACTTTTCACAAAAATGTGCCTTTTTTATACCTTTTAATTTGTTATTATTTAAGCTAACATCTATGTAGTATCTATCATCTATCTATGTCTATGTATGTGTCTAAACTATGTATATCAATGGTCCCTAAACTTTGCTAATCATCAGAATGTCATTTATTGAAACAGAAATTTTGATTAGGATAATTGAGAATTAGGCAAATGTTTTCATGCCTGAAAATGTGCACAGATTTTTAAATGTACCAAAGTCAACACTATAATGATATATAATAAAGAAAAATAACATATATAAAATGTAACAATATGATGCAATAATAAAAATCCTTTACTATGATTTTCAATCAAGTAACATTGAAGTGAGTTTATTTGTTGCATCTATGCTTACTCTCAGTAGACCTCAACTTTCCTCTGCCTGTAGAAATACTTTGTGTCTAAGATGGAAAGTAGTTTAAGGGAGCACATAACCTTAATTAAGGTACTTATTTTTATTTTCTTGCTGTGCTTAATAAAGTGTATCTACAAATTCTTGTTCCTCTCCTGTTCTTCATACAATTAAAATTTTATTAACTTGACTAAGGGACTTGCAGGAACCAGGAATGGGACTGGGATTGGGTCTGCTGGGATTTTGATTTTCAGTCTTAGTATATCAGGATTCCACAATCTAGGGAGGGTAGCCTTTCTTCTTATCCTATCTCTTCCCTGCCTGCAGCATTGTTCTCCACACCTAGTCCTGTAGGAATAGGTTCAGCTTCCCTTTCTTGCCTTCCTCCCACCAGGAAGATGTTGAGAACCCACCACTACCTTAACATCAGCAGTAGTACATGGATGACTGAGTGAAACAAGTGCACATGTATTCAACTCAAACTATATCAAAGATGACTTAAAAAGCATTCAAGTTATTTATCTCTACTTACTAATTTGAATTTAAGAAGTTCAAATCTGATAATGTACCTTGAAGATTAGAAACTTAATTTCTTTTTACCTTATTTCTCTGTCATACTTAGCATGTGGCTTCATTATCCACCTCAGTACAAGATACCCACACTCAATCACATTTAAAGGTGAAAAAATAAAGAGACCTGTACTTTATTTCATGTTGATAAATAAAATTAACACATAGGATTACCAGTTATATAATACTGACATATATTTGTTCATATAGCCACAGGTATCTCCAAGTCATGCCAAGACATTTAGTCTTTCTGTAAGTGGCTGCTGCATGCCCACCTAAAACGCAAGCGTTTAAAATGCAAGAGGAAAATAAAGTGCTGGAGAACTAGCAGTGTTTGCCAAAATAATGTATTAATAATTATGAACAGGAAGATAATATATGTATTTTTAATTATATCATTATAGTGTTATTTTTAGAACACTTAAATATCTATTTTCTCCAGAAATAATGGTATAAATTATAATACTAAATATAGTCTTTTAAGGTGTGCCAGGCAACTGCTTAGTGCTTATCACTTTTTTGAACACCTTTCCAGGTTTATTTTCCTTACCACTAAAGGACAAGGGCTTAAATAATGTTTGTACTATTTAACACCCTTAGGATACAGCAGTGAAAAAAAAAAAAAACATTGATTTTTGTCATTAAAAATATATAAACATCTAAGTAAGATAGTTTTACATACAGCTGGTTATAGAGATAAAAACAAAATAGGAAAATATGTCTGGACATCACTTTGGCTAAGACTTTTTAACTTATTTAAGGTTGCATATTTTTGAAGCATCAGACTACCATTCAAACCATCTGGCTCTAAATTCCTTCACACACTGTTCTTACTTCTCAGAGCCACCCCTTATTTCCAGAAAGGGTAGAGAGAACACTTTGGCATCATATATCTTAACACCATTATTCAGCACACATTTTTTTCTTTGAAAGCAGACGACATAGCTCTGTAAGAATGATCCAAAGACTAAAGTACATTTGACACTAGTTTTCTAATAAACTGGTGTTCTGCTTCTGCAACCATAATATACTAGCAACTTAGTTCATAAACTTTCAAAGCACTGGGGTTTTGTCCAGAAAGCTCATTTACAAGAGTTAACACATTGTCCTCTAAGTTATAACCCTCATGTTTCTAATCCTAAAGAGAATGATAGAATAATTTAGAAACTGCTTTTTGTTTATGTGTAAGTTGAGATATTTTGTGATATAAATTGCAAAAGATATAACCCTCACATATCAGATGAATAAGTAGATTTCTTTTGAGAAGAAATATTTTCTTTATTGACAATATAATTTAATATATTATCCTTTATTAAATGAGTTTTTAAAAGAATAAAAAGGCAATATTTTACCCTTAAGAATACAAGATTTATAATTTGATAAAAAATGAAAGAAATATTATTTTGGGAACCCTGAGTACTGACTACATTCTCTGTATTTTAGAATGCTATAACTACAGTCTTTATTATTATTATTATTATTATTACCAGTTTATACCACTCTATATAATTCAGAGGTAAAATTTTACATCACTTCAGATGCATGTTACTACATATTTCTACCACCAGAGCATCTGTAACCCTCAACCATAATTCATTGGGACCTCCCCCATTAGCTCCTCTACCCTGTCCTTCATTGGTAGATTCAATTTTATATTCAGATGTTTAGGATTTGTTTTGCATTAGTTGGATATGTTGTTTTGTTTCTTTATAGTCTACACATGAGTGAAATAATCTGGTATTTATATTCTACTTCTGACTTGCATAGGATAACATTATTTTTAAACCTGCTAAAGTAACTGGACTTTACTAGCTTGACAGAAGAGGGCACCATTAAACTAATAATTTTATGACACACTCATTATAAAAATCAGTAAGAGGAAAGTAAAACCATAGAGCTATTACAGAAAACTTAGGAACAAAATTCTAAACATTTCAAAGGAGAAAAACCATCTTAAACCAGAAGAAAATTAACACTCCCAATGGGGTTAAATATAAATATACTCAAATAAACATTGCTTATATGCAAATATATTGAATCAGGATTTAAAAAAAAATCTGAAAACAAAAAAAGAACAAGAAAGCTACTAAGAAAATTGATATAAATCAAAACAAATGAAGAAAAGCACAAAATCTTATAACTAAACAAATTTTAATTATCCCCAAGAGGATTATTTATTTATTTATTTATTTACTTATACAAGCACTGGGTACAGTCAGAAGTGTGGGAGGTTGAGAGAATTCACCAGAGATAGAGCCGAGAATTCACCAGAACAGGCAGACTGATGAAGTACACTGCTGAGGGGAGCAACAGGAGGCAGAAGAGGTCTGCGTGCCATGTGGGACCCTTGCCGGCAGCCGGGGATTGAACCGGCGCTGCAGAGGCTGCGGGCAGCTTCGCAACCCAGCGCTCAATTGCTGCGCCACTGGGGAGGCCCAAGAGGATTAAATTTTTAAAGAAATTTAATAAAGGAAATTTTAAAAGTCAAAAAAATTAAGAGGAGGAAAATGACTAAGAAAATAGTTGAGTAGAAATGGAAAGAATCTGAAGAATAAGACATATTTGAATTATCAGAGTTTTTGAAAATAGAAAGTGAACAATGGAAAGATAAACCATGAAAAAATATATTTCAAGAAGCTTTCCATATATGAATCTGTTTACAAGTGGTTGCTGAATGTCTGGAAAATTAGTATAGAAAGATCAACCCTAAGTTACATTGCAGTAAAACAATTAGATTTCAAAAGGAAAAAAAGAAAGAAAAAGACTACCAATGTCTCCAGGCAAAAATGTTCAAATAACTTACAAAATCAAAGGTAATAGACTACCATTAGTCTTTCAAAAAAAGGAGACCTGTAAAAGGAACCAACAATGGAGCAGTATGCACTGATGATGAATGAATGAATGAATGAGTGAATGAATGAGTGAATGAATGAAATTGTGAACCAGAGATGTTTTATCCAGCTCATCTGTCTTTTTGTTTTTTCCAATTTCAAGTCTTAAAAAAAAAAAAAAAAGGTTTTCAGCGTACAGGAACTTAGGGAAGTCTTTATCCTCAGTTCCTCTTAACTAACTACAAGATGAGTAAAATTCAACCAAGTATGAGAAGAAAACATGTAAAAGTGATGAAAATGGAAAGCTTAATCTTTAAATAAAGACAAAATATGGGTATTAATGGAAACCACACAAAATAAAATGAACAAAAATTCATTTAGGCATATCATATTGAAATGTCAGAAATCAAATACAAGAACCTGAAAGAAGCTATAGGGAGTAGAGAGCTGTATTGCATGCAGAAAATGCTTAAATTATGGCAGATCTCTCATCTGAAACCATGTAAGCAAGAAAACAGTAAAAAATCAAACTTACAAATTTGATGTAAAAACACACCAATCTAGATTATTTTATCAAAAGTGAAGTGCTTGCTTTTGATAAAAACTGAATTCCTTGCAAGTAGATGGAATCTATTAGACATTTTAAAAGTTCTTCAAAAAGGAAAGAAACGATTTATATCAGAAGCTAGTATAAACATTAAAAAGGAAGACTATTAGAAAGGAATAAAGGAGAATAAAATACATTTTATAATTATTATTTTAATTGAAAAATATCTGCTTAAGGAAAGGGTAGTAGCTATGTATTGGGTGATTATAGTATATGCTTAAGTAAAATGAATGACAGCAATGACAAAAGGGGCTGGTGAAAAATTCAAAATTGTCGGTAATGAGGAACATACACTACTGATGAAGTGGTTTAGTATTATCTGAAAGTATATTTGGATTAATTGACATTTACACTGAAAATTTGGGGGAAAACACTAACATTTTCTTAAAGAACTGAGTGATAGGCCAGGAGAATAGATAATTTGTAATTACATGAAATCTTCAATTAAAATAAAAGCAGAGAAGGGGGATGCAAAAAACAAATGCAATGAATAGAAAACAATTACAAACATGAGATTTTTAATCCACCTATATCAATACTCATTTTAAATATAAGTGAACTAATTACATAAAACAAGAATTTCCCAAACATTTTCTTTTCTTTTCCTTTCTATTATTATTAAAAAGTACCCCATTTGTTCTTCTTTCTTTCAAACTATTAGGAGAAACATTTATAAGATCAGTTTGCAGCAGGAATACATTCAAAGTACCAACTAGCAGCAAGGTAATACTGTGTCCAAAGCATCTCCCTAGCCCCTGTCTTACAGAAATAAAAATGCCTTATAAACTAACTTATTAAAACAAACCTTATAATCTATTTTGCTTTTTTAACCTTATAATCTAATCAACAAAAACTATTTTATGAGGTATTTTCATAAACATAAACTAGAAACAGTTACCAAAATAAAACAAACAAACCAATACCCACTTGCTTTGAAGGAAGCAGAAAGCAAGGGCATGATAAAGAAACATGAAATGATATTGAGAACTACAGAAAACAAACATCTAATAAATATTTATTACATGAATGAATTTTCACTTAGAATTGAAATTTTCTAAGACTATCAGAAAAGTACTTGAAGTCAAAAGGAGTTACTGAGTTGTAATTTGCACTGAAATATGTGTGAGTTAGAGAAGAGAAGAAAATTATTTATGCATTGATGTATACTCTGCACTAAAAATACTCAACTAGTTGGCAAAAAAAATACATAAACTCTAAAATGGATAACATTACTAGGACTATCAATTTGAGGAGGACATAGAGTTAAGCAGAAGAAATAACAGATAGTAAAGACAGAGGTAAACAGTGTGCAAAAAGCAATGAATCATGCTCTAAAAACATGTACACGGTGAATAAAATGTACAATCCAGTATAGTAATGTACACAGTGAATAAAATATACAATCCAGTATAGTAAATCAACTGAAAATGAAATTTTGGAAAATATCACAAAAGGAAAATAAATCAGAATTAGATTTAATCAGAAAAAAAATGTTTCGAAAAATTAAATAGAACAATGTCTTAGGAAAAATAAAAGAAAAAAATCTGCTCATACATGCAATTAAATTTGACCCCAATATACACATACATGAATGGGCATCACAGAAAGTGTTCTATAGAAAAGGGGTTAGGTGTCAATACTATGAAACTATTCACAACTACTGCAGCAGGAGTTCCATCCCCGGCGAGGGAGGTGACCCATATGGTGCAGCAGACCTCTCCAGTCTCTCCTGCTGCTTCCCTCAGTAGTGTATGTCAGTCAATCCGCCTGCTCTGCTCCCCACTCTGTCTTCTGGTGATTCTTCTCACCCCTCCACTACTGCCCTGTACCCCAGTTCTATATGCATAAATAAATAAATCTTTAAAAAAAAGAAAATAGAAGATTTAGGTAAGAAAAGAAATTCAACAAATGATGAGGTAGAAATTATGACACCATGGATTGAGAAATTTGGCAAAGTCATTCCCTGAAAAACAAATACAGAAATGGGCAAAATTTTAAAACCAACAACAATAACAACAGCAGCAACAACAAAAAGGCATGCAGCAAATTTGAAGTTTCTGTTCTTAAACAAATTAAATTTTGAATAAGAAAAACGCAAGTCTCTGACACTTATACTTAAGGCTTACATCCTATGCCCCTCTTGGCTTAGATTAGAAATAAATGTGTACAAGTCATCTAAACTGAAGCTTCCCTGCCAAAGATATTATTTCATTTGGAATAGAAAGCAATTAAAAAAAAATACCCAGCAGCACCTAAACTTGTTACACAGTTTGCAAAAACAATGGATTAATAGACTAATTATAGGTTTAACATGTGTAATAAGACCAATAATTGTAGTTCTATTAATTTGAATCAAAACAGGAAATACAATGCTTCTTACATTTTTAAATGTAGATCCAGAAGGTTTACTGTCACTGACCCTCAGTGTTCAAAAGCTGTAACTCAGTCACATGGCTATCACTAGCTTCTTGGTACTCTTAAGTGCATGTAGAGTATAGCAATGTGCTCAGGAAAAAAAGTGACAATTAGTTGGTTCTCCATGCTTTGCATTTCTACTGAAGTCGAATCATGCAAATGCTACGCAGTGCAAAAATACTCTTCCCAGCTGCCCCTCCTAACTATCATAAAAGTCAAACCAGTTTGGAGTGCTTACCCCTTTTTCTTCAGGAAGCTTCATTATGTATGTTAATAATAATATTTGCATACCCTCCTGGTACATGCGAGGCTCTATCAATCTCAACAAATTTTGAATATGTGGGGCATACACTCCAATTCTGAGGAATTACTACAAAATAACTGTTAATGTTTGTAATCACCTATCACAAAGAATCTAATGGGAATGTAAAAATGATACTTTTGAATCTTTAAAATAGTTTGTTTTCCATTTAGTAGCAATTATGTGTTTGGAAATATTTTTATATCTTCAAATCTACATTGCCTGGAGGGAAATTATTATCACAGAGTATGTCAACAGCTGATTCTCTTTCATGGCTATCGCATATGTCTGCAAATACTGGGATTTTCATAAGTAATAAATGTTAAAATATCCTCATGCCAACTTTACACATTTTGTTTTTAAACATATATTTGGGATTATATGTGAATAAACTTGGCCACAATTTTTGTATTTGTATGAAATTTGAATACAAAGTTTTAAAAAGGAATACAGGCAAAGATGATGCCAGAAAGCAAAACGCTAACGAAGCTGCGCAACGGATTATATTTTTTTAAGGAATCAATTTCACTCCCCTTCAGTAGTTGAGTATGTTAGCTTCTGTAGAAAAAACAGCCGATATTGTTTTTCACATTGGAGTAATTGCTCCTCTTGAACTAAAAGCTTCTTAAACAATTCTCCTAATCTTACTGAAATCACTTTTCAATAATGAGTGTTGCTTAGTTTTCACAGCTTCTGAACGCATAATTAATTCAAATGAGCCTCCAAGCCAACGAGGTGTTTTTTTATTAATATGAAATTAAAGTTTGGAAATGATTCTTTGAATTGCTGAGTCCTATTTATGAAATAAATATGTAGACTTTAAGGTATATATGAAATTCTCTCCCAATCTCTTTTTTCTCTTTTATTCCTTGCCATCTTTTTCTCCTTATTGCATTTTTTCTGTACATGTGACTTGGTATTTATCCTGTACTTAAAAAATGTGCATAAAATTTCATGATTGAATCTGTCAGCATCTTCTAATATCACAAAAACATGTAAATGGGAGATGTTATAGAATATCACTTTTAATTATCAGTGTGTTTGCCTTTCAAATAGTACTTACTTCTCTTCCAATAAATTGAAAGCTAAGATACTAACTGCAGATATAATTTTATGATTAAATATTATAGGAATAACAATTAAAAATATTCTGAATTATTGTTATATTTTATTTACTTTGTTAATTGCTGAGTGAAGTAGAATAGAAGATTATAGGTTAAGAATGGAAACTTATTCTAATTTATATCTACTCCTTTAGATGATCCCAATGTAATAAGTAATATAATTAGTTTCCAACTCAAGAATTTTTGAAATATATCAAACATATTGAGAATTATAAAGAATGCAATAAATTACATATACAGTTTAAGAAGTAACACAGGGCCAGTAGCAATCCAGACCTGTGTATTTCTTATATAACTCACATTCTTGTTATTTTTCTTATTTCCTCACATCCAGAGATCATAATTACCTTAAATTACATACATATAATTTCTATGCATAACTTTGTAATTTTATTACTTGAGTATCCAATTAAAGATAAAATACTAGGGGCCTCCCTGGTGGCACAAGGGGTTAAGCACCATACTATGAAGCAATCCGCAGCCTCTGCAGCACGAGTTCGAATCCTGGCCGGCCAGGGAGCAACCGACATGGTGCAGCAGACCTCTCCTGGCTCGCCCCCTGCTCCCCTCAGCAGTGCACTTTGGTCAATCTGCCTGTTCTCTTCCCTGCTCTGTCTCTGGTGAATCCTCTCACACACACATACCCCCCTCCCCGCCACATCTCTGGCCTGTACCACAGCTCTTGTATGAATAAATCTTAAAAAAATACTAGATTGATGACATATCTTACATGTTTTACAGTAGCATCATATACATTTGTTTGTAAAGTTTAAAATGTTTCTCCTACTGACTGATTGCTCTTCTTCAAATACTGATTCAAGGACACAATTTAATCATGTATTTCTGCTATCATCATCATGCTTATTTAATGATAGCTATGATATTGTAGTATGAGTCAGGTAAAACAGGAAAGATTAAAGAAAAGAAACAAAAAAATGGAATATAATAGAGATGCTTTAAAAATAAGGCAGAGCTATATAGTGAAATGGACATTCTAGAGACAGTTAAATGAAAAAGGCAAGAACATTAAGCAGCTTTGATTTAAAGAACTGAAGCAATGGTTGTTAATTGAAGCTGCTAAGTTTGTATAATTTTAAGTACAGCAATCAATAATTAATAAGTCACATATAAAGTATCTTCTAAAGACATTCAATTTATTATTAAACAATATTTCAAAAATATTTCATCATGGCTTTCCTTCTAAAATTAATATGAAGTCAGAAAAATCTGATAAATTGATTTCTACATCTCTTGTGTGGAAGCCATAAAAAATGGTCCCTATGGTATCATAATACTTCACAACTTTGTAAAAGATACAGATATTAGATAAAGATATGGAAATTAAGGACATATCACAACCAAGCACACCAGGAGACAGTTCTGAAAATAATAAATGCTAGCCCTTATTTGAGAAGCACACTTACTAGGATTGAATATCAATGAGACATAATTGCTAGATGCTTTCATATTCCAGCTTAGCAAAATAAAACTGTCTTATTTTTGAAATGTTGAAAATGTCAATGTATGCAAATTTGAGGAAGGGTTGGAAATCATAGGGTGACAGAAGGGAAGAAAGAAAGGAGATGAAATCCTACAATTAGATTTTCCTGATATGAATATAAAATATAAAATACACATAAAAAGACTAGTAGTAATTCCTCATTTGCCAATGTCATCATGTTCTACAAAATGACAAGTGGAGAGTCTAAGTTAAAAAAGGTGAATGGCCTCAAACTTTATAACCTGTAAAATAAGATTTTGAAATTAATAAATGTGCTGTTTTCCTTAAGACATCATCACTGATGCAACAATAAAGTACATTCTCCAGAAAATACCAGAGATCTATTATAAACCTATTACTAGGGTGGATATTCTTTATGACAAATCAAATTATATCTTCCCTGCTTTCTCAATACATACTAATTTGTAACTCATTAAGTATAGATATTACATATTACTTTCTTTACTTTCCCTCTGCTCTGAAGATTTTGCTAAATCTATTTTAACAGATACGATGCTCCAGGATACTAAAAATATACTCGATTATAAATTGGCAGACTCCATTTTTTAAGTTTCAGTTATTCTTTTTTAATAAATGGTCTTGGGAAAACTAGACAGCCACTTGAAAATAATGAGAGTAGACCACTATATCGCACCATACGCAAAAATTAACTCCACTGGATTGGTTAATCTACTGAATGTAAGACCTGAGACCATAAAACACAAAGAAGAAAACAGGCAAAACACTTCATGACATTAGCTTCAGTGATGTCTTGGAAACTCAAGTATACCAGCATAGGAAACAAAAGCAATAATTAATAAATGATTCTACAGCAAAAGAAACTACCTTGGTTCCTTAATATACTTTCCCATTTTCATTCTTGTCTATTATTTTTTCTTTACTACTTCATTTTTTGTTTTTTCTACTTTCAGGAAGAAAATAGTTTTGAATAGACTTAATTCCTTTTTCCTTCTCATTTATCTCAGATTCCTAAGGTTACATGAATTGGAAAATTTTATTCAGGCAAAAGAAATGAAACAATATATAAGATGCTTACAAGCACATTAATGTTCAAGTTTTCAATAATGTTCACTATTCTATGGAAAAATGTACAATATTTATATATTTTATATTCTTTATAATGGACATATTAGGTCTCTTTAGAAAATTTATTAAATTTAATGATTATAATGTTATTTAATAAACAGCTAAAATTATAATGAAAATTAATTACCCTATGTTCCATATTACTTATTTACAATAGAATGTTAGAGTATATTGGAGAAAAAAACAACTTTTTTAAAATAGAAATTGGCTATTTTGATTTTGAGACTAAGAGGGAATACATTTAAAAGGTAAATATTTGGAATAGACTCTATGGGTACAATCTGTTTTTTTATTTGATGAAAGGAAATAATTATACTGAAATGAATAATGTTAAAATGAATTATGTAGACAAATGAGAGATAATCTGAACTGAGGATAACATAATGACCTTGAATCAATTTATGTAGCCTGAGTGTCTAAGTTGATAGATGACATCACAATACATCAGTTTTAATAATGACTTATCTTTTAAAATTACAAATCATACACAAATCATTCATTTTCTCTAAACACAGGTTTTCTAAATTGGAAATGATCATACTTACATTAAAAGTTTATTTATGAGTGGGTTTGGACTTTCTGTATATGGTTATACAAAGGTGAGGGAACGATATAACATTTTTGGGAGTAAGTCAATAAATAAAGAAAAAATATATTAAACATGTTTTAATATGTTCATTATATATTTTATAAAAGTGTTCTTATGATAATCAGATAAAAAATGGATTGTGTTTGCCTACAGTAAAAGCAAATGAGAATGACATTATTTCTCACTGGATTAATTTTTTATTGAAACCTGATTAGTGAAGTGACTAAAAATAGATGTGTAATGAAATATTAGAAAACTGCATGGGTTACATGGTATAATTTTAATATAGTGAAACACCACACATATTGTGGACATTGCAATATTTTATTTTTTGAGTCCCTGAACCTGTGACCTTAAATTGGATCCTGGGCCACTGCTTGCTCCAGGACTTCATTGACCATACAATGCCATCTTGAATGAATGGCCTTTTGTTTGTGACTTCTGGACACTATGGACACTATCGGGGTGAGGTAACCAGCCAATTGCGAACTTTGTTAAATAAACCCCATTATTGTTCCATAAACCTGAGTGCCCTTGCAATTAAACCCCTAGGGGAGAACACTTAAAGAGGACCTGTCCTCTACCTGGGTGCTGTTCTTTGAGGCTATATTAGGTAATATTAGGATTCTCCCCACCAGGTGCTGCCACACTGTGGAACCCACCACCATAGTCCACCACCATGGTCTACCATGATTGTCCATTGCGTTTCCTGCCCTCTTTGTTCCTACACTTTCCCCACCCCCTCCCTTTTTTGGGTGCTTCAGTTCTTTAGTCACTTTTCAAGTGTTAACTTTTAAGGTTGTCTGTCTCTGGTTCTTCGTTTGGTTTCTATGTATTCCACCTTACTGACACCATCTGATATTTATCTTTCTCCTCTTTTTCTCTTAGGATTATCTCTGTTATCCCATACTTAATCATGTTTATTTTTTGTTTGCTATTTTCAATAAACATAAATCAATTTTACTGATGAAAAATTGATATTTGGAAACCAAATATGTTTTCAAAGACAGAAGAAATGGCAAGTGACAGATATAACAAATCTTAGACCCACTAGTTTCCTAATATAGTCATAAAAGAAATTCATCAAAATAGTCTAATGTTACAAAGGATATTTTAGATGTTTAACAAAAGTACATGTTGAAAGCCATACCATTCCTATCTATACATTCTTTCAATTCTCCTAATTCTCATTAGAGTATATATTTTATGTTTTCTGAAGAGTGTGCTTACTTTATGAGCTTGTCTATTTTATTCAAATGAATGTTTCTTTTCTTTTTTTTTTTTTTTTTTTTTACTTTTTGTACTGAGCAGATGACTAGCCTATCAGCTATGGTTTGGGATATTAAATACGTCCAGCTGTCAGGCAGTGGGAGAACTATGAAAATGTTGCCTGTGGTAATATTACTTATTTATCTTTGATGCACATTTAGAAACTAAGGATGATTTAAATAATTTGTGTTCTCTTAAGTTTGACAATGTAATGTAATGTGGCAATATAGTGTGACTACATGCTCTGGGTATATTTAAAGATATTTCAAAATGAACTTTATATCCCATTTTGATGTATTTTTAATATATAGTTTTTTTTTAAATGCTACAGTGGAAGTATAAACATAACAAACATTTCAATCCTAGAATATGCTAAGCATGAAAGGACATTGTGTTATAAATATATTGGAAGACCTCTTTGATTAAAAATAATATTACTATGTGTAGATCCATGTGTGTAATTGCAAACATCAGCATTATTTTATTGAACAGCTTAAAAAAATCCTTAGAAAATGGATTGATTGTATTGAAATGTGCCAGAGGTTTTTTTGTTGTTGTTGTTGTTAGATTATGATTTTAAAAATGTTCACTAAACCTGGTCTCTAAATAACAAAGTAAAAATCAAAATGCTTCATGATGAGCATTTTGTTTTTGTTTTTTGAGAATATGTTCTCTTTTGCACACAATATTGAAATGCCATAGAAAACATATTTAATGCATATCCTAAGGAGATGAAAACTTGCAATCAACAATTGCCTGTTTTTATTATTTTTCTGTATTTATGTAAAATTCCCAGAGATTGATGCATTGATAAATCATTGGTAATTTTTAATTATATTTCATCTAATTATTTCTTTGATTCCTTACTTCTACAAAGGCTACTTTTAAACAAACATTTCTTTCTCAATTTTCATGGAGTCCTCATTCACACAAGAAAGCATTTTGCCATTCAATTTGATGCCAGAGTAAGTGAAAATCTAATCTATGGATGCTCAGTGCTTTCTTTAGATGTTAACATATACTTTATTTTTCCAGAAAATTGATACCTTTCCAGTATGCTATTAGAGGAAAAATCATACCTTTTTACCTGTTTTTAATTACTACAAAACTATAACATCTGTAATGTATCAGTAGACCACCAAACTCTCAAGGAATTTCTTCTAATTCTAATCAACATACATTCTGTATTTTTTTCTTTTACTGTATAGCTTTTCCTTTATATAGCAGTAATTGGAATTCTAAATTAAGCTCACAATACAATTTATAATAGCACCACAAAATTTCTAGTTATAACTAGAAATTTCTAGATATAACTATACATGCATATATGTAAGATTTATATGCAAAAAACTTTTTAAATATCTGATGTAAGAAATATAACTTTAAATATGGAGTTATTCATGATCATGGAAATGAAAACTATAGATGAAAATGAAGTGTAACAGGAACTCTCCTTTTTTATGGAAGTGCAAAATGATAATTCACTTCGGAGGACAGTTTGCCAAGAACTTCCAAAGCTAACCATAGTTTTACCATATGATATATAAAATGTGTTCCTAGATATTTACTCAATTGAAAGTTTGTATTTATGTAGACACCTCCTTGGCAATATTCATAGTAGCATTATTTATAAACATCAAAACAAGAACAAACACAATGTCATCAAAAGATAAAATGATAAAGAGACTCTAGACATAGAATATTATTCAGAGATAAAAGGAAACAAGCTACAAAGCAATAAAAAGATATAAAGAAAATATATACTGATAAATGAAAGAAGCTATTTTGAAAGGCTACAAATTACATGATTCCACCCTAACAATTGAGAAAAAATATTGGAACATTAAATAGTCAGTGGTTTCTAAGATTTGGGGTTAGAGGTAAAAGATGAATATGAAAAATGCAGGGGTAATTTTAGGGAAGCACATTTAATTATTAAGCTAATGTGATAGTAGTTAAAGATCTTAAGTACTTGTCAAAACACAAAAGCTCTATGAAATAAAGAATGAATGTGTGCAAATATCAAAAAAAAAAAAAGCCATCTAAGACCAACAGTCTTGGGATCCTTGAAACCTGAAACAAAAGAATCTATATCTATTACAAATATATGAAAATACTATCAGTGATGTAGAAGAGTGATGACTACAGAAATTTCAGGAATGAGTGGAATCATTAAGGAACTGAACATAGTATTTTACACTTTTGGTACAGTAGTTAAGAAAGTGTGGATTAATGATTCTTACAGTGCTATATATTTCTTTAGAAATGAAACATAGCCAGGTTTGTCACTGCAGGATTGGGAATTTGCAGATAAGCAAGGTGTGAAAATTTAGAATAATCTGTATGTAATGACAGAATTGGAGCTATCAGTATGAACACATATTTAGGTTAAAAGACATGTAAATATTTATTTATAGTAATGTTTTAGATCAGCACATATACAGGAGTTAGTGTAACAGGAACAGAGGAGGTTCCAGTTTCTCTGCCCCACCCAAGGGAGGGTGGAGCTGAGAGGGGAGGAGAAGAAACTGGAGAAGAGCCTGGGAAAGGAAGGAAGCAGGATGAAGAGCAAGAAGGAGACCTGAAGGAGGCACATAGACAAGAGAGACGTGAAGAAACTGTGCTTGCTTCTTGGTCCTGGACTAACTGAAACAGATGTGGGTGAGAGACTCATGGGGAGGTTAACAATAGCAGCTTTTATCTTGGTTTTGATTGTGCTCTTTTCCTCCCAGACATGTCTGGCTGTTGCTGACCCTTTTCTATGGGTCCTCACTGCAGGGTGCTTTAGACTTGTGGCAGGCTTTTGGACCTTGCTTTGGTTCAACTCTATTTTGCTGGACATTTATCCCTGAGGGGATGGAAAACTTTGGGTGCTTGATTTAGAAACTATATTCTTTGTCTTTTTAGTATTTCCCATTAATTATATTAAAGTTCCTTTCCATTAATTATATTAAAGTTCCATCAAAGGCCTTATATGTTTTGTCTTGATGCAATGGATGGCAGAACCCATTTAGAGCAGTCAGATTTGGAAGTTCTGGGGTGCCACTCTCCCTGTCCTGTAATGTTAGTACAAGCTAATGATTTTTGCTTTACTGAATTTCTGTGTATCTTTATTTAAAATATTGAAATATTCAAAATACAGCATTTTGTTCTTACTGTAATGGATACCTACTCTAGTTTCAGATTTACTTTCTTTGTATATTTTGCTTCTGTCAAAACTGCGATCATGGACTTACAAAATGCCTTATCTGTCATCATGCTACTCCATACAACACTGCTTTTCATCATGGAGTTCATTTAGCAGCAAAAAAAAAAAAAAAAATGTGGCAATGGACATGCTCTCATGGAATTTGATGATCCTACAATGTTCCCCATCATCCCAAAGCTGCTGGTTCATTATAACAGTGCAATGACCCTATGAAGATTCAGTTACAATGTCCATAGGCGGCAATACACTGCAGAGTCAGAGTAAGTCTTCAAAAGTTTGCATATCCTGGGCCTCCCCGGTGGCGCAGCGGTTGAGCGCTGGGTTGTGAAGCTGCCCGCGGCCTCTGCGGCGCCGGTTCGATCCCCGGCTGCTCCCCGGCCACCGGAGGAGGGACCCACATGGCGCGCAGACCTCTCCTGCCGCCCGCTGCTCCCCTCAGCAGTGTACTTCGGTCCTTCTGCCTGCTCTGCTCCCCGCTCTGGCTCTGGTGAATTCTCTCACCCTCCCGCGCTTCTGACTGTACCCAGTGCATGTATAAACAAAACAAACAAACAGACCAGCAAACAAATAAATAAAGCATGCCTCTATACAAAAAAAAAAAAAAAAAGTTTGCATATCCTCTTAATTATCACCCAAGATAAAGTGGTTTTTTTCGCCAATAGTCAGGATTTAGAAATTAGAAATTGAGGGGTAGAAACAGAAATGGGTACAACCTACTGTTACCCAAAATGGTGTGATAACAAAGTTTTTGCTTCCTAGTGTTATACACTTAGGCTTTGTTGCAACCTTATGCTCTGTTAAGCAAAGATCTTAGTTCCAGTAGGAGGAATACTTCTACTTAGGGACAAAATAATCATTTCATTGAATTAAAAGTTAAGACCTTCCTGTCTACTTTGGCTCCTCAGGTTTCCTTATCAATTGGCAAAGAAATTACTGTTCTGCTTAGTTCATTGATCCTGAACACCAAGGGGAAGTTGAACTACTGTCATGCACTGTGATTAATGTCAAGGAAAAATTGTAACAACTCAATCAAGGCAGAACTATTAACCACCCCGACCATTCAAAATTGTATTTTTGAATTAGCCTACCAGAAAAAGGACCATAACCACCTGATGTACTTGCTGACAATAAAGGAAATATAGAATGGGTAACAGGTGAAGACTGAGATAAACACCAATTATATCAATATAACAGGTTACAGAAATAAGATGCACTGACTTTAATATCTAAGTATTATTAATTTTGTACTATAGCATTTACATTACAGGATAGCAAGGAAAAGAATAACTATCACTCAAGTACTCGACATCCTCTTCCAGGGTAGAGGTGAGCACTCTTTCAGTTGTATTAAACATAGTTTTATCATTTTTAGTACTATCTTTGCAATCACTTCCTTTTACTTATTTTCCTTTCTTCATATGAATATTTCTAAGTCTTCATAAGGAGTTTGCAACACATTTTCAAAGTCCCTCTAGTGAAGTTTTGCTCATCTATTTCTTTTTAAATTTTTATTTATTTCCTATCACAGTTATGATATTAAGAGGTATTCTGTCATTTAAAATAATTCAGTTATGAAGATGTGTATCTTATTTATTCCTTAAAAATATGGGTATGGATATCAACCTCCATATTTAGAAAAACAAATATCATACCATATGTTTTTTTTTTAATATTTATTTATGTATACAAGAACTGGGTACAGGCCAGAGGAGTGGGAGGGCGAGAGAATTCACCAGAGACAGAGTGGGGAGCAGAACAGGCAGACGGACCAAAGACAGTGGTGAGGGGAGCAGCGGGTGAGACAGGAGAGGTCTGCCATGCCATGTGGGAATCCCCCTGGCTGGCCAGGAATCGAATCCGTGCTGCACAGACTGTGGGCAGCTTCACAGTGCTGCGCTCAACCGGGGAGGCCCACCATATGTATTTTAGAATAAGAATCCAACGTTTTTTTTTAAATATGTGATCTCTTTGTGACAATAAAAAATACATAAAAATTATTCCATGACATCTTGTAAAAATCTAAGAGAAACATACTATGAAAAGAAATAGGAATTATACTATTTTGCTGTTTGCCAGTCTTAAACTTATACCATTTAATTTAGATCAGGAGATTTGCCACTTGCCTGAAATGTTTTGAAATTGGCTTATTCATTGGCTTTACTTTCTGTCAAATTGCAATCTTTTTTTTTTTTTTTTCTGATGGTACTTCCAAAAGAGTATTGACTGTCTTAGTTATTAAGTATACAGAAAATTTTCCATTCTCTGACAAGACGACTTTCATGGATTTCTTGGGAAACATAGTATTACATACAGGTCTTTATAAAATTTCATCATATACTGTTTGTCTGAAATCTTTGTGGTTTGTAGTTTATAGACATGTGAGAACTTATCCATTTTTCTCACATACACATTTATAGGAATGATAATTTTAACTGGAAAGCAGAGGGGATTGATATTTACATTTCTATAAAAGGCTTTCATTTCAACATATAAAGACTAACTACCTATATAAAATGAATTTGGGGAATCATGAATAAACACATTAAAAAAATTGGAAAGCACCAATGAATAAGAAATCAAAGAATGAAAATTACAACCAAAATTTTGATGCAGAAATATCCTGGTTAGAAATTGGTAGCTATCGATATGGTTGAACATGGTCTTTTGCGCCCACTGATTCTAGATATTGTTTATATCACTTCCAGATGCTGTCACTCCAGAATACTCACATTCATCACACAGTTACATGAATGGTTAAATTTTCAAAACTACATGTTATAATTATTTCAAAATCTCTCAACTGGGAAAAAAGACATCAGGAATAATTCTTACTTGGTGTCCCTGTGAATATCTAGAAATATTTGAATTACTGAAAAAAAAAAGTGTATAAAATCAAATATTTTGTTATTGGTTATACTGTTTCCAGAATCATTGAGCATAAACACTTGGTTCAAATAAAAGTATAGGGCTTCTTGTTACACTTATTTAACATCTAATATCTAACTCATAATACTAATAATTCCTCTTTTTATTGGAATTGCCCAGTTGTTTAGGGTCTTTTGTGGTTCCATACAAATTTCAGTAATTTTGCTCTATTTCATTGAAGAATTCCATTAAAACTTTGCTAGAGATTGCATTGGATCTATAAATTGCTTTGGGAAAGATGACTATTTTAACAATGTTAATTATTCTAATCTATGAAAAGGAATTATTTTTCCATTTCTTTGTTTCTTCTTTTATTTATTTTAGCAATGTCTTATAGCTTTATTATACAGGTTTTCACCTCCTTTGTCAAGTTTATATTTAGTAATTGAATTTTTGTTGTTTTTTTGGGACACTCGCCTGCAGCTGGGGGATGAACCGGTGCTGCAGAGGCTGCAGGCAGCCTCGCAGCCCAGCGCTCAACTACTGAGCCACCAGGGGAGGCCCTTTAGTAACTGAATTTTTGGATGCATTTGTAAATGGGATTTTTTTGTTTGTTTGTTTCTCTTTTGCCTGTAAGAATACAGTAGAGTTTTGTATATTAATTTTGTAATCTGCTCTTCACTGTATCAATTTATTATTTCTAACAGTTATTTTAGTGAAGTCCTCAGCATACCATTGTAAGTTCTTTCAGTGAATGACTTACAGCATATATCATTATATGCTATGAGTGAAGTCCTTATAGTGAAGTCCTTAGAGCATATATTATGTCATCTGCAAATAATTTTAGTTTTGCTTCTTTCCCAATGTGAATTCCTTTTATTTCATTTTCTTGCCAAATTGCTCTAACTTGGACTTACAGTACTATGTTAAATAGTAGGGTGACAGTGGGCATCCTGTACTTAAAGGAAAACTTCCAGTTTTTCAAAATTGAATATGATATTTGCTGTGGGTTTGGCAAATATGATCTTTATTATTTTGAAGGATGTTCTTTCTATAATATTTTGAGAGCTTTTATCATAAATTAATGTTAAATCTTCAACTATAATAGGAAGCCATAGTAGTCAAAACAGTTTGGTATTGGAATAAAGTACATGCAGACTAGTGGAAAAGTACTGAGAGCCAGAAACAAATCCACACGTAAAATGGCCACACTTAATTTACCACAAAGAAGTCAATCATAATAAATGGAGAATGGGAAGTCTCTCCAAAAACAATTTTGAGAAAATAGCACTTTTACATGTGAAAAAATAAAATTATTCCACTGACTCTTTTTACACACAAAAATTAACTCAAAATGGATTGCTTAATCTGTTGGATATAAGAACTGAATACATAAAATCCATAGAAGTAAACAAAGGCAAAATACTCCATGACATTGGCTTTAAAGATACCACTGATTTTTTACTCCCACAGCAATGAAATCAAAATTATATATGAATACACCAAACTAACAAATTCCTGCACAGAAATCATGACATCCTACTGAACTGGAGAAAATATTTGTACATCATACATCTGAGAAAGTGCTAATCACCAAAATCTAGACATATAACCTAATTTAAAAAATGGATAGAAGTGATACAGATTCTTCTCCAAAGAAGACATGGAGATGCCAACAGGCACAGGAAAAAATACTAATCATTACTTATCATCATGGAAATGCAAATAAAAACTATAGTGAAATACCACATCACACATAGAGAATGATCCACAACAACAAAAACATATACAACATCTGCTCATGAGGGTGTGGAAAAAAGAGAGTCCTCATGTAATGTTGGAGTAGACTATGGAAAATAACATAGATATTTCTCAAAGTATTAAAAATGGAACTAACATATGATCCAGCAATTCCATTCCTAGGCATGTACCTGAAGAATATTAAAACACTAATTTGAAGGAGTATATGTCCTCTATGTTAATGGTAGCACTATTCACAATAGCCAAGAAAACAGTTGATGTGCCCAAATACAGAAGAGTGCATTAAGAAGATGTTGCATATATATGCGGTAGAATACTACTCAACTATTATTTGTTTTAAGATTTATTTATTTATTTATTTATACAAGCACTGGGTACAGTCAGAAGCACAGGAGGGTGAGAGAATTCACCAGAGCGGGGAACAGAACAGGCAGACTGACAAAATACACTGCTGAGGGGAGCAGTGGGCACGGCAGGAGAGGTCTGTCGCGCCATGTGGGACCCTCTCGGGGGGCTGGGGATCGAACCAGCACTTCAGAGGCTGTGGGCAGCTTCGCAGACCAGCGCTCAACTGCTGCGCCACAGGGGGAGGCCCTCAACTATTATATTTATATGTATACATATGTGTGTGTATATATAGCATTAACTCCAGTATAGAATGAGACAAAATAAAGAAACTAATAATCAAATGCACACTTTAGGCACAATGAACCTTAGTTGAATTTTAATTTCACCACATATTTATTTTCTGTAGTTCAATAGGGCAGCACATGATACATTTAAACTTTGGAGGGTCCCCTTTTTATTTAAAAAAATTGCAAGAGAATTAATGTCTATAAGTGATTATTTCACAGACATGTTTTATTATATAATAAACGTATAAGAACTTTACAAATGAAATGCATTTTTTGGTAAAATGATAAATGTATTATTAGCAAACTCTTACAAAGAACTTATTTCTAAAATTCTCATAGGTGAATTAATTTTGGGGAAAAAAAGACCTATTTTTTATTGTGTTTGTAACTAAAATAGGAATATCAACTTAGTTATTGGTAATCATTCGTCAAATGAGAAATAAATATTGAAACTGCTTCCACCTGTAATTTCATACAACTGTTTGTTAATGCTAAATGACATTCATATCTTATATTTCCATGTATATGACGAAGCTCTTATATTTCCATGTATATGTTTAAATTTGGTGACTTTAATTAGGTTTTCCACGAAGCTGCCAGAAATGTGAAATGATTCTTAACCTTCATACAAATATTAATGAGTTAAAATTGCACAGGATGTTGCTGTACATGAATAATGTACATTATTCATGCACAGCAATATGTTTTTTAACAATAAAGAACTCTCTGACACCTGGGCAGCTGGATTTTATTTCCAGTTCTGACACTAGCATGGATAAAAATAAATTTGATGACATGACTCCTAAGTGTTAAATTTTCATATGTGATTTGTACACAGATCAACTTCAGACTAAGAATTGTGTATGCTTTTTATTCAAGTGAAATTTGTTTTTGTTCTCAAAAGAAATTAAGTGGCTCAATGATTAGTTTGATATAAATTCAAATATATAAAACAGCTATTTCAAAACAAACTTTTGTTTCTTATGAGAAATGTAGACATTTTTCAGACTCAAAGAAAAAAATTTGTTTTTGCATTTGCTTCAGGTGTTGATGAGCAGCCTCACCTCAGGTGTTATTATAAAATGCTATATCTGGTTTAGGGCACACTCTATGCAAGTTCATGTAAAAACAGCTCTGAATAAGGTAGATTTGATGCCACCCATCACAGGCCTAGAAGTTAACAAAGGGGTGCAAAAAAGTAGAGAAAATAATTATAGTTTGATGGTGTATGAAAATGTTAATAATGCCATGTACTAAGGGAACATACAAAAGAACAAGCTAACATGGAATTAAAAACTCAAGATAAATTTTCAGAGATGAAAATAAATCAAAATCAGTAAATACTTGATACAATTGGACCATTTAGATAGATATTAGCAAAATTGTTCATACTTGTTACTACACAATGTTTTAATTTGATCTCAATGGCACTTTTCTTTCAGAACCAAATCTTGAAGTAATGACTATCACATTTATTAAATGGTTTAACAAAGAATAAGCAATTACCATGAATTACTATTTTATGTTTCATAGTACACTTCTTTAGTAATATGTGATTGTTTGACTTTTATATATGTTTTCATATACCCATTTAGGTTATGAGTTTCTGGAACTGGATATAATATGTATTATTCATGTTTCTTTCCCAGTACTTAAAAAAACCACGCTTTATTTATCAGGAATGCAAAAATGTCTATTATCCAAGTAGTCATATTCACAGTAAAACAAGCTGTTGACAAAGTAAACTCTGTGGATTTTTTTTTCCTTAAAGTTTTTCTTTGTTCTTTGGAAATTAATTACTTATGATCTCTCTATTGTTGTTTACTTTTTTTGCAGGTGTTTCTAACACCTTTCTTTTTTTAAGTTATAAATGAGTTTATGAAAAACAAGTAAGAAGTAAAAAAGTTTAAAAGTTAACGTCAAAAGATACCCTCTATCTAACACCTTTCATTCTGTTTTTCTCTCTCTGTAAAAACAGGATCAATTTGTATGACTAACTTATTATTTTGGTGTAAGAATAACAGTGTCTTATTTTGGATAAATTAAAATTCAATCACACACAAATATTTTAGCACATCATGTTTTCATTTGTGGTGTGAATATTTTAAAACCTGCCACAAAGTAACATCTAACATTTGTAAATTAGTTGTTATAGAATTAAACTCTTTTATCTGTCATATTGTTATTCTTGTTAATCCTAACAGAACTAAAGCAAACTTAATAGTTTTATAATTCAGTTAAATACATAGAATCTAATGAACCAGATTCTACAATCAATAAATTCATAAAAGTATGCAATTTAATCAAATTTGTATGTAATATTAAAGAGACAATTGAGAGTTAATTGACTGAATCAAAACTTACTATTTCTATATTACTTTTTAGACTTGCTATTGCTTTTTGGTTATTCTCATCCTAATAGACAATGTTACTGGTTTTGCCCAGGTTATTCAGTTTCCCTTTGAACTTGAAAGAAGTTGAAAGGAAATGAAATAAAATAACAAATAGGAGAGAACGCTTGCAATTAGTGAGAACAACAGTTAACATTGACCTGAAAAAACAAATGTAAGAAAAAAGTCTACATTTTTTAGCTTACAACACAATGACTGAAGAATAAAAATTAATTTGTGTACTATATGCCAGCACAGAAGTAGAACATTAAATGTATAATCTGAGTCTCCAACAAAAAACAAAGAAAACAATCCTGTCAAAAAATGGGCAGAAGGGCTAAAAAGAAACTTATCTAAAGAGGAAATGCAAATGGCCAACAGGCATATGAAAAAATGTTCAACATCACTTGTAATCAGGGAAATGCAAATTAAAACTACAATGAGATACCATCTTACACCAGTGAGAATGGCACATATTTAAAAAACTAGCAACAACAAATGTTGGCGAGGTTGTGGAAAAAAGGAACTCTGCTGCACTGTTGGAGGGAGTGCAAACTGGTCCAACCACTATGGAGAGCTGTGTGGAGATTTCTGGACCTACTAAACATAGAGCTTCCATATGATCCAGCAATTCCACTCCTAGGTATTTACCCAAAGGACACAGAAACATCAGTTCCAAAGAGCACCTGCACCCCTATGTTTATAGCAGCACTGTTTACAATAGCTAAGCTTTGGAAACAACCCATATGCCCAAAAATAGATGACTGGATCAAGAAGATGTGGTACATATACACCATGGAATATTACTCAGCATTCAAAAAAGATAAACACATGCAATTTGCAGCAACATGGATGGAGCTGGAAGGATAATGCTCAGCGAAATAAGCCAGAAAGAAAAAGAATAATACCAGATGGCCTCACTCATAGCAGGAATCTAGAAAACTTAAATAAGGGACCAGAAAAAAGAATAACTATAAGAAAGAAAATATCAAAATCAACAAACAATTATGAACCAGAGACACTCTATAGGGGGTGGGGGGCAGGGAAAGGAGGGCTTGGGTCAAAATAAGGGGGTTGTAATTGTATGGGGAATATAAAAATAAAATTTAAATAAAAATAAATAAAAAAATAAATGTATAATGTGAGTCTCAAAATCAGGGGCAGAGGTTTCATTTATTTTTTATCAACATAATCATCATCATCATCATCATCATGTGCAGCTTCAATGCCTAATATAATATACACAGAACTATTTGTTATTCAGTTATTATCACTTCTTATTCAGAATATGATGAAATTGTAGTTGCTATCTCAAATTAAAGGTGAAGAAACTGAGATTGAAAGAAAAAAAACTTACCCTCTATGATGCCCATAGCTGAAAACCTAAGGAGCCTGCGTTCTTTAAAACACAACACTTTTGCTTGTGTCTCTTTTCAGTATGCTACACTTCCTTTTTTGGGGGGTGGGGTAGGGAAACAGAAGGTCTTGGTGTTACGAAATTGAAACCCATCATAGCTCCTCTAGCCTTTACTACATAAGTGATGAGGTCCACTGAAAGTGACAACAGGTTATTTATTAGTATATCTCTGACAAACAAACATTGGTAAATAAAGATGTTTTGAGACAATTCTTTTTAAGTTATTTCAAAGGGTAGATAACCATAGAAAAAACTGTTACCATTAAATATTATATGTCCTACTTAACTCATGCTCCTCATGCATTAGGGTCATCTGAGTTTACTTCAGTAATTTAAGTTACTATAGTGCTATGAGTGAGAAGCATTCTTCCCAGGGATGTTTCAGAATACACCCATATATCATCCTGATAATATAGTTACCAAGAACAACCCTACTCTGAAATACTTTAAAAGTTCTCTGAAATCATCACAATTTTTTTCTTTTTCTTTTAAAAGTCATGTTTTTATTAATATGTTTGTGTTTTAGATTATCATATGCTCTTTGTCATTTAGGTCAATTTTATGTAAAGTACTTATAATTTACTTGTAGATTCTCTATTTTTTTAAGTGATTTATATTATTTTACTTAACTCTTAAGAAATTGGACAGTTCCAGTCTCCTATTAACTCTCATTTTTCAATGACATTACTAGTATTAAAATAAAAACTTTCTATTTCTCACTAGGACCTACATAACCTGGCCTCAATTACTATTTATCATTATTATTATTTTCTAAATGTCATTATGAATATACTATTACAGAAAAGTAAGTACTTGTCAAGAGTGAAAATAGCAGCATATTTAACATATAATTACATAAAGAATATGAAAAATACCACAATGAGACTTATTCATAAGTATGGTCCATATCAAAAAAAAAAAAAAAGCTGCTGGTGAGGGTGTAGAGAAAAAGGAACTGCACTTTTGGTGGAAACGTAGATTTGTCCAGTAGTAAGGAAAGAAGTTTGGGGATTCCTCAAGAGACTAAAAATTGATGTACCGTATGACTCAGCAACTCCACTCCTAAGCATCTATCTAAAGAGCACAAAAACACTAATATGAAAGGAAACCTACACTCCTGTGCTTACAGCAGCACTATTTACAATAGCCAATATATAGAAATGACCTAAATGCCCCAGAACAGATGAGTGGATAAAGAAGATGTGGTATATATACACAATGGAATACTACTCAGCAATCAAAAAAGGAGGTGGAAGGGAAGTGAGCTAGAAGGAGAAAGAGAAATACCCTATGGTTTCACTATGTGTATAATCCAAGGAAACCAAAGAAGCAAAGACAAACTGTAAGATTGACCCTTGATATCAGACAATATACCTGAGGTATTAAGGGGGGAAGGAAGAAAAGGAGGAAATAGAAAACAGTGGGAGAGGAGAGCACATTGGACTATGGTAGGGGACTATGGGTACTTTGGTGGTGCATAACTATGGTTACCACATCTGAGTGGAGAAATCCTATATTGTGAAAAAACAAACAAGGATGTTTAAAAGATGGACATTTTTTTAAAAAAATTATGAAAAATCAAAAAGAACAAATACATGCATGACATTAAATAAAACGCAGAATATATACAATAATGGATAAAGTAAATTAATTTAGATTGATATTCTCAAAAAAAATAATTAGCAGTGTATGCTTTCATGTGCAAGAAAAAGAATAGAACATTATTTGCAACAGATATATCTGAAAATAATCTAAAGATTTTACAAGTAATATGGGATTACACTCATATACTATAAGCATATCTCATCCATAGAATAATACACAGCCTCAAAAAGCATGAAGCAGAGAAAAATGTATGGGTAAGGGAAAATCTGTAAAACATTGTTTCTTAACAAAGAATTAATACTTATTTTTTAATTCTTAAAAAAGATTTAATTCTTTTTAATTCTTAAATAATTAATTCTTCTCCAAAGGAAACACACAGATAATCAAGAAGCACATGAGAAAATTTTGATTTCCACCTACTATCAGAAAGTGGGACGAGGACAAGGAGACAGGGTGTAAGCAGGGAATGAGTTTATGAGGGAGGATAAAATTTTTATTTATTAATAATTTGAAAATAGTACATAATGTTATTATTTTCAAACTCCCAATATACCCTTCAATATGAAGGTTTTTACTTAGTATAAAATAACTGTGAAATTCAACATATCTTTCTAAAATAGATTACAATAATTGACTTATAATATTTAGTCATATTATACCAAATTTATTTGGCCATTATATAGAGTCAGGATAAAAGGAGATAGCCCAATTTAAACACAAACCAAGAATGATGGTTTGAATTAGGTTTATAGCTGTTCATCCAAAGCCAGGAAATAGCCCATACAAAACCTGACTAACAAAGTAAGTCAAATGGATATGCTGCTAACATAAGATATGCAGCATTGATTTTGAGACTAGGTGGTGGATGATGAGACTGGCGTTGGAGAACAGACAATGTTGTTTTACTAAACTTAGTATAGAAGCATTTGCTCAACTGTTTCTGACAATGACATTGGAAGAAAAAAGGAACTTAAGATCTACATAGTTTGTGTGAAATGGTTTCAAAGCAATGTGCTGATTGATGAAACATGTTGTTCTTTGGAAAAAGAGGAACTCAGGACAAAATTAGTCATTGCAAGAGAATTGAGAGACAGTATGGAGAACTCTAAAATTCCAAAGTGGGTGAATTAGGAAATAGAATATTTTCTTAATACAGAGATGTAGTCATTAATACCCAACTCTAGGTCAAAAACAAGTTAAGGGTTTGTTAAGATTTAAGAATTGGTGACTACCATGAATTTCTTTTGACTATAGAAAATGCCCCTAGAAAAGAAATTAAGGGTGTGATCACAGTGCCACCTGATAAGGTCAAAGAGATTGTAATTAAATCTAACTAAAAGGTCATGGGCATAGAAGTACTCTCCCAAAACAAAGTTAAAGATAAGGAAGCCTGGGCTTCCCTGGTGGTGCAGGAGATTGAGCACTGCACTGTGAAGTTATCCACAGCCTCTGCAGCGTGAGTTTGATTCCGGCTGGCCAGGGAGAAACCCACATGGTGCAGCAGAACTCCCCTGTCTCGCTAGCTGCTCCCCTCAGCAGTGTATTTCATCAGTTTACCTGTTCTGTTCCCCGCTCTGTCTCTGGTGAATCCTCTCACCCTCCCGTGCATCTAGCCTGTATCCCGGTTCTTGTATAAATAAAAAAATCTTAAAAAAAATAGATAAGGAAGCCTGTATCTTACTGTATCTTATTGAAGAATAGTTGTATGCCAATATAAGCCTTCACTTGCAAATGATTAGCTTTATATACTGATTCATGTTAGTCATTTAACTTAGATACAGTGAAGTTTCATTAATAGATGGAGATGTGACAGTTATAACATGAATGGTCCCCCACCTTTCAATATCATGGTCACTACTACTTATCTTTTACCCAGAGTAAATGCTATTTCCTCAGTTGTTGGAAATATCCAGGTATTTATTCATTCAGTATTAAGGTAACATTGGTAACAATATTGTATATGACTTAGAGGTAGAAGAATCACACTCTGTTACTATATGTTATCACACCACATCCACTATCACCACAAACCAAAAGTTCTGATAGAATCACAAATGACCCCAAATGACCTAAGCAGTACTGGAAAAAAAATAGTATTATACTCTCAGAATTCAAGCTATACTGAAAAGCTATAATAATCAAAATAGTATGCTGCAGGAACATAGACCAATTGAATAGAATTCAGACTCCAAAAATATATTCACAAATATGTGGACAGTTAATCCATGATAAAGGAGACAAATAGTACTCACTGGAGGAAAAAAAAACACCATTTCTTCAATAAACGGTGTTGGAAAACTGGACAGCCACATGCAAAGAATTGAAACTAGACTATTTCATACCTACACAAAAATTAAACTCAAAATGTATTAAAGATTTGGATACACAACCTGAAACCACAAAGCACACAGAAGAAAACTTCAGCACAACACTCCATAGTTTTTAGTGATATATCTGTGGATTTATCTACAACAGCAAGATAATGTAAACAATTGTGACTACATCAAAATAAAAAGCTCTGAACAGTGAAATAAACTATATCTAAACAAAAATATTGCCCATTGATTAAGAAAATGTTTGCACACTGTAATTCTGAGAAAATATTTGCACACTGTAATAAGATCTGCAAAGACATCATACAACTCAAACAATAACCAAACACAAAGAACTCAATCAGTAAGTGGGCAGAAGAGCTAAGTAGGAACTCTTAAAAAAAACATCTAGATGGCTAACAACACAAGAAAAAATGTTTATCATCCTTTATCCTCAGGGAAAGGAAAATCAGTATCATAATGAGTTTCACCACACTCCTGTGAGAATTGCCCATGCCAAAACAACAAAAACTGTGAGTTTTGGTGAGCATGTGGAAATAAAGGAACCCTGAACATTGGTGGGTGGGAATGTAGACTTGTTCTGTCCCTATGGAAAAGAACATGGAGAGTTCTAAAAATATTAAAAATAAATTTACAAAAATAAATACATAAATACATAAATTTACCATATGTTCACCAATTCTGCTCCTAGGAATATATATGAATAATGCAAACCTACTTATCTGAAGGGATATATGCCCTCCTATGTTCATTGCAGCACTATTTACAATACCCAAGCTATGGAAATAACTTAAGGGCCCAAAGAAACACGAGTGGTTTAGGAAGATGTGAGATACACAAACACGAGCACACACTCACACACAGATACTATCCAGTTTGTTAAAAAAAAAAAAACACAGCAACAACAATCTCTTGCCTTTTTGACAACATGGATAAAGAGAATAGTGCTAAGCAAAGGGATTCCCAAGGAGAAAGACAATTACCATATGGTGTTACTTATGTGAAATATAGAGTAAAAAAACAAAGATCAGTTAAAACCAAGCAAGTCTTTAAAAAAAAAAAATGTTTTTCTTCATCTTTCTCCCTTTATGTCCTCCTTGGTGCTCTAATTAGAAACAATTTGTGAAATTCTGGATCCATGATTAGTGTATTTTTTCTTTCTTCCTATCTCTTATTCTGTTTCTGTCATCCAGACTTTCCATCACATTAACATTACTTCAGCTCTGTGCACATTATTTTTAGACAATTGTATTCATTTTGGTAACATTTTATTTCATTTTCTAAGCTTCTATTTTGAAACATGAGTGCATGTAAAGATTCATTTTAAATCTTCATAATAAACCACATGAGCATTAAAAATGAGAGTTTAAAATCTGGGGAAATGATCTGACATGTTAATGCTCTATGCATTTTATACATATGGATTTACAAATCACTGGAACCTTTAACATTAAGCTAATTATTTAATATTAATATTTGATTTTTGTGATTGTGATATTAACATTTAAATAAATCACTGATCTTAATGCTTTACTCAAATGGTATTTTCTCATTTCATTTTTCTCATATTTCATTTTTATTATATTTCAGCAATTTTAATATCAGATTCATGTCAAGTATTAAATCTCAGTGTTAGAATTCAATATTCTGATTCTTTACATAGAATAAAAACAGTAACAGCAACACAAAGTACACACACTTTAAGGAATTCAAAAAACTATTAGTGAAAAAAGGCAGAATTTGTTCTCATCTCCATAATGCTAAAATGGAAGGTAATTATGCTGGAATTTTGTCATAGATAGCATCTGGGAGTGTTTTAGAAATGTATAATTTCAGGCCTCACTTCATATTTAGTAAATCAGAAGTTTAAAGCATGATTCATTTGTACAATAAAGTTTGAGTCGCCTTATGCTAAAGAACTCTTTAAAACATTTTCTTTTGATCAAAGTATTCTGAGATGGAGAAATTTGATATGACTTTTTATTTCTTTTTTAGAAATATATCAGATTTCTAATGCTGCATAGCAAACCTGTCCAAAATTCAATCCCTTGATACATTTATCATCTAAATTTTACGTAGATATTAACCTATATCAATCTATACAAATTTATAGAGATTTCATCATTTCTGAATAATTTACTTAATCATTATCATCACATGGTCTGAAGGTTATCTAGGAAGTTATTTGGCTAGACTCATTCATTCTTTTTATAGTCAATTGGTGGGATAACTGGGCTGGGTCGGTCTGTGATGGCCTTCTCTGAAATATATACCTCAGCTTGTTATCAACCTTAATTTTAGTGGAAAAAAGCCTATGAACATGATAAATATAGCTTTCTATTTTATAAGGAAGTCACAACACTAGTGGTCAACAAATAAAAATACAATTTTAGTATTATAGAAATGAGAATGAATTCTGCCATTCTTGGCCAATAGTTTTTTATCCCTTAATGTGTGTATTGTGTGTGTGTTGCTATTATTGCTCCTTTCATTCTATGTGAATAATAATCAATTCATTAAAAGAAATTATCTAAAAACAGTGAGATATAATCCTCGGCATGGCTTCCTCTGGTGGCTATTTCTTAAATGACTGGGACACTCTAATTTTTCTCTAGTCCACTAACATAGTGACCAGACTTCTTCATTTGGTAATAGTTACAGCTTTCCAAGTTCAGCAAGAGTATAAATTGCAGGCAAAAGCTATTCAAGTCTCCACATGCATCACATATGCTATTGGTCTACTGCCCAAACCCAAATTCAGTGCAAGAGGATAAACAGAGAGGTATTAATACATGGAGGAAATAATTGACTGCAAAAATCCTATAATACACTACACAACACAATCATTCAAAAAACAGAATTCATATTTGTAAAGTTGAGAAGAAAGTCTTGGAATGAATCCTGTTTTATAACCTCCTGAAAAATGTCTCTGTTGATTAAAAATTAAGGGAAAAATAGGTTACCTCATTACATTCACAACACCTAAAGCTGCTGTTTATCTCACCTTTATGCTCTGGAATTCATGGGATGACAGACCCTAAGGGAGAACCCAATACAAGTGTAAGTGCACATGGTGTCTTTCTTATTACCTTCACACCTAGTTACAGACTGTCAGCAGCAACCTGTGCTGCTCTCTGAAGAGAGACTTCATTGCTCATACTGAGTCCTGTCACAGGCCAGCTTTGCTTCCTTATGACTGCTTGTTACCAACCTTTACATGTGGAGGGAAAAAAAAAACCTACAAACATATTAAATAACATAACTTTCTATTTTACAAGTAAACCATAACACTAGTGGTCAACAAATAAAAAATTCAGCCTGTATCTGAATAAGAGGATATATCATCAAACACAAAGTTCAAAATCTATAGGCACAAAATATTCCAATGTAACTTATTTCTTTTACCCTGGTTGTCATTTTATCCATTGAAGGCTTAACACACACACACACACACACACACACACACACATTCTCTCTCTCTCTCTCTCTCTCTCTCTCTCTCTCTCTCTCTCTCTCTCACTCCTCTCTTCCTCTATGTTGTCTTATGGCCACATCAGAAACCACATCGATGGGAAAGAGAATAATAGCAAAAAACATAGGACCATTTACTTTCAGCTTTAGGGTACACACAACTCTTCCTCTAGGCCTACCAGGTCGTAATTATGAATTGGCACAATGCCTGCCCATGCCATCTGCTGTAGCAAAATATCCCATAAGTAAACTAAACTCAGCATTGTCAACTCTGAATATACAAGATTTCTCAGCCTAGGAACAAGTCAAAGAGACACCCGCTAACATTCAGCTAAAAGCCACCTGCTATCGAGAGGCTGAAACACATGATCAAATATATATATATATATATATACATATATATGAGAAGATAATAATTACTTTCATATATTTAATGTTTTTCAAGATCTTTTATGACATCTGAGGTCACAGTCATCATTTCATCCTGCTTCTGGTCTTTCTGTTTAAATGATATCCTGAAGATGTAGTGCCACATAGATGTCAAGCTAGCTATTGTTCTCTGCAAAAAATAAAAATTTACAATAAGATTTTGTTACTTATTAACTAAATTAAGATATCTAAATAACACTGCAGAATAAAAACATTCTAATTTTATATAATTCTCCATGCTTTTTATCCTGCCATCTTTTTGTACTACATTAATAGAGCTCTAAGATGGAAAGTTTTCCTCTATTTCATATTGATATACAGTATATATTTGCCTTTTTACTTTCCCTTAACCTAAAGGAATTTAGAAAACTGGCATCAGGAAACAGGTTAAAGTAACTAAGCTACACTGTTTTACTCTAGTCTGTTCAGACACATACTTTCCAAATATTTACATATGAAGATGTGCAATAAATGAGTTAGGACATGTAAACTCAATTTTTTAATCAATATTTACTTTCCTTTATCTTCTACTTTTGAATTTTCAGATCAGTAGTTCTCAGATGTAAGAATAGCATGCACTATTCTAGCTGTTGGAGATACTCCAGTGAACAGAACAAAGTTCTTGCTGTCATAAGAGTTTATGCTAATGAGCCACACATCCAGATTTTCTAATTCAGTGGTTTGGGAAAAACACAAATTAGTTATTTAGTTATTTAGTTACTTAGTTATTTAGTTATTCAGAACAACGGAGAGCTATTTAATGGCAAAATGTGAATAGCTAAGAGAAAACAACCATTTAAATCCAGGATTTCTAAGGAATGAAATAGTGCTTGACTGGAGAATGGAATGTTTCAAAGTTTACTAGAAAGGAACTATATTATGATCTAGTTGTGTCAACCTTCTGTCGACAAAGAATTGCTTATGGGAATATTTCTTGTTAAGATAAACTTTTCTTACTTACAGTAATAAAGAAATTTTCTGTCTCACTTTTAGTATGTTTTACTAATAATACTTTTTTTAAATAGACAAGTTTTGCTTTTTGTAAAATCACATCACCTAGATTTATGTCTTTTTCACAGCTGTTTGAAAATGAAAAATAAATAAATATGAGATAATGACAATTTTCTCCTGGGTTTTCTTCCTCACTGATCTCTGAAAAACAATACTATTACTAAATTTAATTTCAAGAAAGTTTTAATTATTCAATAAAGACTGTAGAGGAGAAAAAAAGAGGGCATGCACATGCACACACACACAAAGTATACTGACGTGGTTCAGATATCTTACATTCCATAGAATTATTGTCATTTTATTTTTATTGGATTTGGTCATATAAATGATGAATTAAATTCTATATAATAATTCATAGAGGAAATCTATTAAATAATTGAAGTATTTATTAAGATGCAATTTGTAAAGGCATTATTTAGATGGATAAGTTTATATTTAATAACCACAATGGAAAAAATCTTACCTGAGTTAAGTACAAACAAAAATATAACTTTTCTTGGAAAAGTGAGTCTGTTAGGCACCAAAGACATTGAAGAAATTTTTACTAAGTTTTCCCTTTCAATTTTATAAACTTGCTTCATGTTTTCTGTAACACTAAGCATATACTGCTCTATGTCACATTAAGAAGGTCAATTAAAAAAAAAAAAAAAAACTCTGCAGAGCAGCAGTTGAGCATTGGGCTGCGAAGAAGCTGCCTGCAGCCTCTGCAGCGCCGGTTCAATGCCTGGCTGCCAGAGAGGGTCCCACATGGTGCACAGACCTCTCCTGCCGCACCTGCGGCTCCCCTCAGCAGTGCACCTTGTCAGTCTGCCTATTCTGTTCCCCGCTCTGGCTCTGGTGAATTCTCTCACCCTCCCCTGCTTCTGACTGTATCCAGTGCTTGTATAAATAAATAAATCTTTACAAAAAATTTAAAAATTTAGGGGCCTCCCCGGTGGCGCAGCAGTTGAGTACCGCACTGCGAAGCTGTCTGCAGCCTCTGCAGTGCCGGTTCGATTCCCTGCCGGCCAGGGAGACCCCCACATGGCGCAGCAGACCTCTCCTGCCTCGCCTGCTGCTCTCCTGCTTCACCCTCATCAGTGTCTTCAGTCCGTCTTCCTGTTCTGATCCCCACTCTGGCTCTGGTGAATTCTCTCACCCTCCTGCGCTTCAGACCTATACCCCAGTTCTTGTATGAATAAATAAATCTTCAAAAATTTTTTTTTTAATTTTAAAAAATTAAAAAAAATCTAAGGGCCTCCCCTGGTGGCACAGGCAGTTGAGCGCTATGCTGTGAAGCTGTCTACAGCCTCTGCAGCTCTGGATCGATGCTGGCAGGCGAGGGTCCCACATAGAGTGGCAGACATCCCTGTCTTGCCTGCTACTCTCCTCAGCAGTGTATTTCGTCAGTCTGCCTGTTCTTTCCCCATTCTGTCTCTGGTGAATCCTCTCACATTCCCATGCATCTGGCCTGTACCCTGGTTCTTGTATAAAATAAATAAATCTTAAAAAAAAAAACTAAAATCCTAATTTTCAAGTAATTTCTCAGAAATTTTAGAATTTCCTATTTCAAAGAATATAGTTTTGAATTTTTTAGAGAATATTCCTGGATTTATTTTGCCTGGTATTGTCTTATTTTTTTTCATGCATTCCACTAAACATTTGGGGGATCATTATTTAACATACTATTTAATTAGTTTTATTAAGGTATGAATATAAAAATAACAAAAGGCCAAAACAGCGGTAGTTTTGGAAGACAGTGTTTTATATTTCTGTTATATAAACATCCAAATAGGTTCTTCCAGCTGGTATGAGACTCTGCAATTTTAGGAAATCATCCTACTACTATTTTGTACTCTGCAAACTAGCAAGGAGACTGAGAAATTTAACATTTATTTTAAAAAGGAATGATCTCAGCTCCAATTGGAGTGTTCTGAGGAAATAAAGCAAGAATTTATATGGTGGTTCAAATAGCAATGTTTATCCATTTGTCACTTGATCACTCAAAAATCCATATGAATCCTCGCCTCACAGTTCCTTAGTGATTCATATAGAAATTATAACTCAGTCACACTCCAGAATATTGGGATGCTGCCTAGTCCTCTCCATCAGGTCTACATGTGGAATTTATATTCCATTATTCTATAAAATACAGGGCAATTCATCTGCCCAACACACTCGATACAGACGGTTTCAAGAGAAAACACAACCACAGCATTTGGCAAAGGGAAGATGAGAAAACAAAGTAGTCCTCTGGGAAGCAATTGTGATTATTTATTTTTCTAGAAAATCCCTTGACTAATACATTTAGCTGTCCTCATAAGAATGTATACATTTGTCTGTTGTTTTCTATGAATGCAGGTGCACCTTCTTCTGCCCTCATACGCCATGATTACATAAGCAAGAGCTCAGTGGGGTACCTTCCCATCATCAGGGCTGCCCAGCTTTTGTAGCATAGGGGCTGCTGATATACGGTTGGAAGACTAGGAAGTTACTTTATGGATAAGAGAACACAGATTTTTGTAGGCTAAGATTGTGGCTCCTTTGTCAATACCATGCTTTACAGTACATTTCCTCTTTGTCAGCTCATGTGCAAGTATATCAAAGAGCTCATTTAGTAATAATTTTAAGGTCTGATTTTTTTGTCTTACTTTTTTGGTTACTATTTTCCAACTCTATTCCCTTCTCCAAATTGTTGTTACATTTCTTGGTGCTATGTGAAATGAGAAAACTTGAACAGAAGATGACAATATCTTAATTCTAATCTTTGCTCTTGAGTTAACTTTCATTGTTTGACAGAGCATTTTAAGAGAAAGAGGATGCTTCAGTGCCAGTGTCACACATGCCAGTGTCAGAGCGAGATAATAAAGTTGCTGATATTTCTGTCCTGCTGTGCACCAGATCATCTCACCACTGGTCAAATTAAGACACAGTGTCAAAGGCCACCGTCTATTCACCTTCCTGATCATTTCTCTTTTCCCTTCTATCTCTTCTAGTTCACTGACAAATAGTATGAGTTCAGTTCTCTCATAGCATTTTGCTGAAAGTGACTGGAAGCAGCTTACTAAATACAAAAATCTAAATTATTTTTAAATAAGCTCAACTTCATCAATAGTATCCATTAACCATTCTTTAAAAGAGTTGCATTTAGCCAAATGTTGTATAAAACTATCAAAATGGTCATCAGTTTCCACAGCATAATTTGAGTTTTCACCAATTACTCTCCACAAGTCAGTGCATCATGTTTTGTCTTATTTGTGTTAATATCTCTAAAATACCATATCAGCTATAAATAACTGATTATATCAGATACCAATATTGATTATGATTAGGTCTAAAAAATTCATGCCAGAAAATCCTGTTTGCTTTTCCAAGAAAATTTCATAATTATTTCTTCAGCAGTGACAAGATGACTCTCTAAAAATTCAACTGTTTATAGTGATATGGAGTATATTTTTGGTTTTTTGTTTTTTTTAAAGAAAGATTTATTTATTTATATATACAAGCACTGGGTAGAGTCAGAAGCGTGAGAGGGTGAGAGAATTCACCAGAGCCAGAGCAGGGAGCAGAACAGGCAGACTGATGAAGTACACTGCTGAGGGGAGCAGCAGGTGGCAGGAGAGGTCAGCACACCATGTGGGACCCTTGCCTGGTGGCCGGGGATCAAACCAGCGCTGCAGAGGCTGCGGGCAGCTTCGCAACCCAGCGCTCTACCGCTGCGCCACTGGGGAGGCCCTGGAGTATATTTTTGGTTGACACAACCTTGGTACTACCGGCATGTAGTGGGCAAAGGTCAGGGATGATTCTAATAATCCACTGACAGCCCTTCTTCCATATATCCACTGCCTTCCCCAACATATATTTAATTCTGTCACCCAAGATATCAATAGTGCTGAAGCTAAGATGCTGTGATTAAGCAAGATTTCCTGTTTTACTCTTTCTAATAGCTATTCTGTTTCCCTCTTTCTGTGTCCCATTTCTCTTCCTTTCTACCTGCCCCCTCTTAAAAGTTTGTATTAATTGATATTAAGATTGCTATACTTCAAGTTATAACATTTTAAGGTAGAACAAAGGTGAACATATGCAAATGGAAATTAAGATCTAAAATAGCAAAAGCAAAATAAGAGATAATCAACAGTGTAATTCAATGTGGGTCTTTCTGAATGAGCACATATGAACAGATTGGAAGCCATTACCACTAGAACTGAAGATAAAGATTGACAGCTTCAAAAGTCAGAGATGTCCAGACACAAGGGTTGACGAATCTTTGTAGGAATCGCAATTCTAGTCTGGTAGTAGTCAGGAACCAAAGGAACCATTTCAGCTGATAATTTTCATATTCAAGTATGTTTTAAAGCCACTTGTGTTTTTGATGATAGTAAAATTAAGAGGATCAATGGCAAAAGGCAGATCATGTGTTTTCATATTTCCCTTATTATTACATATTTAATTTTCCATGCATTTAGAAAGCTTTTTTTAAATAAAAATATTCTTTTACCAAAGCCCATTCATTAGAGAATTTTAAGTCAATGTAAATTCCTCCTAAGGTTTGTCACATCTTCATTAAAATCAACACCACCATTTAAATATTTCAAGGGCCACCTGGTGGCCTAGGAGTTAAGTCTCAGTGCTTTCACCACTACATACTGATTTCACTCTCACCCACTGCACCTCTGGCCTACACCCCAATTCTATGCAAAAAATAAATAAAACTTAAAAAATTAAAATTAATTAATAAATATTTCAGACCTTAAGACAAAATAAACTTGTTCTCTTTGGCATGATGAGTCCTGCCTGACATATTCAAGAGTATATATAGCTCATTAAAGACAATGAACTATATTAAATTACCCTGTGTATGTTGAGTTATTATATAAGTTTCTGCAATTATCACAGTCTAAAATAATTATTGATAATGATTTTTGAAAAGTAATTGAAATTTGGTTCCAAAAATTTGTTCAGATGTACCTTTAAAGAAATTCTACTCCTGCATCCAAAGGAATTAGCATTATTTTTACAGCCAGCATACATAGAATTATTAAATGTGAATTGCTAACATTACAGAAAGGTCAATCATTTAGAGCGCAAGAAAATATTTTTCCCATTGCTTACGATTCTCAGAGGTATATGTTCACATAAAAATGCAAAATACATGTCAAGTTTACATTTATAACCCACTTCCTTCAGAGAGAAAACAGTAATCATAAAAACATTTGGATACAGAATTAAATTTGTTACAGCTGAGATAGCTGGCTTCTTTAGAATTCACTCATTCACCTTTCACGTTTCATATATGAGAAAACAAAGCTTCACCCTTGAATATAAGATTAAATACAGATTTAAATAGAAACTTTACAATGGGTATTTTATATTGTTTTTGTAGACTTCATACTTTTTGCTTTATGCTAAAATATGGTGTTTTATATATAAAATAAAACTGATAGAATCAGCTAAATCTATATGAAGTATATGCTATTTCAGCAATTCTCCTTTAAGAAATTAATAGGACCCACAGGAAAAAAGATTAAGAAAAGCTCTTGTCCATCATTATGAAGGACATTTTCACTAATGACTCCCTTTTTAAAGAAAAAAAAATAGTAGAGGATCAATAATAGTAACATGTGAAACATTTTCTCAACAAAGTAATACAATCTGAAGTCAGTGATATAGAAGCATTTTTCAAAATAAATTTTGGTTAGAGAGTATTAAACACTTAGAATTGAATGATAGCACTCTATATTTTTACTTTTAAACACATGGACTTTTTCCCTTAATGGTAAATTTCTAGACATAAAATTTAGAAAATATGAAATGTTGATTAGCAATGAAAAAGAAAATTAAAATGGGGCCTCCCTGGTGGTGCAAGGGGTTAAGTCTCAGCACCATCAAGCTATCACCACCCACTGCAGTATGAGTTCAATCCCCAGCCAGAAAGCTAACCCAGACCTCTCCTGGTGCAGCGGACCTTTACTGTCTCTCCCACTGCTGCCCTTAGCAGAGTATTTCAGTAGATTTGCCTGTCCTTCTCCCAACTCTGTCTCTAGTGAATCCTCTCACCTCCTACGCCTCTGCCTACACCCTAGTTCTTGTATGCACAAATAAAAATGAATCTTTAAAAAAAAGAAAAATTTAAGAAAGTCAGAATATCAGGATTAGTACATAAAAAATGAGATAGTAAAGAGTAGAAATTAATGAAAATTGAAAAGGGAATAAATCAATATACAAAAGTAGGCTACCCTTTGGCAACTGTATATCAATATCACTGGAGTCTCTGGGAGACTGTTTAGAGCATATCTTAGACTTGAGTTTCAGTAAGTAAGAAAGCTGGTTTATTTACCCTTGAGTTGCCATTTGTCGACAGGTTCGGGGCTGTTGCCAGAGTCATTCACTCCAGACATTCCTGGACTTCCCCTTGCAGGCTGAGAGAATACATTTATGCTAGAAAAATCACAGAGTGTTGCAGTTGGAAAGGTGTGTACTGGAAAAATGTGGAGGAGGGGGAGGGGAGGGGGAGGAGGAGAAAAAGACAAAGAAATGAGGAGGGAGGGTTTTGATTTCTCTTTTATGGTTCAAAAAGCAGTTCCCTCACTGCTCAGTCCCATGGCAGTTCAATCACAGGGACAATAAGCATCTACCAAACATTAGCAAGAAAGTGTTGCTGTTTAGCTCTATAATCTTCTATAAAATATAATAAATATTCAGAGATATTTTATCTCTTGTCCACTGCCCTAATGTTACCAAGTTTTATCCATTTCAGATAAGAATCTTAGCATTGCTTCCTCAAGCACTACCCTTGGAAAAGAGTAAATCAATGCAATCTTATATAATGCCATTCATTCCAATTGTTTTCCTTAGAAGTCTATCATTTAATTGCAGCCTGCATGATCTATATAAATTATGGCAAAGTTTTCATAACTTTGTATATAAGAAATGCTGATTCAAATCCCTTTTTGACTATTCAAACACCTCCTCCTCCAGAGAATTTTGTGAACTATCTTTATTTCACATCTATATATATATATAAATTTATACACACATATATATATATATTTTTTGTGTGTGGGACCCTCGCCGGCGGCCAGGGAACGAACCAGCACTGCAGAGGCTGCGGGCAGCTTCGCAGCCCAGCACTCAACCGCTAAGCCACCAAGGGAGGCCCACATCTATATTTAAACTACTAGATTACCTTACATATTTTTGTGCCAGTGCCTCTGGTACACTACTAATTTCCTCATATATGGAAATGATAAAAACAGCATTTGCTTCCGGGAGTTATGGTGAGGTTTCACTTGGACAATCCTTAAGTATCCTGACACATACTAATGTGTTAAGATTTTCTGATATCATCTTTAATGTTATAGTTCTTTAAAGGTAAGTAATTACTCTTTATTTTAATTTGTATATTAATGCATAATTCACTGATGGTCACTGATGATGGTCACTGAATCAAATAATTATAGATTAAACATGAACAAATTTCAAATTAACCAAGAGAAGAAATACACAATAGGAAATGCATCAAATGCACCAATTTGGAGAGAGAAAATTATTTAACCTGATATGCCAATTCTTGTGTTTGTGCGACTTTAAAGATTCCTAACACTGTTTCATAATAAAAATTATCTTGATCTGCAACTTAAATCTGGCAAATTATTTTTTCCAGCATCAAATTTGTTAATATTCTATATAAAGTTGTTTTATAAACCTTTCTTTAATCTACTGTGCCTGCATTTAGTGACTCATTTTAAATATCAATGACAGCAGCATGAAAGCACTTTTCTTGATTCCTGAAACACTCAACAATAAATCATATCCTGTTGAGTTAACTTATTGTAGTCCATCTGTTGTAACATGCTACACAGCATCTTCATATTAATGTTAAAGAATTTCAGTATTTTGAAGTTAATGGTTCATACTATACATAGCCAATTACAAATCTAAATTGAGCAACTCATCATTAAACATTCACAATTTTATATATCTGTAAGACATGCATGTATGAGAAGTAAAAATAAATTACCACAAAAAGAAATACCTCAAACTAACTCATGGTTATTAACAATAGTGTACATATAAGCAAACAGTAAACCTTTTAAAATGTAGATAGTTACGAATGAAGCTATGAATGAGATGTACTTTTCAATATTCATTATTTGCATATATACTCATTTCTTAAAGCAATGTCATATTGACATATAATATTTATTAAAGTATGTGCATATGTACTGCAATTAACTTACAATATTATGTTTCCTCCATTTTCTCCACCATACTATTAGTGCTGAAATCCTACAATACTGGAAGTTTAGTATGAGAATCATTTACCAGAAGCATTCTGGTTTAGTTTGTATTTCTTTAAACCAAGCTTAAGAATTTGGATTTTATTCTCAGTGAAGTGGAAATCCATTGTATAATTTTAATCAAAGATAGAATTGGATTACACTTGAAAAGTTATTTCTGGTTGTGAAGAGGAAAAATGAATTTGAATGGCAAGTAAAAGAAGCAGTGTAATTATTAAGGGGCTTGTAGCAGTCAATGTAAAATATGTTGACATGATATAAGGTGGTACAAGTAAATAGAGAAATTAAGGATTTTTCATTATATTTCAGGCTAATTCAACTAGTATCAACCATGTGATAGCACTAACTTAACATAGGATAATTTATTTTTATATGCTTATCCAATAAACATCAGTGTAAGTTTGGAGACCCTTTTGTATATAGTAATTAAGGGATTGAAGTTCCATCTTGAATGGGGCACCATGGGCTTCCAAGTTTTGTACTTTTCAGAACTGAAGTATGAGGAAAGAAAACTTTTTTTATATTTGTATAGTATTCCAACCAACACTTGTTTCTTGTCTTTTTAATACTAGCTGGGAAAACTAAGGTATTATAAAAAGAAATCGAAGAGAGAAAGAAATGGAAAGATATTCCCTGTTCATCATTTGGAAGAACTAACATAGTTAAAATGGTCATATTACCCAAAGCAATATATGCATTCAGTGAAATTTCTATCAAAGCTTCAATGGCATTCTTCAAAGAAATAGAAACACATAACTGAAATGCATATGAAATCACAAAAGCTGCCAAATAACTAAAATATCCTGATAAAAGAAAGAACAGAGGTATCACACTTCCAAATTTCAATCTACTCTCTCCTAGACCTTTTCACTTTAACTGTGACTGCTTTCTTTATGCTATTTGTATGTATTGAATGTTTAAATTGTCAACAACATTAATTAGTGGTTGGTTAAGTCTAATCTCTAATCCTAGACTAGCTTATTCATAACCACTATTCAAGCCTGATCCTAAGAGTTCATTTTCTTGGGGTAACCATTTTTACCAGCTATTTATCATCCATCCAAATTAACCTAGTCTATTATTTTTTTTCCAATATACCTTTCTAATTATTTCATACCACTTACAAATTTAAAACTATATAGACATATCTACATATTTTCTATTTGTTTATTTTTTGTCTCCTCTATTATTCTACCCTGGTCATGTTGGAAATAACATTAGTTTTCTTTTTTTTTTAACTGCACTCATATCCAATCCCTAATATGATGACTAATGAATTTCTTTGTCAGACAGTATTTACACCATTTAATTTTATATGATAATGTTAGAAATTGTGATACATTTTATTTTCTTGTCTTCATAATTCTGAAGTAGAGAGCCCTCTAGTATTTTTTTAACCTCAAACTACCTTACCTTTCAAACTGAATTGCCAATATCTACTGCTTTATATGAATATTACTAATTCCTAACTATTTTAGTTTCTAGAATTACATACACTTAAGTGCGAAATTTATATAGGGGCTTTATTCATTTGTACATGACACATTTAGATAGAATAGGAAAATCAATTAAGGAAGTTAAAAATAATTCTCAGGTATAAGTAGGAATCTAAAATCAATGAAAATTTTTATATGATTTGAAACTGAAATATGACATTTCAATATTCATGTTTACATATTTTTAGTTCCATACATGCTTTTTAAGTGTAAATTTTAAGAAAAAGTTCCTAATGAAATATAGTGAGAAACTTTTTATTTAAAACAAAATGCAGCATCTGTTTATGTTTCAATGAGAGGCACTTATACTGTATTACTTTTCTTATTTTCTTGAGTAAGCAAAGCAAATTGAAAAACAGAAGTGTGACAAGCTAATACTGATCCAGTTAGTTTCAACTCCACTGTCTTGTTCCTTGATTAAAGAGAGTGAAAGTCAGTGACAATGATAATTATTGTAGCACAACAAAGCTTTCTGGGATTTACACAAGCAACCCAAGCAGCATGATGATTTAGCATTATAGAATGAGTCTAAAATATCCTGCATTTGATATAGAATTCTCTCTCTGACCGAGTTAGACTTCAAGTTTCTTGAAAAATTATCAAGGCAAGTTCTAAACAAAAATGTTCCCACTATTAAAAGTAGAGCTGATGTGGACTAATAAAATATTTTTGAATAGAAAAATATGCTAGCATGCACATTTTGCAATCTAAATATATAAAAAAATGTGTCAATCACATCAAGTTTTCTTAATAAGTGTACTCAATTATTTTTCTCTTAAATATCCCCAATATTATCAATAATATATACACATGTATCAGTTACCTTCAAAAGTAGATAATGATATAAAACAAATTTACTATGCCTGACATATAGAGAGTTCATTTTGATATCCATACCTTATGTAGCTAAAACATTTGCTGATATTCAAAACAAAATTTTATTGCTACAAAACCTGTAATCCTTAAAGAATTATACTTGTTACCCTTTAAATCCTTTAAACTGCACTCATGTTAGAAGCATATGGGTTTATAAAGAGAACTTTTCTTAATGTTTTCTAAGAAATTGCCAGTTACAATGTGATTATAAGGTGTCAAGAAGAAATTGCCACAAAGGAATATCCAGATGGCCATGAGAAGTAACTAGTGATAGATGAAGTTTAAAAAGTATGGTTCTTCATCTGTTCTTGATTGAGGTGTGACTCAAAATTATTTTGGTTATGTAATTTTCTAATTTTCATCCAGAAATATGTTGTGGTTACAAATGGATTACAAATTTTGTTATGCATAAAATGTGACTTTATTTTTCTATAATAGCACAATTTTAAAATTTAAATCACAAATTCTCTGCATGATTGAAAATAATTCTCAGTCACTGAGGATTCCTTCTGGTGGCAAAAAATGTTAGCTATGCAACAACAGTCCTCTTCTTTTATAATATTACATAGGAACACGGGTCTAGAGGACAAAGATTATATATTTTGTGCCCCTTTAGGAGAGAGATTTGCCACATAACCTAAATCTGATAAGTGGATTTAAGAAAAAGTGGTGTGAGCAGATTTTAAGAAGACATTCTATAGCGAGAAATATTCACTCCCCCCTTGCTTGTCCTCTTTTCTATAGTGTTATAGTTATAGGCAAACATATTAACTAAACCTGATATTACCACCTTGAACCATTAGATGATTATATATTCACAGCCATGGACAGCAGAGCAAAAAGACAGAGGAAGTCTGGCATCCGGGCATTATGCATCAGAGAACCTTATAGCCCTAGATGACATTTCTTGGGATGCTGTTTGCATGAGTTTGAAGTAATTCTCAATCTTGTTGCATCAATCACTATTTGGAGTTGCATTTCTCAGAAGCTAATCAAATTTTAACTAGTTAAGACATTTTTATTAACTAGCCTAATATTTTATTCTTCTTACGTCCTTGGACTTCCATCATGTCACTCACTGCATTGGGGAGTAATAACCAGTCCATGCTTATGATTGATGCACAAAGTCCTCTACTGCAAGGTATTTCTTCCTCTCTGATCCCTTCAAACTTTTATTAAGGATTGCTTTATCTCTTCTCCCCTAACTAATATTTTTTTTTCTAAGGTGGGAAAAAGAGCATTTACTTTTCTCATGCAGACTTCCAAGTCTATGGTCCTAAGTACTTCAGAATTTAGAATTCTGCAGCTCAAAACCATAAAGTCATAAATGCAAAGGTTTGGCTTCTAAATACAAAATAGTTTCTCAATTTTATGCTGTACAGGAGACTCTTCGAATGTAAAATGACAGTGGCACAATAAATGTGGAAAGAGAAAAAGAAATTTCCATTTTTACCCCAAAATATTATTCTGCTGCAAGTATAATGAATATTTTGTAGATAGTGTACTTATAGATTTTGTTGGTGTGCCTTTCTATCTCTCTCCAAGCACATCTTATCCTCTCCTCTAGAAATGCATTACAGAAATCTCTACAATTTTACTTTAGTTTAAAATTCATCTAAAAGATTATTGCCAAATATTCTTCCTAGCATGCAGGTATTAAATCTAAATGATTAGTAGTTAATTATTTATAAACCTAACTTAACATTATAAAATAAAGATATTTTGTTCTGTAAAAAAAAATGTTGTAGCTTGGCATATACCTCTAAATAGTCCACTTAACTTCTATGTGCATTTGGTTCTTATACTGAAAACAGCTTTTGGGCTTAGGAAAAAAGTTTTAAATTTTGTATTTAACTTTTCCATTTATAATATATCCTTGAAAAACTATTTAGCTTGTATATTAAGTGATTATTATATGAATAAAATCAAGGATTTTACTTAAAACAAATAACAAAAATTGAGATTATAAATGCTATATTCTTTCCCTCTTCAGTTTTCTTATAGTTTCAACACACAATTTATGGACAAGCTTGAGTATAATAATATATTCAAAACTGACTAGTGCTTAATTAAAGAGTAAAGGAAAGCATACCTATGAATAGAGCATGTTCTGGAGTGGGAGAGGAGAGGTCATATTTTAATATAGCCTGTCAATTTTATAATTAATGGGAAACTAAATGTATGGAAAGTTAGCAAATTCAGTTAAAGAAAATGGGCATTTAATACAAGAGTAAATTTAAGTTAATATGTCTACCTTTCTGAAATAGATTGTGGGTAGCCAATAATTTCCTTGAGGTAAAATAAGTAATGTGTGATTGATATTTGTCAAGTACATAATGACTTATTAAGAACTTGCCATTACAACACAAGATAAATACAACACGATGCATTAAGAAAATAACGGTCTAATAGGATATGTGGTTATGTAAATAATGACTTAATAAATTATAAAGAGCATAATAATTTATTTATGTGAAAGGTATGTATGTCATGTTACAGAGGAAATAAAGAATAACTGGCTTTGATTTATCCAAAGGAATTGTGTGATATCTAATTTAAAACAAGGTATTCATTAGGATAATGCATGCAGTTTAAGTTTACTAGCCAACATTACAATCCAAAGTGCTGAAAAATGGGGAAGTGTCACAGAACCAGTACTTCCAAATTATTACAAAGTTTAGGTTAATAAGAGAGTTGCATATTATGTATTTTAGGGTTATTCTTCTGGGCAAAGGAGATAATTAAGTACAAATTATAGGGAGAAATAGTTAATATAAGCTATGTCATACAGTTTATATAAAGTGATCTGAATATCAAATTAAAGTGTACATTAGTTTGAGAATAAAAACAGAAGCACCAATGCCCACCTACTTTGTTAATTTTCTGTTCCTACTGTGACCAGAGATTATCAAATTATATATTATATATTATATCATAATGTTACTAGTAATTTCTTTGCAATAGTTAAAAGGTAATGATTCATGGAAGCTGGACATGTGGAGAATGCTATATACATTACTTTGCTTCATATACTTTGGACCCATGTCTTTAGTGCATATATTGCTGGGCCAACCCCTTGTGTTCCAGTTATAGCTTGAGAAAGGTGCTAATCTGGGAGTGTTAGGGAATAGACAACATGTGATATTGTGATTTATAGTAAGAAATTCTAGCATAGAGCTTCTAAAACTCTTGGAATTTTCTAATTGATGAGTGTGAGAAATGTGTTTTTGTTAAGTTAATGAGATGACTTTTAGAATACTCCTATGTAATCAAAGGCTGAAGGCTGGTTGCCATGGTAACAACTTTGCTTGGACTTTAACACCAATTTTCTAGAAGGCTTGCAGGCTGACTTAATCAAAATGGCCAATGAGCTAATCAATCACATCTATGTGATGAGGCTTCCATAAAAGCCCCCCCAAAGGATGGGATTCAAAAATTTCTGGGTTGTTACATGCAAGGTTGTTCAGAAGGAGTGGCCTGCCCAGAGAAAACAAAGAAGTTCTCCCCACATACTCTGCCTTATGAATAGCTTCCATCTGTCTGTTACTGAGTTGTCTCCTCTGGTAATGAACTGGTTAATGTAAACAGATAATTCTCATCATTTGTAGCAATAAAAGAACCTGAAGAGGGAGGGCTGGGAACCCCCAATTTATAGTCAGCTGACAGGAAGCACAGGTTAACAATAAGCAACTGAAGTTGGGAGGGAGGCAGTCTTGTAGGATTGAGCCTTAAACCTGTGATATCTAATTCTATCTGCAGGTAGAAAGTATCAAAATTGAGTTATATTGTAGGACACTCAGCCATTGTCCATTGAGAACTTCTTGGCAGTGTGGGACGAAATAAAAAAAAAAATCATATACATGAGACAAACAATTCTGAGAAATCTGTTATGGAAGACAAGAAATTGGGTGATGTGTTTCATGATTTTTCCCATGTCTAGTAATTATCATGAATAGGCAATTTCAGTAAGTGAAGCCATATTAACTCCAGTGATTAAGAATTCTAATGGTTTGATATTAATAACACAGTGTCCTGATCAGGAGGGGAGGAAATCTAAAATGGAAAGGAGAGAAGGGAAGAGATAAATTACCAATTCTAGCCTTCAGATCAATCACTGAACTAGGAAATGTAGCTGAAAACTTAAATCTTCCTGTTTAGTTTTTCTTATAAAAGAACTCTAAGGAGGCTCTGTGTTTTTGTATTTAGTGCAAATTACAAACTGATCTCCATTTGAAAGGGGAACATCACATACTTATTTTACTTCTTGCTGCCCTTGTGCTCATCTTTTCACTTTAGTGAGTGCTGTGACAAATGATTAGACACAGTTTTAAATTTATAACCTCCAGCACAATATATATTTTTCTTGTTTTTGCCCTGAATCATCGCTATGGTCACTGAATAATTGGCCTTCAACAAGCATCTTAGCTATTCAGATGTATATCCAAAGATGGAAGTTATGGAAGTTTGTTGTACTTTATTATTATTTTTATATTATATAAGCCTGATCTCAATGAAGCAAGGGAAAATTCTAATTCAAATTAGAAATCACATGGCAGAAGGTACAGCTATATTTGTCAATTACAGAGTAGTAAATGGTTGAGAAAATATTCCTTTTCTACCAAAACATCATTATTCTTTATAACTCTCATTTATCATTTTATCAGAAATCATAATAAAAAGAAAATGCATGTTATTAAGAGTATATTCTGAGGGCCTCCCCAGTGGCGCAATGGTTGAACGCTGGGTTGCGAAGCTGCCCGCGGCCTCTGCGGCGCCGGTTCGATCCCCGGCTGCTCCCCGGCCACCAGAGGAGGGTCTCACATGGCGCGCAGACCTCTCCTGCCGCCTGCTGCTCCCCTCAGCAGTGTACTTCAGTCCTTCTGCCTGCTCTGCTCCCTGCTCTGGCCAATTCTCTCACCCTCCCGTGCTTCTGACTGTACCCCGTGCTTGTATAAATAAATAAATCTTAAAAAAAGAGTATATTCTGAGCATTGAATAACATGCTGAAAATATTTTTTGATAAAATTCCTTAAATCTAAGTATAATGGATATAATTTTGTTTTTTGTTTTTTTTATAATCATCTCTTTCCTCTTAACATTACCCAAATTAAAATCAGACTATATTAATGTCCTTAAAAGTCAAATGCTTTTTATAGTGGGGAGAAATATCAGGGTGAATTGAGAGGCATAGGGAGCAAAAGAATTCAGAGACAGAGTGGAGAGCAGAAAAGGCAGATTTATTGAAGTACCCTGTCAGGAAGCAGGGGGCAAGATGGCAGTGGTCTGTGGGCAAAGAAGGATTTGAGGCTCTCTTTAATAACCTATTTTTGTGGGCTTTTCATTACTGAAGCATTTGGTTTGGGACAGTTGTTTGCTGGGATATTCAGTCTTGGGCGTGGACCTTTGTCTCAGAGTGTACCCTGGCTCTGCATTCATGGTCAAAGTGATAAGTAATTAGTCGTAAGTCCTGGTTCCCATAGCAACCTTATCAATTCCCAATTCTGGAGCCTTCGGAACTTTCGTGATGGGCAAGATGTAGGGGTTTAGTTTTTAACCTTATTAAATGATACCCTGACACTTGTCAGTAGTGCTCATTGTTACATTCACTTCGACATACAAATGGCATGGTTGTGTGCAAAATATAGTGACATGATATATAATTCGCAAGCATAGTAAGAGGCTGTACGGAAACAGTAAGCTTTTCGTGCTTCAGTGCAGCAATAGAAGATTATGAGATAATTTTAGCTACCTTAGTATACAGAGTTGAGATCCTAAGAGGTGCCCTTGGGTGGAGTTATAGATTTTAGGCTTCATTATGAGCTCTAGATTTCGACCCATGGAAAACTGTATTAATTATCTGTCTAGAGTCCCTTAAACCAATGATATAATAGCGTTTGTAGCCATTACTCTAACTTACCATGTCATTTCTAAAGAGAGTAGATGAGGCAATTAGCAATAAACAGAGAACAGAGTGTTACCAGCAGTGGATAGGTCAATCAATGTTAGTCAAAGCACCTGTTAGCCAATGATATGTTAAGAAACTATTCCAAAGGCAAGGTAGAGTGAGTTCATATTGGCTAGATAGGAATGTTACTTGGTATGTAAAACATTTTATTTTTATTTGTATTAAAATTTAAGATGAGTTGCTAATTCCTTTTTTAACACTTTAAAAGCACAGGTTCATTAGGAAAAGGAAAGACAGTGTTTGCACAGTCACAAGGGGGTAGAAACAGCTGCTGTTGTTTTGCAAAATAAAAAAAAAAAAATTGTGATAAGAAACACCTGCATAGTGGCAGGAGAACAGCCTTAATTCCTTTTAGTCTTTAAAACAAACCAAAAAGATGGAAAAACACAAAGTATTTGGGACAAAACTATCGATTCCATCCTCAAGATAATTAAGTAAAGCTGATGTTAAGCATTCTTGCAACTGTGGGCATTGTTTTAAGTTGCATTCCCAATGACTTTCACAATGAGTCAAAGCTCAGTAATTGTAAAATGATCTACTTAAGGTTGGAGTCATTAAGCTCAGATATCTTGATTTTTAAATTCAGTGATCTGTCCACTAAATCACACTGCCTTCTGCATTTCATAACAAATAGAAAATTGGAAAAAAGTCACAGATGAAATAGTATATCAAGTCTTTCTCTCTCTGTGTCATTCTTTTTTCTCTTTTCTTACATTTTCATTTTTCTACCTATTAGTATAAGATGGCAGGATATTTTTAGATTGCAGGAGAGGGGAGACATTGACAAAAATAGGGACTAAACCTTGAGATACTAGAATAATCCTGATAATAGATGCTATCAAATAAAATTTGACAACTATATCTTATAAAAGTCTTTGTTCTTAACTTATGCAAGTATGGTAATATTTTTTCTTATAATTTTATTAGGCTGAGGTATCAAAATACATAATTGCTTACACAACACCTTTATTAGTACTTTGTGTATATTTGAAACACACACATTCATTTGCCATGATCTTAATAAACAGTCTATGATCAAAATTACAATATAAAATTTCATCCTGTGATTATACTGAAAAATCTACAAAACTCAGTATGGCAAACCTAACACTGGAGGGTTTGTATAGGTTTTGTGTGTACGTGTGTCTGTATCTCTATTTTATGTAGATATGAATGCACATATAGCCATGTTTTTATTGTACTTAAGATAAAGAATGGAGAATATTATGAACTTACCCAAGTTAGTTAATGAAAATAAAACAAAACATTGTGAAAATAACTACATAAATTTCCCCCAGGTTTGTCTCACTTATCGTGGTGCAAACAGCCATAATACTGAGTTCTCCTCCATTATCTAACATTTTAAATGTCCTATCAATTTATCTTCACAGGATTTTAGAGGACCTGCTTTTTGTAGTATTGATCACTATCTGTTTCTCATTGCGTTGGAGGAAGCACTAGTCCTTATTCCAGTAGTAACTCTCTAAATTAAATCTTTGCGGACACAGTGAATATCTAACCAACTTAACACTGTTGGGAAACAGTGACTGGCTTATTTTTGGATGACAGAAATGATAAAAATTAAAGATAGTTGCTTAGATTTGATGTGAGGTTAGTGCTGATTTACTCTCCACTTAACAGTGGGTAATATAAGCATGGGGAAGGGCAGAGTACATATGAAGATAACTCACATTCTAAAGCAAAATTCACTAGAGGTTTTTGTTCAAAGCATATTTTCTTTACCTTTCCTCCCTCTCACTGCTTGTTTTGATTTCAAAATCTGTTTAAGTTTTGTGTCATTTGAAATAGAATTTCAAGATTTTTTCACTATAAAGTTTATCATTTCTTACATATGATCTATAAATTACTGACTACAAATGCTTGACTTTCAAAAATCTAGCTAGCTCGAAGTTTCAATTAAATGAGTGAGTTTATTGAAACTCAAAGAAAAAAACTAGGTTTTAATGTTTTATATATATATATGTATATCACCTAGAAAACAAACAAAAAATGAAGTATACTTTGCTCAATTGAGACATTTTTCATTGTTACATGAAACAATATTTCTCTACTTCTTAACTGAGAAATTAAATGCAATCTTTTAATCAGGTAATTCTCAGAGCATTTAGTTTAATTTTGCTGAATTTTATCAAACTAATTATTCTACTCAATTTTATTACTCAAATCAGAGAGTACTTGCAAGTTTGCATTCTAAAGTTGCAATCATAATGAGAATATTCACAGAAAATAACAAATAGAGCAAAAAGCATTTTAAAAGTTGATATTTTAACTTTACAAGTATTGGATATCAATTTGTGAAGATGCATTTTCCTACCTGAATTTGACATTAAATTCCCACATTAATAGTATCATGAGAATATTGTTGACAAAAACAAGACCTCTATATCTAAGAACCTTTTAAGGTGGAGAGCTATAGCTATAGTTTTATAGATAAATAGAGATCACACACACACACTAAACAAGTTCAAAGTTTGAAGAATTAAAGTTAATCAAATTTGTAGATGAATCAATGATTTTTAGTATTACATCATTTTTTCTAAGTGAAAAAATATTTCTTACTTACTGTTGGGAAAACAGGCAGCAGGCAGGACAGGCAGGCAAGGCAGTGAGTGAGGCCGGGAAGCTCTGGAGGTAACTGAGCTATCCAGGCCCCTGCAAATCGAATCTTCGAACTTTTCCCCTGGGCTCTCTCTGGCGTTCTCTCTTGAGTTTCTTATCTCCTGGCCTTACTTGTAATCACACTACTCATCCTCTCCTAGCTGTGGACCTTCTCTGAGTGACACCACCATTATAGGCTCCGCCTCCAGGCGCAGGTGCGCACACTTAAGCACGCCCAGGCCATTCTACAGTTGTTCACAATCAGCATATCCCCGCGCGCACAGGCCCCAGCGCCTTCTGCATAAACACAATCAAGCCTGGAGGTGATAGCTACAGAGGCCATTGGCATAAACAGCCTGATTAATTCATTTACCCTACAACTTTTATGAAAAAAGATATATTTAAAACAAACATAGCAAATGCACCAATAATCTAAATACACTAAATAAATTTCTTTCAAAATGAAAATTAGATGGAAACTTGGTAGCTTTTTATTTTGTACAGAAGATTATATCATGGATATCACATTGACATGGCATTTTACATTCTGGTTTGCCATGCTGTAAGATTTACATAAATTCAATTCAATAAAAGTGGTTTCTTTTTTTAGGTTCATCTTGGATTGTGATGCAGTTAAATGTATTTTTTGGAAGCAATATATTGATTATCTATAGTGGTTAGTACCATTCCTGTGTGACAGATTAGTCTGTATAGTCTGTAACCCTAGAAATACCTAAAAACAAAGTGCTTTTTTTCATTTGAAAAACTTACTGAAACCACTGACTCAGAATGAAGGAGGGAAAACCTTTATATTACCAAACTTTATTTACTTTGATGGTCAGAATTTCTAGACTCTCAAAAGTCAAATATTTTGCAATGTGTAGATTCCATGCAAAACATCCCTAAAATGTTTTCCCATAGTCCAGTGAACTAATGTGTATACATAAATATGGATATGTTATACAAAGATTAATGTTGACAATTTAAATTTAAAAATTTGGAGAATATTTCAGACATAGACCAATATCTTATTCATAGGAATTGAGGAAACATGTCTGTCTTTCATTTAACCATCCACCCTTGCATTTAGGAAAATAAAAATATATAACACCTATTGATGGGGAATTTGGCAAATTTTTATATATGTGACTGCATTTGTATACTTATTAATATTTATATAATATTAGTGTATATTTACAAATACACAAATGTGTATTACACAAATACTCTCATGCACACAAAGAGAGACACAGACAGAGACAAGGAGACAATATGGCAACCTATTTAAAATCTAGTGAACACAATAAAGGATATTTAGGTGTCCTTTATATTTCTTCTTAGAGTCCCTTCCAAATGTGTATTTTTTAGAGAAATATAGGAAATTTGAGAAATATAGGAAGTTGGAGTCATTATTCCAACATTACAAGTAATTGCAACTGAACTTTAATTATCATATTTGTAATATTCTTACAATAGATTTTAAAATTGTATTATTTATGATCAATTCCAGGACTTTGTTCATATGAAAGACTCTATTCCTCGCAATGGTGTTTTTTTCCTTGTAGATCAGAATTAGTTGTATCCAGTCTATCCAATTAACTTTGTCATATTACTTAAGGCTTTCTTTCAAATAATAATGTTTTCTTCCAACCTTCTTGTTATCCTGTTAAAATGATTTCATCATCATTCAATAGTCACACTGAGAATCATAATTAATAGCAACATGTGCCCCCACATTGTAATGTTGTATCATATAGAAAATAATTGTGTTGTATTTAATACTCTTGTTATTTTTTCTTGTCAGGTATCTTTGTGCATGGTATGGGTGTAAAAGTGTTGTCAGGGCAACCACTGAGAGCAGATTGTAATAATAATAAATAAATAAAATGAATAATGAAACCAGATATGTTCCTGAAATTTATGACAGAAATAGATTGGTAATATGTACCCAGTACCTAGTGATATCAATGATAAAATATAAATCTTAACATTTATTCCAAAGTGAATTTATAAGATGCCAATTTTTAAAGTTATAAAAAAGTCAGTGATTTGAAGTCTCATGTTTAACAACATATTTTAATAATATTAATTATTTATGAAAATTAAGTCATATGTGCTCTCAGAATTTTGAAAATATTAAATTATTGTATACTCCCCAGAAGACTCAAAATTTATACAAATCATGGAACAAATCAATTTTCTTCTCAAACTTTTAAGAATGTATAACATTTAGCTTCTCACCACTGAGTATGATGGTAAATGTTGGGAAAACTGAAAAGTCAAATGCAGAAAAATGAAACAAGACCACTCTCTCACACCATATAAAAAAAATTAGATGAAAATAGATTAGAGATTTGAATAAAACACTGAAAGTCATAAAATTCATGGAAACATAGGCAAAACACTGTACAACATTGGCTCTAGTGTTGCGTGTATGTGGATTCATCTGCAAAGGCAAGGAAAACAAAAGCAAAAATAAACAAATTAAACTATATCAAGCTTCTGCACAGCAAAAAAAAAAAAAAATTAAAAGTTACAATCAATATGAAGACATTCTACCAGAGAGGAGAAAGCAGTTGCTTGTCACCCATCCAAGACCTATAAAGAATCATACAATTCCAGTAAATAAATAAACAAACAAACAAAGAACCCAAAGTGGACAGAAGACCTACATAGACATTTTTCACAGAAACATACAGATAGCAAACTGGTATAGGAAAAAATGTTTAACTTCCCTTATCACAAAAATGCAAATCAAAACCAAAATGAGGTAATACCTCACTCTGATGAGAATGACCCATATCAAAAAGAATAGAGGTGTGAACCCATTCTCCTATATCATACATATTATTGTAAACCAATGGTACCTAAATAAATTAAATAAATAAAAGAAAAAAAATGAATAACTTTTTTGTTATCTTTAAATTAAATATAACAATTGTAAATAAAATTCAGAGTATGTCACAGTTGGAATATTATGTTCTCTATACATAGTTCCCTTTAGACATCACATATTTATGGCAAATGTTATTACTGAACTTGAAGATGATGAAATTGAAGCACAGGATTAGAGATCAAAATCATATAGTTAATAAACTGAAGGGCCAGATATTTAAGGCATATTTTTCTGACACCAAGATCACTACAATATCCTTTATTTTTCATTAACTTTATATTTTCCTACCGAATAAGCCAGCACTCATCCTGATCCAATTCATTCATTCACCAAATGAATGAAAGTGAGGTATTTATTGGTAAACAAAAATGTAGTTCAGTGAATGAGCAATAAGCATGAAAGTATACTTTGTTGATAAAGTAAATTATAGAATTATTTTCCCTCAGAGGAAAAAAAAATCCACATTTTTTTTAAATAATAAATTTTATTTTTATATTCCCCCATACAATTGCAAACGCCCCATTCTGACCCCAATCCTTCCCCTCCCGCCCCCCACCCCCCAAAAAGTGTCTCTGGTTCATAGTTTTTGGTTGATTTTGATTTTCACTTTCTTATATTCATTTTCCTGGTCCCTTATTTAAGTTTTCTAGATTCCTGCTATGAGTGAGACCATCCGGTATTTTTCTTTTTCTTTTTGGCTTATTTCGCTGAGCATGATCCCTTCCAGCGCCATCCATGTTGCTGCAAATTGCATGTGTTTATCTTTTTTGAATGCTGAGTAATATTCCATGGTATATATGTACCACATCTTCTTGATCCAGTCATCTATTTTTGGGCATTTGGGTTGTTTCCAAAGCTTAGCTATTGTAAACAGTGCTGCTATAAACATAGGGGTACAGGTGCTCTTTGGAATTGATGTTTCTGTGTCCTTTGGGTAAATACCTAGGAGTGGAATTGCTGGATCATATGGAAGCTCTATGTTTAGTAGGTCCAGAAATCTCCACACAGCTCTCCATAGTGGTTGGACCAGTTTGCACTCCCACCAACAGTGCAGAAGAGTTCCTTTTTTCTCCACACCCTCGCCAACATTTGTTGTTGCTAGTTTTTTTAATATGTGCCATTCTCACTGGTGTGAGATGGTATCTCATGGTAGTTTTGATTTGCATTTCCCTGATTACAAGTGATGTTGAACATTTTTTCATATGTCTGTTGGCCATTTGCATTTCTTCTTCAGAGAAGTTTCTTTTTAGCTCTTCTGCCCATTTTTTGACTGGATTATTTTCTTTGTTGTTGCTGAGTCTCATCAGCTCTTTGCAGATTTTTGTGATCAGTCCTTTATCATTAGTGTTGGGTGCAAAAATGTTCTCCCAGTTGGTGGGGTTTCTCTTTGTTTTTGTTATTGTCTCTTTTGCTGTGCAGAAGCTCTTTAATTTGATGTAGTCCCAGCTGTTTATCTTTGTCTTCACTATCACTGCTTTGGGTGATGTGTCTGTAAAGATGTCTTTGATGTGCAAATCCCGTAGTGTTTCGCCTATATTTCCTTCTATGTATTTTATGGTTTCAGGTCTTATGTCTAGTTCTTTAATCCATTTTGAGTTGATTTTTGTGTATGGTGTGAGGTAGTGGTCAAGCAAAAATCCACATTTTAACTCATAATTCTTTTATAACATTCTTCTTTAGTGATACCTTTTTGTTAACTGGATATCTTGCCTATTAGTTTCCCATTGCTGCTGTGGCAATTAACCACATACATTACAAGACTACAAATTTATTATCTTACAATCCTGTAGGTCAGAACTCTGACATAAGTCTCAAAAGGCTAAAGACCATGTGTCAGGAATATATTTGTTTGCCTTTTCTAACTTCCTGGGGTCACCCACATTTCTTCAAAAGCCAACAGCATTGGCTTTTGCCTCTCTGATTATTCTGCCACAGTAATAATCACTTCTCTCATCCCCCAATGTAAATATTAATGCAATCTAATTGGACCCACCTTGATACTCCAAGATAAGCTTCCCATTTAAAGTTATTAACATAAGCCACAATGGCAATATTATTTTTGCTTTATGAATAAACAAATTCACATGTCTCAGGTATTCAGCTTTATATATTGTTTATATATTTCCAAATAATGCTAGTGAAATATATTATTCCAGTCCAGTGATTATAATATTTTAATGTATGTTTATGTGACTATTTGCTATTTATTCTTATATCACAAATAAGAGTCAGATAAATTTTTGTCCCATAATCATCCATTTCACTTGACATTATGCCTATATAAATAATAACTGTTCTACATTCAAGTCTATTAGTAACATTTCATTGATATTTTTAGAAAATGCATTATTTTATTATTATAGGGTAGGAAAACTCTTCCATTTCATAAAAATAACACTTACCTATTTCTCTTAATTTAAATATGTTTCCCTATATTTCAACTTTTATATTAATTATAAACAGTTTAAACTCTTTTATTCTACCCTAGGGGGAAACATATAAAAATTACTAATAAAGATATAATGTATATGGATTATTTGTTTTATTTTTATGCTTTCAAACTTTCAAAATGAGACATGCAGCATGTAGTTAGTTCCAGATTGCCTTGTTAAAATTCCCTTGAATAGTATGCTTAATAGTTAAGTAACTTTGGACATAGTAATGAATAAATCTAACCTCTATTATATTAGGTATATTTATATTGATACAAACAATGGAAGCAAATTACGTTTAACCATTGCTGACATACACACACACACACACACACACACACACGGATACTCAAAAAGTTACATATTATAACAAAATTGATTTCATTATCACTCTCCACTGGAAATCAAATACAGGAACTGAGCACATACATCTTAAATTTAAGATTTGGGAAACAACTCAATTTTGCTGTGACCTAAAACTTCTCTTAAAAAATAGTCTATTTTAAAAAGAAATTTAAAAATAGAAATTAACTGAAATGCTTTAAAATTAAGAAATTTTAAAAATTGCTTACTTTATTTTTGTAATGGCTGTAACAGATTCTGAATATAGTCAAAATATACAGTCAGACATATATGTATATAATCAGATATCTAGTCTCAAAGAATTGCTTTAGTTAGCATCTTTAATTATAAAGTTCTTTCCTCTCATACTGTTCAAACACTAGAAGAGATGTAAATAATGGAATTTGAATTTAAAAAAGAGTAATTTCTACCACATGGTTATTTAAGATCTCATATTCTGCCTATTTTTTGACTGCAACATACATAAGATCTTAATTTTTCAGGTAATAAGATTGTAAAACATGAAGAAAACCTTATTTGCTATTTAAATGTCTTGGTCAGAAAGTGACATTCTCTGCTAATCTGTCTCTATGCACTTAGTTTGTTTCTATAACTTGGTGATTGTAAATAGTTCTGCAATGAATATAAGAGGGTGTGTATCACTTCAAATTAATGTTTTCACATTCTTTGGGTGTAGTCCTTAGATTCAAATTGTTGAATCACATGGTAGATCTATTTTTAATATTTTTAAAAACCTCCACGCTGTTTCCTATAGGGCTGGACCAGTCTACAACCCCATCAACTGTATAAGAGGCTTCCTTTTTCCCCCACATCCTCACCAACACTTTTTGTTCCTGTTTTTTTGTTTTTGTTCACATATATATATATATATATATATATATATGCCTTTCTCATAGGTATGAGGTGGTATAAAATTGTGGCTTTGATTTGCATTTCCCTGATAAGTGACAATGAGTATTTTTTTTCATGGCAATCTGTATGTCTTCTTTGAAGAAGCATCTGTTTAGCACTTTTGTCCATTTGTTTTCTGTTTGTGGAGTTGTACAAATTCTTTATAGATATTGGATATTACATGTTTGTCAGATGTATGATGTTCAAACATTTTCTCACATTCTGTGGGGTGTCTTTGTTTTAATGGTGATTTTTTTTTCATTGCACAAAAGCTTGTAGTTTGATATAGTCCCATTTATCTATGTTATTTTTCACACATGTCCTTGGTGTCTAGGCCTCAAGGACAACCATAAAGCCACTGGGATAGAGTGTTTCACATATGTTTTCTCCTCTGTATTTTGTGATTTCAGGTCTTACATCCAAATCTTTTATCCATTTTATGTTAATTTGTGAGTATGGTGTGAAAGAGGGGTCTAATTTCTCTTTTGCATATGACAGTCAAGTTTTCCCAACACCATTTGTTAAAGTCTTTGCTTTCTCTGTTGTAAATTTCTGACTCCTTTGTCATTTGCCATAGTGATTTAGAGCATAATGATGAAAATGTGGTATTTTTCACGTTTCAGATTCTTTGTCATTTGTTCTATATTCTGGCACCCAAAACATACTGCTATTATGGAACATAATGACAAAAAATTGAAAAACTTTCTTCTTTTATTCTATTACTCTTGTAGAAAAAAAAACTGGCATCTTGATCGTCTACACTTTATATAAATGTCAATTATCTTTTCTGACTGATACTCCATGGAGGAAATGACAATGCCTACAAAAATTTCTAAGATATATATTACAAGGGATGATATAATGTTTACCATTATTCAAATATCTTTATACTCTATTAAGCCAAACATAGCCATTTCCTCCTTTAATCAATCCATTCTTCTGAAACTCTGACTTTCTATCATAATGACTATAGACGATAGACTATAATGAAAAGTTTCTCCTGATTTAAATTCATCTATCCTCCAAAAGACTGGACCATTTATTATTTAGAACATAAATCAGAATATAAACCACTGATCCTGAGTCATATTACCTGGTTTTTAATATTCAGTAGGTTAGGTAAATATTTGGTTCTCTATTTAATCAAGTAATTAAAATCTTTACTCCTCTATTTCTTAATAGAACAATAAAACCTGCCCAAATTTGAAATTTCTAAGATATTAAAGTTGGATATATTATTTACTTAGCTTCTGCAAATCCTTCCAAGATATTAAACCAAATGAATGCAAAGTATTGATACTATCAATCACTATTAAAACCATGTTGAAAATCATTAAAAACTCATATTTTAATGGGACAGTCCCCATGGCTAAGATATTTGCTTTGCCTCACTTTGATGACTGTGAAAAACTAGATTGACCAGGTGAAACTACATTTTCCAGAATCCCCATTCCACATGTGACTGGTTTGGATGGACTCTGAGACAATAGAAGGGTGATAGTAAAGTCATAACCATGTAGTAGCTCATACACTGTCAGTTATCTTGAACTCTTCTGGGTATGAAATACTAGCTATGTCTCTGTTGATTCACCAACCAGTCTCCTCCTTTGACTCCTAGTTTTTGTGTGTTTAGTTTTAGGACTGATAACTCTAGTTTCTTAGGAACACCTACACCAGCAAGGTCTGAAGCAAAAAAACTCATGAATTTTACTCATTGTGCGGCTCTAATTTGTATTTGCAGTTTCAAGTGTGTTCTTGCTTTCCCCCACCTTGATATGAACTTGGCCTATGGACATTAAACTTCAGTATCAAATGGGAAGACAACACCCTCACAGAGCCTGCATTAGGTCAAATTCCTATAATAAGTAACTTCATCATCTGAATAAAAGACATAATTATTGGCTCTAGTTTTAAAGAAAACTGGACACAATTATTGAAATTTAACAGGTTTTTTATAAATAGTAAGACCGTTGAAAATACTTTAATTGATTTGAAATAGCAAGAGGGTATTGATGCTATAATAAAATGATAATCAATAAATTTAGATTTAAGGTGAACCTCTAACACCAATTTATGCATGCAAGAAAGGGAACAAATTTAGTTGTCAATCTCTGTTGGAAAATTACAAGAAGAGAAAATAAAGACATGCAGCAAGAGACATAGCACAGAATAACAATTGGACAGTTTTTCTTTGCAACTTTTTGTACCCCCCCCATGAAAATATGTTGCACTACCTATAAATTACCTATAAATGTTTATTGGGTAAATAAATATTCTAAATTAAAGAAATAAACATTTCTCCCATGATAATCATTAAGACAGAAAGAGCACAGCTTGCATTTATAACTATTGTATCAACCAAAGAAAAATATCACATTGCTAACATTGTAATGTATAACAGATATTTTAGATCATATTTAATCAATTTCATAGTAATACTGCTTAATGAATTAAATTTTTGAATCACCTCTCAAAATAATATAGTTTAGCTAATATATTAAAATAAATTTTCTAGCTATTTTTTACTAGTCTCAACTCCATTGCTTCTGGTCACTTAAAAACAACTTGATGCAAGTAGCATGTAACCAAAATAAAGTGTCATTGATTTTGTTTCTTTTATAATGAGGCAGTTTTATTTTTCACATTAGAAATTAAAAGATGTATATATTATTTAAATTATTTTTTTCCTATTTGAGAATACATAGTGACAGTGATTAAACATGTACTGCAAAATGAAGTCATTAGATTGCTTCACTTGACTTTATGAGAGAATACTTCCATATATACTTCCAAGCAGACAAAGTTACATTATGGGGAAGTTAGATATAATCTTTTGTTTCTTCTGCCCTTATACACACACACATATGTACATACATATGTATACACACACACACATAAGTGTCTGTAAAGAGAGAGAGAGGGATTTGCTACATTATTTTTCATATAAACACTCTTGCTATATAAGCATCATTTTGCTTCTCAGGACATGAAGGCAGAAACAACCTATAAAACTGTCAAGCACAGTTCTCATTTCTAACAAAGTTCCTTATATGTTGTAGGTAATCTAGATATACTTGTTTAATAAATGAGTGAATGTAGCGGTGTTCAGTCTTGTCTATTAGTGTTTTTGACATTTTTTTTTAATCAGCAAATAGAGCATTGCGTGTTAAATACATGTTTAGTATATATAATTCAACTAACTTACATGACTGTAGCTAAGATTTCTTATTTAGCAGTTTACCAAACTGAGATGGAACATAGTTTTGCAGTAAAAATGTCTAAATGAAATATCAAGGTTATATATATGCACTGCATAATATATTTGAATTGTACAATATTATGTCTTCACCTTTTAAAATCTATGAAGTTTAATAATGTTATCAAAGTGTTAAAGTACTTTAAGTCTTTGGAAAGTGCAAAATTTTCTCAAATTGTGAGCTTAATAGATCAAAAACATTATGTAAGTTAGGACTGCCCCCAAATTTTACATAAGGAAAAAAAAAGCTTAAAACCCAGAAGAATTCCAAAGTCCATTAAGAATGACAAGATTTTAGAAACTAAGCTGATTAATATGTAGAAAGCCAGAGATTTTTTTTTTTAGAGAAACGATCCATCAGTTTGAAAGTACTTGATAAAGTAATAACAGTTTAAAAGGCAGTGCAAAAATGAAATTCCTAATTTGCTTCTGTCTTTTTCCTGTGTGTTTCATAACACATGAGCTCAAAAAACATAACTTTCATAAATTTTGATCATGGAGTAGGTATTTTAAACTTCAGGAACTCATAGTAATATTAAATGGTTACAATTATTTTTGCTAGTAGTATTCTACCACTTACATCTATGGAATAGATGCTTTATGTAATTATTGTTTTCATGTATAAAAAATTGTTGATTTTGTTGTTTGATTGGGATCAAAAATTAATTTATACAACCAAATTTTAAAATAACATTAGCCTTGATGTATAACAAATTTTAAAGAGCTTAAAAAAATATAATTGTTACCTATGATCAAAATCCCTTGCTATTGCAGGAGACAAAACATGAGTTAAAAATTGTGTTCCCCACTCCAAGCTGTTGCAGGTCAATGGGGAATAAAAGAAACAAAATGTGATTCTAGCTATGAAGTGATAGTGTTATATACAAATTGCTTTTGAACATAAAATTTTGGCTCAAAATCTTGATCATCATTATCCTTGATTCATAGAATAAGGTCACTTTTTTTCTTTCAATTTATCTATGTTGAATATATTCATATTTGAAATAACTCAATATAGCAAATGGAGCAAAATTTCATATTACATAAATTTCCCATTAGTTTTAATTAACATACCATTTGGTCCTAAAGTTTAATAATCCAAAATACCTAATAATAATCCAAAATGCTATTATTTCATTTTGTCACTTTGCATAACCAACCGATGTAAATAAGAGATTATATATAGATATATATATATATAGATATATATATAATAGATCTCTTCTTATTTACATCGGTTGGTTATGCAAAGTGACAAAATGAAATAATAGATTATATATAATAGATCTCTTCTTATTTGGGTCTTTAATGATCATTTAAGGGGAAAGCAATTTATGTGTGGGGGGTTACAAGATGGAGAGAAAATGTGCAGCATTGATCAAAGGAGAGAATTATAAGATACAAAGAGGTCAGCTATTAGACACTAGATCTAGGAAAAGATACCTTAATATTTGTGATATTAACTTTTTAAATATTTATAAAGTTATTTTTCTTTTTTTCTCATTGAGGTAACAGGTTTACATCAATGTTTGTGTTTTGGAGATTAGGATCTCCCCTTTCAGATGATGCTAACTTTGATGATTTGAGTAAGTAGCTGTTTGGAGTAGTGTCCCATGGGCTCCTTGGGGAAATAACTGATTCCAAAGTTAAAAAAATGATACCATTTTGTGTAAGAAAACTAAAAATTACTGAAATAGTAAAGGGAGCATGTCAAAAAGGTAAAGAAGAGATATTCATTAGTAAAATATGAGGACATCAAAGAAGACAGTAGTAGTAAACAATTTTAACCTACTGAATAAGAAATCAATTAATGTGTCCCTATAAAATTAAATGGAGATATGAATAAGTGGGGATGCTAATATTTTTGAAGTAATTAAGATATAAATCATTTTGCTATGAACATACTTATATTTAAATCAGGCAAGAAACATCACTAGTTGCGAACATATATTTGGATGAGGAATGATAGTTACATACTCTCAAATTATGGTCATATAGCTTATTATTAATGATATAGGAAAAACAAGTAAGTCTAGAGTGGAGAAAGAGCAACTTATTCAAATGGTCCCAATACTAGGACATGTATGTCATGGTTTCTATTTATGAGATGTATTATGAAGAGCTGAACATTTTTCTTTGATATTCTTGCCAAGACTATGTAAAGCGAGTCTGATCATAAGAAAACATCAGATAAAGCCAAAATGGAGAACTAAATTACAAAATATGTGGCCTGTATTCATTAAAAGTGTCAAGAAATTAGAAGTCAAAGAAAGTCTAAGAAAATGTTGCAATCTGGACACTGAAGGAAACCAAATAGATGACTCCCAAATGAGATGAGTCATGTTGAAGTGCATCCTTTAATTTTAAAGGACAGTGCTGAGTTGTCAAAACTTGAATGGGGACTACTAATCATGCAGTATGAAAGTTATTATTATGGATTCTCTAATTTTCTGGTTATCTAATTTTCTGGTTTCTCTAATTATCAATATTATTATTGATTCTCTAATTTTCTGGTTACAGTATGGTAATGTGGAAACATCTATCTTCTAGAATATTTATGGGTGACAGAGCATAATGTCACAAGAATTATTCAAAAGTAATTTATTGCCTGAGATTTTTTGTAATATATATGTGTGTCTATTCTTAAGTTAAAAATCGTAATAGTACTTTCACAGATAAAATATTTAGGGTATTTATACCTTTTAAGACATACTTTTTTGGAAATTTGTTTTCTTTTTGAAATTTTAGGACATAATTTCTTTGTTATTGATTTTGGGCCATCTGATTTAGAGATTTCACTTCATATTAACATTGTTTATAAGTAATTCACCATATTAAATCTGATTTAACTCTAACTAAATTATAGCATGTTGAATTATATTTAATTGTGCTAAGTGGGCATATCAAATATAATATGGAAATAAGAATTATTATTTTTGTTTTATAATTATTATTTGCTATTTGGAAGATTCAAATGTGATTATAACCCATTGAAAACACCTAGCCATAGGACATTGCGTATTTGCAGATTTAGAATACTTTATTATGTGAAATCATAAAGTAGCTAATGAAGCAAAAGTGAAAAATTTGCATTATTAAAAAGATTATATCAGATTGTTTGATGGTCATTGAATGATCTAGAATGCTTTCAAAATGTGTTAAGTATGGGAACTATAACCAAGATGAAAATGCACACATTGTGCAAAAATGAAAAATGATGTAAAAATACATAAAATTAAATTTAAAATATTAAGTGTAAACAGTAAAATGTAAACTTGTAGAACAAAATTTTCTGTTAAATGTCTAAGCTAAAGAAATAAACAAGCTTAAAATGAAAAAAAAATGCGTTAAGTTTTGCATTTAGCATTTTACCCTATTTGCATTATGATTTCCTAACTTTAAAACACTGGACATTAATTTTTGCAAATTAATATGTCTGAAACTGTGCAGTTAACTTTGGGTAATTTTGCTTTACTTTACCATTTCTAATATTTTAACACAATTTTACTATATACTAGTGCAGAGTTTAGTCAGTTAGAGGAAAATTCCTTTTAAGCAGTTCTAAGGAGGGTATAATTTGTCTTGTATGGTTGCATTTTCAAAAACAACTATTATAAAGAGCAAAGAAGCATTTATATAGCATTACTTGTGAATTTCCATTGAGCCAAGGAAGAGTCAAGAAAAGCAGGCACCTGAGGTTGATCATGCTGATTGAAAAACTTTGTTGCAGTCCCTGGGTTTATTTTAAATCTGTTTCATCTGTAGATTTTGCATTTAAGGACATTTAAAAGCAATAAATGTGTTTCTTTTTATATTTGGAATCAATTCTGTTCAGCTTCAGTGTTCTATCTATATCTACCTCCTGTACTTCATTTCCTAAATAACCTCCCTGTTCATTAGCAATGCTTTGCAAATGCTGAAGCCAATGAAGTGCACTCATATAATTTGTGTTCAAATGGTAAAAATGACCTCAAAGGTACAGAGTTATTTTGTGGTTCTTCCACCTTTGAAGTCATTATTGCTTAATTTTTCACTGCTGCCTGAATGCCACAGAAACATTAGTAGTGGACTCATGAATTACTAATGTGGTGCTTAGAGGTGAAATGTAAAGACCTCATCAAACTCTGAGTATTTTGCATATGCATTGCAGATAATTAAGTAGCTGATAGGTATTATTCCCCCCTCCCCACTATTGGGGTGTTTGAAGATGACAAGATACTTAATATAATCAGTTTCTCAGCATTAACTCCACTTTAAAAATGTCCAAGTGTGCATATTTCAGGGTGCACAGAACTTCATTCCCAATGCCCTGCTCTGTTGTTCGCATTAAGGCTGATATAAAATAGTAATAATTTACATACCTATAAGCTATCAGCATAAATGTATTATTTGTTTATAGTTGCTTAAGTAATTTTAAGTCTCTTTTGATCAATATAAGTTAACATTTGTTCAAGAACTAGCTGTAGAACCCACACAATCTGTAATATTTATTTTATAAAGTAATTAGCAATCTGTGAAAATCAAATGCAATAAGCAGATAGGAAGACTATTTTGTTCTGAACCTAACATGTGTCTTTTCTTAATTAGATATAGCTTGCTTGCTCTGGGTCATTTGCTTTAATCTTTGAAAACATCAAATATTTATTTTAATATTTCAAATTTTATTGTGTATTTACAAATGCATTCTCATTTGACACAACAAATCTGTAAGCTTAATAACTGACATCTATTTTTTCTGTTACAAAACATTGTTATTCATAATCAAATGAGACAAAAAAACTCCATCTTGTTTCTCATTTACGTATATTACATATTTTACACAACTCCAACTCAGAAATTAAATAATATATGGAATATAAAATAGCAGATAGCAAATACTTTCCTGGGGTTGAGCCAGCTTCATTAAGTGCATATCTATAGATAGCAAATATTTTGTCTAGATATACTAAGCGAAAAGAAAGTAATGAAGATTTTCTCTATTTTCAAAATAGTCCCAGTTTTTGTTTGCTTAAGTCTCCCTCTGAAATATCAGACTTTATTCAACAGATGTTTACTGAGCTGTTATTTTGAATGGGCTGAAATGAATAACAACACAGTTCAAGATTGTATTATTTTTCTTTTCTTTTTAAGTACACTTTTTGAAAACAATAACAAAAATAAATGGGCAGTAGAGCTCTCTAATTTGATAGTAAACTCTACATTTTTAAAGGTTATTGAAAAACAAAACTGGGCCTCCCTGGTGACGCAAAGGGTTAAGCACAGCACTATGAAGCTATCTGCAGCTTTGCAGCACAAATTCCATCCAGGCCAGCCAGGGAGCTACCCACATGGTGCAACAGATCTCTCCTTTCTCGCCCCCTGCTCCCCTCAGCAGTGTATTTCAATCAGTCTGCCTGTTCTGCTCCCCACTATGTCTCTGGTGAATCCTCCCACCCCCACCCCCACCCCCACCCCGCACCTCTGGCATGTACCCCAGTTCTTGTATGCATAAATAGATAAATATTTTTAAAAAAGAAAATACAAAATTACATATATTTTTCATACTTTTTGGAAGCATACCATGAAACTGAACTCATTAAAAATTTTGCAGAAAAAGTATATTTATCATTAATAACAAGGGTTTGGAAAAATATTTCATGTTGAAAACGATATGAAGTAGAACCCGGACAGAAATAGTGTTCACACCATATTGCAAATGGTTTACTTTTCTAACAAATGTAGAATGGAAATTATTGCCACACATTTCAGTATTTTTTTTTCCAACACTTATATTTATAGCTATTTGTCTTTGTAATGATATATTGGAATTCCTCATATTGCAATTCTACCTTGTCTAAAAGGATTGAAAATAAAATAGATGAAAACAAAATAGATACAAACAAAAGCAATCAAATACAAACACACACCACCTTATTTTTTTCAGTATACCAGCAATCAAAAGGTAGAAAATGAAATATATAAAAGATATAATTTACAATTTCATCAAAATAATTTCAAATATTTCCAAAGTAATTTAGCAAAAAATGTGTATATGTGGTTACTTTAGTGAAGTAGGATCTACCATTTTCAGAATAACCTTTACATTTCTGATTTGTGTTAGTCACAGGAAAATTAAAGTGATAGAAGTGGAACAACAAATTTCATGTTGACAATTGATACAGGACAAGTTCTGTTGTAACTTGGCACAATATCACTAACAGGCTGCTTACTTCATTGTGGGGCAGAATTAGGTCTCTGTGTAGCTATAAGTAAGTTACATAAGCTTCTGTTTTTATTCTCGTATAATTTTGAACATTGAGAATGATTTGATTTTTTCCTCATGTTCCATTTTGCTCAAACTCTATGCAACTTTATTTTTTTATTTACTGTATTGATTGATGTGAAAATATTTTCTCTCATTCTGTAGGTTGTCTCTTGATATTGGTTACTATCTCTATGCAACATTGAATTCAATTTTTCTTCCTTTGGGTCTATCAATCCAAAGTGATTTCTTGCCCAACACTTAATGCAGATGCAACATATTAAGATGGATTTCCTTACCAAATTCTCAAATTTGTTTTAAGTGTAATAATTTTATTAATCTTTGATATCACTGAGAGTTCTGCTTTTCCAAATAAACTTTAATGGAAGATAATTGGCAGCAGAAACAAGCCCTAGAATAGAAACTTAATAATTGGCTCTCTGATTTAGAGTTAAGTCTCAGTGTTCTTATGGCAAGTCCCTTACTTTGTTCTCAACATTTTACTTTAGACTTTCAGAACATCTTACTTGATGTCATGGGATTCTACAGAGCATTGCTTCTGAACAAAGAACTCATTTTGCAACAAATGAAAGGCAACTATTAATTTATGCTCATAGAATTGGCTAGTTGTAACAAATTCCCCATCACTTTGAAGCAGTTTGTCTAATAGAGCTATAGGATAATTTTTTTAAAGATTTGTTTACAGGGGAAGCTAATAATAACAACAATTAGAGCTCAAATCCCATTATTAACATCAATATTATTATATTTATATGGAAATTTAAATGAGCAAACTAACTAAAATGATTATTATGAGAAGGAACTAAGATGAAAGATTATATAGCAGGTAGGCAAGACTTATTTCAATGCTACAACAATTGAGACAGTAGGATATCAGTAGATCATCAGAAGCAAAAAATAGACTCACATATATAGTATATCTGATTTATGGCAAAGGGAATTCTATTTTAATGAGGGTTATTACTAAGTTAATTAGATGTGGTTATTAAAAAAAACTTGACTATACCTGTGTCATAATTAATAAGCAAATTGAAACAGGTTGAGGATCTAAATATAACAACTTAAACAAAAAAGCTTCTAGGTTTCGAGATTTAGTTCTGCCATGTAGTAAGTTGGATGCCCTAACCTTCATTCTTATAACAAAATTAAAAAAAAAAGTGAAAATTAACTTTCTTGGACCATCAGAGAACTGAGAATACAGAGTAACTGCTACCCCATAACCTGGAAAAAGGAGTGAATTTAGATTCATCTCTGATTTTACTTAGAGCCATGATCATTTATCTGGTAGGAACATCAGATGGAAATTTTAAAAAATTACTAGAGTAATTTAGACTATACTGTGAGTGGGAAACTCCTCAGATATGATGACTTAGTGCAGTCCCAAACTTTGAAGTACTCAGATGTTATTTGCAGATAAACTTGGATTAATTACAAATGTGCTGCAAACTCTAGGACAACCCCTGAACAATTTAACTAAGCAGATAAAAGGTGAAGAGGAAAGGGGAAAAAAAGGACAACAAATATAAAATATGGTATTTAATGTCTATCTACAATCATTTTAACTGTAAATGGTTTAAACAGACCACTTAAAGAGAGAGATTAATAACATATTAAGAAAAGGCCCAACTATATGTTTCTATTAGAAATTCACTTTAAATATGAAGTCTCAAAGAAATCATAATAAAGGGAAAGAAAAGATATATTAATACAAAGAAAGGTGGAATATTTATATTATTTTTAATCAAAGTAGACTTCAGAACAAAGAAAAAAATTTTGAAACATGATTATGTAATGATAAAGTGATCAATTATCCAGAAAACAAAATGATCCTATATGTGTATGCACCTAACAACAGTACATCAAAATTGATGAGGCAAAAGCTGATAGAACTGTGGGAAGCAATAAATCCACTTTACTGTTGAAAACTTCAACACCTTCCTTCAGTAATTGATAAATCAATCAGACAAAATATAAGTAACTATATAGTTGACCTGAACAGTACTATTTATCAACTTGATTTAATTGTCATTATGGAATACCACATTCAACAAAGGCAGAAAATACATTCTGTCAAGGTGACACAGAGTAATCACTATGTTGGACTACATTCTTTATTTTAAAGTATAAATTGAAGTTAATAAAAATAATATGTATATATTCTCAGATCACATTGAAATTAAAGCAGAAATCAAAAAAGAAAGGTTAATTGTAAATCCCTGAATAATTGCAGATTAAACAATTCACTTCTGAATAATACATATGTCAATGATGTCTCAAAGGAGATTTTTAAAATCCCAATACATTGAAGTAAGTGAAAATGAATATATGGCTTGTCAAAACTTGTACGATATAGTAACGGCAACACTTAGAGGAAAAATAGTAGTATTAAATACATACGTTGGGAAAAAAAATTCTAAAGTCAATGAAACCTTCTGCTTTAAAAAACTGAAGAAAGAAGAGTAGTTTATGCCCTAAGCAGACTGAAGTAAAAAGTAACAGAGAGTTATATTAGAATCAATGGAATTTGATACCTGGAAAATAACAGGGAAAATAAAAACTTAAGCCCCCCCCCAAATTATTTGTAAAGATATGTTTTAAAATGATAAACTTCTAGACATACTGGAAAAAGTGGGGCAGGGAGAAGATATGTTCTAATTTTCTAAGGTTTTAAATACTGGAAAAAGAGGACATTTTTTTCCTGCTTTAGACTAAATTGGGTACATTCAGGGTGGTATGGCCATATACTTTTCTGTTTTAGAAATGTCACTTTCAGTAGTCTGAGGAAAATGGAGTGGAGGTGGCAATAGTAGAGGTAAGGTGAGAGATAGGAAAACATTGGTATAGCCCATGTAAGAAATAAAATCTGTTAGCACCAGGATTAGAGAAAAGATGGTAGAACTAGATAGATTTAATATATAACTTTGGTAACCACTTGATTACTTAGAGATGGAATCTAAAAGACAAAAAAATAAAATTAAAGAGGACTCATAAGCTTTGGTTGAGCAACTAGGTAGAAAGAGGTGTGGTTTATTGAAGTATGGAGGCCTTGGGACAAAGTGAAAATTGTATTCTGGATGTACTCTGCTTGAAATTCTTTTTTGACAATCAAGTACAATTAGCAATTGGTCAGGTGGTTATGAGTTATGAGTTTATAGGTGAAGTGTGGCCATAGGTCTGAATTTAATATAGAGGATGACATTTATTTACTTTAATTTTTTGACATGACAATTAAATCATAGTACAAAATATATTGGAAGAGATATAAGATAATGAAACAAAAATAGAGACTTTCAAGACCTAGTTTTTAATATTTCAAATTTGTAGCATGAAGAAAGGCATACAAGTCAGTAAAACTCCTTCCTTCAAAGAACACTAAAATCAAGCATGAGTGAATTCCTCAAAGGTCTCCGAAAATTTACTCTGAAGTTCATAATTTAATAAACTTTCCCATAAATCTCTTTCTACAAAAATGACCTTGCCCATCCCATGGCCCACTAAAAAAATATTGATTATTCAATGTTAATATAGGTCAATTCCTTTACAACTAATTTTATTCTGAATTATCCCTCTGCTCATTAAAGAAATTTATACAGATTTTTTTCATTATAGTTTCAAAACTTAACTTTTTAAATTTATTACTAGAAACTGCTTGAAATGTCTTTTTATTTTCCTAGTACTGGGTGCATGGCACAATCACTGCTGCATAATACATATTGCAGAAATATAGCTGACTGTTAATGGTTATCCCTTTATTCCCCTTGAGGGAGAAGTCTTTTGTAATAAAGTCTTATCTCTACTTAAGACAAAATTGAATAGATATAATATGTTTTAAGATGTAGTTGTATAGGGCCTCCCTGGTGGCGTAAAGGGTTAAGCACCACACTATGAAGCAAACCGTAGCCTCTGCAGCACAAGTTCATCCTTGGCCGGCCAGGGAGCAACCCACATGGCGCAGCAGATCTCTATTGACTTGCCCGCTGCTCCCCCCTCAGCAGTGTATTTCAGTCAGTCTGCCTGTTCTGTTCCCCCTCTGTCTCTGGTGAATCCTCTCACCCCCGCATCTCTGGCCTGTACCCCAACTCTTGTATGCATAAATAAATAAATCTTAAAAAAAATGTAGTTGTATAAAATGGCTATCTTTCTCTGAAACAAAACATATGGGTTTGGTTTGGAACATAGTTTGTGCAAGCAAAATTAGACATGTCTTGAAATCATTTGCTGTTTTCTATGTATAGTCTTATTGAATAAACTGTCAATGATCTCAGAAGAGCAAGTACATTCCATGAAGAACACATTAATTTAACGTTCCTAGTAACAATTATTTTAATATGAATTATTATGACACATCAGAAATTCATCTTTTTTTTTCTTAGATTCTATAGTTGCATGTTCCTCATCTTGTGTGAAAGGAGGCAAGTTACTGGTATAGGAGAGAAATTCACATTAACTACAAAATATGTTAAATCTGGGTTTGCAATTCTAACAGTGTGATATCCTTAGAAAAGGAAGTTTCCCTGCCCCAAGCAAATAAGGATGGAGCTCAATAGGGAGGAGAAGCTAGAAAAGACTGGGGAAAAGACTTGTAAAGGAAGGAAGAGAAAAGGAGACTGGGAAAAAGACCTTGAGGAAGCACATGGTACAGAGAGGCATATGAAGAAAAAGCAGTGTAGGTTCCTTGCCCTTGGACTTGTAGCAGGGAATTGGGAAATATGGAAAGAGATACATGAAAGGAACAGACATGGATGAGAGACCATGGGGAGGTTGATAATGTCAGTCTTTATCTGGACTTGTATTTTGACTTTGCTCTTTTATTTCCATTCTTGCCTAACCCTTTATTCCCCTTTCCATGGGTCCCTAATAGCAGGTGCTTTAGACTCCTGGCAAGTTTTTGAGTCTCAATCGTCCTGCTTTGGGGTCAACCCTGTTTGGCTGGGCATTTATCCACCCAGGGATGGGTAAGTCTGGGTATTTAATTGGAAACTATATTCTTTCTTTTCTCTCTATTGCACATTAATTCTATTAAATTTGTTTCCTATTAAAGGTTTCACACACTAAGAGTTTATTTTGTCTTTATGCAGCAGGTGGCAAAACCCATTTAGAGCAGGAAGGTTTGGGAGTCCCAGGGGTCCCCACAGACTGCCTGCTAGCACAATCAAGTAAGTATGGAAGTCTATCCCTCATTCAAATCAAGTCAAATAACTGTTTCCAGAAGTACAGACCTTGTCTCTTGATGTAGTAATAAAATTTAAATTTAAGCTTAGTTATTTTAATTATGTTCTTTCAGAGTGCGAGCAAACAAATATGACTAAATATTCTTTTGTTATTTCCTTATGTGTCCAGTGTTCTCACTCTCTATTCACCTTTAAGAAATATTAAGCTTTTAAACCACAGGGATATTTGTAATATTATATAATGAAATTAAAATATAGATATTCTAATCAATATTGTAGGGAAACTATGGAAGATATTCACATCATGGACAATGCAGAAGCTTAATAGAATATCTTGTACAAAGGCCATATTTTCAACAATGTATCTTCTTCTTTCTCTTTTCTTTTTTTTTGTGGGACCCTCGCCGGCCCAGGAACGAACCGGCGCTGCAGAGGCTACGGACAGCCTCGCAGCCCAGTGTTCAACCACTGCGCCACCAGGGGAGGCCCATCTTCTTCTTTCTCTTTAAAAAGGTACATGCTATTTTTTTCTTTTTTTTTAGAGATGTATTTTATTCATGCATACAAGAGCTGGGGTGTAGGCCAGAGGTGCCGTGGGGGTGGGGGAGAGGATCTACCAGAGACAGAGTAGGGAACAGAACAGGCAGACTGACCGAAACACACTACTGAGGGGAGCAGGTCATGTGGGTCAGCTCCCTGGCTGGAGATCAAACTCATGTTATAGCGGCTGCAGATAGCTTCATAGTGCTGAGACTTAACCCCTTACGCCACCAGAGAATCCCCATGTTTTTTTTTCTTAACTAGAGAATTTAAGTTCAACTCACATTTTCTTCAAGGCAAGCAAAATTCCTAAGGTTGGCTAATCATATGATATGAAAAATAATTTTATTGGTATTCAATCATTCCTCATGTATGAAACATGAACTTTTTTTCCCAAATTAGTCAAATATTAGTGAGTCAGGAAGAAATTGGAAGAAATTACAATACAAATAAAATAAGAAGTCTACTTTTGTGCATACTATATAAATTCAGCAAATATTAAATATCTGTAGTGGGATATAAACAGTTCTAGGTATTGTATGTGCAATGTTAAATATCGAAAACACTATGCTCTAGAAGAATAAAGGACAAGTAACCAAATGAGAGCTATATTTGTGCCCAAAATTACATTTTTGTTACTTATTAATAAAACATTTCTTTCTGAGAATCCAAAGAAAAGTGAACCATTGTAAATTATATTTCATATTAGCTTGTACATGGACACAGTTAACACCTTACTCTGTTTAGAAGAAAAGGTTATCTTGGGGGAAAAAAACCTTAATGAATTAGGTGAAAGAAATGTATTTTATGATATATGACAGCGAATTTCTTCCTTTATCAATAAATATGCTATACTAGAAGGGCATGAAGTTGCTCTTAACAGAGCAGAAACAAATAAATCATGATAAAATGGTATCTGGGAATGGTGCAGCAAGGCTTCTATTCCTTTATAATGGAAAATATAAAAATAATTAGGGCGGAGCAACATGGCGGCGAGGAGACGTTGCAAGTAAGAACTCCCATTAAAAAAAGTTAATAGGGAGGAAAAGCGGCAGGTCCCAGTGAGAACTGGGACACGGAAGATAAACGGGTGACTCCAGCAAACTACCCGAAGAAGAAAGTGGCCATAAAAGAGGACTAGAAGGGAGGGAAGCGCAGAACCCTGCTCCCCTTCCCCGCCCACAGAGGCGGCACTCTCTGACCTGCAGAGAGGAGGAAAACAACAAACCAAAACGGCCAACAAGAACAAACGACGCAGCAAGCGGGACTGTGAGAGGAAAGGAACTATTGCAGCCACCACACCCCATGAACGGGAGCTGAGGCGAACCCTGCAGGATTCGCCGTGGCGGTGAGCGAACGGCTCCGGGCGCCATTAGAGAAGAACAAAGACCCTGGGAGATGCACACACAGCCCGGGCTGCCGGTAAGCTTGCGCGGAAAAGCAGCGCGCTTGGCGCACTAAAAGAAAACACAGACTGGGATCACGGCTGCCCAGGTACCCGCGCCTGCGACCTAGGCTTGCGGGGAGACGCGCGGAGGTCCTCACTGAGGTGAAGGTCCCTCCCTGAGTAAGCAGGAACCAGGCGCCCAGGCACGGGAGCGGTGCAAAAGGCGCCATTCCCGCGCCACTGAACTGGACTACAGCCCGCGTCCTGGAACTGAGGGCTTTGAACTGAGACCCGGGGCACGAAAATTCGGGGCGTGGGTTCTCCACAACGGTGGGGCACAAGGCAGAAACAGCACCCCAAAGCTGTTGAGGTGTACCCTACCATTCCCGCTCTGTTCCCTGTCCCACGGGGTGGGAGGAGGCGAAAAACAGCCCCCCAAGGACAATAAGAGAGATCTCTGGCGCCACCTAGCGACCAGGAAAAAAAAGTCACTAACACCCCATAGAACAGGAAATTTCTTAAGACTGCTTGAAAAGGGCAGAAGGCTTCTGGAGGACCCAGTGGCCAGCCGGGAAGTTAGCCCATGCCAGGCCCCTTCCGACCAGCAGTCTGAGCCCACAGAGGGAGCAGGCACTCACGTCCGGGGCAGACCGGGTGCGCAGAAGAGTGTGCCTGAAACCGGAGGCGCAGGGACTGCATCCCGCTTCGCCATTTTAGAACAGGGACATTTCTTCAGTAAAAACTGCCCAAAAACCAGCAGAAAGCTCCCCCAGAAGACAGAGATGGCTCCTGGAAGAGCCAGAGGGGAGCGGAGAAGTTCACCCAAGATGCCAGTCAGTCAGAGCAACACAGTGTCCCAATGCATACGACAAATTAGAAAACAGACAGTAGGGAGTAGAAGAACCACACGCAACCTAACAACTCCTCAGGAAAGAAGCACACAACAAAAAGAAAACCTCTCCCCAGATTGCAACGACAGCAACTTGGAAGAAATTCTGAGCCTTCCAGAAAGAGAATTTAAAATTGCCATGATTAAAAAAGTGATAGATCAGAGGAAGGAAATTGAGTCCCTAAAGAGGGAAGTAAAAGAAATGCAGGAGATCAAAGAATTAATGGAGGAACTAAAGAACTCTGGGAAAAGCAATGAAAGCAGAATAGGTGAAATGGAAGAGCGAATAAGTACTCTTGAAGACACAGAAATAAAAAGAACCAAAACAGAAAAGGAAAGAGAAGTACGAAGGAAAAAGAATGAAGAAAGACTTCGGGAACTATCTGACTCCATGAGGAAAGGAAATATAAGAGTTATAGGAATTCCAGAAGGAGAGGAGAGAGATGTAGGAACAGAGAAAATATTCATGGATATAATTGAAGAGAACTTCCCAAATGCGAAGAAGGAGCTGAAAATTGATATACAAGAAGCAAGAAGAACACCAAACTTCCACGACGAAAGGAAAAACACAGCAAGACACATAATAGTAAAGCTCCCAAGAATCTAGGACAAGGAAAAAAATAATGAAGCTGACAAGAGGGAAGAAACAGATAACATTCAAAGGAAAACCAATCAGGCTGACATCAGACTTCTCTGAAGAAACACTACGGGCAAGGAGAGAGTGGAGGGATATAGTCAACAGACTCCAAGAAAACAGATGACAACCAAGAATACCTTATCCCGCAAAGCTCTCTTTCCTCCATGAAGAAAGAATATGGACCTTCCCAGACAAAGAGAAACTCCGGAATTTCATTACGACTAAACCCCCATTCCAAAAAATACTACAAGGAATCCTAAAGCCAGAACCTCAGAGGGACGAATAACAACAAAAGAAGACCAAAAAAAAAAAAAAGTTATTAAAAGAATAAATAAATAAAATCAAAGGAAAGACAAACACAATGGCAAATACAGATGCTAATATATCAATATTAACTCTAAATGTAAATGGACTAAACTCTTCAATAAAAAGACACAGAGTTGCAGCCTGGATTAAGAAACAAAACCCAACCTTTTGCTGTCTCCAGGAAACACATTTAGCTACAAAAGATAAAAATAGGCTCAAAGTCAAAGGATGGAAAACAATCCTACAAGCAAATGGGCCAAAAAAGAAAGCAGGAACAGCTATACTTATATCAGATAAAACAGACTTCAAACTCAAAAAAATAAAAAGAGACCCCAATGGTCACTACATTATGATTAAGGGGACAATACTTCAAGAAGAAATAACACTCATTAACATATACTCACTAAAAGAAAGAGCACCAAAATATATCAGACAACTGTTGTCCTCTCTGAAAACAGACATCAGAGAAAACATATACGTAGTGGGAGACTTCAACACACCACTATAAACAATGGATAGACCAACAAGACAAAAAATAAGTAAAGAAACTAAAGCTCTAAATAAGGACCTAGAGCATTTGGGCTTAACAGACATCTATAGAACACTAAACCCAAAAAAAACGGAGTACACATTTTTCTCAAGCGCACACGGATCATTCTCCAGGATCGATCACATACTGGGGCACAAGACAAACATCAACAGATACACCAAGATTGAAATCATACCAACCATCTTTTCTGACCACGAAGGCATCAAACTAGAAATAAATCATAAAAAGAAGGCAAGGAACTATCCTACCTCATGGAGATTAAAAGCCACACTACTGGAAGACCACTGGACTAACGAGGAGATCAAAGAAGAAATTAAAAAATTCTTTGAATTGAATGACAAGGAGGACACCAATATCCTAAATGTATGGGATGCAGCAAAAGCAGTAATAAGAGGAAAATATATAGCAATAGAAGCTCACATCAAAAAACAAGAAAGAATTCAAAGAAACAACCTAATCTCGAAGCTCAAAGATCTAGAAAAAGAACAACAAAAAAACCCCAAAACCAGTAGAAGAAAAGAAATAATGAAAACCAAAGCAGAAATAAATGAAATTGAAACTAAAAAAACAATCCAAAAGATCAATGAAACCAAGAGCTGGTTCTTTGAAAAAATAAATAAAATAGACAAACCCCTAGCCAGGCTCACAAAGGAAAAAAGGGAGAAAGCACAAATACACAGGATCATAAATGAAAGAGGAGAAATCACAACGGACACAGCAGAAATCAAAAGAATAATCAGTAACTACTATGAACAGTTATATGGAAACAAGTTCAACAATCTAGAGGAGATGGACAAATTCCTACAACTCTACAATCACCCAAAGCTAGATAAAGAAGAAATAGAACACCTAAACAGACCAATTACAAGCAGCGAAATTGAAATGGTAATCAAAAACCTCCCCAAAAACAAAAGCCCAGGACCTGATGGATTTACAAATGAATTCTACCAAACATTCAGAGACGAATTAGTGCCTATCCTTCACAAACTCTTCCAAAAAATTGAGAAGGAAGGGACAATACCAAACACGTTCTATGAAGCCAATATTACACTAATACCAAAACCGAATAAGGACAACACAAAAAAGGAAAATTATAGGCCAATCTCCCTAATGAACACTGATGCAAAAATCCTCAATAAAATTTTAGCTATCAGAATACAACAATGTATCCATAAGATAATTCACCACGACCAAGTTGGATTCATTCCAGGGGCACAAGGATGGTTTAACATCCGAAAATCAATCAACGTTATCCAATACATCAACAAAAAGAAATATAAAAACCATATGATAATATCAATAGATTCTGAGAAAGCTTTCGACAAAGTGCAACACCCATTCATGATAAAAGCCCTTGAAATTCTTGGGATACAAGGAACATACCTCAACATCATAAAGGCCATCTATGACAAGCCAACAGCCAGTATCATTCTCAATGGTGAAAAGCTGAAAGCAATTCCATTAAGATCTGGAACAAGACAAGGATGTCCACTCTCACCACTGCTTTTCAATATAATACTGGAAGTCCTAGCCAGAGCAATGAGACAAGAGAAAGACATCCAAGGAATCCAAATAGGAAAAGAAGAAGTCAAACTATCACTATTTGCAGATGATATGATAATATACATAGAGAACCCCAAAATCTCCACAGAAAAACTAATTCAACTCATCAATCAGTTCAGTAAAGTGGCAGGATACAAAATCAACACGCAAAAGTCAGTAGCCTTCCTATACACAAACAATAAATCTGAAGAAGAAGAAATCAAAAAAACCATCCCTTTTATTATCGAAACAAAAAAAATCAAATATTTGGGAATAAATCTAACAAAAGAGGTAAAGGACCTATACAAAGAAAACTATAAAACACTGTTAAAAGAAATAGAAGAAGACACAAAGAAATGGAGAAACATCCCCTGCTCATGGATTGGAAGAATAAACATTATTAAAATGGCCATCCTACCAAAAGCAATATACAGATTCAATACTATTCCAATCAAAATCTCAATGGCATTCTTCAAAGAAATAGAACAATTATTGATGAAATTCATATGGAATCACCAAAAACCCCGAATAGCCAAAGCTCTACTGAAAAAAAAAGAAGGAAATGGAGGCATCACACTCCCAGACTTCAAACTATACTACAAAGCCATAATCATCAAAACTGCATGGTATTGGAACAAGAACAGACATACAGACCAATGGAATCGAATAGAAAATCCAGAAATAAACCCACAGATTTATGGTCAACTAATCTTTGACAAAGGAGCAAAGACTATGCATTGGAGCAAAGAAAGTTTGTTCAATAAATGGAGCTGGGAAAACTGGGTCGCTACATGCAAAAGAATGAAGCTTGACCACTACCTCACACCATACACAAAAGTCAACTCAAAATGGATTAAAGAACTAGACATAAGACCTGAAACCATAAAATACATAGAAGGAAATATAGGCGAAACACTACGGGATTTGCACATCAAAGACATCTTTACAGACACATCACCCAAAGCAGTGATAGTGAAGACAAAGATAAACAGCTGGGACTACATCAAATTAAAGAGCTTCTGCACAGCAAAAGAGACAATAACAAAAACAAAGAGAAACCCCACCAACTGGGAGAACATTTTTGCACCCAACACTAATGATAAAGGACTGATCACAAAAATCTGCAAAGAGCTGATGAGACTCAGCAACAACAAAGAAAATAATCCAGTCAAAAAATGGGCAGAATAGCTAAAAAGAAACTTCTCTGAAGAGGAAATGCAAATGGCCAACAGGCATATGAAAAAATGTTCAACATCACTTGTAATCAGGGAAATGCAAATCAAAACTACCATGAGATACCATCTCACACCAGTGAGAATGGCACATATTAAAAAAGCTAGCAACAACAAATGTTGGCGAGGGTGTGGAGAAAAAAGGAACTCTTCTGCACTGTTGGTGGGAGTGCAAACTGGTCCAACCACTATGGAGAGCTGTGTGGAGATTTCTGGACCTACTAAACATAGAGCTTCCATATGATCCAGCAATTCCACTCCTAGGTATTTACCCAGAGGACACAGAAACATCAATTCCAAAGAGCACCTGCACCCCTATGTTTATAGCAGCACTGTTTACAATAGCTAAGCTTTGGAAACAACCCAAATGCCCAAAAGTAGATGACCGGATCAAGAAGATGTGGTACATATATACCATGGAATATTACTCAGCATTCAAAAAAGATAAACACATGCAATTTGCAGCAACATGGATGGCGCTGGAAGGGATCATGCTCAGCGAAATAAGCCAAAAAAAAAAAAGAAAATACCGGATGGTCTCACTCATAGCAGGAATCTAGAAAACTTAAATAAGGGACCAGGAAAATGAATATAAGAAAGTGAAAATCAAAATCAACCAAAAACTATGAACCAGAGACTCTTTTTGGGGGGTGGGGGGCGGGAGGGGAAGGATTGGGGTCAGAATGGGGCGTTTGCAATTGTATGGGGGAATATAAAAATAAGATTTATTATTTAAAAAAAATAATTAGAATATTCTGATGAATCTTTCCATCTTTTCCTTACAGAAAACAATTCAACAGGAAATTGTCACAGTAAGAGGTTAAGAAAAAACTGTAAAACACAGAACTTGGCATTTAGATACAACTTTCAACTATATAGTGACTAATTTTTCTTAAGGAACACAATTAAAATTAATTTGTTGTTACTGGATAAATGGATACTGAACAAGATAACTTATTAATCCTTCTAAGTTTTCTCTGTTACTAGAGTGTTTCTCATGGTCATTTAAATAATTCATGGCACCCAGTATATGTCTTCTATTTGCCTTTTTAGTCCTCTTCTTATTTTAGGCTATTAATATTTAAATCTAGAAGTAGATTTATTTGATATCATTGACTACTTTAAATCCTATAAATTAAAATATCTTATTTGAAAAAAGGTAAAATGCAGAATTAGTTGCAGAAAACTAAAAATATGAAAAAGTCTTAGATGAATAAATTTTTATTACATCTAAATGCCTCTAGTCAATATAGTTCAGTATTAATACTTCATGTTGACCATTGCAATTTATACAATACAAATTGGCAAGAGAAAGAACAAATATGCTGCAAAAATGAACAAAGAATAAATAGTTCCTATTAGATGCGCAAAAAAAAAATAAAAAAGGTACACCCATTTTAAGTTTACAAACTCAAATCTCTTCCATAAAATTACAAATTCATACTTTCTACCACATTTCCATAATGTTTACCTAATGTCTCTTCTGTTCCAGGATCCAATCCAGAACATGATGTTACATTTAGTTATTATGTGCCTTTAGGTTCCTCTTGTCTTTGATAGAAAGCTATCTTAATTATCTCTGGTCACAGATTTCTTACACCAAAACAATCATAAAAGTCAAAAGTGTATGACACATCATGAGAATACTGTTTAGTCATTAATAATTATTCCAGCTGTTTATAATGTTGTATGAAAATGTCTTGCAAGGTATGGTCACTCAATTTTGTACTTAGATTTCATTTGTCAATTTCCAAAAACAGGAATAGTTTTATCAATTTACAGTATTACCCTTTGAGGCATATGGAATAATACTACTTTTGTGTATATAATGTCCCTTTCTACTACATACTAGTTGAGTATACTTAGTGCTCCTAGACTATACTTAGTGCTCCTCACTTTCATCATCTACAATATAAAGAATAATAACTAATTCATAAGGTTGTAAGAGTTAAATGAATTTGTAATCCAGGAGAATTCAAACAGCTCTAGGGTGCACGAGTCAATAATATTTGTTTTTGTTTTTTTTTTAAGGGACGTATTTACATTTCCTCCAGATATCTTTCTTTTATATTGAGTGATATGATTAGCTTTGCTATATAATTTATTAGCCTTTCGAAAATGGAGTAAATGATTTATAGAGAATTGTTTAACAGTGAAAATTTTTATAGTTTTGCTAAAATATTATGTTGATGAGATTTCCAGAATTAGGATTTTATGCAAATGTATCTTATTTTCTACTTGTTAAATATTTTAAAACTATATAAATCTATTTTCGAATGCAGATCTTGATATCTTTGATAGTGATTAATTGAATCATTGATAATGTAGACAATACCTAATGACCTGTCATAGATTAAACTATCAAATTAAAGGAAAGTCACTGTTTTAATAATAAATCTAACACAACTGTCTATCTTCCAAAATGTTGCTTTCTATGATGTCATCAGAAGAGCAAAAAGAATGTAATATATTCAAAAATATTCATTTATACTGCTAACCATGTGCTCCCACAAAAAAATAAGCATATAAATATTTTCTATTATACTAATTCTATATATTTTTTCAATGAACAATGTGAAACAATGATTATGCCATGCATATAAATTTCTCCAGTGAACTATCTGAAATGTGAATGGGCACCTTGATGCCAACTGCAAGTTGAAATTTACATGATTAATATACAATTTCCTCAAATAAGATAAATCTGAGTACAATGTATTAATAGAAATTTTGAGGCAAGAATATTACAAGTGATTTAAATTTAATTTAGATAAATGAACTCAGTGTTGTAGAAGTACTCCCAAGATGAGAAGTTAAGCCTTTTAAATTTCTAAGAAGCTTGAATTAATATCTTGAATTGTATTTGCTAATATTATTAAGAATTATTAGTGGCATTGGATAATAGTAGACATATTAAATGTTTAATGAATAGAAAAAATAAAGTATAAAGTGTTAATTATTTTTATTGGAAATGTACTTTCCTAAATTATAAAACTTTCTTTTTCCAAAGTCTTTATTCCACTGTGCATTCATGAGATGAATTTGGTACAATTTGTAAGAATAGTTTTCATTTTACTTAACTCATTACTTGAATCATCCAAATACGTTTTCAATGTCTATTCGTGCTTAATAGTCATACTCAAGTTAATATATTAACAATGAACTCTTTTTCATAATTTACACACTTTAGAACTCTGAAAGATATATTATCTTTGTTAAGTATAAGGAAATAAATTGATTTGTTATAGAATCACTTGTTTAGTAGCAAATAAGTTATGAATGTGGAAATGTCATATTTATGTGCATATATATACATTTCTTTTAGTGAGAAAATAATGTGCTTAAAATAGCAGTTGTATATTATTTTCTCCTTGAATAAGAGAAAATGAAAATGGATTAGAACAGAATAATGTAAAATAAAACAAATACTTAGTGCCTATCTTCATCTTTCACTACTGATATGAGAAAAAGATAAACCAAAGATTATCTATCAATCCAATGCTCTTTATTGCAACAGTTTTATAATTGTAGGAATACAAATTTTACTTTAATTGAAGTCTATAGATTACAGAATACTCTAATTTTCAAACAACACCATATTTAATGCAAAATAATGATGATTAGTGTTTCAGATTCAGAAATATTGGTTCAAATTTTTGAAGCATTTGAATCTCAACAAAAACCATGATCTTGGTTTCTCAGATCAATGTTATTTACAAACTACCAATTTTCAAAGAAAAAGGAAAGAACATTTAGATGGTATTATTTGAGTACCACAAAATCTGATATCAGTCATCAAAATTAGTTATATATTTAATATCTAAAATCACAAGAAATACTAATTATATTTTGTGTTGTATAAATTATAGCACACTGTCAGTGAAATAACAATTATCTTTATGTTTCTTTTCAATTTGCATTTATAAATAATGACACAAAAATAGTTTTGATTATTTGATAATTATTTCCCTATTCACTTATTTAACAAACATTTGTTGAGCCCACAGTTATCAAAAATCCTAGGTCCCTTCCAAGCAGGAATATTACCAGATTATTTTAAAAGTATATGGTAATTATTTTTAGTAATATACATGTTTATCAGACATGATGACTTAATTAGCTGCTGAAAATTGCAATAACATTTTCAGTAAACGTGTTAAAAGATTATACTCTAGTGGTTTTAATTTCCATAGTGATCTCTTATTCAATCAATATATTTTTAAAAGATCAAATGCACACACATGCATACATACTAAAGAACTAATACCAAAATTTGTATGTATGATAATTCTAGTCTTTTTTTGATGTATTTATTTTATTTTGATTTTGATTTATTTCTATTTTGTTTCTAAGGTGAATTGATTCACAAAGTTATATAGCAGACTAGAATGATGAGAATCGGGAACTCGTCTTAAAAAGTGCTAAACCAGTTCTGCTGCTTTCTTCCTTAGCAACCTTTTAACTTACAACTATTTAACTCTTGGTCCTTTAATTTTCTCCTCTGGGAAATAGGAAAAAATAATAATATAATCAGCCACATAGAATTGTATGAATATTAATTAAAACAAGGAAATACTTAGAATAGTCCCTGACAAGAAGCACCTGGCAAATAGCATTCTATATTGGTCATTGTTAAAATCATTATATGATGTGGTAGGCTGATTTTCACACAATAGTTATAGAGAGCAATGAGAATATTTGCTACTTCATTTTAAAAAATATATTTTTGAGTAACTGAGTTTATGATAGCCCATTGCAATGGCTATATCATATATAATATAACATATATATTATATGTTTAAACAATCCTTAACTACGGACTCATAGATACTACTTTACTCCACCTATTTGTACCTATACTTGCTTGCCACTTATTTTTATTTGCAATCTTGAAAAAAATGCTCAATTTAAATTAAATTAAACTGTATTAGGACTTCACGGGTCAAATCACCAGACCCCCCCCAAAAAGCAGAGATGTGACCTTTCAGACAACCACAGACACGAAAAAGCTTAGAATGTTATTTCTATCTTTTTTCTTCTATCTCTGTTTTTTTATTCATGTATTTTTTCTTTTAATTAATTGGATTATTTATTTCTCTGGCAAGTGCTAAGTATTTGTACTCATAACGACAAAGAAAACATAATTAGAATTTTCTGTTTTCGAAAGTTGTATACCATATACTGGAATATGAAGATAATGTCAGAACACTGACCAACTGGATTGTCCTGTTTTATATTTAAACTTAAAGGTCGTAACTTCATTCAGTTTTTTTTTTTTTTAACCTCTGTTCTGTTCAGGAAGTATAACCTGCCATCTTGTGGAAATGAGACAAATGATTTCAGAAAGAAGCAATGGATTTTTATACCAGGGTAGGAAATGCACATGCTTACTAGAAACATATGAAGAAATAAGTAGATTGAACAAGGAAGTTGCTGAAGTGAGGCAAATTAAAGACCACATATGTTTTCAGAGAGAATACTTCAATTGTTGATTTGAATTGTATATATTATTTTTTCTTTAAAATAAGACTCAGATGTGAAATTTAGTTAGATATCTTCTAACTTTTGATGTACAAAAAAATTATAGAATAAAATTGAATATCAAATTTAGGATAACAACCATGATTTTTGCTTCCTAATTTTAAAGAGGAGACTTGCAAAATTATTTTATTTCACCAGCAATTCTATTTTTTTTTTAATGTCAATTCCAGGTCATTGATTTTTTTTAAATAAATTTTATTTTTATATTCCCCATACAATTGCAACCTCCTTATTTTGACCCCAATCCCTCCCCTCCCTGTCCCCCACCCTCCATAGAGTGTCTCTGGTTCATAGTATTTTTCAACAGCAGTTCTAAATGATCTAGTATGTATTGTTAAGATACTTTGATTAACCAGCAAGGGGTTTGAATCCTCTTTTTTTCTCCTACCATCGTGTAAATATAGTCAAGATTTTGACCATCGTTTTTCCCATACAAGCTGTGAATTGAATACCTGTTGCTGATATAATGATATATTAAAATTATGTGTAAGAACCTGAACAATAGGAAGACTAAACAGATGTCAATTTACTTTTGCCCCTTATGTTTCCTTAAAATTTTTGTCACAAAATTGAAGCATTTAGTTAAAAAAAAGAGCTAAAATTGAGAAAAGTATTTGCCCTTAAATATATTTTTAATATGCTGAAATCGGTTTGATATAAAAAAAGATGCTTAACAGGGCCTCCCCTGGTGGCACAGCAGTTGAGCGCTGGGCTGTTAAGCTGCCCGCAGCCTCTGCAGCGCCGGTTCAATCCCCGGCCACTGGCGAGGGTCCCACATGGCGCGACAGACCTCTCCTGTCGTGCCCGCTGCTCCCCTCAGCAGTGTATTTCGTCAGTCTGCCTGTTCTGTTCCCCGCTCTGGCTCTGGTGAATTCTCTCACCCTCATGCACTTCTGACTGTACCCAGTGCTTGTATAAATAAATAAATCTTTAAAAAAAAAAAAAGATGCTTAACAGTTGATAATTTTGAAAAAAATAGGAAAACGTTGTTCATAAAATACCTGTGAATAAATACAGCCTAACTATAATTAAATAATAGATCATTAAGCATTCATGGTACAGTGTGGATCTTAAATACTATAAAAGATCAAAACAATACAATAGAAAAATGAGTAAACTATGTTGTTTTCCTCTGCAACTTCTGATGGTTTTTCTTGAGTGTCATCATCTGAGAATCAAATTTTTGGTGTAAATTTATCTCAAATTCCTGACTTCATAGTTCTAGTTTAATAAAACCAACCATGTTTGATTCCAAATACTCAGCAAATTTTAAGAAAAGCTTTGCAGAGCAAAACAGCATCATAATCAGGATGGCAACCACAATATTTGTTAAATTGGGTTCATGGGGGCCATTTATTCCATCTGTTATTTCAACTAAACTGTATTTCTGCCTTGAAAGTGTTTCATGACACTCCAGTGAATGAGGAACATTTGTGATTCATTTTAGTACCAGAATATTCCAGAATAATTGGCTTTTAGTGGAGAGCTGTCATCATGAGCCAAGTTTTAAAATATGCTATTTTTCTGAATTTTGTGGCCATGGTGGGATACTTTGAAAAAATATTATACTGGCATGTGCTGCTACTAAAATGTGATTTTACAGTTATTAGCAAGGGAAGGATCCCCTTAGACCATAATATAGATAAAAGCATCCTAATCTGAGAAATTTATCCTATATTCTTGTACACTACAGAACTACTGAACTACAATATTGTATGTGACATTACCAAATGTAACATAATTAAGCTTTCTAAAAAGATCAATTTAAATTTTATCTAATTTTTTTCATTATGAATGTGAAATAAATAAGAAATTATGACCAAAGTAATGGCTACCACATTGACTTGCCAAGAAATCTATTTAACGTACTATATGAAAGTATAAAAAATGCAAAAAGATAGAGAATTTAGCTAATTTAGAACAAATTACTGTAATGTATACTCATTCTAGGAAGACACATTGTTATGACAAAATACTTGAATATTGTATACTGATTTGATTTTAAAATTAAGGAGATGAACTTCTAAAAGAATATAGTGACTATTAAAGTTAATCAAAGTTTAAAAAAAAAACTGTTTGCATGATTTATTTATGTGTTTGACATTTTTTACTGACTTAGGCTCTTTTTGTTTTTTCTTTTTTTTTTTCAAATAGCTCATGGCTTAGACCTGGATAGAAAAATAGATTTAGTGATCACAACTTGTTAAAACTAAATAATAAACAACACAAAGTACAATAATACAAATACTGTGTAAGATTTTCCCAGGATGTGTGAGAGTGCAGAAAATAAACAGTATGGCATGAAGAAGCAGAGGAAGGAAACTTTTCTGAAGGATTTAATAATTATGCTAAATTTTACAAGATTAATGGGGATTTTATTGAGTTAAAAAGGAATTAGAAGGCTTTACAAGTATCTGATTGAATATGTTGCACCTAATAATTTCTTAATAACTGATGGACAAAGAAAAACAACCTGTTGGCATATTAACATGTACTAAGATGACAAACAACACTGCATAGCCCACTTATGTAATTACAAATAGCTCTAATAGGCCAATGAATGTAGGGGAAACTCTAGGACAAAGGACAAATTCATGACAGTGATTTTTTTTTTTAAGGAAGGAGCTTTGATGTTTCAACAAGACATTATTAAAATAGTTAATTATTTAAGTTTTTATAAATGTTACACCTTAACAGTATCAAACATGTTCTGAAAAAACAAATCTAGAGTTTGATCTAATTAAAAGACTATTAGAGTAATATCAGAGGCTTTTTGTGAAACTTTAATTGATTGAAAGTAGGAATAAAGACATGGATTTAACAATATTAATAAAATAATCAATGCAAGACAATGATTAGTTGTTTATGGAAAGTGAGGGAAAAAAGGAGACTAGAATGCTTTGAGTTTTAAAGCTATATAACTGGTTGAATGTAGTTTTTACCACACAAGAAAATTCAGGTCAGGAGTGGTTTGAGGTAAGAAGATTCAATTCTATGTGACAAATTTAGAATAATTTCTGAAACTCAAGACACTACATGGCTTGCATGTTTGGGTTATTACAATATGAGAGAACTATGCTAGGTTGAATAGACATCAATTAAAGAAAATATTGCATATGTTTCCCATGCTAAATATATGAGAGAAGAACACTGAAATCACTTGAACAGAGGAAAGCAATGTTAAAAGTGTTTAAGAATGAAAATAAGAAGAATAAACACAGGAGATAATTTATCAACCAAACTGGTACATTTTTCAGACTGATAGGAAGTATTATTAAACACTAGGTAAAAAATATAAACCCAGTTTTCCTGAGTCAAAATCAAGATAAATGGTCAACCTAATAATCATAAAAGCTAAGAAACAAGATACTTTGATTAGGAATGGCCCAATCATCAGTTCAAATCTAAAGAGATTTCAGGTGATTAAAGATTGAAAATTGCACATTTATCCACTTTGGAACTTTAACTGAACTATTAGTTTGCTAAAAATATCACTGCAAATTACTACAGACTCTATGCCTTAAACAATAGAAATTTATTTTCACCCCACTCTGATGTCAGGAAGCCCAATTTCAAACTATGAGCAGGGATATTTTTTTGTTTCTTTCCGATACTTCTTAGTTTACAGCTGACCGTCTTACCTGTGTTTTCACATGGTATTTTCTCTGTATGTGCCTGAATCCTAATCTATTCTTTCTAAAATTAGAATAGTTGCATTAGATTAGGATACACCCTAGTCACTTCATTTAACTCAATTACCTCTGTAAAAGCATCTCTTATTATGGTCACATTGTGACTACTGGGGATTAGAAATTCCACATAGAAATTTGGGGTCTGGAGATATAATTCAGTCTTTGACAATAGATAAATATAATGAGATCGGGCTTAATGAAATCATAAAATAAGTTGTATTGTGAAGAATATTGATCAATGAAATAGATTAAATACCAAGTAAATCTGTGTTTCAGAACAAAATCCAGCATTAATACAAAGCAAAATATGTAAGTAGCAATTTTAGCTCCTAGCAATATAAAATTCAAGATGTCCTAATTTAAAAGGTTCCCAGCGTGCAAAGGAAAATATACTCACAAAAATACAACCCTGAAACCAGGTGAAAAGTAATGGAAGAGATCATAGAATTAACAGAAATTTGTTAAAAATCTATACCATAAATGAGAAGAGATGTAGAAGATATGAAAAAGATCTAAATGGAACTTCTAGAAATGAAATATATACTATTTAATCTAAAAAAACATGTTAAATTTAACACCTACTAGATATTACAGACTATAAGATGAGAGAATTTGAAATCAATCAACGGAATATATCCAACATAAAAATGAAAAGAAGAGAATATTTTTTAATATTAACTTAGAATGACTGGCAACAAAATAAAATGTACATCTTTCTGTAATTTCCAGAAGCTTCAATAACTGTAATCTTTTTAAAAATACACATGTAAAAGGGCCTCATGGTGGCTCAGAGGTTAAAAATCTCAGCGCTATCAAGCTATTACCAGCCACTGTGCCTATTCTATCCTTGGCCAGATTGCTAACCCACATGGCTCAGCAGATCTCTCCTGTCTGGCTGCTCTCCTCAGCAAGTGTATTTCAATAGATCTGCCTGTTTCACTCCCCACTCTGTCTCTGGTGAATCATCTCACTCCCCGCAACTCTGGTCTACACCCCAGTTATTGTATGCATAAATAAATAAAGATAAATCTTAAATATATATATATAAATATTTAAAAGGGAGAATGGACAATGTAAATCAAATATTTTACTGGTAAATTCATTGCCCATTTAGATTAATTTAAAATGCAAAAATCCCATGCTCCTTAATTATTGATGACTTACATTTAATGAAATATTAAACTTCAATATCAAAAACTAATTTTAAATTTAGTCACACTATATGAATGAAAACAAGTATGCATCCATGACCAAATTAATTAATTTCAGCTAATTAAAAAGGTTTCTAACTAGTTATATTTTTTTTCTTATAGGAATCTTTCATTTCTATAACCCATTAACATTTTATTTTACTAACTTATGAATTATCAAATTTTGATAAACAAAATACCAATACAACTTCTATCATTTTAGGATGATTCACAATAAAAGTCACCACCAACTGAATTATTTGTTTTTTTTCTTGATATCTTCTGTGCACCCCTCCAGATCTACTCTCTAGTGTTCTTCGAACTAGACTAATTTTGGGAAACTGATTACTTTGGATTAATTAAATCAACAAGTTACCATGTTCTGGCTTACTGATTGATTAGTCAGTATCTAACTTTTTGTGATGGCTGGGGAAAAGTGAAGTCATTTTACCATACCTGGCTTTGTCTCTTTGAACATCTGATGCTACTTGGGCTCTTGACAGAGACTCACCTCCCCACTATAACATTCTGCTGTACATGCCTAACTCCCTGTATCAAGCTTCCAGAAAGTTCTCCATCTTTTAGTCTACAAGGCTTAAGAATAGAGAAAACTTAGTTGTTACAGTTTGAGTTTAATGAACTATTCTTTGTGCTTCCCTCAGTCCTTTTTATAAATTATATTTTTATAAGTAAAATCTATTTTAAGTATTTTATTTTGAAATTGCCTTCTGTTTCCTAATTGATACATATTTATAACTGATTTCATACAGCATTATTCATGAGTTGTTGTAAGTCATATATTTTTCCTCTATAAATAATGACATACAGTAGTAATGATATGCATTTGACCACTCTTTCATGCAAGTGTGATATCTTAGAGCTTGCATATACACATGTAAAAATGCAATTCATTTACTAATTAAAGTACATATTTGTACATATTTGTATATATTATAATGTACATTAAAGGTTGCAGATTTTCACATTTACATTATACAAGAATAAAATGCATTTAAAATGTATATGAAGAAGTTAAATTTTGACATTATTTTCAAATTCTTTAATACCATTGTTATTTACTTTGTGTTAATTTAAACAAATTATCTAGAAATTTTCTGGTAAAATTCTCTAAAATCATTGAAGTATAATTGACTCATTACCTTAGTAAATGTACATGAATTTACTGAATAGTCCTCTCTATTTTTTTTGAATAGTCTTCTCTATTAATTAACTATTATATAACAAAGCACCACAAAGCTTAGGAACTGAAGGAAACAAACCTTTAATATTGCTAATGAGTCTATGTGGATTTGAAAATAACAAGTACCCTAGTACTGGAGAGGCTAGAGAGACATATAACCTTATAAGGGAGATTATTTGAGTTGTGAATAATCCAGGTTATGTGAGTCCAGGGTATAATAACAATGCATTCATTATTTTTGGGTCATATAACATTTTCTAAAATATGGGTCAAAAAACAATATGGCATGGAACACATACATTGTGATGTTAAGAAAAAGAAGTTAGAAAGTATACAACCACCATGCAAAATTGAACTAAAAATGGAATTGGAAGGAATTCATTTAAAAGTCAAAAATTAGGGCCTCCCCGGTGGCGCAGTGGTTGAGCGCTGGGTTGCGAAGCTACCTGCGGTCTCTGCGGCGCCAATTCCATCCCCGGCTGCTCCCCGGCCACCGGAGGAGGGTCCCACATGGTGTGCAGACCTCTCCTGCCGCCCGCTGCTCCCCTCAGCAGTGTACTTCGGTCCTTCTGCCTGCTCTGCTCCCTGCTGTGGCTCTGGTGAATTCTCTCACCCTCCCGCGCTTCTGACTGTACCCAGTGCATGTATAAACCAAACAAACAAACAAATAATAAATAAATAAATAAGACATGCCTCTAGAAAATTTAAAAAAAAAATAAATAAAAGTCAAAAATTAATAATCAATTATCATAAGATGCTGATAATGGTCACAGGAGAAATATTTAGTGTCTAAAAAGGACATTTTAGTTAACTTTAAAATTTTGCTTAGATTCTAACCATGTCTATACATTTTTAACTTTTATTTTTTTGTTTGGCTACATTGATCAATAACTTCAATATTAGACTACAGTTAATTTTACAAAGTCAATAATAAGTCTAATTCTAACTAAGCTCTTTTCTCTTAGCTGTTAAAAATGGCAGAAACAATTCTCAGGAAATTGAAATCCAGGCCAGTTGTGACATCCATGTTGCTGGTCAATATTCACTTCTAAGCATACACTTTTTAAAATGTGATTAATATAATATTTCTTGCTGTGAGTATAGATTAGTGAGCTATAGTAATTATTTTCAAGACTAAAATAAAGTTATATTGAAGCAGTACTTTCACATGACCTATGAGATTTTATAATTCATCTCCAGCATAAGTATCCACAGTATGAAATTCATTCCTTAATTAAATATTAAAGGCCATCAACTACTCTTTAAGATAATGTTTTGAGCACATAATTTTACTTATTCTTCTTGAAACTCTATTAAAATGACCATGGGAATGAAAAAAATATGCATCATAAGGATAAGGAAAGGATAATATGAGAGATCTTATCAGATGGATCCTATTAACCGGCTATTGGATGATAAAATGAGGTAAGATTTTTTTCCCAAAAAAGATAAAATAGCACATCACAAATAGCTCTATTGAAAAACAACAAAACAAAACAAAACAAAACAAAACAAAAAAATAAACAAAATAGGGGCCGCCCTGCACCCTGGTGGCGCAAGGGGTTAATATGTAGCACTATAAGCTGTCCACAACCACTGCATCCATCCCTGGCCAGGGAGGTGACCCACATGGCGCAGCAGACCTCTTCTGACTTGCCTGCTGCTCCCCTCAGCAGTGTATTACAGTCAATCCACCTACCTGTTCTGTTCCCCACTCTGTCTCTGGTGATTCTTCTCACCCCCCCACACCTTTGCCTTGTACTCCAGTTCTTGCATGCATAAATAAATAAATGTTTTTTTTTAAAAAAATAAATAATAGGAAATGGATTTAATGGACATTATTTGGTAAAAGGCATCAGAAAGTTATTTATAGAACAAAACCCAAAGGGATAATTTTTGGTGGGTATCTTTACCAAATTCTAAATATGTATGAGAGAGAAGTTGGAAATGTAGAACATAAATCGGTTGGAGCAATGTAAAGTTTTTCTTAGACTCCTACTACTGAAAGATTTGATTTTAGAGTATCCCAGGGAGACATCAGTGTCTGCCATGTTATTATCATTTGTTCATCCTAATAGATGCATATTTTCTTCATTCCCATGGTGATTTTAATACAGTTTCAAGGATAAGTAAACTCACATGCTCAAGACATATTAAGCTTTCAATAAAATTTCCATAGTAACGTGACCCAGGAACAAAACTAAAGAGAGACATGATGAAGATTAAGTATTATCCAGTGTGTCAGTTACCTTCAATTCCCTCCACTTCATGATTGGTTTAGGATAATCATTCTCCCAACCTATTTAATTAAAGAAGGATAACTCTCTCTAGGGAAGATAACATTGTTTAGAGACTTTTAAACTTTCATCTAATGTTTAGTATTCAATAGAAATGTGAATTTATGCAAACAGACATCACTGTATAGCAAAATCAGGAACAAAAGAAGTGAAACAAACCTCTAGATGATCAAATTAGGAGTTATCAGAATAACTGGCCCCTAAATCACATACACAGGCATTAAAATGTTACAATGAAAGAAACATATATCATAGAGAATTCAATATATATTGATGCTTATCTTCCATTCAGAAGATAACAGCATTCAAAAGATACTTATATCCCAGCCAAAAGATGATAGCATAGTGTCAAACATAAGAAACAATACAAGTAATACTATGCAGCAATCAAAAAAGATAAATTCATGCCATTTGCAACAACATGGATGGAGCTAGAAGGGATTATGCTCAATAAAGTAAGTCAGAAGGAAAAAGAAAAAAATATTAGATGTTTTAACTTACAGGAGGAATAGAGGGGAACCAAACAAGGGATCAAGGTTAAAAAAAAAAAAAACTAGCAGGCAAACTATAAATCAGAGACATTCATCAGGAGAGGGTAAGGGAGAGGAATTGAAATAGGGTAGGGAAGAACACAAGAGACTGTGATGATGGGTCAAGGTTGCCTTCCTAGTGGTAATTTTATGGGAATTATACCTGAGAGGAGAAATCAAACTTGTACATAAATGAACAATGATGTAAATATATGTGTGTGTGTGTGTGTGTGTATAAATTAATGTTTAAGAAAAAGAAAGCATCCCAATAGATGCAAATGAAATCCTAACATTTGCATATCTGCATAAATTAAGGATAATAGTAGGTCACAGAGCTTTTACAGTACAAACTTCTTTTACAAACTTCTATTTTAGACTTCTGTCAAAAATCTTCACAAGTAAAGTTACACATAGGATAAGAAATGCTATGCTTAAAAACTATTTCTACATTGATTTTTGTTTTACAAAATTTCATTTACATCACAATATTCCATAGTAAGTAGATCTGATTATGAGAAATAAAGAACACATATTTCACCAAATGAAGTTTTCTCTTCTTAGATAACAAATATCCAATAAAAGCTTAATTTATTTTAAAATATCTTCACTTCTATATTCACTCATATAAAAATGCATTGAATTAGAATAAGATGTGTTTGGTAACAACTAGCAAGGCAGCTTCTGCATGCATATTTTTTCAGAAACAAGCATGAGTGAAATTACAATTACTAATTGCAAGCAATAAACAATCTAGTGAATTAAGATGATGTATATACTTTAAGCAAAACAGCAGTGTGAATTTTAAAAATTAAATGACTATATTCCAAATATAAACTTTCTTTTAAAAATTGTTTAGAAACACATTGGGCATTTTTATCAATTTATGGGCTTTCAGTTGAGTTTTCAAAATTATACTGCATCCTAGAAAACATTAAATAGGAGGATATATCAGAAATGCTGTGCAGTCATAAATTTATTTCAGCATTGGTATTTTTTATCATACTCACCAGGCAGAAAGAATGCTTTAAAGTTTTATTTTGACACTATCACTATTAAAGGCCAAACTATAAATTCCAAATAATTGTCTTTAAAGTTTCAAAACTCACAACCATTTCCAAGCTTCATACATCAATGTTTTACACATCATGTTGTTCTGTGCAATATTTGCATTATCTTACCCACCCTTTGCATTCTTCTCTGTTTCTCATTTGATTAGAACATTTATTTCAATATATGTAAAATTTTAACTTCTCATCTTTTTTACAATGTTATAGAAATATGTTTATTCAGGTACTCCAGTTTTATTCTAAGAAATCTTAATTTCTTATATTCTCAATTCTTTTTTTTCAAAGATTATTTATTTATACAAGCACTGGGTACAGTCAGAAGCACGGGAGGGTGAGAGAACTCACCAGAGCCAGAGCGGGGAACAGAACAGGCATACTGATGAAATACACTGCTGAGGGGAGCAGCGTGGAGAGGTCTGTGCACCATGTGGGACCCTCACAGGCGCCCAGGGATCAAACCAGCTCTGCAGAGGCTGCGGGCAGCTTAACAGCCCAGTGCTCAACTGCTGCGCCACCAGGGGAGGCCCTATTCTCAGTTCTTACTTCTACTATTTTATAATATAATTCTTTTAAAAATATTATGGTTTGAGTAGTAAATTACGTGGTTGACTCAAAGTACTGCGTTGTAAAACTACAGGAGACTCTCACATGGACGTTTATATAACCAGTCTCATGAAAAAAAATTCCAAAATAGATGTGCAAAGATTTAATAAATCTTACATGATTATTCATTTCAGTAGCATTAAAAATTTAGAATATATGCAAGAAAAGAACGCAGGTTATACTTCCTCAAGAATATAAAAATATACTGAAAAAGAAAAAAAATCTGCTCTCTAATTGCCACATTTTTCTCATAGAACTTGAAATTTTCTTCATGCTGGTGAATAGGAAAATCATCCTGATTTTTGCATGGAGGCTACAAAAACAATGGTGTATCTTTAAATAAAGTTTTATAGGATCAAGTTTGAGGAGAGTCAGTAAGATAATACAGGCCATTGTGAATGCAGCAAGATGGGGCTACTGAGTAAAGATACTGGACTTGCCTTTTCCACATGTTTGCAGCACATTACACCTACAAAAAAGACAGCACCCCTTGAAAGATGACTATCACATATATCAAGAGCAATAACAAAATAGAAAACTAATCAAAACTCTGTTCAAAGCAACACAGGACAGTACAAGCATTAGAAGGAGGGTTAGCTGACACACAGAGTGTCTCTGTTATTGTAAAATCAAGTGAAAACACCCACATCAAGCACTTTGAAAACTGGGAACAACCATGGAGAAGTTGCACAGAGTCAGAATGCAGAACAGAGGGTATACCTATGAAGAACTATAAGAATAATGATATAGAATGGTGATTACTTGCTTGAGACTGTGACTCCAAAGCTAGAATAGATGGAACACAAACTGGTAGGACATTTATGTGATTCCATGATATAGCTACTGTGAATATATAGATAGCTTAGTTATGCTGCTATGCTCAAAGAGTGCATGTATCCAATCATATAGGGATCTTCATATTCTTCAGAAAACTATGTAATGGGACTAATGCTGGATCATATGGAATATCCATTTTTAGTTTTTTAAGGAACCTCGATGCTGTTTTCTCAGTTTACATTCCTACCAACAGTTAATGAGTGTTCATTTTTTACCACCTTGTCCTCAACACTTGTTTCTTAGGACTCAGTCTTTCACCTGATAGATCCTCCATAGGATGATTCTGGGGTAATTAAAGGCCCAAACCCATGTTCTCAGGTCATTACACTTTACAATCTACTGAGAATGAAGTAGATTCATTTTTAATAACTGTAACAGTGTGTTGGAAGGTCAACAACAAGAGTCTTACTCTCCTTTTGATAGTAACTTAGACATCAATAAGAATTTGAAACTTTTTTTTTGCTTTTTTGAACTGGTCACCCTGAAAATTTCCATCCATTGTTAACAGTTCTTCAATTTAAGTTGATAGAGGAAAAAATGAATATTTTAGTCAAAATATAGATCTTTGTATATTTGAAAATAACTTCAATATCCATTTTTTATTGAAGTATAACATGGTCCTTTGACTTTATTTTATGAACATACCCTGAATTTTCATCAGGATCGATCAATTCTAAATTCTGTTTTATATTCCTATTAAAGTACGATTCCCAGAACTCTTCATATCAGATAAAATTATATTGAAAAACCAAATTGAAGTTAGCAGTTCCAAAATTTTGACTAATTAAATTGGATATTTTTCAACATTCTGATTATATTTTGTTTATTTAAGCATCATAGAGTTTCCAAACCTTATGCAAATTGGCATGTGGATCAGAACACTAATTACAAGTATAAGTGTGAACTATGATTGAATCATATTTACTTCAATATGAAGTTGCTGTGTTATTCTCATCCTTCTTTAAGCGAAGGAAAATATTACAAATGTGTTTATGAATCTGTTTATCTTGAATGCTGCCTTCCATTAAATGTGACAGGCACATTACTTCACTATATTTTTAATCATCACATGGAGAATTGCTCAGTACATTCTGCATCTGTTAGTTTAAACACTCCAAATCATTAACGCTGCTAATATGATTTGCCTTTATCAGTGTCTGTATCAATAAAAGGGCAAGTGCAGTTTAAGCCTGTTGGAAAGGAAAATGAATAAACTTCATCTTACTCTTTCATTTCCCATCTGATATTACATTTTAATATTAATTGCTTAAGTTATACAATAAAAATATTTCACATGTGTCTGAAGTATAATGTTGTAACCTACTTATTAAAAAAATATAGTGTTTTTTCTAGTATAATGGCATGCCAATCTTAAAATCTGTATTGAAAATGTTATGAACTTGAAATCTTACAAATTCATCCTGAAGGTTTATGGATTTATAATCTTAAACATATAAAAGCTTTGTATTACTGTAATTGAAACCTGTTTTTAGTGAACTGATGGTAGAAATGTAAAGTTGTTCCACAGTTGCAATCAGACATACACCTTAGTGGCTAAACATTCATTGTTATCTCAGCTTTTTATCATCTCTCAATCAGATAAAGTTTGTAGATTTCTAACTGGTTTTCCTGATTTAAGTATGGTTTCAAATTCGTTTATAACTTGGCGTGTCATTTCCTCACTTAGAGTGAATCAGTGAAGGACCTCCCTGGTAGTCTAGGGGTTCAGTCTCAGTGCTATCACCACTACAGCCTGAGTTCTAACCCAGGCCAGAGAGCTAACCCACATATGGTACAGCAGACCTCTCCTGTCTCACTGGCTGCTCCCCTCAGCAGGGTATTTCAGTAAATTCACCTGTTCTGCTCTCCATTCTGTCTCTAGTGAATCTGCTTACCTCCCGTAATGCTGGCCTATACCCCAATTATTGAATAAATAAATAAATAAATAAATAAATCTTTAAAAAATAAAATAAAATGATTCAGTGACTCCCTATCTCCTATTAGAGTATCTCCTGGAAGATAATGCCCTAACATTTCACCATACTCTAATAGGAACTTAACTATTTCATGGAATCTATTTTACACTGCTTTGTCCTAAACACATCCCTTAATCCCTTAATGGAAACTGTTGTGGTGGATAGGGGTCTGGATTATCTTGGCGCAGGTTGTGGAATAATCCACAGAGACTGAGTTGTTAGAAGTAAAGCAAAGTTTTATTGAAAATATTTTCCAAGGGAGGAAAGGCAGGTGTCAAGTTGGCAACCTGCCTCAGGTATGGTTCAGGGTCTAATTTTATGTTTTAGTAGTCTTGTGGTTTCTTTTTGCTAGCTTAGCAAGCACTGGGTTAGCAAGTGGTGGGTATTTACTGTTCTTCCTAGGGATAGGAAATATTGCATGGTAGGGACTGCTGATGGGGTAGCTATGGAATAGGAGATATTGCTGGTAGTTGGGGTGCTAGTGGGGTGTTAGCCCAAGACCCAGTTTAATTTTAAAGTTTAATTTAGCCTCATCAGAAACCTCATGTCACTGGAATTCTTTAATGTTTTCCCAATATTTTCTTGAGAATAATAAATTTACCATACATTCTTTTGCATGGTATATTCATTATCTAATATCTTCTAGTCCTTTTCATATCCTTTATTCCTCACAACTCTTATTATAAGCAATTTTTTTTACTTTCAAACTATCTAGAATAACCATCCCATTTGTCAATTCACTTTATGTCTGCCTTGTCACATAATATAGCAAAGTGCCTGACCAGAATATATTATTTTGGAAACAAGAGCCATAATCACCAGTTGCTTAAAACATAATCTTGGATGAGTTTGGTAGACCTATGCTTTGTATCATCAGCCTCTGCCATAATTTTGTCTAATATTGCATGCATTTATAAGGAGAGGAACACTCATTGTATGTTTACATCCTAAAGATCAGCAGTAGTGACTCACCTTTGCTCCCCTACACCCGACTTTTTTTTTTCTTTTACCCTAGCCCTAACCATAACCCTATCCACACCAGAAATTTTAAAATAAATGTGCTAATACACCTCTTTCATTTCCTTAAAAAAAAAAAAAAAAAAAAACTAGTTTGAAACAAATGGCTAGAAAAGACCAGCTCTTCTCAACTGGTGAAGGACCTATTTTATACAGTAGCCTTTGCCAACTCTGTCTTGTCCTCACATATATCTCAGACTACAACTTTCTGGAAACAACCAGAAGCCAGTTGGTGGGAAACATAGATAATTATGAGCTTGAAGAATATGAAATTTGTTTGGGAAGTAGACACTAATAAGTGCTGCCATAGAGAGTAGAAAAAGAAGTCTGATTGTTCTTGTCCCATACATGTTATGGACATGTACATAACATTAATCTAAAATATTTATTGTTGGTAATCCTTTATAAGCGTTTCAATAAACCCTCTTCTTGTCATTGAGCTAAAAGACCAAAGTGTATGTTTAATGAAATTTGTTGAATTTCTATTTTTTCTAGAAATTTAATGACAAACATATACACAAACTATTTGTCAACATTTACCATTCAACTCAGTAGTATATGATACTGATACTGATAATATAAATTCTGGAGAAAGATAAAGTTAAAGAAACATCAGCACCTATACCAGAGATAATCACCACACATGATGACAATATATTAAGTTGTATAAAGTGTGCATATCATATACACACAATCTATGTATCTATTATAGATCTATCTATATGTGTGTCTATATACTACTGTGAACATAAATCATCATTAGATCAAAAGATTGTTCTTTTAATTTAATTCACTAATTTTTATTATAAAATATGAAAACTAAAAGTGAAATTTTAATTTTTAATCCCTCTTTAATTTCTACATTAAATTTTAATTAACCCAAGTCAAAAATATCAAAGTGTAAAAATGAAATATGGAGGAATTCAAATTTTCTTAGGAACATACTAAAGAGAGAAATTTTAAATGTAATAGTTAGCTAATTTAGCTCTCCACTAGAGCAGTAGATAATTTCAGAAAAGGTCACTGGTACTACATCGTTATTATTTGACATCTAAATATCACCCAGCAATATTTTGCCCTTTGGCAGATGTCATAAAATGTAGGTACCTCGTGATTTCATTTCAGACAATTAATTTATAGTGTCAAAATACAGTGAAGAAAATGAGCAAAATGTTTTAAACACCACAGCAAGTCATAGACAATATTCTTTAATTATCTAATTTAAATGTATTGCAAAAAAACATGTCTAAGTAAGAGATATGATGCTTCTATGGGAAGTTCATAGCTCAATCAAATATGTGAAAATATCAACAAAAATGGAATGTAAGAAGATACGATTTTGTTTATAAAACAAAAATAATCTGTCTGCGACTAAGCTACAGAGACAAGAGGGACAGTGTCAGTCTGTCATGCTCTGCTAAGGATGAAGAAGCCAAATTATAATGTTTTTAGAAAATTTTAAATGTTATTTACCTGAAGTCATGCAATTACCTGTAGTCAAATATCCATGATATTAAAGCAAATGAACAAAAAATAATAACTACTCAATAATATAAAATATTTTAAGTTTAACAAATATATAATATACTCAATAAAATAAAATGTTTATTTACTCAATAATATAAATGTTTTATTTAATCAATGCAATCTTGATTAACATCCCAGAAAGATATTTTATGGATATCAACAAACTGATTAGACTAAAGTTGTTTTTTTTTTTTTAAAGATTTTTATTTATTTATTTATACAAGCACTGGGTACAGTCAGAAGCGCAGGAGGGTGAGAGAATTCACCAGACCCAGAGAGGAGAACAGAACAGGCAGACTGACAAAATACACTGCTGAGGGGAGCAGGGGGCAGCAGGAGAGGTCTGAGCGCCATGTGGGACCCTCACCTGGTGTCCAGGGATCGAACCAGCGCTGCAGAGCCTGCGAGCAGCTTCGCAACCCAGCACTCAACGGCGGCACCACTGGGGAGGCCCTGATTCTAAAGTTTTTATGGAGATTCGGAATAACAACGGCCAATATAATATTAAAAGAGAAGAACAAATTTGGAAGCCTGACATCACCCACTTCAAAACTTACTCTAGAGCTACTTGTGTGAGTTATGCCAGCTAACATCTTTCAAAGAACTGTTCCATTTTATCTAGTTTTCAAATTTGTGGGCATGCTTTCTTCATATTACCTCTTTATTGTTACTTTAATATTGCTAATTTTTATATCCCCTCTGTTTTCTTAATATTGTCATAATTTGATATTTTACACAGATTGTGCTTATTACAAGAATCTAAAATGATGTTAGTGTCTTTGTACTTTTAGGTTGACAAAATTGTAAAAGAGACTTGACTTAAAATACTTCCTTTCTACCATTTAAATGTTTTCTTTTTGTTCATTTTTTTATCATATATAATTTGTAGCTAATGACCAAAGTTAACTCTCTGGATTGGAATGAAAGTAAACTAAGAAAACAGGAAAAATGGTTTGAATCTTAGAATCAATCTAGTCATTATGATTTGAATGAATGTTGTCCTTTGCTATCCTGAATTTTTGTGTTAAACAATAAGTATGTAGTGCCTTAAGAGCACATCAACTGTATTAAATATTTAATTCTTTTAAAAATTATTTTTTAGAAAGTTAGTAAATTAAGGCTTCAAAATTAAACATAACCCAGTAGCTTAAAATTCTTGGGAAAATTCTATATTAAAGTATGACTAATGTCCACAAGCTGAATCTGAAGACCTTAAAAGCCCCACATTTTTATTAGAATTTTTATAAAGTCATAATTATATAATCTCACCATAAATGCCTATTACTTATTAATCAAAACTATGTTCAAAGAAATAAAACATACATGCACACACAAACATCAACAAAGACCAGTAATTTAACTATAACAGGTTGTATCTCAAAAAACAAATTTGATTGCTTATTTTTTGTTTTGTTTTGTTTGCCATGAAGTCTTCTAGGAAATATGCACAAAGGCGCATTAGGGAAAACATCTTAGTTAGATCAACAGCAGTGGCTGCTCCATCACTGTAGATCCAGTATCTTCAGCTAATTAGTTTCCTAGGATTTGCTATGCTTTGTAAGGTGATATGTGAGATGTTGCTGCCTTGACAAACAACAGTCCAGCATACTCCTATAACTCTTTTTAATTTTCTATTCTGGTGAGATGTGGCAAATCACTGGAAGTCGTCTTATGCTAACATTGAAGTTGGTCTACAAAACTTGCTAGTGTTTGACTTTATTCCTTTCTACATGATGGAAACATTTAAGGCAAAATGCAGTGTAGAAGAATTAATGTAAATCTAAGGTAACAAAAAATCAGCAATTAAATTTTATATCATCATTTTTGAATGCCAGAGTTTATGTGCATTTATATATTTATATATTCTTAAACATCTTGTCTAAACATATTATTAATTATAAAATTTAAAAATCAATTGACAGTTATGACAGAGCCATATTGTTCTCTATTCAATAAATTCATTTTCACAAATTTAAGCATTGTTTTTCATCAACACTGTGTCTAACGATGACTTTATTAAGCTAATGAATTCCTTTATTATAATTTTTGAGGTAAAATCAAATATTTGGGGGAGGATATGAAAACCATCTCAGACACATAAGAATATATCAAATATTGTATTCAAATATACTTATATGTACACTTAAAGATATCAAAATTCCTGTCCTACAATTTACATTAAAACCCACTTATTTTTAAAAAATGACATGAAAACTTGTATCCCAAGTGGAATATTCCAGTAAGGTTTTAATCTTCTTTTTTTAGAAATACTGAGAAAAATATGTCACAGAAGTTTAGTTCTAAGAGATATCAGTAGAGACATGAACCAACCATTTCCTTTTTAAGGTGGAACCCCAATTCACCATATATTGTAAAATAGTTTTCTCTCATGTGAAAAGAGAAAGTAAGTGATTCATTTATGTGTGGATAGTTGGCTGTTTTTATCCAGTTTGAGCAACAGGACAGAGAAATGTGCCACCGGCAGAGAGGGGAAACTGCAATTGTGTGCGCTTATTTTCCCCAGAGAAACTTATCATGAATAAGCAGGTTGGGCATTTTCCTTTGTCTTGCATTCTGTTCTCACAGAGAATGCCAGTCTGTCTTCTGAACACATCATCTCACTATGCAGCCAAGTTATGAGACCATCTGGTGCACTTAGCATTCCAGAAAATTGTGAGATGCTGGGAAGCAGTGGTCTCTAAGTGCCTGAATAAAAGAGTCTAACCTAACTTAATAGCTTGACAATGCTATGTCCATCCAAAGTTAGAGCATTACATATTATTTTCACATCAATACCTTTGTATGTCTACATGTGTTTGTGTATGCATTTGTGCAACTGTGCATCTGTCAGTGTGTGTTTGTAAGTCTTAGTTCTCATAAGTCAACTTTGGATAACTTATCCAAAGATTTGAATCTACCGTGTAGTCCATAAACAAATTCAACATTATAAATTTCAAAAAATTCATTTAACTGTAAAAACTTCATAATTAGGAAATGGAAAAACTAAGCTCTTGATTTCCTACCTCTAAATATGTCCTTCAGGAAGTCTTCTAAATTTTGGTAAATGAAAACTTATCTTAGTCTTGTTTGTTTCAACCTTGGAGTTTTACTTATTCTTTTTCTCACATATAAACCATTCGATTATCATAAAGCTTTTCGTCTAAAATTAGAAATATTTCCACTTTCTGATTTGTATTTCTCTCATCCTTGACAGCTTGATCCCTTATTTGGAATATTGTAAATATCTTCCAGCTGGTCATGACCTTACTCTTGATCTTCTAGTGTCTGTTCTTGATACAGTAGCTAGAGGAATCCCTTTAAAACAAAAAGATGTGGTATATCTATACAATGTAATATTACTCATAAATAAGAGTGATAAACTTATTTCATTTATGGCAACATGACTGGAACTGGAAACAATAATGCTAAGTAAAATAAGTCAGAAGGAGAAAGAGAAATAACAATAGATCTCATTTACATGAGATAGAGTGAAACCAAACTAAGGGTGAACTAAAGTCAAGTTTACAAACTAGTCCTTAAATTTAATTGCAGAACTAAAGCATCCAGAGGGGGAACAAGGTGAGGGATGGATAAAAACAAAGAGAAGTAAACATAATGGTTCATAGTTATAGACCATGGGTGATTTGGTGGTGGGTACCCTACAGTGGTAATAACTGATAGGAGAATCTTAATTTAAAATATTTTTTTAAATGAGGCAAATCATGTCATTCTTTGATTCACACTCCCCAAACAATATTTTAATTAAAGTAATGATCAATAATTGCCCTTAAGTTACTAAATAACTATCCTCGATAACTTCCTGATGAGTTACAACTTTCCTCAACAATTTTTTTTTTAAACGATTTTTATTTATTTATTTATACAAGCACTGGGTACAGTCAGAAGCGCGGGAGGGTGAGAGAATTCACCAGAGCCAGAGCGGGGAGCAGAACAGGCAGAAGGACCAAAGTACACTGCTGAGGGGAGCAGCGGGCGGCAGGAGAGGTCTGCGCGCCATGTGGGACCCTCCTCTGGTGGCCGGGGAGCAGCTGGGGATCGAATCAGCCCTGCAGAGGCCGCGGCAGCTTCGCAACCCAGCGCTCAACTGCTGCACCACCGGGGAGGCCCTTTCCTCAACAATTATCTCTTCAAGGTTTTATTTCTTCGCACCCACTAGACATTTCACATTTCTATCCCCAAAAATATTGTTCCATCTGTTTTAATTATTTCTCATACTTTTCATATCTGCTCAAAACTCCTGTTTTTAGAGGAGTTTGTTCAGATCACCCTGCATAAAATAGTAGTATTTGCTACATTTTTGGTCAAGCTGAATCACCAAGGTGACGTATATATGAGGTGCAGGAAAATAAATAGCAGTATAGTTATAATGTATGAATGACCATTAGCAATATACGTTATTATTGCATTCAATTATGGAAAGTAGGTGGTGTATGTGGAAGAAATTAGGTGTTTCCCATGAAAAACTTCATCTCTTAGGTCTCCCAATATGATTCCCACTTGCCCATTGAAGTTTTCTATTTTTGTCAGCCTGTTTCTGCTCTGGTTACTGCTACTGTGTTCCTCTGCCTGGGTTTATGTCACCTTTTGCCAAATTTTATCAAAGAACAAAAGACCTTTAAGTGTCATTTATTTTAGTAGACACCACAGAGTAAGCAGATCACCATACAACTAAAATTCCTGTTTAACATTTAACATTTGACCTTGTAGCCAACCTCCAATGGAATATTCTTTGATTATGTCACAGATAAATTTAATCACTTCTTTCTACAAGTTTATATATATATATTTGTGAATCTATGTAATTTTGAGTCAACTATTTACCATACTACTTTAAAATAACATTTACAAAATGTATGATAGCAAAAGTGCAAGCTTTGGAATCTGACTGTGTCCTAATGTCAACTTAACTACACACTAGTTAAGTCACCTTCACACATTTCCTAAGCTATTACCACTTCAATTTATTATAACATCTTTTGTTTTTTTAAGAATAAAATTAAGGGGCCTGAAGCAATCTGCAGGACGAGATGGATCCCCGGCTGGCCAGGAAGCAACCCACATGGCACAGCAGACCTCTGCTTACTTGCCCGCTGCTACCTTCAGCAGTGTATTTTGGTCTGTCTGCCTGTTCTGTTCCCCACTCTGTCTCTGGTGAGTCCTCTCACCCCCGCCCCCCCATCTCTGGCCTGTACCCCAGCTCTTGTATGCATAAATAAATAATTTTTTTTTAAAAAGAATAAAATTAAAATCCATGTAAATCACTTAGAAAAATGGCTGGTACATATTGAGGAGTCAAGAGGTGACATTATTTCTATACAGTTTTCTCTGAGATCAGAATATGAGCGATTTTCTATAAGGATTGAAAATTACTCACCTTTCAACCTAGTGTTTTGTAGTGTCAGCATTCATCATTTGCTGCATAGATAGGGACTATCTCACAAAACCTTCTATGTTGATTCAACATATCTTGTTCTCTCATTTTCTAATTACCCTGGAAGATTTTGCCAATGAAAACAACTGTGGCAACCAACTAGACCCTCTATTTCATAGACTCTGTGTTCTGTCAATATCATTAATTCTTCATCTCTAGATATTTTTGTATACTTGATTTCTGGTAGGTTCTGAATTAGGCACAGTAAGCATATATAGATGTGAATAAGATACCAATCTCTCTCCTAAATTTACAAGTAATTTTGTGTACAATAATTAAAATTTATGCTGTCTCTGTGTTAGGATCCAAAGACACAAAAATGTTTTACTTTGTACCTTTCTATCACCTAACACCTCAAACTCAGTAATGAGGAGGTACCTTCTGCTTTCCCCTATTAAACCCTTTACTCAAGAAAACAAAAGATAATTCACCCTCAGACTGATTAGCAATGTACTCATGCCACTTAACAAGTCAATGGCATTAAGATCAAGTGTCCATGAAGATGCTCATCATCAAGAGTTCCACATCTTTATAATTTTTATAGTTTTGAACACTATTTGAGCATGTAACATTTCATTTAATCTAATTATTTTATGTAAGTTTGTCAAAACTCCACCATTTCACCAAGAATGGAACAGAGGCTCCAAGTAACATGCCAAATCTGACAAGTAAAGTTTATTGTTAGCCACTTACCCAAGAGAGCAAGTGCTGGTTTTCCCTTAGTTACCTTTGAGCATTTTGCAAGCACTTTACCTGCTGTACTAACTGGATTATAGATCCTTCAGGAGAAGGAAATTCTGTGTTCAAGAAATTTCCGTTAAAAATTGTTTGGGTGTCTTGTGCTTGGCCCTTAAGGCAGCATCACACAGCAAATCACTCGTTAAGTATTCGCTGAATTTTGAATAATGTGAAAATAGTGTTATGGTAAAATAACCACTAATTCTACTTCTCCAGTTGTTTACATAAAATTATTTCATTTAATTATTCTCTTTCTCAAGGACCCTAGTATGAGTTGAATTGTCTTCCCCCAAAATTTGTAAGTTAACATCCTGACCCCTATTATCACATAATGAATTTTATTTGGATATAGGGTCTTTTTTAAAAAAAAAAGATTGATTTATTTATACAAGCACTGGGTACAGTCAGAAGCATGGGAGGATGAGAGAATTCACCGAGCCAGAGCAGGGAGCAGAGCAGGCAGAAGGACTGAAGTACACTGATGAGGGGAGCAGCAGGCGGCAGGAGAGGTCTGCGCGCCATATGGGACCCTCCCCGGGTGGCTGGGGATCTAACCAGCACTGCAGAGGCTGTGGGCAGCTTTGCAACCCAGTGCTCAACCACTGTGCCACTGGGGAGGCCCTGGATATAGGGTCTTTATAGAGTTATTCATGATATCATTAGAGTAGGCCTTAGTCCTCTTTAACCTTTGTCCTAATGAAAAGGGGAAATTTCGGGCCTCCCTGGTGTCCCAGGCAGTTGAGTGCCACACTGTGAAGCTGTCTGCAGCCTCTGCAGCGTGGGTTCCATCCCGGCTGGCTGGCGAGAATCCCACATGGTGAAGCAGACCTCTCCTGTCTCGCCTGCTGCTCCCCTAAGCAGTGTATTTCATCAGTCTGCCTGTACTGCTCCCCACTCTGTCTCTGGCGAATCCTCTCACCCTCCTGTACCCCAGTTCCTGTATAAATAAATAAATCTTAAAAAGGGGGGGGGGATTTGGAGTCAGATGTGATCAAAATATGAAGACAATGTAAATATACATAGGAAGAGGATGACCATTTTTATTGTCTTTACTCGATCAGAAAAAATAAAGGATTTTTTCCCCTGCTATTTTATGGCATTTTTCTTTACTATGCTTGAAATAAATAACTTTAAAAATGCTGAATTCTCTGAATATTTTCTATTAGAGAAACACTCCACACCCTGACATTTTCTACAGACTCCACACCAACTGAAGAGCTCTCAGGTGCCAAGTATTAAAAATCCCATTATGACATGTAATAGACTTCCTGAATGGGTGGGGCAGCTAGGAAGGAGCAAGGTAGATATATAAAGAGAGGTGGCACTGCTTTGATGGGGCTTGAAGAGGACATGAGGAGGAGAGAGATTTGAAAGAGACACATGGCTAAGATACATCTATTAATAGGTTTCTGCTCCTGTCCCTTGAAGAGATAACAGCAGCTATATTGACGTCATTGTGGATTATGAGTTATATTTTGAATCTTGACTCTTTTCTGCTGCAGCTCTCTGGCACCTGATCAACCCCTGTCTTGTGGTCACTTGCCAGAAGGTAATTAGACTTGTAGAAAGCTTTTGGGCCTCAGTGGCCTAGCTTCAGGCCAAAGCTATTTGACTGAACATTTGTACATGAGGCGAAGGGTAGTTTTGATGATTTCATTGAGGAAACTATTTGAAATCCTTTCTTTTTTTTTAATTTTAATTTTTATATTCCCTATACAATTGCAACCCCAATTTTGACCCCAATCCCTCCTTCCTCCTCCCCCCAGAGAGTGTCTCTGGTTCATAGTGTTTGTTGATTTTGATTTTTTTCTTTCTTATAGTTATTCTTTTTCCTGGTCCATATTTAGGTTTTCTAGATTCCTGTTATGAGTGAGACCATCCGGTATTTTTCTTTTTCTTTTTGGCTTATTTCGCTGAGCATGATCCCTTCCAACTCCATCCATGTTGCTGCAAATTGCATGTGTTTATCTTTTTTGAATGCTGAGTAATATTCCATTGTGTATATGCACCACATCTTCTTGATCCAGTCATCTATTTTTTGGGCATTTGGGTTGTTTCCAAAGCTTAGCTATTGTAAATTGTGCTGCTATAAACATAGGGGTGCAGGTGCTCTTTGGAATTAATGTTTCTGTGTCCTTTGGGTGATTTTTCTCTCTCTCTCATCAATTCTATTAAAAACATTTGACACTAACAATCTGCTTCCTTTTCCTGTCTGTTCATAGATGGCAGGATCATTTTTTTTTAAAGATTTATTTATTTATTTATACAAGCACTGGGTACAGTCAGAAGTGCGGGAGGGTGAGAGAATTCACCATAGCCAGACCGGGGAGCAGAGCGGGCAGAAGGACCGAAGTACACTGCTGGGGGGAGCAGCGGGCGGCAGGAGAGGTCTGCGCACCATGTGGGACCCTCCTCCGGTGGCCGGGGAGCAGCCGGGGATCGAACCGGCGCTGCAGAGGCTGCGGGCAGCCTCGCAACCCAGCGCTCAACCGCTGCACCACCGGGGAGGCCCGGCAGGATCATTTTTTTAGAGCATGTACACCTTAAGAGTTTGGGGGCCCACTATAGCCCTCAGTCACACACTAACATCACTACATGCGTCAGTTCTTACTTCAGTATCCAAGTGAATGAGAAAAAGTGATAAAGGAGGAAGAAAGAATGAAGGGCTAAAATGTCAAATTTGTGTGTCTAAGTTTTGCTGTTTATAAAAATTGTACCAGCTATTTAACAATATTCTAAATGTATTTATCTACTGTCTTTATTTGTTATTTCTGAATAAATAATAAAAACAGAAAATTGTATTTGAAAAACAAAATAATCTTCACCAAATGACCTGCATTCATTTAGATGTAAGGGTAATGAAGTAGTCTTCACATTTCCCTCTATATGTTGTAAAACATATGAGTCAGTTGTTATATGAATTAAACAAAAGATATTCAATTTTACCTCCAAAATCTGACAAAAACTTAAAACTTACAAATATTTAAAACAATCATGCTAATGTTTCAGGTTATCAAAGAGTTTGCAGGAGGAAACTTAGTCCTAGAGAGTATATCACGTTTTCTTACTTCTTGCTCAAAAAGCAAATTTTAAAATTAATGGTTTCACTTACTTTGTCTTATGTGCCACAGGAAAAGAGACTGTAGTTATTTTGTTTTTTTTTTATTTATTTTGTTGCTTTTGCACATATATAGAGAAAACAAATTATAGATTACTTATTTTCACAGCATTAGTGATTAAGAAATGATGGAAGCTAAAAGAAAGCAGAATTAGAGTAACTGTTTTTATAAATTATAATTAAGAATATCCAAAAATAACCTTATAAACTTTAGCAAGATAACTTCAACTTACTCTGATTCTATGAGTTGATGTGGATGATATTCAGAAATCAATCAATGTAACTTCTGACTTTTAACTCTGTTCTTAGATAGTGCCTCACTCAATTTTTTATATCATCTGTAAAGTACAAAAGGCTATAAAACAAGTAGTAGCTCTTCCTCATTTGATTACTTTTATTCTCTCTAGTTCTTAAAAGTAGTTAATCTTCCAAACATTGACAATAAAAATGAATTCTATGTAAGTATTTATTATCAACAGATAGATAGCCACTGGAAAATGCTATTCTCAACAGTTTTAAAAATCTATCAATGTCATATGCTACCCACCAACCTGCTCAGGTGACAGTTTTAAAAATATTTTGGGGAAGAAGTTTTAAAAAGATCAACAGTTTATCCTGATTTAAAAGGTTGAAGAATCATGCCCTTTTGCTTTATTTTAATAAATATATTTTTATTTACATACAATAGGTGCCAATTCAATTACTGTCCCATTCTTGTGAATTCTATAAAGAAACAAATTAGAAGGATTTGATAGTGACATGAGAGAAAAAGTGACTTATATTAGAAAATCAGAGATATCATTAAAATGAGGTGATATTTAGACTGAGATTTAATTTAGGTGGTAGCATAGAATAACTGACAGAAAACATCAAAAAATGGAAAAAAATCCAATGTAGGATTGAGGTTTGACTTTCAGAAATAAAAAGAATAGTCATGTGTTGATGACTAAAACATTTCAGCAGTGATACAGCTAATGATTTATCAAAAATTAATACATGCATTCTTGATCACAAGGGCAATCACCATTTTTTCAACATATTTACTGAAATGATGAAGCTATTACAAAAGCAGTGTTGGTCAAAGTGTCAAAGATAAAGCTGACTTCTACTGACTGGGTCATACTGTCCATTTTTATGGACAGTAAGGTATACAAAGGTAATGGGTGAACTTTGGGACACGAATATCTTCACACTTTTGTATGTTCCTATGAATCCATCACATGGATGATTTAAAAAATCCATGATCTTTTAATCATGCTTCTTCTAAGCCCTTAGCAATATCAAATCATTTTCCATCACTTTTGAATCCACTGCTGAAGAGACTACTGCTTTCCCACATTATGTGTATAAATAACTACCCACTGAAGATAAAACAACCCTCCCCATTGGGAGAATTTAGCCTAAGCACTCTCTCCCAGGACACCCATGATTGAGTAGGTACAGTAGCAGTCCATTTATGATTTGTGCATACATGTAAAATCAACCAACCCTTGAACTAAACCTATACATTTTCTACTATGACTGCTAATCTTAGGGGAGTGAGCTCATTCCCTTTTTCCAGTTCAAGGGAATCAAGGGAAGATGCATAGGAGAAAAATTGCTTACCTGTGTGTGGCTGTGATAGATAAGATACATGTGTCCTTTACATATGCCTTGCTAGACATCTGAGCAGCAGTGTAATAAAGAAATTTCAGGCAATTTTTTTTTTTAAGTTTCTGTGGTACTGTTATCATCATAGTGTATATCTCTATCTACACGCACATACAGCCTACAAATAGACTCAGCACAGAATATGAAATTAAGAAACAGAATACTGGGCCTCCCCTGGTGGCGCAGGCAGTTGAGCACAGCGCCGTGAAGCTGTCCACAGCCTCTGTAGTGCTGGTTCAGTCCCGGCCTGCCTGGCGAGGGTCCCACATGGCGCGGCAGACCTCTCCTGTCTTGTCCGCTGCTCCCCTCAGCAGTGCATTTCATCAGTCTACCTGTTCTGTTCCCTGCTCTGGCTCTGGTGAATCCTCTCACCTTCCCATGCATCTGGCCTGCACCCCAGCTCTTGTATAAATAAATAAATCTTAAAAAAAAAAGAAAAAGAAACAGTATACTAGCAAGATGTATACTGGAGGTATACGAAGGTAAAGTATGTGGCAACCAAGCATTCTTCAGCCCAGTTAATGGTGGGGAGCATGCTTATTGAGGAAGTCTGGATCATGGCTTTGATATAGCAAGCCCTAACAATTAAAAGTGCTATGTAAATATATTTAATCCTTTAAATTATATGTTAAGATCTTTAGCTCTTTTTTCCAGAGCCTAGGATTTCAGGAAGGATCTTGTTTTACAGAAACCACCTAGACAGAACAACCCTGTTAAAATAAATCATTTTTCTCTAAGTCAAGCTATTTAGTTTTGCCATGTGAGCCGATGTTTGTCTTTGGAGTTTAAGTGCGTCTCCAGGAAACAGCAGACAGTTGGATTCTGTTTTCTGATCCAGCTGGATACACTTTTAAATGTTGAGTTCAGTCAGTATATGTTTAGAGTGATTATTGATATGTGATAATCCTTTGCTGCCACTTTATTCTTAATTTTTTGGGGTCTATCTATTTCTTTTTTAGCTCTTTGTATATGTTCCTCTTTTCAGTTTCAATGTGTAATCTCCTTTCAATATTTAATAGTCAGATAAAGACAAACTGAAAAACTCATGCTTCATAGCTGACTACAGAACTGAATCAAAGGGGACAGGGAATGGGGGAGGGGAAGAACACGCAGGAGGGAGGCACAATGGTCTGTGGTAGTGGAGTATGTGATAATTGGTAATGGATGCACTATAGTGGTACTACTTTACAAAGATACCCCAATATTATTACTTCAGCTAAAATTAATTAACTAGTAGTTATTGAAAAAAATGTAGTTGTTGAAAAGAAGTTAGTTTTTCTTCCATTCCCATGTACCCAATATCATCTGATTATGTTTCATTGGTGATTTTTTACATGCATCAAAATACTAGCTGTAAGAGTACTCTAAATGTAACATTTATTTTCTAATCATCAGAATGAGCAAATTCTCATCAGAATTATCTTAAAAGATATTTATTTCCTAAAACCCCTACTAATGTGCATGCTTTTCATGAACAACTAACATTGGTTTCCCATACCCTAGCATGTACCCTTCCTTATGAAATCCCTAACCCTCCCATTCTTCAGGGTGGTAGATTTGAGGTTGGCTCCTATCACCTCAGATGACACCATCTTGATAATAAAATTGTTCCCTATTTCAAACACTTGATACTCAGTGTTTGATCATTCTATGCATTATGAATATACCTAATTTAAAAATCAGTGACAATTTGAGATTAAGGTATGGTTTAAGGTAATTCTATTTTTTTATTTTAATATACATTTAATTTTTAAAAAATAAGATTTTTTATTTATACAAGAACTGGGGTACAGGCCAGAGGCGTGGAAGGGTGAAAGAATTCACCAGAGACAGAGCAGGGAACAGAACAGGCAGACAAACCAAAAACACTGCTAAAGGGAGCAGCAGGAGAGGTCTGTAGTGCCATGTGGGTATCTCCCTGGCTCGCTGGGAATTGAACCGGTGCCACAGAGGCTGCAGACAGCTCCACAGAGCTGTGCACAACCTGCTGCACCACTGGGAAGGCCCCTATACATTTTATTTAATTCAACATATCCACAATAGCATTTCAGCATGTAATTATATTATTTTAACATACTATTTTTTAATTCTTTTTTGCATACTAAAATTTCAAAATTAGGTATATTTTTTAAGCATTCAGCATGTCTCAGTTCTGACTAGCTACATTTCAAATGCTCAGTAGCCATATATGATTAGTAGGTACTATATAAGTTGGCATAGTTTCATAAAAAGTAGGGAAGGTTTTGAAAGAGAGGACCTAGAAGAGTAAGTATGCTTAATAGACTTAATAGCAGCAGGGAAAAATACATCCCACAATACAAGGAAGTTTAAACAAAGGAAAAATGAAATTTTGTAAAAAAAAAAAAAAGAAGTTCTTATATACACCAGTTACGGATATGTTTTATGTTTTATGACCACACTTGTATTAACTCAGGCAACCTTTCTGACAACCCTTTGAAGTATTTAATATCCTTATATAGTGACTATTATGTAACTTATAAATTACACATTGTCTAAATGAGGTAACAGGTACAAGTGGTCAAGTAGCATCTATGTATATGTGTATCCATCTGTGGCAGAATGATTCCCCCATCCCCCCTAAAAAAATGTCTTTATCAATATCTTTGAAACCTCTGATATGTTCCCTTAATAGCAAAGGGGACTTGAAGTTGTATGGAACAAGGTGGCTACTCAGCTGAGTTTAAAGTAGGGAGAGAACCATAGATTATCCAGGTGGACCCAATTAATCAGAGAGCCTTAAATGTGGAAGAGGGAATCAAAAGCAGAAGTCAGGGGCCTCCCCTGGTGGCGCAGTGGTTGAGCGCTGGGCTGCGAGGCTGCCCTCAGCCTCTGCAGCACCGGTTCCTCCCCAGCCGCCTTTGAGGGTCCCACAAAAAAAAAAAAATAGAAGATGTGAATATTCCACCCACTGATGTGAGATGTGAATATTCCACCCACTGATCCTGGCTTTGATGATGGAAGAAGAGAACATGAGTAAAGTAATGTAAACTACCTCTAAGGAGTAAGAAAGCAAGGAACTATGTTTTCTTTTAAGATAATTCTGATGAGAATTTACTCATTCTGATGAATTAGAAAATTAAAACTACATTTAGAGTACACTTGCAGCTAGCATTTAGAGGCATATAACATGTCAGCAATAAGACAATCAGATAATATTGGGTAAGTGGAAGTAGAAGAGAAACTAACTTCTTTCCAATAACTACTGGGGTGGGGGGAGAGAGAGAAGTGAGAGTCTATGGATGTTAGTCTCTGCATTCAAGTTGAGTCTCAAGTGACTTGACAGGGAGAGCCAGTTTTCAAGGCAACAATAATAGTTACAGAGATCCTATTTCCCAGTTCTAGGTTGTAGCTACATTTGTATCTACAGTTGTGTGAATTCCTTCTGACTTCTGCTCCTTCAGTCCCTCTGATATTTTTGTAAGTCCTGTGAAATGAATTAAGTATTCAATGTTTCTCACTGATGTAATCAAAGTGGCTTCTTGTTTATTCACTGAACACTGACTGATGCAGATGAGGACTGAGGAATATCTCAGGGTATAATCATGAGCAAGATTTAGGGATTATGTGATGGCTGATTTTAATAGAAACTCCTCATCTGACATCCTGTGGGAAAAAATACACCGCAGGTTTTTAGTCTGAAAATATTTGTTGTTTCTCTTATTTTTACTTTAGGTGATTTTCCTGTGTCCACTATTATTCAGGAAAGACAGAGGCTGGGATCTGGCAGGATGCATCTCTGAATACTTAATCCACTGATTTTCTAATAATTCCTCCAGTTCTGACATTTTTTTTTATTTTATGATCTTTTCAATATTTTTTTTCATTAGCTCTTCTACCACCCCAATCTATTAATTTTATATAATGGAAAAATCACAATTTTTACTCGCTCTTTATATTCTGTTATCGAAAACATAAATTTATGACTTTGGGAACCCCAGGTAGATAATTCAAGATTATTTTTTGAATTTTCAGACTACAATGAGTGATGGATCATTCCTACTTAAGGTTCAAGAACAATTGAATGAAAATCGCAGACCTCTTAACTCACTTAACAAAGCATTAATAAATTGAAAAGAGTATAATATTTTACAAGCAAAATTATCTAAATATTTTACAAAATGCTATAAAGAGACCTAGTTAAAAAGAAAAGCAACAACTACACATTTATAGTCAAACACTTATTAAGTTTACTGTCATATTCAATGACATATTTCTCTTACTGCCTATATTAAAAAAAATAAAAGTTTTCAGTAGTTCGAGAGTAACTGAATTGCCATTAGCATTGGTGATTTAGTCTCATTTATTTTCATTACTTGGATTTTCATCATCTTCCCTGTAGTAGGATTCTGCACAGTTTATTCCAACCTAGAATAATTTCCTTTTTATAATTTATTGTAAAAAGATAAGAGTGATTAGGATTAAAATTCTATATATTTATATATCGAGTTTGACCAAGTACTGATTTGGTGGTGGGGGTGAGGGGTACTTTATTTTAGTTTGAGTTTTTTTTAGTTTTATTTGGCAGATAGGCACACTGATTGAATAGACCCATCTGTTGTCCCAGCAATTAGTTGGCTTGCATTTAGATTAACCAGGCGTATATCCAATGTGAGAAGAGTCTACTGTGGGAGGCCATCATTATGAGAATAAGATTTGGCTTCAAAGGGAAATGCCAAGTAAATCTAGGTCATAAGCATGTGCATTCATTCATGGCATTTTGGGGCTTTTCTAAGGCACATGATATTTATTCAAACTATTAATTGAAAAAAGTTCATTCGTCAGAATGAACTTGGCTTCAGCTTTGCCTTGGGTAATGTCATGGTGTTTTAAAATACTCAAATCACAATTGATAAAGTGGGAATCATTTTTGTTAGATTTACTTAAGAGTTCTTCTGAAGGTTAATATATTAATGTTTGTGTATTTGTAGAAGTACTGTAACAGAATATTTTCAAATAGTTTAACTTACAAACAAAATCTCTTTGTTGGAGAGTAATTCAAGTGAACCTGACCAATCGACTATCATATGAGAAACATTAAAAATCCACTTTTACACAAAATGTCTCCTCTATTGATTAATTAGTTTAGTGGCAGATTTTTTTTTTTCAGAATCAAGATGTTAGTAAGTACAAAGCCTACTACTCTTCCTTGTTGGACTGTATCTTACATAGATTTGATGTATCTCAGTAAATTCACCCATTCATTCAAATGGTAAATATATATTGACAACTAACTGTGCTAGCTTTCTAGATTGATGATAAGTAATAAAGGAAATATTAAAATATTATGAGTAAGAATCCACTGTCCTTATTGAATTTAGAATCTAGGACAGATAAAGTGGTAGTAAACAACAATAATAAATATCATTTTAGGGTTCTCCCTGGTGGCACAAGGGGTTAAGCACCACACTGTGAAGCAATACGCAGCCTCTGCAGCATGAGTTCCATCCCCAGCCAGCCAGGAAGCAACACACATGGAGCAGCAGAACTTTTCTGTCTTGCCCACTGCTTCCCTCAGCAGTGTGTTTCAGTCAGTCTGCCTGTTCTGTTCCCCACTCTGTCTCTGGTGATCCTCTCACCCCTGGCATCTCGGGCCTGTACCCCAGCTCTTGTATGCATAAATAAATAAATCCTAAAAAAATAATTAATTAATTAAACAACATTTTATTATGTACAGTTGTTTTGGAGAAAAATAAAGCAGAATGAAAAAGGAATATTCGAATATTTATTCCAATTTTCAATAGAGCAGACATATAAGCTATATTTGAGTGAATACTAGAATGATATGAGAGTATGGACACTGTTGATTTTGAGATTAGAGAGTACCGGGGTAGAGATCAGTATATGTACATGTCCTCAGATGGGAGTGTGCCTGGTGTGATTGTGGATTGTGGAATAGTCCATCTAATTGCAGCAATAATTAGGGAAAGAAAAAATGGAGGTGAGGAAAGAGGTAACAAATCTTTATAATTACTTCACTTTTTGCATAGAATGAGATAAAGATCAATGGAAGATTTTGAACACAAAATGATACAATTTGGAATTTAGAAATACAATGTGGTTGAGAAGGAGACAATTGAGTATACAGGCGGGATGGTGATAACAGGAAGGTCAGCTAGCAGGCAAGAGCAATCCAGTTGACAGATGATGATAGATCTTCCAAGAGTAATAGTGGAAGTTGTGATAAAGGGTTTGAATCCAGATGAATTTGTAGCTACTGCACATACACACACACACACACACACACAAAAAAAAATGCTAAAGATTGGATAGATACAAAAGAAAGACAATGTCAATAATGACTTTGAGAATTTGGGATGTAGACACTAAAAAAGATACAGATCGACATATCTGAATGGAATATTTGACTTAAAATTAATTTCCCAAATATTTTTAACTATTTTCTGGCAAAAGTGTAGGTCATTGGCATCTATTTTCCTCCCCAAACACAAAACACTCAACTACAAATGTTGTATTTTTATAACCCAATTACACAGATACATCCTAAGCTATTGTAGAAGCTATGCTTCATTCAGTCCTGTTAACTTACATCTCACTGTTGAAAATGTGTTACCTTGGGGCCTCCCAGGTGGCGCAGCGGTTGAGCGCTGGGTTGCGAAGCTGCCCGCGGCCTCTGCGGCGCCGGTTTGATCCCCGGCTGCTCCCCGGCCACCGGAGGAGGGTCCCACATGGCGCGCAGACCTCTCCTGCCGCCCGCTGCTCCCCTCAGCAGTGTACTTCGGTCCTTCTGCCTGCTCTGCTCCCCGCTCTGGCTCTGGTGAATTCTCTCACCCTCCCGCGCTTCTGGCTGTACCCAGTGCATGTATAAAACAAACAAACAAACAAACAAATAGATAAATAAATAAGACATGCCTCTAGAAAATTAAAAAAAAAAAAGAAAAGAAAATGTGTTACCTTTCCTCTAGCTCATATCTTTATACACCTGACTGCACAAATTCTTTAATCTCATTAATATTCCAGCCTTTATACACACACAATTGTCTTCTCTTCTTGCTCAACTAAAATTACATAATTTATCATTTTAGTCATTCTTCACAGTCTTAGTATAAATGCGTCTCCCTCATCTTTCTACTCTTGCAATAAAGTCACAATGTTTCAATTCTAACATCAATTTTCTCACTTCTGTATCTAATCAATAGCAGGTTTCTTGGGAAGAATTACACACTTAAGTGGATTGAATTTATTTAAAATTCTTATCAAATAGATAGTATACTTCTACTAGCTTATGGTGTTTGTTTTCCTCCTATCCAGGAAGACATATGATTGAACACCTTCCAATTCTATATTCACTCACTGTGATCGCTTACTAGAATACTCTTTTTCTAGATGAATGTCCTCATTACATGATTCATTTTTTCCATGAGTTAATACCATTTATGTGTTGGTCATTTCCAAAATTTTTATCTCTAATCCACCCTTCTCCTTTAACTCCCAATTATAATATAGCATTGTCTAGTTAACTCCACTTAGGTGTCTAATATGCAAGTCAAACTATTTCAAAACAGCAATTAGTGTTTCCAGAACATGAAAACTATGTTCCCCCCATGGGAACATTATTTGTTCAGATAACTAGGACAAAAATTTAGGATGCATAAATGATTTCTCCATTTTCCTAATCAGCTATTTTCTGGTTTATATACACAAAGTATACTTATAAAGTGTTTATAGCTTTAGAAAATGTATGACTATAATATCTTTATAGATAAGGATATTTTAAGTCAACATATGTTCTCAACATATGTCTCTCTGAATTCTTCTTTAATAGCTACTTACATGTCCTACCATTATCCCATCATTTAGACATCCAGCTATTTCTTTATCTTTGATAACTGTTTAATTGTCATTAACATATCTTGATGGTTGAATTTCCTTTATGTCATTTTACAGTAAAGACCCACTAAATTAGCTGAAGTATTTGAATAATTATGTTCAGAACCACAATTATCAAATATGGGTGTCCTATTAGTACAATTATTTAAATTAAATAAATGTAATATATATAATTTGACACTGTTCATCAAAAATTTTCATACCACTAACTGATATGCTATTATGCATTTGTATTACCTACAAGCCAGTCTGAGCTTTCTGTACTGGTGTAAAACTTTCTAAGTAATATATTAGTCTTTTACTTGAAACTTGGCCTCACTAGTTCTCCCCACAGAGACATTTTCTTTGACTTGATTGTCCATCTCACATTGAACACCTAATGGAAAATGGATATTTCCTTCATTTGTCCTGCAATTTTTGTGTCCCAAAATTTGTTAAACAAGTGCTACTACTATGTGTCTGAACCTTAAAAGAATCTTGAAAAGTCACATAAAAGTTGTAAAATGGAGTCAGAAATGGCAGCAGGAACCCAGTTGCATAGGTGGCATAGAGTGTGCAGGTATAGAAATGTCTCAGGTAGTACTGTGACTGGTATTTTCTTGGGGATCTGGCTTGTTTCTGGTTTGTTTTGTGAATTAATTCTCTAGCTTTCTTATTGATTTTGTGAAATATCAGGTATCATCCCGCTTAATTATTTCTCTTTAAGTTAACTAAAATAGTTTTCTCTTATTTTCTTATTGCAGTTGAGAGCTGCAACTGCTAAACCCTATTACATATAACCATAAATATGTGAAGGTACAAAGTATATGAAGGTTCATTGTGAAATATCAGCCCAAACTCCTACACTGTTCTTATTCCCAGGAATTACTTTCCTATTCCTTTTTCAACTTAAAATGATGCTACTATTTATCCAAGAAAAATTTTTTCTTCTATTTTCTTTCCTCATAGTATAACAACCAGCATGCCACCAAAGGTTTTAAATGTATATTCCAAGGGCCTCCCTGGTGGTGCAAGGGGTTAAGATGCAGCACTAGGAAACTAACCATAGCCACTGAAGCACGAGTTCAATCGCTAGCCAGGGAGGTGACCCACATGGTACAGCAGACCTCTCCTGTCTCCCCCACTGCTCCCCTCAGCAGTGTATTTCAGTAGATTTGCTGTTCTGCTCTCCACTGTCCCTGGTGAATCCTCTCACACACACCCTCCACATCTCTGGCCTGCACCCCAGCTCTTTTTTGCATAAATAAATCTTTAAAAAAATATATTGAAGACCTCAATTTAATCAACTTTTCAATTGCTTTAAATCAAGTTTCATATATATGTTTTGATTTTAGAAATACCAGCATATTTGGAATTATGTATAAAGCTGTTATTAATCAGTTTATGGCACAGTTGTTTCCCAAAGTAAACAAATCCTCATTTATCTTAGGACATTTTTACTTTTTCTATTTGTCTGAGTCCAAATCCATGTCTTGCAGAACATTCCTAATAGTATGCTCTACAATTTGTTTTAAAAAAACAAGAAAAAAATATAAGTGCCTTTGAGCAGAAACAATGACTAGATGGTTGATAAACATATAACCTGCAGCTGAACTGATTCCAGACAAATTCATGTGTTTGTTAGGCAGCCAATTGTATTCACAACTTAGCGAACATCAATCAATGAATATTATTAAAGAAAGAGGAACATCAATTTGAAATTCTAAATCCCATTGATGTTATTCTTTTTAATGTTAAAAACATATAAATATCAGAAAATAGAAAAAAAGATTTTGGTTTGGATATATTTGTGATAAAATATCCATATCTATCAATGTATCAAATGTTAAAAAATCTTGATTTTACAGAGATTTTCATGTCTAATAGTGTTAAGGTCAACTATTTTATAGATGGTTAAATATTACACAGCTTCTAAAATCTACTGTGAGAGCTAATACAGCAACATGTAATGTACACAAACCAAATAGCTATGGCAAAAATCAGGACTCAAAATTATAACAACAAATTTTAAATATGTAAATGTGCTCATGGAAGACACTAGAATAATACAGTATACTATCATAAATGAGAACTCTAGTTCCAGTGCTATCTTTTTTATGGTAAAATGTCTGAGAGAAACTGGTATTTTCTATACACAATAGTTACTATAGAGTTAAATGTAATTACCCATCCGATTGGGTCAGGACCCTCTTTTTGTGAAGTAGGTTGATTAGCATCAGTAGATAAGAGCTTTTGACGGATAACTGCTTTTGACACATACCAATAATTGCAGTTGCACAAATCAGAATAAAATATTGACTTTTTTTATAGAATGAGATATTTTATAAATAGATTATTTCTTGGAGCAAGTGTATTTCTAGTGACACTTTGAGGAACTGACTCCTTTACTTGTACAGCTGAACTTTTCTGAAGAAAACCAATGGATTTAAGCACTGTCTTCTTTAAAAAATAAAATTTTATTAATTTTGCCACTAGTTTATAGTATTATATAAGTGTTGGTAGCATAGTTTCACACATCAGTATTCGCCCACCATCAAATTTCTATTGCCTTTTACTAGACCCTTCTATCAAATAGACACCCTCTGCTTTCTCCTCTCTTTTCCCCGTTCCCCTCTGGCATGCACTAAACTTTTCAAAGAGTCTGTTATTTTTGTTCTTTTGTTAGTTTGTTTGCTTTGGATATTTCTATTCCATATATGAAAGAATCCATCTGGTAACTGTCTTTCACTTTCTAAATAATTGTGCTCAGCAACTTCCATCCATATTATCATAAAATGCAAGACTTCATTAGTATTAATAGCTGTCATCTACCACAAAAACTAAAGGCATCCTACTGAATGGAAGAAGATATTTGCACATCATTCATCTCACAAGGGCTAATCTCTAAAATATAAAAAGAACTTACACAACTCAGCAACAAAAAATCAACACAAAACCATAGACAGGAGATATGAATAGACATTCCTTCAAAGAAGGCATAAAGATGGTCAACAAGCATATGAAAAATGCTCAACTTTACTTATCATTAAGGAAATGCAAATCAAAACCACAATGAGATTATCAACTCATATCCATGAGAATGACCAAGCAAGCGTTGGTGAGGGTGAAAAGAAAAAAGTTCTTTTGTATACTGTTGATGGGACTATAAATTGGTATAGCCTTGATGGAAAACACTATGGAAGCTCCTTATACACTGATAATAGAAATATGATATGATCCAGCAATACCACTCCTAGGTGTATATCCAGAGACTGACAGCATTCACTCTTGACCATTTGAAAAGATATTTTTACCCTTTATATTCACAGCAGCATATTTACAATAGCCAAGGCATGGAAACAAACTAAATGTCCATTAAGGGTTGCCTGGATGAAGAACTTGTGGTAGGTTGGTGATGGAGAACAAGAATAGAAAAACTGGAAAGGAGGCCTCACAAGACTAAAACCTGACTCACACAAGGAGCTAGGGGTCCAGGGGAATAACATGACCATTAACCCAGCTGTAGAGGTCATGACCCTTAGGCATCAGTGCCTTATTACAAGGCAGGAGAACCAAGCAGGATCAGACTGCTATAGGGAGTGGAGCACAGGCCTAAGGGTAAAGATGCAGAGATTGGGCCCACCTTGGAATCTCTGATCCCTTTCTAGTTTTGCCTGTGTTACCCAACATCAGCAACAAGCAGGCCACTCCACGGAGGAGTGACCCCTCCCAAAGAGAAAAGGACTATATCAGTGCAGTCTCTGCACGGGCTCTCGGGGCAGTACTCCCACTGTTCACCTGTGACTATGCAGGTGCTTCCTTTCACCAAATCTTTCCCTCTGCAGGGCAGCAGCCTCCCGCCTGCCCGTGCCTCAAGGCTGCCTGCCTGCAACCATGCAGGCCTCTCTTAGCAAACCCTTTCCCTAATAAACCTGCTTTTTAAATATAACTAATGTCTCTGTCTCATGAAGAAACTCGCCTGGGAAACTTGCTGCGTGCCGCTGAAACGGGAGTTCTGGTGAAACCTTTCCCAGGGTGAACCCAAGAATCCCATAACTCCACAAAACAACATCATTGGCACTGCCTTTTAAAAAGTGAAGGGGCCTTTCTCTCTGAAATTCAACTTATTCAAACAGGAGCTGTTGAGATAACTTTCTTTTTTTAAAACCAAAATCAAACAACACTAAAACAGGGTTAGAGCAGTGCTATAGTGAGTCAAAGAACAGTGCTAAGGTAAAGGACAGGTCACAATTTGTGTGCTCAACCACAAGGCCACTCAGGCTCAGAAAAATACGAATAGGGTTTACTTAATAAACAGGAGTAAGCAAAGTATTTTTAAGACCACAGGCTGCCAGCTAACTCACCGAGAGAGTGTCCACAGTGCCCACAAGTTCCAATAAAAGGCCGCTGGTGCACACGATGGCACCACCCAGACAATGAAGGCCTAGGGCTCGTGGAAGAGGACAAGCACTCTGTACAGCCTGTGGGCAACTCCGACTGCTGCTACAGAGCCTCAGGGACTCCAGCACTCCAAACTTGGCTTGCATGGGGAGGAGCTGCCTGCAGGCTGCTGCTCCAGTGGAGATTATGGACTCCCACCACCACTATTGCTTTTAGAGTGGTGCTCACCAGCTACTGCCTGCACATCCTGGGGCAACAGGGTGGGGAAGAAAACACAGTTGACACTCAGCCTGCAGGCACCGCTGGTTGGGTAGTGTCAAGGAAGGACACAGCAGTCATGTCCCATGGCTTGTGGCCTGCAGCTCTGCATTTGATACAGGGAAGCATGGGGCACTAAAACTGGCCAAGGACACTGCCTAAATAGTTTACCAGTCATTGGCTGAGATTTTTATCCTTGCACACAATTGCAGGACTACTCAGCCTCAGAGAACAATAGGATTTATTTAGCAAACCAGGAAAAAAATAAAGAGTTACTGAGGCCAAAAATGGCCATTATCTCACCCAGAGCAGTGTCCAGTATTTTCAAGTCCTAAACAAAAAGCATCTACCACTGAGGCCTGGAGCACACAGCAGCCAGACTATAGGAGGGGTTCCAACTCTGAAGACAAAATAAGACACAACAGGAGATGCTCCCAGAGGTGCCAAGATGCCCCAGCATAGCACCAGAAAAGCGACATTTAAAACAGCAGCTGCAGCGGCCCAACAACCCAACAAATGGCCACACTCACCTAGCTCAGCGAGGCACCTGGCTCTGGATCTTCACATTCTCTGACAGGCTGTAACAGCAACAAAACCAGGAAAGTTTCAGTCTCTAGGCTACTTGCAAAGTCTCCAAACATTTCCTCTCTGAGGTTGGCTGCCAGAGGTCTCTCTGCCTCCTTCAGAGGACCCCAACAGCCTTCTGGAAGATTGGTGTTGTGGGGGACAAAATCACTGATCTTGGAATCACTGAAGATCCAAAAACACCGAATTCCAAATGTTGAATGCTCAACCGCTGAATCCTGAACATGGAATCCCGTATATTTCTTATCAGAGTCCTCATCCCAAAATGCAACACTTATTTAGCATTTTCCCTGGGGCTATATCCAGCACCTCCCTCCAAGGGTCACCACCTGTAACAGTCTTTGGCTTCAGCCACCAGTGACGGATTCCATACTATGTCAATTCTTGAAATCACCCATAATCTCTTAAATAATCTAGTGTCAATACCTCAGCCAAAATGACACTTTAAAATATAAACCAGGACCTCCCTGGTGGCGCAAAGTGTTAAGCACACTACTGAGAAACTATGCACAGCCTCTGCAGCTCAAGTTCTGTAACAGGGTGGTGCCCAGGAAAAAGGGAAGTTTCAGGTTTCCTGCCCCACCCAAAGGATGGTGGAACTTAGCAGGAAGAAGAAGCTGCAGAAGGGACTGAGGAAGGAAGTAGGATGGAGAGCCAGAAGGAGACCTGGATGAGGCACATGGAGCAGATAGACATGTGAAGAAACTGTGCTTGACCTTTGGTAGCAAACTGGTTGAAACAGATGTGGGTAAGAGATCCGTGGGGAGGATAACGATGACAACTTTTATCTTGATTTTCATTTTGCTCTTTTCCTTCCGGAATTGTCGGGTTGTTTCTGATCCTTTTCTGTGGGTCCCGCACTGAAAGGTGCTTTAGACTTGTGGCAGGTTTTTGGGCCTTGCTCTGGGCCAATCCTGTTTGGGTGGATTTTTACCATGAGGGGGCGGGTAACTTTGGGTGCTTGATTTAGGAACTGTATTCTGTGCCTTTCCTGTATTGTTTACTAATTGTATTAAAGTTCATTCCCATTAAAGTCTCATATGTTCTGTGTTGATGTGGTAGATGGCAGAACCTATTTAGAGCAAGCAGGTTTGTGGGGACTAGGGTGGCCCTCTCCCTGCCCTATAACAGATTGAGTTCCATCCATACCTGGCCGGCCAGGGAGCTACCCAAATGGTGTAGCATACCTCTCCTGTTTCACCCGCTGCTCCTCTCAGCAGTGTATTTTAGTCAGTCTGCCTATTCTGCTCCCCACTCTGTCTCTGGTGAATCCTCTCACCCTCCGCACCTCTGGCCTATACCCCAGTTCGTGGATGCATAAATAAATTAAAAAAATCTAAAAAAAAAAGCTGTGAAATAATAGTATGGTTTATGGTGTGGTCATTTATTGTATAGTCATTTGAGTAATTAAGTCATAAATTTTTAAAACACCAGGGAATAAGACTTTAGTGTGAATTAGTGTCATTTTCTCTTTAGACACAGATTTAAGTGCAAGGTTTGTTGTTTTTTGTTTTTGTTTTTGCATATGATTCAAGAAGTACTGGTCAGTGAAGTAGGGAATGAAATGAAAAAGAATCAGAAGCAAGTTCAGGTGTATTATTAAAAAAAATCCACTCTAGACATATAGCTCCCATTACAGCTGTGTTCACTAGGAGGCAATGAAGAGAATTTCTCATCCTTGTTGTGTGCAAGAATAGAGGGTGCTGAGAAATTAATTTTCCAATTTCTATGCATTGTAATCTTATGTTTCCTTCTATAATATATTCACTTTCCAGCAATTGCTAACTTACTCCACATGTGATCTGATTATGCCAGAGAAATACTCCGAGTGCAGAGTTACTGGCACATGCAATAAATACAGAGCATATCAAGAAGAATGATAAGTTTTATGTGGTTTTGTACAGAAACATTAACAATATCTGTTACAAGAATAAACAGGTTATAGGTGTTGTAGGAGAGCAACGTAGCAAAGGCTTCAATATTTACATCTTGAACAAGTGAAAAAGTTTAAGTGCCTTTTCACTAACAGAAATAGAAAACTGTACCGTGAAAGGTTTAGAGGACAACATTTGAAAATGGAATTGAAGTGTCATTGATGTATACTCATTTACTGCATAAAGACATTTAGTAAATAATTTCTCTATATATTTCCATTGATTATGCACTACTATCCCATAGTTCTGTTTTGCTTTTGTGTAGGAAAATTTTATAATTCAATCAAGTAAATGTTGATAGTAGCTAACAAATTCACAACTACCTCTCAAGAAAACATCATGCCAACGATGATTTTATTTCACTGGTTTTTGGCATGTAATGAGTGCCTTGTATATTGTATTTTCTTGGAGTTTATTTGATTGCTAAAAGTAGAAGCTTAAATTTCATACATACTGGATAGTCTTTTCCTGTAAGTCAAGAAACCCTTAAGATCAAAGATTAAATAAAATGATAGCAAAATATCATTATAAAATACAATGCAAAAACTAATTCCTATAATTACAGTATATCTGCCAAGGTTTTGTATAAGTGTGTGTGTATGTGTGCTTTTCTTCTAGAATAGTGTTAAATCAAGAATAAAATACTTCATAGTAGTATTTGTAACCTTTGGGAATTTACTGCAGGTAAAAAGGAAATGTTTGCTCATGATGACTTGTAGGTCTTTACAGGCCTCTTCTGCTACCTTCAAAATTTGTTCCTATATATTTAGAAAATGTTTTAAAATATCACATTTTTAACTCATAACTGTTGTAGTGTCCATGTTATATTTAATTTTATTTAATGCAGAATAATATAATAGAACATGCACATAAGAAGTGCAAATTACTTGGTCTTTTTAAAATGTGTTATATCTCTGTCTGTGTAGTGCTACTTAATTGAATTAGACATTTAATTTTGACTTGATTTGAAATTCTAATATGCAGCATGTTGGTTCATTTGTCTTACAATATGTTTCATTTGAGGCATTCCACTTTATAATGCAAAGATATATAGAGTTGAAATTTAATTTATTAAACTTGATGCACAGTGTGTGTTTAAGAAGTCAAGTTTGAGAAAGTATTATTTGCTTATACAAGTGTTTAAATGATGAGGTATTACCAAAATAGAATGCTCATTTAATTTCTCAAGAAGGGCCTCCCCGGTGGTGCAGGCGGTTGAACGCCGCACTGTGAAGCTGTCCTCCGCCTCTGCAGCACAGGTTCGATCCCGGCTGGCCAGCGAAAATCCCACATGGCAGGGCAGACCTTTCCTGTCTCTCCCGCTGCTCCCCTCAGCAGTGTGTTTTGTCAGTCTGCCTGTTCTGTTCTCTGCTCTGTCTCTGGTGAATCCTCTCACCCTCCCACGCATCTGGCCTGTACCCTAGCATTTGTATAAATAAAAAAAAAATTTAAAAATAATAATAGTAATATAATTTGTCAAGAAGCAAATAAAGCAGAGACTTTATTATATTTGCATAGAATTTATAATGAATATTTGCTTGTATACTCATAAGTATCCCTATTATCCTTATATTATTATACCTGCATATGTTCATACATATTAGTAATGTAATTTGTAACAAATATTATAATAAATACTAATTACTATGAATAGAAAACTGTAAAACTAAGAAAGAAAGTTTTCTTCATCTTTAAGCAAATAATGTTCCTCTTAAGACTACTTTATATAAAATAAAGTAGAAGAAAATGAAGATGAATCGTGTCATATATTCATTGGACATATAATATATTACAAGTGTGACCATATGCACAAAGTATAGATATCTATATATCTATATAATACACACACGTATGTGAATAAATATATGTACACATATAATACATGTGTATACATCTTGCTAGTTCTTAAAGAGGAAAATCTTCATTAGATATAAAAATGAAAATCCCCATAAAGTAATTAAATATTTAGAACTATTGTTAATAATAACTGATATTTTTGAGAGATGATATCCAGTCAAGGTGATAGAGATGTGATGATGCAGAGGAATATTAACATGAAAGACCTCCCCTGGTGGCGCAGCGGTTGAGCGCTGGGCTGCGAAGCAGCCTGCAGCCTCTGCAGCGCCAGTTCCATCCTCAGCTACCTGCGAGGGTCCCACATGGTGCACAGACCTCTCCTGCCGCCCGCTGCTCCCCTCAGCAGTGTACTTCGGTCCTTCTGCCTGTTCTATTCCCCGCTCTGGCTCTGGTGAATTCTCTCGCCCTCCCGCGCTTCTAACTGTACCCAGTGCTTGTACAAATGAATAAATAAATCTTAAAAAAATAATAATAATAAGGGTTAAAAAAAAAAGAGAACGAAGGGAAAATTATTGTTGGTTCTCAACTGTTTCTTGGTGTGTGTCTTTTGGAACTTTTTAGACATCTTAGATAATAACATCTGGTTCAATTTCCAGATTGATGGTTTTCAGTGATTATTTCTTTAAATAGATTTTTATGTCTTTCTCTGTCTTCTCCTTTGGAACCCTGTAGCATGGATATTATTCTTCTTTTAGTTATCCCAGAGGACACTTACACAATATTAATTTTTCTTTCCTATATATTGACATTATTCTACTCGTTCTCTAACATTGTGTTTTCAAGTTCACAGATAATGTCCATTGCTTCTGTTTGTTTGCTATGAATTTTATTTTTTTTATTTTTAAATCAGTTAAAGCATTTTTTTAAAAGATTTATTTTTATCTATTTATACAAGCACTGAGTACAATCAGGAGCGCGGGAGGGTGAGAGAATTCACCAGAGCCAGAGCGGGGAGCAGAGCAGGCAGAAGGACCAAAGTACACTGCTGAGGGGAGCAGCGGGCGGCAGGAGAGGTCTGCGCGCCATGCAGGACCCTCCTCCGGGGCCGGGGAGCAGCCGGGGATCGAACCAGTCTGCAGAGGCTGCGGGCAGCTTTGCAACCCAGCGATCAACCTCTGCGCCACCGGGGAGGCCCAGTTAAAGTATTTTTATAGCACATTTAAATCTAATCGTAGCTGCCTCATATTTCCTTATTCTTTATTCAGTTATTGTTTTATTTCCTTTTTTTTTTTTTTGAGTTCTGTAAGTTTTGTCAGAACAGTTGTCCTTCTGTCATGTTACCCAACTCCATTTAGTGAGGCCCCCTTTCAGTGTTATTTGCTCTGAAATTTATGAAATGTTCTGTCTTCCCATTTTTATTTGCATGGGTTCTAGTAGGATTAGATTTCAAACTGTGGCTTTGAATCTGTCCATTTAATATGAGGACTAGTACCAGCAAGAATTAATAGATATAAAAGAGGACCAGGAGGCAGCAGAACACCAAATAATCACCTCCAGTAAACTCAGAAATTTGAACTTACTGTGTTATATGGTAGGTATCAAAGTTGTATGGTGGGAATCCACAGTGATCCGCTCCTCTAGACCAACTCTTCAGTCTTAGTGTCTCTTTTAGTTTTGTGTTCACTTCCACAGTAAACTTGGCATAGATTGCAGTTGATGTGGGTTCACAGGACTGGATTTGTTCTGTTATCTTCTCTAGCACAGAGTCTTATCCTGGGGTATTTTCATTGGCAGATGTTTGAATTCTAGTTTTTTCAAGCATTTATTTGTGTGGTTTTTTTTTTTTTGTTTGTTTGTTTTGTTTTGTTTTGTTTTAGTCCTGGGGTGAGGGTGGTAGGTGGATATCTCAGTCTCGGTTTCAAGCACTAGCATCTTTTATAAGGAAAACCCAGGTGCTCTGACCTGATTCAAGCTATAGATATTCTGTATTAACAGTGTTATGCTTAAGCCAGTAGCTCGCACTCCATGCTCCCAATGGTTCAGATCTCCAATGATGCAACCCCCACACTGGATGCTAAATTATGAATCCCCTTTATCCCATGTTATGTTGTTTGAAGAGCCTAAATCTTGGCATGTGTCCAAGTAAAAGCGGTAAGGGGTTCAGTACAACCACCACAAATATGTCTTTTGGGATGTACTGCCCATTACCACTCTAAACAAGGTTCATTTAAAATTTATCCTACCCCTTTTTGCTGTTTATACATTTCTAGTATGTGCTGTGGTTGTCCATTTTTTAATTGTCCATTTTTTTCCTAGGGAGTTTTTTGGTTTTGTTTTACAGAAATTTACTCGTGTCTATCTGGGAAAGGCAAGGGTGGGATCCTCATTCTGCTAATTTTACCCAGCCTCTGATAGTGATGTTTTAAGCAACCAATTGCAATCTATGAGAGATTTAGATGCAAGTTGTCTTTTCCACATTCAAAACTTTACCTTCCTAATGTTGGTTATTCTAGTGTGTGTCATGTTACTCAGTGTAATTTTATTTGGAATGGCATTCAAGAAACTATGAAAAAAATTATATATACTTACTAGACATGTCTGTATTTCTATTAAAAAGTTTCCATATCTTTTTTCTTCATTGCTAACAACATTGAGTCTTCTAAAAAACAAATGTTTCCTCTTACTTCCCTAATAGGTCTTCATTACTCTACATAATAAATAGCCAGTAAGTAAACAAAGAGGTAAGTGGCTATATTTCTTTAATCATACTTTATGCTACTACTTACCAGGATACCTAAGAGAATTTCAACTGACATTTTTGTTCTAATGCATAAAATACAATTTCAATTAAACAGACTTTTACCCCATCAATATTTAATTTATAAAATCCAACATTTCACATTTTGCAATATAAAATGTTACTGTGTTTCTGATTTCAATAATCAAGTAATATTATTGAACATTTAGTTACCCTAGGAATATTTGCATAGTAATGAAATATGAGATGAAATGATGTCTGTCACTCCTCAGCAGAAACTTTAAAAGCCAAATAGAATTTTGAACATTGCCTTACCCTTATGTTGAGGATCACTGATGCAAATGTTAAGATGAATCCCTTATGAATTACTTGAGTGACTAGTAGTGCAGTGCTCCTCTGAAGACAGGTTAAAAGAGTAGCATTAAAGAATAAATTATTCTGACACTTGTTAATGATGGTAAGAAAGATATTGTTCAAGGAATCACTGCTATGAGGTTTTGTAGAGAGGGGAGAGAGATTGGGTTCAACTCCAATATAAGTAAAACTAGAATTTTAGTCAAGGAGTAGGGTAGGAATCAGTATGGAAAATTATTAAGAGGAAACATCAGAGTGGAAGGGCATTCTAGCTAAGCTGACTTGGGTGAAAAAAGAATTTGATCAGATATCTATTAAGATTGATCAGATATTAAGAGTAGGATTCTCTCTAAACTGATTTAACAAGATTCTTGTTATAAACATATTGCAGCCACCAAGGAGAGATAATTTTGTGGAGGCCTAGATATTTATGCACTCCTTAAAGCTTGTTAAATGAATAAATGAAAAAAAATCAGGCCAGGAATTGCTTTCATTACAAGAATAGCAAAAAGAAATTAGATGATAAGTTTATAGATTTAAGAATACATTAAATTGTTTCTATTTTCTCAATTTGATAATAACAATATCTTTACTAAATGAAGGCCTCATTAGGGCTTGTTAATTACATATATAAATTAATAAAACATAAGTAAATAAATATTATTTGTTTCTGAGATTGAAAAGTGCCTAAGATTTAGTTATGTTCAAGTGAGGTCTAAAATTATTTGATAATGTTAAAAGAACATATCAAAAATCAATGATTTATATTTAGAATATATTACCCACCTTCTTTTTAAATATGTGATCCAAACATAACCTATTCAACTCTGTGTTTCCTAGCATTATCTTTCAAACTATTAAAATACATTTGAATTTTTGTCAAATAATGATTTAGTAACATAGATGTATTCAACTAATACATTTCTTTAGACTTATAAACATCATTCATTCTCTCTGAAGGGGCAGAGTAGTTTCATTAATGGAGCAACATCTGTTCTTTTAGCAGTAAATGAGTTCCCTGAAGGACAATTAATAAAAAATATTGCCATTGAACACAGCTGGTAAGTTGTTAATAAAAATACGGCAAATTAAAGAGGAAAATAACTGTCAATTCCGTAAATATAAGACAGTAAAGTATATAATAATTTTGTTATAAATTCATTAATCTAGTTTTAAATTCTTAACATATATGCAACAACTTTCAATAATAGAAATTTGATTACTGAAACCATTAACACTCAGCATCTTTCTAATTGCAAAATATAAATTAGTGAATTTTGTAAACTAAATATTTATTGAATGAAAACTTTAATTGAGATGATAATGTATTTGAAGAAAAATTAATTGATATCCTCTCATGTACTCTATAGTAAGTGGTAGCATAAAGTATGATTATAGAAATATGAGTTACTCTATTTATTTGCTATTTATTATCAATATAAGTATTGGAAGTAAAATGAACTTCACACTTTGGTGGTTGGAAAACTACAGTAACTGCACCTGAAGGGAGAAATCCTATATCATAAAAAAATAAAAAAGATGCTTAAAAACAAAAATAAATAAATAAATGAATGAAATGAATGAACATTTTTATATTAAGCTAAATATTAGAATTAATTTGTTAGTCTACTAAGTTCACTGAAAATTTTGTACAAGAACAATTAAGAAAGTATTAGACAAAATAATTTGCAGAACTATGCAGGAAGAAGTTGATAGATAGAACAGTGAAAAGAACTGAAACAATTATTTCATTTAATTTAAAATTTCACATTCAGCATTATTAAAAAGTTTTCACATTCAGCATTTATTAAAAGCTTCTATACCTAATTTCCAAAGTATGTGAGGGTTTTCCTCCACATTCACAAAAAAATTCTCAGATACCAGCTGGGTATCCTGCAATTTAACACAGTTTTGATGTTACTTACACAGTTCTGATGTTACACAGTGTTAGTATCAGTTTCACTGGTTAAAGTCTACAAATAGTGCATAATCTTTCCTTTCTTCTGATGCCAATTGACATCTGAACCACTGACTGACTTGGACCACTGACTGTCTATAGATGGAAACGTCCAATATCCCCTTCCTCAAGTTTAATTAATTTACTAAAGTAGCTCACAGAATTCAGAAAAATAGTTTAATTAATGGAATACTAGTTTATTATAAAAAGAAAATTGGAGGACCTCCCCTGGTGGCGCAGCAGTTGAGCGCTGGGCTGCGAAGCTGCCCGCAGCCTCGGTTGGATCCCCAGTCCTTGGTGGGGATCGAACCTCTCCTGCCATGCCCGCTGCTCCCCTCAGCAGTGTATTTCGTCAGTCTGCCTGTTCTGATCCCCACTCTGTCTCTGGTGAATTCTCTCACCCTCCCGTGCTTCTGACTGTACCCAGTGCCTGTTTAAATAAATAAATAAATAAATCTTAAAAAAAAAGAAAACTTAGAAACAAAAGGAAAAGAGGCATAGAACAAGAAATGAGTAACAGGCTCAGAACTTCCATGATCTTGCTAACGATGCCACTCACCCAGTCTCCTTGTGTTCACCAACCTCGGCTCTCTGATCACCATTCTTTTGGATTTCCATAGAGGCTTCACTCCAGAGGCAGAGCTGTTTAAATCATTAGACATTAGCAATTGATTCAGTTTCCAGACCATTTCCCCTCTGAGTAAAAGGGAGAAGACTAAAAGTTCCAACTCTCTAATCACAAGGTTACCCTGGCAACCAGTCCCCATCCACAGGTATTTTTTGAAAGTTACCTTATTGACTTAAATTCAATTGTAGTGCAAAGTTTTCAACATCTGAAAATTGGTTCATGTAATTCTACATGGGGAAAAAGAAAGACAAAAATCACATGATCCTATCAATAGATGCAGAGAAAACATGAGGACAACCCATATCAAAATCACCAGAAATAGCAGTCGTTGGGTGAGGATGTGGAGCAAAAACAACCCTCACAAACTGTTAGTGGGAATGTGGACTTTGGTCCAGTCCCTATGGAAAACTTTATGGAAATTTCTCAAAATATTAAAATTAGATTTAATTTATGATTCACCTTTCCCATTTTTGGTAGCTACACATTGACAGCAAAAGCATTAGTTCGAGGTATATATGTACTCCTATGTTCATTGCAGCACCGTTTGTAATAGCCAAGTTATGGGAACAACTTAAGTGCTCAAAGACAGAAGACTAGATTAAGAGAGTGTAGTTTATATTAGTGAAATACTACTCAGTTATAAAAATGATAAAAAAATGCATTTCGCAAAAATATAAGGGTTATATTGAGTAGAGGGATATACTAAGAGAAATGTCAGAAATATAAAGACAAATATTATATGATTTCTTTCATATGTGGGTTATAGAAAAACAATGGGAAAGAATGGACAGAACCAGACCAAATCAAACCCTAGAAATCTGACTGTAGAGTTGAGACTACCAGATTGGAAGGATGGAGGTAGGGAGCAAAGGATGAAGGATGGAGGTAGGGAGCAAAGTGTGGATGAGGCCCAGGGGATTATGGTGGAGGGTTATGGGTGCTTTAGTGGTGGAATTAGTGTGGAAATATATATATATATGAATAGGTGTGAACCTATACATACTTTTGTATTATACACAGTGTTGAGCACCAGCATTACCTAAATAAAAAAAAAATAACATTTTGTTTAAAGAAAAGCAGCATCAAACAAGTTAGCAAAGGAAAAATCAATTTAATAACATGTTTGTGGAAAATTTACATGGTTTGACTAAAATTAAAGTAATGGAGCAGACTGGGTATCTTTATCCTGCATTTTCTGCATTTAGGAATCTTGGTAGCCAAGGGGTGGGGTGCTTCACATGAGACACAAGAAGGGTTAACTCAATCTCATAGTAAAGATGAAGTTCTATGACAGAGAGACTTGTTCTAGTATAAACATGTAACTGAGTGAGATCCTCCCAATTACATTCTTCTAGATCATAATATATGATATTTCTCCATTAAGCAAAAGGGTAGAAGTTAGGGCATGATGAATTCTTTACAGAGTAGGGAAGTGAAAAGGATTTAGGTAAATACAGCAATTAGTCCTCAGCCTCAAGGAATTTCATCACTTATAATTCAAAATAGTTTGCTTGCTAGAGTGGAGCAACTTGAAGAGATTAGTTCTGCAAATCTTGGATTGTTCTGATTTAGGCATTGTCATCTTAAGAAATCTACTGCTTCTTGTAAGCCTTCTGAAAATTTCACATTAGAGCAAATTGCTTCTATAGCTTCCTGCATAAATTCTTTTCTGCAGTTATTCTAATTTTTACACTTAGTTGTAAGAGTTACAAATCATGGAAACTTTGAAATGATAAGGATTATAATGTATTTGTTTTCCTTGCAATTTTACTTATCACAGTGTCTGAATATAATGGTCCCTTTACCTAATTTTTTCATATGTTCACTGATGGTAAGAAATATTACATATTTTTTCCCGCTTGCACACATCTAATAGCTGAGAAAATATACTGTATAGGTAATGACAGTTATCTCTTGTGTTTTCAAGACAGAATGTTTTTAGATTGATGGCTTTATTCTCTTTCATCTTCCACATTCAAATAAGAATTTTTTGTACCTAATATATGTTAAGTTCATCCATCCATTTTTCTCAATTTTCTATGACAGTCCTCTAATCCTTGGTATTGTCTCCTCCTACCAATTACTACAGACAAAACCTGCTTCCACTATTTGTTTTATTCTTCTCACAATCAGTGGCATGACATGACGGAAACTCTCCTGATGCAAAACCACCTTCATTTAAGGTACTAACCAGGAAACATAGTTTTGCAATGGATCTCAATCAAAATACAACTCCTTCACCTGACTCATAATGAGCCCGTTTGTCTACCTCTTCAGATCACATTTTCTATTCTCCATTTGACATTCAATGTTCCATTCTTTAATTTTATATTTACTATCTTCAGACGTACATATAACTAAGCCACCACCCATTTTCTGACAACTGCTTCTAGATAACATGTCAAATACTTTATGTCCTTCACTTAGACATCAGTTTCTGAAGAAAGATTCCTCAAACCCATTACCACCAGGCCAGCTGCCATTGCTCAGTATTTCATGTTTCATAACACTTGACACACTGACATAATTTATTGTTCAATTGTCAAAATTTTTGCACTATAAATTCAAACGGCAGAGTTTATGACTTTCCTATTTCCTTTTATTATCCAGTCTCTCGGCACTTGCTCAGTTCTCTTTGACATATACTAAATAATATTTGCTTGTAGCAATAAACAATCTCTTATCAAAGAAAATTCCCACACATGTTCCAATGTGGATGAATTTTGAAGACATTATGCTGAATAAAATAAGCCAGTCACAAAGGGACAAAAACTGCATCTTTTCATATGCATGAAGTATTTGCAGTGGTCAAATTCATGAAGATAGGAGTAGAATAGTATTTTCTAGGATCAGTGTTGAAGGGTGGGGTTTGGGATAGCACAATAGAAAGTTACACATACAATAGGAGACACTGCAAGAAGTTGTACAGATGAAAGATTTTTATATTTAGATAGGGACAAGTTTTTTAGTGAAAGAAAAGAAAGATTATTTCAGGTAAAGCTACTTTACATAGGGAAAGACAGAGGTCTTTTGTAGATTACCTCACTTGTTATGACCTGGAAACTGCAGATTAATTGGCTTAAAATTCGACTTTCAGGAGAGGTTGAACAATTCCTTAGGTCAGATAGTAAATCTTGGTGGGTTTTGACATAAATGACTCCTCTTGGGACCTGTTGTTTATTTTTTAACACCAGGAACAAATTGTTTGAAAAGAGTGAGTAACTTTTCCAAGTCCCAATGTTATTAAGTGGGAATAGCTAAACATAAAAGCAAAATTACCCAATGTTCATACTCCTTAGCATTGCATAATTCTGAAATAATTCCAAGCCTTAGGAAATGTACTATTTTGATGCTAATTTAAATGATTTTCAGTTTTATTTCTAAATAACATTTTCATAAACTTTCTACTTTCAATGTTGTATTACATAGTTCAAAAAATACAGTCAAGTAATGCTGGTGCTTTTTCTTTCCTCTTTGGACATGCTATTTTTACCAAACTGTGAACTATAGTTCAATATTTATTTTAAACATAACTTTTTTTTTAAGATTTATTTTATTTATACAAGAAGTGGGGTGCAGGCCACAGGTGTGGAAGGATGAGAGAATTCACCAGAGCAGGGAACAGAACAGGCAGGCTGGCTGAAATACCCTGCTGAGGGGAGCAGTGGGCAAGACAGGAGAGGTCTGCTGCGCCATGTGGGTATTTCTCTGGCCGACCGGGAATCAAACCTGTGCTGCAGAGACTGCAGACGGCTTCACAGCACTGCACTCAACCTGCTGCGCCACCGGGGAGGCCCATATTTTAAACATAACTTTAAAGACAGTACTTTTTTGTGTTTGTTATATTCTGTAAGTCAGTATATCCTCAAATTGTCTTCTATCAACATTGTTACAGGTTCAGACCACATTTTTTAATATGCCAAGAATCATTTTACATCCTCTTATTCTCTATGTCTAATTTGTGACATCATTAAATCCTCTACTGACAAAAAAACTTTAATTCATGTACTTATTTTATAATATCATAACTTTATTTTAATAGCCTATGTTTTATAGATTTTATCTTTCTAATCATTTTATCATTCATGATTTTACTATTATTTATTGTCTTGAGTATGTCTTTATGTCCTTGAATCTATCTCAAGAAACACACTGCCAGTCACATGCACTGATAAAGCATCAGGTTGCCTCCGCCTATTGAGGCTAATTTGTTTTTGTTTTTTTTTAAACATTTATTTCATTTATTTATGCATAGAAGAATTGGGGTGTAGGCCAGAGGTGAAGAGTATGAGGGGATCACCAAAGAGATGGGAGCGCAGAACAGGTGGATCTACTGAAATACACTGCTGAAGGGAGCAGCAGGCAAGACAGGAGTGGTCTGCTTCACCAAGTGGGTCAGCTCCTGGGCTAGGCATCTAACTCATGCCACAGGGGTTGGCAATAGCTTGATATCCCTTAGACTTAATTCCTGTGCCTACAGGGAGACTCCCAAGGCTATTTTGTTTTAGGGATCTTGGTTGGCTCAATAATTTATCTTTGGAGTTCTCCCCTGGTGGCACAGGTGCTTGAGTGCAGTTCTGTGAAGCTGTATACAGTCTCGGCAGTGCCAGTTTGATCCCCACTGACTGGGGGAGAATCCCACATGGCCTGGCAGACCACACCTGTCTTGCCTGCTGCTCCCCTCAGCAGTGTATTTCAGTCAGTCTACCTGTTCTGGTCCCCCCTCTGTCTCTGGTGAATTCTCTCACCCTTCCGCACATCTGGCCTGTACCCCGGTTCTCGTATGCATGAATAAATCTTTTTAAAAAATAATTTATCATTGGGATCATTTACTATTTTTCTTTTCTGTTCTCATGCTTTAAATTCACATTCTTATGTTTTTAAGTCACCAATAGTGTAAGGGACCTCACCCTCAGTCCTGGTTAAAGCAGAATCCCAGGCCCACTGATCCCACTCTTCCCCTTGTACCCATGCTGTGTCACCCCAATTGTACCTATAATTTCCAGGTTCTATTTGCATTAAATCTATTTTCTTTTTCAAAATTTCCTGAAGTTAGTACTAAAGAGCATGTTGTTATGATGATAAGAAACTCAAGGGACAGTTCAAACACAATTTTTTTTTGCTGACTGGTTAAGATTATTGATAGTCATCTAAATGTGTGTTTCTGTTTGCCTTTTTATAATAAATTTCCAGAAAAATGTTGATGACTAAGGAACACCCATAAACACTGAACATGAGTTTTTTTTAGGAAAGCTGAACAAGGTATTTGCAAAAGGCAAGGATAAATTGAAGGGAGCTAATACTTGCTGGCATTGTGGCAAGTCATAGGGAATGTAAATGAAAGAACTCTATGTATCACAAATGAATTAAGAAGGAAGGAGATGAAATTTTTCTGATATTTGGAGTTAACAGTTGTCAATCTTCACGTTTACATAATAAAAAACCTCAATATTTAAAAGGAATAGAATAAATCCCTTTAAATTTACTGAAAATATATTACTGAATCTTAGTCAAACAAATGAAGATAATTATAAATTTAATGTACAGTGCATTTGTGCTAGCTGTTATCATCATATGTTGCTGTTTTAATTAACTACATTAAAGTATCTGTTGTGCAAACTACCTATTCCACTTCTAAGCCCAGGTGAAAAGGATAGGATTGAACATACATATCATGTAAGAATCAGCCATGAGAACTGAACTTTAAAAAAAAAAATACTGAAATCTCTTAGCTATTCAAAAATTGTGGGATTCTCATGAGACAGAACAATAAAATTCTATATGTTTTTCTATGTCTTTGGTTCAACATGTAAAATAAAATTAAGGTTGTAGACTTTAATGTGTGGAAGTATCCGGACTTGAATAAACAATGATTCAGGATAAATCAACCACTTGACTCTGTCAAAGTATGAAGTAATTTAAGTTACTGTAGTTCCTCTGATGTACATTTTTTTTTGCACTCCATTTGAGAAGACAGTTCCTTACAACCAAAAAGTCCTGACTGATTCATTCAGGTTTAAATGATTATAGGCAACAATGAAAGCAACAGACTCTGATTATAATTGATTGCAGGAATACATGTTACAAAAAATGAAACAAGGAAAGAAAATAGGAAAAATAGTTCTGAACAACAAATTCATGCCAGACAATAAAACTAGAAAATAGTTTTCACAATATTCCCATAAGGAAGATAGTATTAGTCATTTTCTTTTCTCCCTGTAATTGTTATGTGGCGATAGAATTCAAACCAGGGTCTTTCTGATTTTGATTGACTCATAGTTTCAACAATGATATATATTATGAATAAATGCCTTTGGTAGTTCTATACAAAGCCAGTGAAAATTTCATGATTCAAAGTTAGTTGGAATAAAGTGCATTTTTTGCTAGGTGACTTCCACTGAGAATAAATAGCTCACCATTTATTAGCATTCATTACCAATTTCTGTAATAAGTTCCAAATAATACATACATGAAAGCTTATCAGTAGTCTATAAGATATTTTGAAAAGCAATCAAACTAAATCTATTCTGCATAATATACATTATAGTATAAACCCTTATTTATTATTTTATTTGAATTAAACCCAATAAAGATTATCTTATTTATACTCAATATTTATATAAAAGGGAGTTGCAACAATATTTTCTGTATGATGAGTTTATTTTATTTCTCACTTCATTTGTCATAATGGGTGGAAAATGATTCAGATAGGAAAATAATCATTTGCATGAGTACAGACACACCCCAAATAAGCCAATAGTAGGGGATGATACCTAAAGTACTTCTAGAAAGGTTCTTGATATGGAATGTTATTCATTATAAATGTAAAACATGCAATAAAATATATATTTAAAAACTCAACATCATTGATCATAAAGGTACCTTCTATAAAATAAAATACATCAGACCAAAGAAATGCATTTAAGTAATGCTTTTAAGATGTTCCAAAAAGAAATAAATTATTAGTTCTTACTGTAAATGGAAATTGAAGAGATCAGAGTAAATCCCATTCCTAAATCATATAACACAAGCTATAGATTAAGTGACTGTGTAGAAGTATTTGAGGTATACTAAATATAGAAGACATTATTTAGAGCAAAATGCCAGGTATAGATAAAAAGTATTTAAGTACATTTTTAACCTAATATTCTCAGAATATATGATCATCAGCATTTAGTATTTTCCTGTATATTTTTATAACTAGTAAAATACTTATGAAACTCAGGAGTAGAAAAATAACTTTTTGTTACCTGTTCAATTGCTGAAACTTTAATCATATTTGGAACAAAGATGAAGAATCTTGATCTTTCAATCAACTTCTATATGATAGTCACCATTCTATGCACCTTAAATGTATTAGATAACAGGTAAGGAAAGACAGGTGTGTGCAACTTTGGCCACCAAAAGTCAACTCTCAATAATTTCAGCCAAGGTAAAGGTTCATTGTTAACACTAACCTATATGACCCTTATGGCTAATACTCAACCCATCCGCTTTACTGCATACTTATCTCAACCCATCTTGCTTAATTCAGAACATAATCCTGATGTACTTATAAAGGTAATTAGAGAATTCCCCTGAAATAAGTTATTCTTCAGAATTCATATACATAAATATAACTTGGCAATGGTTTCTATGCCAGGTCAGATGGAACAAATAGCAGATATCCAATGATCATTCTGTACACCAAGGCATACTGTATTAAAATGTGGAGCTTGGTACTAAGCTGGAAGGGTCCAGTAAATACCTGAGGTAAGCTGATAAGTCTACTTGCCAAGATTTTTTCCCAACTCACTGTACTTTCCACCACTAATGTTTCTTTATCCTTGTTATTGTTGTCAATCATTTTATTACTCTGGTGGTTGCTATTTTTATTTTGACTGTCACAGGTTCTAAATCAAATGCTCTATATAATTTTTCACCTGCATTGCAGTGAAATGCAGTGCTCTGTGTGTGTATGTGTGTGTCTATACATATATATATATATATATGTATATACACACAGACAACAACTTTGTATTTCATTGTAAGTTGTAGAAAATAACTGTTCCTTTCCTAAAATCTGAGGGACTCATGATTTCTCAGTTAATTATAGATAAATTTCCATTTAATTTAGATCCAAGAATTGTCTCATTTTATAACTAAAATATTCAGTTCATTTTAGTAGGTATAGCACTGAACTTTATTTTTTTTAATTTATTTTTTAAAGATCTATTTATTTATGCACACAAGAGCTGGGGTACAGGCCAGATATGCCGAGGAGTGGGGTGGTGAGAGGATTCACCAGAGACAGAGTGGAGAACAGAACAAACAGATTGACCGAAGTACACTGCTGAGGGGAGAAGTGGGCGAGTCAGGAGAGGTCTGCTGCGCCATGTGGGTTGCTCTCTGGCCGTCTGGGGCTCCAACTCGTCCTGCAGAGGCTGTGGATTGCTTCATAGCGAGGTTCCTAACCCCTTGTAACACCAGGGAGGCCCTTGCACTGACCTTTGGTTAAAATTTCTCCCTCCCCTCATCATTGTCTATTTTAGGTCAGAATATCTATAATCAGGAGAAGAGGTAGATGGAACAGTCAAACTTCTCTTTTATTTCATTATTTTCCTTAAGCTTTTACTCTCTCCTCAAGTTCTGGCTTGCTAAATATACCATGTTTTTTGGGCCTCCCCGGTGGCGCAGCGGTTGAGCGCTGGGTTGCGAAGCTGCCCGCGGCCTCTGCGGCGCCGGTTCGATCCCCGGCTGCTCCCAGGCCACTGGAGGAGGGTCCCACATGGCGCGCAGACCTCTCCTGCCGCCCGCTGCTCCCCTCAGCAGTGTACTTCGGTCCTTCTGTCTGCTCTGCTCCCCGCTCTGGCTCTGGTGAATTCTCTCACCCTCCCGCGCTTCTGACTGTACCCAGTGCATGTATAAAAACAAAAAACAAACAAACAAACCAGCAAACAAATAAAGCATGCCTCTATAAAAAAAAAAAATATATACCATGTTTTGTTTGCAATAAGTGAGGACTAGTAGGGAGAAAAGTGGGTAGAATGGACTATTGTAAAGTACTATGGGTACTTGATGGTGGTTGTGGTGTGGTAATAAACACCTGAAGGGTATGAAAGGGTATGAACTTACATCTCTAATGCATATGCAGCGTTGTATACCTATGTTACCATACTACAATAGAAATAAACAAATTAAATATTAAAATTGTAAAATAAAAGTGCATCGTGACTTTTTTCTATAGTGACCTCTAGAATGTTAAATGATATAAAAGATAATTTCTATGCTGTTCATGTGTCTCTGAAACCAAGACTATATAAATGAAAACCTGAGACCCAATTTAACCATCCATTTGTTGGATCTAAGGCATCTATATCCTTAGACTCCTATTTTCTTTAGTTAAATCTAATTAAATTACATAATGAGTTGTTTTCTAAAACCTCTAGTTAATTATCTCTTTTGTTTGTTTCTTAAAAATCATAGCTTACATCTATGTGGAAGAACATTTAATTATTTCTGTCATTGTAGAAAATTTTCTATTGTTTCAACAATGTATATAATTTTATATTCAGAATAATCTTGTAGGAATGGTAATTAGAGATTTATGCTTGTAAAAGAGATTCTGATTTTATAGAATAAATTGGAATAAATTGAAATACATATGTAACATATTATAGGGTTGGAACATGACCCCAATTATTCTGATTGTTGGTCTCAAATTCAGAGTTTTAAATATTTTTTAAAGATTTATTTATTTATTTATACAAGAACCGGGGTACAGGCCAGATGTGCGGGAGGGTGAGAGGATTCACCAGAGACAGAGTGGGGAACAGAACAGGTAGACTGACGAAATACACTGCTGAGGGGAGCAGTGGGTGAGTCAGGAGAGGTCTGCTCGCCATGTGGGTTGCTCCGAGGCAGGCAGGGATCAAACCAGCACCGCAGAGGCTGCAGACTGCTTCACAGCACTGCGCTCAACCGCCTGCGCCACCAGGGGAGGCCCAGATTTTTAAAATTTTGATTATTTTTTCTAATAATCAATGCTAAAAAAACAAACACAATAATAAAAATCAAATATAAAATAAAAGTTAAAACTAAAGATATTTTGGGTTTTCTTAAATTGCTTCATTTTCCTAATGGAAAATGTGAATCTCAGAGAACTTTAACAGTGTAAAGTAGGGTATAGATGTAGAAACATTTGTTCTTTCTCCTCCACCATTTTTCAGCCTGAATTCACTGAATAAACTGAGTATAGGCTAAATTTGGAAGGGAAATTATCTCAGACTATATTCTAAAATTCTAACTAAAATAATATTCTAACTAAAATGTTCACTAAAATCTATTTTTCCCAACTTAATAGTCAGGCTGTTCATTCCATTGTGTAACTGAATTGTAGAAACTCTAGTCAATGCAGATGCAAAGTGATCTTCAATACTGGAGTGATATTTGCTATAACTCTGGTTGAAATCCTCTAAAATTCTCTGTAAATATATAAGAATCAAACTCCCATCAGCCCTACCCCATTATGCCATCATTATTCACTTCAGAAATGTTTCACCATTCCTGTATCTCATCTTGTTTTGCTTCCTATATGAAAATTCTTCTCTCAAACTATCAAGGATAGTTTTCCATTATTATTCTCATATAACTGTAAATCTTTGTTTTCAAATGTATACTAGTTACCTATTAATATGTTTATCTATCAAACTAGATAACAATTGTTTTTGAATACATTTTTCACAAATATTTTCCAAGGGCCTCCCCTGGTGGTGCAGCGATTGAGTGCTGGCTGCGAAGCTGCCCACAGCCTCTGCAGCACTGGTTCGATCCCCGGCCATCGGCGAGGGTTCCACATGGCGCGCAGACCTCTCCTGCTGCCCGCTGCTCCCCTCAGCAATGTATTTCGTCAGTCTGCCTGCTCTGTTCCCTGCTCTGTCTCTGGTGAATTCTGTCACCCTCTTGCACTTCTGACTATACCCAGTGCTTGTATAAATAAATAAATCTTAAAAAAAAAGCAAATATTTTTCTAATTCATCCATGTATATACATCAAATTGGTGTATAATTCACTGATGCCCTCTCTCAAGAAAATTTTCCATTTTCATTGAAAGAAAGAGAACAAAGTGAAACACTTGGAGAAAAAAAGCTGATACTTGAATAAGTATATATGTATACTTACGATTATACACACATAAGACTATGCATGAAAAGCAAAATCATACATTCATTATTTTCCATTTTCTGCTTGATTATAGTTCTTTTTTTATTATAGTTCTTTTCTTAGATTTTTCTTAATTTTTTGCTAGTAATAATTCTCCTTCTCTTCTTCCTTCTTCTTATCATTTCTTCACGATTAATTATTTCTCCTTTTTCCTCATCTGTTTTACTTTGGTTGCACTCTCTTCTTGCTTATAATTGTCACCCCCACCCCGACTTCATTCTTTTGTATATCTCCGTCAGGTAATCTGATGGAGATTACCTTTTTTTTTCCTTTTTCTTTTTCCCTTTGTTTGTCTTATCTGGCACCAGGTTAGTTCCACAGTGGCACTGTGGGAGATGGTCTTTTTGAGGGGCATTATATGTTAATCCCATTCTATTCCAAAGTGAATGAACACAGGTAAGTATCAATTCAAGCTAGTGCTTGAATTTGGATAAAGTTTCAAATGGCTGCAATGAATCGTGATTTAATATAAGTTGTTTCCAAGACACAGTAAACAATTTTAGCTGTTTTCTACATTTGATGCTTTATCAGAAGTTTGGATTTGTGTGACCCAAAATTACATGGTCAGTGCTGCATCCTGCATGTCTGATCTCTATTAACATGTTTTTATTTTTTTTTTAAAGATTTATTGATTTTTATACAAGAGCTGGGGCATAGGCCAGAGGCATGGGAGGGTGAGAAGACTCACCAGAGACAGAGCAGGTAGCAGAACAGGCAGACGACATAAACACACTGCTGAGGGGAGCAGCAGGTCCTACAGGAGAGGTCTGCTGCGCCATGTGGGTTGCTCCGAGGCCGGTGGGGATTGAACAGGCACTGCAGAGGCTGCGGACAGCCCCACAGAGCGGCTCTCAACCTGCCATGCCACTGGGTAGGCCCAGTTTTTAAAATTAACTTCCTTCTGCAAAAGATTTATAATACACAGAGTTTCTGTTTTCATTTTTTTTTCATGCAGCTAATGGACAGTATGTCACATTTTTAACACTGATGCATCAGAAAAACAATTTTTTAAGAGTATGCCACTGCATAGAGGATAAGTGGGATAACAATGAAGCTATTTTGCTTTTAATTTTAAATATTTTGAACACTTTAATCATTTTCAAGGCACATGCATTAAACTTACGTTTTAAAAATTGCATGTAATTCCTTCAGGCAAATAAATCATTTCATGAGTGATTGCCTACCTTATGCAAACATGCTTCTGTTCATTGATCTCATTCTTCACCAAGCAACCTACTTAGTTCCTTCTCTTCTTTCATTGCTAGGTGCCTGAACTACTCTGTTTATTTGTTTCTCATACAACCTGTCTTTATAATCCCTTAATATCAGCCACCTTCCTTTTAGTTCCATTATTCAACTGAATTTTCAACAACTAGTAACTTATGTTTCAGTCCCATAGTGTGCATCCCTGAAATTCTGTATTAGTCTTAGCAGACATGAAAGAAAAGAATAGTTTGAATTGTGTGGATTAAGAAAGTCTCTTGGGAAATTAAACTCTCAAATATTTTGATAATGTTGTCATGCTCAAAAAAAAAAAAAACCCACATAATAAAAAGTTCTAAGATGTTATTAGAACATTTTGTTGGAAAAGATAGCACAACAAATTATATCAGCTGGTGACAATTTGTAATGAGAATTAATTTATAGTAACAATTAAGTTTCAGTCACTATGTGTTTATTAACCAGACTTTCCTATATGTTATTACCTTTTTAAAATTTTCTTGGTAAACCTGAACTTTCATCTTTGAGCTCCTGAATCAAGCTAAATAGGGTAAGTAACCCTGGTCTCACTTGATGACATTTTGTCACTCTTAAAATAATAAATAAAATCCCCTATGTGCTTTACAAAATCACTGCTGTTTCCCATCTCCTTACTTTATTTCACATCAACATTCCCCTTAATTTTTGTGTACCAGACCAATTGTCCTTATGTTTTTTCAAGAAAACAGTCTCCATCCTGACAATGGTTAGCCACAGTGGAGTCTTCCTCTGCACTCTCCATACCTAGGTAACTTTTACCTAGCTTTCAGAAATTCATTTGCACTTTAATTCCTTGGGGGTGTCTTCTCTGATTTTCCCAGATCAGATCTCCTTTACCTGTAGTCTTCAAATTTCCTCAAATTTTATTTATTTATTTATTTTTTCAAAATGAAATTCCACTGTCTTTATTATGGAAAACCAGGCAACCACCAATGGGTGTGAGGAGTTGGTCAGATGGTACAGGAAACCCCAGTTCTACCCAGGTGTTTTCACCTCCAGGCCCCACCGCACAAAAGACAGTCTCAAACAGACCCTTTCCTTCTAATCTCCATAAAATAGGGGGATTATTCAATACTATCGCCAATGAGAAAATACCGTGGTTTCTCTCTGGAATCAGTAAGCAACCCAGTTAGGTACAGACGTTTTAACGAAAGCCACAGACAAAGCCAGAAGGGCCTAAAAAGCAAGGTTCCTTGAAGGAAAATCTTAGTGCTGCCTCTGCACCCTGGCATCCTATGTTAGGGTTGAAGCTAATTTAAGTAGCTGTGTAGGTGGCTAAGAGGAAACCACAAAACAGGTGGACAGCAGTTGACATGTTGACCCAAAACTTGGAAAGAAGCATTTCCTCCTCCATTGTATGCAATCTCTCCCCTTCCCCCAGTGAACAGTTGGCCACGGTAGTAGAGGCTTTCCTTAAGGGTATTTGACCATTCCCTGGCTGCCTGTTTAAAATCAGAAGCACCCTCCCCCACTGCACAGGGGAAAACATAAATAAAAGGCCAAAGCCTCAGGCAGTGTTTGTGATTACAGAATGGGCATGGCCTCCCAGGTTCCAGTAGTAGAGGACTTGCTGGAGAGTATTTGACAATTCCCTGGCTGCCTTTTTAAAATCAGAAGCAGGGCCTCCCCAGTGGTACAGCGGTTGAGCGCTGGGTTTTGAGGCTGCCTGCAGCCTCTGCAGCGCCGGTTCCATCCCTGGTCACCGGGTGAGGGTCCCACATGGCGTGCAGACCTCTCCTGTAGCCCGCTGCTCCCCTCAGCAGTGTACTTCGGTCCTTCTGCCTGCTCTGCTCCCCGCTCTGGCTCTGGTGAATTCTCTCACCCTCCCACGCTTCTGACTATACCCAGTGTGGAACCAAGCATAAGTATTCTTAGCCATTGCTTGTCATTTTGTATGTAACTGCCATCTTAGAATTTTAGGTTTTGCTATCCCGGGAAAGACTGCATTCCAGAGAAGGTTTTGACCCCCACCACACTCTGGTCTTATCTCGGATGGCTAGCCACAGCAGAGCTGAGCAATTCAGGCCACTAATGGGGTCAAACTAGCCATAAAATAGAGCTGCATCTTGATGTGACCAATCAGCTCAAAAACTGAAACTGTGCACCCACTGTTGTTAGGAAATGCACCTGTGTAACCAATGAATGGCTGCCAACATGATTTAATTTTAAGAAATCTGCTTGTAACCCTATATAAGATCCCTGATCCCTTTGTTCAGGGCTCTCCATATCTGCTGCTGCATTGGTAGGTGCCGTGAGCCCGGACTCGAGTCTGTAATAAGCGCCCTTTTGTGTTTGCATCGGCTGTCTTTGGGTTCTTGGAGGCTATGCTCGCCGAGTCTGCTGATCTTGGGCACAACACCCAGTGCTTGTATAAATAAATAAATAAATCTTAAAAAAAAAATCAGAAGCAGCACCTACTCCACTGAACAGGGGAAAACATAAATAAAAGGCCTGTTCCTAGATTCTGTCACAGATATTCATGTTGCTAAGAATTTCCTTTTTTTTTTTTTTAAGATTTATTTATTTATTTATGCAAGCACTGGGTACAGTCAGAAGCGCGGGTGAGAGAATTCACCAGAGCCAGAGCAGGGAACAGAACAGGCAGACTGATGAAGAAATACACTGCTGAGGGGAGCAGCAGGTGCAGCAGGAGAGGTCTGTCGCTCCATGAGGGACCCTTGCCCGTGGCCGGGGAACGAACTGGCGCTGCAGAGGCTGCGGGCAGCTTCGCAGCCCAGCGCCCAACCGCTGCACCACTGGGAGGCCCAAGACTTTCCTTTTTTAAAATATTTATTTAATTTTTGAACAAAATAACATTAGTTTACAACAGTGTGAATGATTTAAAGAAATAGGGTCAAGCCTTCCCAGACATATGTCACCACACTGCACCTTCCACTGAGCGAGCACCCATGGATGTTTCCCATAGACCACTGGATCGAGTCCTCACTTTTTGTCAACTCCTCCTCCCTTTACTCCCTTCCCTTCTAGTGGCTTCAATTCTGCCATAATGTTTCTAGGATTTATTTCTGTTTAGTCTTGTTGGTTCACTTTTTTCTCTATATTTCAAGTATGAAAGAAATTTTCTGTTTTTTTGTCTTTCTTCTTCTGACTTATTTCACTTAGCATAATCCCTGCATTTCCATCCATTTTGTTGCAAATGGTAAGAGTTCATATTATTTTTAACAACTGAATAGTATTACATCTGATAAATACATACATCTTAATCTACACCTCTGTTTTTGGACACTTATTTGATTTCCATAACATGGTTATGATAAGTAGTGCTATAATCAACATAAGATTGCATTCATTTCTTTCAATTAATGTTTCTGCATTGTTTGTGTAGATACCTAAGCATGGAATTGTTGGATCACTGGTATATCCATTTTGAATATTTTTAGGAACTTCCATATTGTTTTCCATAGTGGCTGGACTAGTCTATATTCCTACCTATAGTCATAGAGAATTTCTTTTCCCCCCACATCTTCTCCAGCTTTTTTCCCCCTGTTTTGTTTGTTTGTTTGTTTGTTTGTTTGTTTTTGTATGAGCCATTCTTAGGAGAGTGAGGTGATAACTCCTTGTGGTTTTGATTTGCATTTTCCTCATGTAAGTGTTGATGAACATATTTTCATGTGCATATTGACCATTTGTATATCTTCTATGGAGAAGTATTTATTTAGATTCTGATATTTTGATTGGGGCTTTTATTTATTTTTGAAGGAAACACTTCTATGATTCTTTGTAGATCTTGAATATAAGCCCCTTCTCAGGTATATGATGTGCATACAGTAAGGTGTCTTTTAATTATAATGATAGTTCTTTCACAGTAGGCACATGTTTTAATTTATTATAGTCACATTTGTATATTTTTGCTTTGTTTTCCTTGATAAGGAAACATTGCTGAAGCCTGTGTCTTGGAGTGTTTTGCCAGTGTTTTCTTCTATTTATTTTATAATTTCTTGTTTAATCCAAATGTTAATATATTTTGGGTTAATTTTTGTGTATGGCGTTAAAAACATCCATAGTCTTAGCTACAATCATTAAAATCAACTATCTTTTCTTGTAATCCTAAATAAAACTTAAATTATGACAAACCTAAAATCTTGGCACTTTTAGCCATATCTAATTGTGTCAGTCAAGATGTATTGAGACTAAACAAAAATCTGAAATTCACAGTGACTTAACACAGGAAAAGTTAGTTTCTCTCTCACATAATATGTTTAACTGGGTGGCAAGTAGTCTCTATTCACTAATGGTTTCTAAATGACAATGACAATTATTATATACTATCCCATAATCACCAAGGAAAGGAAAAAAGAACATGGAAAATCATACATAAACTCTTAAATATCCTCTTAGAACAAATAAGAAATATTTTCACTCATAATACGAAGCACAAAGAAAGTTGTATGCCTAACTTCAAAATGAAGGGAAAGTTTAATATTATCAGCCACCAAAAAGGAGAAGACAAACAGAACATTGTCAAAAGCTCTATGAATACCACTGACATTGTAATTTGCTGGACAGAAATTGTACCTGCTTAAGCATTCAATAAAATTGAACATGTTAATTAATATTTTTCTTACTGAAATTACACTTGAGAAAATATATTAAGACATTTCAACATTTCACTAAGCATATAGATATTAACTGTTAAGAAATTACATGTGCATTATTCATAAAAAAATAAAACACAACTAGTTTTAATCTGTCATTGCTAATAGCAGGAGACCATTGCTTGACAAAAGATGTAATATAGCAGTTTCTCACCCTGTTTAAAATTCATGAAGCCATATCCAGACAGACAAATGCTTATTAATTTCTAAATTACTCTATTGACTCTAATGGCAAAAATGTAGGCTTTATATATTGCAATATAATTCCAATTAAAGCAGATTTTCTATAGCCTATTTTGTTGGACATACAAAGTATTACATTTTGTAGGTTTTTTTTTTAAATGTTACTTTGGATTACTGAAGAAAGTAAGCATTTTTCAAATAAGCATGTTTTCCAAAAAAAGACAGTTTTAGTTTAATCTAATACCACATTACATCAAATACATGGTTCTCTATGTAATTTACTGGATATTTAGTGTTCTGATAACTGGGAAAAAGAAAATGATAGAATTGGAAAAAGGCTCCCAATTTACCACTACTTCCTCTGTGTGTGTAAATGGTTATTTATTGTGTAATGTCAATTTGTGGTTGTATGATATATAGCATTAGTTTTGACCATAAAATATCCAAACAACTTTATGTGGTTGTGAGAATTTGGCTTTGCAACATACTGTTACTAAATGTAATTAAGAGGAAACATTTCAGCTACATACACTTTCATTTCAGTAAATTTTATTAAAATATGTGCTTAAATTGAAAAAATATAAAGTTGTATGGACAGTATAGCTATTGTAAGGAACAATACTTCTATTATGTTTCAAAAATAACATTTTATTTTTCTTACCTGAACCTCTTTATATATTTATTTATGCATTCCAGTTTTGTTTTTTTTTTTAAGATTTATTTATTAATTTATACAAGCACTGGGTACAGTTAGAAGCACAGGAGAGTGAGAGAATTCACCAGAGTCAGAGCGGGGAGCAGAACAGACAGAATGATGAAATACACTGCTGAGGGGAGCAGCGGGCTGCAGGAGATGTCTGTGTACCATGTGGGACCCTCATCCAGTGGCCGGGGATCGAACCGGCACTGCAGAGGCTGCAGGCAGCTTTGCAACTCAGCGCTCAACCGCTGTGCCACCGGGGAGGCCCTCCAACATTTTTTTTTTTTTTTTTGGTGCATCATAGAAGAAAAAAACTCTTGTTTTACAGTAAACCATTGATTTTATTAAATTAAATGAGTGGTTTAATTCTATGCTATTTTCATTAAACTTGCAGATGTTATTTACAATGCTTAGTATATTTTGGTATATATCAGGTATATTTTTAAGTCATATTAGGTGGTTTCTTTGTTTTTCTTAACTCAAAACACCTACACTACTTTTACACTACACACTTTGACACTGCACACTTTGATACCACATATTTTTGAGTACTTACACACTGCACACTTTGAGTACTACACTACTTTGACACTAATGCTGAATCTCACTCTTTTGATAAGTAACTTTAAATCAGATAATTATTGAAAGCTTCTTGAGTTTATGATTCTTTTAATTTTTTTTGTTGTTGTTGTTTTTGGGCCCTCGCCAGCACTGCGGAGGCTGCTGGCAGCCTCGCAGCCCAGTGCTCAACCGCTGCACCGCCAGACAAGGCCCAGTTTATGATTCTTAATTAGCGATCATAATAAATGTCTCCAAAACTAACCTGTAATTATTGTCCTTGTTTGGCACATCTTAATTGTTTTATACCCCCAAATATGCTTGCATTGACTTGAAATGGAGGAAAACAGTATATGGGTGAAGACTATGTCTCATTGTAGTAAATTGCATCATAACCTTCTAAAGACTCTTATATCTTGTCTCCTGAACCTGTGAATGTGTTATTTGACATGCAAAGGAGACTTTCAACTGTGATGAAGTTTAGGATTTTTTTTTTTAAGATTTATTTATTTATACAAGCACTGGGTACAGTCAGAAGCGCAGAAGGGTGAGAGAATTCACCAGAGACAGAGTAGGGAACAGAACAGGCAGACTGACGAAATACACTGCTGAGGGGAGCAGCGGGCGTGGCAGAAGAGGTCTGTGCACCATGTGGGACCCTCGCCCGGAGGCCAGGGATCGAACCCATGCTGCAGAGGCTGCGGGTAGCTTCGCAACCCAGCGCTCAACCGCTGCACCACCAGGGAGGCCCTAGTTTAGGATCTTAAAGAAGGAGATTGTCTTGGATTATCCAGGGGGGTCAAATATAATCATAAATGTTCTTGCATGATAGAAAAAGGAGGACAAACTGTGGAAGAAGAGAAAAAAGAATATGTAATGTTGGTAGCAGGAGCTGGAGAGACACAACTAAAGGATTTGCGTACTTTCCAAAGCATTTCATATGTCTGACTGCCAGGGCTAGAAAGCAGGATTATGTTTGCTTCTTAGTTGCTTGTTTTTAAACATGAATTTGCAGTAATTGCCTATAGAAGCCTCAGGTAGGCAATACACAATAGTGAAGAACAGACTATTGTGAACAAGTCTGACCTTCACATGATGAGTTTTCAGAAACATGGATGTGAGGGAAATCTGGCTGCGCATCAATCCTATTGATCACCAGGGTTGATTCAGCTTATCTGTCTGGCTAGGCGAGTGTCCCCATCCTTGGTCACCGCTATAAGTGCTTCCTTCTTGAAGCTGTGCTTGGCCAGAGAGGACAGCCTTCCCTGAATGGAGGTGGACTGTTCAAAGGTCTACAGGTAGCTGTGCTCCCATACTGGAACCCCCAAATAAGCTTGAGAAACATCACATATGGGAATTTTGAATTTAGACATTAATAAACTGAAGAATCTTTGTGTGTAGCACCAGAGTACACTAATAAAGTTAAGAGATTTTTCTAAGGAGCATAAATAGGAGCATGGATTTGTGATCAATGTCAGATGTTTAAATCAAAGTTTTGCTACCTTCTAGTTTTGTGCCCTCATGAAAATAATCTAATGTCTTTGTGCCTTAGTTCCCTAATTTGTGAAAACTAGAATATTTAGGAGTTATCTGATAATTTTGATAAAATAACATATGAAAAAATCTCATAGGTAAAACACTTTTAAGAAAATATGTTACCAGGTAATCAACCAATATGTTTATATAGGTTTATAAATAACTGAAAGCAATTTCTTAATAATTTTATTCTAAATATAATTATTAATTTTTGACATTTGAAAGAAGGAACAAAAACTTTTATGTGTCCAATCGTTCATGAGTCTTATCTCCCCTGCTTGTTTTTACTCAGGCTTATTTTAATACACATTAAACTATTTTTCAAAAATATGCAGGAAGCTATGTTGGGAACCCTGATGATTTTTTAAGAAATCCTCTGGTAAAATTGTTTGACAACTTCTTACATAGAGGAGAGTTTGGTAATTTCAGAGAAAAAATTAGCATTTCTCAGCTGTGTAATAATATTATTCTTGAATTAAGGTAAAAATGTGATAAATGTAAGACTGAGAACTACTTCAAAATTACAAAGTAAACAGGGAATTTAACTAGGTAAATATTAAGCTTTCTATAACACATATGCAGTCAAATTAGAACATAGGGGAAATCAATAAAAGTATTTAAATTATTAGATTTAAAGAACATAAACTGTATTAACACTGTGTAATATAAGTTACTGATATTTTTATGAGTACCATTCTATCCATTGCCATAATTAACTAAACATTGATAATTAAGCAAATGAACATGATAGTTAAACCTTCGTACACTTTCAAAGTGCTTTTTTAACAGATGATGTTAGGACAAAACTCTAAAGACATTTTGGAAAATTATTAGCCCTTGGAGTCAAAAAAATTTATTACTCCATTTATATGAAGAAATATGTTTGAGTTCTTCTCGGAAACTTAATTTCTCTTATTGAGCAACCTGGAAAAAGGACAAATTACATGCAATTTTTTCACCCAAATGCACTTGTACAGTTTTGAAGTATGATATATGCCAAAACCACTGTCCTTCAATAAAAACAAGAATGCAAAATTTCCTTATTCCTTATAGACTTGATTCCTGGAAACAAAAAGAAAGGAGTGGGGTTAACATTAAAGACTAATTACAATAAAGTAAAAATCAAAATCAACAAGCAACAATAAACCAGAGACACACTACTGGGGGGGTGGGGAGGAAGGAGTAGGATCACAACAAGGGGAGGGAGGAGTTGTATGGGGACTATAACCAAGATGAAAATTATGAGGACTATAACCAAGATGAAAATGCATACATTGTGCAAAAATGAAAAATGGTGTAAAAAATGTATAAAATTAAAAAAAGAATAATAAAAAATAAAAATAAATTTAAAAAATTAAAGCAACTAGTATATACGTTTTTTAGATAGGTTGAAATTCCTTCCTTTTCCTTCTTCCTTCTTATTTAATAAGAAAGTGTAGGAATGTTTAACAATTACATTCATTTGTTTAATTTTAAGTATGGCAGTGGATAGAATGGCACATTTTTTAAAAAATATTTATTTATTTATTTATACAAGTACTGAGTACAGTCAGAAGCAGGTGAGAGAATTCACCAAAGCCAGAGTGGGGAACAGAATAAGCAGACCCATGAAGTACACTGCTGAGGGGAGCAGCCGGCGGCAGGAGAGGTCTGCGCACCATGTGGGACCCTCGTCCAGAGGCCAGGGATCAAACCGGCGCCGCGGAGGTTGAGGGCAGCTTCGCAACCCAGCACTCAACCGCTGCGCCATCAGGGAGGCCCAGAAGACACGTTTTTTACATTTTCTCCCTTCTCCTTTTTTCCCTCCCTCCTTCCTTTCCCCCTTTCCATCCTTCTTTCTTCCTTGCCTTTCCTCCATTTTCATTTTCTGCTTCTGTCCTTCCTTAATGAACGTCCATTATGAGCTAGCCACTGTACTTATGGAAGGAAGCAAACTAGACATCTATCACACATCTTCATCTCTAGTGTTGGATATATTCATTTTAAATGGTTATTAAAAACTGAGGGAAGACAGGAGGTGTGGATAACACTGATAGAACAAAACACATTCAGAATACTCCGAGAACACTGTGCCTGTTTGTTACCTAAAATTAAAGTGGAAATTAAGTAGGCGAAGCAGTAGGTGAAACTGAAGGAAAACAGTGCAAAGGAACTTCCCAGCCAGACAGTGCCAAAAAAAAAAAAAAAAACTAGAAAAGACACTTGTGGTGCTTAATTTTATGTGTTAACTTAAGGGATACTCAGCTAGCTTGCAAAACATTTTTCTAGATGTAAAATCAAGGACAAATTAGCATTTATACACTACTGACTCTTTTCCTGTTGTCAAGGAACTAGCTTGAGGGTTCAACCAGCTACTATCATATATCCATTATGATTATGACTTCAGGTCAGTGAATGATCACACAATGTGGGACATAGACTTACTACCAAGAAATGGGTTTTGTCTGCTCCATTTACCACCTGGCTTCTGTGTGGGCCATACTAACTAAATTGCTACAATGCATTTATTTTCTTTTGTTGTCTTTGTCAGTTATGTTCTTTATATAAAAACTGTTGAAATTATTGAGTCTCATTTTCGCCCAGTTATTCTAAAAGATTGTTAGTGTCTTCTGTGATGTTTTGGTGCACTTCCTTAATGTGACTTATCCTGCTGTTCAACTTACATTCTCCAATCCTGAGAAGTGGACACTGAATGAGAGCTCATGTCTTTCTTTAGAAGATTGGGGTCTGTTAACTTATGAAACAGTTTTTGTTATGTAGATTAAGCACACATTCACTGGCAGTTTAAACACATAACCCCTTGGAATCCCAAGGTCTGTTAATTTTCCCCATAGATTACACTTTCCTAATTTTTGTGGTGCCTACACATCTTGTCTCTGACAGTTACTTGCTTCCCTCAGACCTCTTTATGGAATCTTATTATCCCTATTGACACTTAAGAGCTCAGTTGCATAGTAATTCTCTATCAGCCCTTGTCTACAAAAGCCAATTTTTTTTGGTCCCATGCTGGTAAGTATTTATTTCATAAGACTAGAGAAGTTACTGGTTTTTGTTTTTGGCCCAAGATTCAAGAATTCATACAAAAAGCATATGAAGGCAAGCCCAACAATGTTATATCTATTTACAAAAAGGTGGTGCATGTTAGTAAATTTCTTATATTTAGAGATAATTATCTTACTTCATTCAATTCAATAACCTAACTTTCATTTTCAATCATATTTCTCTTTTCTATATGAATGGGTTATGGAACTTACAAGTCTTTTGATGGCTAATAATCTTCCTCCTGAATCATAGGATGATCATTGAGTTAAGTTATGCTGAGATTTGATCCTATTGACCTAAAATACCTTCAGAGGTATTTTAGGTATGAGGGCAACATTTGAAAAGGATGAGCAATATTGTTTCAGGCATGCACCTCAGTTGAAGTTTCAGGATAGTGTCAAGGCATGGGCAGCCTTTTTTTATTAATGTTAATTTTGTGTTTGTTTTGCTTTTTATTTATTGTTATTATTTTTCCTCTGAGTGATTTGGTGGTGAGAATTCTATGGGTTCTATACTGAGAGGAGAAAGCAAACATTGTACAAAAATAAATGATGTAAAATATATATAAATAAATCAGATAAAAATAAAAAGTCAGGGCCTCCCCGGTTGTGCAAAGGGTTAAGATGCAACCTATGAAGAAATCTGCAGCCACTGCAGCATGAGTTCTATCCCCCGGCCGGCCAGGGAGCAACCCACCTGGTGCAGCAGACCTCTCCTGACTAGCCCGCTGCTCCTCTCAGCAGTGCATTTCAGTCAATCTGCCTGTTCTGTTCCCCACTCTGTCTCTGGTGAATCCTCTCACCATCCACACCTCTGGCCCGTACCCTAGTTTTTATATGCATAAATAAATCTTTAAAAAAATAAAAAATAAAAAAGTCAATCAAAAAATAAAAACCTATTCTTTCTATAAAAAAAGTAAGAAGGTTTAAAAATCAATGATCTCAAGCAATCCAATGATATTTCCCCATCCCAGACGTCAGGCTGAAACAGTTTATCAGAGCTATTGTTTTGTTAAAGGAGAATTTTCAGAGGTTTGAAGAAGGCCTCTCTGCATTTCTATTCTCTTAAAGCAGGTCCTGTACCCTGTTTCAGTCAATAAGATATATCTTGAAATCTTCTCATTTAGAAGTTGTGACTTTCACAGAACTTCTAATTTTCACATATAGTACTGATTTGATGGTTGGCTGGCTTGTACCTGTTATTGCCATTTGTTCCTTGACAAAAACCAACCAACCAACACGCATCCTCACAACTACCACTTCCATCATTTTCTCAAATGCAAGAAAGGTTGCATATGTTCTCATAACTCCTTTCACCTGTATCCCATCCTAATTTCACACATGTGAGAACCTAAATGATTGTAATGCTACAGCAAGCCTGCATGTATAGCCACACCACTTATCACCACAATGTGGATATGTTGTCATCTCGCTAGCAAATACGTTTCCATAATCTCCTCATAGCATCTGTTTCTTTGGCCCATTTCTGGTCCAAATTAGTATGGTGGCTCTTGGATGCAAATTCTAAGTCGAATATGCTAGCTCCAATTCCTTATTTGAGATGTGCAGGAAAAAAATAGCAGAAGAGTAGAGAAGTGCTATAAAGAAGATGCCAAAAGAAATGAGTTATCAAACCAGCAGCCACAGTTGCTGAAGAACTTACCCTGGGAGGCTCTGACAATAATAATGCTAATTTTATTACTGTTATTATTATAATCAAATGAAATAATGGATACTAATCATCAGCATATCTAGTTACACAGTGCTGAGGATTTGAAAATATTTTGGTTTGTGTATTTAAAATTGACCAAGAGGGGCCTCCCCGGTGGCGCAGCGGTTGAGCGCTGGGTTGCGAAGCTGCCCGCGGCCTCTGCGGCGCCGGTTCGAACCCCAGCTGCTCCCCTACCACTGGAGGAGGGTCCCACATGGCGCGCAGACCTCTCCTGCCGCCCGCTGCTCCCCTCAGCAGTGTACTTCGGTCCTTCTGCCTGCTCTGCTCCCCGCTCTGGCTCTGGTGAATTCTCTCACCCTCCCGCGCCTCTGACTGTACCCAGTGCATGTATAAACAAAACAAACAAACAAACAAATAAATAAATAAATAAAACATGCCTCTATTTAAAAAAAAAAGATATAAAAAAATAAAATAAAAAAAATAAAATTGACCAAGAGCCCTACAGATGTGGATCAAATTATTGTTTTTTTGTTTCACAAAGACTAACAATATATAATTGTGTTTTATAAAATGAGATGCTGTCAGCTGAATAATACATTCATTCCAAAGTTTATTCTGAAAGATAATAGCCTGTATTAGAGAGTATATGAACACCAACCAATGATATGGTCCTTTTTTAAGGAACAAGAAAGAGCTTAATTTTGTCCTTTAGGTAGAAAGAGTTGGTATGTTGGAGATAACCATATTTGCTAATTTAATCAGATGGAGCTTTGTTTCAGAAAGCATTAAATTATTGAGTTCAAGTATGTGTATATATATATATATATGTATATCTGCATTTTAACATGGTTTAATACAAATAATTTCAGACACTATTTCAGCATAATGCTTAAATATAATAAAGAGAAAAATGTTCACATAACAGTATAATCATTATATTAAGACTGCTACAGTTTGATAACTATCCTAATTCTCTAATATTAAAATTCATTTCTTACTTGATCTGTGTGTAGCCTTCTGTTCTCTGCTTTTTTCTCTCTTTCTCTATTTCTCTTTGTTTTCTCTCTTTCTCTCTTACTCTCTCATTCTTGTACTCACTTTCTCACTCCGTATTTTTTTTTCACATCTTAAAATAGCCACCTGCATAGTCAGAGGCAGGCAGACAGCTGCTCTCTCTCACTCTTGCTGTCACTGTCTCCCTCTAGTTTAATTTACTTGCTTTTATGTGTACAAAAAAAGAAAATATAGAACAAAATTATGGTCCTCCAAAAAGTTACATACAGACTGGAACAAATAATTATTTGTATATGTTTGTTATATTTTGTGTGTTTTTTTTTAAAAGAATATTCTTTCCACCCTTAAAAAATAATAGTCTTCATTCACCAAAGAAGATATCCAGGAGGCTGATGGATATATGGAAAATGTTCATCTTCAATTTTAATAAGGGAGATGCAGGTCAAAACCACAATGAGATATCAGCCCACACCCATGAGAATGGGATATATTGAAGTGACCTACCACAAAAGTGCTGGAGAGGATATGGAGAAAGAAGGCATATTACTTTGTTGGTGAGAATGTAAACTGGTACAACTGTTTTGGAAAATGATATGGATTTTGGGGCCTCCCTGGTGGCGCAAGGGGTTAAGCACAGCACTATGAAGCTATCCACAGCCACTGCAACACAAGTTCCATCCCTGGCCAGGGAGCTAACCCACATGGCACAGCAGACCTCTCCTATCTCACCCACTGCTCCCCTCAGCAATGTATTTCAGTAGATCTGGCTGTTCTGTTCCCCACTCTGTCTCTGGTGAATCATCTCACACCCCACACCTCTGGCTTTCACTCTAGTTCTTGTGTACATGAATTAATAAATCTTTTTTTAAAAAAGGAAATGATATGGATTTACCATAAAAATTTAAAATGGAAATACTATATGACTCAGCAAACCTATTTTGTGTATCTGTATCCAGAGACTATAAAACTATCAACTCAAAAAAAATTATATGCTCCACAATGTTTATTTCAGCATTATTTACAATAGCTAGGTCAGGGAAACTAAGTGTCCACTAATAAAGGATTGAATTAAGAAGATGTGGTATGCTCACACAATAGAATATTATTCATCCATAAGGTATGATGAAATATTGACATTTACAGCAAAATGGAAGGAGTTGAGGAAATTATGTACAGTAAAGCAAATCAGAATAGCAAAGACAATTAGAAATTTACATAGTGGATGATTTAATAAACCTGTAGGTTACCAGGGAGGCCTTTGAAGATTTATTGGGCTGCATGTGTTCTACGAATCACTTCTGGAAAGCTTAACTGAGATGCTGGTATAATGGACATCAGCAAATTGCAGCCTCACTTCTCACCACTCACTGTAATACTGTCTAACTGGGTCTGAAATATTTTTTAAGCAAAATAAATTTAGTTTAGACACCAATATAGGCTTTCCAATGCACATAGAAACGAACATCTGAATTTCTTGCAATGAACTTAAATGTTGTACATGCTAGACATCTGTCTAATTTTCCATTTATTTCTGTTCCACATTTCCTCTCATTCATTCAATGACAATCCCACAGAAATTCCAGTTTCTTAAACCATTCAGCTACCTTTAACAGAGGTCTTTGCATTCTCTGTTTCAGCACTTCAGGTTCTTGTTGTGGTTTCTTCTTGAAGGTCTAGTGGATCTCAAAATCACTTCTTCAGAGAAAACTGTACACATCACTCTGTTTAACATATAATCCTCATTATAAACCCCTTTTATTTCCATCATAGAAAATAATTCTGCAAATAGTATTTATGTACATGTGTATGAATTTATGCATGTGCATATATGTGTGAGTTTGTGTTTACATGTACTCCTCCCTTTAAGCATATAAGCTAAGTGAAGACCTAAGGGTAAGCATCTTGTCCGTTTCTTTTATATTATATGTCCTAGTCTAGCAAAGGTATCTGATATAATTTCAGATGGATAAAAAAAATGAAAGTAAAGGTGTACACAGATGGCTCTCTACATGGATCACAAAACCTATGTTTACCCAATATAGAAGATTATTTTGGGGCCTCCCTGGTGGCGGAGCGGTTGAGCGCTGGGTTGCGAAGCTGCCCACAGCCTCTGCCGTGCCGGTTCGATCCCCAGCTGCTCCCCGGCCACCAGAGGAGGGTCCCACATGGCGCGCAGACCTCTCCTGCTGCCCGCTGCTCCCCTCAGCAGTGTACTTCGGTCCTTCTGCCTGCTCTGCTCCTCGCTCTGGCTCTGGTGAGTTCTCTCACCCTCCCGCGCTTCTGACTGTACTGACTGTACCCAGTGCTTGTATAAATAAATAAATTAATCTTTAAAAAAAAAAGATTATTTCAGTTAATGCATGAGTCTAAAAATACTAAAATTGGGGCCTCCCTGGTGGCACAGGGGTTAAAGACAGCACTATCAAGCAATGACCAGCCACCACAGCAAGAGTTTGATTCCCCAGCCCGACAGGGAGCAACCCATATGGCTCAGCAGACCTCTCCTACCTTGTACACTGCTCCCCTCAGCAGCATATTTCAGTAGATCTACCTGTTCTGCTCCCCATTCTGTCTCTGGTGAATCCTCTCACCCCTGTACCTCTGGCTCACACTCCAGTTCTCGGATGCATAAATAAATAAATCTTAAAGAAATAAAACTAAAAATACTAAAATTGTCATATAATGAGAATTAAAATTTTATTTCTATGGTTAACTTTCCGGTAATTTATTATGATTTTAAATTAATAACTTAATAAGGTCAAAAATGTTTGGAATTTTAAAGTGTATAATCAGAATTTGTGTAACTGAAAATGTATTAATTTAAATCAGTTTGCTATTACTTAGTTGTTTATTGGAAGAGAAAAATGTATTCCAAACATATAATGATTATTCATTAATTTATAAAAAATAGTTGGATATTTTAATTTAAAAAATAGTCCTTGATAATAAGGCATAGATGGTTCTTTTGATAATGAACATCAAAATACCCAATCAAGAGAATTTATGGTTCAATTAACAACAAAAAATGTTTCCTTTATTAAATATTAATGTGAATTTTGCCCTAATTCAGTGAAAGTTGTATTTCTTCTAAGATTGTAATAATTGTAAAGATAAGCATTCGAAAGTTCTACCCTGACTTTAGAAAGCCACATCTGTTGATGTGCTCATGATCTTATTTAGAAAGATTATCTCACAACAGATGTTCATGAGTATTTCTGGAAAACAAAATTCTATAATAGCGTAATGTGTACTGATATTAAAGATTTAGGCCAAATAAATCTGTAATAAATTGTACATATTTCTGAAATGTCAATATGATGTGCCACACTCTGCAATTATTTTAGAATGTATTTCTTACAAATAAGGTTATTTTCCTATGTAAATACAGTGAAAGTACCAAAATTAAGAAATTATTAACATATTACTATCAGCTAGTCCTCAGATACAAACTGTATTTTGTCAAGTTTTCTAATAATATCTTTTAAAGTAATAATGTCTTTTAAAGGAGAATTTTCTAGGGGCCTCCCCGGTGGCATAGCAGGTTGAGCACAGGGCTGTGAAGCTGTCTGCAGCCTCTAAAGCGCTGGTTCAATTCCTGGCCAGCCAGGGAGATTCCCGCATGATGCAGCAGACCTCTCCTGTCTCACCCGCTGCTACCCTCAGCAGTGTACTTTGGTCCCTCTGCCTGTTCTGCTCCCTGCTCTGTGTCTGGTGAATCCTCTTACCCTCCCATGCCTCTGACCTATACCCCAGCTCTTCTATAAAAATAAATAAATCTTTAAAAAAATAATAAATTAATAGGGCCTCCCCGGTGGCGCAGCGGTTGAGCGCTGGATTGCAAAGCTGCCCCCAGCCTCTGCAGCGCCGGTTCAATCCCTGGCTGCTCCCTGGCCACCTGAGGAGGGTCCCACGTGGTGCGCAGACCTCTCCTGCCACCCGCTGCTCCCCTCAGCAGTGTACTTCCGTCTTTCTGCCTGCTCTGCTCCCCGCTCTGGCTCTGTGAATTCTCTCACCCTCCCACGCTTCTGACTGTACCCAGTACTTGTATAAATAAATAAAAAAATTTAAAAAAAAAAAAATAATAATAATAATAAATTAATAAATAAATCTTTAAAAAAACATAAAGGAGAATTTTCTAGACTGGACTCTTGTGTTGCTTTTATTATCAATTCTATTTATTCTTCGTAAATACAAAAAAAAATCTGGCTCTATTTGACTTTCAAGACCTTGAATTTTTTTATGATCATTGAATAGTATTTTAGAGAGTCCTTCTATTTGGGTTGTGTCTAATGTTTCCTCATAATTATTCTTAGGTTGAGCATATTTGGCAGGAAAATCAAAGAAGTGAGGATGTTTTCTTCTCATTGCATTTGATTAGGTGCCCTGCATTTTCTATTAATCACATTATTAGCGATAATACCTTTGATTGTTTGATTAATGTACACTGGCCAGTGTTCAGTGTAAAATTACTATTTTCCCCATTGTCATTCATAAGTAATTTTTAATTCATGTAATGTTAGCACAGTTGCCACCAAAACTTTAATTGATTCATTTATAGACTCAAGATATCTTATTAGTCATAGTGGTTTATCATCTGTTACTATCATTATGTATTTTTCTTATGAAAGTGCCCTGAATTTGCCAGTGAAATTCCTTCAGAGTTGACTTCTGAGTCTTTTTGATATGTCCTTGCTGTTGTTTGAATACTTCCTTGATTTCTTACATATGGGATATTCTAAGGAATATGCTTTTTCTATCCCAATCTTCAAATCACACATTTCCCAAAAAGCCCTTGTTATGATTAAAGGAGATTATTTTCAAACTAGATCTAAAATAATATGTACTTACAATTCTATTGTCACTTTTCTTCTCAATGAAAAAATCTAAGGAAAATGTTTGAGTACATGCAGACGTGTACATATTTATATGTTTCGATCAATGATATACGTACGTTCTGTGATTATTTAGAATATGTATACATGTAAATAAACTATAGCGAGAAATTAAATATATGAAATATAAACGTGGATATGTTTGAGTGGATACATAAATGTTCCAGTTATATTAATTTATTGCTTCTGGTTTTTAAACTACCCTTTATTGCCTTTTAACACTGAAATATGTCTCCTGTCAGCTGATGCAATAAGGTTGGACATGAAAGGGCTCTAGAGATATACTATTGGACTTAAACATCTGGGTTCCAGTGAAAGCTTTTTCTTCACTCTATTTTTCTGGAGCACCCATTGACACCTCTGCCCATAATTTCATAGAGTATTTCATAGTGGATTGAGTGAGATCCCTGTAAGAAATTTCCCAGTAAATTCATAGTCCCTCCAATTTTCTCCTGATACCACTCTTTGGGAGTTCCAGGACAGTTCTAGGTACAGTTTCTGAGTTAGTTCTGCAAATGCCCAGCCAGCTTTCTAGAGTTAAAAAATCCTTCATAAAATTTTTTGTCAGTACCTTTCTGGCAAACTGAACTAATGTTAGATTTCCAACAAATTCTGTACATCCTTCGCTGCAGACAATTTCCCAGAAAAAAGTCATGAGTATTCAACAAAAAGTATCCGCCTGCCAGTCACCACCCAGTTCATGGATGTCATCCTCACACCAATCAGATTATCTGCACCAAAGCGTTTTCCTTTAAGTAGCCATTCTCACCGGCTTTTGGTGTCGTATGCCAGACTGCCTATCATGAATATTCTCATACTAGTTCAAATTTGACCACCTATTCAGGTCTATGGTAAATTTCTCTTGCATCTTTGACAGAGCCCTTTTTGCTCTGTCTCCAAAAATGACTTTGGACTCATTTCTGAGAAAGGAAATAAAAATTAGTGAAAAATAAAGGGAGAGCTATTTTTATATGTGTGTGAGACCAGGGTTGGGGGGGCACCCTTTTGATCTATCATTAGTTGAGAGATTAATGTTGAAATCTGAAAATATGGCAGATTCATCAATTTGCTCTTTGCCATTTTGCCATTCATTTCCCTTTTATTTCAAGGTTATCTATTAGTTGCATCCAGGCAAAAATAACCACATTGTTTCCTTCAGAAGTAATATCTCTCTTGTAGTGATAATCTCTACTTCAAATAATACTTTTTGTTGCAAATTTTATTTTCAAATGTTAATTATATCAATTTTATTTCTTAATATTAGACTGAATGTCTACTTTTTTTTTAATGATTAGGCTTTCAGGTTTTCACTTAGCATATATGTGTTTTGTTTTTGTTTTTGTTTTTCTAATTTAGTTGGAAATCTTCCTTTTTAGACACAATATAGTTCTTTTGTATTTATTATGAGTATTTGTCTGTATGAACCTGCTAATCCTTTGTGGTACTTCCAACCTGAATGGTATTATTAACAAAACATTCACTTTTCCTTCCCCCATTGGAGAGTTATTCATTCCCATTCATTTATTCTATTAATGTTGAAAGATTAACATCTATATACTGTGATTTGGACAGGGGTATTGCGTGGAAGAAACCTTGTGTCTGCTGCAGGTATAGGATTTAAGAAGTCTGAAAAATTTCTATCCATCATCTTCTCTTTATCATGAGTACATGCCCAATAAGAAGCAGGCTCCTCAGTTAATAGGCAGAAAAGAAAGATCTGTGAAATAAAAACTCATATAGGGCAAAGTTCACCAAATGGAATCATAGTACTCAACTTACAAAGTTTTGAATAGAGAAATAGATGTATAAGCCACTGAGAATCTTTGAATAAACTTATTACAGCACAATGAGTATATAATTTTAATGTATCACTTCTGTTTTCCTTTTGTTCTGTGTCCTGTTTTTTACCCAATTTACTTTTTTTAGGTTGATATCTGTGTCTTCTTCCTATTTGCATCCCTAGAATTAACTTGAAAACTACCATTTTAGCTCTAGTATAACTCTATCCATATTGATATATTTTGCACTGTAGCATATAAAAATTTACGATATAATTTTAATAATAAAAATAAAATCAGAACAATGTTATAGATGAAATGTTTATATCCATGATTAATACTCTCACTTCCAATAAACTTCTTTTTGCATTATCTAACTAATGGCATACCTATTGTTTAACTATTGTCTATCCTTCACTTTGATATTACATGTATAATATCTCAGTGATGAAATTCTCTAAAGATTGGAAGCAAAATATTTTGAATTTCTATAACCTACTGTAAGCTGGTAATTTATCTTCATAGTAATTCAGTCTTATATTTAACCTGGGGCCACACTTGAAAAATAAAATAAAGTTGTATGACATCCTATTATGAAAATATCTGTATTTTAGTGTAATTATGTTTGTATCTTCCACGCTTTCATTTATAATAGTAAATAGATGATTCTCATTTTCTAAGTCTTGATACTTGGAATTCTTAAGCCAAAGAGAACATTTAACATTAACTTATCTATTTTATAATGTGACTTCTGAAGGGTTAATAATAATCTCTAGAATAATTGCTTTCTGCAATATTTTAATGAAAAAGACCAAGAAATATTTTAATCCACAGATTTTGGAATCTACAATTAACTATTTTTTTTACCTGTTTATTAAAATGTTGCTTCAAAATAAGTAAAGATATTACTATTGTACCCTGAAGAAAAACAGTTAATATGTTTTCAGTTTTATTAATTACTCAATTTTAATCTATATATGGTAATGTCAGAACTAAAGCTTTTTAATTTCTATACCAGAAAACTTTCTTGGCATCTGAGTCTGTGGTCTCTATTCAGACATCTTTATTTTCTTATTTATGAAATACATGATTTATGAGATTGGACCTTCTCTCACAGAGGCTGTGATTTTGTGAAGCTGATGGATAAGGAACCACATCTTCTTTTCTGTTCTGTATAAAGCAAACAAAGGAAAGAAAAGCTGACAGAATTTCAAAAGTGTCAATCAAGTAGCAATTGCCAAGTTGAAAAGCACAAGGCAGTGGCATTCCTGACAAGCTGACAATACCTAAGGTTCTTGATAGAAATCACTTTTGAGTCTGGGTGACTAGCATAGGGTGATGTCTGACAGCTGATTTATACAAGCAACTAAAGGAGGCAGTAAGAGGAATGTGAACATATTAAAGAGTACAAAGGGAATAGACCACAAGAAAAAGTGACGGACCTCAACTTCACTTTGCAACTGCGATAACACGACCCCCTTTGATTTAAACTTTTCTTATGTTTTCTAAAATAAATAAGCCTAAAACAAAGAAATAATAATATGATTATCTGTGTAATCCTTTTTATTACTCATTGTTTCCATTAAAATGCAATCTCTAAAAGTCACATATTTTTGTCTGACTCATTAAGCACCACGAGCTGGAAAGTAGAAAAGAACTTTGTAATTATTAAGACTCTCAGTAAACATTGTTGACTGGATGAATGAGGTAAGCTGATGATGCAATGTACTCAAATGTAAAATCTTTTAACAGAAACCAAACCAGCGGTTTTATTTGAATTTAGAAGACAATAAAATAATACAAAATTGAGCTTCTGTCGGAGGTATTAAAATTTAAGATTGTAAAGTAAGCTACATGTCATTATCATCACAGAGATATATCCTATTCATTATGTTAATGATCTTATTTTGGAAATAAATGTTTACTTAAGTGTAAAATGCTTTAATATTAAACACTCTGATATACAATAAACCTATCTCACTCTTCCTGCTTAGGCTTATGGAAGACTAAAATTACCAATCTTATTTCACAGTCAGCAGGATCATATGACTAATATATATCAAACCTCTATAAGTAGAGGAGAATTGTTTTCATTAAAAATCACCAAAAAGTGACATTTAAGTACTGCACACATAATGAGAAAGATAATTCCTGGGCAAGGTATGAACTCACATGCAGTAATTATCTTGATTTTTTTTTAATTCTTTTCTTGTAATAGCATCCATAGTTTTCTTTGCAAGTTTTAAATGTAGATGACTACAACTATTAAATATATTTTCTTCAGAGACTTTCTTCTCCTAGTAAATATTTATTTTCTGGGGTTTGCCACAATTGTTTCTTGTAGGTTTAAATAATTCATGTTTGTAGACATGTGATGTTTCATTGTTTGAGTACACAAAAATTTCTCCTCTACTGTTCTCTGGTTGGTCTTTGTGCTGTTTTTCAGTGTGTTTTCTAACCTAACTGGATTATGAACATTCTCAAAAAATTTTCCTGTTTACATATGTAGTTTTCACATGGAAGTGAATTTTCCAAATCTTGGAAATGGTTTTATTTGTAGAGGAGAATAATAGGAAATATTATTTAATTGGGAAGATTGCATGAGAAAAAAATGTTTAGAAGATAACCAGTTTTATTTAATGCCAGTTGACAACTGAAATATTAACCAAAATAAAGCCGGTTATAAATCTTGTCTGAGTGCTTTTCAAAGACAAGCTGTTTTTTTTTTTTCCAGAAAATTTCAATTTGTTACTATATCACAGTCAATTGAGACATCTTCATTTCTTCATTAAGTTGTTACTAGTGAAATGCCTAATTTTATGATTTACCTGTTAAAAACTGCTACGAGTGTGCTCTAAATTAACCCATTTTCCTATCACATTAAGATAAAATTTGATAAAAATGAGAGGGCATGGTGCAGTTAGCACTAGCATACCTTTTATTGTACCAAAGGTAGAGAGGGGACATTGTCACATGGTGCATAGGAATGCAATTGATTTAGTCAATACATCAATACAAGGAGATTTGAGGGGTGGGGAAGGGAGTGGAGAGAAGAGGAGAAAAAGGGAGTTGAGGAAAAAGAGAACAGAGTGAATGTTCTGTCTTTTCTGATAGTTTTTGCCTAGGAAACAATCTAGTGGTGCTTTTGGAAAGAATAGTTTGGAAGCACTGTGTAAGATTGAGGTTTTTCAATAATATCAGGTGATGCTTATGGAACAAGTAAATGCTTGTTGTTCTAAGCCCTTCACAACAGCCCTGCAAAGTAGGTAACATTATCATTTCTATTTTATAGAGAAACTGAAATTGAGAAGCTTACGGAATTGTTCAAGGTCATATAGCTAAAGATTTGACAGATCGTGGTTCCAATTTCAGACAGTGTGGGTAAAGACAATTTCTTCTTAACTATTGTTTTATAAGTTGGTACTGTTTGGTTGAGTAAGGTGAGAGCTGAGAATAGAACTTTCTTTTTTTTTTTTTTTAAAGATTGATTTATTTATGTATATGAGAGCTGGGGTACAGGCCAGAGGCACCCGAGGGTGAGAGGATTCACCAGAGACAGTGGGGAACAGAACAGGCAGATCTACTGAAATACACTGCTTAGGGGAGCAGCGGGCGAGTCAGGAGAGGTCTGCTGTGCCATGTGGGTTTCTCCCTGGCTGGCGGGGGATCGAACTTGTGCTGCAGAGGCTGCAGATTGCTTCATAGTGTGGAGCTTACCCCCTTGAGCCACCAGCGAGGCCCTGAGAATAGAACTTTCAATTTGGCACTCAGTTGTGGTCTTTGGTAGCCAAACCAATAACAATTTTGGTAGAATGCTGAAATGAAAATGTATTTTTTAAAGGAGAAGCTGGAGGCAAGGAGACAGTAAACATTTTAGGTTATTACAGGAGACCATGTGTGAAGAAACTGATCACTGGCATAGAATGATTTTCTGGGAATACATAGAAAAGAATGAATGCAAATACAAATAGCTTATGAAGGAAAACCTAATACCTGTATTTTATTACATGTGAAGATAAGCATGAATGATCAGGAAAAACACTGGAAGTTTTTAAATTTAAGGATTCAGTCAGTGTAGGCACATGCATGTGTAAAAAACTAATATTTAGGAGAAAGATGTAAACTAGAGACAGGGTTTTGTTTTTTTGTTTTTTGGGTTTTTTTTTTTTTAAAGATTTATTTATTTATACAAGAGTTGGAATACAGGCCAGATGTGCAGGAGGGTGAGAAGATTTACCAGAGACAGAGCAGGGAACAGAACAGGCAGACTGATGAAATACACTGCTGAGTGGAGCAGCCCGCGAGACAGGAGAGGTCTGCGTGCCATGTGGGACCATTGTCGGCCAGCAGGGATCCAACACGCACTGCAGAGGCTGCAGACAGCTTCTGCAGCGCTCAACGGCCTGCCCCACCAGGGGAGGCCCTAGAGGCAGGGTTTTTGATGCTAAATGTCTATTGCTGACATCCTCAGTGTACATGTATTCTAGGGACGGTGGAGAATATTTCTGTACTTTATTTATTTATTTTTTTTAAGAATGTCCATGTTAAAGTAACCTAAGAAAGAATAATAGACAAGCACATTGTGGAAAAATCAGAACTCCTATAGACTGTGTGAATGTAAAATGTTGCAGTTGTTATGTAAAAAAGATTTGGAAATTCCTAAAATAGTTAATGGAACTAACACTTGGGCATAGTATTTGCCTGGTGGTGTGACCCAAACTTTATTCTTAACAGATAAAGACTATTAGTAGTATTGCCTAAATTGGGTGTTGCAATTGTACAGTAACCTTAATCTAAGAGAATGGTAATATTAAGAAATACCTGATGGGATCATCGCCTGTATTATGACATATTCTTTTATCTTCATCTTGTAGTAGCAGTTCAATTTATCCTCATTGATATGGATCAATCACCAGTTAGTAAAGCTTGTTTATTCCAAGTGTAGATATCAGAACTGAGAAAACAACTGTGTGATATATTTGTGGACACAAAAACTAACCTGATCTAACTGAAAATTCTTTTGATCACCCGACACCCATACACTGTTACTATGATTGGTAAACTGTGTGACATTTGAGCCTCCTGGCATTCATAGCAGGACCAGTGGCCAGCAATCCTTAAAGTCTGATCATTTTCTTATCACCAGTGCAGTGCACACTAATAAAAATCTGTACATGCCTTAGAGGAAGAATGGGAGAAAGATAAAGAATTTAAATTTTGGCAGAATAGTGGAATCCTCTGTTAAATACTGATTTACCCTTTTTCTTCAAAAGGTTGTGGGTCTGTGAACTGGCTCAATACTGAGAATTGAATAAAATGCTATGGCACACTATTTTTATGATTCAAATTAAACTTGCTTTCATTCACTTGAACAAGAACTACTCCAAATAAACAGAACTAAGAATTTAGTAGAGTGTCCATATATTTCACTTTTAAGAACACCTTGAACAGCTAGCCAACACCATAAATCTTTGCAAGTCAAAATATTCTCATTAATAATTTGACTTGCTCATACATTATGGTAAACGTGACCATGTTGTCCTTGACAGCTAAATGAAAGAAGTTGGCTCCTGAAACCCTGAAAACCAATTATCCATTGTATTTAAGTTTCTCAAATTCAAGGATATCAGATCCCATTATAATTTATGACCAAAAAAGCAGAGCCTGTAACAAAGAATGTTATACAACAATGAGCTCCTTTTCCTGATAGTCTGAAAGTAAGTTTGCATCATATCATCTTTTAAGATTTTATATGACATAGTAAAATGAAATAATGTTTTTACTCTGCCATATATGATATTTCCTATAATAACATAGGAAATAATTTAGATATTCTTTTTTCTTTTTTTTTAAAGATTAATTTTATTTTATTTATTTATACAAGCACTGGGTACAGTCAGAAGCGCGGGAGGATGAGAGAATTCACCAGAGCCAGAGTGGGGAGCAGAGCAGGCAGAAGGATGGAAGTACATTGCTGAGGGGAGCAGCGGGCGGCAGGAGAGGTCTGTTGCGCCATGTGGGACCCCCCTCCGGTGGCCAGGGAACAGCCGCGGATCGAACCAAACTGGCGCTGCAGAGGCTGTGGGCAGCTTTGCAACCCAGCGCTCAACCGCTGCGCCACCGGGGAGGCCCACTTTTTTTTTTTTTAAAAAAGATTTATTTATTTATGCATATAAGAACTGGGGTACAGGACAGATGAGGGGGGTGAGAAGATTCAGCAGAAACGGAGTGCGGAGCAGAACAGGCAGACTGACTGAAATACCCTGCTGAGGGGAGCCGCATGTGAGACAGGAGAGGTCTGTGGGTAGCTCCCTGGCTAGCCAGGGATCAAACTCATGCTGCAGAAGCTGGGGGATAGCTTCATAGTGCTGTGCTTAACCTTTTGCACCAGCAGAGACCCTCCTAATTTAGATATTCTTTGATGTAGCTCCTGTGTTCCTAGATATTTTATTCTCTCAATTCTTCTACCCAAGTCTTTAGCTCATTTTGAATTAATCTTTGTGAATGGAGTTAAATAATGATCTAGTTTCAGATTTTCATATGTGGTTCTCCAAGTTTCCCAACATCATCTGTTGAAGAGTTTTTCCTTTCTCCATTGTGTGATCTTTGCACCAGATGAACTGTCCATATATATGTGAATTTATATCTGGGCTCTTAACTCTATTTCATTATTTTAATACTATTGCACTTTAATATTGTTTAAAATAAGGAAGCATGCTACCACCATTTTTTCTTCTTTGTGTGTATAAGTGTCTCAGGATTACTTCATGCAAATTTTAGAATTGTTTGTTCTATTTCTTTCAAAGATTTCATTGCATTTTGATAGCTATGGCTTTGATTGAAAACTGTAAATTGCTTAAGGTAATATGGCCATTTTAATAATGTGTATTGCTTCATTCCATGAACACAGAAACAACTTTTGATTCTTTGCATCTTCTTTAAATTCTTCTAACAATGCCCTGTACTTTTCAGTGTATATTATCCCCAGGATCAGGAAGAAGAAAAGAATGTTCACTTTCACCACTAAATGTCAAAATAGTATTAGAATATCCAGCAGAGCATTATGAAAGAAAAAGACATAAAAGAATTCCAATTGGAAAAGGAGAAACCATCATTGTAGCTCACATGATAATATACATAGAAATCCTAAAGACACAAAAAGTCTACTATAAGTACTAAATACAAAAAATGGCAGGATACAAAATTAATAAAATCTGTAGGGTTTCTATATGCAAACAGTGAACTAAGAGAAAGGGAAATTAAGAAATCTATTCCATTTATAATTGCACCAAAAAAATGGATAAAATACCTGCGAGTAAACTTAAAGTAGGAGAGTTTCTATAATAAAATGATTATTTTAATTTTTTTTCTTTTTCTTTCTTTCCTTTTTTTTTTTTTTTAAAGATTTGGGCCTCCGCTGGTGGCGCAGGTGGTTGAGCACAGCGCTGTGAAGTTGTCCGCAGCCTCTGCAGCACCGGTTTGATCCCCGCCGGCCGGCGAGTGTCCCACATAGCGCGGCAGACCTCTCCTGTTGCGCCCCTGCTCCCCTCAGCAGTGTATTTCAGTCAGTCTGTCTGTTCTGTTCCCCACTCTGTCTCTGGTGAATCCTCTCACCCTCCCGTGAATCTGCCATGCACCCCTGTTCTTGTATAGATAAATAAATAAATCTTTAAAAAAAAGATTTATTTATGTAAAAAAAGATTTATTTATGTATAGAAGAGCTGGGGTACAGGCCAGAGATGCCAGGGGTGAGAGGATTCACCAAGACAGAGTGGGGAACAGAGCAGGCAGATTGACCAAAGTACACTGATGAGGGGAGCAGCGGGCTAGTCAGGAGAGGTCTGCTGAGCCATGTGGGTTGCTTTCTGGCCGGCTGGGGATCGAACTAGTGCTGCAGAGGCTGCAGATTGCTTCATAGTGCAGTGCTTAACATCTTGCGCCATCAGGGAGGCCCCCTTAAATTTTTCTTAAAGATGCTTCTTTTGGTTTTTAAATGTTAAATATATCTTGGCTTGAAATATTTAAAATCTAATGTACATCATATTCATCTATACCTATGAAAATAGTACACATACATAACACATATAATAATATAACACACAAAATACACATGTACTATAATTTTCTGAAAATTGCAGATTACATGAAAAACCTTTTATAACCTTGTTTCTTAACCTGGAATCTGTGTATGTGCTCAGAAATTATGAAAACTCTTTAAACCTACATGTTAGTATCGAAAGTATTCTTTTTCCCTTTGTAGAAGGACATAAATTTTATCAGTTTGCTATATATGCATTTTAAACTATGTTTACATCTCACAATAAAATGCTAAATGTTTATTTACAGCATAGAAATACTGATTATTCATATCTCATACTGGATAACTGAATTAATGAAATCAGTTTGGATTTGTTTTTGTTTCCGACTTTCATTTGTTATGTTATCTGCCCCAAAAGCCATGGGCTTGTTTGGGGTGTTATTTTAACTAGCTATTTATTTCCATAATCTTAGTCATCTAAACAAACAACAGTCTGGAGTGGTAAAGCCCATATTCTTAAACAGTGCACTATCATGCTTAGAAAAAAGCTTCAGTTTAAAATGTCTAAAGTAGCAGATATGATGAATATTGTCACAGATTGTATTAATTTTTGAAGCCCTGTGCATGCTATTAGTAGTATCAAAAATATGTTTCAGGATTGTTTTGATACCTATGTTTATAATAACAAAAACATCCTAGGGAGAGGTCGATAAATTTCTGTAAAAAGCTGTTCCTGTGTGTTACATATAACAGACATCGTAAATATTTGTTTACAGTCTTTGTTTGACAAACTATGTATTTAAGTTAAATCAACAAAGAAGAAATAGATACATGGATATGTAATTAAAAATTAGTATTAAAATGTAGGGAAAATATGGAATGATGGAATGTGTCATAGAGGACGGGGGGGGGGGGAAGAGCAGTTTCACACTGGATCACATAAAATGCCTGTTGAAAAGGAGGCCCCTATCTCCTCCAAGTCTACATTTTTATTGCTTACAAGTATGTTATATGGTTAATACGAATGGTTTATGGTTTAGTAGGACATAATTATTTACAGATAAAAAATAATTCTCAAAATCACGGAATACTATAAAGCAGCATATTTTTAATGCATGCAAATAGTAGTAGTATTGATTGAAAGCAAACAAAATTGTGAGACTTATCACTGTTATTTGAAAGCATCTTAATTTGCATGTGCATTGGCAGTGGGGTACATTATTATCGTTAAAAAGGGCAGAGACCTTTTCAGTACTTATAAATCTAGGAGACCTAATGCCAGAATGATATTTCACGAAATGTGCTGCCATAGCAGAGTCTGACCATATTTCATTTTCAGTAGCAATGCTGAATATACTAATCATGAACACTCCCAAACCACTATCAAGGTATTCTGTCATCCACTTCTCACTAATAGTTCATCTATTTTTATTCCTGTTCTTCACACTACTCTTTTTCTGTCTCCTCGTTTAACTGAGCATACTTCAGTTTACTAACAAGATCCTTAAAAATCTATCATTATAATATCACTAAGCCTAAGCAATTTTAGCTGAGACCGAGATTTGCTAAGATTTGAGCAATTTATACCTTTATAAATAACATTGCAATTATTTTTTTCCCAAAATATGTTCTTTTCATATCTAAGACTATTATTCTTTGCCTGTTTTACTATTAATATATAGCAAATTAGATAGATGGCATAATAAATTGTCAGAAATAATAAACGTATTTGATACCGCTAAATAGAATATTGCTTAAGGTTTATTTTCTCTAAATATACAATAATCATAAACACCATTTAGTTATAAATAATAATATGTTAGTACTTTTTTTTAAGCTTGTGAAATGAATGCAAGTTTTCTTTTTCCATTTAATGTAAAATAATTGATTCATCCCCATTTGTTCTGTTTCTACTATAACTATATAAGGAAAAACTTTCTTTATGTGTTCTTTTTGCTAAGTATTATAATTTGTATATGGAACATAATCATTCTCTTTTAGTTGGGGGTATGTTGTTGTTGTTATTATTATTATTATTATTATTTTCTGACTGAAATTTAGAATTATATGTTTGGTATGGTGGTATTTTGAAATTTAATGAGCCTTGATTATAAAATTTAGGTCCACTTTCGTAAATACCCCAATGTGTTTAATGAAGTATGCCTACACATATATGTAGTGATTTCTAAGTATCAATTCTATCAAGTTTATTTATCAAGTGGCTAAAATTTCTGCTTATTTGACAATTTGTTCTGGGAGGCTTATGGTATATACATTTTTTCCCAGCTCCTGTGTATTTAATGTGTATATTTGATGTGTGCCTTTACTAAAAAAAGATTTATGAAAGACTGAAGATGAAATTTAATCTATATTGAGTTAAGAATGAAGTAAGAAGAGAAATGGAGATTTAGACAATAATTCTAGATATTTAGGAAGAAAAAAGGAAGATAGCCTGTGTTTTATTTCTTTTTCTGATGAAATTTGATTGTATTGTCATATCTAATAAAATCAAATGTAGTCAGCATGTATAAGCATGATTAAACATTTTGCTAACCCCCATACAAATTCAAATGTACAAAAATGTAAATATTTGCATTGTTTCTTTGAATATACAGCAATGATAACAATTAGCCAATGATATCAATTAATGGACCGCAAGTAATACATGAGGATATTTTAGAAAAATATCATTTTCCTTTAAGGAAAATAAATTATGATTTAAATTTAAAAGAGACTATACTTCATTCTTGCATAGCTACACATAGAAATCTTTAAATGACAGTCCACATTATAAGTACAATCTTAGAGAACAAATATTATATTAACTAAAAATATAAGTTGATAGATGAGTAAATGTCATATGGTTATTGAAAATAAAAAGTCCATATGCTTCTCATGAGCTACTTTCATGAGTGTCTGTGATATTGTGTTTTGAGACAATGAATTTTTTAGATTGTATTGCTACCATTGGCAATATCTGTAAGTTATTTTTAATTAAATATTTTTCATAAACTTATATTTTGTTTCTAGTCTAAAGAGCACTTCATGATATTGACCTAAAAATAAGTTTCATATTTGATAATAAATATGAATAAATAACAAAAAAATACTCATATTATTAGGAGGACTAAATTTGAAATGTTAGAGATTTTGGAATATTTGTAAAATCTCAGAAGGATTAGCAAAAATTGGGCTTAAATCTCTTCATTTTCTCCATATTTTTAGGCTGCTAATCTACTATCAATGTGTATATAGTTCTTGCCTTATATTAAATATCTCAAATTCTTATTCAAAATATGATTGCCCATCTTAACTTAAAATGCTCATTTATTGATCTTTATACAAGTTGCAATATGGGGCCTTTTTTAGCTCAAGAGCAAACCTTTTATTTGCAAGTTAAAAATGAAATATGCAAGCAAATAAAACTGTCAATTATCCAATAAGAAATTGGATAAAATAGCTCTAAAGATTGTGAAAATATTGATTTTAAATAAAATGTCTTTTATAAGATTAATGTTTCTCTTAAATTCTCTAGTCTCTATAACATTTAGCAAGAAATATGCTGATTAGGTCCATCTACCTTTTGAAATTTAATTTAAAGAAACAATAACTGCATGTTACCTTAAATATATTAAATTTAAAGGTATGCTTTAGTTTCTCCATTATGTGTCTTGGAATAGAGTTTCTTTTTTAAATTATGAACATATTAAACTGTAATACAAGCTTTTAACATATTTATTTGCCTTAATCACTTATTGTATATGTATGATTTCTTAAGAACATAAATTTTGGGAGTCTGATGGGCTGTTTCAGACAGTGTAGCTACTTATTAGTTGTATGACGTTAAGCACATTATTTTAATGTCTGCATTTATTTATTAATTTTATTGTTTATTATTTTTATTTATTAATTTAATTGTTTATAAAAAACAATTTATTTTACCTAACAATACTCAGGACTTTATAAATTATCAATACAAATTATCAGTTAAATTAAATTATCAGTACAAATCTTGTACTATTTTACTGTAAGTCCAGGGGTTTGAATCTTCCTTTACAGATCTACAAGGGATCCATTATATACTTTTAAAATAAAAGAATGACGATAGAAGAAAAAAATTTTAATTTAATTGTACTATTCTTAAAATATATATGTGAAATGACACTCAGAAATCTTATTGTTTTTCTCTCTAAATTGCAATCATGTAAAACTGGCAAAAATAACAAATTGTTTTATATCTGACTTACCAAGATATTCAAACTATTTCACTTATAATGCAATTTTATTATACTTACAATTCATATTGTGAGAAAGTAATTTCTAGACTATTAGAAGCAAACAAACCAATATCTAGTGCTTCATTCATTCTTGAGTTTATTAACAAATATACAGCAAGAGCTTCCTATTTGCTAGGCAGATTGTTGGATTCGAAAGATACCAACTTGACTAAGATGTTGTCACCTTAAAAAACAAATGCACTCGGGCCTCCCCGGTGGCACAGCGGTTGAGCGCTGGGTTGCGAAGCTGCCCGCAGCCTCTGCGGCGCCGGTTCAATCCCCGGGTGCTCCCCGGCCGCTCCCCACCAGAGGAGGGTCCCACATGGCGCGCAGACCTCTCCTGCAGCCCGCTGCTCCCCTCTGCAGTGTACATCGGTCCTTCTGCCTGTTCTGCTCCCCGCTCTGGCTCTGGTGAATTCTCTCACCCTCCCGCGCTTCTGACTGTACCCAGTGCATGTATAAACAAACAAATAAATAAATAAAACATGCCTCTATTAAAAAAAAAAATAACAAATGCACTCAATCCCAAAATGCAAAGAAATGTTTGAAGAATAATATAGAGAAAATGCAACAGTACTACAAATAATTCTTATTCTATTTATTTAATTTTCCAAAATGTGATGAATATCTTCGAAGTTTACAGACTTTTTGAAATGATTGCAATCACATTCTCTATAAAATCTGGCTCAACCTTCAATATTTGATATCTTCCTTTTAATGCTGTCTTTACATCCTTAGTGGAAACTATTTGTTTATATGTCTTACCTTCATAAATTTGTATGATATTCTATCACTCACTAGTTATTTTTTATGTTATGAGCTCCTTGTCACCAAGGATTTTGTCTTTAGCTTCTCATTTCCACAGTATATCTGGATAATTGTGGATAATTTGATACAGATATGGACACATGATGACAACATAAATTTCCAATAGTGATGGTGAAGTATATAGAACATGAAAGACATGACCAGAATAAATATAATTCTATAATGTGCATACATTTGGAAATGTGAAGTAACAAGTTTTTGAGATGAAATGAACTATTACTAAATATTATCAAGAGAATATAAATTAAAAAGAAAAGCAATCCTGTTTGTCAATCATAAAATGAAAATTGAGAGCATATCCTGAAAGCACTACACTTCTAAGATGCAAAAAATATAACTGGGTAACATAACAATAGAAATAGTTAAGAGTGTACAAATAATGCAAGTCTTCCCATCACAGTGGCAATTAAGAATGAGCACTAGCGCCGGTTCGATCCCCGGCTGCTCCCCGGCCACCGGAGGAGGGTCCCACATGGTGCGCAGACCTCTCCTGCCGCCCGCTGCTCCCCTCAGCAGTGTACTTCAGTCCTTCTGCCTGCTCTGCTCCCCGCTCTGGCTCTGGTGAATTCTCTCACCCTCCCGCGCTTCTGACTGTACCCAGTGCATGTGTAAACAGAACAAACAAACAAACAAATAAATAAATAAACATGCCTCTATTAAAAAAAAAAAGGTATAAAAAAAAAAGAATGAGCACTAATCACTTTAGAGAAACATTAGGGGTTTCTCTTAAAACAGGTCATATATGACAAAAATTTAAGAGTTGGTCTCAGCACGGGCTTGACCCTTTGTGTCATTAAAGGATTTCCTCAGTATTTACATGGAAAATACTTTTTAAAAATTAATGAAAAACATTTAATTTGAAGAACAATGTGAATAGACAGAAAAATAACTAGTGTAACAGTTGATGACAAATCAGTGTCATAATTTATTCATATATAATATGAATAGTGTGTATTAAGGATGTGTGTGTCTGTGAGTGTGTGTGTGTCTGTGTGTGTGCATGTGTGTGATAATTGTTTTGGAGTAGTAGTAGAGGTGAGGATTTAACTTTTTCATAGAATAGTGCATCTAGAAATAGTCTTTAAATATAAACAAGAGGCAGACACAAACAGTAATTGGAAGCCAAATTAAACGTAAATTCTATTGAACACTGACCTTCAACTCAAAAGAATGAAAGAAGGGCATCCCCAGGTGGCGCTAGCAGTGGGAGCGCTGGGCTGCGAAGCTGCCCCCAGCCTCTGCAGCGCCGGTTTGATCCCCAGCCACCAGCGAGGGTCCCACATAGCGAGCAGACCTCTCCTGCCGCCCGCTGCTCCCCTCAGCAGTGTACGTCGGTCCTTCTGCCTGCTCTGCTCCCTGCTCTGGCTCTGGTGAATTCTCTCACCCTCCGGAGTTTCTGACTGTACCCAGTGCTTGTATAAATAAATAAATAAATCTTTAAAAAAAAAGAAAAAAAGGAATGAAAGGAGCTATAGAATAGGGCCTCCCTGGTGGCACAAGGCATTAAGACACAGCCTGTGAAGCTATCCACAGACTCTGCAGCACTAGTTCGATCCCTGGACGGCTACGGAGCAACCCACATGGTGCAGCAGATCTCTCCTGTCTCTCCCGCAGCTCCCCTCAGCAGTTACTTCCATCAATCTGCCTGTTCTGCTCCTCACTCTATCTCTGGTGAATCCTCTCACCCCCCACACCTCTGACCTGTAACCCTGCTCTTGTATGCATAAATAAATAAATCTTAAAAAAAAAAAAAGCTGTAGAATAAAGAAAACCTGCTTTTGCAACTGCTCATAGTCTGGCTGTCCCATTTTTCTTCTCATGCTACCAAATTAGCGATCATATAATAGCGAGCTATATTAAATATTTGTTTACGCAGCCTCAGGGAAAAATCCATCAGTTAAGTTCATACTGTATTATGGGTACCAGAGTTGTGTGGTGGGACACAATGATGATTCCCCCCATCTATAAATAGAATCACAACCCAGAAATTTTCAAACATGAAATCAGTATCAGCCTCAATTTCCTTTTTTTAGTACTCCTTTATTTAAACTGTGATCAACTCTTTTGAATATTATCATTTAAATCTTGAGGTATAAAAAAAAATTTAAAAAATAAATAAATAAATAAATCTTGAGGTATTCAACTTTTTTGTTTATTGCTATTGTATTGGTTCTTGGGGTCAAATGCATTTATCATACATCTTGGCACCTTCAAATAGGTCCATGATCAATCAAAACCCATATTTCATTTTGGAGTTTGTATCCTGGGACTATTTTAAGTACCGTTACTCAATCAGCTGGGGTACTACAGTGAAACACATGGTATATTCAAGATAGGTAATTTTAAGAGATTTGATTAGTGATACTATTCACAAGAAATGAACAGATGTAGGAAAACAAACAAAAAATAGTTTGCATAGCCATTCCAAACCAGAAACAGCAGAATGGCATTATTCTTACTGTGTCTAAAAAGAAAAGGGGAATAATGGAGATCCAGAACCAAGACAGCGAGATTATCTTGTGTTAAAGTTTTCCTGGCAGGAACGGGGACATTTGGATAAGGTATGCAACCCTTAGTAAAGCTCCCCTGGGAGGAAATCTAAGAAGAAAACATTTATGTATGCTCTTGCTTCCATTTGGTGAAAGCAGAACTTGGAAAACAAAGGAATCCATTATTCAATCAAATTCCCAGGGCATACAAAAGAAGAAAGAAGGGTGAAAATTATCTGAAGGGATTCAGAAGACAATGTAATTTTCTGTTCCTATGGGGGGAACATCTTCATAATTCTCCTCAGTATGATTTTAAAATAGCTATAAACCAGACTCCACTTCCCTTTTGACAAAAGGGAAACAATTCTGGTTTTCCCATTATTTTGCATTCTTTGATACTGACTGAATGTGACTTTGAGTTGTATTCTTTAGGAATGAGCGGGTCCTATCTTTAAGAGTTAGCATTTAATAAGATTCAATTTGTTTCAATTGTATTATTAATCATTCTTGACAAGAAAACATGATTGTTACTATAAGGTTTCATTACATTTAAATATCTTATATAAAATATAATTATGAAGACTAAGCATTCAACATGAAATATGCTATAATAGCATTATGTCATATTGGTTAATCAAATTATATCTGAGCAGTGTATTTTGAACTTAATAAGAAAAAATTTAGAATTGAGAACAATTATATATATATATATTAAGTTGAAATATTTTATAAGGAGAAAATGTTTCTTTGTTCTTTTTCCTATATTAGTTCCCTAATTCAATAATCCATGGGATTTGACAGGAACAGAACAAAACAAAAACTGCACCAAAAACAACATATAGAAAAGGAGAAACAATATTGTAGACTGAAGCTAAGAGGATAAATACATCATATTTTTCTAATACTTTCTTTTGTGTATTTACCTGTAATGGTCTATATATACACTCTTTAATAAATATATACACTCTTTAATAAATCCTTACTTCCAAAACATAGCTGTAGTCTCCTTGTAATTCCACATTCCATGGATAAAAAGGTTCTTCCGACAATAAAGATTTCACACTAAATAGGAGAGAAGTAAATCAATTTTAGCTATATTTTCAAAAGTAGCAGGTACAATCTTTTATAAATTACTATGACCCAAGACAGTAAACCATGTAGTAAAAGAAACAGCTAGCAATTTAGGTCAGAGAATATCTTTTAAAATATATTGCTATGTGAACTCAGAATTTTTATGTGATGGTCAATAAAAGTTCTATTTCTTCCACTTATGTATTGTTTCTTCATTATTTATTGTCTGTTTCAGAGATGTCATGCCAGTTAATGTTCTATGTGTTTGGGTTTCTGTGTAATGTTCTGTGCATTATTCTTTAATAAATGTACTTTTCTAAAACTTGTGACTTGATGTCTGTTGTTTCAGACATAATGTAGACATGTGCTACTCATTCCAAAAGTTCATTTTATATTATTTTGAACTTCATTGACCACAATGAAGTTATTAAATTAATTATTTAATTTAAAATTAAAATATTTTCATAATCCATTAATGAATGTACATAGACAGGCCTGGCATCTACAAGGGAACCATGGGTTCGATTTTTTTCTACTCAAATTGACAAACAGACACAACATGGGGCCTATAAGGCAATTATTAAAAGGGGGAGATTTCTTAATATTTCTTACTATTCTATTTATACTATATTTCAGGTGCTCAATATTCTTGTCATAAAAGGAAAATGTCAGATTGATTTTATTACTGTGACAGTATTACATGGTAGTTTCTGCCATGATCATGACCATTTGATTCAATGTAGAGTCTTATGAGGCAATTATAGGGAAAATCCATATCAGTTTTACTAGAAAAAGAATCAAGCCATTTATTTCATTCTACCATTTGGAAAATTAGTAAAGTTCATGGATAGTTTAATAGACTTGGTGTATTTTCCAACATTCCCTATTGAATAGAAAGTTATAAATGTTAGGACTTCTCTTTCTATTCCTCAAGTAAAAAACTTTACATTTTGATCAATCCTGACCATGAGTTAAATATTCATTTGCAATTTTGTCTAAATAGTTAGATAGAACACTGAGATAATTATACTTTATTTTTAATAATCTTTATAATTTTCAAAGCACTTTAAAAAGTCTAAATTATTAGAAAATCATATCACATGTGTTAAGCTCATTTCCTAGAAAAATAAGTTTCATTTGACTAAAACAACATAGCATTACTAATGCTAAGCAGTGTCAGAACGGTAACACTACTCTCTGTTGGAAGTGAATAATGTTTCTAAGGTACATGCAACCTATTATAAATGCTGGAACAGAGAAAGTAATACAGACATTTTTATAGAACACACAAAATTGAATAAAGCAGTACTTATGATTTGTGTCAGTTTATAATGACACAAGAACATCAAGTATCTGAGATTAAGTAAAACACAAATTTTCTATTGAAAGATTTTTGATGACCATCAAGTTCAAAAACAGATCATCTCCTAGGCAGGAGTACCTTTATAAGTACCTTTATTTACCTCATTGCCATTATCCTTCTAAACTTTCTATGTTTCATAGGTAATCAGTTTCCCTAATGAAACATTTCAAACTCAATGTCAAAAATAATCCCTGTTTCATTGATTGTTTTTTTCTTAGCATATGGCGTATCTTATGCATATTAAACCTTAAATGAATAGCAAACTTATGTTGAAAGAATGAATCAATAAGCTACAGATAAATATTAGGAGACTGCTACCTTTATTTTATTCTTTTATTTCTATCAATACAAAGAATACCCAACAAAACCAAAGTTTTTTTCTGGAACACATCCTTTTATGCCAATTGCAGAGACAAATATGTAAACATTAACTGAATTACTCTATAAATTCTACAGGTAATAATAACTGATTTTAGGCCTAAATTATATTTCAAATTTTGATATAATTTTACTGATAATTTTTTCTTCCTATTCAATTATGTGTGCATTCCAGAACTATCCACCCCTCAATCACCACTTTCAGGGTTTCTGAACATTTTCAATATAGTTGATTATTTGCTTTATAATCTCTATGATCTCCATTTATGCCATTTTCTTCTCATTTTAAGAAATTATGATTAGATTGTGTCCATTCTATAATCTAGGACAATATCCCCATCTTACCGCCCTTAAATTTAATTACAGCTACAGAGTCTCTTGGGCTTAGGGAGTGACCCTCATTAAGGGGGAATTATTCCACCCACCAGACAATCCATCCTGAATAGAGTTATCAGGAGTATTCTGCCAGGTCTTAAACATCTGAAAGTTTTTTTTTTGTTTTTTTTTTTAATGACCACCACATCTGAATCACATATCTTGATTTTAGAATCAATCTGTTTTTTTGTTTTTGAAATTCCAACTATGTGTGTTCTACTTCTTGTTTAGTAAATTAGTTTCTAAAAGTTGTATATCAATGGATGAAAATTTACCAGGTTCATTAAGTCTAGTAATAAAATGTTCTTGAAACCTGAGTTCTATTAATCAGCTCCCTTATTTAACTCTTGCCCACACTTTTCATTTCAAGTTCTTGGCCTTGGGCTTTGAATTTATCAATGTTTACTCACCAAAATGTGTTGATGATTTTTTTTTATTTATCTTGCATACCATAAGTTTCACTGAAAACTAGAAGTTTTGTCTCCAATACAGCTTTTAATAGAAATCAAAAGTTAATCAAATGTTGGCACTTGGGCTTGAATCTAGGCTCATCTACTTATAGCATCATCTTAGACAAGTAACTTTAATGACTGTTATCATCTATAAAATCACTATTATTATTTAATATTTCCATCATCCTGAATTCTATCCTCATAAAGCTATTGATGTAATAATTTCTTCCAGAGGAAGTTTTTTAAGAAATAAATTGAGGGCCTCCCTGGTGGCACAAGGGGTTAAGCATCAGCACTATGAATCTATCCACAACTACCACAGCATTAAGTCTGATCCTTGGCCTGGGAGGTGACCCGCATGGCAGAGCAGAACTCTCCTGTCTTTCCCGCTGCTCCCCTCAACAGTGTATTTCAGTAGATGTGACTGTTCTGCTTCCCACTCTGTCTCTGGTGAATCCTCTCATCCCCCATACTTCTGGCCTGTACATCAGTTCTTGTATGCATAAACAAATAGATCTTTTAAAAAATAATAAAATAAAATAAAAAGAATAAATTGAATGATACATATAAAGAAGTGCTAAAAAAATGTACACATGACAGCATTTAATAACAGTTAAAGTCATAAGGATTCTAATTATTTGAAATTTTAAATTAGATTTATAAAATGAAATTTAGTACAATTAAACACTTTTGGTCTGTAAAGGAAATTCTTGAAGGAATGAGAAGAAAAACCATTGACTGGAAGAAAAAAACTGAAAATGCATATTTGATACTTAAATCCAAAATATTCAGAGACCTCCACAATAAGGTTATAACCAACCTGTTAGAAACTAATTTACTTAACAGACGACTCACCAAATATTAAAATCAAATAAGCACATGAAAAGGCTTACCATATCATATATTTTCAGGAAAATGTAAATTAAAACAACAGTGAGATATCCCTACATACCTATTAGTGTATGTAAAATCTGGAAAACTAACAAAACTAAATGTTGCCCATGATGTGGAGAATGTGAACACTTATTCATTTGTTGGTGGGGATACAAAATGATGCAGTCACTTTGGGAGACTGCTATTGTTTTTATTTTTTTTATTTCTACAAATTTAAACATATTATTGCCATATGATCCAGCAATCCTGTTCTTTGATATTTACCTAAAGGAGTTAAAAGCCTATGTTTACCCAAAAACTAAAAATTAATGTTTATTTCAGTTTTATTCATAATTTCTAAATTTGGACATCCCAAGATATACTTCAGTAGGTGAATAATAAGTAAATTGTGGTATATCCAGACAATAGAATATTATTCAACATTTTAAAAATAACAAGGTATCAATCTATGAAAAGACTTGAAAGAACCCTAAGAACACATTACTAAGTAAAAAAGCATAAAATATATGTGCTGTCTGGATAAGGCAAAACTGTGGGGTCAATAATAGAATTAGTGGTTTCCAGGAATTAAGAATGGGGTGCAATTGAATAGGTAGAACACATAAGATTTTGTGGTAGTGCAAACATTCTGTATGGTACTATAATGATGACTACAAGCCATTTACATTTGTCTAAATCCACATGATGCACAACACCAAGAAAGGCTGCTAATATTAACTACAGACTTTGAGTGATTATTTTTTATCAATGTAGTTTGATAAATTGTTATAATTCTGGTGCCAGGTAGTGATATTGGGGAGGTTGTGGATATAGAAGCAGGATGTATGTGGGAAGTCTTCTCAGTGTTAACATGAATCTAACACTGCCAAACAAGTAAAGTCTTAAACAACCAAACACAACAATAAACCATATTTTTCCGCACAAAATAATAAATATGTAATTTATAGCAGCAAAGAAATAAACTTTGATTTAAAATCATAAACTTTTTCTATTCTACCTTAAAAGTGCAGAAATAATCATATTGTCTTTCATAACAATAAAGAAACTTTAGAATGACATAAGTACATACACAAAATTAAATGGTATCTTTTTTATAACAATTATCTGAAAAGGGATTTAAGCAACAGCTTAATTTATATAATGCAGAACAATACATGAGGAGCATTATATTACTTTTTTTCTGTGTACTTGTGACCATTTCAGTGATAGAGGGAACAAATTGAATAGCACGGGCTGATGTTTGTAATGGGAGATAGTTTCCCTGCCTGTTAAAATGAAATGGAATTGAGATGATTTTATTTCTCTACCAAAGGGAAAATAGGTACTTATTTTAAGTATTTTGCTTTAAAACCTATAATTTGTGCTGGAATTAAAATAAAAGTAGTATAAGATTCTTCTTATTCATTAATAGAAATCATCTTTTAGAAAATTTGTTTAATGGCATAAATCTAAAGAAGTTTTTAAGATGCATGCCTTACAATTCATTATCTTGAACCATGCCTTTTTGTTGAGAATCTCATCAAATGTCTAATAGCTACTAATGTAATAGTCACTTAACAACATGTCAGTCTCCATGGAAACCAAACAGTAAGATATGGATATAGTAACATAGGTTAATGTTCTGTATTTTAATAGTTTAGGAGTTTCCCCAAAGCACCAAAGCACTGCTTTTTAGAAATATGTGTGATGTTACATCAATGTAATATTTAAATGGAAAATAAAATGGAAAATCTTTCAAAGATTATTACTGTCAAGTGTGAAATGCTTCACATCAGTCATTATTTTGAGCAGCTCCTATCTACCACTTTGAAAGAGTTTGTTTTGTGAAATAAAGCTACACAGTTAAATTATCTATAGTTTCTGATATCAAGAAAAGTAAGGTATGAGAGAAAAACAAACACAAATTGTTGTAATGCAAACAAAAAATTTTAATGTAATGAGATGCTAATGGTGATCATGGCAATAACTTAATGAGTAACAGGAAATCAACTAAGTTTTTCATACTACAAATGTATTGCATACTGTGCAGATATAAAGATAATCTTGTTTTACTGAAAAGGAAATTAGGTTACAGAGAACTTGTTTTGTTTTTTTTTTTGAGCATAGGAAATAGAATATTGAACTAATTATTTCAGTCTCTTTAATAATGTTGAATACATTAGATACAATGATGTGTAAAATACATTCATTGAATATATACTAGATGTAGTTAATATGTAGTAAAAGTGATCATTGTTAATATTTTATTCATTGACAGTGAAAATCTCTTAAATATTTATTAAAACCACATATGATTTTATTGAGCAAAGGTTGTTATCTAAAATTCAATATATTCCAGGAAGGTCATCTCAGCAAGTCAATTATGATGGTCCTCGTTAATGCTTTTAATCATGTGATTCATGAGTTAAACATCATTATTATTCCACTCCAAGGAAAATGCTACTACTATTATGTCCTCACTTGTAAAAAAAAAAAAAAAAATGAAAGTTTCCTTTAAGTTCTGCTTGTTTATCTGGAACACTTGATCTCCAAAACTGTCTTTAATTTCTCTTTCATTGGGACCTCAGTACTTGTTCTTTTCTTATATTTTCCTGCATATTAATTCTACACTACTACATGTAGCAATTATTTAGTTTTATTTTTGTAAGAGTAATGCTGATATTTCACTGTGCAATTTTATCTTTTTAGATAATCCAGGTCTGATCTTTAAGTTTGGGGTAACTTCAAAAATTATAATATTATACATTTACACAAAATGTATAATAAACTTAAAGCATATATCTAAATACATAAAATGTAATTTACATATAATGTATTTAAATTTAATTTTCATATCTAAACTAATGTTAATATTTTTGTATCTCAGGGTTTCAGTTTTATCGCATGTATATATTTTAAGTAAGAAGGCTTGCATAAAATTATTTTATAAGTCACTTATTAAAGCAGTATATACATGATAGCAGCAAATCAGAAAGCATTTAGTTGTAATGAATATTAACAATGTTAAAGTCATATGAATGAAACAAACACATTTTTGATAAGCAGTTAATAGTAAAATTAGATATGAAGAAAATATTTTTTCAAGAAAATCAAAGCATGCAGTGACTATAATACATTTAAAAAATGAGAAATATTATGACATCTAGAAAAACTTATAGAACTTTTATATAGCCTTCATCATATATATATATATATATATATATATATAGACACATATTTTTTTTAATCTGGCAGGTTTACCTACCCAAGTGGAAGTTTTACTTCACAGGAAAAACACATAGTCCTTGTTTTTACTTAAAATACTCCATTTTTTTTAAAAAGTTAATGCCTCCAAATGGTGATTCCAACATGAATCACAAATTCTCTTTTATTGTGGCTACTGGGCAGAGGACTTTCAGCAATTTTGTTTTATCTTTTTAACTTCTAGAGACAGAAAGAATTTAAGTTTTCTCGTAAGAGATTTGGGGATATATTTCTCTACTAACAGAAGTCTAGAGTAATTGCTATTTAAATTTTTCCTTTAAAACAGAGTTCTTATGGCACAGGACACTCTGTCTATTTCATTGTCAATCAAATCAGTATCTTTCTCTTTGCTCTCTTAGCTTCCCCAGGGATACTACCTCTTAACATCTTAATTGTTTAGGGGCAGCCTGGAAACCCCAAACTTGCACATTTCACCATTCATGTGCACAAAGACAGATTATTAGAATGAAAGAACGTTAACAGAATTAGTGTGCATAGAGAGAGAGGAAATGAAAGGATATTTTCCCTAATAAAACACTGACCATTATCTATCCCCTGGGTATGGGTTTACTCTTTTTACCCAGCCAAACAGGTTTGGCCTGAAGGGGGGCCACTGAGGACCAAAAGCCTGACACAAGTCAAAAGTACCTCTGGCAGAGAACTATAGCATCTTCAGGTCCAGAAAGCTGGGGCAAAAGGAAATACAACACCATGATAACAGCTGCCATTGTTAGTTTCCCCATGTGTGTAAGACCCACATGTCTCTCCAAGAACCTCTACAGGGGCCTCCCTGGTGGCTCAGTGGGTTGAGCTCAGCACTGTGAAGCTGTCCGCAGCCTCTGCAGTGCAGGTTCTATTCCCAGAGGCCAGGGAGATTCCCACATGGCGTGGTAGAAGTCTCCTGTCTCGCCCCCTGCTCCCCTCAGCAGTGAATTTCCGTCAGTCTGCCTGTTCTGCTCCCTGCTCTGTCTCTGGTTAGTCCTCTCACCCTCCCTCACATCTAGCCTGTACCCTGGTTCTTGTATGTATAAATAAATCAATCTTAAAAAAAAATCCTCAGAAGTGGAGTTGTTGGAAGCTTCATAATGTCATAATATTTCCCAAAATATTGGTACCAATTTACATCACACCAACAGTGTACAAAGATTCCTTTTTCTCTACACCCTCACCAACACTTGGCACTTGTCTTTGATATAACCATTTCTTACAGGCATGACATGATATCCCATTATAGGTTGATTTGTATTTTGCTAATAATAGGTAAAAATAAATGTAGATTCTTCACTCCAAATATTTTATTAGGAAAAAAAAATATATAAACAGAAAGATCCAAAGAGTCACACATAGACAATCATATCCACACAACCTGGAGTCTCCCAGTATTTATGCTATTTAGTTCATATATATATATATATATATATATACACACACACACATATGTACACACCTATATTTATGCTTATATATACACAGATATAGGCATTTTTAAATTGTTATTAACTAGAATTAAATACAGTTTTTAAGTTCAATATTTGTGGGTTTTGTAAAGTTTTTTTTTTTTTAATTTATTTATACAAGAGCTGGGATATAGGCCATAAGTGCGGGAGGGTGAGAGAATTCACCAGAGACAGAGCGGGAAGCAGAACAGGCAGACAGACCAAAAACACTGCTGAAGGGAGCAGCGGTTGAGACAGGAGAGGTCTGCTGTGCCATGTGGGTATCTCCCTTGCCGGCTGGGAATCGAACCCACGCTGCAGAGGCTGCAGACAGCTTCACTGTGCTGGGCTTAACCCATTGCACCACTGGGGAGGCCCAAAGTTCAATATTTGTTTATAGATTTGTTGTGATAAAATTTACAACCTATTCTTAAATGCATCCTTCAATGAGCCTACAAACACATGCACATGGTTAGGACAGATGCTTATTAATCCGCAGAGTTACCCCACAAAGATTCGCCTTTCCTGTTCCTATTCCATCCTTACCTCCATCCCAGAGATGAATTCTAAAGCCTTTTTTCTTTTACAATACATTAGTTTTGCCTATTACAATTACAGAGTATGCTCTCATTTATGTATGTTTCTCTTACTCAGCATATTTTTAAGATACACCCATGTGGCTGTGTATCCTTTTCATTTCTGAGTATCAGTCCATTGATGAATATGAAGTTTTTTTTTTTTTTTTAAAAAAAGAAGACTTTCCTGTGAATGGAATCCTACTGTCAGGTTTGGGGTATTCTAAGTGTAGCTATTGTGAGCATTTCTGTACAGCTGTTTTGAATACATGCCTCCTTCTTTAGATTAAATAAGCAATTATGGAATTGCATCTTCTTGGAAGCATATTGTTTAGTTTTGTGAGAAACTGCAAGACTTTTCCCATAGTGACTGTACTTCTTTTTTTCTTCTACAAAAATATACAACAGTCTCAGTTCTCTGTTCACCTTTCTGGTGAATGTGTAATTTTAGCTTAATGTGGTTTTAATTTGCATATCTTTAATGAGTAATGATGTTCAACACTTTTTTATGTGCTCATTGATCTTTTGCATACCATCCTTCTGTTGTCTCCAAAGTCTTTCCACTTTTTTATAGGGTTGTTTATTTACTTTGTATTAAGTTGTTGGCATATTTAGGATTCAAATTCTTTGGCAGATATATGTTTTGCAATTTGTTCTTCCAGTCTGTGCTGCCCTTAATCATTTTCTTAATGACAAAAAATGAGGCCTCTTTTTCTTATACTTTCATGAAGAAATATTTAATTATAATGAAGTCTAACACATCATTTTATTTTTTATATACAGTCATTATATTCTGGGCTTGCTTTTAGAATTTGCATCTATACCTCTGTTGCAACTCTACCTTGTTATATTTTCTTTTAGAGACTATAAGATTCTCAATTTATGTTCTGTTTGTATGGCATATGCTTTTCTGTGATTCACTTAACATACATCTGTAGAGGTGTAAATCAATACTCCCAAATCATATACAATGTTATAAACCATCGTTACCTCAATAAAAATAATACAAAAAATTAACAATTAAAAAATAAAATAAAAAAACCTTTATTTATATAGTGCATCTCTTGTAGGTGTGCCTTATTTTTTCAACAATTCTGAAAATTTCTGATTTTAATGGACTTGTTCAATACATATATTTAGATAATTTAATACAAATATTTAAGTAATTATATTTAATATAATTATTGTTCTGGTCAGGTTTTGGTGTGCCATTTTACTATTTTTCGTTTGTTCAATCTCGTTTTATTCCTGTATCTCTAATTTCTAACTTCTTTTTCATTATTTAATAAATTGGCAAGATTCAAATTCCCATTTATATATTGACTTTTAAAACAACTTAAACCATAGGTGATATGCAGTATCTACATATGATGAAAGTGCACAATTTGATAAGTTTTGACATATGAATAATCATATAACCTTCATAAGAATCAAAACAATACACATGATAAATCATCCTCCACATTTTTTCCCTTTGTAAACCTTTTCTATTTTACTCAAGTAAACATCAATTTACTTTTTTGATACTATAGACAAGGATTATTCAAGAACAGTACTGTTGACATTGTGGCTGGATAATGTCTTGTGCACTGTAGGTTGGTTTGTAGCTTCTCTGGTCTCTATCTGCCCAAGATATACCTTCTCATTATCATCACAATATGGTTACCTGCACATTTTTCACAGCTGGCAAAGGATTCCATTGAGACTTCATTCATAAACAATAGATCAAGAAGTCAACCAGGTAAGTCCTAAGTGAAGTAGTAAAGAGAAATCAAATGGGGTTGGATTCTAGAAACAACATTAGTTATTACAATTCCTTTCCTATCACTGAGAAATCTGAAATATAGATCTCAAAACAAAGACCTCATTTAACCCACATTTCTACTCAGATAATCCAGAGTGATGTAAAAAAAAAAAAAATCAGGAAAGTAGTCTTATGAGATATACTTACTAAGAAGACTGGAGTCAAGATCTTCTAATGCCATCAGAGTGAACACAGATGAATTTATGAAAAAATACCATTTAAATGATTTATTATTGGTTCTTTGCATACATTTGATTTTGCATTCTATATTTAAATAACATAAATTACAAGTTTTCTAAAAAAAAATCCTTTAACAAGATAGAATATGTGTTTATTTAAGCACCATGAATGTGATACTGTATAAACTTTACTACAGCTTTAGATATTTGCTGATGTGCAACAAACTACCTCATATTTAGGCACATTAAAAAAAATCTTATTTGGGAGCCTCCCCGGTGGCGCAGCAGTTGAGCACTGGGCTGCAAAGCTGCCTGTAGCCTCTGAAGCGCTGGTTCAATCCCCGGCCACCAGCGAGGGTCCCACGCCCGCTGCTCCCCTCAACAGTGTATTTCGTCAGTCTGCCTGTTCTGTTCCCCACTCTGGCTCTGGTGAATTCGCTCACCCTCCCATGCTTCTGACTCTACCCAGTGCTTGTATAAATAAATGAATAAATCTTAAAAAAAAAATCTTATTTGGGGGCCTCACTGGTGGCACAGGTGGTTGAGCACAGTGCTGTGAAGCTGTCCGCAGACTCTGCAGCACGGTTTTGATCCTGGCTGACCAGGGAGATACCCATATGGCGTGGCCGACCTCTCCTGTCTCACCTGCTGCTACCCTTAGCAGTGTATTTCGGTCAGTCTACCTGTTCTGTTCCCTGCTCTGTCTCTGATGAGTCCTCTCACCCTCCCTCACATCTGGCCTGTATCCTGGTTCTTGTATAAATAATTTTGTTTTTAAAAATCTTATTTTTATTATTTTATTATACTAAGAATCACAATTCCTAGTATTGACTTACTTTAACTAATCAATCAGTAGTCAGAGTGCCGGGGGATGGAGTCATTTAGAAAATTCCTTACTCAAATGCCTGATGCCTGGGTTAGGAAAAACGCAAACAGAAATAGCTGAGGCTCCTAGGACATCTTACTCTATGTGGTCTCAACTTAGAAGCTTCATGATAGCTGAATTTCTTACCTGGAAACTGAGGAAGAAAGTGTTTGCAGATATATTTAGACCCACAGCACATATAATGGTTTTGCTTTTCTTTATTTAAACTGTTAATGTTCAAATCTATTTCTCCTTTAAAAATGTTACTTCTTTTTCTCTGGTTTCATGAATCCACCATGAGGACTTTGCTTTTATAAATCTCTAGTGTGTTGGATTGTCTTGTTAAGAGGATACTTCAGTAGGTTTTCTATATCTGAGATATTAAAGTTGTATTAGGACTGACCATTTATATTCTGGTATGTAATGGAACCTAGTTTACAAAATGTTTCTATCATTGTCAGCAACAATGTGCATACACAAGCAAATAACAAGCCTATTTTATTTCTACCACTTTCATTTCTGCACTATACACTCACTAAGAAATAAAACACAAAGATTTTGCACAAATTGAGAAACATTCAGAAAAATGCTATTGTGATATTACAATATCCCACGGTGTGTGGTTTTTTTCTCCCTCACACTTCACATGATGGAAAATAATAATTACAAAGTCATTATCTCTTTCCAGAACAATAGTTTGGAGAAACAGGTGCATGTCATCTCGGTCTCAGTCTGGAGCTCATTTCAATAAACTCAGACTGGCTGCATTTTTTTAGACAGCACTATTAGTTGTCTCATTTGTTACAGCCATTCTTTGCAGTTCTCACATCTGTCAAAGTCCATACAAATAGCCCCCTAGAGGAAGCAGATGTTACAAAGTTATAATTTAGTTGTTTGTTTTGACTCTTAGACAAAATCTGGACAGCAAACACCCTAGTCTGTTAGGCAGCATTATCAAATGCAAATTGTTGATGATTTTTTTTATTAGCTTGTCACTGCTTTTGAAATGCTTATCGCAATAATTAGTACTGGGGAAAACATAATATTCTCAGAATGCTTAGTCCTTAAATAGGTAAGTAGGGAGTGAATAATAGAGATAGGAAGGAAGATAGATAAATAATAGATAGTTGGGAGAGATAGCAAATAAAAGACATATTCAGATAAATAACCATATACCTGAAAGCCAAGAGTGATTTTGTACATTTGTCAGCAATAAATTCTATGGGGAAAGGTGAGTATTTTAGTAATTAGAAAAATAAAAATACAAACATTTATTTTTTAAATTAAAAAGGTAAAAAATTAAAGAAAATATTATAGGTACAATAATTTGTATAATAGGTATAATAATTTGTGTTATAGGTACAAATATCAACTCCATCCAGAATTTATGAGTAAAGTATATGGCAAAATAACATGAAAATAACTCCGAGGTCACTGAGACATGCTATATTTTGGATCTCTCTCTTTACATTTTATTTTCAGATATTAATTTCCCTTATGCTTTTATACATTCTACAGGTTATGAGCTAAAACTCCTTCAAAGATCATGTGAGTGGGCCTCCCCAGTGGTGCAGCGGTTGAGCGCTGGGTTGCGAAGCTGCCCGCGGCCTCTGCAGCGCTGGTTCGATCCCCGGCTGCTCCCCGGCCACCGGAGGAGGGTCCCACATGGCGCGCAGACCTCTCCTGCCACCCGCTGCTCCCCTCAGCAGTGTACTTCGGTCCTTCTGCCTGTTCTGTTCCCCGCTCTGGCTCTGGTGAATTCTCTCACCCTCTTGCACTTCTGACTGTACCCAGTGCATGTATAAACAAAACAAACAAACAAACAAATAAATAAATAAAAACATGCCTCTATAAAAAAAAATAAAGATCATGTGAGTGATGTAAATGAATAACCAGTTGTTTGTAAAAAGATAATAGAATAGAAAAATTGTAACAAAATGTTTACATCATCCTTGCTATTTTTCACTTGCCAGAGTGTGTATTACCTCATGAAAATTAGAAAATCTGTATTTCTATTTAAATTCTTTCACTTTATCTACAAATTAATCTTACTTTAAACTATGAAGAACAAATAAATCTTTTTGGGGAACAAAATCAAAGTTCAGCATTTTATTTTGATAACATTATATATTGGCCATGGTTAGTGTCATGTTCTACAACTGGCTTATATTTCAAGTTATACAAGGGACATTTCTTGGTTATTATCCTAACTAAAATATTGGAATTAAATCATGCTTATTGACAACAGTGGATACATAACAGTCAATAGAACAAAATGGAATTTTAGGATAGCAATATTCAATTCTAAACATCTTCACAATAGTAGAAATATAATTTATTTCTTTTGTTTTCCATAACTGTAATGAAGAAGTTCAGTTAGAAACTGTTTAAGATTCATTTCAATTATCAAGTTCTATGATGGAAATTAATACATTAAAATTGTCTCTCAAAGCTCAGATCTTTGTATCAGTAAATGAATAGGGTTTCTATTAGGAATAACTAAGAAACAATCTCCTTAATGGTAGTATGTATTTATTATTTACCTATGCACTTTTGGAATCAAATATTGGACTCTTTTAAAAGTTGTGTGTTCCTCCTATTAAAAATGTTTCATTTAATACATTTACAATTAAATTTTTCAATGTCATGAAAAACATCTGTAAGGAAATTTGAAGGATTTTTTTTTTTACATCTCTCTGTATGTTTCATTTTGAGCAAAGGTATGAATAATGCAGGAAGAAAAAGAAAAAGAGTATTTCCCATTGAAGAATTGCCCATGTTCATCCTAGCTAGCAACACTGAAAAAATCATAATCCATGCTCAACTTTTTCCAAGAATGTTTCAAAGAAAAACAGCTAAAAAGAAATAAACAAAAATATTCTGCTGTTCCTTGACAAGTATCTTATTTGAAGGAAAAATGTATTTTTTATTAAGTGTAATGTCCTGCCTGTCAATGGGGAAACCTTCTGTCCCTGAGCGTGAATTCTACCAAAGATGGCATCATGATTAATAATAGAAAATGCTAGACAAATGGGTATCATAAAAGCTGCCAAAACTTTGATTCCTTTGCCACTTACATTTTATCTTACATAGTCTCTTGGTGTAGTTATACATTATTAATGCAGAAAACTGTTATTTCTTTCATGAATAATTTAGAAAGTATAAAATGGATGATTGGAAGTTGAGAAAGAAAGGATGCCATTTTCTCTGATCTAAGTTGAACAGAGCACAAAAACAAATGTTACTCTCAACAATGCGTTCATTAGATTTCTTTGTAGATTATGGTGCTGCTCTGTGATTGAGAAAATTAAGGAAAGCTCTGGTTTTTACTACAGAAGGATTTACATTTTATTTTTCTTCTCTGAATGTTGTGGTTATGTGAATTAACATCTATGACAGATTGAATAACATGTAACTTTAGAAATGGTTCTTATGAACAAGATTGATATACATCCATCAATATCTTAAGAATTTAAGATATATTACTAAACAGCTTTCTTAATTTTTCAGTTGTGCTCTGCTAATGTGTTTCACATGAGTATGGTGCATGGAAAAATATATATTGATACTCTTTAGCCTATGTCTAAGTCTTCATGTTTTGATTAAATACATTAACTGATTTGTATTTGATTAAATACATTAAACAATATCTTTTTACCCCTAAGGATGCAAAAATATTTGAATAAAATTAAAATTGTAGTACAAACATCAGTGTGTTGGCATCAGAGTAAGGAGTCACTAGGTCATATTCTAGAAGGCAAGAAGCTACAGGCACGCAACTAGTACTTGAATCACTTTTTAAATTGAAGTTATTTTTCAATTCATAAAAAAAAAAAACTAGAAAATTGAGCTTCACTTTTTGTTGTTCCAAGAAACAAGAAAACAAACAGAGTGCAGGGCCTGCTTGGCTAAAGAAGAAGGTCCAAGGTAGTCATGCTTTAATCAGGGGTATCATATGACTAAACTTTCAGACTAAAAATGAAACAGAAGTAAAATGGCTCTCTACAGGACATTCAGTCTGGTTTACTGGGAAATACAGGTTAACTCAAGCTTAGAACTTGGACTAAGAATGTCTTTTTATCCTACTGTCTTCAACGAAGTAGTAAACATCTGATAATTAAATTCAATTATTTATATTCAAAATCCCTTAGAAAATCAAATATTTTGCTCTTTAGTCTTGTTAATTATTTTCAGTGCCTTGTATTAAGGTTGAAATGACCTTTTCTACTACTTTGATGGAGTGCATATAACTTCACCATATGACTTGTTCTGTTCCATTGATTATACAGAAAGCTCATTCTCTCTCTCTCTCTCTCTCTCTCTCTCTCTCTCTCTCTCAAACATTTAGGGCAGGGAGGCAATGCTTACAGAAAATTAAATGGCCAACTATACACAGGATTCCAGGAAATACTTGCCAGAGCTGATAAAGCCCTGTGTGATAAAGTCAAGTGGGAAAATAGACAACACCTCACCAGAATATACTGTAGGCAGGCCCATAAAATCAAGAACAACAAGTAGCATCCAGATGAAATTCATCAAAATTGGCAGGTTTCTGGACAATAAAACAATTCCCTGAATGTCCTCTCCCCCTCCATAGGGACGGGCTTAGCTTGGTGACACTATGGCAACTCCTGCCTAAGTCTCTTCCCTACTACAACCTGCTGTAGGACTGATAAAACTGCACTCTGGGAGTACAGTAGAAAGGGGAATGACATAACAACTGCTTCCTGGACCAATAAACCAACACTGTTTGAGTGACTGCAGAGTATATCCCCAGAAGGAATGGAATAAACAACTCCTGCACCCTATTTAAGACATGACCCTCCCTGCTGCCATTTTCCCTTGTAGTTGTTCTTCCATGGTCTCTGCCACCCAGGACATCTCCCTGGGCTTAATTTCATTCTGTTTCTAGCTAAACTTTGCTTTTGCTTCTGCTAAAGATGTGATTATAAATTTTCCTCATACCACTGTCAAGGACTAAAGAACCCCAAATCTAGGATCCCCAAAACCTGACAATATTTACCCTTCCTCTTTTTTTTACCCTTCCTCCAGATGCTAGTTTTTCCTTCCTTGAGTTGAAGTATTTATGTACCCTTGTTTTAATTCACATCTACGATGATTAATTATCTACGTTCCATAAAATTTAAAAATGCTTTCCATTTTTTCTTCATTTTTAAGAATAATTTTCTTGGACCCCAGACTCTAGGCATTAAACTAATTTTTTTTAAGATTTAATTTATTTATTTTTGCATAGAACTGGGGTATGGGCCAGCAGTACAGAAGGTAAGAGGATTCACCAGTGACAGAGTGGAGAGCAGAACAGGCAAATTTACTGAAATATACTGCTGAGGGGAGCAGCAGGGGAGACAGGAAAGGTCTACTGTGCTGTGTGGGTTATCTCCCTGGCTGGGAATAGAACTCAGGCCTTTGTGGTGGGCTGTAGTGGTGTTAGCACTGACACTTAATCCCCAGGCCACCAGGGAGGCCCCTGAACTATTTTTTAAAGGTGTTTGTGTCTTAACAGTGGTTTCTGTTTGCCATGATTTCTAGTAAGCAGTACATTAATTAATCATTAATCAAGTGCCCCCCCTCACTATTTTGTCTTTGTCTTTCAGCAGTAGCACAGTGATAGAGAAGGTGTGGTTTATTTATATTTATTCATTTAAAATACAGAACATGCAGGTCTGACAGTATTTAAATCCATGTGTAATAAAGGGGAATTGTGCACTGAGAGATTCATATGGAAGTGCAGACTCTTTTGGCCAGGTTGGTAAAGGGTACTTAAAACAATGGTATCAACTACAGGAATTCTACTTTCACAGGATGGGTCTCCATTAGCATCCCCACCAAGCTCAAACATTGGCTGCTAGTAGACCAGTAAGATGCAATTGTGGAAGGAGTGGATGGCAGCAAGGGCTATGAGTCAATTACTGTTTTTTACAACGATAAACCTCAAAAGGCATGTTTTAATGGTCAAATGGTTTAAATAGATGTATTAACATAATGCCATGACCCTGCATTCTGTTAGATTATTTTATCTGTTGATTTTAAATTTTGTGGACTCATACGGCAAATTTTGCCTTTCATACAGTGTGCATCATGGGGTATATAAACTCATTTCTTCCAATTTCTGGAAGCTGCTCTTTTAACCAAGTCCCCTTCAATGTCTTGCTAGTGCCTGTTTAGTAGTTAGTGATGGATTTGGAGTGAGCTTAATCTCTGCTCTAATAACTCAATACTCCTGCAGTTATCTTGCTTCTAATGGTCATCTATTCCCTAAATTTCCAGCTGATCTTTTGTTGGTGACTGTGATATCAAAGGGTCCTTGATGCCTTTTGAGAGAAAATTTTCAGGAAGCATCAGAATAAAGCTAGCAGCAGAGTTTGCTTATTCAGAAGGTTCTAAAGGCAAAAGTATACTGCACATGAGCAGTGCACAATCTACTAGAAGCTAGAAAGCAGCCCCAGGCATAGAGGAGGATTTTTCATGTTGTTTCTTTTCTGATTATATGGAGAGGGATATCTCTTAATGATGCATGCATATCTTAGCTCCCATTATTAACTCCCTGCCCTCATGCCCAGACTAATTGGAACTGGGGGACACAGCCACTGGGCTGAGGTTGGAGGTGAAAGGGGTGGTTTAATGTGGCAACTACAAAACATATTTGAGGAAAGTTGTTAAAAGGGTAACTAAGGCAGCATATAAATGAGGTGTTTTAGCTATAGACCAGATCTGTTAGATATGATAAATGGAGAGTCTTCCCAAACCTCCTGGATCTACTCTTATCTTGTTCTTAAAACACAGAGATAACCGAAAATGGAATGTCATAATGTAGAAATGCAACTGTGCTCCTCTGTGGGAATGTGTGAGAGTCCTTTTCTATCCATACCTTTATCAGCACAGAGCTCTGTGTTTTGATATCTTTAGCTGCAAAAGACTTAACATGATATTGACGAAGATGAGTTTATTCTGGGGAATTGAATTCATTATAATAACAAATTTATACATCTCTCATAGTGCATTTTTGTCTTTCAGATGCAGGTAGAATCCTTGCTGCTTTCTGATTGTTAATTTGCAAAGTCCTCAAGAATTTCCTCCATGCATTCATACTTCTTTAGTCAATCAAATATTTATGCCAAGTTAAAATTCAGATTTGGGGTTTCATCTTTTTAATGGTTCTCCCTCTGTCAGGACCACACTCTTTGCTCCAACATCAATAAATCTCCAGATTTTTGATAACAGTGAAAAATCATGTTTCTTGCAAATTTCAGCCAATGAAGTTGTGACTTTGTGGCACTGGTGGTAAGTATATAGGAAAACATCAGAATACAAAGAAGCAAACAAAAACAGCTTATTTTAAGCTAATGCTAATTGCATTTATATATTTGTAAGGATAACTTTTTTCTGTTAGTACTGCCTGTTTGTGGTTATTCCTTTTTCTTTTTTTTTAAGGATTTATTTATTTATGCATACAAGAACTGGGGTACAGGTCAGAGGTGCAGGAAGGTGAGAGGATTCATTAGAGACAGAGTGGGGAGCAGAACAGGCAGATTGACAGAAAACACTGCTGAGGGGAGCAGTGGGTGAGATAGGAGAGGTCTTCTATGCGGGTATCTCCCTGGCCGGCTAGGGATCGAACTCGTGCTGCAGAGGCTATGGACAGCTTCACAGTGCTTAACCCCTTGAGCCACCGGGGAGACCCCTGTTTGTGGTTTTCCAACAATATTTTTTGAATTTTTGTTTTTAAATAATTTTTCAAGATTTATATTTGTCAATTATGAGAGGTTTCCCTTATTATATCCTCACCGCTATTGGTAGCACATTTGGGAAAAAACACAAGTTGACAAAATATAAATAGCTTAGGCATATTAAAAAAAACAAAAAGATAGCCTAGGAAATAGAATGAATAAAATAAGGCAATAAATAATTAGTAGAATAGGGGAACTTAGTAGACATTAATCTATGAAAATTTGATTAATGTCATCAATGATGAGAAGATTAAAGTCAAAATAATATTAAACTTTATTACATTCATTATTGTTAGCAGGCAGAATGAGGAGCACACCAGAAACCCCAAACCTATACACTGAAAATAGGTTCTGCCATTTTCAAGACAAGCATACACTGAGAGCTTATGATCTTAAATAGAAAAGAACTTAATAAAATCAGTGTAGCGTGCAATAGAGAGAAGAAAAAAAATACATAGTTTACAAATGAAGTACCCAAAGTTATTCATCCCCTTGTGGGTAAATGCCCAGCCAAACAGTGTTGGCCCAAATCAGGTCATGGATGGTATGAACAATATTGCCATTTCATGTTACATTCTGACTGAAACATGAATGTTCATACCATTCTCAGATTCTCCTTGCTGGTACAGTTTGCTCTGCATTTATTCTGAACGTGTTGCTGTGGAATCACAACTGAAAATCAGCTTCTAGTTCTTGTCAATAATTATGATCATAAAGTTGTATATAAATTAGGAAGCCTATCTTGCAATATATACACAGTAAATAATGTTACAACAAAGATCTAGGGGAAAAAAAAAAGATCTAGGTGTACTCACTATACTCCTCCCTGAACCAAAGCACCCATAATCCTCCACCATCATCCATTGTATTCCTTTCCCCACCAACTCCCTGTTGTTATCCCTCCTACTACCTCCTCTGGACATCTAAGATTGAGGGTTGGTTTTAAAGTTTGTTTTTTTCTGTATTCCACATATAAGTGACACCAGCCAGTATTTATCTTCTTCCTTCTGGCTTATTCCACTTAACATAATACCTTCCAACTCCATCCACATGCTGCAAATGGTAGGAGTTAATCTTTATTCAGGAAGCATAGTTATGACTGTTGCATTAAACTTTATCAGTCAAATTATTCAGTTCTACTGAATTCAAGTTTTTCTTTTTTTTTCCCCCATCACTTGTAATGTATTCCTCGGTTTTAAAATATTTAGTTTTTAGGGCTTGAGATAGAGGGTTTTCTTTCCTTGTCTTGGTAATTTGCCTTTATGTTACATTTATAAATTGAACAATATAGGGCCTCCCCAGTAGCACAGCATTTGAGTGCTGGGTTGTGAAGCTGCCGGCAGCCTCTGCAGTGCCGTTTGGATCCCTTGCCACTGGCAAGGGTCCCACATGGCGTGCAGACCTTTCCTGCCACCTGCTGCTCCCCTCAGCAGTGTACTTTGTCAGTCTGCCTGCTGTGCTCTTCCCTCGGGCTCTGCTGAATTCTCTCACCCTCCCGTGCTTCTGACTGTACCCAGTGCTTGTATAAATAAATAAAGAAATCTTTAAAAAAAATTGAACAATATAACCTGGACAGTTTACCCAAAACTATTGTGTGCCCTTGTTTCATAGGCCAGGGCTCCTGCACCTGTTTGAATGACCAGACCTCTATTGCAGGTAAGAGTAGGAGCCAGAAGCCAGGGCAGCAGTGTACCAAGATGTTTCTGCTAGTGAGTATAAGAGTTCAAGCCTCTGAAAGTGCTGCAGATGCCTGAGTTGGATGGCAGAGAATATACAATGACTTCTTCCCTAGGCCAATTCCTCAGCAAGAGTCTTAAATAATCTCAGCATCAACCTTTTAGCTGTGTTTCAGCTCTGGTAGGCAGAGTCTATAACCAATAGCTTTGTTAGCCCAGGGATGTAGGCAGGACCAGAATCATGAGAACTTCTGGGTTACAATCATGACAGGCTACTGTGCCAGTCCTGAATGAAAGAGAAGTTCACTTGCCCTTCACAAAAGACTGCATCTCAGGGACTTCTATCAATTGATAGTAGCATCAGGAGAGGGCTATTGTTGGGATGGAATTGACTGGGGTTAGTTCTTTTCATGTTTCAAATACAAGCCTTGCCTTGAGGGACTTGTCTTTATTTTCAGGGTGCAAATGCTTTATAATCTTGTTAATGGGAGTATACATTATATGTGGCTGTTATTTAGGCATTGGCCCTGTTTGGGTGTGAGGCAAGTGTTTTGCAAAACACAGTTGTCACTCTACAAAGAAATCTCTTGCGGAGAGGCACTGGTGAGCCAATTTAGCCTTCTCCACTGGTCTGAGCTACAATTATTCACATCCCAGAGCCACAAACTCAAGTCAACAATCACCGTTGTATGCAGACTCCACACTGGTAGTCACCAAAAGTCTCTACTGTCCTCAAATTGTTTAGGGATGCAGGGTATTTTATACTTTGACTAATTGCCAGCATCATAACTTCTGCCCTTGACAGTTTCAATCTACTGCACCAGTGTTCTAGCAGATCTCTGCTCCTCTATTCCTACATTTCTCTAGAGAAGTAACCCTCCCCATCCTACACACCCACTGTATGTGTCCCCCTATAGCATGCTTACCAGGTCCTAAAGTCCTCAAAAAGTTACACATAATGGATTTGGCAATGTATGTGTAATTCCTGAGTCAAACTTGAACATTTAAAGGAATTAAATTGTTTTTGATAAGTTGGCAATATTAAAACAGGAGGGAGCATAGTGGAATGCTGTGAAGTAAATGATCTTAAGGCAATTAATTCCACATAAGGAGGCAGTGTGTTCTGCAAAAATGAGAAGAGTGGTTGATTATCTTACAAAGGAGATGTAAACATGGAGTTAAATAGTAATATTATACCTTTCTTTAGTCATGTATAATCTAATAATTTTGCAAGAATTATTTTATGTTTTATATCATTGTTAAGTTTTCTGGAAAATCTTTTATAACTTTTTATTTTGCTATTAATTCAACTGACTATATTAGTATAGCTGTTTATCTTATTGATTCTGTCTGTCTCTGTTTGTCTTTCTCTTACTGTGACTTTAATTTGAATTTTCCAAATGATTAAAAATGCTTAGGATATTTACATGTGTTTATCAGCATACATATCTCATCTTTGTAATGTGAGGAACTCTATTACTTATTTATTGGGTATTTTGATGTTCCTGTTATTGAGTTTTTAGATGACTTTATATATTCTTAATTCATTTGTAAGATATGAGACTTGACAATATTTACTCTCTGTGCTTTTTTTATTCTTTTATCAAAGTCTTTGGAGGAGTAGATTTTATTTTAATTCTAATGACACAGTGTGTTTTAAGTCTAGTATCTAATAAATCTTTGACTAACCCAAGGACATAAAGACTTTCCCCGATATCTTCTTCTAAAAGATTTAACACTAGTCCAGAAACCTCTTGTGAATTTTTTATCATGAATTTTCTCATATTACTAAAGGATAAAGGCAAATTTTCTCCAATATACAAACTGACACATGTTCCAAAAGTGAAATTTATTTCAAATGGTCATCTATTATGACTTAAAGAATTTAATATATAAAAAGCCTTTAGAATAATACCTAAATCATTATTGGCACAAAGTAGCATGCTATGTATTCAAAGGTGTAAATATATCCAAATTACTTTCATAAAAGTGTGATACATCATAAGTATATAAAAAATTATGGAGATTGTAAACACATATCAGTGTATAATACTCATAAAAGTTTTAATATTATCTTGTCACATTTGTAAATTCACTATCTCTTTGAAGATAATGACATTTATGAATCTTTTAACAAGTAAAATGTGTATAGCACACATATTATTGGTTGAAAGACAAACAGTAAAATCATTGAAAATCATTAACAAACCTAGAAATTGCTAATTATTTCAAATGGCTGTTTATAATGTTTAATAGTCTCAATCTTTGCATTTCTGTAAGTTAAAATATTTCCTTTTTATTTTCCACTTTGTTTTATTTAATGGCTGATTTTCCTCACCACAAAAATGCACTTATAAAGATTCATAACCTGAGTCTTCAATTGATGAATAATTATAAAATTAAAACAATAATAAAATTATTTTATCCTAGAGAATGTGTGATTGCTTTATTTGATTTTTATTTCAAAATTGTTAGTGTTTTATTATATATTTGCTATACTCACATCAGAATAAATAATATCAAAAATAAGAAAAGTACTTAATCATTTAAATTCTTGAAATGGGGCCTCCCCTGGTGGCGCAGCAGTTGAGCGCTGGTCTGCGAGGCTGCCCTCAGGTTCTGCAGCACCGGTTTGATCCTTGGCCACCAGCGAGGGGCCCACATGGCGTGATAGACCTCTCCTGCCATGCCCGCTGCTCCCCTCAGCAGTGTATTTTGTCAGTCTGCCTGTTCTGTTCTCAGCTCTGGCTCTGGTGAATTCTCTCACCCTCCAGAGCTTCTAACTGTACCCAGTGATTGTATAAATAAATAAATAAATCTTTAAAAAAAAATTCTTGAAATGATTTTCAAAAGGAACTGTTTTAACAAGACAAAAAATAAGTAAAGAAACTAAAGCTCTAAATGAGGACCTAGAGCATTTGGGTTTAACAGACATCTATAGAATACTAAACTCCAAAAAAATGGAGTACACATTTTTCTAAAGCGCACACGGATCATTCTCCAGGATCGATCACATACTGGGGAACAAGACAAACATCAACAGATACACCAAGACTGAAATCATACCAACCATCTTTTCTGACCATGAAGGCATCAAGCTAGAAATAAACCATAAAAAGAAGGCAAGGAACTTTCCTACCTCATGGAGATTAAAATCCACACTACTGGAAGACCACTGGACTAATGGGGAGATCAAAGAAGAAATTAAAAAATTCTTTGAATTGAATGACAAGGAGGACACCAATATCCTAAATGTATGGGATGCAGCAAAAGCAGTAATAAGAGGAAAATATATAGCAATAGAAGCTCACTTCAAGAAACAAGAAAGAACTCAAAGAAACAACCTAATCTCGAAGCTCAAAGATCTAGAAAAAGAACAACAAAAAAACCCCAAAACCAGTAGAAGAAAAGAAATAATAAAAACCAAAGCAGAAATAAATGAAATTGAAACTAAAAAACAATCCAAAAGATCAATGAAACCAAGAGCTGGTTCTTTGAAAAAAATCAATAAAATAGACAAACTCCTAACCAGGCTCACAAACGAAAAAAGGGAGAAAGCACAAATAAACAGGATCATAAATGAAAGAGGAGAAATCACAACAGACAGAGCAGAAATCAAAAGAATAATCAGTAACTACTATGAACAGTTATATGGAAACAAGTTCAACAATCTAGAGGAGATGGACAAATTCCTACAACTCTACAATCACCCAAAGCTAGATAAAGAAGAAATAGAACACCTAAACAGACCAATTACAAGCAGCAAAATTGAAATGGTAATCAAAAACCTCCCAAAAAACAAAAGCCCAGGACCTGACGGATTTTCAAATGAATTCTACCAAACATTCAGAGAGGAATTAGTGCCTATCCTTCACAAACTCTTCCAAAAAATTGAGAAGGAAGGGACAATACCAAACACGTTCTATGAAGCCAACATTACACTAATACCAAAACCGAACAAGGACAAGCCAAAAAAGGAAAACTACAGGCCAATCTCCCTAATGAACACTGATGCAAAAATCCTCAACAAAATTTTAGCTATCAGAATCCAACAATGTATCCATAAGATAATTCACCACGACCAAGTAGGATTCATTCCAGGGACACAAGGATGGTTTAACATCCGAAAATCAATCAACGTTATCCAACACATCAACAAAAAGAAATATAAAAACCATATGACATTTTCAATAGATGCTGAGAAAGCTTTTGACAAAGTGAAACACCCATTCATGATAAAAGCCCTTGAAATTCTTGGGATACAAGGAACATACCTCAACATCATAAAGGCCATCTATGACAAGCCAACAGCCAGTATCATTTTCAATGGTGAAAAGCTGAAAGCAATTCCATTAAGATCTGGAACAAGACAAGGATGTCCACTCTCACCACTGCTTTTCAATATAATACTGGAAGTCCTAGCCAGAGCAACAAGACAAGAGAAAGACATACAAGGAATCCAAATAGGAAAAGAAGAAGTCAAACTATCACTATTTGCAGATGATATGATAATATACATAGAGAACCCCAAAAACTCCACAAAAAAAACGAATTCAACTCATCAATCAGTTCAGTAAAGTGGCAGGATACAAAGTCAACACACAAAAGTCAGTAGCCTTCCTATACACAAACAATAAATCTGAAGAAGAAGAAATCAAAAAAAAACATCCCTTTTATTATTGAAACAAAAAAAAAATCAAATATTTGGGAATAAATCTACCAAAGAGGTAAAGGACCTATACAAAGAAAACTATAAAACACTGTTAAAAGAAATAGAAGAAGACACAAAGAAATGGAAAGACATCCTCTGCTCATGGATTGGAAGAATAAACATTATTAAAATGGCCATCCTACCAAAAGGAATATACAGATTCAATGCTATTCCAATCAAAATTTCAATGTCATTCTTCAAAGAAATAGAACAATTATTGATGAAATTCCTATGGAATCACAAAAAACCCTGAATAACCAAAGCTCTCCTGAAAAAAAAAAAAAGAAGGGAATGGAGGCATCACACTCCCAGACTTCAAACTATACTACAAAGCCATAATCATCAAAACTGCATGGTATTGGAACAAGAACAGACACACAGACCAATGGAATCGAATAGAAAATCCAGAAATAAACCCACAGATTTATGGTCAACTAATCTTTGACAAAGGAGCAAAGACTATGCATTGGAGCAAAGAAAGTTTGTTCAATAAATGGTGCTGGGAAAACTGGGTCGTTACATGCAAAAGAATGAAGCTTGACCACTACCTCACACCATACACAAAAATCAACTCAAAATGGATTAAAGAACTAGACATAAGACCTGAAACGATAAAATATATAGAAGGAAATATAGGTGAAACACTACGTGATTTGCACATCAAAGACATCTTTACAGACACATCACCCAAAGCAGTGATAGTGAAGGCAAAGATAAACAGCTGGCACTACATCAAATTAAAGAGCTTCTGCACAGCAAAAGAGACAATAACAAAAACAAAGAGAAACCCACCAACTGGGAGAACATTTTTGCACACAACACTAATGATAAAGGACTGATCACAAAAATCTGCAAAGAGCTGATGAGACTCAACAACAACAAAGAAAATAACCCAGTCAAAAAATGGGCAGAAGAGCTAAAAAGAAACTTCTCTGAAGAGGAAATACAAATAGCCAACAGGCATATGAAAAAATGTTCAACATCACTTCTAATCAGGGAAATGCAAATCAAAACTACCATGAGATACCATCTTACACCAGTGAGATTTGCACATATTAAAAAAAACTAGCAACAACAAATGTTGGCGAGGGTGTGGAGAAAAAGGAACTCTTCTGCACTGTTGGTGGGAGTGCAAACTGGTCCAACCACTATGGAGAGCTGTGTGGAGATTTCTGGACCTACTAAACATAGAGCTTCCATATGATCCAGCAATTCCACTCCTAGGTATTTACCCAAAGGACACAGAAACATCAATTCCAAAGAACACCTGCACCCCTATGTTTATAGCAGCACTATTTACAATAGCTAAGCTTTGGAAACAGCCCGAATGCCCAAAAATAGATGACTGGATCAAGAAGATGTGGTACATATATACCATGGAATATTACTCAGCATTCAAAAAAGATAAACACATGCAATTTGCAGCAACATGGATTGCGCTGGAAGGGATCATGCTCAGCGAAATAAGCCAAAAAGAAAAAGAAAAATACCGGATGGTCTCACTCATAGCAGGAATCTAGAAAACTTAAATAAGGGACCAGGAAAATGAATAACTATAAGAAAGTGAAAATCAAAATCAACAAAAAACTATGAAACAGACACTTTTTGGGGGGTGGGGGGCGGGAGGGGAGGGATTGGGGTCAGAATGGGGGGTTGCAATTGTATGGGGAATATAAAAATAAAATTTATTATTTAAAAAAAATAAAATAAAATAAAAATTATAAGCAAAAAAAAAAAAGTAACTGTTTTAATTAGATCTTTTAAACTATTCAGAAGCCAAATGTGCTTTCTCTAAGTTATATGGCTGCAATTTCAAAGAAAAAATGCATATTATGATGTATTCTATGATAGGTGTGGATGAAAAATCCATACCACTGATACAAATTTGGAATACATATTTGTTTATTATATTTAGATTTTCTATTATAGATTATAGTTTATCATATAAAGTTTACCATTCAAATGATTTACTTATTAAGAATTCTCATGTGAATAATGAATATCCAAACCCAAGAATCACATATTTAATAATTATGAGCCAGTAGTGTGCAGTTATGAACACTTCATGATTAAGATGTACAAACAAAAGAAAGAAAAAAAACTAATTTTTGTAACTTGTCTGTAGAAAACTGTGTTTTAGGCAAGGATTTTTTAATGTGTCTTCTTTAACAAAAGAAAATGTGGTATATTATTTTTAATCCTGGATTAGGATAAAAACAAGTTAGTGGGACTTTAGAAAAATTTATGAGATGTTGAGCAATTTTCTTTGGATTTGTAAGACTTCCCTTATCTTTAAAATATATTCATGATAGTTATTATAGCATTTTACACACTATAGAGTACATACTGTATATACTCACATTTATAGAAACATGTAAAGAGAACAAATGAATTATTAATCAATATGTTAAATATCCTATCTCATTAAATATCCTGTATGAGTGTTATTTAGATTTTTTGGTAGCTTTTTAAAACTATTTTTACCATGAATATTTTGGTATTGGGACTAGTTCAATGTTATAATTTTTGAAGAATTATACAAATCTTTCATAAATGGTTTATGTTTTCATAAATTAAAAAATTAGGAACAAAAAATTTTGGAGCTATGTAAGGAAGGAAATTAATAAACTTACAAAAGAAAATGGCATGTATATTTTATATTTAATGAAAAGTTGAAGCAACTAAATTGCATTTTTACAATCTTCATATGCTCACTCCCTTAACTAACCTTTTCTCTAACTCTGGTGTTAGCTGACTTTAGATTTATGTACCTTTTGATGTGCTTACCCTATACCAAATGTTCACTGACAAACTATTTACAAATGTTAATGTTCCAATTTAGATCAGATGATTTTTTTTTTTTTTTTTTTTTGTGGGAACCTCGCTGGCGGCAGGGGGAACAAACTGGTGCTGCAGAGGCTGCGGGCAGCCTCACAGCCCAGCACTCAGCCTCTGCACCACCAGCAGAGGCCCCAGATGATGTTTTAATTTAAGTCAGATTTATTTTTCATTTATTTTCTCCTGTGTCTCTACAGTCTTACTTCAGGGACCAGATTAAATGTTTATGTTAAAAAAAAAAAATAGATTACAAACTGAGATATTGATTAAACTAGTGAAGTGTTACGTTGAAAGACATCTACTATAATTAGTTACATCACTTTAATTTAATTCACTCAATATTTTCCTATCTACATTTTTATGCCTATTTACCAAGGACACAAATTTAAGTAAAAATCATAAAAAAGCTTTATATAACTACTCATAAAAGAAACTTGAAATCCAGAATTAACTGAGTTTAATACTTGATTTCTACCCAAACCCTTGGCAAAATCTGATGAAGGGACAAGGTCTGATTTTGTTGTAAAAGAGGGGAGACTACATAGCCTTTAGTGATTTACTTTTTAAGAGATTAATCCAATTAGCTGCAGTCTCTTTTTGCTGGTATGTCTATCTCTAAATGCCTTAACATCAAGTCAACAAAAACTTTTGAGCCTCCCTGGTAGCACAAGGGGTTAAGCAATCCGCAGCCTCTGCAGCATAAGTTCAATCCCTGGCCGGCCAGGGAGAAACCCACATGGCGCAGCAGACCTCACCTGACTTGCCCGCTGCTCCCCTCAGCAGTGTATTTCTGTCAGTCCACATGTTCTGTTCCCTACTCTGTCTCTGGTGAATCCTCTCACAGCCCACCCCCCCCCCCGCATCTCTGGCCTGTACCCCAGCTCTTGTATGCATAAATAAATAAATCTTAAAAAATAAATAAATAAACATTAATGCCAAGTCTTTAAAAAAAAAAAAAAAACTTTGGGGAGAAATTAAGAAGGACTACTTTCCCTGGAATCTTATTTCATTGTTACTTCCATCATTCTGAAATACAAATAAAATCATGATTTTTATAATTTAACAGATATTACTATATGGCAACCGGATCACTGACTTGCTTCTGACTACCATATCCTTTCTCTAGACATAAAGTCCAATTACATTTAATGTGCATTTGTGATTAAATCTTTCATTCTTTTCCCATTTGGCATTCTCTTCTTTTAACTGTAACCTCATCTCAAATATTCTTCTCTCTATTTAATATAAAGGTAGATAGGAATAGAAGGAGTCTAACTCAATGTAATAAAGGCTATAAATCACAAACCAATAGCCAATAAAACATTCAAAGATGAAAAAAATTAAAGTTTTCCCATAAGATGTGGCAAAAGACATTGCAAAAGACAAGGATAGTCAATGACACTGATTGTATTTAACTTAGCATTAGAGGTTTTGGTCAGAATTATAAAACATAAGAAATACAGAGAATCCAAATTTAAAAAGAAATGAAGTTCTCACTATTTGCAGATGATATGATGTTATATTATAGAAAATATAATAGAAGACACTAAAGACTATATCAAAAATTTATTAGAAACAAAAATGAACACAACAAAGTGCCAGGTTACAAAATCAATATAAGCAACAACAAGGAACAAAAGAAATTAAGAAAATAATGTCATTTGTAATTGATGCAAAAAGAATAAATCTCAACATCAACATAACAGCTAAAAGACTTAAGCAATGAGAACTACAAGAAGTTATAGCAGAAAAATGCAACCAAACCACTCTCTCACACCATGCACAAAAATTAAATCAAAATGAATTAAAGACTTGGATGTAAAACTGGAAAAAAAAGCTATGGAAACAACCCAAATGCCCAAAAATAGATGACTGGATTAAGAAGATGAGGTACATATACACAATGGAATATTACTCAGCAATCAAAAAAGATAAACTCATGCCATTTGCAGCAACATGGATGGAGCTCAAGGGATCATGCTCAGCAAAATTAGCCAGAAATAAAAAAGAAAAATACCTGATGGTCTCACTCATAGCAGGAATCTAGAAAACCTAAATAAGGGACCAGGAAAAAGAGTAACTATAATAAAGTAAAAATCACAATCAACAAGCAACTGTAAACCAGAGACACACTACAGGGTGGAGAGTAGGAAGTAGGATCAAAACAAGGGGGAGTGGGTGGGAATTGTATGGGAACTAAAACCAAGATGAAAATGCACACATTGTGCAAAAATGAAAAATGATGTAAAAATATATATAAAATTAAAAAAAAAACACAAGAACAAGTTATAGGAAAGTCAGGTTAATGATAATATTAAAGTCTAACTGACATTTGTTGAACAACAACAAAAAAAAACACTTCATGGCATTGACTTTAGGCATGTCTTTGGGGAATCAACTCTAACAGCAAGGATAACAAAAGCAAAAATAAAATAAATGAATGGGACTACAGCGAGCTAAAAAGCTCCTATACAGAGAAAGAAGCTATCATTAAAAAAAAAAATGAAGCCTATTGAATAGGAGAAACTATTTGCACATCATAAATCTAACAAGGGGTTGATATTTAAGATCTTCAAATTCACACACAATTCAACATAAAAGAAAATAAAGAACTCAATCAAAAAATGAGGAAAAAGCTAAATAGACTCTTCTCCTAAGAAGACAATTCCAACAGATACATGAAAAAATATCCACCACTATCAATTATCAGGGAAATGTAAATTAAAACCACAATGAGATATCAATTTGCTCCAGTGAGAATGACCTATATCAAAAAGATTAGAAACAACAAATATTGCCAAGAGTGTGGAGAAAATGGAACCCTCATACACTTTTGTTGGGAATGTAGACTGGCTTAGCCCCTGTGGAAAATAGTATGGAAGGTAGTAAAATATTAAATATACATCTACCATACGTTCTTGCAATTCTATTCATGCATATCTACCCAGAGAATATAAAATCACTAATTCAAAGGGAAACAAGCATTTCTGCATTCATTGCAGCACTATATTAGCTAAGTTATGGAAACAATGCCCACTGACAGAGCAGTGGATTAGGAAAATGTGATATATTTACACATAAGGATGAACTCCTGTCATTTGTGAAACATGCATGGAATTGGAGAGGATAATGCTAAGTGAAATGAGTGAGAAGAAAGACAAAGAGAAACACAGTATGATCTCATTTATATGTGGAATATAGACAAAGATAATTCTAATATTTGATAAAAACCAAACCAATAATAAACTCTTAACATCACCACAAAATTGAGGCAACCAGAGTGGGAGGGTGCAGAGTGGCAGTAGGGGAGAGAAAAGAACCCATTGAATATGTTGGAGAATTTTTGAGGCACTGGTTTTGAGCAAGATGTGAGAGTACATATTTGTAGAGGTTTGAATCTATGACCCCTGGTGCACATACAAAGATGTAAACCTATTTTACCTTAATATTCAAAATTTGGGGAAAAAAACATAAAAATAAGTAAAAGTGAAAGAAATGTTAAAGAATATCAATGAAATTTAATTCTATTGCTATTAATACAAGCAACAAACCATAATAGCATGGACAGTATCTTTGACCTGATCCCCATTAAATATCTAAGATAGATTCAGAGCAAATTACAGTTTTTCTAGAGATCTTAAAATATGATTTAAGGACAATGATTTGAAATGGTGGCGATTACTAATAAATCACTTAGATTTGTTTATTAACTATAATAACAGAGAAGTGATAGATCAAATAATTGATCGGTTAGATAGAAAAAGATGGTTCTTTCCCTATGATATCTGTAATTGTAATTTAATTTAATTTATTAGAAATGTTATTTTTAGAAAAAGGTCTATAGACTTCACAAAAATGACAAAAGAGACTATGGCAAAAATATTTAAGCATGCTGAAAAATATGTCTTGAGAAAGAATACGAAAAATATTTTATAAAGAAAATAATTTTCTTCCTTTATACTTAAAATTAAATTTTGTTATGAAATACAAAAATTATATTTTACTACATGCAACTAATTTTATTTATTTATTTATTTTTAAAGATTTATTTATGCATATAAGAACTGGGGCGTCAGCCAGAGGTGCGGGGTGGTGAGAGAACTCACCAGAGAGAGTAGGGAGCAGAACAGGCAGATCTACTGAAATACACTGCTAAGGGGAACAGAGGGCTAGTCAGGAGAGGTCTGCTGCACCATGTGGGTTTCTCCCTGACTGGCCCGGGATAGAACTCATGCTGCAGTGGCTGGCGATAGCTTGATGGTGCTCTCTTTAACCCCTGTACCACCTGGGAGGCCCTACGTGCAACTAATTTTAGAAAACTTAAAATTGACTATAGCATGCAATATTTGGTGCTTTGAAAACATAAAATTTAGGCAATAGCTTTGATTTTTAGAGAAATTTATGATTGTACATTTGAAACGACAAATTTAATCAGGGAAATTCCCATAATATTTCATGCATGAATTTATTTATGTTTGCCTAATTTTGAAGAATATTACCCAATAGTGAAATACTTTCTCTTAAACTATATTACTTTTAAAAATAGAAAGGAATTATAATAACTACGTGAGGCAGCTTACTTTTTTCCTCTCTCTTTAAAGCGATATACAAATGTTGTTCAAACATTATTTAGATCATATGGCCTTAATTCAAGAAAATATTTACTTGCTCTAAAGCTTAATAATATAAAATTATTTTCAGTTAAATTGTGAACTGAAATTTAATTTATTTAATAATAGCATAAGAATGAATCTATTTCCTGAATCCATTTTTTCAAATTAAATCATAAACATGCAATTCTAAAAACTTGCATAAAATAGCATTATTTACTTGCAATGTTGAAATATTGCTTATTCTTTATCTGTTTAATAAAAATATAAATCCATTTCATTCAATCATGAATTATAACTTGAAAATGACACATTGGATCGCACATAATTTAATCAGACCACAATGTATTCAAATTAAATCACAAGTGTAATTTTAAAATGATAAAAACTTACTTTAGAAAGCAATTTTCTTTCCACTTTAAGATATAAAGAAAGAAGACAAGAAATAGAGAGAGAAAAGAAGGACGGAGGGAAAGATGAGAGAAATGGAGACTAAGCAACAGCAAAAACAGGAGAGGAAGAGAAAACATATAAGTTCTTTCTTATTTACAGTTATTGTAACTTTATCAACTAATATTCTGCTGTTTAAAATCTTGTCTCTGTCAGTGTCCTTTACTGTAAGACATACTTTATTGCAGAACAGAACTTTTTTCTAGAATTAATTTTCATTTATTAGTGGGCTAATAAGGAACTTATTAGCATTTTTGTGTTCCTTGGAGGTATTCTTAAGAACTAAGACATAATGGGGTTGACATATGCCTTAAAATGATGATAAAAACTTTATTAAGTCAGAAAAGTCAAGAAATAAGATTCATGTGTAGACAATATTTCCCAAGGATATTGGAATTCCAGTGCACACTGTGCTTATATGTAAAGCCAAAGGCTGAATTGTTGCATGTGAAGTACCTTTTTTTCTATTATAATATCTTATCTACAAATTGGATATGGTCATGTGTCACATAAATTTTTGAATAAGAAGGTAAAATGTCAATTTTATCAAAGTTCCATCTGAATATTATGCAGAAAAAATTTAAGCAGAAGCCTCTGGGGGTTCTGCTTCCCCTAATAGAGATATGGATAAATTATAACCTTGCTTGCTGCATAACCCATAAGTTATGCAGTAGTCACTTCTGTAACAGAAGCAACAGAATAGAAATGAGATTTCACAACTTGAGCAATTTTTTTAGTGTATCAAGATTATCATTTTATGGTGTGAAACTAGTGAAAAATTTACAATCAAATCACCTTGTTAATCATTGAAAGTTAAAAATAAAAATAAAAATTATCCCCAATCTCTTCACATATAAGGTTCCCATAAAAATATTTATAACAACCCCTTCACCAATACACCTTACAAACACATGTAAGTACATTGTCATTGCCTTCTGGCCATAATGGGGGTTGAGAAGAGGGTCAGAATGAAGATAATGTGAGTCTTTCTGATCTATTTCAGGCAGAATTAAGAATATAAAGGTTAGAGTTACAGAAGATTTCAGATGTATGAGAAGAAAGTCAGAAGCTGACAGAGTCCCTTGGTAGCAATGTTGAGGTTAAATACTTTGTACAAATTCTCTTATCCTTTATCTCCTTGTCATGTAGCATATACGTGTGTGTGTATAAACACTATATATGTGCTATATATATATATGCTATATATACATGATATATATACAACTATTATCTGATTTTACCATTTCTTAGTGGATTAGATTTCTAACACACACTTTAAGGATTCACTTATTGCTCCAGCATACAGTAGATCTTCACATCAATTGTCATGTAAATCAAGTGAATTCCATAATCATACAATTTATAATCCCTAACACAATAAAAATAATATTCATTCTAATCACACTATATAAATCCAAATTATAAAAAAAATTATAATAAATACAAATATTTAACATAACTCTAAGTGCCACATTAAGCGTTAGAAGTACCCATTACTACAATGGCAGCAGTTACTTATAAATAAAAACATTTCTAGTTCATATAAATTGGTATTTATCCCCTTGAAATATAATTTTAAACTCATCTTCATTATAAAATTTGTTAATGATTATATGTTATAATCACTAGAAATTTAGGTACCTAGGAGCAATATTCATTTTTAAGTATTTTTTAGTGAAAAATAATGTTATATATGTATGTATGCATTATATATGATTATATATAATTTGTTTAATATTTTCAAAATATAAAAACAATTACAAATTGGCCAATTCAATGCATGTCATTTAATCAAATTTTCAGTTATTGGCCAGTAGTTACAGATGAATACTATTCTTCATTTTGCTCTTAGCCATTTTAATCAACCTGTGGGTATGTTGGGATCAATCATTTGCTAGCAGTTGTGTTCATTCTTCTTAGTCCTGCCATTCATCCCATGGCAGCAAGAGCACACTGTGTAATTGAATTTGGTTGAAATCTAATGCAAGGGCAAACTGTGATTTAGTAGCTATAATCAGTTTGATTCAAAAATTTGAGCATAGTTGTTTGTTTGTTTGTTTGAGCAGTAAGAGTAGGATGCTTTATTTTGAATGGTAACATAAGTGAGTTCATGCTTTAGGACAAAAGTGTTCATGGATATTCACTTAAAAACAGAAAGGAATGTACCAAGTATAATATAATGTTTACAGAAAATAAGTGAACAAAGCTTTAGGCTATGAATATTTTTAGGTTACATAACTAAGAGGATAATTTAAAATTTTCCATAAGTATTGTCGTTTGTTTAGAAAAAGGTCTGTGATGAAATGTTTCGGTTACAGAGTTTTGAAGAATATGACAATTATAAGTTTACAGCTATATCCAATTTATATAGTTGCTTTCTGTGGTTGTCTTTTCCTATTTTTAAAAGTTAATTATGAATTATTTGTTTTTGTATTTGTAGAAAATGCAAAGCTTTCTCCAATACCTTTTTAGCGAGAACTGGAGAACTTTGAGTATATATACTCCATATTTTATTCAATATTGTTTGATCATACTTTCTGGATGACATTTATTTTTCACCCTAATTTTTTTAATGTCATTTCTTTTATCATTATAATTTTCCATTAAATATGTAGTTACATATGTTGATTTTAAAATAATAAAGACTGCATTCACAGAAAATAGATACTCTGAAAATAATTTTTGTCTTATGGGCTAGTTTCTGTAAAATGTGCTTAACTTTTACCTGGTTCCTTCTTCCCCCACTTAAATTTTATAAAATGAAATAACCCTAAAATTTATTAAATTTTCTTGAAGAATAGCCATTAAGATTTTTTTATTCATCTTTTTGTCCTTTATTGTGAAAAACAAAACAGTTGGCTTATGAAAGTCTAAAAATTATCAAATCAATCAACAGTATTTAGTGTACATATATTGATACTTCCTTAATCTGTGAAGAGACAAAGTTTAAGTGTCTCTCTCATATCCAATAATCTATGATACTGTAAGTATATAACTATGTAAAGTAACTCAATTACTGCTCAGGAATTTCCCTTACCCAACATTTTATGTTTGTTTTTTTTTGAAATTTAGTGATACAGTCAATTGCCTAAGTCATCTTTATCCATTTCAACTCGCATTTTATTCTAGTCATTCAGTTTTCTGTAGAGTGTGAGTAAACACTAAAATGTAAGCCTGAAACCATGAAAAACATAAATGAAAGCATTGGCAAAACAACAACAGCAACAACAACCAAAACTCATGACATTTGTTTCAGTGTTGTATTTGGGGACTCAATTCCTATGGCAAGTTCTCCAACACAAAAGTTTTATCTTAATCCTAACTTTTAAACATTTGAACAGTATTTAATAAATAGTTTGGAGAAAAAGAAAGAGGAAAGCATTATGATAAAAGGCAAATAACCCAGGGACCTCCCTGGTGGCGCAAGGGGTTAAGCACCGCACTATGAAGCAAATCACAGCTTCTGCAGCAAGAGTTTGATCCCCAGCCAGCCAGAGAGCAATACACATGGTGCAGCAGACCTCTCCTGACTCACCCTCTGCTCCCCCTCAGCAGTGTGTTTCAGTCAGTCTGCCTGTTCTGTTCCCCTCTCTGTCTCTGGTGAATCCTCTCACTCCCTGCCCCCATCTCTGGCCTGTACCCCAGCTCTTGTATGCATAAATAAATAAATCTTAAAAAAAAAAGGCCAATAACCACTGGCATTTTTACCAAAGTACTAAACTGAAAGAAAATAATAGAAAATATGAATTTGTTGATTTTTGGTCATGTTTCTGGTACTGATATGCCAAAAGTTGTTCTTCAAAAAATGATCATTTTTTAAAAGAAGAAATGAAGATCTTAAAAAATGTAAAGAACTCTTTGAAAGTAACCCTCTTTGAGCTCAACCTATGTCATCAGTGTACTGTACATTTATATTACTTACAAACTCATATTCATTACACATATATTTATATTGTACAATGTACATTAAACAGTGATACTGATACCGGAATTGTCAGGTCTAGTCTCTCAGCCAGGAACCGATCCCAGGCTGCAGGGCAGCGCTGAGCCCCAGCCACTAGACCCCCACGGGTTGGTGTCTCACGAAGCAGCAGCAGGAACTTCGCAGACGCTCAGGCAAGCAAGCGAGAAAAGGCAGTTTGTTTAGAAAAAGAAAAAGTTTATTGAGGAGAAAAAGAGCAGAAATAAAGTGGGACTCCCAGGCCAGGGAACCAGGCCTGGGAGGGGCAAGGAAGCCCAAAGTGGAGTCGTATCTCAGGGAATATATACTTTCTTTCCCTGATTATTCTAAAGCTCCACCAGTCTCTTTGTGATTGGTCAGTTCTCGGCTGTCTCACTTAATTTGCTAGTGAGTGGGAGATCTTCACATTCCTTATCTAACAGGTTTGTCTTTCCCCATTTGTTACACCTTTATCTTTATGGCCTTGTCTTCCAGGAGAGCATCTCCACACCTTATCTTTGTCACCTGAAAAAAACCAGGACCATCCTGGAATGTTTGTTTTTCCCATTTTGTTATCAATGGTCCTGGGATGTTTGTTTTTCCCAGTGGAATTGGTTACATTCCCTTGGTTGTCCTTATCTCTGAAGCCTCCTTTAATTCTTCAGAGGTCCCCTCCTGCACTGTCCCTAAAACTGCCTAATAACCCTAGCTTGCCCAGTGTCTCAATATAATTGACTTATGGATATACATCATAATCACAGAAAATTGAACAAATTTTGTTTTGATACAATTTATTTTTTGGTATTTTCCTTAAAAATAATAATCCAGGGCCTTCCCTGGTGGTGCAGGCAGTTGAGCACAGCACTGTGAAGCTGTCCGCAGCCTCTGCAGCCCTGGTTATTTCCCAGCCGGCCGGTGAGGGTCCCACATGGTGCAGCAGACCTCTCCTGTCTCACCCGCTGCTCCCCTCAGCAGTGTATTTTGTCAGTCTTCCTGTTCTGTTCCCCACTGTCTCTGGTGAATCCTCTCACCCTCCCGTGCATCTGGCCTGTACCCCAGTTCTTGTATCAATAAATAAATAAATCTTAAAATAAAATAAATTATTAATCCATGAATTAAAAAAAAATCTGTACTGTTTATTATCTCCATATGTCAGGGATGATTAGCATTCATTTCTCCCCAAATAGTTGACATTTATTGTGGGCCTGCTAATCGTAAGCAGCCTGTTCAGCCACCATTTTGTTACCTGCAATTCTGCATTCCTAAACTGGGTCAGAACTGCCCAATCAATTAGAGCCAAACCTTACAAGATGCCTTATCACAACAACCAAGAGCTTAAAGCTTGATCACTCTGGGAAGACTATGCATCAGGAGGTATGACCAGAAATGCCTGGGGGGAGGGGGGAGCCGATGACCTATGCATAAGTGTACTCGCCTGGAAAGCTGAGAACTGATCTATGACAAGGGACCCCAGAGGTGGATCAGTGGAAAGCTTTGTTGATAAGATTGAAACTGTGACTAGGGATCTAGAGCTTGAGCTCAATTATAATACCCAGTCATCAAGCAGATGAGAAGTGCCTAGAGGGCAGACTCACAACCCCTGACACTATAGATGACAGAGCACATTTTCTAGTTTCACCCCTCCCTTTTCTTTGTCCTCCTTCCTCTCACAACTGATGCTTTATAATTATTCTATCAATAAAAAGGCCAGGATCATGCTCTTCTGCAACATCCTGCATTATGTAGCCTGCTCCATGACTCCCATTTCTTTATCAGTGTGGTATTGCCAAACTATAGGGGAAGGATGGGACTGAGCAGGTTTTCAATGATTCCATGCATATGGTGAAGGAGGAGAGTCCTCGGAGCCCTTAGTGGCTTTTTCAGGCTTTTGTTCAGTTTATCAGGTATGTGGTAGGCAGGGGTGCCGGGGGCCAGGAGGCTGGCAGGTCTCCTAAGCCCCAGTGAATCGTCACTCTTTCTGGACTCTCTGGAGGTCTCTTGTGGCCTCTCATTCTCTCACGTCTGCTTGTGCTTCTCTGTTCTTTCACTCTTATAAGCCCTGTCTCAGCCCAGGTGTACCCACCTACATATGCCCACAGCCTACTCCAGGTGTACGTCATCAGGCATGCATTTAGGACCACAGGGATCCATCATCAGTTCTAAAGGTTAGAGGGCAGAAAAGCCTGACATCATTTACCTTACCCTACACCATTGTAGCAATTTATGACACAATTTTACTTTTTATTAAAGTAATTGCTATCATTTCTAGTTGTTTGGGAGGGAATTTTCTCCATATTTTTCTCAATTAAAATTTAAGGAAGTGAAATATATAAGAAAGTTAAAATAAATAATACAAAGTAAATAAGTAATAACATTACATGCATGAAATTTTGACGTGATGTAGGAAATTTCTTCAGGTCATTTGTTGTTGTTTTTTTTTTTTAAAGATTTATTTATTTATTTATACAAGCACTGGATACAGTCAGAAGCGCAGGAGGGCGAGAGAATTCACCAGAGCCAGAGCGGGGAACAGAACAGACAGACTGACGCAACACACTGCTGAGGGGAGCAGCGGGTGCAGCAGGAGAGGTCTGTCGCGCCATGTGGGACCCTCACAGGTGGCTGGGGATCGAACCGGAACTGCAGAGTCTGGGGGCAGCTTCGCAGCCCAGCACTCAGCTGCTGCGCCACCAGGAGCGGCCCCTTCAGGTCATTTTGAAGTGGATTTTTTTCAGAAGAGTGATCCTTAATTTTGAGTTGATTCTCATGTTTTTTGGTATGAAAATGATTGAAATCAGAAGATCATTGCTCAATCAAATTTAACCTTCCATTTTTTTATACTCATATTGTCCTCAAACTTCCATGATGTTTTCAAAAATATAATTCTTCCCTACACTAGTACTTCAATTTATCAACAGTAATCTCTATTTGGTTAGTGCAGATGCTATGCCTAAAAGGCAGGTTCCAACTGAATAAAAACTTGCTAATAAAGCTGGATTGTTGGAAAAAATCTGAAAAGGAAGAATAAGATTTTTTCCTTAATTGAAATAGTACAATAGACATCTGGACCTCATATGTCTGACAAGTTTGCCCCTTGGTATCAGATACTTTTTTAATTCATTCAGTGCTTCTATTGAACTGGTCTGGCATTTGAGGTATTAAGACATGAATTGACCTCTTTACAATATGGAAAATAAGTTAATGGTCTCTTTTTATTAAGTGTTAAGGTCATAAAGTATTGAATTATTTAGATCATGCATTATAGCATACATCTGCAAATTTAGTATTGGGTAAAATTTGTACAATATTATTATGCTGATTTTTTGAATAATAGTTAAAAAGACTAATTTGAAAATTAAAATTATATTCAATTATTTAAGCTGTCAATCTTTTCATTGGTTGACAGATTCATCATTCTGACAGTAAGTTATTTATTTTAGAAAATGACTAATTTCTTGGATTTCATCAATTCTATTTTTACTATCTTCCCTAAGCAATTTGAGCTTAAGATAGTTAAAATATTTCTGGTAACAATTTCAGATATAGATAGATAGATAGATAGATAGATAGACAGATGACATAGATGAATGGGTGTGGATAGATGATAGGTATCTACATAGAAAAACAAAAAAAAATTAACTTTTGGTCTTGTCAATGAAATCATTTAGATACATTGGCAATATATGAAAGAAACTAAACAGAAGTTGATTTGTCAAATGTTTCAAACTTTTTATACCTTTGATATTTTTATCAACATAATCTATTTTCCTTTGGGTAAAGGAATTTGCTTTACATTCACATATACAAACACACGCAAAGGAGGGGTGAGCTATCTGCAAGACTTAAAAGATTTTTTCACAGTAGTTTGATCACTTAGACCAAAAAATGTGACATATTCTGAAATATTTCATCTCTTTAAAATACTTGAATGCGGGCCTCCCCGGTGGCACAGTGGTTGAGTGGTGAGTTGCGAAGCTGCCTGCAGCCTTTGCATCACTGGTGTGATCCCCAGCCACTGGGCGAGGGTCTCACATGGCGCGCAGAACTCTCCTGCCGCCGGCTGCTCCCCTCAGCAGTGTACTTCGGTTCTTCTGCCTGTTCTGCTCCCTGCTCTGGCTCTAGTGGATTCTCTCACCCTCCCGCGCTTCTGACTATACCAAGTGCTTGTATAAATAAATAAATAAATCTTTTAAAATAAATAAATAAATAAATAAAAATAAAATACCTGAATGCAATTAGGTATATTTTACATTTTTTTTTTTGGAAACAAAAACTGCTGAGATCATTATTTACTGGCTTATAGAATTTGAAGCTTAGATATACATATATTAGCATATGATAAACTCATATATTATGTATTAGAGAATGAGCACATAAATCAAATTATATTATTTAGTAACTTTCTGAAAATAAATTCATAGAAATAAAACCAATCAAAATAGGAGGCAAAGAGAGATAGGCTAAAAGTGAACAATTAAAATGTCTATTTACTGAAAAGGAAGTAGATACATTTAAAAAAGAAATTCGAGAAAAAATAGTGTTTGGTAATTTGACATAGTATTTTTATTTATTTTTTTTAACAGTATTTTTTTAAATTAAGTTATGTATACAAGCACTGGGTACAGTCAGAAGCGCAGGAGGGTGAGAGAATTCACCAGAGCCAGAGCGGGGAGCAGAGCAGGCAGAAGAACCAAAGTACACTGCTGAGGGGAGCAGCGGGCGGCAGGAGGGGTCTGCGCGCCATGTGGGACCCGCCTCTGGTGGCCGGGGATCAGCTGGGGATCGAACCAGCGCTGCCAGAGGCTGCGGGCAGCTTCACAACCCAAAGCTCAACCGCTGCGCCACCGGGAGGCCCCAGTATTTTTATTTTTTTTTAAAAAAGGTTATTTATTCATGGGGTATAGGCCAGAGGTGTGGAGAGGTGAGAGATTTAACCAGAGACAGAGATGAAGTGGGAAGCAGAACAGGCAGATCTACTGCAGATCTACACTGCTGAGGGGAACAGTGAGCAAGACAGGAAAGGTCTGCTGTACCATGTGAGTTGCTCCCTGGCAGAGAATTGAACTGGTGCTGAAGTGGCTGCTGAAAGCTTCATAGTGCTGAGACTTAACCCCTTGAGCCACCAAGGAGGCCGAGACATAGTATTTTTAAACATATATGGTGCATAGAATTATATGGACTTTTTAGGATAAAAATTTAAAAAAAATAATGCCACTTTTGTCATTAAGGAAGTTATAGTAAAGAACAGTTAAAATTAATGTTCAGGTTATTACATATTAACTTCCTGAGCTAAAGAAATATGACAGCTATTTGAGGAAAATTACTAAATTTACTTGAAACCTCAATTGTATCCTGAATCTTGGGAAAAGCAGGATGTTTGTTTCACACTAATGATGAAACAATTTTACGTGCTTCCATGTTGAGAAAAGTTAAAGAGAACTCATGTTTCAGATCCAGCAATGAGCATAATGACTACAATCTAGATTCATTTGCCGACATGCCAGAATTCCGGTGCCCTGACCATGTCATATGTCACTTTTGACCTCTGAGTGGAAAGAAAATTAACTTAAACATAAAAAACATATTATGCTATTTAAGAACTACCCAACAGCATTCTTTTATTATTATGAATATTCAAAATTTTTGTTATAATTACATTGTGCAAATCACCTTGAAATTAGAGTCAAATAACACGTATTCAGTTCATTCATCAACTAAGAATTTGGTAAGCCGAGTTTACCTTTCAGATACTTGTTTCTCTTTCATAATAGAAAGAAAATCCTTACAAAGTAAATTGAGGGGTTAATTGTGAAAAATTAGACAAGTTTGTAACTGGTTACACAGCTTATTTATCATAATTATTAGATACGTTATTTCCAGCTCATACACTGAGAACATTTCTAAAGCAGACATTCATTCTCTCCACTTGAAAACAAAACTATGCATATTTTAATTTAATAACCTTTATTATGAGCTCAGAAATATATATCCTTGATTTGATAAAGACTGAGGATTTCATACAAATAAGGATGTATCAGCAATTTAAAATAATATTGTTTACTTCCAAAGGACTAAAGTATTCAATTATCTATTACTTCTATTCTTTCAAGCTTTCTTTGAAATAATTAATCACTTCCTAGCATTAATGTGGAAATATATTTGTGTGGCATTTTGTATATTATCATTTGAAATTTATTATTCTCTTTATTTAATAATATTAAATGTATAAAATAGTTGGAAAATTAAACAGTAGCATTGTTGAGTAAATAAAATACAAATTTATCTATGCAAATAGTTAGTACCCACACTACCTAAAAATGTATTGCACAGCTTATTTAATGAAAGCTGGTCAATGTAGAAAATGACTATGCTAAGTCACATTTATTTTCAATTATGGGATAACATGCATAATTTTAGGTAATAAACCAGGTTACGAACAATCCTCTAGGAATCATTCTTTCACAAACAATTTAATTTTATTTGACTAGATATATACACATTATGTAGTTACATTTACGTAATATAAATATATACTTCTTGTGTTTACTGATTTTGAAGCATATTCAGTTTCATTTTAATCTGCGCAAATTTAATGTGAAGACTTTGTTTTCATTGTTAGCCTTCTCTCTCTTTTTTTTGGTAACTTAAGTTATCATGATACAATTATTCGAGTGTCTAAAGCTATGAGAAAAGCCTTGCTTCAATACCATCATTAAATGGCATCCAAGATTGATGACACTGTTATAACCAATTCTTTAAATCTGTCATTTTGGGATTCTCAGGATGATTAGGAATTACTCTTCTGTCTCTGTTGTTTGGAAAGTGCAGCTAACCAAAGCATATAGTACATAGCAGAGCTAAAAGAATGACCAGAATGAGAATTCAGACACTGTCAAATAAAGAGTCTTCTTGATTTTGAAAGATTAATTTCTCCCATTTGTTTTATGAACATAGTTTCAGGAATTGTATGTGAAATAGCAAATGGACACTTGGTCAAAAACTCTTTACTTTTATTGGACAACAAATATGGACTCTTTTCTGAAACTCACATGCTAAAACATGTCTGGCTTTTTTTGTTTTATACAAAACTGGTTCTTATTCAGAGTAATGAATAAGAAAATAGACCAAAGAAAATCATTAAGTGGGTATTGGTGGCTAAATCAAATCTAGAAAGGAGTATTTGTAGGACCAGGAATCAAAAAGACAGTGAGAGAGTAAGAGGACAAAGTGGTCTAATGTGAAAAGTAGGTTAGCCCTAAGAAATACCTAGTAGTTGATTCAGTTCATTTGTGAAATTGTGATTTTTGTAAATATTTCTCTCTAAAGGGTCAGAGAACCGATGATCAATGTATCACTATATTACCTAAACATGCTATGGTAAAATAACAGAAAGTTATGAAAACTTCATAATGGGAAAAGTTATTTTTCAGTCATGTACATCATTTATTTCATTTAGCAAAAAATAAATAAATAAATAATCCTGTGAAGTGTAGATGATAGAAATGGAAATAATGAATTCATAGAAATTTGAGTGTAAAAGCACTTGTTAAATATATATTTTCCCAAGGAATTAACAAAACCCTAAAATTATTAAAGTATAGCAAATTTATGAGATAGAAGGTTGATATGAAAGTATTAATAGCATTTCAATATGTTATCAATGAACCATGGCATTTTCAAAATTAAAAATGACACAATTTACATAGTAGGAAAAAAAGGGCTGTACATGGTCTCACATTCATGTAAAATAAGCACAAGCTATACATGAAGAAATCCTTACAATGACTTTATTGACGAATCACTGGAATACAACACTGTATATAATTCAGAAACATAGGATCCTGACTCTTCGGGTATATGACACCACATCACATGAAATAATCTTTAAAAAATGATGATGCAGAGCTTCCCTGGTGGGGCAGGCAGTTGAACACAGCACTGTGAAGCTGTCCTGTGAAGCCTCTGCAGTGCCGGTTCGATCCCGACTGGCCACGGAGATACCCACATGGCACAGCAGACCTCTGCTGACTCGCCCACTGCTCCCCTCAGTGGTGTATTTTGGTCAGTCTGATGTTCTGTTCCCTACTCTGTCTGTTGTGAATCCTCTCACCCTCATGCACATATGACCTGTACCCTGGTTTTTATATGCATGAATAAAATAAATCCTCAAAAATATGATGCAAGAAATCAAAGATCTAAATAAATGGTGAAATATTCCATGTGTGTGGTAGAAGGAATCAATATAATTAAGATATCAATTCTTCCTAGCTTGTTCCATAGATTCAGCACAATTCCAATCAAAATTTTAGCATGTTATTCTTTTATATGGAAAAACAAGACTTAGGACAGACAATACCGCACTCAAAAAAAAAAAAAAATGGAAAATTGACACTAATTTCAAAATTCACTACCAATCTGCAATGATCAAGACAGTGTGGTATTGTCAAAAAGACAAATAAATCAGTGAAACAAAAGATAAAGTCCAATTATAGATCCACTAATACACAGCCAACTTTATCTTTGATAAAGGAGAAAAGGCAATTCAGTAGAGAAAGGATTCACTTTTCAATAAATATGGTGGAACAATTAGAAAAAAGTGAATATGGACTAAGACCTTACAGTCTTTGCAAACACACACACACACACGCACATCCCTCCTCAATATGAGTAACACTTACATTTAAAATGAAAAACTATGAATATTATATAAAACATTATAGGAAAAAATCTAGATGACCTTTAGTGTGGTGATGACTCTTGAAATACAACACCAAAGCCATAATCAACAAAAGAAAAAATAGATAAACTGGACTTCATTAAAATTAAAAACTGCTCTGTTGAAAAAAAAAAAAAAAAACATTAAGAGGATGAAAAGACAACCCACAGGATAGTGGAATGTATTTGTAAAACACATGGTACAAAGGACTGATATCTACTGTACACAAAGAATTTAAAACTTAACAATTAGAAAAGAAATAAATCAAATTTTAAATGAGTAAAGATTTGAATAGATTAAAGAAGACATACAAATGTACAATATGCATTTTAAAATATAAACAATATTATAATCATTATGGAGTTGCAGATTAAAATAGTAATGAGATAGGGCCTCCCTGGTGGCGCAGCGGTTGAGCGTTGGGTTGCGAAGCTGCCCGCGGCCTCTGCAGCGCCGGTTCGATCCCTGGCTGCTCCCCTGCCACCAGAGGAGGGTCCCACATGGCGCGCAGACCTCTCCTGCTGCCCGCTGCTCCCCTCAGCAGTATACTTCGGTCCTTCTGCCTGCTCTGCTCCTCGCTCTGGCTCTGGTGAATTCTCTCACCCTCCCGCACTTCTGACTGTACCCAGTGCATGTATAAACAAAACAAAACAAACAAATAAATAAATAAAACATGCCTCTATTAAAAAAAATTGTTAATTAAAAAAAATAGTAATGAGATATCACAGTGCAGTTATTAGAATGGCTCCTATAAACTGAGTCAACTGACATTCTTGAGAAGACAAAACTATGGAAACAATAAATACAACAGTGATTGCAGGTGATTCAAAGGGAGCATGAGACAATGAATAGATGGAGCATACAGTAATATCAGGTTGTGAAACTACCTGGTACATATATGAATCACACATTTGCCCAAATTTTTAGAACCATATAGCATAAACTCTAATGTAAACCACAGACTTAAATAAATAAGTATTGGTAAATCAACTGTAACAAATTTACCAGAATAATGCAAGATACTATTAATAGGGGTAACTGAAAGAGAACAGTAAATACATAATACTTCTCTGTACTTTCTGCAAACTCACAAAAATGCTCTAAAATTAAATTCTGTTAAAATGCATTTGGGAACTTTTTAAATACACACATACACTTTTCTCTTTGTGTCTTATTTTCTCATCAGAATATAATTGCAGTGGATTCAAGTTATGAAGAAAATGTGTATCTTTCTTGGCCTTGACTTACAAGTTATTCTAATTTTCCATTTGGTTAAATAAGGCAGATTCTGACTAATAATACCCGTGACCTTGAGTTTACAAAGTACTGTTCTGTGTTCTCTCCAGAATTCCAGCAGATATCATTTCATAGAAGTATATAGCAAATGAATCAGAGTTGCAGTGTTTTTCTATGAATGTGTAACACAAACTTTTAAAGAACTTAAACCTGAAACATATCTGAAATATTTACTGTTTTGATATTATCCCATCTCCTACAGCTGACTCTGAAATGAAATCACATGGACAAAAAAAATGTTGATAGATGCACTGATGGTAATTTTCCTCATGGGGCTAGCCCAGTTAAAAATTAATTAGTTAATTAATTTAAAAACTCAACAAATTGAACATTGATATTGTCACTACATTACATTGAAAATTTATGAATTAACTTGGAAGAGTTAACACAATTTAAGTTTTCACAGAGTCATTGTTTTTCTGTGTGTATATTTCTTTGAAACACTACTTCCCATTAGTGTGGCAATTTGAAATTACATACTGCTCTGAAATAATTCAGAAATTAAATTCATCAGAAATTTATATGTATTGTAAGCAATTTAATATGTCATCACTTTAAGAGATGAAGTAATTTTAATACTATTTTGAATATGTTTTTGATATACAATGTAAATGTATAAATCTTATGCAGATAATAACAGGAACTATCCACAATGTCTATATATTTTTTTTCTAATGTGGACAAGAAAAATGTCTTATTTTGGAAATTAAAAACAGAAATTATAAGTTCTTAACTAATCCTAATCTTTATTTTCTTCAATAGTTATCTATCAACATTAAATAAATGTAACTGAAATATGGATTACATTCATATGAAAAAATTAACTTGCTGTAATTGAAATTTTTTAAAGATTTATTTATTTATTTGTACAATAACTGGGGTACAGGCCAGAGGTGTGGAAGGTTAAGAGGATTCACCAGAGATAGAGTGGGGAACAGAACAGGCAGATTGAATGAAATACACTGCTGAGGGGAGCAGCAGGCAAGACAAGATGTTCTGCTGCCCATGTGGGTCACCTCCCTGGCCAGGGATTGAACTTGTGCTGCAGTGGCTGCATATAGCTTCATAGTTTTGTGTCTTAACCCTTTGTGCCACCAGGAAGGCCCATATAATTGAATTTTATCTTAAACTCCTTCATGTGTCTATATGGGCTATCTTCAACTTTCCTTTGTTCATTCTATTCTACTCTATATTAATCAGAATCCATGTTCAATGATAAGAAGTAAATTCAGAGTCTTATGATATTCATCTGTTTACCATCCATTTGTTTTCATTAAAGCAAGTGACTTCACTATCTTTAAAAATTAAGACATTTTCAGAAATAACAAATCTTGTTACATCGTTCATGTAAGTGTATGTTGAAACTCTCTGAAGGGAAGCTGTTTAAGCCTCATCCTCAGTAAGTCTGCTGGAAGAACATAGTTGAAACCAGGATAAAATAATTTTAATAAAATTGTAATTATCCTAAAAACAATTCTTTGAAGACAAGAAAAAGAAAATAAGCTATGTCAGTTATGTGGAGAATTATGCTCCTATAAAAAAACAAAAAGATAATTTAGAATTTATTTACTGCTGAACATTGCCTTTCAGAAATAAAATAGAAAATAATCAAAGTAATGTATTCTCTTTTAATATTCTATAATGGAAAATATTCACCCATTAAATAAGATTTTAGAATCAAACCTTTAGTTCTTAAATATAATATTTGAGGAAAAAGCATGAATTCACCTTAATCTTTAGTGAAATTTATTAATTCTATATTTAATAAAATTTTAATTTGATCTTTTTATTTTTTGGAAAAGATACCAAAAAAAATTTTTTAAATATTTTCATATGCAATAAGGGAGGGAATGGCAGAATGACTATATCTTTTGCTGTTTTCTATTCTTTAACATTTTATATTAATTTTATTATTCTCTTCACATACACACACAACTGGCAAAACTCTATTTGCTTTCATTTGCATTTAGTTTTCTTCCCTTTATGATTCTTAAAACATTCCTGAAAAGTATCTTTATGCTTTTGTGTTACTGATTTGATATTTGTAACTATTTGCTTATTTTTGGAAAATCTGTATGAACATATTCATACAGTGAGAGTGAGATTTTACTTAAATCCTATCATGGCTTTAGATTTTTTCATATATTTACTCAGACCACAAGACAGTATTTGCAGAACATTTTGTTTTTCATAACTACATTAGATGGAAATATGAATTTGATAACTTCATATGTTACTGAAGCCTGAAAAAATATATCACATTTAATTATCTGATAAACCTGTTTTCTTAGGTATGGTTCATAAAGCTGCATTCCTAAGCCAACAATAGAAAACTTTAAATACTGCCTATCAACCTCAAATGTCAATAGAATATTATGAGTAATAAATATCATGGGGATCTCTAATTACCTCCTGCCGTTATGCTGCTTTAGGGTATATATTCAATCCATTTAGGTCGTGCTGTGTAACAGTCATTAAATATTTTCTGTGCTAATGAGATTTTGTACAGTAAAATAAACAAAAAATAAAGCTATATCAAAAACAACAGGAAATGAAAAACACCTTGTGAAATAAATAACTGTTGCAATTTAAAAAAATTGCAATAAAAAACTTTATCCTGCAAAATTATCAATAAAATATGATAGACAAATAAAGGTTTTCCCAGACAAACAAAAGTTAGTGGAGTTTAACACTACCACAATGCCCTAAAAGAAATGCAGAAAGGAGTTCTGTTACATGAAAAGAAAAAGCAAATGAACACAAAACCTTGAGCAAGGTAATATAAAGTAATATAGTATCAGAAGTATAAATAAGAATTCAAATCAGAAAATAATAAATTAAACTATTTATAGATGACATGATCATACACATAGAAAATCCAAAATGTTCTAACAAAAAACTACTAGAAATAATTGATGAATAAATTAAAGTGGTGGAAACAAAATCAGTATTCAAAAACTTATTCCTTTCTATCTGCAGACAATGGATTGTAGGAAAGAAATGCAAATAAACAATCCCTTTTATAATCACACCAAAATGGATGAAATACCTGGGAGTAAAATTAACAAGAAGATGAAGGATACACTGAAACCTATAGAACACTTTCAAAGGAAATAAGACACAAAAAAATGGAAAATTGTCCTTTGTTCACAGATTGGGAACTAAATTTTGTGAAAGTGACCATATTACCTAAAGCAATTGCAGATTCAATATTAATATCCCAATGATATTTTTCAAAACGAAAATTCTATAATCTGTATGAAGCTACAAAATGTCTCAAAGAGCCAAAATAATCCTAAGAGAAATGACAATCACAATACTTGACCTCAAACTATACTACTCAGTGTTTTAGCCTTTTATAGGAACTAAAACAAAAGCAAAGACTAGAGAGCCCTGAAAAAAAAAAAAAAAACATAGATAGGGACATTTGATCTTTGGCAAAGGACTCAGTCAAACAATGGAGGAAGATATTTCACTTAAACAAATGGTGTTGGAAAACTTGGTCTGGCACATATTAAAAAGAGTGAAATTGTTATAGGACAGAGAGAGGGGCAGCCCAAACCCTGCAAACCTGCCTATTCTAAATGGGTTCTGCCATCTGCCGCATCAGCACAAAACATATAAGACTTTAATGGGAAGGAACTTTAATAAAAATAGGAAACAATACAGGTAAGGCAAAGAGTCTAGTTTCTAAATGAAGCACCCAAAGTTACCCATCCCCTCGTGGGTAAAAGTCCATCCAAATGGGATTGGCCCAGAGCAAAGCCCCAAAGCCTGCCACAAGTCTAAAGCATCTCCCAGTGGGGACCCACAGAAAAGGGTCACAAACAACCAGACAAGCCCGGAAGGAAAAGAGCAAAATCAACATCAAGATAAAAGCTGCCATTGTCACCTCCCCACGGGTCTCACCCACATCTGTGTCACCCAGTCCACGACCAAAAGACAAGCACAGTTTCTTCACTTGTCTTTAGGCTCCATGCGCCTCTTCCAGGTCTCCTGGCTCCATCCTGCTTCCTTCCTCAGTCTCTTCTGCAGCTTCTCCTCTTCCTGCTCAGCTCCACCCTTCCTTGGGTGGGGCAGGAACCTGGAACCTCCCCCTTTCCTGGGGACCACCCTGTTACAAAATTAGAACATCATTTAACTCCATACACAAAATGTAACTCAAAGTGTATTAATGACTTGGCTATAAACCTGAACCATAAAAAGCATAAAAGAAAACATAGGTGATCTACTCCTGGACATCAATCGTACAGATGCAGAGATTCATTTGGAGACACAAATATAATAGCCAGAGAAATACAAACAAAAATTAACAAATGGGACTACTTCAAAGTGTTGTAGAGCAACCCCGATACAAAACGGGGTGCCTGACTGTGGGTCCTCACCCGCGCGCTTAAAAGGACTTATCAATGCTCTACTGCAGGCACACGCGAAAGGTTAATAAAAGGTTTATTTACAAGGGAAGGGGAAATGAGGAAATGTACAGCTCAGGGAGAAAAGTGGGAGACAAAGTTTTAAATGTGTCCTATCTGATCCGCCGATCTGGAATCCCAAATGGCGCTCTGAGAACTGGCCGCCAGCCAGGAGCGGTGAAGCCAGGAGGCGAGCCATAGTGAGTCCCCCCAAGGCCCACGTGTTTGGTTTTTATATCCAACCTGGCTGCCCAACTCCACCCTCAGGTCCCAGCCACCTTCCCTTTGGTGGTGATGGGATTTGTCTTTCCCAATGTCTTGATGGCTTTAGTCTGGAGTGGGGGTGGAGTCCACAAAGCCTGTATGGGATTAACTCAGGACATCCTTTCCCCCTAACAAAAGTATTGATAAAAAGATTTTGAACAGCAAAAGAGGCTACTCTGAAAGCAGAAAGGCAATCTGCGGACTGGGAGAAGATATTTGTGTATCACACATTTGACATGGGATTAGATTTCAAAATATATTAAAAAAACTCATATACCCGACCTCCCCGGTGACACAGCGGTTGAGCTCTGGGTTGCAAAGCTGCCCGCAGCCTCTGCTGTGCCAGTTCAATCCCCGGATGCTCCCCGGCCATGGGAGGAGGGTTCCGCATGGCTCGCAGACCTCTCCTGCCACCCGCTGCTCCCCTCCGCAGTGTACTTTGGTCCTTCTGCCTGCTCTGCACCCCACTCTGGCTCTGGTGAATTCTCTCACCTTCCCGCGCTTCTGACTGTACCCAGTGCTTGTATAAATAAATAAACAAATAAATCTTAAAAAAAACCTCATATACCTCAATAACACAGAAACAAAAAAGCCCAAACAAAAACTGAGCAAAGACATAGACACTTCTCCAAAGAAGATATTAAGATGGTCTACGTACATATGAAAAAACTGCTCAACATCACTTATTAAAAAAGAAATGAGTATGTGAGCCACCATGTTCACTGTTGGAAGTTTAAAATAAATAAAATAAACTCTGCAGGTTATTCATAGACTCTATTCTAGCTATTGTGACAGTCAACCTAGGTTCAAACATTCAAATAAGAAATGAAAATTTCTGAAAGACAGTCTTTGATTCTCCATTACTTTCTACTACACTTTTTTTGAAGACATAGAGAATTTGAAAAAGAAATTGTAATTATATATTTCCTATATCAGACACAATCATTTTAGAAGACAATTAAACATTTTATAATGTTAAATATAAGAAGAGACATTGTCGGTTTTTTCTGTTTTTAAAGGCATTCTTTTTTTTTTTTTTGTGAAAACCAAGTCAACTTTAAAATCGCTATTACTGACACAATAAATATAATAAATGTTCCCATTAAAATAAGTACTGAAGGATTCATGCTAACTATAAATTATGAAGTATATATTTTGTATTTTTTTAACCAAGGAAGAAAACATAAATAATCAGATTAATTATTTGTGTTAAGGTTATTCCTTTGTTATCCAGAGGAAGGATAGTGTTATTTGTGTCTTATTTAAGCTATTACAAAATGTGCAAGTAAATTTCAGACTTTACGTTGCAATGAGAAGTAAGGAAACTTTAAGCTGTCACAATCCATGACAGGTATTTAAAACTTCTGTTGCTAGTCCTAACTCTCCCCTAAACATATTTGAAAAGCTGACATTTCCGAATTGACTATGTCTTGATTCTGACTGGCAAGAATATTAGAGTAATTTATTCCTTATTGAACAAACAATGTAAGCTAAAATTGAAATGACTAGAAAAAATAACTTCTGCAATTAATATAGTATACTGGTGTGAAAACAATTTCCTATAATTTTGAGGTTATTTTAAGTTAAATTTTCTCCCTTTCTACCTAAAATACATTCACTGATAGAGGGCGATAAGGTCTAGTGATAGAGTCAGTTGAAATGTAAATTATTTGAGATTGTTCTTGTAAATCAACTAGTATTCTTACCACACTCATAATGGGCTAGCAAATGGACTCTTGACTCAGATACAGGAAGGTAAAAGAATTAAGATAAACCAAAGAATCTGTCCCACAATGATTGACTTACTGGATTAGTATGCATATTGCCAGGGAGTACACCAGTTACCTAAGGGTACAAGGTAAGAAAGAGGGTTAGAAATATATTTAGTGCAATTTAAATGCCATTTACTTAAATATATTAAATTTGAAAGTAGTGAACAAATGAATACTAAACAGAAGAGCCATGAAATACTTGGACAAAGTAAGGCAGAAAACTTGGAACAATGAAAAATAAAAACCAAAAAGACTCCTTGACTAGAATTGTTATAGGGCAAACCCCGATATAAAATGGGGTTTCCTGACTGTGGGTCCTCACCCGCCCTCTTAAAGGGAACTTATTAATGTTAAACCACAGATACACACAAAAGGTTGATAAAAGGTTGATAAAAGATTTATTTATAAGGGAAGGGGAAATGGGAAATGAATAACTCAGGGAGAAAAAGAGGAAGATAAGTTTGTAAATGCGTCCTACCCATTCTGCTGACCTGCGGAGCTGGGAGCTGGCAAAAACCTAGCAAGCCTTGTGGCCAAGCCAGCAACAACCCCCCCCCCCGCCCCCCCCAGTTTCCCCCCAGTTAAATACCCAAACGGATAGCCTAGTTGCTTAAATCTGCCCTCAGGTCCTTGCAAACTTCCCTTTGGTGATCATGGGATTTGTAGTTCTTGGTGTCATGGGGGTGGAGTCCAGAAAGCCTGTATGGAGTTTGCTCAGGACATCCTTCACTCCTATCAGAATGAATACAATTCACTAAAAAGACAAACAAAAACTTCTTCCCAATTCTCTGCAGAAGAGCAGGTAAGAGTTTATTATCACACTCATAGTTCTATGTATTTTAATTCTTCAAAAAATTTAGGACAATTGAAATTAATATCAAAACAATTTATAAGTCAATTTTTTATGGTCAGTTTCTGCTTGTTTTCCTTGTTTTTGATGTTCACTTCAAATGTAAAACAAAGTGAACTTCCAATTAATTTCATATGTCAATATGAATATTGAGGCTTTTATTTCAAAATAAAAGTGTTGGAATTTTGATGCCAAGATGAGCAGTAGGTAGTAAATCCTTGCAAATATCACACATTAAAGGAAGCTCTGTTAGTTGTTATGAGAGTAAATAAAGAGGCCATTACCAATTGCTCTAGAAAGGAAATGAATGATTTGTTTAAAAAAGAAAAATAACATTTGAAATGATGATGATTTTATTCAGATTGCTTTGTGAATATTTTGTTTATTTTATTCCAAGAGTATTGAAAATTTGCTCAGAAAAAAAAAAAAAATGCTCCTCAAAGAAATTATATTTGAAGCATAAAGTTGTTGACAGAAATGAATTTCTACTCCGAATAAGAGTGTATTTTTTTCTACTTTATATATTCATGGAAATTCTAATTTCCATTTGTACAGATAAGCAAACCTAAACTTCATTCTGCATTTTCCACATATTTCAATCAAAAGCTAGCTAAAGTGTTTTCATTGTTTACTTCAAAGTTGTTCAAAATTATCATAACAATTTTATAAACTTATCTTTGTAATAGTCCCATTTTAATGGATTATTTATATGGATACTTCATTTAATATTTAATGCTATTTCTGAGTTAAAAAAAAAAAAAAAAAAAACACATGCAAGGGCCTCCCCTGGTGGTGCAGGCGGTTGAGCGCAGCGCTGTGTAGCTGTCTGCAGCCTCTGCAGCGCTGGTTAGATCCCTGCCAGCCTTGGAGCAACCCACATGGCATGGCAGACTTCTCCTGTGGTGCCCTCTGCTCCCTTCAGCAGGGTATTTCGTCAGTCTGCCTGTTCTGTTCCCCGGTCTGTCTCTGGTGAATCCGCTCACCCTCCTGCAAGTCTGGCCTGTACCAGGTTCTTGTATAAATAAATACACAAATTTTTAAAAAAAAAACACAAAAACACATGTAACAAAACAAAAACTTGACAATACGTTGAAGCCTTCTTGAAAGTCCATTTTATTTTTTTTTTTTATTTTTTTTTTTTAATAAATTTTATTGTTATATTCCCCATACAATTGCAGCCCCCCATTCTGACCCCAATCCCTCCCCTCCCGCCCCCGCCCCCCTAAAAGTGTCTCTGGTTCATAGTTTTTTGTTGATTTTGATTTTCACTTTCTTATAATTATTCATTTTCCTGGTCCATTATTTAAGTTTTCTAGATTCCTGCTATGAGTGAGACCATCCGGTATTTTTCTTTTTCTTTTTGGCTTATTTCGCTGAGCATGATCCCTTCCAGCGCCATCCATGTTGCAGCAAATTGCATGTGTTTATCTTTTTTGAATGCTGAGTAATATTCCATGGTATATATGTACCACATCTTCTTGATCCAGTCATCTATTTTTGGGCATTTGGGTTGTTTCCAAAGCTTAGCTATTGTAAACAGTGCTGCAATGGCCTAAATCTCTCTCTGATAATTTGCAAGAAGATATACATTTCTCCTTACATAACTAGTGCTTATTTTCAGAAAAGATAAATTAAACAAATAACATTAATTTAAAAATTTTGAAGTTATTTCTAAGGTTGCAATTAAGGCAAATAATTAGTTAACATACAGAGATAAATGAAACTTAGGAAACATGTCTCTGTTTTTGTCATCTTTCTATTTATTTTGTAATTATTTTTAAAAGTCTATTGTGTAGCTATTGTTCTATGATCCATACATCTGATAGTTAGAGAAGTAGATGTGATCTCTCCTCTCCCAATATGGAGTGGGAAAGGAAAAAAGGGAATGAATATAAATAAATGACAAATTTCTACAAAATATAAAGTGCGGGTAGAAGACAGTTACTGTGCGGTAAATGATTTTCAGGCTTTTCTGTCCTCCAGCCATTGGGATTGCCCTGCCTGATGGCAGGCACCTGCATTCTGTTACATTGTTATTTTCAGTTGTGTTGTTTACTCTTGTGGGCCATAGCTGCAGTATTGATATATTCCCAAGAGAAGCAGAGGCAGGAGAGAAAACAGGAAAGAGAGAGAACACAGGAGAGGGCCCAGTAAAGAGCGAAGATTTGCAGGGACTGGGAGGCCTGCCAGCCTTCTGGCCCCCTGGCACCTCTGCCTGCTATGTACCTGTTTGCCACACTACATGTAAAAGCTCAATAAAAGCCTGAGAAAGCTGCCGACAGCTCCAGGACTCTCCTTTACCTGCTCTGCTCACATCATAGAGAACCAGCTCTGTGCTCATCCTACCCCTGCAGTTACTAACAGTTGTTACAGAGAGTAATGGAAGGGAACATTTAAAATTATCAGGGAAGAATTAATTGAAGAGAGATATTTAAAATGAAACTTCCAGAGTGATTTAGAAACACAGAAGTTTATTTTATCAGTAATAAACAGTTTATCTAATGACCTTAATCCTGGTCTTGGTATATTTGTTCAATGAAAAAAAAAAAAAAAACAGCAGGCACAAGACTTATCATCTGGGAAATGCAAATGAAAGCCATCTTATACTGTGAGAATTGCCTCTATCAAAAAGACCAGAACAGAATAATTGTTGGTGAGGATGTAGAGAAAATGGAATCCACCTACACTATTGGTGGGGATATAGATTGGCCCAGCTTCTAAGAAAACAGTAATGAGGATACTCAAGTTAGTAGAAATAGATAACCCACATAATTCAGAAATTCCACTCCTAAGTATCTATCTGAAGAATGAAAACACATTATAGTATGAAGAGAAATATATACTCCTATTTTAATTTTCACAGTAGGTAGCTTATGGAATACTATTGCCTATAAAAATAAAAAGATGAACTCTTACCATTGTGACAACATGGATAAAATTCAAGTATCTTTTGTTTCTTTCTTGCTTTAAAATCATTTTTGTTCTCTTTTTTTGAAGGGGGTTGTAAGATACAAACACTTAAGCAAAACAATATGTGAAGAAATTCCATTTTCTATATTAAATGTAGATATATTTATTTAAATATATTTGGTATAATATATTAAATTAAGATATAATACTTAATATATTATATATTTAATATGGTAAATGCAGATATATTTATTTAAGTGTATTAGTAGCTACTATAGTATATTAAATTTAGATATACTTATATGGACATATTTATATTTCATATATTACATATTATATATTTACATGTGTATATAAATATAAATATGTGCCCTGTAATGTCTTGCATCTTATCTTAAGATACACATCTAGATCTTATGTATATATCATGATAATGGCATTACATGATTTGCAAATGAAAATTTTATATTTCATACACAGAACTACAGAGACTTCAGCCAACCACAATGCAAAATAAAAATTTTATTACCTAATGAATCCATAGCTTACATTGAAAGAGTAAAATTTGGTAAAATACCTTGTTTTAAAAGTTTAAAAATAATTTGCCAAAATTTAAATACAATATAACATAGCAAATTAAAGAAAATACTTGAGCAATTAATTAAAATTTTCAGCTAATGGTACCTGAAGAAGCCAGGAAATCAGTTAAAAGAATTTGAAATATTTTAAAAGCAGGGTGTATTAAGTAATAAATTGTTATAATAGACATAATGATCTATGTTTTTTATGAATAATATAAACAATTTTTATTTCTCCCTGTTAATTACCTGTCTAAATTCTGTAACCTTACTGGCAATTATAAAATAAAGATTAAGCCTCTATTTATAATGTGAATGAATGCCTTCCACAGAACTTTTTTAAAAGGGTCATGAAAAACAGACAAATAATCATGAATTGGACATTAATTTCATTTTAAAATGCCCTTAATGCATTCTAAAAGAAAGCCAGGAACGATGTCATGCTTTTTCTCACTAAATATGCTTAAACCATTTCTAATATCCAATGACAGTATTTCAGTTCTAAAAAATACCTAATAAATTGAGCATTGTTTAATTATGTAACTCACATTTAAAAGGATAGCATTTATTTTACGTTTTAAATGATTTGAGGCCATATTTAATTTAGTTACACAGAGAAAAAAATTTCACATTTTTTATTTAAAAACTGGTGTATTTAAAATATTTATGGCTCTAGGCTTTGGTAACACTATTTATTAAATGATAGCTATATTTTTCTATATAAGGATTGGTTTGTGATAATCAAATATAAAACTTTTAAGATTTTCTTTCAATAAGCTAGAAATGATAAAACATGAAATTATTAATGATTGTGTATGTGTATAAAATATTATTAACCATTAGAATTATAATTCACATCAATTTTTATATCAAACTGTAGAAAAATTATTTATGACTATAATGAACATTTTAAACAAGAGTTTTGCATTTTAATTTGGAAATCCATTATAACAAAATAGTTGAATAAGAATTCTGTAAAAGTAATTTCAGTTTTCCATAGAAATTTTAAAAAATCTATACATAAATTGGAAATATAAGCCATTCAAGGAATAAATACACACATAGACATAACACATTACACAATAAAGGATCTTCAAAATTAATTATGAAAATTTGTCACATTATTATAACTGAAATCACAAAGGGATTTATCAGTATTAAATTCAAAGTCATAAACGTTAATAATAAAGCACATTACATTTTATCTCAGAGGTTTATCTTTTTTGTAAGAAAAAAATAACTACATGGAGTAAATCTTGAAATTGTGCTTTTTGGTATTTTAGTTTTAAATAATTATCTTGATGATAATATAACACATATACAATCTCAGGTAAATAGGGCAAAGAAATCTGTAAGTATAAGGTGTAGCTAAACTAAAATTAACAGAATGGTTATTTACTTACCTTAACTAAAAGTCATAAAGTCTTTTTTTTTTAAGATTTATTTATTTATTTATATAAGAACCAGGGTATAGGCCAGATGTGTGGGAGGCTGAGAGGATTCACCAGAGACAGAGTGGGGAACAGAACAGGCAGACTGACTGAAACACACTGCTGAGGGGAGCAGGGGGTGAGACAGGGGAGGTCTGCTCTGCCATATGGGTATCTCTACAGCTGCTGGGATGGAACCCACACTGCAGAGGATGCAGACAGCTTCATAGTGCTGCGCTCAACTGCCTGGGCCACCAGGGAGGACCTGCAATTATGTTTTGATTGCAGTATATGGACACAAGATGAGATTTTTAATATTTTCCTGGAAGGAGTTGCAACGCAATTCTTTGTCATCATCTACTTTAAAGTAAATATTTGAATTTTACTTTTTCCTCAAAGAATTTTTCATAAGGACTAAAAGCAGTGAACAATAGGAAATACGTAAAATAATATTAGCTTGTGTTTTGTTTTAAATATTTGTTTAGTTGATATGAAAATGGAAGGTCATTAATAACAGTATCTCCATCTTGCTATTATTCATTATATTTTCTTCTCTAATTTTCTAAATCATAGTTTTTATTGTAGAGTTCTAATCTGATTTTTACATGACCATCTAAATCTTGTTTTAAATTTCTTGGCATCTGGTGCTCATTTTTTTTCCAAATTAGTTTCAGATTTCTGTGTTCCATAAGCAATGTGTTTTAGCTTTTCTAGAATTCTGCTTTTACTTAAGGGTGCCCCCCAAATAATCAATCACATTCATTCAATTGTTTTAATGACAATAACTCAATACTACAAAGTAATTTATGTTTATAAATACATGTGCTAGTACATAAGACCATATGTTAGTCTTGGCCAAGTGAAGGCCAACAAACCCATAACACATTTTTTTTTAAGTGAAGAAATTATTGTAGTTTAAAAAGAAGAAATGTGGACAAATTTTGTCTTTTCATAGCATATGTTAGATCTGCCATAGTAATTTTCATGTGTGAAGTTTCATATTCAAGATGACAACATCTATCACACAAATATAATATTTTAAATTTTATATTATGTATCATCTGTTTTGATTTTGTATTTTATATTAATTTTGTGTTACTTAAAAGCTTAAATTTTCAGGTAGATTTGTGATTTTTCACATGTAAATATAGTCGGAAAATCTAATTTTAAAAAATATGTGTGATCACAATTTCACTTACTATTCAAAGGTGCCTGTAAAAAATTCATTTTTTGGTGAATTTTGAAATTGTCAGTGTTACTGATTTATGATTATTGAATAATTAATGGATATTAAGATTGTCAAATCTTGGAAATTAAATGCGTAGAATGTTATCTGCTTCTTCAATAACCTACTAGAATGTGTGTAATCATTGATGAAAAAGACTGTTAGGCAGGTGTGTTCTATACATTTTCTGACTACATCTGAGTGCAGATTGAAGAAAACTGTGCTTTTCAGCACTTTTCTGATTCTTGGTTTCCATCTGAAATAGACTTGTTGAAACTTCTAGAGGTTTAAATCTCAAAACAAGACATTTATTACAGAAACTCATTTGTAGGGAGAAAGATATGACAGAAACTGGGGTGTAGTCCCTCTCTGTAGCATTTCTTCTCCACTAAGTACTGAGAGAGAGCATATTATGTGACTAGTAATTTGCACACAAATGAGTTCTGCAAACAACTCATGAAATAATATCTTTTCATATTTTATTTTTTAACTCTTCTACACATTCATTTCACAGGATGAGATTTGAGTCAAAGTCAAAGCTTTCATTATAACAACCCCATTGCTCTTCTGATTGAATTTTCTCTACTTCATAATCGAGAGATACCTAGGAAGCCCCTTTCCTTATACACTCTGCATTTCCCTTTAGATATTATACACACACACACACACACACACAGTGTATGCATTTTTTTTTAATCTTACCAAAAAAGTCAATAGAGAATCCAAAGGCGAGCGTGGGAGCTTAGAAGGTCAGTTTAATATCATTCTATAGCAATCTAGGGATTTTATGCTACAATTAAAAATACTTATGATTTACACAAACAAAAGGTATTATACTCATATAAATATGCTAGGGTTGCTGTGGCAAAACATCACAGATTGGGTAACCTAAACTCAGAAATGTATTTCTCATAGTCCTGGAATCTATGAGCTCAATATCAAAGGATTAAGACTTTACCCTAAGACCTTATTTAATTTTAATTTACTTCTTCAAAGATTCTAACTCTAAATACAGTCATGCTGAAGGTTAAGTTTCAACATTTGGTTTGATTTCAGATATGTGGAGCCAGCCGAAAGTTAGATACAAGGTCTACTAAAATTGTGACCAATGTATGATACCAAATAATCACAGAAAATATAAAAATCATTTAACTATTTTAAACTTAAAAAGAAAAACTTGGTTTTAAAAACTTGTAAGAGCTTTTGAAGACTGGAAATAGACGAGCAAAGGCATTATCTTTGTACATGATTATGATGTGCTTCACTGCCATGCCATATATGAAATATCAAGCATAATCCTTTATTCTCTTTACTCTTTTTTTTTGCCACATGATGGAGAGACAAGGAGATTTTAGCACATCAAGTTAGTTTACATGTATTACAGAAACAGTGGTGTCAAAATTGAAATGTGTATTACTGTATCATCAGAGGAGTAATGCCTGATACATAGACACAATGATACATAGACACAATTAGAACTAAACCTCCATTGTGTTAAGCTGTTAAAAATTTTTTCATTTTTTTTCCTCATCTTGTGTGACTTCTTAAAAACTACATTTAGTTTTATGAAATTCCCTAGTATTCATTTTTTTCAAAGAAATAATTCATTTCATATCTTCCACTAAATTTCCTAATCTAAAATTCTTCCCATCTACCACCATAATTGCTATATCATCCCTAGGGAAACAGAGAAAGATCTATTTTATTTTTTAATTATTGACATTAGTTGAGAAATTATCAGCTAACAATTATTCAGTAAGACTATCTGCTGCCATTTAGTTATTACAGATTCCTGGTACACGTGCAGAAAGAAAAGACATTTGAAATAAAGTAAAATTAGAACTATTAATAAATGACTAATTTTACTTAAGGAAAGGAATTGTCAAAATCCTTGTATAGTGTGAAAAAAGAAAATAATATGTGCAGTCTTGATTGATACTGGGGAAAAAAGAGTCAGAACTGTATGGCATTTTTTTCATTTTATTATATTACCAAGAAAACCCTCTTACTTAAAGAAACATGACTAGTCAACAAAGCTCTTAGCAATGCATGACTTGTAATTTATGTTGGCTCTTCTGCAATATATGCTTGGGTTGTATCAAGCAGAACAATAAAATTTGTGGTTTTGTCACTTAATACTTGTGCCTGAAAGAACAGGTATTTTCTAACCAATTTCTGGAATATGAGGAAAGTTAAAGAGTCCAGGAAGAGATGAGCAAAGTGGGGTAGGGAGGAAATTTAGGAATTTCAGGGAACTAATGACAGAATTTGAAGGGTCACAGGAAACTTAACATCTTGTCATGCCAAATGATGGCAAGGTAACATATTCTTATATTGCTTTTTCTTTCACCCTGCTTTCTGCTTCCGTGGGCTGAAGCAGTCATGTTTTTGTTATAGATTCTTCAGGAGAAAATCATGAACTTGTTTGTTTGCCTCTTTATCCAAGGGACACATATCAAGCCAGTTTAAGAAACTTTTTTCAATCTACTACTGTACTAAAATTATGTGGATCTTCAGATTTCTCTAACTTAAATGCAAGGGGGAAAAGATGGTAAATTCCTGTTGTTCTAAATATGAGAATTTTCTAAGAGCAGATAACACTGAAACATTTTCACTTTGTCCAATATGGATGGAGTGCAGGGCAAAAAAAACTCATCCCTGACTAATCTTTCACTCAAGCCAAATCACAACATGAAAAATAGAACTCTATTTTTGAATTCCAAAATGCTTTTATATGATCTAATTCTGGTAGCAATGTAAGAATTAAACATTTTCAATTTGGACATTTTATAGAAAGCATAGGACCTAGGCATTTGTAGGATAAATGGTTTTCAGGCTTTTCTGCCTTCCCACCATCAGTATTGCCCTGCCTGATGGGGCACCCTCAGTTGGTACATTGTTGCAAACGATCTTATTTACTTCTGTGGGCCATGGGAGGAGGATTGAGAGAGTCACCAAGAGCAAGAGAAGCAGAAGCAAAAGAAGCAGCAGGAGAGAAGCAGGAGAGAGAATGAGAGAAAGAAGCCAGAGAAGCCCAGAGTGAAGACCTGCTGGGGGGCTTGGAGGCCTACCAGCCTCCTGGCCCCTAGCACCCCTGCCTGCCATTTACCTGTTTGCTGCACTACATGTGCAGTTCAATAAAAGCCTGAGAAAGCCACTGTGGGCTCCAGGACTCTCCTTTACCCCATCTGCGGGATCAGAAAACCTGCTCAGTGACCATCCTGCCCCTACAACATTGCAGGTCCTTATCATTCTCTTTGGAATATGGAGGTGTTAACTGCATACTTATTTGTGGGCTTTACCTGTAATTATAAAGCAATTTTTTTTTCATTTATTTTGTTGTTCAATGTATTTGCTCTCTCACAGGGTTAGCAATTAAATCTACAACTACTTAAAGATAAGCTATTGCTTCCAAGGTTTCACTTAACATGAAGTTTCTGAGGAGTTTTTATTTTGTTTTAAGTTAATTTTTTCATGTTTGATTGTATCTTTTTGTTTTGTTTTTTTCTTTGCATATAAACCGTGAGAGAAACATTTGGCTGGTTCATTTGTTCTTCCAAATAGCAATGGACTAATTGTTTATTTCTCTGCCATTTCAGTTGCAATATGGAGATAGCATTCATGCTAAAACGTTGGTTTAAGACTAGAAATAGGGCCTCCTTGTGGCCTAGGAGTTAAGTCTCCAAACTATAATGCCATCACCACTTGGCCTGAGTTCAATCTCTGGCCAGGAGCAACCCACAATTGGCACATCAGACCTCTCCTGTTTCACCTCTGCTCCTCTCAGCAGTGTATTTCATTAAAATCGCCTGTTCTGCTTCCTACTTTGCGGTGAATCCTCTCACCCCCGTACCTCTGGACTACACCTCAGCTCTTCTATGAAAGAATAAAATTTAAAAAAAGAAAATAAATAAAAAAGATTAGACATAAATTATGTAATTCTTTGCTAAATAACACAAATGTCCATAAGACAAAATTATTTACTGGAATTTACCTTGTAGCAATCACATACCCTGTCCTCACTCCACCATTTAGAACCAATGCCTATGACAGACTAGGTAACCAAGTCTAATGAATGAATAAATAAGCGATTTAGTTATGTTTTACTGGAGAAAAAAAAATATATTATCATGCATTATATATAGTAAGATTCGGCTTACTTGTCCACAAAGCAGTCCATTTACAAGATTATATTAATGATGAATAAAAACAAATTTCAGTGGAAGAAAGAATCTAGACCAGTTACTGCCAGGATATAAAACAGGTATGCCCCTGGCAATTTTGTACATCCCAGGCATTCAAGAGGGTTTTGAAAGTAACAGAGCAGGAGGTGAAATTGAATTTGAAGTTGAGAATAAATAATGACTAAACAAAGTTAACATCTTAACTTTAAATTTTCTTTTTTTATTCCCTTTGCATATTATCATTGTTATGTTAACACAGAGAAGGTGGACTCACTGAAAAATTAAATACTCTGCCATTGTCAAACATTAAAGTAGTCATATTAAAACAGAATACAACAATAGAATATTTGGCTCCTATTAATTTGGTGCTACATCCATTTCAGTGTTTACTTGAAGTTCTACTCAAAATTCATCTTTCATATGATTTTAAAGAAAAATCATTCAAATCTATTAGGAATACAGTTATGTCAAAAGCAGCAGCTATTTCTATGCTATAATGGGTATTCCAATGATGATTTCATTTAATATTGCGGTTTCTCAGAACACTGAATTGTATAAGGGGCATGGAATATAAGTGATAGTTTTACATTTATGATATTATCTTTCAAATTCAGTTCTCACATCAGCAGCAGCAACTACTACTTCTGGAACAAGGTGATGGTAAAGTACATGGTATCAAACTCCTTCCAATTACCATGTTTTAAAATTATCTTTGGACTTTATGTAGATGAGTAAAGATTTAAGTAGAAAAACATTTTTAAAGTCATGATCCTTGTAGTTTTGATTCTGTGAGATGTTTTTATTCCACTATCTGGTTACCTAGGAAACAACTGTGTGCCAGAATTTGTCTCCTATTATCTGAGTCCTAATTGATTATCTTGTCTTTGCTTTATCGTTTGTAGTGTAGTTGGCTGTTACTAGTTTACTGCAATATTTTCTTTATTCATAGGTATCTTATGTATTTTGATTCTTTTTAGATAGCATTACTGTATTTATTTGTATCAAAATAGACTTTATTATGTAGGGCTTTATTAGGTATGGCTTATTATGTTGCTGATGCATTATATTTAAATAGCTATGAAAATTAACTGCAGTGCATGCTCAGCAGCTAATTTTCAATGTTTTGGGGGATATTCTGGACATCCATATATTTAGAAGGCAAGAAAATTTAGTCAGTTTATTGCTGACCTTTAATGTTATTTTGTGAGTGCTTTTATGATGCCATTAAACTAGTTTGTAAATAGTATATTTGATGCTGAAACTCAGCTGTACCTTTAGGGCATAAAAAATGCATTATTGAATGGGGAACTGTGACTAACAAAATGCCACACATGTATAGTTAACTTCAATATATCTACAGAATCAGGAGATAGTATACACAGCTGCAAAATATGGGTGGCTATTCAGGGATTCATGCACTTTTTTTTTTTAAAGAGATTTATTTATTCATGCATCCAAGAACCAGGGTACAGGCCATATGTGAGGGAGAGTGAGAGGATTCACTAGAGACAGAGTGGGGAACAGAACAGGCAGACTGTCTGAAATACACTGCTGAGGGGAGCAGTGGGTGAGAGAGGAGAGGTCTGCTGAGCCCTGTGGGTATCTCCCTGGCCAGCCTGGAATCGAACTTGCGCTGCAGAGGCTGCTGACAGCTTCACAGCCCTGCACTCAACTGCCTGCACCACCAGGGAGGCCCCACCCTTTGGTTAGAATATACATATCTGAAATTTATAAACATGTAATACTTAAAGCAGAATTTCTAAATATCACTCTAGAAAATACTTCTCAAGGTTTCCTGATCTTGTAATCCTTATTTTTAAAATGAGATTAAGGGCCTCCCCGGTGGCACAGCGGTTGAGCGCTGGGTTGCGAAGCTGCCCGCGGCCTCTGGGGCACCGGTTCGATCCCCGGCTGCTCACCGGCCGCCGGAGGAGGGTCCCACATGGCGTGCAGACCTCTCCTGCCGCCTGCTGCTCCCCTCAGCAGTGTATTTCGGTCCTTCTGCCTGCTCTGCTCCCCCTCTGGCTCTGGTGAATTCTCTCACCCTCCTGCGCTTCTTACTGTACCCAGTGCATGTATAAACAAAACAAACAAATAAATAAATAAATAAAACATGCCTCTATATTAAAAAAAAATGAGATTAAGAGGTAACAGAAGAACAGCCTAACACATGGAACAGCCATGTCATACTTTACGACTTTCATGTGACAAGTTAGTTATTTTACGTAATGATAGGATTTATGCAGGCAATTGCATATATTAAAAAAAAAAATGCTAGCTAACAATGAAACACAAAATACTCTGCAAAAATATGTGATACTAATTGATTATGTATTACTAGTGTATGTTGTCATTTTTATGTTCCTTAATTCTCATCAAGAGTATACAAGTGGGCCTCCCCGGTGGCTCAGTGGTTGAGCGCTGGGTTGCGACGCTGCCCGCAGCCTCTGCGGCCCTGGTTCGATCCCCAGCTGCTCCCCGGCCACCAAAAGAGGGTCCCACATGGCGCGCAGACCTCTCCTGCTGCCTGCTGCTCCCCTCAGCAGTGTACTTCAGTCCTTCTGCCTGCTCTGCACCCCGCTCTGGCTCTGGTGAATTCTCTCACCCTCCCATGATTCTGACTGTACCCAGTGAGTGTATAAACAAAACAAACAAACAAACAAACAAATAAATAAATAAATAAAGCCTCTATTTAAAAAAAAAAAAAAGAGTATACAAGTGTTCCCTTTTGACCATTTACTAGCCAGTATTTTTTTTTTTTTGATAATAGATACCCTATCAGGTTTGTGATAATATTCATTATTGTTTTGATTACATTTTTCTAGTGATTACTGATATTGAGCATCTTTTCATGTAACTATTGTACCTTTGTATGACTTTTCTGGAAAAATGTCTGTTCAGTTCCTCACCCATAATCAGTTGGGTTATTTTGCAAATCATTTATTCAGTTTCGTAGGTTGATAGTCATTTTGTTGAAGGTTTTCTTTATCATATAAATGTTTTTAAGTTGAATGAGCTCTACTTTTTAATTTTTGCTTTCTACTACCTTTAATTTTGGTGTTAAATGATAATAATAAAAAAAATGTTCCAAGACTCATATCAAGAAATTTACCCCTATGTTATCCTCTTGGTGTTCAATACTTTCTGGTATTACATTTAAGTCTTTAATCCACTTTGCCTTAATTGTGTATGTGGTATAAAATATGGGTAGTTTTAGTCTCTTATATGGAGCTGTCCAGTTTACTCAACACCCTTTATGGAAAAGTCTCATTTCCTCATTGTATATGATTGATCCTCACTGGTAAATTAATTGACCCATATACTCTTGGGTTAATTTCTGAGCTCTCTATTCAGTTCCATTGATTTGTGTATCTGTTTTTATGTCAATATAAATATATGTTATATATAACTTTGCAATATAGCTTGAAATCAGGAAGTGAGGTGCCTCTATTTGTTGTTGTTCATATGGCTTATTTGCCCAATAGAAGTCTTTCATATTTCCTTAAAAATTTTAGGATAGTTTTTAGAAAAGTCATTGGAATTTAGGTAGGGATGCTTTGAATAGTCAGATCAGTTTCTGTATGATGAGCATTTGAACAATATTTATTTTTCCAATTCATGAATATGGATTATAGTTCCATTTATTTGTGTCCTCTTCAGTTTATTTCATCAGTCTAATATTTAACAGTTATTAGAAATTTCAATTCATTGGTAAAACTTATTCCTAAGTAATTTTTATGCTATTTTCAATGGTGCTTTCCAATACTTTTGTAAGAGGAATTTTCATGTTCCCTGCCCAACTTAATGAAGGAAGAAGCACAGCTGGGAGGGGAAGCTGGAGAGGACTTGGAGAGGAATATAATTGTGGAAGTTAGAAGTAAAGAATGTATTTTAAGATAACACAAACAAGACTGGTAAAATACTATGAAACATAAAGTTTTACAGAATTTTCTCAGCACTCCAAAATGGCTCTAAATCCAATTTAGATTATACTGCTTTAGAAGTATTTATAAAATTGTCTAACATGTAGCTTCTTTCAATAGATTTAATCTTTGTTTCTATATATTTATGCGAGAAACCTTGCATCTGTACCTCACATTTACATTAACCTGGAGATAATGGTTTAATATTTGTACCACAGTAGGCTTATTGGCAGATATCAGAATTGCTGAATTATCTTAACCAATAAAATATAATCCCTTGGCAGGGTATATTCTTTCTGAATAGCAAAAGATCTTAATTTAAAGAGAAGTCTTGGTCTCTGTTCAATTTAATAACTTAAAATGAACACATTTTTGTTTCTTTGTTTGGTTTTCTCTATTCAGGATTTAGTTAAGTCATAGAAATAAAATATTGAGTGTTAAATTCACAAATAATAAATTGTCATTGCTTAATAATCTACTATTATTTTAGCAGGGGTCTTGAGGGTTTGCTGTATTTATGATAGATTTACTAAAGAGTCTTGCAAGGGATAAAATCAAGTCAGGAATCTAGGGAAAATTTTCCTAATGGAGGTTGCAGAATGTCATTTTTGTCTCAGTGCAAGCAAATACCAAAGTCAGAAAAACAGAATAAGCAGTGAAAAGGATGTGTTTATATGTTACTAAATATTGCTTTTTTAATAAATAGAAAATATAATATTATATAGCATGTTATCTTTTATATGACATATAGTATATTATATAGCAAAAAATGCAATATATTAGTTATATATATGTAACCAGTGGCTGAAACCAAAGATTGTTACAGCTGGTACCCCCTGGAGGGGGTAGATTGCCTCAGGAAAATGCTAATAAGAAATATAAGGGATAGCAGAAGCAGCCAGGAAGGATTTTAGCATTCGGGATTCAGTGTTTGAAAATGTAGTGTTCAGGACTCAGCCTTGGGGCATTCGGCATTTGGGATTCAGCATTTTAGGATATGCAGCGATTTTGGGGTCAGTGATTTCATCCCCCAAGCACCAATCTTCCAGAAAGTTGTTGTGGGCCTTTGAAGGTGGAGGCCTCCAGCAGCCAACCTATGAGAGGAAAAGTTTGCAGGCTTTGCAAGTAGCTGAGTGACTGAAACTGTTTCCAGTTTTGCTGCTGTTACAGCCTGGCAGAGAAGGTGAAGACCCAGAGCTGAGTACCTCCTGAGCTGTGAGTGTGGCCATTTGTTGGGTCATGTGGCCATTTGTTGGGTCATTCGGCCACTGCAGCTGCTGTTTTAAGTGTCGCTTGTCTGGTTCTGTGCTGGCGCATATCAGCAGCTCAAGGAGCATCTCCTGTTTGTCTTCTGCTGTCTTTGTGAGTAGGAACCTGGCCTATAGTCTGGCCGCAGCGTACGCCATGCAGGAAGACATCATCTTGTGCATGTGGCCTATCGTTTGAGAGAGGAGCTCTGTGTTTTCAGTTGCAGGAAGACGCCATCTTAGACTTTTTTGCTTGGGAATTGAAAACACTGGGCACTGCTTCAGATGGGGTCAACAGCTATTTTGACCTCAGTAACTTTGTTTTTCCATGGTTTGTTAAATAAATCCTATTATTGTTTTCTAAACCTGAGCTGTCTTACAATTGTGCATATGGGTGCAGAACTCAGTGACTGATAAATTATTTGGGCAGTGTCTTAGGTCAGTTTTAGTGCCTCTTACTGTACTGTACATATATACAAACACACCCACAATGGTGCAAAGATAAATTATCATCTCTCATGTTATGATTAATATCCTCTTTCCAAAGTCAATATCACTTTATAATTTGGTAACCAATAAAGGAAATAGTTTAGTAGGCATTTTTACAAATTCCACTAAGCCTAGCTCATTATAATTCTTCCTTCTCTTTCAACTGTTATGAATATAATTTCATAGGTTTTACACCTATACCCTATGAGCATTACAAAAAATGATATTTTCATTACTGAAAATGTATCACATTTCTGAAATAAACACCATTTTACATGGTATTTTAAAAATCATATATTTGCACAGAATGCATATATGTTTAAAATATGACTTGAGTCAATTTTCATTCACTTTTAATTTAAAATGTAATTCCAGCTCCATCTTGTGGTTTACAATTTGGTTTCCAAATAGTTTATTATTAATACTATACTTTGTTATTATTGCAACTTTTTATTTATTAAATAGACATTTAATGGATACCTGAATTCTGTATACTAATATAGATTATTTTTTCCTCTAAGCTATTGAATATATCTTTATGCTTAAAGGTCTTTTAAGGTACCATTCTGTTTTTTCACTTTAATTATATATTCACATACAAAAGAAACAAGTACTATACTAACCAAATCTTATAGTAATTAATATAAGACTTCTCAAAAAGTATATTTCAAAAGACCTAATTAAAATTTCAATTAAATTTATTAAGAAATGTAAGAGGTACAAAATCAGAATAATATTATTTCCGTTTAAAATTTCTGTTCTTTTTCCCCTAAAGCTCAATATATATGGCACATGTCCTTATATTGTTGTGTATGTAGGTAAATTAAAGAATGCTGCATTTCAAAGCATACTTTGCTTTTTTGTTTAATGATGAGACCAAATGAGTTCAATTTTATCCACATTTTTTAATGTAAGATTAATTATTTCCTGCTAGATTAATATTACAAGCATTTTTAAGCCACCAGTATTTATAAAGTGCCCATTTTAGTACAAACACAAATGTGGAAACATAAACCAAGTTCCTTTCCATACTAATTTAAGTAATATTTAAACTGATTTGGGGTCCAAAAAAATCATGATTTTTATGAAACAGCTTCAATCTATTTATTTCACTTTTTTAACTGATCATACTTTTTATTGGGCAAATAAAGGCCAATCAAAACCTAAGCTCAATTATGCAGACTTACTTTTAAACTTTTATATACACTTTTGAATAGTTTAATAGTTGATGTAGATTTTGATATGGCCAGTCTGGTTATATGCATCAGAAAATATAGCCTGGGTTTCTTTCCTGGCTGACAAAGAATAATATAAGTTGAAGAGTTCACTTGTTTCTTTTATTTTGTAGACAAGTAGCATGGGAAGAACAACATCTACTATAGGAAAAACAAAGAAGTGCCTATACAAAGTAAACAGAAGAATTGGAGAAAAAGTCACTGGGCGCATGTAAATTTCCATTTCTAGATACTAAAATCCACTCACATATCTACACTTGGGTTTGGTGTAAATCTTCTGCACATTTCTAATAACAGTTAATTTTTTGCTTATGTTAAATTAAGTTGCTTTTCAGTCACTCAAATTCAAAGATACTTAATTAGAAAAAAATCCAAAATGCATTATACAGTATTTCAGAAGGCACTTCAGGACTAAACAATCATGAAAAATAGCAAAATAAAATTTCTGCAAAAAAAAAATTAATAATGCAAGTTTTAATCACTTAAACACAAATTTGGTTCAAAAATATATAAATACATTATCACATATCTATAACTGTAGATGCATATGAATTTATAGATAACATTAAAATGTGTTTGTATATTTAATATATATATGAACCTAAAATTTGTTCCTGTGAATATATCTAATATTCTGTTTAGACATATTTAGTTAGAAAGAGAAAGTATTATATTTTTGAAATATATTTTCCTCACTGAATGTAGAATAAGATTCTTATAATTTTTAACATGTTATAATTTTAATTCATATTTATATATTAAAAAATCTTTATAACTAAAGTTAAAGGGAATAATTTAATATTCTGATTAGATTTATTTATTGTTCTAAAGCATTCAAATATTTCAGTGTTGCCTAAGTAACTTTTATGTTATATTAAATAAGCTGTTATATTTTAACATTTTATGTATGGTGTATATGTAGAAGTCTAATTTGAGGAAATATAATTATCATAGATTATAAAGTAAATATATCTAACTATATAGATATGTATTTATTTTATTATATATTATTTCCATATATGTGTATGTGTGTATGTATGTGTGTATATATATATCTCATGTGCATGCATATATATATACATATATATATATATATATCATTAGATATGCCAGGAGTTTTGTTTTGTTTGGCTCTGAAATCCCAAATTAGGAAACACTGTACAAGCTTAAAATGCCACGACTTGCTGATGATATTAATGAGACAAATTATGGTAAATAAAATGAAAATATTTTGTCTTCCTTTAGGGATAGCTCACATTTCATTTTGATTTTCATATATTCATTGTGACCAATTAGAAGCAAATATCTGTGGACCCAGTTAAAATAAGCTATTATAGTACATGTATGGAATCTCCATCCTTTACAATGAGCCCCACAGGGGTACTTGACAGTCCAGAGAAATCAATTTATAATAATTACAGAAATAATAATTTTGAGTATGACAGAAGGTAGAATATTAAAACAGTGCAGCATATCTTGGTACCAGGGTATAGGTCTTTAGTAATTAAATATGTGGAATTTGGGCTATGTGAAATTTTACTTAAATCCTACTTTTAACATGATGAAAACATTGAAACCAAATTCTAGAGAAAGATTAAATAACTAGAAAAATATGAATTGATAGTATGAATGGATTCATGCATTTGACTAGAAACAAAACAAATGAAATAATGTACACAGGGTTGCAAGATCATCTGGATATCAATATTCAGAAATATGCATCTATACTTTAATATTACCATGCATAACTTAAAAAACAAAACAAAACTGTAGTTAGAAGCTATGCCAGAAACACCAATTTGTACTCTATTTTAAAATTCTGTTTATAAATATAGTCTAAACCAAACTATGAAATTACAGCTATCACAAAGTTCTCATAAATAGGTAATTCTTAAAAGAAGTAATAGTATATAATGCTATAATTCTTACAGCTTTTCAGGATTTCTCTGGGTATTTATTTTATGGAATATTTCATGATTGTACTTTTTGAACTTTGTTACAATTTCTTATAATGTAAAATAACCAGTAGAAAAAAAGATTTTTTTAAGAAACCTGATTATCAGAAAATTCAATTATACATTTATATCAAATTGAATGAGAACTATCTCATTAGTGAATTCCTAGGTGATTAAATTGACAATTCCCTTTTGCCTACTTAGAAATCTTGCAGAGTTCTTGTTTCTGTATTCATCCTCTCGGAATTTACTCTGCAGTTGGAATTGTCTTTCTTTCCTAGGATTTGTCTTCAGCTCTCAGTTGAGTTCTCTGGAAAATCAATCAATAAATAAATGAAAGCAACACACACACACACACAAACCCAAACAACAAAAAACAAACATAAATATTTTATCACAGTTGTGCATCTTCTCCTTTAGTTTGGTTCTTACTACATTCCAGTTTTTATGCTTCCTAATATATGGGAAACTATATGGAAAACATGTCTTTAGTGTACACTTTACTTGAAGAAGAAGTGGGAAGAATGCAATGCTACACGATCTTAAAAAAGGGCTACTGACGGGGCTACAGATAGGGAAAGAAAGAATTTTTTTTCCTTTAATTTTCATGGATGTCACAATAAGAAAAATCCTTTTTCTATAGTTAATTAATATTATATCTCATTTCTTATGGTGTTTCATGGGTTTACCTTAGGTACACTTCCTAATTAACACTAGAAAAAAAACTAACTTCTAAATAAAAAAAAAATGTGGTAAAATAATTATAATGTCCTCCATGTGCAGAGACTAATTAAATTGGCATGGAATGGACCTTGAATATGAAATGTCTTAAAAGATTCCTGAGTGATTCTAATGCTTTATTGGTTATATAAAACATATTTATTGATTTCAGCCTGCACAAACTTTAATCTCTCTATGATTAGTTGTCTTTATTTTTGAGGTAACATTGGTTACAATGCTGTATATGATTTAGAGGTGTAAGATCACCCTCTTCAGATGCATGTTATCATACCATACCCATAATGATCAAAACACCCACACTCCTCCACCTAGTCCATTGTGCTCATTCCCAACTTCATTCTTTTTTTTTTTTAATAATAAATTTTATTTTTATTTTCCCCCATACAATTGCAAACGCCCCATTCTGACCCCAATCCCTCCCCTCCCGCCCCCCACCCCCCAAAAAGTGTCTCTGGTTCATAGTTTTTTGTTGATTTTGATTTTCACTTTCTTATATTCATTTTCCTGGTCCCTTATTTAAGTTTTCTAGATTCCTGCTATGAGTGAGACCATCCGGTATTTTTCTTTTTCTTTTTGGCTTATTTCGCTGAGCATGATCCCTTCCAGCGCCATCCATGTTGCTGCAAATTGCATGTGTTTATCTTTTTTGAATGCTGAGTAATATTCCATGGTGTATATGTACCACATCTTCTTGATCCAGTCATCTATTTTTGGGCATTTGGGCTGTTTCCAAAGCTTAGCTATTGTAAATAGTGCTGCTATAAACATAGGGGTGCAGGTGTTCTTTGGAATTGATGTTTCTGTGTCCTTTGGGTAAATACCTAGGAGTGGAATTGCTGGATCATATGGAAGCTCTATGTTTAGTAGGTCCAGAAATCTCCACACAGCTCTCCATAGTGGTTGGACCAGTTTGCACTCCCACCAACAGTGCAGAAGAGTTCCTTTTTCTCCACACCCTCGCCAACATTTGTTGTTGCTAGTTTTTTTAATATGTGCCATTCTCACTGGTGTGAGATGGTATCTCATGGTAGTTTTGATTTGCATTTCCCTGATTACAAGTGATGTTGAACAATTTTTCATATGCCTGTTGGCCATTTGCATTTCCTCTTCAGAGAAGTTTCTTTTTAGCTCTTCTGCCCATTTTTGACTGGATTATTTTCTTTGTTGTTGCTGAGTCTCATCAGCTCTTTGCAGATTTTTGTGATCAGTCCTTTATCATTAGTGTTGGGTGCAAAATAAAATACATAGAAGGAAATATACCCAACTTCATTCTTTCTCTACCCTTCTGGTAGTCTCAGTTCTATCTAGGGTTTGTTACTGGTTTGGTTTTAATCTCTCCTTTTGTGTGTGTGTGTGTTTCTTCATATTCTATATATAAGTGACAGCATTGTGAATGTGTCTTTCTCTTTCTTACTTTGTGTTTTACTAGTTACTAAAAAAGTCTGAAAAACACAGATTTATTTCTCCTGACTCTCAAAAATGTCACATCTTAACTTTAATACATTGAAAGAATTTTGTTTTGTTTTACTAATTTTAATATTTAATAATTGTCATTTTAATATAGAACCATTACATCATTTTCATTCAATCAAATGGTAGTTAAATTGTATGGTGATTTGATAACTACTATTATATTTTTAAAAATAAAGTTCATGAACAAGCTTTACTTTAATTCACTTAAATTAAACTTTACTACTATAATATATCATACTATATTTAACCGTTGAAAGTTTTTACTGTGTATTTTTCATGCTTATTTACTACATTTAAATTTTAAACATATATGTGCTTACATTTAAAAAGATAATTTTCTGTGTTAAATTTTTCCTGGGTTGAACTTATAAGTAGTAAAAAACTGACCACTGTAATACAAAAATACTTTCATAATTTTATGAATATTTAATAAATAGCAATATTCAATTTGATACACGACTTTTAATGAGATTACTGTAGTTGTGGCCATGGATAAATATTGCTTATACTTCTTCAAGGAGGAAGGGTTCATATTTTTTTCTGTTTTTTATTTTCATACATGTTCCTATAAAGTAATTGTTTTCAAACAATCCAATTCTTTGAACCCTTTAGAAACTGCTCTGGTATACCTAGGTAATGTGAAATCCATTTGCAAAATTACTGTTCAACATTTTATTTTACAGGATGGTTTTATAACAGGAATACATTGAGAAAATTTATCCAGGAAAATAATTACTTTTTCTTCAGGAAAAAATACGTATTTATGATGAGTAGCCAGAACACCCAACTGATTAATAAAATGTATAATTTACTAACCGTTTTACAGTTAGCTTCCATTGACAATTGAAATTATTTTTTGCAGCTTGTCATTTTACCAAACCTTTTAATTAGTTCTAGTAAGATTTAATTTCTCCCTCTAGCTTTTCCAAGAATATAATCATACTATCTTGAAGAAAAGTAATAATCTTCATTTGCAAAGCATAACTCATTTATTAGCATTCACTATTAAACTGATAACCATTATACTAATATATAAAATGTTCACCCTTCCTTCAAACACCTGTAATCCAATAATTTACTCTGTATATACTCCTTCAGCTTCTCCATTGAATCCATCATCTTACTGGCTCTAATTGTATTTCAGGTATATGGTCTCTCTTATCCTGGTCTCCCAATTGCTTGGTCTTTCATCTTCCTCAGTTTCTGTGTAATATTTTGCCTTGACCACTACTTGTATCCTTGTAATTCTACTTGCATTTATATTGTCATATCACCAATGGGCCTCCATTTACACCTCAAGATTAATGAAGTCAACATATTTTTTTACTTACCAATTGTAAATATTTATCAAGAAAATGTAATCAGGGCCTCCCTGGTGGCCAGCGGTTGAGCGCTGGGTTGCGAAGCTGCCCACAGCCTCTGCAACGCCCATTTGATCCCCGGCTGCCCGCCCAGGGTCCCACATGGCGCGCAGACCTCTCCTGCTGCCCACTGCTCCCCTCAGCAGTGTATTTCATCACTTCTGCCTGTTCTGCACTCCGCTCTGGCTCTGGTGAATTCTTTCACCCTCCCGTGCTTCTGACTGTACCCAGTACTTGTATAAATAAATAAATAAATAAATCTTTAAAAAAGAAAATGTAATCACATGATCAAATATTTATATATTTTATAGCAAGTGAACCATAAAATCAGTAGTCTTATTCTTCTCCAGACTTACTCTTTTACTTCACAAAATTTCCATAAGCCATACATGCATTTCATGATTGGAAGGAATTATGTCTATTAGAAAAAAGTATTTTTTCTTATTAACTTATAAATAAGAAATTTTAGATATTTTAAATTTTAAATATTTAAAATTTTAGATATTTTATTTTGCTTTATGAAACAAGACAGGTGACTTATTAGCAACATTGTCTACCCCCATTTCGTTTCTTCCTCCATTGTCAGTTGACACTACAGTGTCAAATAAAATTCTAAGATTCATTTTCTAATTTAACAAGCACACATAGCATCTCCTAACTTAGTACTTCATGAAATGAGGATGCTTGGACTCCTAAAATCAAATCACCATGTCCCTACTGTCTGTTTTCACAGACTCTGTCATTGGAAATTCAACTTGTAGATTAAAGATTATATATTCTTATATTCTTCTATATATTCTTCTATATTATATATATTATCTTATATATATATCTTATATATTCTTATCTTTAATCTACAAGTTCAGCACTTGTTCAGCACTAGATTATGAATTATTCTCTGATTTGTTTAAATTTGAAAGTACATGAAATTTTCTCAACTGATCACATCATAAATATTATTTTCCATAGATCTGAGCAGTATTAAAGTTTTTAAATGTTTGGATTATCAGGTATTTATATGGTAAATAGGACCAACAATTCTTTTAAGTCCTCATAAAATATATAGGTCAGGAATCTGAAAAGAAATAACTTGTCCTCCTTTGCCCTGATGCAATAGATTTGAAAACTTACATGCCTATACATAGCTAGAATCACTGGAGCCTGAAAGCTTCTGGCAATTTCTTCATTCAAATGTGTGGTGACTTAACTGATGAGTCAACAGCAGAGCTCAATTGTAATTGTCAACCAGAGTGGGTACATGTGGCCTCTTCATGTCTCTGTGTATTGGGCTTTCTCATACCATGAGAACTTCTGAGAAATTGTTTTTTGTTTGTTTGTTTGTTTGTTCGTTTGTTTTTTGCATGGAGGCTCACTCATCAAAGAGAACACAGCCAAAGCTTCATGGCCATTATGACTTAGTCTCAGAAGTTACAGAGAATTTTACTTCTATACATTATTGATGAAAGCAGATATAATTAAGAATAGTGGACATAGTATCTCATTTATTAATAGTGGAGGATTTTGGGATGTGTATTTGAAAAATATTATAGTCACACATTTAGTGATACATAAACACATTATATGCAAGCAAAAGACAAATTTGAGTATACTAACTAAAAAAAATATTTAGAGTGCAAATTTAATAAAAATTTAAACCTCAATTTTGGTAAACTACAATGCGACATGATCCCAAATGTGGAGGAAAACTATAAGACTATCCAAGAATCTGACATTGCATTTAGCTGGTATTATTTGTCATGTTCAACAACCTTGTCTACGTCTGCTCTTAAAATTCACAAAAGGTTAATATTCTCTGTAAAGATTGCATAATAGTACCAATCATGGAACTTTGAAATGTGTTTTCTCCCAATTGAAGTAGGTATTTTTCTTTAGATGAACATATTAATAACATACTGAAGAATATCAACACTACAAAAATCCTATTATGTTAAAATATAAACTGATTTCTAGTAAGAAATTATGAGTCTCCAAGCTTAAATTATATGCTGAAACTAGAATCTATCAAAGACAAGATAATTAACATGCCTAATTAAGAATGCTGCAAGTTGTTCAATTCAGAAATTTCAGTTTTTGTAATGTGTACATATAAATCACAGGTCATACTGTTATAATAATGATTATACTTTGGGTTATAAAAATTTGACAAACCAAGAACATTTTTTTGTGTGAATCATATATCACTCTAGAATATTTCAATAATAAAATGAAAAAGCAATAATGCTATTTCATGACTTTTATTTTATTATTGAAACATTTTAGGGTAATATATGACTCACACAGAAAAATATGTTCTTGGTTTGTCATATGTTGATTGCAAAGTTCCTCTTCCTAAGGGGGTATTGGAAAAATTTATGGTTTCAACCTTTAGTTTAGAATTAATGTTATTGCTGAGCTTTGGGATTAAAAATAGCTATCTATTCCCAACATAACAACAGACAACCTTTACAAAAGTCATTTCATAAATACTGCCATTGCTAGAGAAAAAAAGTTTATTGTGTGAGAGCTATTGACAAAGGGCAGGTAATAATCTAATGGAGAAAGGTTATAAAATTAACAGAGGGAATAAAAAACCTTTACTTCTATTGATATATTCTATCTATGTTGCAAAATAACACTGTCAAAAATTTCCAGTGAAGCTCTTTTTTAATCTTCCTGAAAATATTATAGGCTTGTTATGCAGTTTTTCTATAAAATTACAAGCCATTGTATATGTTTTAAACAGCAAGGAATGCCAGTTCCTATGTTAATTCAGGATTTTTAAAAATGAACTTGAGGGCCTCCCCTGGTGGCACAGGTGGTTGAGCACAGTGCTGTGAAGCTGTCCGCAGCCTCTGCAGCATGGGTTCGATCCTGGCCGGCTGGCAGGGTCCCACATGGCGCAGCAGACCTCTCCTATCTCGCCCACTGCTCCCCACAGCTGTGTATTTCTGTCAGTCTGCCTGTTCTGTTCCCTACTCTGTCTCTGGTGAATCCTCTCACTCTCCCCGCATCTGGCCTGTACCCTGGTTCTTAAAAAAAAAAATGAACTTCAATATTAGTTTTTTATATATTATTTTGCATATGAAAACACTACTAATGCCAAGGAAACTTTTTTTTTTTCTATATTGCAAGATCTATGCTGGATTTTTTTTTTAATTTTTCTAATTTTTTTTTCTTTTTTTTCACTTATTTTTAGTTGCAGTAAAATTTGGATGCCCCCATGAGGCATTAGCATTGTAGTGTACCCACCACCAAATCACCCACAGTCCACCACCATAGTTCACTGTGCTATCTTCTCCCTTTGTTTTTACCCCTTCTCTGCCCCAGTTAATATATATTAATTCTTAATATATATTATTAACAGTTATTAAGATTTATATTAATATATACTATTAATATATATTAATTCTTTTTTTAAAGATTTATTTTATTTATTTATACAAGAACCAGGGTACAGGATGCGCAGGAGGCTGAAAGGATTCACCAGAGACAGAGAGGGGAACAAAACAGGCAGACTGACGAAATACACTGCTGAGGGGAGCAGTGGGCACGACAGGAGAGGTCTGCAGCGCCATATGGGACCCTTGCTGGCCGGCCGAGATGGAACCTGCACTGCATAGGCTGCGGACAGCTTCACAGGGCAACACTCAACCACTCAACCACCTGCACCACCAGGGGAGGCCCTATATATTAATTCTTAATATATACAACAAAATCAAATGTCCATATCTAAACAAATAACTGGCCAAAAAGCAAACAAACAAACAACAAACAAAAAATGATACCTACAATACATTAATATTTAATGTTACCTAAATGCATAGATTAAAACTGGGGTAAAAGTATAGTTTTGACTAACCAAAATTAGGTTTCTGTTACAAAAATAAGGCACTGTCACATAGTTTTGAAAATTTTGGATATTATACTTCTTTTAAATATGTAAGAAATAGATTATCTTACTATTATCCTAGAAAGATAAGAAAAAAAAGAAAGTCATAGAAAACCCATTTAAAGAAACAATCACTGAGGGCCTCCCTCCCTCATGGCACAGGTGGTTGAGCGCCATGCTGTGAAGCTGTCTGCAGCCTCTGCAGCACCGGTTTGATCTCAGCCCACCAGAGAGAAGCCCACATGGCGAAGCAGACCTCTCCTGTCTCACCCGCTGTTCCCCTCAGCAGTGTATTTCAATCAGTCTGCCTGTTCTGTTGCCCACTCTGTCTCTGGTGAATCTTCTCACCCTCCCGCACATCTGGCGTGTACCCCGGTTCTTGTATAAATAAATAAATCTTAAAAAAAAAAAGGAATCACTGAAAACCATTTCACTCTGGCAAATGAACCAAAAGTTGTAATCCAAGAGGTCCAAGAATTCCAATCAAAATAATTCTGAATAAAAAAAAATAATAATTCTGAATAGACATACACTAAGACATATAATAATTTAGCTATTGAGAACCAACGATAACAATATTTTAAAAATCAAGAAAAAAAGGTAAACTATAAGGAACAGCAATCACACTATCAGCAGATTTTTCAACAGAAACTTTACAAGTATGAAAGGTCTGAAAGATATTTTCAAAGTACTTAAAGAAAAATAGCCTCAAATCTACCCAGTATGATTAACATTCAAGATAGAAAGAAGAGTAAGGAGATTTAATGAAAAACCAAAATCAAAAGACTATAAACAACTGTCTATCTGCCCTTTATTTTCTATATGATCATTTGGGCATCCTAGCACTGTGGCCCAAATATCTCTGGTAACCAAAGAATTTTGCTGTGAAGAAGGTCCCAGATACTGATCAATAGAACAAAATATTCAAAAGGCAGGAGAGGCACATAAATGGAACTGAGCTTCTGTGGATGAAACACTGACAACTTGCTACAGCTGGAAATAAAAGAAAAATATTGCCTAAATATTCTTGATTGTTTCCTTTGTTTTTCTTCAAGGTAATGTTTATGAATAGTACTTAATAAGTGTTAATATTGATAAATTTATAACTGTATATATTTATCTTTGTTTTGAGTATATATAAAAGTTATGAGATTAGATTGTACATTTTCTTTTTAAACATAAAAAGGTATTCAGTTATTATTACTTTATTATTTAACCTTATATCTTGTCCTGAATGAAAGATGGTTAAGTAAATATTATCATGGAATTTGGGAGCTCCCCATGTTAATAGTAGTCAAGTCCCTAGTACTTTCAGTTGGAGAAAATAAACAACTAGTTTTTTTAGTCTTAGAGAATTCTTCTCAAATTACTCATGTTTTTCTCCCTGGCTATGTCATTTGCCACATATGTGGTATTTTTTTTTAACTCTGCAGGGAAGAAACAGGGTGAGAATTATAGTTGCTGGAAATTCTTGTCATGTAGTTCTCTGATACCTTAAATTATATGTTGTATAATTTTGACTATATGTACTTCCTTTTGACTATATGCAATTTCTCCTTTGATTTTATATTTCTGGGAACAGTGTATTAACTTACCAGTTGAACAAATTTATATGCAATGTGTGAGTTTGTAAATGATGTTTTCTTATTCTTAACATGTTAATGTTAAATAATGAGTCTCAACTCTAACATATATTATGCAAGGTATTATTTTATTACTAAAATTATAATTTAAATTCTCCATTAAATTAAACTTGTTAGTTACAAATGTAGTTGTCTCTATCTGATATGGAAATTTCAGTGATTGTGCATATTTTGCTTGCTACTTGAATGCTTACTTTTATATTTTATATTATTGTAATATATCCCCATGTTTGAGAATCTATGTTAAATTACAAATTTTAGACAATGATAATAGACAGTATCCACATCATTTTCTCTAAAATGTCATGAACTTAGTTACTATTAATTGAAATGAGTTGGAAGATTATACTATTTCAGGCAATTTCACATACTGTGAAAGTGCAATTGTGAGGCAGGGTTTGAAAGGTAGGGATTCAAAACAGTATGATAAATAACCACATAAATGTGGTTTCTTGTACCATATGACGTGAGTATATATATTGTATAGCTTTATTATATTTTTGAAATCCATGTTCTTTTTTAGTTACTTGTATCTTAAAGCAGATATCATTATCATATATCATAACAAATCAAATGGCTAGAGAAGAGTAGAAGAGTCTGGAGAGACTTTTAAATATATTAAATTGGAAATGATGAAAAAAGTAAGAGAAGTGTCCCATGAAGGAAAAGAAAAAGCAAGATTTTTCCATTTCCACTTTGTCAGTATTATCAGAACAGTTTATCTATAAAAGTTCCACTCATCTACAAAACTAAATATTTAAAAACAGAATCATTTATACTTATCAACAACTTGTTGAATTTATAACAAAAACTTTGTGATAATAAGAAAACAAATATGCCTATAAGAAAAATATCAGGGGGCCTCCCAGGTGGTGCAGCGGTTGAGCGCTGGGTTGCTAAGCTGCCCGTAGCTTCTGCAGCGCCAGTTGGATCCCCGGCCACTGGGCGAGTGTCCCACATAGCGCACAGACCTCTCTTGCCGCCCACTGCTCCCCTCAGAAGTGTACTTTGTCCGTCTGCCTGTTCTGTTCTCTGCTCGGCTCTGGTGAATTCTCTCACCCTCCTGTGCTTCTGACTGTACCCAGTGCTTGTATAAATAAATAAATAAATCTTAAAAAAAAAAAGAAAGAAAAATATCAGGGCTTCCCTGGTGGCGCAAGGGGTTAAGCACCGCACTATGAAGCAATCTGCAGCCTCTGCAGCATGAGTTCAATACCCAGCCGATCAGGGAGCAACCCACATGGCGCAGCAGACCCCTCCTGTCTTGCCCGCTGCTCCCCTCAGCAGTGTATTTCACTCAATATGCCTGTTCTGCTCCCCATTCTGTATCTGGTGAATCCTCTCAACCCCCGCGTCTCTGGTCTGTACCCCAGCTCTTGTATGCATAAATAAATAAATCTTTAAAAAATATATCAGCATAATTATCTTTAATGTCACTTTCACATTGATAGGTCAACATATATGTATTATTTCTGTTCTTTCCAGAACACTTAATATGAGCTCTTAACATGAGACCTACCCTCTTAACAAATATTTAAGAGTGCAATACAGGATTTTGTTAGCTACAGGGACTTTGCTGTACAGGAGGTCTCAAGTTTATGTATGTTGCATAACTTGAAAATTTATATCCATTGTATAACTTCTCCCAGTCCCTGGCACCTACCATTCTACTCTCTGCTCCTATGAGTTTGACTATTGTGTTGTATTGCATTTCTATAATGTTGGTTTATAACACTGTTTATGATTTAGAGGTATAGCTTCACACCTCTTTAGATTTATATTGCCACACTACATCCACTATCAAAGGACCCAGTGTCCTCCACCATAGTTTGCCCACTTTAGAAATCTCCTATAATTTAGATATTAGTAGCTGATCAACTATTAGTATGTATATGTAGTTAGGTAATAATCACTATGATCCTTAATGTACCTCACCTCCTGAAATTGCCTAACCCATGGAAACTAGTAAATTGATCTGCTTAGATATATTCAAGAATTTAACCGACACTGATTTAGCAAGTATCAACAGCTATCTAAAGTGATATAGAAAATCTGACTTGTCAGGTTTTTTTTTTTTAAGCACAAAGTGTCAGTTAAATGTAATTATAAAACTTAACAATTTCACAATTATATAACTGCATTCCTTTTTCCTTCTGTCATGAAATATTGAGTATAATATTGTGGATAAAATATTCACAAAAATTAGCAGCATAGAGAATTTAAATCAACAAAATATAATTATAAAAGATTCTTATTTCTCTGAAAAATAATGATAATTTAATAAATCTATAGCAGTAGAATGACATGTTTGTATAATTCCTATCATCACACACAATACCAGCGTTCAATCATCTATTTTTGGTCTAGTTCTCATTTTAACAGTGCTCTCCAACTTTTAAAGAGGAATTTCATACATAATTCCTTCTGTTCAAAATAACCATAAGTAGTAAAATTATTGGTGTCCCCTTTTTTATATAAATAAAAAACTGGTTGTTTTTAAACAATATTTACTGAATGGTTATGAAAATTTACAAACAGACCATATCTTTAATCTATGTCACTTTATTCTTAGACCAACATTCATGCCAGTAAATTAACTGGAAATTAAATGATAAAAATTGAAAAATCATTGAAAATTAGACTGAATTTAGATGGCAACAAATATCTGGATAAAATAATTTTCACTATGACCTATATACTTACAAGCTCCTGATTTTTAAATCATATATCTCCAGCTTAGGCCAGGTCATTGAAAAAAGGAAGCTATCAGGATAAGGATGACAATCCACATAATTATATCCCAAATCTCATTTGCCTGAATTCAGTTATAGTCATTCAAAAATGCACAAAATTATCTTTATTTCAAAAGACCACATTTCCAAAATAGAATCTACTGATTAGTCTATCTATTGGAAAAATCTGTATTTTTTCCTAATGATCCTTAGAGTCATTGACTATTTATACCGATTTTACAGTTCAAATAATAGTAGTCAGGGCTGTGGTAAAGTTTCCAGGAACATGTAACAAGTTTAGGCACAATGATTATTCACATGGCATCAAAGGATGCTACTCTGAGGTCTACTTCTCAGTGATCAGAAATCTGAAGCCATCTCTTTCAAATATATTTGTTTCTGGAGCAAAATCAAGGTCTCAGCCAGTCTCATTCACCTATTGTACCTTTGAAGATACTTAGGAAGCGTCACACAACGAATGTACCCATCATCTGCGATCCGATAGAATAGAATACCTTTTCCCCTGAATGTGTCTCCATAGAGGGTTGCCTGCCATTTTTATTTGTTTTTTTTATATTTATTTATTTATACAGGAACTGGGGTACAGGTCAGAGACGTGGGAGGGTGAGAGAATTCACCAAGACAGAGCAGGGAGCAGAACAGGCAGACTGACTGAAGACACTGCTGAGGGGAGCAGCAGGCGAGACAGGAGAGATCTGCTGCACCATGTGAGTTTCTCCCTGGCCGGCGGGAATCCAACCCTCACTGCAGAGGCTGCAGACAGCTTCATAGCACAGCGCTCAACCCGCTGAGCCACCGGGGAGGCCCTCTCTGCCATTTTTAGTCTCGTGCTCAAGTGTCATTTTCTTTGAGAGTATATCCTTGACCACTTTATGTAAAATAAGAACCTCAGTTTCCATGAAAACACTTGACTTTCTTAATTATCCCTACTGAACACTTCCCTTTCTTGAAATCACATTTTTTATATATATAAAAAATATATATAAATAAAATATATATTATATTTATATATAAATAATATATATAAATAATATGTATAAATAATATATATTATATATAATATATATAATATATATTATATATAAAATATATATATAAATATACACACACACACATACATACATATACATGGTAAAATAGGTATTGGGTCTCTTTTTAATTCACCACTGTAACTATATGAGTAACTCTCATATTCAAGTTGATATTGAATAATTGAATTATTACTTTCTCCCTTTGTGCATGGAGACTTAACATTCTTTTTTAAAAAAAAACACTTTTTATTTTATTTATTTTTTAATGTATACAATAGCTGGGGCACAGGCCAGATGCGCGGGAGGGTGAGAGGATTCACCAGAGTCAGAGCGGGAATAGAACAGGCAGACTGATGAAATGCACTGCTGAGGGGAGCAGGGGGCGAGTCAGGAGACATCTGCTCACCATGTGGGTTGCTCGGAAGATGGCAGGGATCGAACCGGCACTGCAGAGGCTGAGGACAGCTTCACCATGCGGCTCTCAACCGCCTGCCCCATCAGGGAGGCCCGAGACTTAACATTCTATTACTACACCACTGGAATTCATGTTCTATAGTACAAAAGACTAGTCCCCAAATTCACTTGGTCAAATAAATGTTCTATCTTCTTGTTGGCTCTGCTGTGTGGAAGGCTTACCCTACCCTGCCCACTCCTCAATTAAACTCAGTTAACTAAGATTACTTCAGAAAGATTACTGGTGATTGACATAATACAAGTGAAGCTAAGTTGAATTCAATGATGTAATCCAATACAAATTTTAATGCAATGCCTGTTTTAAATAATGAGATGTCAGTGAATAAAATTTGGGTTTTAAGTTTTTCCAATCCCTATTGATGATACCAACTATCTGTTGCCTTTTAAATAATGATATTTAAATAATGTTTTAATTATAAAAGTTTCCTCTACATAAAGGTTATTTGATTACCTATAGCCAATATTTGGAAAATAATTATATATCCTCTATACTAGCACACCTTACATAATTTGCTTTATTTATTCAAGTCTTTGTTCCCTCTGTTTTATCTTGTTTTTGTCATGTGACAGTGCCCAGGGGGCTCTTTTTGTTAATATTGAATATTTCATATTTGGACAAATCTGTTGAACTTAACATCACTAGATTAGTTTCACTGATATCTTTTAGTCTTTTCTTCTCAACTATCTGGATCATATGGAAGCTCCATCTTTAGCAGATTGAGGAATCTCCACACAGCTCCCCACAGTGGCTGGACCAGTTTGCACTTCCACCAGCAGTGCAGGAGAGTTTTTTCCACATCCTCGCCAACATTTGTTGTTGCTAGATTTTTTATTTTTTTATTTTTTATTTTATTTATTTTTTTTTAACTTTTTTTTTTTTTTAGATATATTTATTTATTTATACAAGCACTGGGTACAGTCAGAAGCGCGGGAGGGCAAGAGAATTCACCAGAGTCAGAGCGGGGAGCAGAGCAGGCAGAAGGACTGAAGTACACTGCTGAGGGGAGCAGCGGGCGGCAGGAGAGGTCTGCGCGCCATGTGGGACCCTCGCCCGGTGGCCGGGGAGCAGCCGGGGATCGAACCGGCGCTGCAGAGGCTGCAGGCAGCTTCGCAACCCAGCGCTCAACCGCTGCACCATGAGGGAGGCCCTGTTGCTAGATTTTTTAATATGTGCCATTCTCACTGGTGTAAGATGGTATCTCATTGTAGTTTTGATTTGCATTTCCCTGATTACAAGTGCAAGAACAAATACACAGACAAATGGAATGGAATAGAAAATCCAGAAATAAAGCCACCGATTTACGGTCAACTAATCTTTGACAAAGGAACAAAGACTATGCAATGGAGCAAAGAAAGTTTGTTCAATAATTGGTGTTGGTGGGCTTCCCCAGTGGTGCGGCGGTTGAGCGCTGGGCTGTGAAGCTGCCGGCAGCCTCTGCAGTGCTGGTTCGATCCCCGGCACCCAGCGAGAGTCCCACATGGCTTGACGGACCTCTCGTGCCTCCCGCTGCTCCCCTCAGCAGTGTATTTCGTCAGTCTGTTTGTTCTGTTCCCAGCTCTGGCTCTGGTGAATTCTCTCACCCTCCGTGCTTCTGACTGTACCCAGTGTTTGCATAAATAAATAAATAAATCTTCAAAAAAAAAAAAGAAAGAAAGAAAGAAAGAAAGGCAGTGTTTTGTGTATGTATGCTTTGCTTTTTCTAATGAAATTCTTCGTAGTGGGGAGGGTAAATATGATTTCTTAAATACTTAAGCCCTACATCTTCTGTTTGAAATGCATTACACTGATGGAACATTATCTCAATCTCAGAATGTTATATGTTTTTCCACGTTTCATTGAATACTTGATATTTTGATGAATTACAAAATCAGCATAGATAAAACATGCCATTTTATGTTATGAAATTCATAAGTTAACTTTTTGTTCTAATGAAGATTTTATATATATCAAGTATCATATTATGACAAAACAGTAATATTTCATATTCCATTGTTTGCAGTTGACTAAAGTCAAGACTAGTTATGTTAGTACAGAAATAAGTAGACAGGAGAAACAGAATCTAGAAAGACTTACTTTTACATGTTTAAAAGTTTTAAGTGGATTAAATTAAGAGGTTTTACATAACTCATTAATCAGATTTAAAGTTTTTTGTTGCTTTTTAATTTTTATTTAGTGATGAGTATGAGTAGTTGAATGTATTTGAAGTCTCTAAATTAGTAACTCCAAATGAAATTTGGTAAGTTCTAAATAAATTGAACTTTAATGGTTGTAGTATAAATATAAGGGCTATAACTGATGTTAAATCCAATTATTTAGGTCAAAGCAAAACAGTAGGAAATAAGAAAAATATACTGAATAAATTATAAAACACTTTACTCAAATTGATTTTGCCCAGCAAGATAAAATAAACATGTGTTGGTAATGTATTGATTATTCATTTACTTTGTTAATTACCCAGTGTGCAGCTAAGTTTCCAGTGGCACTCATTATTCTAATAGAAGAGACTATCTTTGTAGAAGTACTATGCCTGGAGCAGTAAGTTTATATTCTGAAAATTTCTGTGGAAAATAAACAGATAAGAATTTCTTATATATTAGAATAATTTTGAGTTTTTCTTATTCTGCTATTCTTATTCTTATTTCTCAATGATAATTATTAATTAACTCAGTCAAAACCCAAACTAATAACACTGTCCCTTTTTTGAAAAAAATCTTTAAGGAGACTCAATAAGAGTGCTCCAAGCTAATATAAAGAAGCAAACTAAAGGTATCAAAATCTCTTGAGATGTTCTCTTATGATGCTTTTTCATATAATATGTTTCTAAGAGTGAAGGTCTGTGCTGTTTATTTCAGATCAAGTGATTTTGTTATTAAATTAAAATGCAAGTCAAATCCAATGACAAAAATAATGTTTACATTTAAAATTAATCCTAAACCTTAGGCAATATTATAATACTGTAACATACACTGAGCAATATTTTAAAAACAAGCTATCCCTGTGTCCGATATTTTGTGTACAATCTGAATTCCAGTTATAATATTATAAAACTTTATATGACTAATCAAGTATTTTTGGAAATAAACATATTTTTATTTTACTCAAATATGACTTACGTGTTGGATTTATTTAAAAGATTTATTAAGTGACAAAAATAGTAATAGTGATATTTTAACAGCTATCCTTCGTTGATTTCTGCAACACTTTAATTATGGATTTACTTCTTGAATATGTCCATTCTCAACCCTACCTGATAGGGTCATAGCTAACTAAAATTCCAGATAGCCTCCTAAACTTGTATGCTATTTTCTTCTTTTTTCTAATATATTTAAATGCATTTTTACATAAAGCATTGTAAAATAGTTAAATTTAGAATCGTTTTACACAAACGCAGCTGTTTGATAATATGTTATGTTAATGCTACTCCATTTAAGAAAGCTATATGTTTAAAGTGAATATAAAATGTTAAGCTGTATCTCTAGCCAAATTTATAATTTAATTTCATGGTGTGGTTTTGAAACATTATTTGAAGGTAAATAGTAAAATATTAATTAAACAACTTTCCTTGTGAAGCGTCAAACAAAAAAAAGGAAAGAAAATAGCATACTCTTGTTATCTTTGAGTGTGAACCCAAGGAAATCATCCAAGCAAAGAACAAAATCAAGTTTGAAGTGGAAATACTTTAATTATCTGATTCCCTGGGAAATATAAAACATTTGCATTTGCTCAATATGATCACTAAAGTTAAGAAAACTCTGAAACTATCACTTGAAGATATTGTTATTTGAAAGTTAGTATACTAAAATAGGAAAAAGTGGTCAAATTAGTTAACATTAATGAAAGACCACTATGTAATATAAACAAAGATGATTGATTATATATTTTAGGAATTAGAAACTGAAGGAGATTTTAAGAAGTGGTTTACTATATTTATTAAGACTTTTAGAGTGTGACCTATTGAAATGAATAATGGCACTAAATACAGAATGAGGTATGTTCTGTTACTGACATTATGTTTGAGAACATTTAGATGATGACAAGTACACTGGTTAAATTGTTTTTACTATTGATCGGAAATTTTCATTTACTCAAATATTTATTGAATACCAATTAATTATAGATCAGATATTTTTAGACACTAGTCATACAGCAATCAACAAAATATAATAGTCTTTTTTTTTTCATTGACATAAATTAAAACAGGCAGAAAATAAGCAAAATAAATTAATTAAATGATATATTTCAATGTGATAAATAATATAGAGGAACATTTAAAAAGGAAGAGAAATGAGGGTTGCAACATTACATATATTAGTCAAAGATGTCATTTGTTCAACAATATGCAGTTGATAAGGAATAAATCATGAGATCTGGTTTAATTATGTATTAGACAGAATATCCTGTATATATTAAAACTTTGGACAGAACTGTGTCTGATGTATTCAGAGAACAATAAAAAGTCTGTTTGACTGGAACTGATCTTGATGGAGACCAATAAAGAAAAATGCCAAAGAGGTTACTAGGGGGTAATCTCTGATTTCAAATTATTAGGACATCAGAAACCTTCTACTCTATTAGTTGCAGTACTTAATGATTTTATTCAATATCATGTCATTAAGCACCATATATATACACATCAACAATTCTAAAATGTATAAGTGAATTGCATCTACTTGAGAAACAATATTATTGTTACAACAAAAAATATGCAACTAATAATTATGATAGCAGTACCTGAAAGCATGATTATTACATAGGAAACACTGTGATACAAGATTCCAGCCTAGGACTACAGATGGGAGTAAAAAAGATAGACATACTTATATTCTCTAGCTCAACGACATTCACACAAAAAATAAAATAAAATAAAATAAAATAAAATAAAATAAAATAAAATAAAATAAAATCCTATTGGATTTATGCAGCCTGGCATATGGGCAAAACATGTTCTCAACCACCCATGTCTCAGTCAAATGCTGGAACTTCTTCTGCAGACACAGTTTTCTATGGGGCAAGGTTGCTGCCCTCTTGATAAACTCAAGTCATCTGGAAGTTATGTCTAGGTATATCAGAAATTACAATTATTTTCTTTTCTTGACACAATTTTCTAATCAAAGGAAAAATTGAGGTCTAAAGTTATTATAACTACATGGAGTTCTTCATAAGAAAATGTTGAGGGAGGGGTGCATTTCTATTTGCTTCTATTTTACCTACAACAGAGAAGATTTAAATGAAACTAGGACTCTGGCAGAGTCTTTCCTATTTAGTAAAGCAGTCATTTAATATTTGCCCTGCTTCAATTTTGTCCTTATTCTGTTTTGTTTCTTATACCGTTTTTCCTTTCATGATACTCAGATCTGTTCAACTTATAGAAAATGTTGCTTCTTTTCAAAAACAATCTAAAAACTCTGTCTTTGATTTATGGTAAGATTCACTGCTTGACTCTTCCCTCAAAATAATTCATTTCAGCAGGTCAGAAAGACTTCTGAAAGGATGTAATTATATGAAGTATGAAGAGCCTAAAAAATTCTTGAATTCCAAAGCCTCTTTTAGATAAATGCAGTTGCTCTAGTCAACAGGCAGCTTAAGGTCAAGTTATGAAAACACTATCAACTCAAATTTGCCACAAATGTTATTTGAAATGTTTTATATATAATTATATATAAATAATATTCGTTATTCTAAAATTTTTTTAAGATTTATTTATGTATGCATACAGGAACTGGAGTACAGGCCAGAGGTGTAGGGTGTGAGAGGATTCACCAGAGACAGAGTAGGGAACAGAACAGGTGGATTGACTGAATGCACTCCTGAGGGGAGCAGCAGGCATGTCAGAGTCAGGAGAGGTCTGCTGGGACATATGGATTGCTGTCTGGCAGGGGATCAAACTTGTGCTGCAGTGGCTGCGGACAGCATCATAGGTTACATCTTAACCCCTTGCACCACCAGAGAGGCCCTAGTATCTATGATTTTTTTTTTAAGATTTATTTATTTTTATACAAGCGCTGTAGTATAGGCCAGAAGTGCAGGAGGGTAAAAAGATTCACCAGAGACAGAGCAGGAAGCCGAACAGGCAGACGATATAAAGACACTGCTGAAGGGAGCAGAAGTGTGCGTGACAGGAGAGGTCTGCGCCACCTTGTGGGATTCTCGCCAGCCGGCTGGGATCTCCCAACCCTCACTGCAGAGGCTGCGGACAGCTTCACAGCAGTGCGCTCAACCCGCTGCCCGACCTGGGAGACCTAATATCTATTATTCTAAGCCAAACTGTGTACATGCCCTAACAATTGTGTGACTGTTACTTTTATTACTTCATATGTATTATTTGTTGTAATATGTTGGAACAAAGTATTTTCCGTCAAGTATATTGATTGTTCCTGGGAGTGAACTGATCTATAGATTGAAAGCTATGTATACTCATGTGTCTCTCATGATATTTTATTCATGTTTTTCGTTTTGTATATTAAATTTTTTTTTGAGTAAATAGTAAATATCCCATGGCATATGTATTAGAAGTCTCTGTTTTATACTCTTCTACATGCTTATTGTTATATCCAGGTAATGTTTCTAAGAACAGTAAAATGTAAACTGAAGATACAAAAGTAATATTTATTTCTATTAATTATAGTTATAGATTTTTTTAAAGATTTATTTATTTATTTATTTATACAAACACTGGGTACAGTCAGAAGCGCGGGAGGGTGAGAGAATTCACCGAGCCAGAGCGGGGAGCAGAGCAGGCAGAATGACCGAGGTACACCGCTGAGGGGAGCAGCGGGCGGCAGGAGAGGTCTGCGTGCCATGTGGGACCCTCCTCCAGTGGCCGGGGAGCAGCCAGGGATTGAACCAGTGCTGCAGAGGCTGCTGGCAGCTTCGCAACCCGGTGCTCAATCGCTGCGCCACCGGGGAGGCCCATATAGTTATAGATTTTATGCCTTAAATTGTATTAGATTTTTTAAGAAAAGAATGAATTATGTATTTCCTATAATTCCTATTTACTTATTAATCATTTTACTTAAACAGAATGTGATATTAATTAAAGCATTTCATTCAGGTTCCATGTCAATAATTCCCAGTATTTCAGCTAACTTTTCTTTATAAATAATTCAATGAAAACCTACACCTTAGCTTCTATCACAATTACCATATATTTAAATGTACAAAATTCATTTTAATACAATTGTATAATACAATGCTATCAAATGTAATTCATATCTAAAGAATTGTTAATATATAATTGTTTTAAGTATTTAATTGTTCTCATTTCAGTTCACAAAACCATAAGTTTCTGACACACCCATGATTAGACAAAATTATTGTTAACTAAACATACAATTTTTCTAGCTTTTCATTTACTAATTAGTTAACACAAAACTCTTATAAATGACCTGACTGTCAAAGTCATATTTCCAAACCATCTGGAATGCTTTGATTTAACTGCATGTCCCTTGATGCTTAATTTGAAAAGGGGAAAATGAGTTTTCCTGGCAATTTATTATTTCAGAGTATCACTAGTTACTTAGTAGCAAAAATAATTCTGAATTTCTCTTTGTAATAGTTTCTTAGTGTTTAGGGAATAAGTGCTCTTCATTATTTAGATTTAATTTATTATCCAGTTCTTTAGTTTGTCTTCACAATTTATGAAGTTAAAAGGAACCATTTTAAATGGTATTATTCTGTTCTGATTTATATTTGGTTATAATTAATATGTGCATTTAATGTGCATTCCATTCATTTTAAGAAAAAAAGAACAGCACTTGTATTATCCATTCATGAAGGCATCTTAAGGATTCACAAAATATTTTTTTCTATTTCTAGTTTAGATTTGTAGGGCAAGAGACACTGACAAGGATATGAAGGCAATTAAACTAGGAGTGGTATTTGTTCATTATTTTTTAGTTAAATTATTGTGTTATATAAGTTGTTATATTGTATCAAGAAAAATATTATTAATGTCCATTATATCTCATAAAAACATTTAAGAAAATGTGCACTTGATTTTGCTGAGTTGATGGGGGCCGAATGGGGATTAATATAGTGCGAAGTTCCTAGGGGTCAGCGTTTAAGAAGGCTCCCCTCTTCCACTGATTTTTCTTCCCCTAAAAATCAAGTGCTTGGAGGTTGAAGAGTGTCTCCTGAATATCAGGGAATAGGAGAAATAATCATTATGAAATACACACAGAGAATTCTCCATAAAAAAAAGACCTACTCTCCAATTAAAAGTAATTTGATAAAAACTTATCTAAGGCGAGGAAAGATTTTTCCTCCCACTCCTGTCTGTTCCCTCCATTCAGCTTGTCTAACCTGAGTTGTGGAAGTGACCAGACAGGAATGGTCAGGGATCAAACAAGAGACTGAGAACACTGCAGTAAAAAAAAAAAAAAAAAAAGGAAATGAAGTGAGTAGGGCTACAAAGGCAAATTTAGATTATAAACTGGAGAAACATAGAAGGACTCAGCACAAATAGACAAGCCCACAAAAAACTAAGTCTGATAATCAAGATTGTGAATTACTCTGATTCCTCTCCCCACTGCCCCCCTGAAATACTTCAATATAATTTCAGTGGATTCCAGCTAAGGAAAAGAATGTCGGGGATTCTTTCTGAGGAGGAATACACAGGAATTTAAATTCCTCTTTACTTTTCCTATTCTTCCTTTGTGAACTCATTGCTCAAATATGTATTACCACGATAATCTATGGTCTTACCTTGTTGTTGTCTTCGCTCTAATGTTTTTCTTAAAAGATTACATTTTTAGAGCAGTTAATTTCATAAAAAAAAATTGAAATTGAAGAGGTGGTGAGGGTAGATGTAACAGGAGGGAAAAGGACTAGGACCCGGGAGACATTGGATCCCTGCGACATAAAACAGGAGAGAAAAGTCAATAACGGGGAAAAAAAGCCAGTTAATCTATGTTAAGACCTCAGCCAAAGTTTTCCAAGAAACGGCACTATCACCACTGCTTATATCTCGACCCAGAACATGAGTATAAGTATAAAAACCCCAGGTTGTCTTCACCAGAGGCAACACATTCGGGACCCCTCCCATGTGCACCGGGCTCTTCTTTTGGGTCCTTTCATAAATCTCCTTAGCCTGCTTGCTGCTGGCAGGAGTTAGCCTGTTTCTTAACCCTTGCAGTTTTTTTCCTAGAAGCTGGCCTGTGTCTTTAAACAAACTTCCTTTGACTTGCTTGCAGCTTGCCTGAGGTGTTTCAATTCTTTGTTATGCCAGCTGCCATTCCCCCTTGGGCTACAGGGGTACAGAGATTTCCCATAAAACCCCTGCCCCCAAATTTATGCATAGATGCCCCAATTATCCACAATACTGAGAAATGCTACATTAAACAGACTATTTTTTTTTTTTTTTTTTTTTTTTTTACCAAAAATGAAGCTGTATAGAAACATGATAATCTCCAAAGTTTACCTTAGTATTCATTCTGGGTGTTGTATATTCTATGGATTTGGACAAATGTATGACATATATCAATCATTCATTATACTAGCATACAGAATATTTTCACTTCCCTAAGAAAGCTCTGTGTTCTTTCTATGCATCCTCTCCCACCCAGTCCTGACAACTATTAAATATTTTAGTCTCCATAGTTTTGCCTTTTCCAGATGTCATATATTTGGAATCATATAGAATTGACTTCTTTCATATAGTAATATGCATTTACATTTTCTCTATATCTTTTCATGTCTTCATAGTTTATTTCTTTTGAGCCTTGAGCAATGTTTCATCTAACATATATACCAACATTTCTTTATCTAATTACCTGCTGAGGACATCTTGATTGCTTCCAATTTGAGTAGAACACAGTTGCTATAAGAATCTACATGCTGTGTTTTATGTGGACATAAGTTTTCAACTCCTTTGGGTAAATAGCAAGGAGCATTATTTCTAGATTATATATAATAAGACTATATTTAATTTTGTAAGAAATCTCTTAACCATCTCTATGTGACTGTACCATTTTGCATTCTTACCAGCAATGAATATGTGTTCCTGTTGCTCCCTATTTCCACTGGCATTTGGAGTTGGCAGTGTTCTGGATTTTGGCCATTCTAATAAGTTCTGGATTTTGGCCATTTTTAAAGTTTCCTGATGACATATGAGGTAGAATATCTTTTCATGCGCTTATTTGCCATCGGTAGATCTTGCCTGAGATCTTTGGCCTATTTATTAAACATGTTATTATTTTCATATTGCTGAATTGAAGAGTTCTTTTTGTATTTTGGATAACAGTCTTTTGGTGCATGTTTCTTTTGCAAATATCTTCACCCAGACTATGGTTTCTTATTTTCTTGGCATAGTCTATTGCAGAGCAAACATTGTAATATTAATAAATGCCAGCTTATCAATAAGTTCTTTCAAGAATTAAGATATCTCTGGTATTGAATATAAAAAGATACTACCATGCCCAAGTCATTTAGATTTTCTCCTATGCTATCATCTAGAAATCTTAGGGTTTTACATTTTATTTATTTATTTATTTATTAATTTTTTTAATAGAGGCATGTTTTTATTTATTTATTTGTTTGTTTATTTGTTTGTTTGTTTATACATGCATTGGGTACAGTCAGAAGCGCAGGAGGGTGAGAGAATTCACCAGAGCCAGAGCGGGGAGCAGAGCAGGCAGAAGGACCGAAGTACACTGCTGAGGGGAGCAGTGGGCAGCAGGAGAGGTCTGCGCGCCATGTGGGACCCTACGCCGGTGGCCGGGGAGCAGCCGGGGATGGAACCGGCGGCGCAGAGGCCGCGGGCAGCTTCGCAACCCAGCGCTCAACTGCTGCGCCACCGGGGAGGCCCGGGTTTTACATTTTATATATAGATCTATGATCTATTTTGAATACATTTTTGTGAATGATGTAAGGCGTGTGTCTAGGGTTTTGGGTTTTTTTGGCTTTTTTTTTGCATGTGGATATCTGATTGTTCCCACATCATTTGCTAAAGACATTTTAACACATTGTAATGCCTTTGCTCCTTTGTTTATCCATGGTGGTCTATTTCTATTGATCTATTTGTCTGTTCTCTTGCCACTGCAACTATATAAGTTTTACAATTGGATGGCATTAGTCCTCCAACTCAGTATTGAGTTGCCTATACTGAGTATTTTGCCTCTCCATATATAATATAGAATCAGTCAATATTCACATATAATGGATGGGATTTTGACAGGGATTACATTGAGTCTGTACATCAAGTTGGGAAAAACTAATATCTTGAAAAGATTGAGTATTTTTATTCATGAGCATGGACTATATCTCCATTTATTAGTTATTTCATGTAATAATTATTTTATTTTATTCTTTTATTTTTCACCAGAGATTTGTCTTTTTATTCCTGCTTACAAAACTAACCATGTTCTTCCCATAAGATACAGCAGTTTTACACCTTGATATTTTCTCAAATGAACTGAAAACTATGGTCACACAAAATCCTGAAACTGTTGTTTATAGCAGCTTATTCATATTATCAATACTTGGGGAACAAGCTGTCCTTCAGTAAGTGAATATGATACTAGAGCACCAACAGCTCTCAGTTCCATTCGTCAATGAAAGGAAACACAGTTTGAGGGGGAAAAACATCAAGTAGACAAACTTAGCAATAGCAATCAGATATTATTCATTATGAAAGAAATGAGATAACAAGCTTTGAAAAGACATGAAGGAAACGTAAATGCAAATCATCAAATAAATAAAAAGGGTACATATGATTCCAATTGATAACATTCTGGAAAAGATGAAACAATGGAAACAGCAAAAGCTCAATGGTTGGCAGGAACAAGGGAAAAAAATGCATCCACGTATTTAGAATTTTCAAGGCTCTGAAATTGTTCTAGGTACTATAATGGTAAATCTATGTCATATGCATTTGTCAAACATATAGAATGTTCAGCAGGAAGTATGAACCTAGGGACTTTGGATCAACGCATGATGATCCATTGAAACAAATGTCTATCGCTGGTCCTAAATGATGACACTGAGGGAGGCTGTGACTGTGTTGGGTTGGGTATATGGGAATTCTTTGTAATTGCTCTCAATGTTTACGTAAATCTAAAAGTACTCTAAAGTCAGTCTTTTCTTAAAAAAAATCATTGAGGGCCTCCCTGGTGGTACAGCGGTTGGGTGCTGGTCTGCAAGGCCGCCCACAGCCTCTGCAGTGCTGGTTTGATCCCCGGCCGCCTGCAAGGGTCCCACATGGCGTGGCAGACCTCTCCTGCTGCGCCCGCTGCTCCCCTCAGCAGTGTACTTTGGTCCTTCTGCCTGTTCTTCTCCTCACTCTGTTTCTGGTGAATTCTCTCACCCTCCCATGCTTCTGACTGTACCCAGTGCTTGTATAAATAAATAAATCTAAAAAAAAAAAAAAATTGAGAATTTCAGGGGATGCCAGATGGAATACAGCAAGTGTCCAAAAAAAAAAAAATCTATTACAAATATGTGAAACAACCTACCTGAAGAGGGTGGTAAAAGGTGCTGATCTAAGTAACTTTGGAAATGAGTGGAATATGGAAGATTAAATACAAGAAGAATTGTGCTTAAACATTGTACTATAGTTAATGAACTTACTCCATTCCCTCTCTCCCAGGTACAGGTTTACAATTCCGAAGCTACTATGTATTTGTACCATGAATAAATAAGTACAAAGACAACAGATGGTGGATGCCAGATTTCTCACTCTTACAGTAGGATTTTATAGTAAGCAGGGACAGAGGGCTAAAATTATTCATGTGGTTATGGATTAGAGCTGGAGATATCAGTATAAATTCATGTTTAGCTTAATGCAGATACAAATGCATACATATTGAAATATGTATATAGATGTAGATGTATGTATTTTGGTAACACACTCTAAATTTTCTAGGGACCTGCCCCTAGTCTGGTAGGAAAACAGCAAAGCCATATTCATAGGCTCCATCTTATATGAAGAATCTGATTCATGTGTCTGTAAGACAGTCTTTTCAGATAAAGAAGATTTAACAATGGGCAGCCAGCCTTTGTATCTCTGTAGGACATTCTTAAGAACAGAAGAGATTAAATCCTGCAGTGAATTCCTCTGACATTAGCATATCTTTAGGTCAGGACAATTTAGAACAAGATACCCCCACTATGAAGAATAATTGCATTCTTAATGTAGGTGACTCACTGTTTTTGTCTACATAAACTAAATTCAAACTTTTTTTTTACTGGAATAGCTCTCACAGAGTAAAATCTGTTGGGCTGCTTCCAGGGTTGGATTCCTCAATTGGATATCTAATAAATTCTTTAAGAATTCTTGAGATGTAATTTTTTCACTTCACAACATTTTTCTGATCTCTCTTAACTAATAGGATATAGAAGCACTGGCACCAGCTACAAGGATTACACCATCATGATTTATAATACATTGTTCAATAAAAGGAACCATTTGATAGTTTACACCCTTCTTATGTGTTGATGAATATACTGCTTTGATTCCTTGATCTTCCATCAAAAATACATTATTCCAAAATAATCATGAGAAAAACTTTATACAAATTGCAGTTGAGGGACTTTCTACAAAATACTAGTTGTCCTCAAAATTTTCAAGGTCATCGAAAAACAGGGGAAAGTCCAAGTATTTGTCACAGTCAAGAGTTGCTTAGAGAGACGTGTTGAGCAAATATAGTGTGGTATCCAGATGTGATCCTGTTATAGAAAAAAAAAAAAACAACAATGAGCAAAAATAAGGAAATTGGAACAAATAATGGACTTTAGTTTGTAACAGAGTTCCAGAGAACAATATATGAATAAGTTAATCATAGCAATAATGTGATAATTCAAGGGAGTTTATGTGAAGCATTATGTACTATCTTCAAAATTACTCTGTAAATGTAAAAATGTTCAAAACTTAAAGTTTATATAATAAAAAAACCTCATTTGATTTATAATAGGGAGACTGAATTAGACCTTAGAAGGAGAGAAGGTAAAAGTTAAGAGGCTATTGTCTAAATCTATGAACATATACTGGAGGTCTGTCCTAGGATAATACCCATAAAGGGACCTCCCTGGTGGCTCAGGGGCTAAAGACAGAGCTATCAAGCTATTGCCAGCTACTGCTACATGAGTTTGATCCCTGGCCTGCTAGGGAGCAAATCATATGACACAGCAGACCTCTCCTGCCAATCCCACTACTCCCCCCAGCAGTTTATTTCAGTGGATCTGCCTGTTCTGCACCCCACTATCTCTGGTGAATCTTTTCACACACCCCCACATGCCTGGCTTACACCCCATTTCTTGTATGAATAAATAAATCTTTTTTAAAAAAACTATAAAGATGAAAAAAAAAACCTATAAAGATTTTTAAAGATGGAAAATGTAAACATCTTTCAGAAATAGCAATTCAAGTGAAAATGCTAGTTATTGATTTTGGCATAAGGATACAGTATCAGTCAGTCAAGGATTGTATGCAAATATTTATGGCTTAAAGAATAGTAGTAGCATTCGAATTTAAGTGGGATATTTTGGGTACTGATCTGTGATTTTAAAAGAAATGTGGGCCTCCCCGGTGGCGCAGCAGTTGAGCGCTGGGTTGCCTATGCAGCCTATGCAGCGCAGGTTCGATCCCGGGCACAGGGCGGATGTTCCACATGGAGCTCAGACCTCTCCTGCCGCCCGCTGCACCTCTCAGCAGTGTATTTCATCACTCTGCCTGTTCAGTTCCCCACTCTGGCTCTGGTGAATTCTCTCACCCTCCCGCATTCTGACTGTGCCCATTAAACCATTTAGAGCAGGCAGTTTTTGGAGTCCTTTGGTATCACTCACCTGCCCTGCAACAATTTTTTTTTAGTTTTATATTTTGATATATTTTAAGAACAAAAATGTCTTGAGAATATTATTAAATTTTGTAGACATAAGTTACATTTTCTGGCCAGGACAAAAGCATCCTAACTAAATAGAAAAGAATTTTACTTATAAAATAAATGACTCAGGGCCTCCCCGGTGGTGCAGCGGTTGAGCGCTGGGTTGTGAAGCTGCCCGCAGCCTCTGCAGCGCCGGTTCAATCCCCGGCTGCTCCCTGGCCACCTGAGGAGGGTCCCACATGGCGCGCAGACCTCTCCTGCCGCCCGCTGCTCCCCTCAGCAGTGTACTTCGGTCCTTCTGCCTGCTCTGCTCCCTGCTCTGGCTCTGGTGAATTCTCTCACCCTCCCGTGCTTCTGACTATACCCAGTGCTTGTATAAATAAATAAATACATCTTTTAAAGTAAATAAATAAATAAATGACTCAGCCATTTGAATCTTAACTAATTCTCTATGTTAGCTTTTGTCATTAGACATCTCAGATACAGAACTAGTAAAAATGCACTAATTAGGTATTATGATAGAAAAAATAAAACATTTAATTAAAAATAAAACACCTACAAAACATAATATTATTGATGACATGATTTTCATTTTCTGAATTTTAAGCTATTTTGTTAACAGTTTCCGTGAAATAGATATACCGGATGCAGCAACAGAAGATATGTCTCTATCCACCAAATAAGCACTCCCATTTCTGTTATTTTCCCATTAGGCTTTATAAACCCTGCTTTTTTTGCATCCCAGGGGAAAAGAGCTTGACTACAAAGATAACATCAGAATTGCTGACCACCAGATGAAGGTGAAAAAAGTTGGCATCGACCAGCATCCCTAAATACTGTGTCACAGAGACCAACATGTTTATCCTTCCCCTCTAACCCCCCACCTTCTGCCACAAGTAACTCTAAATAGCCCTGCACTCTGCCAAAGAGCAGGATGGTGGTCTTTCAGAAATTAGTCTGCTCCCCTCCTTAATTTTTGGACAAATTAAACTACTTCTCTTTAAACTCTATTTCCTTTTATTAGCCAAGGGAATCAGGACTGGTGGGCATTCAACTATCACATCAACAGCTCCACACAGATAATTTATATGTCACCATTTTGACAGACTGAACTTGCGATGTGTTTCTTGATAATACTATATTTTTCACTTTAGGGAGTGATAAGTTCCCAGTTGAAAAGCTGATATCAGCAAACTTTACAACTTGATCTTCCTAAGGTTATGCTTTGAAAATTAATGGGACAGCTATATATGAATTCAAAATCAATTTACTATTTCCTACAGTAGGGAAAGAATGAATTATCCAATATAAAGTGTGAAACACTATAAAGGTTGTAATCTCATCTCACTAGTCTTATGTTTTTTTAATAAACTGTTCATGTTTTTTCTTGTGGTTTATGACATCAAAGGGACTCATCTGTAAAATTACAGCAATAAATTTCACCTTATGCTGGACAGATTTTACTTCTTTTATCTCTATCTGTCATCCTGCTTTGCAAATAATCAAAACTTGACAAAATTGATTAGAGCTTTATCTTGCCTTCATGAAATACAATAACTGCCTTGCTTAGTTAAAAAATGGCAATGTAAAAACAGAGGTTAGTTTAGACCAAGTTGCTACTATTTAACTAAACTCAAAGAGATGAGTAATATTCAGGTAAACCAGAGTAGCTGCTTTTATTATCACTGAATACTTAATTCCTCGTAGTCCTAGAAAAAGTGGATTCTTTTAAGAATTTCTAACAAACGCCAGTGATAGTAATCAGTTATAAAAAAAAAATGCATTGTTTACACCATCTGCTGTCACATCTGTTTTACAAATACTTGGTTCCAAAAAGAGTATATTAGTTGAATATGAAAGAAATATTTCTAGATATATTTTTATTTTTTTATTATATATATTTTTTTTAATTAATTTATTTATTTATAGAGGCACTGGGTACAGTCAGAAGCATGGAAGGTGAGAGAATTCACCAGAGCCAGAGCGGGGAGCAGAGCAGGCAGAAGGACCGAAGTACACTGCTGAGGGGAGCAGCGGGCGAGACAGGAGAGGTCTGCGCGCCATGTGGGACCCTCCCCCGGTGGCCGGGGAGCAGCCGGGGATCGAACCAGCGCTGCAGAGGCTGCGGGCAGCTTCGCAACCCAGCGCTCAACCGCCGCACCACCGGGGAGGCCCTAGATATATTTTTAAATGTGGAAGAGAAATTTATTTTTTTATACAGGTAACATTGGTTTATAATACTGCACATGATTTAGGGGGACAGGTTAACAACTCTTCAGATATATGTTATCACATCACGTACTACCTAAGCACCTATAGCCTTCACCAGATACTATTGTGCCCTCCTTTTATCCCTCTCTCCACACTATCCCTCTTACAGACTCATTTCTGCATTTGTATTTCTAGGGTTTATTTTGTTTTAATTTTCTCTGTTTCTTTGTTTTGTTTCTCTTTATTTTTTCCCCAAAATATCATTATCAGTACTTTCATGATTTTTGTCAGAATGCCAAATACATCTTTGACAAACTGTTGTTATTTTATCTACTTTCTTGATGAACATTGGCATTTTAAAAATTTTATGACTTATTATGAAATTTAGTTGATTTTTCCTAAAAATCTGCTTATTATAAAAAACAGATTTTCCTCCAAAATTTAGTGTTTATAGTTCTGCAATTCCTCCATCTCACTTATTACACTCAAAAGATGATTCTCAACTTTATATTATTAATGTTTGAACAGTCTTTTGTATAATTTTTGTAGTTAAATTTCCCTTTATATTTCCCCTATTCAGATTCTAGTATCTCCAAAATAAACATGTGAATCTAGAATCAATTTTGTGATTTGCGTTTTATTTTTCTTAGTTTATTGATTTTTTTTACTCAGACAACAAAAATTAAAACCTCATAAATATTCTCCCTATAAATATTTAATTACTAAATACTAATGCCAATTGTTGGTCACTAGTACTAGTAGATGCTAATCCTTTATCATTAAGCGTTTCTCATTTTCAACGGTGCTGCTTCCTTTCTGTTAGAATTTTGTGTACCTCCTACCTAGTCTCTATGCCTTCTATTTTTCCAGTAATGTAATTTGGTTATTACCACATTTACATTGATTTTCATAGTAAAAGTTTATTGTCTCAATTTTTTGTTTCAAAACCTCTAATAAAAAAATTCTTATTCTTTTGAGATCATTTAATAGTATGACTCTATTCCCTTCTGATTCACTATCTTTTAGCTAAAATTATAAAAAATATATATAACAAATATATGTAATTTTAATGTTCCCACCTGTCCCCTATAACTGTATTTATCCTGCAAGCATTACATTTTCATTGTAACTGTTTATCATATAAATACTGCTAACTTCCTTAACTGTTTATCATATAAATACTGCTCACTTCCTTCTTTTACTATACATATTTATAGTCATTGAAAATTCCTTCCTCATTTTATATATTGTCCAATCCAATATAGGGAAATTTAATTGAAAGGCCCACTCATACATTACCCAGCATTGTTAGCAATAACTGTTCTACATATATGCAGTACACATCAGCTATTTCCTAAACCACATTATTTTACCAGATATTATTTTTCTAGAGTATAGAGCCAAATGATTTTTATTTAGAAATAATTGACATTATTAATTTCATATACTACTTTAATATTTACATATATTGCAAAACGACCACCATAATAGTCTAATTCATTACCATACTAGTAAAAAAAAATGTTTTCATGTGGCGAAAACTTTTAAGACTCTTACTCTCATAACCCCATCTCTGTAACTATCATTTGTTCGATGAGCTTTTTTTGTCCTTTTATCGAGACTCTAAAACTAAGAAAGATCATTGGCATTTCTATTTGCCTGTATGGTTTATTTCACTTGGCATAATGTCCTTAATTTCCACCAATGTTGTATCAAGTTTCATTCTTTTTTAACCTTCCATTGTGTGTATGTGTACACCACTACCCATCCATGCACTGATGAACACTTAGGTTACGTTCATAATTTGTCCATTGTAAATAACATTGGGGATATATGTCTTTTTGAATTATTGTTTTCATTTTATTCAAATAATTCAGAAGTGAAATTGCTGTACAATATGGTATTCTATTCTTTTTCTTTTTAGTTTTTGAGACATTTCTTTACAATTTCCCATTCTGGCTATACCAATTCCCACCAACAGTGTTAAAAAATTCCCTTTTCTGAACATCCTTGCAAATGTTTTTTTTTTTTTTCTTTTTGAAAATAGCCATTTGGACAGGGGCCAGGTGTTATCTCATTGTAGTTTTGATTTTCATTTCCCTGATAATTAGCCATTTGAACAACTTTTCTGTACCTGCTAACTATTTGTATGTCTCATTTGGGAAAAAAATAAATAAATAAAAAGGTCGGTTCAGGTCCATTTTTAGATTGGGTTATCTATTCGTTTGTCTGTTTTCCTATTGATTTTATGAACTCCCTTATGTTTTGGATATTGACCTCACATATGATTTGCAAATATTTTCTCCCATTTGGTAGCTTAACGTTTCAGCTTTTTTTCAGATTTTCCTCTGTTGTGTAGAGGATGATGTTTTTATATAACCCTAGTTGTTTGTTCTTTACTTTTGTTGTCAAATCCCCCCCAAAAAATATTGCTGAGACCAATATTGCAGTATATTGTCTATGTTTTCTTCTTGGAGTTTAATGATTTCAAGATCTTCAATTAAATCTTTAATCCATTTTCATTTTGAGTATGGTATTTGATAGCAATTCAATCTTATTATTTTGCATCTGACTTTCCAGTTTTCCCAAGACTATTTATTAGAAATAAATTGTATATTCTTAATTCTTTGTCATAAACTAACCATATATGTGTGGATTGATTTCCAGATTCTGGATTCTGTTATTTTGATTGATGTGTATATTCTTATTCCAAATACTATATTGTTTTGATTACAATAGCTTTGTAATATAGTTTGAAGCCAGGATGTGTGATGCCTCAACTTTGTTCTTTTCCTCAAGATGGTTTGGTTATTTGGGCTCATTTATGGAACCATACACATTAAAAATTATTTTTTTCTCTTTCTATGAAAAGTATCATTGGAACTTTTATAGGAATTGCATTGATATTATTTTTAACCAGACCTCTCTTTATCATAATGTTAATATACAATACAGATATCCTCTGTAATTTATTCTTCCATGAAGGAATAGGATATCAAAACACATGGAAAAAGACATACACAAATAAGATAGAAGCTTGCTGTGTAATTTACATTTATTACAGAGACCTATATAAAAAAAAATTGACCTTTGTAAATTGGATAATTTCTTCCAAGATTTAATGGAGACCCATTCAATTGTGTGATCTCTAGGTAATACTAACCACATCTCCAAGGTTAATGATGTTTCCATAGGTAATCCATAAAGATGGCCTATAAGATCTTAGATTATGAGGTCCCAGAATTTCCTTCACTGTGTCCATACCCTCACTCATCTCCCAAAAATTTCCAGCCAAACCAAACTAAGCATAATTTGTCATTCAAATTTATTCAAGTATCCCCTTATGGGCTACACCTCTTCTAAATATGTTCTCTACACACCTTTTCACTTTTTATATTTCCTGTGAAGACAATTGCTTCCCCTTTGACACCACCAAATACTGGCTATTTTTCCCTGACTCACTATTATATGTCTAGAGGCTGGGTATGGTTTCTTTTACTTCTCTTGCTACTTTCAAAACATGTATCGGATGTGAAAAGATAATAACTAATATAGTAATTAAGTTATCTAGATTTAAAATGTTAAAATGATGTAAAAATTACTATTTGAGTCCCTTATTAATTCATATTATGTAAAATTAGTGGTGAGAACATTCAAATAGTGTCAAATGCTAATTTACCCTAAGCAATAAGACTTAAATGTAAAAATAAACAACCTACAACAATATATGAAAATTCACTGGCATGTCTCTATGCCTGTCAAAAAAATCTGCTGAGTGAGAAATTTTCATGCACTCCATTTGGATCCTTCAATTATTTCTAAGATTGTTATTGAAATAAATGATTACATGCACATGTCATTTTCTCCATTTGTGATAAAAAAGTTTGACCCTGATGTTTCCGTAGGAATTCCATGGAAATTAAAACTGTCTTCTTGCAGTTTAAATATTCAACAGCCTTCAATAAAGAACTAATTTAAAAATTGTAGTTTTCTTGAAGGTTTTACTAGCATATTTCATAAACTACAGAATGTGAATTGAAAAAGCAAATAAGATTTATGTGTCTGTAAAGCTCATTACAGAAATAGGCACACAGTGTTCCATTAAGAAGCAACACCTGCTTTTGTTTAAATTCTTGTTTGCAAGAGAGTAAATTTAATCTCTTGAGCAACTAATCCAGTAACATGCATTTCTATGAAATATAATACATGAAATCCAATTATGGAAAGTGTTGACTCTGAAATATGCATGTCACTAAAGCCTTGTTTTTCATTTTGAAACAAATGTGTCTTGGAAAAATGCTTATCAGAAAACATGATGTTTCATGATTGATTTTATTTAAAAAATAAATTTTGCATCTGTTTTCTATTCTCATTTTTTATTTTGAAAACTCTTTTAACTCTTTTTTTTTTTAGAAAAATAGGGTGATGATTTCCTGAAGAAAATTGACTTAACTGTGTATTATGTTAAAAGTAGAGGATTTTGTTTTTAGTTTGATAAAGTAATTTGTATTTGAATAATTCCTGAATAACAGTAAGCATTTCTATCCAAATAAAATTAGGCAGGTATAATACTTTTAATGACAGCCCTTAGAAAATAGATAAAAATATACATAGCTCACAAAATTTTAATAATTGACGCATTTCATTTAGAATATATTTAGTACTTCAAAATCTTTAGCTCCAAACTCTGTCCTCAGGACCAACAGGGCTGCTGCCTTATCTTGCAACTGCTAGATTGGGTTCCTTTCCCCAGGTTTCGGCAGAGATAGAACCACCAAATTTTTTAGCAGCTCTGTCTCCACAGATTTTGGCATAAGATATTTGACCTATTGAAAGCTACCTTCTTGAAACTAAGAAGATAGCCCTGATTGTCTCTGAATTGACACCAGGTTCATTCTTCCCTTGCCTAAAAGAAATGGGCATTTATAGTCAAAGAGCTCTAGATCCTGGTCTATTATAGCCAAAAAATTCTGACAACTTCATTTCCTATGATTTTGTTGCCATTTTATTCAAACTGGCAGTTTTTCTACTGGAATAGCTATTAAGTCTCTGGTTCATACCTATACTAATCTCATCAAATGTTTGCTTGGTCATACACTTAGTGCTCTCTTCTGAACACATTTTCTCCTTTTTGCCATAGACTATGTCTGTCTATAGGCAAACATTTGACAAATTTAAATTCTAGTTTGTGTTTGCTTAGTAGTTTTATCTGGCAGGTTATTTTCCTTTTCTTAATAATTTACTATACATATCCAGGAGAAACCAAGCCACCCCTCTAACACTGCTTAGAAATCTTCTCACTACATGTCCAATTTCAATGCTAAAGAAGTAACCCATTACATTGTTGATGGGAATGTAAACCATTGCATACATTTTGTAAAACAACCTGTATTTACCCTAAAAACTACAAATGGAAATATCTTATGATCCAGCAATTCCATTCTTGGGAATCTATCCAAAGAACATGAAGTTATCAATCCAAAACATTGTAGGCCCCACTATGTTTATTGCATCATTATTTGTAATAGTTAAGTTATGGAAAAAACCTAAGTGCCACTAATAGAGGGCTGGATCAAGACATGTGATATATTCATAAAATGGAATACTATTCAGCCATACAGAAAGATGAAATGTTGCAATTTATAATACAATGAAAGGAATTCAAAGGAATTTTATGTAGTAAAGCAAAACAGTGCATTGCTAGACAAAGTTAACTCCTTATAAAAAGTAACAAAAATGAATAAAGTGAAGCCTCTGAGATTTAAAGGGAGGGGAGAAAACAATAAGGTCAAATGGGTAAAATGAATGGTGGTGGGAAAAATAAAACAAATATAAAGAAAAAAATCTAAAAGCTATATATGAAATATGAGTCTAATGAAATATGATTCATGAGAAACATATTAAAGGTTTAATATTGAGTATGGTGAATTTAGGACTATCTTGCTTCATTGAATAATTAATTTGACATGAATAGGATTAAAACCATGTGATCCCTTATCATTCCCTAAGTATCCCATCTAAACCAAAAAATCTCATTCACTAGTATCAACAGGCTTGTGAAAACAGTTTTTTCCTATCCAGTGGAATGTTACTTAATATAGTTTCCAAATAAAAATAATAGGTACACATAAATATTGCAGAACACAGATGAGAGTCATTAAGTTTAATTGGCATAGTCACTGAATTTCAATGCAAAATATTTTCTTTTCAATTTTCTGAAGACAAGATAAGATTTCAGAGTGTTAGATGGTGGGCACACTAAAGCAACAGTGTTTGAAAACTATTTCCCAAATGACATGTTGTTTAATTTGTCTGAAAACAGAGTATAGATGCTTGAGCAAAATTTTTATTTCAAATGTAATGTAGGTTGGTTGAAATATTGGATAACATTTTTTTAGTTTACTATGAGGTTCAAAGAAATTGTATCTTGCAGAAAATAATCTAAAAACAATAATTACTAGTAAGTGAATATAATGAGTCAAACCTTTTATTAATTATTGTACACTTACCATATTATTTAAGTTTTAACAAAATCTTATAAATCAGGATAATTAATTCATGTTTCAAATAAGAAATCTGAGGTTTAGTGATTCTGCTTTTCCTGAAATCCTACTCAGAATATCAATTTTGGTCAATGATCTTTGGCTTTTACAATTAAAAGAATAATTATTTATCTCTCATGAGAATAAGAACATATTACTCAGGAACATATTTCCAGAAAAGAATAGGAACATATTTCCTTTTACTGGAAAGGAAATTTAATAAAGGTAAATAAAGATAATATTTCTTTACCAAATCCAGATTATCAGCCAACATTGTTTTTACTATACATTTTAAAAGAAGTATTTTCAATATATGCAAAAAGGAGTAGCATAAAAATATCCAGTAGGTAAATTTCCATGAGCAGAGTGACACCTACTTTAATTCTTGTATTCAAAAATTAAAAAGTAACAGACATTTTAAGAAATCCCCTCTAAAACTATTTACTTTGTTTTTAAGTCAAATCCTATTTGACAGCAAAGTAAAATAATTTTGCCCACTCTATAAAGAAAAAGGAATATCACAATTTGGTATTTTATGTAATTTGATTTAAATGGAGAAGAAGTTTATCTTGTGCATAACAATGATTTTGCCATAAGCTAGAACATGATGAATTCACATTTTTCAATTTTATTTATTTTTAAAAATTTTTTGAAGATGTATTTATTTATGCATATAAGAACTGGGGTACAGGCCAGAGGTGTGGGGTGTGAGAAGATTTACCAGAGACAGAATGGGGAACAGAACAGATGGACTGACTGAAATACACTGCTGAGGGGAGCAACAGGTGAAACAGGAGAGGTCTGCTGGGCCATGTGGGCAGCTCCCAGGCTGGGGGTGGAACTCATGCTGCAGTGGCTGTGGATAGCTTCATACCTTGCGTCTTAACCCCTTGCACCATCAGGGAGGCCCCACATTTTTCAATTTTAAATAGATGCAAAGTTTGGGTAGTTGGACCATTTAGGTTTTGCAATTACATATATTATGTTTGCTTTAAAGACTCACCAAAAGAGTAAGTTTTATTTCTCTTGCTTATAAATTAATATCAAAACTTATTAGTGAAAAAAATGGTATAATAAAATAGATGTTTTTATAATTTCTACTGATATTTAATTCAAAATGTTTTAGACATGAAGAATAGTAAATGATAAGAAAAAGCTGTAATGATGCATGACAGGGAAAGAATACCAAAAAAAAAAAAAAAACAACTTATCTACAAATAAGTAATGGCCAAGCTGTTGTAGCCCACTGTTGCTGATAAAAGAAGAGGTCATTTTTGTACATATTTTCTGACAGAATGAGGACATTCATGTTCTCCCTGATTAGTTGAATAATGTCCCATGGCATTTTCTCCATTGATGCAACTTAGCAATGACAGCCTCATTTGCTGTTCATACTGACCTTCTTTTCATTCTCTTATCTTACTCTTCTCTAATAAACAGACTTAAAGTGATCAGTATGTCCAACCTCTAAAATTAAATGCAGGTTTTTTCTGACTTCTAATACAAAAATGAGATCAGTTTTATTAATATTTCCACCTACATTTTGCTCTTAAAAAGTGTTTTTCTTGGGCCTCCCTGGTGGCGCAACGGGTTAAGCACCACACTATGAAGCAATCCGCAGCCTCTACAGCACAAGTTTGAACCCTGGCCGGCCAGGAAGGAACCCACATGGCGAAGCAGACCTCTCCTGTCTCACCCGTTGCTCCCATCAGCAGTGTATTTCGGTCAATCTGCCTGTACTGTTCCCTACTCTGTCTCTAGTAAATCTTCTCACCCCCCCCCCCACATCACTGGCCTGTACCCCGGCTCTTGTATGCATAAATAAATAAATCTTTTAAAAAAAATGCTTTTATATAATAAGCAATTATTATGAAATTACCCACTTCGCTTTTAGTTTGGATAAAATAAGATTGAATTTTAAGTATGTTTTTCATTAAATTTTTATATGTATGAACTGGATCTATGCCCATTTTTAACAATCATCTATATTTACTTAATGTAGCAAATAAGACACTGAATTACATTTGTAAGAGAAAAATATGTATCACATCTATTGATAATCTAAATAACCTATCAACATATGTTATAATTGTCTATTTGAATCATCTAAACTAATTTTGGTTGGGGGAGGCAACTTTGAGAGTCATAATTTACATAATAAAAAACACATTTTCACCATTATGAAAAATGTTGGTATCTTAACTCATGTTGCAATATCCATTTACAATAAGATATCCTTTTATATAATCTGAACTGCTAAAATGAAGTGATATGGCCACAATTAAAGAGTTAAATTAACAGTGCATTTCTCAAAATACATTTTATACTTTACTTCACTAGGATCATTTTAACCCATTAATGTGTAGATTATTTAACTGATTTTCAAAATTGATCAAACTTTGCTTTCTACTTGGTTCTGAATAATTATCTGTATACTTTATTAGTTGTGATTTGCTAATATTTTAGAGCATTTTGGTATCTATGCTGATAAATTACACTGGATTTTAGTTTCCTATCCTTGAAATGCCTTTGTTTTCACCACTACAAAATGTTGACCTCATAGAAATTTAGGAAGAACCTAATTTATTTAATTAATTGTAATGTATCATGATTTAGAAATGAGGCCTTAAATTCATATTGTAATATTGATCATAAGAACAAAATTGAATTTAGTTTCATATCATTTAGTGACCTCTACCAATTGTAATCTAAATATATTTTTATATTTATTACTCATAATATACAGATATATTTATTTGTATATAAATATATTTCACTTGTTTTTTCATGAAATTAACAGTGATTCAGAAATGTAAAATAAGATGGTTATTTAAAACAATTATATTAACATTTCTTGATCTTTTTATTTCAAATTTTATTCTCATTTTTATTTCAAAATTTAATGTTTAGTACTATATATTTTTACTACATTTTAAATTTGTCTTTCAGGCTGTTATGGTAGAAATTTTAACTGAGAAATTGGATATTTTAAATAATATGTTTTTAATTTCATAACTTAGTCTCAAAGTATTAACCCCTTTTACAACAGCACTGTTGACAAAAAAGAATACAAACCAGCTGTGACTGCAATTTGGAATAAGTATTCTATTTTAAAAATCAGAGGTGAAATCAAAGGAGATCAGTACCTTTAAACAATTGGAAATATGTTGCTACTACTTGAGTACAAGTAAAAGAAAGCCAGCTTATTTGTATGTTTGCACACTATTTCATATGCCAATGGTATTTATGTTGAGGAAAAAACATATTGCAAATTAAAATAAAGGCACACATAAAGATTTTCCTTTCAAATTTTGACTAAAGTTTGAATTAGTATGTTGAGTCCAAGTTAGTAATTTAATTCTGGTGTGCCTATTCAAATATTCCATTCTAATAGAGTTTAAAAAGATATAATTAGATAATGTGTGTGTTATTCTGAGACTACTGGAACAGAATCTTTGCTTTATAACTCACTGAATATTGCTGGTGTATAATTGCCAATGTAGCTCACCTCTTTCAGCTTCAATTTTTATTCTCTAAAAATAGGAATAATTATCCATTTTAGCTTATTATTAAAAAATTAAATATGCATGCTTCAAAGCTTAGTTCAACCTTTTAAATGAAGGTTTTAATGTGGAAAAATGCACATTGGCATAAATGGAATTGTCTCTTTCACTCAAGAAGCTTTAAAGACTCTATTGTGGCTTTTATAGTGCTTGGTATAACAATGTAATATATGCCACACTTTCTGTGATGGTTGGGTAAATTTATTCCAATGTAATTCATAGCTTTATATACATCTTGTTAAAATTTACTTCCAACTCTGTTTAACACTCCAGTGAAGAACCTTAATATACTAAAATCTTAATTATACATCATTTCTTTCTTACCTAACATAAAGTAAATTACTAAATTGCTTCCAGTTTTTTTCTTTGATTTTCCTAAGAGTATAAGTGGGAGAGAAAAATAATCTATTACTTCTACTTTTCAGTCTGTTTCCTTGAGTTCTATATATGAATTCATTTTGTTGATACTAAATTTTGCTTCAATACTCCATAAAATCTTGTCACAGAATTCTATATCTTCCTATTTCCAAACCTGACTATAGAACGAAAACCGCTAACCTCACTACTCTTTTCCACACTGGAAATAATCTTCTCTACAATAAAAGATGTAATCATGCTTGTTTTGTTTAAAATTTTGGTACTCAATGTGAAATTCGTGATACAATAACTAGTGATATAATTAATAAATTATTTGGAATTAAAAAATATGTATTCCTGTCAAAAAGCCATTTAATGAAACAGTTATGCATCCACAATCTTGTCTTTTATGCCTTAGTTTACACTGATGTATTAAATAAGAAAATATAGAAATATGTTGCCATTTCAATCATGCAACACTGAACAATAGGTCTCTGAAAAAATTAAAAATGCCTGATATTTTAACAAGTATAGTGTTATTTCCTTAACAAAATGAAAATGAAATGTTTCTTCATTCAGTGAAATATTCAATTGTTGTAATCTTACTTAAAAAAAACATTGTAGTGGCCTCCCCAGTGGTGCAGCGGGTTGAGAGCTGCACTGTGGAGCTCCCCACAACCTCTGCAGCACCGGTTACATTCCCTGCCAGCCAGGGAGATTCTCATATGGCGTGGCAGACCTCTCCTGTCTCTCCTGCTGCTCCGCTCATCTGCCTGTTCTGCTACCTGCTCTGTCTCTGGTGAATACTCTGACCCTCTCGCGCCTCTGACCTATACCCCAACTCTTGTATAAAAATAAATATTTAAAAATAAAATAAAACCTCCACACAAAGAAAACTCTAGGACCAGAATGTTTTACCGATGCATTCCACCAAACATTTGTAGAAGAATTAATAGCAGTCCATCTCAAAAAATTTTTTAAAATAAATGAAAAGATGGGAACAATTCTAAACTCATTTTACATGACTGAATTTCCCTGATATGGAAGCTTGATAAGGACATTATAAGAAAACTAAAGGCTATATCTCTGTTAAACATTGTCGTAAAAATTCTCAACGAAATCTTAGCTAAACAAATCCAAGGGCATATTAAGAGAATCAAGAACTATAATTAAGTATAATTTATCCCTTTAATGCAAAGATGGTCCAACAATTAACAAAATGAAGGGGGGAAAGTCATGGTCATCTCAATAGCTGTGGGAAAGGTAGTGTACAAAATAAAATGCTCTTGTGTTATTTAAAAAAAAAAAAGAAAAAAAAACTCCAAAAAATTCAGTAAAGAAGGACAAAACCTTAGGCCTCCCCTGGTGGCGCAGCAGTTGAGCGCTGGGTTGCGAAGCTGCCCGTAGCCTCCGCAGGCCCGGTTCTATCCCCGGCCACAGGCAAGGGTCCCACATGGCGCGCAGACCTCTCCTGCCACCCGCTGCTTCCCTCAGCAGTGTATATCATCAGTCTGCCTGTTCTGTTCCCCGCTCTGGCTCTGGTGAATTCTCTCACCCTCCCGTGCTTATGACTGTACCCAGTGCTTCTTTAAATAAATAAATAAATAAATCTTTAAAAAAAAGAAAAAGGACTATACCTCAACATAAAAAAGGGACTATGTCACAAGCCTAGAGCTAATGTTGTACTCAATGGTGAAAGGATGAAAGCTGTCTTTATAAAATAAGGAGCAGGTCAAATATGCTCACTGTCACCACACCTATTCAGCATCATTCTGAAAGCTCTAGTCTGAGGAATTAGGCAAGAAAACAAAATACAAAATATCCAGATTAGAAAAGTAGCAAATTTTATTTTTCACAAATGATTTGATCTTATGAATAGAAATGCTAGAGTTGGGCCTCCCTGGTGACACAGGGGTTAAAGACACAACATTATCAAGATGTCGCCAACCACTGCATCATGAGCTAGACCCCTGGCCAGCCAGGGAGCAACTGACATGGCGCAGCAGACCTCTCCAGTCTTGCCCCCTGCTCCCCTCAGCAGTGTATTTCAGTAGATCTGCTTGTTCAGCTCCCCACTCTGGTGAATCCTCTCACTCACCCCCACCCCCACCTCTGGTCTACACCTCAGTTCTTGTATGCATACATAAATAAATCTTTCAATTATAAAATTAAAACAAAAGAAAATGTTAGAGCTTATGAAAAACATATTAGAACTAATTAAGGATACAAAAAGTTATAAGAGACAAAATCTATATATGGAAATTACCTACAATTCTATACACTTACCATAAAGCACCTGATAAAGAAATAAAACAATCTTATTCACAATAGTATCAAAAATACCATATTTAGAATAAATCTAACCAAGGAGGGGACAATCATCTCTCAAAAATTGTAAGACTTCAATGAAAGAGATTGAAGAAGAATCAAATAAATGTAAAATTACATTATGTTCATGGTTGAGAAAAATGAATATTGTTAATATATCCATAATATCCAGGTTATTTTAGATTCAATATAGTTTATACCAAAATAAAACAACAGTTTTCATAAAATATAGAACATGCGATCCAACAACCATGTGGAACAATAAAAGAAAATAAATAGCCAAAGCAATCCTGGGAAGGAAGCTTAACCTAGAGAAATTATACATCCTGTTTTCAAACTATATTATATAGTCTTAACAAGCAAAACAGTATGACACGTACATTAAAAAATAGATGTATAGATCAGTGAAAGAGATTAAAATACCCAGAAATAGTCCCCACATATGCAGTCAATTAACATTCAACAAGAATTTCATTGAGGAAAGGGTAATCCCTTTAGTAATTTGTGCTGGTAAAGCTGCTGAATCACATGTATCTTAATGCTTCTCATACAAATTAACTTGAAATAATTTGAAGACTTAAACATAATAACCAAAACAAAAAATAAATAAATAAATCCTTTCTGCTCTGGATGTCTTGTATTACTTTTTCTTGCCTAAATTCTCAGCATAAGACTGCCAGTTGTTGCATAGAAGTGGTGAGAGAGAGACACCATTTTATTGTCCCTTATCTTAGTGAAACTGCTTTCAACATGTGTTGCACTCAGCAAGGATAATTTATCATTGTCATTAGTAGTTGTAATTGTCGTAGCAGTATTTTATATTTCTAGCTGTTGCCTAATATATTACTGATTTTTTACTAAAATATTACTGTCTTATTGAAAATGACATTTTCCCCAATCTAGGAACGTTGTGTTATTATCGAGATTTTTATACATATATCTATATCCAAAGATAGTTTTATTATTTTCATTTAGTTGTCTCGGTATATTTTCCAATGCTAGTGTTAAAAATTCTTTCATCTCAAGTTTGCAATCTGATCTGTTCATTTTCTACATATTTATTATTGTCTACTGGTGAAAAAGATTTTCAGTATGTTTCAAATATGTTTACATAGAAATAAATTCAGTAGTCAAACTAAATCAGAATTTAGATAAAAATAACTTGATAAAATTTAATAAGAAAAAAGCAATATTGAAGTAAGGACAGATATAGTGAAACAGAGAAGAGAAAAAAGTACAGAAATGTAATAAAACCAAAAGTGGATCTATAAAAAGATTACAGTGTCACATATAGATATTTCCTTGGCGTGGACTAATATGAAAAAGGCATGGAATAAATGTGTGATAAAATACTACTGTCTAATAAGAGAAAAAGGAAGATTTATAAGTACGTGATATTGGGAAGAATGGCTAAAAATGAGAAAAACTAATAGATAAAAACAATCCTTTCATAACAATATATGCATAAATGAATACATTTGTATTAAAGGTATGTGCTACCTTTGCAAAACCAATAAAATCAAATACTGGAGAAAATTTTTGTGGTATTGATGTAGAATGGGTCTTATGAAAGCACATTGAAGTGTAATTTTAATGGCAAAGGAACAAAGGATTTAAAAACAGCAAACTTAATAACTTCTCTTTATTGAAGGAAACTATGAATAGACTTAATAAAATGACAAATAGGAAGATAATTGTAATGTATGAAAATGACAGGAGTAATATCTAAATGAATAAAAATAGTCAAGTGACATAAAGAAACAAAAAGAAATCAAATACATGAAAGACTTGAACATTCTCAACAAAAAAGAATAAACAAGCTAAAAATAATAAATCATGCTTACACTAATTATCAATCAGAGTAAGTGTGAGAATGTGTTATCACTTATAATGCTGAACAAATAGAAGGGGCAATTAATGCCAACTGAGAACATGTAACACAAACAGACATTTCCTAAAGGAGCTTCTGAAGATGCATTTCATAGTGTAAGAAGCCAATTCCTAAATGATAATATAAGAGTCAAGAGCAATGAAGAAAAAAACAAAGAAAACTTGTTAAGCTTATACATTTATTTAAATGACATACTATTTTAAATGATAATAAGAAGTTTGTCTAATTTGGAGGCTTAAAGGCTTAAAAAAAATCTGGCAGAAACGAACATGTAACAGGGGATAATGAAAAAAAAAATCAGTGTATTCTAAATTCACTTTATTATTTATGAGATGAATCCTGGTATCTAATACAACTATGAACTTATCACTTATTTAAAATAACATGTTAACTATAAACTATAAACCTGTGTTAATTTATATTAGAGGCTATATCATTAGATAAGAAATCTTGAACATAAGAAAACTGCCAAGCAAACAATATAGAAACTAATAGGCCCATGTGACAGAGTAGTTAATATAGAAGCAGTAACACAAGGACACATATAAATGGTTATGCTTACATGTGTGTACACACACACACACACACAAACACTTGATCACTTACTTTACCTGAAAGTTTCATTTGGTAGCAGTAGGAAATCACTTTCATACATCCAGAGTAGTGATAATGGATTAGACAATAAATATTTTAAATTCCACAATAGGCCTGAAACTCTCTGTTGCATCTACTCAATGCTGCAGGTGTAGTAGTAAATCAGACTAGACAATATATAAATAAATGATCATGACTGTGCTCATAAAAAAAGAAAAAAAAGTATTAGTAGGCTAGAAGTGCTCTATGGACCATAGTTTGCTGAATCAAGGTCAAAAGAGTGAAGTTTAAACACTAGAAAAGAGAAGAAACTGTGACTATTTTCTACTTTGGATACTACTCAGTTTCAACTTACAAAACTGCTATGTATAAAAATGTTTTATTATACTTTCCTGCCTTAATTTCTCCTTACTTCCTAATTTCTATTACAAATATATTTTCCTTCTGACACAGTAAATAATTTAGATATTATATTTCTACTTTTGAAATACTCAGCCCCTTTCCAATTGAAATATAATTCTATACATTAATTGACAAGTGACTTTGACTTAAGTTCTCCTGTATGCCAGCCCATTATATGCTCCAAATATCCTTCCAAATTTCTTATGGAAACTTGGTAAATGTGTGAGATCCCACTATGGTAAAGTGTCAAGGGAAACAGTAGTACATGAAATTCAAACCGGTGGAGCACCACAGTACTGAACTTTAGCTTGTCAAACAAATGTGAGGATTTATTCCCTTTGCTTCATGCTAAAATAGCACTTAAGGAGTGAAAAATAGAAAGAATAAATGAAACCAGTGCTCAAAGAGCCTGAAGAATTTGTTAACATTTGCATCTTGTGGACTTCATCTCTTTCAGGCAATGAAATCTCAGATTTATTTAGTTACCCTTAGAAGTAAACAAATTACTGTGACATTCCAGAAACATTTGTAATTCTATCCATAAGCTGCATTAGAGCCTCTCCTTCATTAAGAATCTGCATTCTGTAGCTGCTGTTGTCAGTTAAAGTCACAGTAAACACTGCTGACAACCAGCTGTTCCTTTCTTATACCACAACCCAACTGCTTAAAGTAGATCATTAGCTGGATTAAATTTACACACATTATTTATGCCACTCAAAGAATTAAAATATTCATCTTCAAATATTCCTAATATGATTTTTTGAGCAATATGACATATATCTCTGAGAGGAGAATTGCATTTCAAGTTATAAATCCATTCTTAACTATACACAATAATTAATGTACTATTGAATATGTTACTGTGTTTTGACTTTGAACAGTGAATGGTTGAGATTTGTTTGCTTCAGCTATGTGACATGGCATTATTAAAAAGAAAATTTAAAGCACTGTCAGTCAACTACAACTGTTGATTGTTCAATTAAACCAAGCTTAAATTTTAGGGATTTTTAAAGTGACTAACATCCTTCTTCCTAAGTAAATAATGATATTTCAACTTTAAATTTCATTCAGCATGCATTTTCAATCTAGGTTTCACTGAAATACATAGATATATTCTAGCTTTCTTAAATCCTTGAAACTGAATAAATAATTGTTTGTTATTTCTCTCGGGTGGAAAGAAAATGGTCTATAGATACTAATATATTAAAATATGTGACCACGAGCCAAATGATCATTAATAGAATAATTATTTCTATGGTATCAAGATTGAAAATATACCTTTTTTCATTCATCTTACTGCTTATAATAACAAAGCAACATGTGTTTTAACTCCATTTTGATAACTTAGAATCCAAAAACTTTTGCTTCTTGATTGAAAACCATTAAATTAACATTTAAAGATGAAATTTTCATTTTAGATGCCGAAAGATACTAAGAATCAAAATAAATGACAGCAGAATCATGCCTTTTGCTGAAATCAGTAACATTAAATGCAAATTAATATATTGTGTATCAGAATTTTTCATTATGAGTCTAACAGTGACATGTAACCCTGTGATATAAGACAACAACACGAACTTCTGGTATGATGAAATTCATCCTTTTAAAGTTCTGTAGCAGACAACCAACTGTTTTTTACTCTATGCCTTTTGTAAAAGTACAGACAAGGTTTTTTTGGGTCCTTGATTGATTTTGTTGTTTAGATGGCTTTCTCCTTCAAAGTATTTAAAGTCACAAAATCAAGTCTTTAGAGGATGTTCACCTAGCAAAGAAACAACAGGGCTAGAAGAATGAATAGGGCATATTTCTAATTATCCTTACATAATATTCAAGTTAAAAATAAAATAGAATCCAGTTATAGGTGAGTGAATTAAAAAAAAAAAGATTTTTAATGTTCCTATATCTTTCATTTTTATTATTTGTAAAATCTCTTCTAACTTGAAAATGCTGTGACTTCAGTTTTAAAAAAGTCTAGCAGATGAACCATAAAAGCAATACTGGAAAATGGATTGAATAGGAGGTAATGAGTATCAGTAATTTCCTCTAAGAGGAATTAAGCTATTAAACACATAAGGTCAATTTCAGTCATCAGCTATTCAGATATTCTCACCTCAGCTACTAGGTACATTCATTTGTGCAATACAGAGGTCTGTGTACTTAAATCAATAATGTTGCCCAGTGAACATACTTAGGTACAGTATCTCATATTAATGAGACAAATAGACTTTCTTTCTTCCAGATTTATTGGATGCTTCTAAGAAGAGTATTTGCTAAATATTATAACTGGTGGAATAATCCATTATTCAGTGCCTTAAAAGAAGAAATATGTACTCCAATAAAGGCATATCAGAGACATGACTCTTTTGAAGTAAAATAAATATGTGAATGCTTCCAAACTGAGAGGAGCTGAAAAAAAAAGTAACTTCTCTACTGGAATACTTGACTATGTACTCAATATTAAGATGTTGGTATTTTAGTCATAGAACTTTATTTCTTTGTTTGTGTATTTCTTGCCCTCATTTTTCAGTGAAATGGCACAAATAGTTGCTCTTATTTAAGAATGTCATATTCAGCTACAATTTTTAGCATTTTTTAAGTCCAAGTATGTTAACAAGAGAGTTAACTCCATCAAAATATATTTAAAAATAAATATGAGCAATAAAGACTAAGAGATGCAACTGTAATACAATGTACCCAGGAACAATAATTAATATTAGAGATAGAACTACAACTCTCATCCTTCCTATTATTTAGGTCAGTGAAAATGTGCTTTTAGATCACCTTAACTGAAATAACTATATCTATTATAATTATGTCTTACTACTCATCCTTCATTTAAAACCTTCTCATTTTATAGTTTAACTGCAAGTAAAAGCATTGAATATATAAAATAAATTTTAAAAATTAATATCTAAACTGATTTACATTTCAAAATAATGTATCTATTTACTGAAAAAATAGAAGATCTGGAATATGGGAGAAAGAGAAAATAAGTAAATGTGATATTTTTGTGAGATGAGTTACCATTATAAACAATCTAACTTGAGAAGAAATTTCAAAAAGCAACTAGTGTTGCTTTTCATTATGAAGTGCAATTCCCTCTTTTGTGCTTTTTCAGGGTATCCTTAGAACATTTTAATTTTATAATATTTTGATAACTGATTTAAATATTCTTACTAGAAAACTAAATGAAAATGTCACTATGATTACATAGTTTTCAAATTACTAAGAGTAGGAAAAGGTCTTGTCTCAACCTTTAAAAATAATATACTTAGTGAAATGCCTGACTTGAGAAAAAACAGTCAATAATTTAGTGTGGTATTGAAGGACAGTATTTTATTTTAATTTTTTAATTTTTTAAATGTAGTACTTTTTTCTTACATTATCATTAATTTTGGGACAATATAGGATTTCTCCCTTCTGGTGTGATCACTGTAGCTCTCCCACTACAAATAACCCATAGTCCAACATCATAGTCCCTTGTGCTCATCCCCCACCCCAATTTTTATCTCCTCTCACCCCTTCTCCTCCCCTCCTGGATTTCTCAATTATTTAACTGAAATAAATATTCTACCTTCATTTCAGTGCTTTCCCCGAATTTCATGGTTACATATAAATTGAGATTCTGATGATTTGATAAGAAGTAAAAGGTGTTATGTCCCGAGTATGACATGCTTCAAATCCCTTGCTGTTCAGAAGCAGTTTCTCTTTCTCAAATTTTGGTAATAGTTTGAGGACAGGTTTTAATTTGTCTTTGAACCTTTGGAAGAACTCCCTATTGAAACAATCTGATCCAGGGTTTTTGTTACTGGAGGAGACTTTCGATTATTGTCTCAATTTCCTTATGCTAATTGGTTGTTAGGATTTCTATTTCTTCCTGGTTTAATCTTGGACAGTTTTATATTTCTAAGAATTTGTTTATTTCTTCTTGGTTATTACATTTACTGGCAGGTAGATGTTTGTAGTATTTTCTTGATTTTATATATTTCTGAGATGTTTGTTTCACTTTCATTTCTCATTCTTTTGTTACAGCTTGTCATTTTTTTTTCTTTTGAGCATAATTTTCTGAGCACAAATTTTTGTCTATTTTATTTATTTTTTTGAGAGAACCAGCATTTGATTTCATTATTCTTTTGGACTGCCCTTTTAATTTCTATTTTATTTGCTTCTGTTCTAATTTTTAAATCCTTCCTCCTACTGGCTTTGGGTTTTGTTTGGTCTTTTTTTTTTTTCCCTCTTTCATAATGTATAAGCTTAGATATGATCTTCCATGTCTTTGTTGTTGGATTCTAGAGTGGTGTTATCTTTTTTGTGATGATATATTCCTTTGAGGTCTTGAGGGGTCATGTGCTGTATTTTTCTGTATACTCATTTTCTGATTTAGATGCCTCTATATTTTTATTTATGTTCTGTTGCTTTAATTTCATAGTTGTCCTTCTATCTTCTGATTTTCCAACAGCTGGTACCGTTTGTTGTTGTTGTTGTTGTTGTTGTTCATTTAGCTTTTTTCAGCCTTTAATGATTTTCGATTTTGACCCTTCTGAAATTTTTAATTCCAGAGATCTTCTTTTGAAGCTGCTGGGTCATGCTCTAGTTGGTGGCCTGGAGGGATCATTATTGGTCTTGCAGGATTGGGGGTGGAAGGGAGAATACAGCTCAGTACACTGTCCTAGTTCTTTTCACTTGGCCTGCTGAGAAAACTTTAGTTCCTCCAGGCATATCTCCTCTCAGACAATGATGCCTCCACCAGGATCACCAGCCACAACATTTTGGTGGTTTATATGGCAGCCCCAGCACGGCACAACAGCCTCCAGGATTTCTCTCCATCGACCTCGTGTTGTGTTTTTTTTTTTTTTTTAAGATTTATTTATTTATGTACACAAGAGCTGGTGTGCAGGCCAGAGGTGTGGGGATTGAGAGGATTCACCAGAGACAGAATGGGGAACAGAACAGGCAAATTGGCTGAAATAGACTGCTGAGAGGAGCAGCAGGTGAGACAGGAGAGGTCTGCTTCACCATGTGGGTCACATCCCTGGCGGGAGATCAAACTCTTGCTGCAGTGGCTGTGGACAGCTTCATAGTACTGAGACTTAACCCCTCGAGCCACCAGGGAGGCTCCACCACCCATGTCTTGTTAATGAAGCTCTTGTTAAGCTCAGTGCCCATTCTCATGTGGTAGAAGCTTGTTTCCAGTGTCTAAAAGATTTTCCAGTTTTGCCCTAAACCACAGTATCCTCTGGTTTTAACGACTGTCTGGGTTAACTTTCAGATTATATTCCTGAAAGTGAAGCAAGGAAACTTCAGGCTCTCCTACCTGTCTTTTTCTCCCTTACTTTTGAGGACATTTTTGCCAGATATGAAATACATATTTTTAATATATTTTTTAAAAAATAATCTTCCTTGAGGCCTCCCGGGTGATGCACGTGGTTGAATGCAGTGCTGTGAAGCTGTCCAAGCCTCTACAGTGCTGGTTCGATCCCAGCTGACAGGGGAGATACCCATATGGCAAGGCAGACCTCTCCTGTCTCTCCCACTGCTCTCCTCAGCAGTGTATTTTGGTCAGTCTGCCTGTTCTGTTTCCTGCTCTCTCTCTGGTGAATTCTCTCACCCTCCCGCACTTGTGGCCGTGGCCTGTACCCCGGTTCTTATATAAATAAATAAATCTTTAAAAAATAAATAAATAAAAATAAAAATAAAAAATATTCTTCCTGTGCCTCAGAGAAGACATGAAATTTATGTGGAAGGACTAATTTATCTGGGACTATGCATACCTATTTTGCCAATAAAGTCATGTATACATTTTACCTTTATGTTCCCACCATCAATCTTTAGGGAAGAAAAAGAATGAACAAATTTCCATAAAACAGAAGAATCCAAAAGACTCAGAAAAATGTAAAATACCAATATATCTCTAAAAATTGCACATGTTCTTTAATCATTGGTATTCTAGCAACATTCTCAGATTCATTTAATCTCTCGATTTAAATCTCTGGCTTTTGAAGGTAATATTGAATTGGTAAATGTATTGATAATTATTTTTTATTTATTTTTTTCCTAAACTTTTAATTAAATATCATAAACATTTATTAGTATTTTGGAAAAGTTTAGGAACCTGCTTAGTGTATCCCCACCCATTAGTTATTTAATCTGTGAAGGAACCCCATAAAAGTCTGTTCTCTTTGTCTTATTTTCTTTCTCTAGATGCTGTATTTTTCCTGTATTATATGTCATTTGTAGATTATATGTGTCAACAAGAAACTTGAGTGTTCCTGTAAATATAATTGTATTCTCAGTTTTGAAATATTTCTGAAAAATAATGCTCACAGTGTATCTCTAGGGCAAACTTCTTGTCATCATGTTTTATAATACATTATTTACATTAATGGCATAGAAGATATGTGATCATCTGCTATACTCACTCTAGTAATGTCAGGATTTTAAGAATTTTTTCTCACTTGATATATATTTTATCATCCACAGAACATAAAATATTTTGCTTTACTAAGCTTTCCCAGCCACCTGTTCCACATGTTCAGATTCAGTGTTCTTATATGAAATGGGTTCAAAGAAATAGAAATTATAGTTTTCTCTGAATACTTAATGGAACAGCAGTTCATTTATTAGTCTTTGAAAATTGGGCTTATCCCCATGTGGGCAACTGCCAGAAAAACAAATTTCATCTGAATTATGCTATTGTAGAATAGATTAAAAACACATTAAAAACTTAAAAACTTCATTATTCAACTTTCCAAATTGAAAGTAAGAGAAAAAGAAAGGGCCTTAATTTTGAACTCTTATAAATGAACCCTTTGAGAATTCATGAATAGTTGGTTATTGCTACAGATACAAGGATAATTAAAAGGTGATTCTTATCTTCAAAAAATGTATAGACTATACCACATAATAACTCAGGATCATAAGAACTGCATGTATGTCATTATATGGTATATAAACCAGAATATATTAATAGAATATATTTCATATTGGTATACTATTACATGATAAGTATATTTGGGAATCCACAATAAACAACCAGCAGAATCTTCCAGGAGAGAAGTCAGAAAAAGTCAGGTTGTAGAGGGCTTAATAGAGAAGTTGTCAGTTTATCTTTAAAGATTAATTTAAAGCTTTATGGTTTTGCCTCTTTTGGGGCATAAAACACATGGGTCTGAGTGTGGGCAGAGGTACACATAGCTTATTGCAATGAATGAAGACTAGTGAAAGTTGAACCAGACAAATACCGTCTATGAACATTTTGAATATTAAAATTTGATCCTGTATTGCTTTATTCATTTGACTTGATCATGCTAGCACCATGATCTTGTGACATCTATGTGTACGGCAACTGAGAAATAGTCCTTCTGGTAGAATTTTAGTGTCATAATTAGCGGTGCTTTATCAAAAAGCCATGGATTGAGTGCTTAGAAAATAAACAAAAATTCATTTCTCACGGTTCTTTAGAAAGATTACGGTTCAAGATTACGGTGCCAGCGTGATTAGGTCCTGGTCAGAGCCCTCTTCCAAATTACAGACTGACAGCTTCTTTATACCCTCACATAATGAAAGAGGTGAAAGAATTTTCTGGGGTAAACTTTTATAAGGGCATAATCATAATTATGAGGGTTCTGCTCTTATGATCTAATCACATCCCACAGGCCCCACACTCTAAATCCAAAACATTGGAAGTTAGGATTTCAATATGAGCTTGGTGTAGGGACATAAACAGTCTATCCATCATGTTAAATTTGGATTAAAATTAGGCATGTTTTTTGGACCTCCCCTGGTGGCGTGGGCGGTTGAGCACAGCGCTGTGAAGCTGTCTGCAGCCTCTGCAGCGCAAGTTCGATCCCGGCTGGCGGGTAGGGTCCTACATGGCAAAGCAGACCTCTCCTGTCTCATCTGCTGCTCCCCTCAGTAGTGTATTTCATCAGTCTGCCTGTTCTGTTCCCCACTCTGTCTCTGGTTAATCCTCTCACCCTCCCATGCATCTGGCCTGTACCCCTGTTCTTGTATAAATAAATAAACAAATAAATCTTTAAAAAAATTAAGCATGTTTTGAAATTTTTATTTTATATAATTAGTACATATTTGACATTTTGTAAGGATTTCACCGCTATCATGGTCATTGCTAATAAAATTTATTGATGATTACATCTTGTTTTATGCAATTTATATGAATTCTAAATATTATATACATATATGCATGTGTGGGTTATAAATATTTTTTTTCAAAGATGCTAATTCCAATTGAAAAAAGAATGATTTCTATTCAGAAACAAAAGAGATAAGAAATTCATATTTTTCAAGGCAAAATAATAATAGTTCCCTGAGTATGTTCCTTGAAATCAATTGTAAATACAGCACACACAATGTATGCGTGCACACTAACAAAAACACAGAGAAAGTTTTATCTTTATATGCTAAAATCCTAGTTAATCTTTGCTTTTAATCAGCAAATCTACACACACAGGAGATAGATAACGTTTTTGCAGGATATGGAGAATCTTTTAGGAAGTCCCAGCTCAGCAGATATAAAGTAGTTGAGACATTGCATATGTCCTATAGGAACTAGCGATTCCTCATGCCTGCATTCTTACTACAGCTCAAAAAGTATATCAAAAATTAATATTTAAATTTCAGTTGCACACTATGTTGTGAAATTTAGCAATAACACAAACTAAAACACAATGAATATATATCCCTGACGTTTGATTATAAAATTCTTACAATTAATTAATATTCAAATAGTTTTATGTTCTTTCATACTTCTGGAATGGCAAGTCTCTTTGAGAATTTAGGGATGGATTAGAATTGAATATTTCTCAATTTTCTAGTTAAGAGTAAAATCTAAAGATCCAAGAGATTTCTACATATCAAAAAAATTTCAAAGCAGAATCTCAAATATATATCTGCATACTGAATAAATTGCAGCATCATTCACAATAGCCCAGAGGTGGAAGCAACACACATATGCGATTGTATGTGGAACCCTTCAGAAATTTCCCAAATGTTGTGTTCCTCAAGGCCAGTTTCTGTGTCTGGAAGAATTAGTTTTAGTGTACTCTGTCTTATTCAGGAAAACATTTGTGCAGGTTTTGGATTTTGATAAAGTTCTGCATATTCTAACTGGGAAGAGTGCTCGGGCATGTTTGATGAATGCAAGTACGTCAATGGGTTATGGTAGCCTTTACTGACTCTTAAAGGAACTTAAGATTGTTGACCTTGTAATGGTTTTGACCCTTATTCAAATAAAAGTGCTCTTTAATATATATGAAATCTAGGTTCTCCCTGCCCTCACTCTTACCTTTTCCTGGAATCTGTTTCATAGATAGTGGTGGGTAGTCTTTTAAATATTCTTATATTTATAACAAAAGCAAAACCCAGAGCATCCTGTATCAACTAAATGTTTCTTATATTTTTATAATCACTTGGGATATTCTTCTAAATGTTCTCCAATGTCATCTCCTTTTCCACAATTTCTCCACATAGGAAAAGGAATTTTATATATGAATATACACATATCTATATAAATATATATCTGTATCTATCAGATCACATTAAATTGTTTATTTTCCTGCATATTTTTTGGTTCCTGTCAATTAGAATGAAATCTATTTTTTTTTATTAGATCCTCTTGGAAATTACCTTGTTGTAATTTCTAACATATGTCTCTAAATCTTTGTTTTCTTGCATTCTTTAGTAAAATTGAATCTTCTAAAACAATACATCAGGTAAAGTTAACTCTAGACAGATCAAGGCATGCCTAACATGTCCCTTTAATATCTCCCAAAATTCAACCTGCCAACTCTCTTTTACACAGTACATTCCAACTAAACCAGGAAGCTTTCTGGTCTTCAAACCCACGAAAGTTTTCCTGTTTGACTGTCACACACACGTATATATACATATTTCATTTGTTAAATTGATCTTCATGCAAACTTTCACCTCTCTACATACTCCACAAATGTGAGCTGAAAGATCTCTCCTTACAGATGATTCATGATCACACCATCTGTCTCACCCTATTTCTCTAATTGCTATTTATTCTGCCATAACACACACTTCATTTCCTTATAGCATTCATTGTTCTAAAAATACTTTGTCACTAATTTATTAATTGCTATATTCTAATTTTTTAGTTCAAATAGAAACCTCCAAGAAAGAGGAAACCTGTTTACTTTGTTCAGAAGAACTCAGAACTGTTTTTCAGATATCAAACTCTAATCAATATTTTTAATGTCAGTAGAAAGTATATAAATATATTGAACATATAATTTAAACATAAATTTTATAATATAAAACTTTAGAAGCAATTCAGAATTGACAATTATTTGAAACTTTAGCAATTTTCAATAAATGCATAGGGAAAGAATATTACATTACCTTCCAAATCTTATTTTATAGATAAGAAACTCATATCTAAATACAAACTTAGTGTCATATATTTAAAAATAATTCCTAAAAAACTTAATTTCTTGACTTTTTTAATTCTATAAACTTATTCTTTTTTTTAATTTTTTTAAAGATTTATTTATTTTTATTTATACAAGCAGTACAGTCAGAAGCGCGGGAGGGTGAGAGAATTCACCAGAGCCAGAGCGGGGAGCAGAGCAGGCAGAAGGACCGAAGTACACTGCTGAGGGGAGCAGCGGGCGGCAGGAGAGGTCTGCGCGCCATGTGGGACCCTCCTCAGGTGGCCAGGGAGCAGCTGGGGATGGAACAGGCGCTGCAGAGGCTGTGGGCAGCTTCGCAACACAGTGCTCAACTGCTGCGCCACCCGGGAGACCCTATAAACTTATTCTTAAAGTAACATTATTTAGATTTTAAAAATGTCCTATTAGGATTATACATCCTGTTGCATTCTCAGTTGAATTAACCAGTAAGTGATGTAACAATTAGCTCTAATCCAGATTCTGCCAGAAGTATGAGAAAGTTTTGGTAAATAAATTATCTGATGAATTGATAACAAGTAGGAGATCATTAGTGGAAGAATGAATTATTGGTAAATATCAAATAAATTATATCATTTCCTCGTTAGTAGAAATTTTGCTTTTTGGTTGCTGTGAAAATTCCTTATATTTGATATAAATTAAAAAAAATTCTGGCACTAGTCTTATAAGATTTCATTTCTCATTTAAGCAGTGTGAAAATATGTCTTCTATATCCTGAAGAAAATAAATTTGGGATGATTATGGATTGATTTTTTAAGATATTTCCAAGCATTTTCAAAAATACATGTTCTAAGAATCATTAGCAAACTAAAGTTAAAACCAAAATCCCATTTTAGCAGGAACTTCTGCCTCAGAAATGCTTTTGTGCATTTCCACAACCAAACTCCTCTGAAGGAAGGCTAATTATAGGCTTCAATATGCACCTGGGTGAAAATTAACTTTAAAGCAGCCTTTAAAATAAATGGTTTTTAATTATTATCATTATGCAAAAGCTGCATAAATGCCTTTAATTGTACTTATAAAGTAACATTTGCTATAATCACCTCTAATATCCAGGAACAACCACAAGGGTTTTCTATTTTTTTATTAAAATAAAAATAGAAGAACCCCTCATTATTGATTCACAGGTCACTTTATTTTATAAGCAAAATGTTGTAAGTGAAATACTTCAACTACTAAAATGTAACATGCACTAAAATTTAGTTACTTAAAATTGAAATTAAAATATCTTGAAAATATATTTAATTATTGAAAGAAGACTAAAGGTTATAAGATGTTCAATTTAATTACACATTTTATGATTTGATTAGGCCTAGCTGTGGGTATAGCATTTTTAAAGAACAGTAAGATTAAACATATACATTCTGAAAATAAGAATGTGCTATTTATTTTAAAATTATTCAGTACTACCATAGTTTTATTCTCTTTAAGAAATGATACTAAAGTTGCTCTGCGTGCATAAGTGTGTGTGTGTGTGTGTGTGTGCATATGAGTCAGAGAATAAGGCGTTTTTTCCACAAGACTTTTAGAAAATACATTACAGGTCTATTTTTATCCAAACTTAGCTTAACAATGTTAAAAAATCACATGCAAACAGACTCAAAACACCTTTAAAGTAGCAGCTTGAGAGAGAAATGATGACGGGGTTGGGAGGAGAGGCGGTATGCTGTGATAATCTGGAGTAGCATGACAGCTGATTCAACTTTTGTTTTACTTTTCATTTCCCCCTCTTCATTTATTTCTTATAATAAATGTGTGAGAGATGAAGATGTGGAATTTTAAAAACCTTGCTTGTGTGCAGATTATTTAGGAATAGAAATGTATTATTTCAAACAATTATCCAAAAAGTCGATATTAATGATTGAATTAAATGAACTTTTATATTTCTTTTGCTATTATATGTAGTCACAAATGTAGTATTAGTCAGAGAATTTAGATGTTTATTTATTGATTCTCCTAACTTAATTATATTTATAAATTTAAATGTCTACATTATTGGAAAATGTTCTTCACGAACTCTAAATGGAAGGTATAAAGATATAGCTTATCAGGAATCATAATTGTTGCATTAAGTGATTTGGACATAGAAGCTGAGATCTGTAATTGTATTTTCTTCACTCCTATTAAGATTATTTTTATACTTTGTTTGGAATGGTTCTTTTTTTTTTTTTTTAAAGATTTATTTATTTATTTATACAAGCACTGGGTACAGTCAGAAGCGCGGGAGGGTGAGAGAATTCACCAGAGCCAGAGCAGGGAGCAGAGCAGGCAGAAGGACCGAAGTACACTGCTGAGGGGAGCAGCGGGCGGCAGGAGAGGTCTGCGCGCCGTGTGGGACCCTCCTCAGGTGGCCGGGGAGCAGCCAGGGATCGAACTGGCGCTGCAGAGGCTGCGGGCAGCTTAGCAACCCAGCTCAACCTCTGCGCCACCGGGGAGGCCCGGAATGGTTCTTTATTTGAGAAGACATAATAATTTTACTTTTATGGGGAGAGGGTATAGTTTATATGAGACTCATTACTCAACCTGCTCCCTTCTACTTTGAATAGTTGGCGCTTCCTGAAGACTCCATAAGCCGATTTTCTCTCTATATGTACCAGAGTGTTCCTAAATACCCAGACCAATGGATTACACAATCCAATGAAGATATTATTAGATATGAATTCACATATCTATACATTTTTCAGAAAAAATATTTATAACCAGTAATAACATATTTTTCATTTTTAGAATTTTAATTTTATAAATAGCATGTTCTGCAAAAGTGATAAAAATGGAGAGCAAATTAATTTAGAATATTAGAGAAATGAAATGACTGTAAATATGAATTAGGTTCACAATTTCTCACTTTAATAGGCATTTACAGGACGTTTTTCCTTTATTGCCCATGTAAATTAAGGAATAAGGGATGAAAACATAAAGAAAACTCAGTATTGCTTTTGCTAATGTAATTTTAATTAATTTCAGCTAATTCTGCTAAAGATATTTTTTATGAATTATGTTGTCTCCCAAAATAAGAAATAGTCTAACAAGTGGACCTCACTGTGCTTACTTTTCTCCTCTTACCTACTGATTGTCAGGGCCAATGTTCAATTCCCCTAACAAATCCACCAAAACAATCATTATGAAAAATTGATGTAAAGTGGAAGCATCTAATAACTGTTTCCCAGATAAAACAGCTGGTGTTAACATTAAACTTGCCCCTCCCCTAAATTACAAGACTTTTTCTTGACCAACTCCTTATCATATTTAATGAAGATATCATGTATATACACACCTCATTCAGATTAGAAATAAAACATATTTCCTTTCTCTATTGAAAGCATAGAACTGATGAGTTGTTAATACCGTCCTAATCATCTTGACATAAAAATCACAATTGTTGAAAATACACACACATAAGAGTTTTAAGAAATTAAGACTGTAAATGTATCTTATTTATAAAGATTATTGAGACTTTGGGGAAATATAGTGCAATGAACCATTTAGAACAATATATATCAACAAATAACTAATTTTTAAGGTCACTTAACAATTTTAAGTTACTTAGCAACTAACTTAATAATTTTGCTTTAACTGTCTTAAATCAGAGAAAATGGACTGTATTTATTTGAAATTACATATACTTTTGAAATATTCATTAAAATGTAACTTAGGATGCTATTTTTATATTTGTATTAATCATGAAGGGCTGATAGGTTTATATCGCTGTCAATTAACTGAAAGTAAATATTGACTTCATGTGTTTTGATTTGCCAGACATAGAAATAAGAAAAACAGACATTGTGTTCCTTTAAATTCATCTTTTCAGTTTTTCTCTGAGAAAACATTCAGCCTCCTGAATCTTATTTGTACAGTATTTCATTTGAGAAGGTATCAAAGTCGCTAACCTTTGAGAAGACATTAAGACCAAAAATATAAGTGCTGAACTACTCACTCACTTAGAATAATAATTATTCCTGTCTTTTAAGGACCAATCTGATGGTCTGTTTTGAAATTCAATGGTAATAAAAAGGGCAACTGAAATATTGGATACATGTTTATACTACATGCTACAGTTCTATATTTTTTGATACAAAAAAGTTTTACTTAACTGATACTGTGATATGTGGAATAGCCTCTTACACTGAAAATACACAGCTTATTTTAAACAACTTCATTCAAAGTAGTTGGTCAAAAGTACAAGAAATAACAAAAACTCTGATGTTTAAGTTGGGCTTTTTGCTTTATGTGTTTGACATTTGCCAATATTGGAAGGTTCTCAAGATGAAATTCAGTATATATACCTGAGAAGGTAAATTTCATTTTTGGTAAACTTCTTTTTAATACGTAAATCTTATATGAGCAATTCTATAGGTTAGTGTATTTTTCTGTGTTTTTATTCTAAGCTTACTTTCTCCACAAATATTTTTCCTTTGTTTTATGTACATATGATCAATTTTGACATCCACTTTAAAATATTTCCTTTTTGGCTTTACTTTATATTTACAAAAAAATGCTCAGCTTTGGAAACCTTCTAAAATAATTTTCCCTACCCTACCACACACCCTAATAAATAAGTTAAGACATCTATCACAAATCTGTGCTATTTCAAATTTGTTTCAAAACGATCCCATGAGTTGAAATTGTTACCTGAAATTAAGTTACCTGGATATGTGTGAGACAGGGCAAGCTAGGGTTAGTAGGCAGTTTTAGGGATAGTGCAGGAGGGGACCTCTGAAAAATTTAGGGAGGCTTCAGAGATAAGGACAAGCAAGGGAAAGTAACCCATTCCATTAGGAAAAACAAACATGCCAGGACCAAGGACAACATTGTTAACGCTGGTCCTGGTTTCCTTCAGGTGGTAAAGGGAGGCGGAGATTGGAGAAATGGAGAGTGGTTTAATTTATGGTCACATTAGAAGGGCAGCTGTTTAACTTCAATGCAGGGATGTCTATCCAGAAGACTGGGCCATGAATTTAAAGATGCAACAAATGGGGAAAGAGAAAGCTGTTAGATAAGGAACGTGAAGATCCCCCACTCAGTAGCAAATTAAGTGAGACAGCGGAGAGCTAACCAATCACAAAGAGACTGGGGCAGCTTTAGAATAATGAGGGAAAAAAAGGTATATATTCCCTAAGACACGACTCCACTTTGGCTTCCCTGCCCCTCCCAGGCCTGGTTCCCTGGCCTGGGAGTCCCACTTTATTCTGCTCTTTTTCTCCTCAATAAACTTTTTCTTTCTCTAAACAAACTGCCTCTTCTCGCTTGCTTGCTTGAGCGTCTGCGAAGTTCCTGCTGCGGCTTCGTGAGACACCAACCCGTGGGGGTCTAGCGGCTGGGGCTCAGCGCTGCCCTGCAGCCTGGAATCCGATCCCGGCTGGGAGACTAGGCCTGACAATTCCGGTATCATGTGGATATGTGGCAAAGAACCACACACATTTATTTTGCATTAAACGACATACAATTTTTAAAACAGTAGCTGATTCATTATTTAAATAGTTCTCATAGCATGTTTCATTTAGGAAGTGTCTTTGTATTTAACTCCTGGAGATTATCTATCTATCTATCTATCTATCTATCTATCTATATTTATATATATATTATATCTATATTTATATATATATTATATCTATATTTATATATAATATTTATATATATTATGTATTATATATCTATATTTATATAGATAGATAGATATAACTCTCTCTCTCTCTCTCTATATATATATATATATATATATATAGTTCAGAGTCTAGAATGAAGACAATTGGACTAAATAAATTAGGGATAGCAGTCTTGGCAACACTGATGACCTCGAGAAGGAAAAAAAAAAGTATAAAAGTGATTCCTAAAAAATCTGTGAATGAAGGATAGGTTGTAAAGACAAATAGATATATGTTGCTGCAGGATGACACTTAGAGAATAGTGATAAGCAGAAGATTTAAGTTTATAGGCTTTCTTTTTTTGATGTTTTAGGCAATGGCACCCCAGAAAATAAAAAATAAAAAGTAAAAATAAAGTTTATAATTGAGGTATGCATTAATGATGGTGTGTTTCCCAGTTATAAGGGAATGTTTGATATGGACAAATAAGAGAGTACAACGGGGATAAGGGAATGTAGATGTCGGTCCTCTATGATCAACCATCATTCCTTGCTGTGTCAGAGATCTTCTGTCTAGTCCTACAAGAATGTGCAAATGTCTTGAGTTATTTTCAGTCAGCATTTAGTGAATAAAATAGAAACAACTCTTTGCCTTTCAACAAAGGAAAATTTATCAGATAGGGAATTAAATACATTTATTAGGTATATGTGGTTTAATTCATTTGTACTTATTGTTAAGCAGTTGCTTGATTTCTCACTATTTTGGTGAATGGTTATTAGGGAGATAAATTTGTTCTTCTCTTCTTTTGAGATATTTTAATATTATCCATTTGAGAGTAAAAACAGCAAATCATTTAATGCAACAATTATGATTCCTGCTAAGCTATATCTTTATAACTTCCATTTGGAGTTTTTTTATTTTTATTTTTATTTTTTTAATTTAAAGAACAGGTTTATTTGGGAAGGTATAAAACAGTTAAAGACACTTGCATAGACACAAGTGGGCAGGAAGAGCCATCCCAGAAGGGACAGGATTGCTAAGAGAGGCCTGCATGGTTGCAGGCAGGTGGCCTTGGCAGGTCATGGGCAGGCAGGAAGGCTGCTTCCCTGCAGAGGGAGAGAGTTGGTGAAAAGGGACACCTGCATAGTCACAGGTGGGCAGTGGGAGTGCTTCCCATTTAGAGTTTTTTAAAAAAATAATTTACCATGTATGTTAGTAATAAACACCCACAAAATGTGTGTGTATATGTGTGTGTGTATATATATATATATATATATATATATATATATAACAAGAGCTTTAATGGGAATATATAAGTATCAGAAGATTGTAAAGTCTCCAGAAACTAACCTAACTAAAGAATCACATTTTAAAATAAAAAATCTCAGAATTTCTTTTAAATATTAATGTATACTTTGATTTTTGTACTCTCAGCCACCTTTCAAAATATATATGTAGGAATTCATGAATTTATGAGTTCAACTTAATATAGTATATTCACATACTTATTTTTAATGATGTGTATCTAAAAGTTATATAAGGTTTATATAATGCAATATTATTTCAATAAAAAAATGTAAAAATAGTGCATAAAGTTTTTCCACTCTAAATCTCAAAAACTTTCTAAGGTATTCTTTCTTCATTATTATGTATAATCCATTTGAAATATATATTTCCATATTAGCTAATTTAGAAATAAATATATTTCAATATTTGTATAGTTTAGAAATGTTTAATATTTGACTTGTTATAGTTTCATGAGAGCATACAATGTATATCTTATGAATAAATATGACACATGACTTATTACAGATATTTAAATTTTATTATTGTAGGATTTTCACAAGAAATTGAATTAACATAAGATATTTAATACTTCTGAATAACACACTGAATAATAAATGAAAATTCAATTACCACTAGAATATGAAATCCAATTGATTTGTGTCAAAACATCAAAAATATTTATTTCAGAATTCATATATTTTTCATTGTATTATACTCATATGAATTATTTAATGAAGTACTACTTTGTTTAAGAACCAATTATTTGCAAATATAATGAATGCTATTTTTTCCTTAGTCATGTCAATAATTTCTACTTATTTGCCTCAAGTTTATTACACTAAATTTAGTTAGATTGTACCACTTTATATTTTTACTCAGTAAAATCATTGCTGTTTGTTAATTTCTGGAACATCATAATTAACCACCCTTAACTAATTCTGATTTAATGAGTTTACATATTGCTTTTCAGTATATGAAATAGGACCACTTATTTTTTTCTTACAATATAAATGGAATCATTGCTGATTTCCTATGCGTATAGGAATTGAATTTCTTCAGATAAAGCTTATGTTTCTTCTGTGCCCACAAAGACATCTGGATACTCATCAGAAGTGTGAAAATCCCAACTAGAAGAAAAAAAAGAAAGAATTATCTTCTGTTTTTCATTTTATGATGGATTTAGCAAGTTATATTAGAAAAATAAATACTATCATATATAGCTCTTAAAATACTTCTCAGATGTTGCATAGTTCTCTTAGTTTTCTTTATTCATATGCATTGCTAAACATCTATTTAATCAATGTTTATTTTAAAGTTGAGAAAACATAGAAAGTACATAGCAGACATCAAAATACATCTGTATTTTTATATCCCACAACTACAAAATACTCCCAAATATTTTTTCTTTATCAATTATAGTTTCTATATGCATATATTATACTTCTACACGTACACATACAATCCACAATATTATGATTCAAAATTTATATTTAAGGGCAAAAATATATGTGAAATGGATATTGCACATATCCCTTCTCATATATGGCATTCATTGCAGTTAAACTTCCACATTTAAACATCCAGCATTCAAGATTGTAAGCTTCCAAAGTAAACTTGTGCATTATTCCTGGTATGTCAAGAGTTTGAAGATTTACTAAAGATAATCTGAGACTGATTAGACATCCTACATTCACCAAAGTAATTTTTTTTTGTCTGTTTGCCTGCATTTTAACAAGAATTGGTTGACTAATCCTTCTAAAAGAGTCTTACCACACTTTGACATCATGATAATTTGTCACAATAGAAATGTGACAATGTAATGTGGTTAATGAATGCCAGTGAAGAGAATTGTTCTTGTCACTTTTGTTATCAGATATCTAATTTTAGATTAAGCAGCTCAGTCACTCAAAAAAAAAAAATCTTTCCGCAATTAATGGTTTGTTTTTGTTTTTCTGTAAGACTTTCTACTCAACAATACTGTATCAGTCTCATTTAACAAACTGTTTACAGTTTCTAAAAAGCATTCAGTCTTTGCCCTCTGGCTCCAATGCTACATGATTTTAAACTCTTGCTTCTGAAGAGTAATGCCTTTTGCCATTAATCTGTTATTGAATCCACCACATTGCTTTGAAGTCAATTTCTGAGGTTCTGATCTGGGAAGAACTTTAGAATCATTTATAGACACAATGCCCCTTGGTAGATCACTTAGGCTACATTTCAGAATCTGATATGGCTAATAAAAACAAGTTAGGATGATAGGGTAGAAATGAGTTTTTATCTCACATTTACAACAAGATTTCACAGACTACGGTTTTTAGTAAATTTCTTGATTTTCATTTCCTGCTACTCTGGATTTTTAAAATATGCTAACCTAATTTATGTATCACATGGTTTCACATCGTAACTGTTACATTGCTGGAGCTACATACACACTTTTCTTTTTAATTTGGAGAATAGGATTTCTGTAAAGACATGAAACGACTCTAAATCCAAAGGATACGATATATAGTGAAAATGCGTATGGTAATACTGACATTTCAATAGATTTAGACCTTGTTTGAAATAATAGTCTCCTAATCAGTAACTTCACATGTGACAGGAGTCCAAAGCTATGCTGTTCCTCCAAATCTTATTACAGCAGAAAAATTGGACCAATGTGTTACCCATCACAGAAGGACTGTGAGTCTTCTAAGGTTCTGGAATTCTCACCCTGGATATGGTTTTGCACTATACTCTTAACAGATGTTTCATCAAATAGACTATTATTTTTGCCTGTTAAGTTTTATGTCTACACTTTTCTGTTACTGTCTTCCTTCTTATACAGTGTTTTCCTATTTGCATCAATCAAAACACTATACATGTTACTATATTTGGTTCTAATGATTTTTAGATTTTGATTTCTTTTAAAGTTAAATGATTTCAATGTTTTATTGTCGTACAGATTCACTCATAATTCGTTTTATCTAATGAACTAACAGAATTAAATAGGTAACACCAGCAATTTTGTATAAGTCCCCTAACCTGTAAACATAGTTAACTATGTTTCTTGATATTGCCTAAAATGCGGATCCATCTTATATCTACATACAGTAACTGTTCTTAGTATTTGAGGAGCCTTTCCACTCTCATAACATTGCTATTATCAGCACTAGAAATAGGAATTTTTGTACTATTGTACAGTGTTTGGACTTGTTTACATAATTAAGTTTCTAAAGTCAGCCTTCTTTACCTCAGATAGTTTTACTAAGTTTCACTTTTTAAAACATCATTTGACAATATTCCTTCGGAGGTATTTTAATTTTTACTTTTTGACTAACTGCATTTATATAATAGAAGTATACATCTCCTAACTTTACCTAAAGACTTGAGATTATATCTGTTTCTAAGCACAGTACTTTCTTTCATCACCTTGTATATTTTATCATATTAAATACTTGTCAACTGTTTTAAAGGATTTTACAAGAACCCAATAAGTTTGTATATGTCCGTACTATCAATTATTCTTCCTAAGTTTCAAATGTCTCTAATAAAAAAACATAGTTCTAGATTAAATAAAAAAGAATTATGCACTCATGCCCCCAGACACTCAGAAACACTTGGAGACACAACAGACACAGGTCTGTATGATGCAAGAGGAAGGTTCAAGTGAAGTGCATTACCACCTCTACTTTATAAAACAAAGCTTTGTTAACAAAGCCATTTGGACTATATTTTCTAACTTAGATTAAGTTACAATTACATAGAAATGCATTGTAAATGTTGTTCTTATGTATTTTATGAGTGCTAAAAAATAAAAGTTATAATAAAAATGAAAGCATAAAATCCATTTGCAAATACTATAAATTTTAGTATTACAGCAACATGTTCTCAGAAACTTGTTCTTCAAAATGTGCTTCAATTAAATATCACTAAGTGTTCTTACCAGGTAGTGTTTGTGTCATGACTGTGAAACTAATCCATGATCCAATCTGTAGCATTAAAACAGAAATTAACATTTAACTACAGTTAGTCAAGTAATTTGTTCACTTGTAAAATTAAGTAAATAACTTGTAAGTTTAAAATCCTGTGAAAAATTTTATGTAGAAATAATTTTCCTAAAAGTAATAATTTCATTTTCATCATAAGTTATCAACAATCCTATAAGGCATTATCATATTTACATAAAAACTGAATACATTAATCTAAAAACTTTAATAAAAATTAAAATTCTGATAAATCTCATATTTTATATATAAATTGCAAAATTTTCTCTAAATATACACAAATACACATTTTTTTCTGCCCAGAAAATTAAATTGTGGATGAAATGTTGCAATTTCTTATGCCTATAATTTGAATTATAATTTCTATTATAGTCTATATCTATGATTATACTTATATCTTCAGATAAAACATAATTGTGTCATTGCATATGTCAGCCTATAATACATATAAATACATAAATGTATGCATTTAGTATGTAATCAAGTTCAATTATTTCCTTAATAAGTAGCATACCTCATAAGTGTAATTTGGACATGAAACCAGAAAAAACATCCATGTGAAGGGGTTATAATTTGGACTTGGAAAACAGGCACTATTTCCTGTTAGAAAGGAGAATAAAAGATCAATGATGCTACGTATTGTTGATGTGATCATATACTTATTATATAATTCTAAATTCCCTAAAACAACCATACCACATGAAAAGTGACTATATAGTTATAGAAAACTGCTTCACAAGTTATTCTGAGAAGACCCATTTTCAAATGTTATGAACTTCTGATTCAAATAGAATACTTGTCATTTTCTGACTACATCTAAAGCTATGTTCTGTAAAATTACAGAATACACCGTGATCTTCAATTTTTAAGAGTTTAAAATAAACAATATATACACATTTTGCATATCTTAATAGTAGCAGCAGCATTGCATAATAAATAAATGTATTTTAGAATGTGTCTGTCTCTTCCTTTTCTTCTTTAATGTAAACTAAGATTAATACAATTGAGGTTATTAAATACTTCAAACCTCTCTGTATTAAATTAGTGAAAATCCAAAGGGAATTTTATAAGGATTTCATTTATACCAGAAAAGTATAATACTCTCTCATAAGAAGATTACAATGAAAATCAGTATAGTTCATATTAAAAAAATGCCACATACATTATTTCTACTCAACAATAAAAAAATTATTTACATATCTCATTATATTTAGCATATTCTCACTTGATTTTTGTTAGTTTTTTTTAGCCTTTGAATTTTTTTCAAGAAACTTTTTAGATAGCAGATTTAAAAGGTTATCATTATATTTTTGAATTATAAGAGTACTGCTTATTTGCCATAGCTGAATTTAATCAGATAATGTATCAACAAATCTTTTCATTATAATTGGAGTTATAATGGAATGTCAGTACGTTGTTTTCAAAATTGTAACTGTTGTTGAAATATCAAAGTAAAAAATACACTAGGTACTATGCATACTTCATGCACTGCTCATTTTACATTAAGGCTAAATATGTTTGACATTTAATATTACAGAGTCTCTTGGTAACATTTATGTAAACACCTTTGTATAATATCCATATATTCATCAAAATAAAAAAGAATAACTGAAACTTAACCATGTTACAGTCGTTGAATTCAGAATTTGAAGATGCATAGTGGATAATATGTGTTGAAGCCTCTATTTTATGTGATTCATCACCATGCCACCTCAAGTGGTAGTGGAAGGATCAGGGTCCACGGATACATATTTCTTCTAGATGTAGTTTATAGATAAATAACCAATTGAGTCTTCTCACCCAGAAAAGCATATTCATATAGACATCATTTCAGTAATGTCAGTAGTTACTGTTAATTGTAACTGTTAATTGTAAAGGGTCAGTAGTTACTGTTAATTGTAATTATACATTAATTTAGGTGTTACTAATTTAATACCTACATTCCCCATGATATATTTTCTCAACATATTTTCACTGTAATATAGCTTCTAGCAAATAAAATTCTGAAGATTTTTTTTAAATTAAAATGCTAAGCCACAAGGAATCTTCTTCAAGTATAAAAGCATCTATTCCTCAGCTTCAGGGAATAAAGTTGGGAGAGAAATTTGAATTTTTAATAATCCTATGAAGATTACCTGACTGAAAAGGAACAATCTTACTCAAGGTCATACTCATGTTTTTATTTAACCTTGATCCTATCTTTGATTTTATGATGATTTAACTCAGAACAAAGTTGTTCATTTAGGGTTTAGAATGTCCTACATATGGTCTCACCTGAGATTCTCTTTAAGAATGCATCACTTTCAATTTCCTACCTAAATTTGATTTCTTTATTTCCATCCATAAAATCACTACATAACAAACTTCCTGAATACTGATCTTATTTCAACATATAGAAAACTGAACCTGTAATAGTTTGAAATAAGATTAGCTTGAAAACAGACTATGCAGTGGGATTTTGGACTTAAATGACCTATAAAAGAGCCTACAATGAGTACCTCATTGTTGATGGCAGGTGCAGAAAAGATAGATGATGGTGGTTGAAGATTGCTGTGCAAGTGTCAAACCATTTACAGTGGTATACTGGTATATAAAATTGGTTCAAAGGAATGCTTTGTTCTGTTGAGTGGAATTAATCACTGTATATTATCAATGTTATTGACAAATAAAGCTTAAAATGAAAATAATAGTTGACAATTAAAAGTCAACTGTGAAAGTTAGAGGATCTCTTTAGTAGCATACAAAGTGGCTATAATTTCCTGCATTGAAAAAGAGAGAGAGAGAAAGAGAGAGAGAGAGAGAGAGAGAGAGAGAGAGAGAGAGAGAGAGAGAGAAAGTTGAAGACAAAGTCTAAGACTTAATTGCAACAGTAGCTAAATTTCAAATATACAAAGCCAACTCAAATCAGATTTGCTAAATTGCTAAATCCAGGTTGGTGTCCATAAATGTTGGAATACATAGAATTTCAAGTACTTCATGAGTCTATAGATGTGGTCCATTCCTCCCTGTTTAAGTTAGTATACCCCTTTGCTAAAAGGTAATGCACAGAATACAATATTGCAAACAAATCCCCTCTAGGATTTTTTCCCTGTTGTCCTCTTATGTTAACTAGAGTTAAATACAAATATAAATAACCTGATGTTAGTCTGAGTCTGATAATGGTAGAAAATAAAAATGTCTTATTCCCCTAAAAAGGTTATAGGATCCAGGGCCTCCCCGGTGGCGCGGCGGTTGAGCGCTGGGTTGCGAAGCTGCCCGCAGCCTCTGCAGCGCCAGTTCGATCCCTGGCTGCTCCCCGGCCACCGGAGGAGGGTCCCGCATGGCGCGCAGACCTCTCCTGCCGCCCGCTGCTCCCCTCAGCAGTGTCCTTCGGTCCTTCTGCCTGCTCTGCTCTCCCCTCTGGCTATGGTGAATTCTCTCGCCCTCCCGTGTTTCTGACTGTGCCCAGTGCTTGTATAAATAAATAAATCTTTAAAAAAAAAAAAAAAAAGGTTATAGGATCCAGATGACATTAACCACCAAATTATAGGAGAATACACATGTAATTAGATTGTCAGGGTGCTTGACAAGAAAGACAAAACACAAAATTGAAGGATAAGTTTATCAGAACACTGGATATGGATAATTGAAATGACTTTTAAAGCGGTGAGGCCAGAGGTTTTTGTCTTAGAAAGTACTGCCAAGTCATATGTCCAACAAAGTGCAGATATCCAAAATCTACAAAGACCTCATAAAACTTAATCAAAAATAACCAAAAATATTTAAAAATGGAAAGAGGACCTGAATAGACACTTCTTCAAAAAAGACAAACATGGTCAATAGGCACATGAAAAAAAAAATGTTTATCATTCTTATTATTAGGGAAATACATATTAAAACAATAATGAGCTATCACATTACACTTGTGAGAATGAATATGATTAAAAAGACAGTAAACAATAATTAGTGGAAAAGATGTGGAGAGAAGGGGTCACTTATGCATTATTGGTACAGCCATTATGAGAAAGCAGTGTGGGGATTCCTAGAAAAATTGAAAATAGAATTCCATACAATTCAGCTATTCCAATTCAGCTATTTCATATCTGGAATTGCATTCCAGATACAATTCAAATATCCATATTTGGATATTTATCCAAAAATCACAAAATCTCACGTTGAAGATATATACGTACCCCATGTTTATTGCAGTACTATTTACAATACCCAAGCTATGAAAACAAACTAAGTGCCAAGGATGTTGAAAGAATAAAGATGTTACAACATTCTACACAATGGAAATCTACTCAGCTCTTTAAAAATTTGAAATCCTGTCATTTGCAACAATGTGGATGGGACTACTGGAAATACACTTAGTACAATAAGCCAGGTAGAGAAAGACAAATATCATCTCATTTCATTCATGTGATATATCGAGGAAAAAAATGACAGATAAACTAAATAAAACAAAAATAAACTTAAGGACTATAAAAACAATTAGTGGTTACCAAAAGGGAAGGTGGACAAATCTTGGTGGAAAGGGTCAGAGGTATGGTAAATGATAGATTTGGACATTTTAGCAGTGAACTTAATGTACCATATACACGTGTCCATTCTTAACAATGAATGTCTGAGCTTAGTAAGGTTATTATGCAACATTACTTCAATTTAAAAAATTATTTATACATAAGAACATAGATGATAAATTTATACATGGAAAATTCTGATTAATATACAGTTGGCTACCAAAACAGGCCTGCAGATGAAAAAAGGAGAACATTTATGAGAGCTGGAAATTAATTATTACAAGTCAAAAAATTTGTTGTTGTTAGTGAAGTAAAATACTAAATAATCTATATTCAAACACTTTCACTGAGCGGATATTTACATTAATGTCCCCACATTTTGCTAAACCAAGAATTCATGAGCTTGAAAAGAGCAGAGATGCTCATCAAAGGGTAATTCATGTTTGGTTCTATTCAGTTTTATTCTTACATAGAACAACAGGAGTATTCAGTAGTCCTAAATCCCAAAGTCAATTTAGAGAAGTATTATTCAAAAAGGGAATAGACACATATTCTACTTTCTCATAGGACAGGAAGAACCATGGTAACATTTTTTTTTTAAAGATTTATTTATTTATTTATGTATTTATTTATTTATACAAGCACTGGGTACAGTCAGAAGCGCGGGAGGGTGAGAGAATTCACCAGAGTCAGAGCAGGGAGCAGAACAGGCAGAAGGACTGAAGTACACTGCTGAGGGGAGCAGCGGGCGGCAGGAGAGGTCTGCACACCATGTGGGACCCTGCTCCGGTGGCAGGGGAGCAGCTTCGCAACCCAGCGCTCAACCGCTGCGCCACCGGGGAGGCCCCATGGTAACATTTTTTTATTAAATAAGGTAATATCTGTTTAATCATCCTGTAATTTTTTTCCTTTAAAATATGTTAAATTTTGATCTCTTAAGAACAGATAAAAATATAGCCTTAAAATTTAAATGTCCAATAATAAATTATTATGTGAGAGGACAGGAGGAAAATTATTAACTATAAACATATTGCTGTATTTTTTCACAGTTTAATTTTGCTTAATTTCTTCATTAATTTGTTATTTATTTCTGACTGTCCATTGTTGTTTTGTTCAAATTATAGAATTGATATAATAGAAAAATAAATTAATAAGTCTTTTTTTTTGGTTCATAAATATATAGTTCTTCTACTGAAAAAGTAAAAGAAGTCTCTGCTTCATAAACAATAGTATATGAAGGAGGCTAAAATGGAGAAGCTGTATCTTGGAAGCTTAGAGGAAAGGTCCGAAAAGAGGGAAATAGTTCTGGGAACTAGCAACTTAGAAAACAAGCATGTCTACGAATCAAAAGACACATTGAAACAATCCCCATCCCTTTTAGAGCAAGCTTTATTCTTTAGAGAATTCACTACAACCACCCCATCTGTAAAAATACTTTGTTATTTCTTTTCAATGAGATTCTGTACCTTTAAAAGTTAATATAAGTCGGTCAGCATTTATATAAGCCTTCTATGTGAATAAAATAGAAAGTGAGAATCTTTTTTCCTGCTAATGAAAGAAAAGAGAAAAATTTCAACAGAACACACATACACAAAAGCATTTACAGATATCAAAGAACAAAAACATGAAAAAATTCCAAAATTCCAAGTAGATGTGCACAAAACAGGAAGAAAAAAAAAAAGAAAAAAATGTCTATAAAATAGTGGAAGATATTCGAATTTTCCTAGAGTTTAATGGTTTAGGGGATCTTAACAACATGAACAAAAATAGCCCCCCAAAAGATCTAAAAATAGTACATTATAGACAAATAAGATAGAGGCAGATGTGATATATGCATAACCTCACCCCACAACAGTACACAGTGGAACAAAACATTTCCTTTTATTGATACAAGAAACTGTACAACTAAAAAAAAAAAAAAAGACATGAATCACCCTACTGGAAGATTCCATTATGTTCCCTGTGTAATTGACCTGGATATATCAACTTTTAGACACACTTTACAAAATTAACAGAATTTAGTGATAAAGAAAAAAAAACTGAGTCTCCAGGCAAAATGACAAAGTCCATTAACAAAGAAGAGAATATTCGATCGTATCTGGTTTCTCAAAAGCGTCATAAAAAGCAACAAATTTTCCAGTAGACACTTGAAAAGAAAGTCTTACATGAATGATTTTAGGCATGTGTGTTTTGAAAACATGGTGATTTAAAATTTTTATTTCATAATGACACCATGTTCCAGATAAATGAGAAAATGTGAACAAGTTCATGTAGTTAGAGAGAATCAAGTTGTAAGGCAATTGGAAAATTATCAGGCTTTTCCGCCCTTCTGCCATTAGCATTAATGATGAATCCTGGTGGTCCTACATGCATGACTAACGGTGGACACTTGGAGTAGGGTGTGAGCATGCATAGGTAGGCACACCTGGGCTGAGACTGGGCTTATAAGGGCGGCATCACTGGGGCATCTGCTGAGGAGGCCAGCAGAATGAGCAATAGAATGATAAGAACCAGCAGAGCAGCAAAGGAAAAGCGGAGACCACTAGAGAACAATAGAGAGTCCACAAAGAGTGAAAATTCGCCAGGGGCTGGGAGGCCTGCCAGCCTCCTGGCCCCCAGGACCCCCTGCCTTGTAAAGAGCTCAATAAAAGCCTGAAAAAGCCACACGGAGGGCTCCAGGACTCTCCTTTATCCATCTGCCTGGATCATAGACATTCTACCCTATGCCATCCTGCCCCTACACAAGTCTAAAATGTGTAATATGGACTCCACCCATAGGATGATGGAATAGAGTCTGGAATCACCTTTTCCCAAAAAACAGCTATAAAGATTAATATGTGTTCATAAGAAAAGTCAAATTCTTAGAACCAGCTATATAGCCCCAGGACTTCCCAAGGAGATTGAGAACTAAAATTGGTGGCTTCTGAGGTAAAAGAACAGGAGGAAGTGACAGGAATCATGTCTGGGATGACAGTCAACTTCCCAAGCTAAGATGGGGAAAACCCAAGGCTTTGCGAAGTTCTCTGGGGAAATTTTGCTGACCGAATGTGGTCCCAGACCCAATCTGTGCAGTGGGAACTCAGCTGACTCCAATTCAGGAAATTAGGAAGTCCCTAATTGGGGCAACAAGGCCTAAAAACTCTCTCCCATTCCAGAAGAGATCAAAGAAAAGCCAGGCTGAGCCAGGCCCACCTCCATAAAAGGCCGAAGAGCAGAAAGAAGGACTTTAGAGTGAAATCCTCTGGGAAAATAACCTGGGGGAATTTATACACCCCAGGCCTGCAGAAGCAGCAGCTGAGGCGAGGGCAGGGCCGTGATGGTCGTTGTGGGCAGCCATTGTGTTAAGTCAACACATGTGTGCCTGAGATACATGGAATGCCACCTCCAAATCAAGTGAAATTAATCCCAGAGTGTGAGCCTGGTGGTCCAGACATTGCCCTTCCCACTGTGAGGCCCAAGGTTCATAGCCATGGAAGAAAGGAACAAGAGAGGTGGGGTGGTATGTGAGGACAAACTGAGCACAGAATACATACAGCTTTCTGTAAAACAAAGTGTAGGGTAAGGTAAAAAGTATCAGATTTTTCTGCCCTCCCGCCATTAGGATGGATGACGGAACCCTGTGGTCCCAAATGCATGCCTGATGGCGGGCACCTGAAGTAGGGTGTGGACATATGTAGATGGGATTCACCTGGGCTAAGACTGGGCTTTTAAGGGTGGCATCACGGGGACCCCAGTAGAAGCCAAGAAAGAGCAGAAACCTAGAGAAGAAGAAGAGAAGCAGAGAGAACACCAGAGAGCCCAGATAGAGTGAGGATTTGCTGGGGGCTGGGTGGACTGCCAGTCTCCTGACCCCCCAGCACTCCTGCCTGCCATATGCCTCGTAAATCTAAATAAAAAACTTGCAAAAGCCACTGAGGGCTCCAGGACTCCTCCTTTATCTGGTCTGCTGGATCAGAAAACCTGCACTGTGTCATTCCTGCCCCTACACAAAGCAAAAGGTTAATGTGACTAATGTCACTCCTCAAACAAAAATTGAATAATAAAACCCCAGACTCCACTTCTAAATTCACTTCATAATGAGGTAAATTAAGAAGAAAACAGCAGGTAAACGCCCAGTGCCCCAACCACATACGCACACAAATAGTGATAAATAAAGCAATATACATGCCTAAAAAGTAGGTACATCTCAACACAAGATGGCAAAGCAAAGTGAAAAAGACAGACATCTAGGGACAAATATAAAGGAGACAGAAACAGATAAACTATATGACAATTACTTCAGAACAACAGTATTAAAAATGTTAGATATGGGAAGGTCATTCAAAAGCAGACAGACAGGCACAAGATCTAGAAAGGAGATACAGGAACAGAGTTCTTCACCAAAGATGAATATATAAAAAGATCACAAAAGGAGAATCTGAATGAAGTGCAAATTTAGAAAGTGCTTTAAACAGAAATAAAATGGCAGAAAAAAGATTTTCAGTTGTAGAAGACTCAAATTAACAAATTAAACATTTAGAACAAGAGAGAGTATCAAGACAAAGGAAAAAGGAAATCAGTAGGTTTCATACTACTTTACCTCTTAATCTATTTTTTCACATTGTCTAAGTTATATTGTTGTTCAGGGTGTGTGTGTGTGTGTACATATGTACATATGTGTACTTCATTTAAGAGAAATCATTAATAAGGGTTATAAGGAAAATTTAGACATAAAAGGACAAAAATCAGGTTCCCTTTAAAATATTGATTTAGACATTTAAAATAATTAATTCACTCTATATGAGATTAAAAACGAATGATTCTAACCTGTGTGATTTAGATGAGACAGCACTACATTAATGAAATGATTTCCAGCTTCACAAATCTGCAAAATATTTTAACATTTTCAGTATAGTATATCTGCATCTCTTAAAAATAAATTGAACCAAAGTTCAATATAACATTACAAAGAATAGGTTACTTTTGCATGAATTCTAAGAATTTGTCAATGGAGCAGGGACAATATCATGGGAGTTAACCTATCAAAGACAGCAATGGGGGTAGAATGTGAACAAGGAATGGACGTATGGAATCATAATGGATATAAAGCTATGTAAATATTTAATAAAATAATGCATTTCAGAAATAATAAAAATCTATTGTGAATTCAAACAATACATATGTGAAGTTAAATAGAATGATCTAAATAATTTGACTAAGAAAAATTAGGAAAGAACTGTTTCAATTTAAAAGACTTTGTTTTACCCACAATTAGTTAAATTAACGATGTTGAAGTGTTTTATAGAAGTGTGTCTGTTGAACTTGTAAAACTTTTGCTCTTAGAGATTTATAAGTTAGAGCACAGACAGTAGGAAGAAGAATTACTGAGTTTTTTTTTCAAATTTTTATTTAAGATAATTTTAAGCATTCCAATAATGCATAGAATATTATAATTAAAATATTTGGAGAGTTAATGATTTAATTATAGGAAATTATTTGATTAACTTAATTTAATATTGTTAGGTATATGATATAAAATAGAAAAATTTTTTCTGAATGACAAATTCTCAAATACAATCTAGTTTGAAGTCTTAATAATACTACAATTAAACATTAACAGGAAAAAATATAAATACACACCAGGAAGTTGACAGTAGCTACTGTGACTTGCCTACTTCCAAATGCTAGGAAGACAGAAACAAAAATATTATACAAACATTCATATTTTAGGCTTTAACACTATAGACATAATTCAGACAGTGTTTATTGTAGATTACTATCCTGTAAACAAAAGTACAATGTGATATGTTATTGACCTTTGAGAAGATACTTTTGTAATCTAAAGAAACAAAGCTGTTTTTTCTTTCCACATGCAATTTTCTTATAGTAATCTAATGTTATTTAGATTACAAATGGAATCTATTTCAATTTGTATTATTAAACTTCTTGAAAGCAAATTTAATCTGTCATATTTGTCACTTTATAGCACATTACAATGACCTAGCATACTCAATCTCTTGCTTAACAATGTTTAACAATAAAAAGAAAGATGCTTAATAACATTTTTTTATTTTTGTACTAAGGTTTTATATCAGGTTGTATTTTAATTATTTTCATATTAAAAATAAATATGAGCATTGTTGCTATATGAAAGTAAAGAAAATATAGGCTATATATGATCCCATATCATAAAGAGCAATAGATAAACTGGAATTTTTAAAGTACTCTAACATCACTTTGCTCACAGTAGAGATATTGGATTTAGAAATGTTCAAAACAAATGGAATTTTCTGAAAAGCTCATTATCCGTTTTAACATATAAACATATTTCACACATATATACATATATGTGTGTATATACATATATACATACATATACATATATACATGTATATATACATATATATACACATACACTTCCCACAGGAAACAATGTTGCCTTGTTCATTTGACTCAATTGTCTAAACATAACAATTTAATGCAGTACACAATAGAAATAGAATATGTTAGAGAAGAGGAATTTCTAAAATGTTTAATTAGCATGCTTATTTCATCTTTTGTACATAATTATCTAAAATTGGGATTATATCTATTTTGCAACTGTAATAATTTTCCTCTTGTTACTTCAGTTTTTTTTTTTAATTTTGTCTTCTCTATAATGTTATTTTAAATTTCATACTTAATAATAGTTGTCTATGAATGTGTCTTCAAGTATATAGTTTTAAATTTGTTTTAAGTGCCCACAAAAATGGTAGTAGAATGTATATTTTACATTATAGGTTTCCATCTTAGTGATATGAATTTGGACTCTTTTTTTTCCCAATATTTTCTGTTCCTAAATATTTTATGCAGGTGGTGAGTATAATAAAAGCTAACTTTAGAAAAAGGGAAAATAATAATTTTGGTGTGTTTTTTGTGCTTAGCTATGCTTTTAAGGTTTCATTTTGTCTAAAGATAGTATATATTGTAGTTTGTATTATTTCTACTTTTGGGGGAACAACATTGAATTTTCATGCTCTAATATATAATCCACTTTTTTCTATAAAAATATTTAATCTATAAACTAATCAGTTACAAAAGGAAAGAATATAATATTTCAAAAATAATAAATTCCAAGAAAGATATTTATAGCATAGCATAGCTGCCAAAAAAGAAGTGAAATTGTAATGAATAAAGCAAAACCTAATTGATGTCATAAGCTTATGAGAAATTAGAAACAATTATTGGATTCTATTTATTTGCCTGCAGTGTGAACTAATTACCCTAGGCTCACATCACTATTGCTATTGACTGAATGTTGTCTCCATTCGGTCAAAAAATTAGAAGCCTGGATTTCTAATATAGTGGTTTTTGGAGATGGGGCCTTTAGGAGATAATTAAGTTTAGGTAGAGGGACAATAATGAGATTTGTGTTCTAATAAGAAAAGAGAATTTGCTCCTTCCATTGTGAGATCACAGAGAGAAGGCACTGCAAATCAGGACAGAACTGAGTCAGCCAGCACTTTAATTTTGACTTTCAACTTTTCATAACTGTGAAAAAATAAGCCTTACAGTCTGAATATTTTGTTATAGCATTCAACACTGTCTAAAACAACTATCAATTTAAGAATTAGAAACTTCTGCTTAGATGAAAACACCGGTCAAATCAATACGCTCTTTTTTTGTTTGTTTCAGTGGGGGTTGGCTAGCCTTTTACTCAGATTAATGCTTTCTGTATCTAAACTGCATATTTCAGTAATTTGCTGATTGTGAGTAAACTGAATAACAGATGATCGTTACCAATCATCATCAGATATCAGTGATCATAACTATTATTTGTAAGAGTGAAATATGGACTGAAGAGCTAACTGCAAAATTTGTAGGTTATGCAATTGCAATAACATAGGTGGCAACTAATTTGAAGCATGAGTTTGGTGCCTGGCATTATTTACCTAAGCCATAAAAAGTGAAATCTGTATGGACTGCTTATGCAAGATATTCCCTCTCCACATGCAAATGCTCTGTATGTTTTCACAGAATTTAGGTCCACTAACATCTGATGCATTTAAGAGACATGAGCACAACAAAATAAAGCTTTTTCCCCCAAATCTATAGGGAGTAAAGCTTGTTTATAGCAAGCTATATTACCAACATCATAACATTTCTAATTATAAAAGAAGTTGTAATTTTATATTTCTTGATCTCTATTTAGTTTTCAATAAATGTTTAACATATATGAACACACTAAATCTGTTATTTTGTGTCAAATTTGTGACTGCAGCATTTTTCAGAAGTTCCTCTTCTTAAACATAGTATGGAACAAAATTATTAATCTGTTAATGTTCTAAAATAAGTATATATTCTAAAATATATTTTAAATTTCTGTTGGAGGGCCTTCCTGGTGGTGCAAAGTGTTAAGAACCACACCATGAAGCAGTCTGCAGCCTCTGCAGCATGAGTTTGATCCCTGGCCGGCCAGGGAGCAACCCGCATGGTGCAGCAGACCTCTCCTGACTTGCCCGCTGCTCCCCTCAGCAGTGTACTTCAGTCAGTCTGCCTGTTCTGTTCCCCACTGTCTCTGTTGAATCCTCTCACCCCCTGCATTTCTGGCCTGTACCCCAGCTCTTTTATGCATAAATAAATAAATCTGAAAAAAAAAAGAAAGAAAATTCTGTCGGAGTTATATGAGATCAGGACCTGAGGACTGCGATTTTTATCTGCATTTCACTTGCTTGATTAGTTCAAGGGTCAAGACATTCAATAAAGTTATAAATAGGAAAATATATGCCACATAAAAATACCTGTTTTTCATGCCTAATTATAATTAAAATGATAATTAAATATATTTGTATATTTTTTAAATAATAGCTAATTGTATATGATTATATGATTACAAAGAGTTTCTTTTTAATCCTCAATTGTACTGTTGTCATTTGGAGACTTACAATAAACTCGTGTTTCTGCCACAGTTCCTATAGGTTAAAATTAAATCACAGATGTCAGTCAAATTTGATCTTTTAAGATTACAGAAAAATGGAATGAACTGGGACATGGAAATAATTTAAAATGGACTTTTTTATTAGTAGTTGCTATCCCTTTTTTTTTAAATCTTTTTTTTAAAAAAGATTTATTTATTTATTTCTTTTTATAAGCACTGGGTACAGTCAGAAGTCGGGAGGGTGAGAGAATTCACCAGAGCCAGAGCAGAGAGCAGAGCAAGCAGACTGACGAAGTACACTGCTGAAGGAAGCAGCCGGCGGCAGGAGAGGTCTGCGCACCATATGGGACACTTGCCGGGCGACCGGGGATCGAACCGGCGCTGCAGAGGCTGCGGGCAGCTTCGCAACCCAGCGCTCAACCACTGCGCCACTGGGAAGGCCCTGCTTAGCCCTTTAAATATGCTATGTTACATATAATTTCTATATAGTTTAGAATAGAATTTTGATTCGTCACTTTAGTAGTGGATAAGTCAAGGAGAAATTCTACGTACATGGTGGTGTATACCGTGGGTGATTAATGTAGTAGGCAATCCAAGAGGTGAATCCCCAATAAAATATACAGCCCTACAAATAATACAAAATAAAAGTTAGGGAATATATGTATGTATGTGTATGCATATATACACACACATGCACATGCATATATTATACGCAAATGCATACACGTATATACACACGTTTCACATTATTTGACCACACCATACATTTACATGCCACACAGAAGCATTTTTTGTATGAACAATGGTAAGTTTTCTAAGTTAGAATGAATGGAAGTCTTCTTCACCCATGAAGTACCATTTTATGAGTAACTTTTTTCATCACTAAGGAAATGCAGTCCTTTGTTCCATTTTTATTAACAGAAATGCATATTTGGAATAGGAAAAACATACTGCATTTTATAGACTTTCAACAATTTTTTGTTTATCACTTAGTAAATTTGAATACCATAAAAATAATGCATATCTATTACATGATATACTAGTTATAATTTTCTAATGGTAAATAAATAAAATAACCAGTTATTAAAATAATTGTTAGTAATTGGCTGATTCAAAAGAGGAATGGCATGGGATTTAGGAGTGCTGTACTATAGAACTAATCTTGCACTAATATATTAAGTTTTAATATTTTCTGTCATAAAAGCTACTTTCAATTATTCAGAGGACTCTAAGAAATCTGGAGTTTATTGTTTTATCACAATGACAACCTTGTTGAAATTTTTTGAAAATAGATTATATACAAAAACCAGGAAGATTTTAGTAAGAACAAAATTCCTATTGAAAATAAATTTTGAAATAGAAAATTGAAATGTAGCATGTTCTTTAATGTGCATCTGTTTCAATGTTACAAAAATTTTCCCATTTTCCTGAGTTATTTGATGATTGATAACAACAGAATTCACCATTTTTTTTAAGAACAAAGACACTATCATCACACTGAGAACTGTCATATATATGGGATATCATCATTTAAATCACACAGAAATACACTTATAAGAAAATTCATGTATAAAATTCTCTTCTGCAAGAGGCATTTGAGGAATCTGAAGGCAATGATAAACATTTCCAAAATTAAAAGGATTCTGAGCTTATATGGCTTACAACATAAGGTCAAGGCAAATCTTTCTATATAGGTTATTGATTGAGAATAGCACTAATTATACAGATCACCTCAGAAATGGCATTTCAGAAGCACAATACCTAAGCTATTCTAATATAGCTAAACAAAAAAAAATTAGGTTTCAGTGGGAATATGAGTGAAATATTTTACAGATGCTCCAATATTCAAAATTTCTTAATGATAGTAAAATAACAAAACATAGTAAACCCTACCTTTATCAATTTTTTCAAAGGTGTATGTCCTGCAGAAACTTTGTGAACAAATAAGGTTTCCAAAAGACAGCGAATATAGTGTATGCAATGACAGAAGCAGGCCAGGCTGGGAAGAAAATAAACACATTAAATGCCTTTCCCTGAATCTGGCTTCTCTTATTCATAAAATGCTTTATTCATTTTAGTTTATTGCAGTGCTTTATTTATTAAGAAATACCATTTCCAGTCACTAAAACAAAAGTGTTACAACATTTTTTTTAGAAATTTCTAAATTCATTTAACAATAAAATTATTGTTACAACAGTTTCTCTAAATTTACTTCTGATGACACTATAGTTTGTAATACCAGTAATAAATAGTATACGCACACATGCCTAGTAATGTCTAAAAATATTAATTGCAATGTGCTGATATTGAAAATCCTCAATATTGAAGCACAGGTTTTAAACACATTCAAACCCTACATAGACTGCATTTGACATTTTGTGATATTCAGAACATTTTTTTCATTTTCTTGTTGAACTTTAGCAAGCACTATAGATTTAAAAGTGTGAATTTCATTTTCTATGGAGACAATGCAGTTTTCGTTTTGTTTAGTTTGTTTTACATTTGTTTTTTTGCCTGAATAACATTGAAATATTTTGTCACTTTGAGTGATTGTTTTGTTGCTGTTCTAAGTTACCACCTTTTCTTGTAATTATTACAACTATTATAAAAATAAAAGTCAAGTGTTATTTACTGAAATAAATTTTCATAATTATACTTGATAACATATTTTCCATAAAATCTGTACTAAATTTGTCATAAATAAAAGTGTAAAATTTCAAAAACTTTGCTATTCAAAAAAATCTATATGAATCAATGATATTATATTTAAACCATGAAGTTTAAGCATAAAACAACAATGTAATTTACTTTGAAAGTAATCCCTGACTCCCCACTGGGACTATATTTATGATTTCTGGTATTATTAATGGTGACTTTATGGAAAACAAAGACAAACCAAGCTGGTCAAGTAACCAGGAAATTTATAATTATCCATTAATTCATAAAATATAATGTGTACCTATTATATGAAAAACACATTCTTTGTGATATGTGCATTAATGGACAATAGGCAAATTCTTAAAGATGTGAGAGAACAACTGACGTTAATATCAGTTGGGAAAGAGCTTTCTAGACAGCAAGAGAAACAAAGCAAAGTAAGTATCTTAGTACAAAAAGTTGCCTGTGATTTCAAAGGAATAATGAGGGAATTAGCATCTTTCTGAACTTGTTTCTTTTGTAAAGATATTTCTACAACTACCTGTCATAAAGTTTTCCATTTTCTAAGAAAGCAGAAAAATTCTATTATGCACAATCTTAAGTGAGAAATTTAAGTTCAAGCTATGACACCTCCAAATTAACTCACTTTATTTCATACTGTATTCTGAGAGCATAGAGGCCAGAATAGCATATACCACTATGCTTTATTATTGGTTACCAAGTTTTATTTAATTCCAAAATATTCTTAATCTATTTAATCTTTGGTCACTTCCTTTCAAACATTGACCCTTTCTCTGTCCAGTACTAAGAGAACTGAATATCCATAAGTAGAATTGTATGCAATTTTTTTTTCAATCATATTTGAAAATATTTTATCCTTTATCTAATAAACTTCAAGATATGAGGGATGCAAAAGAAAACACAGTCTAAAGTTTATAGAGTTGCAACAAAAGCAATGTACTAGGTTTATGTTGAGGCAGATAATAAAGGCAATGCCCAAGTACAATGTTACAAATATATTTTGCTACTAATGGATTTTGAACTACAGAGAGCACTGTAGGAGTTCAGTATCTAGGGAGAGCTCAGTCGATACAATAAAAGAGACAGGTAAAGTTGATTGAGATTGTGGAGTTAAAGAGGTGGGTGACCCAAACATCTAAAGGATCCTCTTACATTCAAGGCTGATAGTGAAACTTTGAATTCTGAGTGAAGGAAAGATCTGAAGGCTATTTTTCCATCCCTGATGATAACATTACCTGTTCTAATGGAGGTGTGGTCCTAGCCACAGTGCAGCAAGCTCATCCTGTCACTATGATAAGAGACCATGATGCTTTGGGGAATGTATCCTCCATCTTTATTGTTGATTAAATAAAGATCATCTGCATTATATCAACCTTATAACCTGTGAACCACCTTTTCACTATTTGATGTGGATAGCGATCTTGTAGTCATAGTGTGCAGAGATGTCAGAGAGATTCAAAGAAGTTCATGTAATTTTATTGATCTGACTCTAGAATATTTTTTGCTTCTGTGATACAACGCAAAGCAATTTTAGAGAGTTAAACCTGGACTATGCTGCAATCTCAGATGGCATTAAAAAATATATTTTCTTAACCTTGAAAAATGGTATCATCTATTACAGAATTGGGTTGCCTTAGAAGCTTTGTGATTATTTTATAAATTTTTTACTAATCACTTAAATTTCCAAGGAATTTGTGTGTATATACCCTGGAGTGATTTCATATAAAATTAATTGCTGTTTTGAAACAATGTAGCATAAACACATTTATAACTGAGATGTTATAAAACATTCTATATTTGCATTTAAGAATAGTAACCACGTGCCAGTTCATTCCTTTGAGAATGCCACTGGAGAAAAATTGTTCTTTTTTCATGCTGTGCTATATATCTGTAGGACTTAAAAGTTGGGTCTAAAAAATGAGTGCAATTACACTCTCCTTCTGAACTCTTCACCCCAGAACTTTTTCTAAATAAATTGGACATTCCCTTCACTTAAGAAAAAGAAAAAAACACCAAAGTCCTAAAAGGCCCTGAAAAACTTGCCCTCTACTGACCTGGTCATCATTTTTGAAGGTCTATCTCCCTCCGGCCCTTTTCTTCTACTACATTAACTCTACAGTGCACCAAATGGCTTAGCAGTGGCTACAAACAATTTCCATATGAATATTCCTCAAATTTACTAGGTAAAATCTGACTCATCCTTCTACATACACACACAAAAAGACAAATTCTGCTTTCCTAGAAAAGCATATCAAAACTCCTATCCAGGTCTGTTTCTTCTTTTTAAACTCCAAAAATATTCAAAGTAAAATACATAAGTATGTAATTGGTTTCATCAGCCTATTCATTCAGTGCATTTTCTTTGAGTATACGCTATAAATCAGATAATGTGTTAAACAGGGAAGTTAGACTATTAAAGTGCATTCATTATAGACCATTAACTCTAGAGAAGAAAATATGCAAAAGTTTCTGTGAATATATAGTTTTAAAGAAATGAATTTTATGAAGAAAAAAGCATTTTAGTAAGATCTTTGTTTAAAAGATGTAGGAAAGACTATCCTGAGTAAGGAATACTGAGTTTTTATTTGAAGTTTGAGTAAGAGATAAGGAAGAAGTAATGAAAATAGAGGAAGAAGAATGGCATGTGTCCATGTCCTATGTGATAGGAACATGGTAAGTATTGGGGAAAGAAAGGACAATTTAGCTAAAGAATAGAAATTCAGGGTAAGGGAAAGCTTGATTTGAGATGAGGGTTGGGAGTCAAATTTGTTCTTTATATTCTAGTATATCTATCACCTAAGTTTTGTTTCTTAATTCACTTAGAGTTAGGTCATTAAATCATATTCTTTTTTCTTTTAAAGCAAATGGTAATCATACTTGTCAATGTGAAATCTTGAATAGTTATCCTCTCTGTCTAACTTTCAAAGAGAGAGAGACAGAGGAGAGAAAGAGAGAGAAAGAGTCAGAGAGAGAGAGGAAGAAAATTTTCACACTATCTTAACTGCCACAGTTATATATACTGCAATGCTTTGATAATTATCCTAGTCTTTTCTTTTTTCTTTTTTGCTTACATCAAAGGAAAATTTAATTTTGGATTTTGAACTGTTCTCCTCCTTGTGTATTAGTTAGATCATTATTGCTTTCCTATAAGAGATTTTCCATGTTTTTAGAGAAGTATGTATTTCTTTAGCCTTATACATGTCCTCTCAACTGAATAACTTTAAACTTTTTTTAAACTTATAATTTCTAAATTTCTTTTTAAAAATTTGATAACTGTTAACTTAAATTACCTCTTTCTTTATATATTAATATATATAGTGAGTATAGTAGATATTATACCTACTTTAGATATTAGATATTTAATATATATTATATATACTATAATTAAAGTATAATTAGTAGTCTTTTATTCAAAAATTTGTGAGTTGATGTATATACAGTACTTATGGTAACCTCAAATATATTTCTCTAAAATTCAATCCATTTAGTTGAGTTTACAAACAATCTTTTTAACATATATCTGCTTACTAGCTCATCTCAAACTATTTGCACGAAACAAATTACTTACTGTACCACTGGATGGCGCATTCTTCTAGCACTCTCTTTTGTGTCATATATATAAGGGGTCCTCAAATAAAACAGTAGATATATTAGCAGAGGTCCTGTGTATTCAGCCAAAAATACCTGAAAATAAGAAGTAAATTTAGATTAAACAATCAAATCGTATAGATGCTATTAAGTTTTAGATATGGTCATAGAATGATCACAAAGCTGGCTACCCTGTGAAATGGTGAAAAAGATCAGCATCTATTCTTTTGTGTGCATTAGACTGAGTGCTAATGCATATAACAAGAAGTCTTCCTGGAAAAACTAGCTGGGATTTAAAGAGAAAGTAAATTTAAAATATATTTAATTTAAAACAACAAACGTTGAGTTTAATGTAAGGATTTCTTCATAAACAGTATGGGCAAATTTTATTTGACTAACAAAATTATTATAAACAAACTCTTCCGATCTCCCCAGCCAAATAAATATATCTTCTATCTGCATTATCCATATTACCAAATGGAATTAGCTGCACTGCCTTTCGTTTTCCATCTTTCTCCTTCCTTCCTTCCTTCCTTCCTTCCTTACTTCCTCTACTACCTTCCTGCTTTCCTTCATTTCCTTCCAAACCTCTCTCTGTCCTCTTTACCCTCCCCCACCTCTTCCTTCTGTTCCAGGGCCATATCATTTAAACTCAGTTGATCTGACCCTATTCAAATAGAAATTTTGCTTTTGAAAATTTTATACTTTCTCTCTCATTTTTGAAATGGTATACTTAAACTCAGGTTTGTGTGAGTGGGTAGTTTTAGCTTGCTTTCTAAATTCTAAAGCTGAGGGGTAAACATATATGTAGAGAGAGATAGTCAATTTGTGGAAAAAAAATGAAAAGATTTACAAAAATAATCAGAAACAAGACTATGCAACTGCAAAAAGATTAATTGGCTAACTGGTTTTCTGAATTTGATGGCAGTCCATTATTTGACTTTACTCTGATGCTAAAATCAAGTTGAAGCCAGTCTGTGGAATTTTCACACAGAGAAAAGAAAATAATTCACCTCTGAGAGAGCAGAAAGAATACAGACATGCAAAGATAAGTTTGACTACTATTGCTATTTTGCATTATCTCTGCAAATTTCTATCATTTTCTAATAAAGAAAACTGCATGTATTTGCTCAAATACGTGGGTGTAAATATTGATTAGAAATTATGTTCTTATTTCTAGTGAGAATTTTGTATAACTATATGGTTACTATATGGACATGATTATACACATACATATATGTTTACATATGATACTATCAACATAGACATGATACACATATACATGTGCAATCATATATGTATTTATGCATGTATATATAAATAACTGCTTATACATGTACGTTTCTTTAGTTATTCTTTTTTTTTTTAAAAAAAGATTTATTTATTTATTTATACAAGCACTGGGTACAGTCAGAAGCGCGGGAGGGTGAGACAATTCACCAGAGCCAGAGCAGGGAGCAGAGCAGGCAGAGGAGGTCTGCGCGCCATGCGCAGCCGGGGAGCAGCCGGGGATTAAACCGGCGCTGCAGAGGCTGCGGGCAGCTTCATAACCCAGTGCTCAACCGCTGCGCCACCGGGGAGGCCCTCTTTAGTTATTCTTTAGTTCACAATATTATGATCTCATAAGCCAAGAAACATTAATGTGAGTGCAAAATAATAAAAATCTGATAAATTCAGTATAAAAGTAGCATTTTTTATTTAAAAACTATTTTAATGTGTAGTATACAACAAGCCCTATTATTTAGATACGAGGAATAAATGTTTGTACTTTTTAATGCCTAAAAGTAGATTCTAGTTAATATTCTAGAATGATGAGATTAATTCTTTTATTTAAATTAAATATGTAAAAGTTTATCTCAATGTCATCTAACCAAATCAAGCCAAATTTAACAAATTATCTAGTAGTATATTGGAAATAAAAATTGATGTGGAATATAGTTAATCTAGAGCAAATTTCAATCCTTAAGTTGAAAAAATTATATCACAAATATGAAGTTTCCTTAGATAAAGGAAATTAAACCAGTCATTTCCATCATCTATAAATGAATTATTAAGCCTTCTTGTTTATAGTAATATGTCCTTGGAGGTCCAATATTTTATTAGAAGTATTCTTCATGCTGAAACATGGGGATCAAAAAATATGAAAACATGAAGGGTATCTCATGACCAGAAAATCATAGAAAATAAGAAATAATTTTTCATTTGAAGGTGTATAAACTGCTTTTAAATTTTAATTTATTTCCATGCCAAATTGTTTTTGTTTCCCTTTAATAGAAATATCTTGGTATTAAGCTAATGTGTTGTTTAAATGTAAAATTCACTACTTCTACTAGGCAAACTAGGTAAATGTGATTTTCTTTGAACTTCTGTGGAATATTCAAATTGGCATACTATGTCTAAATTGAAAATGAGAAAAATAAATTGAAACATATGACTGCAATCATTGTAAATTGAGTAGGACCCTTATGCTTAGGTTGTATTTAATGTATTTTATACTTTCTAAAAAAATAAAAACCTTTTAATCCTGTCATCATTAGTGTGGTGTTTGTTTCACTTATTTTCTGAAATTGCAACTGAAACATAAAACAAAAATAATTGCACATTTCACACTTGTTGAAAATTAACCAGAATAAAGTAGTACCAAATTTAATCTTCTAAAGATAAAACCACTAAATAAAATTATAAGAGCATTTCCCAACCATAATATATTGAAGCTAATACCATACTGGATGAAGTTTTTTTCTTCTTTTTTAGTGTAATAATTATGAGAATAACATATAATGGAAAATTCTAATTCTGTTTTTTAGACCAACTGACCTAATGGCTCAGTGAAAAAGAAATGATCAGAATTGCTTTTTATTGGGGGGGAGGGGAGAGAGGGGAAGGACTTCTAAGATCCATAGAATTTTTTAATAATTAGGTGGTTAAGACTTTTTTATAGAGCTCCAGAATAGTGATTGAATTTGGGACATGAAGACTGATGAGAACCTGGTAAGAAGACCAAATCCTTAGAGGTGCCTGAGGATAGAAGGACAAAATCAGTAGCTTGGCATATATATAACCATTTATTTTTTTTTTCTTCTTTTATATAACCATTTAAACTCTATAAACCAAAGCAGGTTACATAGAACACAATCATAACTGTGTACACAATACTCAAATTGCAAAGAAAATTCTGAAATAAGCAAGAGAGAAAGCACATTAATTTCAAAAGTGCATAAAGAATTTTGCTTGTGAAACAATGGATGCAAAAATTCAAAATAGGGCCTCCCTTTTGGCACAAGGGGTTAAGATGCAACCTTTGAAGCTATTCCCAGCCACTGCAGCACAAGTTCTATCCCCAGCTGGCCAGGGAGAAACACACATGGCACAGCAGACCTCGCCTAATTCGCCTGCTTCTCCCCTCAGCAGTGTACTTTGGTCAATCTGCCTGTTTTGTTCCCCACTCTGTCTCTGGTGAATCCCCTCACCCCCCACACTGGCCTGTACCCCAGTTCTTATATGCATAAATAAATATTTTTAAAAATTAAAAATAGTGAAATTTTGTGGGGATAAAAATAATTGCTGATATGAAATTATTTTTTTCGTCAAAAATATCCCCACAAATAAAAGTTAAATAAGTGCATGTTAATATATACAAGAATTGAGGTAATTCATCAATGACAGAACTAAAATAAATCATGAAAAGTGTTCTTCAGGCAGAAGAATAATGATAACATGTAATGTCAGCATTAGAAGAAAAAGCTATGTTGTAATAAAAAAGATTAATGTAGGGGGCCTCCCTGGTGGCACAAGGAGTTAAGACACAGCACTGTGAACCTGTCTACAGCCACTGCAGTTCGAATTCCATCCCCAGCCAGAAGACCTCTCCTGTCTTGCCCACTGCTCCCCTCAGCACTGTAATTCAGTAGATCTGCCTGTTTTGCTGCCCACTCTGTCTCTGGTGAATCCTCTCACCCCCTGCAACTCTGGCCTGTACCCCAGCTCTTATATACATAAATAAATAAATCTTTGGGCCTTCCTGGTGGCGAAGTGATTAAGACGCAACCTATGAAGCTATCCGCAGCCACAGCAGCACAAGTTTGATCCCCAGCCAGGGAGCTACCCACATAGCACAGCAGACCTCTCCTGAATCACCTGCTACTGCACTCAGCAGTGTATTCAGTCAGTCTGCCTGTTCTGTTCCCCAATCTGTTTCTGGTGAATCCTCCCATCCCCCCACCTCTGGCCTGTACCCCAGTTCTTGTATGTATAAATAAAGCTTTTAAAAAAATAAATATCTTTAAAAAAGGTTTAATGTAAATAAATATTAGCTATATAAAATTACAGGAAATTATAACATACAACAACAATAGACAATGAGTCAAGGGGAGCTCAAATATCTATGTATCCTGCTTCATAGCTCAACTAACTTTGTAGTACTTTTAAATCTGTAAACTTAAACAATTCATACTAGCATTTAATATCTTAAAGGTACACATCATAATCTCTTGGGCAACCACTAAAATTAGTAAATATAGAAGAATTAGCTACCAGGCCAATAGAAAAGAAAGTCTGACAATTAATTAAATAGTGGTTGTTATGGGTGTCTTGGTGGTGGGAGCCGTGTGTTGCACCTGAGGAAAGACCTCCTTTCTTCTAGTACACAATAATGTGAACAAATGTCACCTCATTTATAAAAACAGAGAGAGAGACAATAAAAAAGGATTATAGAGCACATGAAACAAATTAAAATGATAAATTTTACTATAAAATAGATTTTTTTACAACAAAACATCAACTATAATTAACATATAAAGCATAAAACTATTAGTAGGAGATAACTCTAGTACCTAGTGCTAGGTGAGGATTTTTTATATTACAACAAAAGCAAAATTATTAAAACATTGATAAATTGAACTGAATTTAAAGTGAAACCATTTTTCACAGCAAATAACCTTTATAGAATGAAGACAAAATTTCAAAAAATATTGCAAAACACATCAGAAAAGTACTTGTATACAAAATATGCAAATAATTCTTAAAACTCAGAAATATCCTAGATAAATAAAAACAATTTCAACAGTAAGTATAGACAGATAGTACCTTTATTTGTAATAGAAAAACACAGATGGTAAAAGGTAAAATTAATTATTACATTGATACTCAACAATAAAAAAAAATAAAAAAAATAAAGGAATTGAAGGCCAGGATGGATCCCAAAGGCTAACTTACAGATCTAAGTTCTGTGCTTTGAGAAAATTAAGTATCAATCTAAAAATGTTTGACTCTCTAAGAATGCCTGGATATAGAAGGACAATGGAAGGGAGTTTCTATGTAGGAATGGAACAATTCTGTATTTGATTTTGGTGGTGGATACATAAATCTATGCAAAAGAGGAATTGCATAGAACTATGTGCACACATAAATTAATGCAAAAATGATGAAAATGAGTGACATCTTTAGTTAATAATATTTATATGATGTGGTTTATTATATTATTATATTACCTATGCTAAGTCTTTTAATAAGTTCAATGAGGTGAGAATTTTCTCTATATTCTATGACAATACATTCTGGATGAAAAAATATTGATATTTTAACTTTCATCTTACTAAGTTAAAGATTATTTCTTAAAAATTCACACTATTATGGGAACACATTTTAATATCTTATAAATGTACAAGAAAATTATGCAAAAATACTGTCTTTGTTTTATAATTTAGTTTATAAAAATTGGTTGTGACTGAAATGTAATGTGTATTTTTAGCATTTAATGGGACTGACTCATTTGGAGAAATAGGGTGTGTGAACCATAGGGTTGATTTTAAAATATCTAGCCTATTTACAGAATTCTTTGTCACCTAAATGACTTTCCTCTCAAATAAGCTATAATTTTCTAGTACAATTGTCATAGAATTCTACCTTAACACTTTTCTTCTCAGTGCTTATCCAAAGGATGCAGCTAGAATTTCTAATGGACTCACATTTAATGCCACTCACTCTGACACAATTTCTGTAAACAGAATTCCCTTTTAATCACAAATATGGAATAAGACAGAATATTTTAACCTTTGAAGATCAAAATATGTCTGGATAAAATCTCTTTTAGCAATGGTCCATGGCTATCACATCTAAGTATTAAACCCTTGGCTTACACAAAGCATGCATTAATGAGCTGTTTTGCAAACAACATATATTTGAAAAGGATTTAGTCCATTCTGAACTCAGTTTTTAGTGTAACAAATTATTATTCAAAAGTTCAACAAATGTTGCACTGTAAAGCAATTATTTAAACAAAAACACTAAAATGTAAACATTTACCTAAAAATAGAAGATAACAAATGTTTAAGGATAGTTAGAAAAGTATAGGATATGACAGTATTTTAATTAATGAACATAAAAGTGAATTTTTATTTTTGAAAATCAAATAATAATGCATAAATCATCCTGTTTCTGATAATTTTAATTGGATTGTTTAGCTATAAAAGGAAAACACAAAATCAAATGAGTAATAATATTGTTCATTAATGCTGAAAAATATTACAAAATATTAAAAGTAAATGCCCCTAAAATGGACTTGAAAGTAATCAAATATATTTAAAGTCTAAATAATACAATAAAAGAGGTTTAATTTAACTGAAAAATACAGCGATTGCACTATTCTTTTTGTCTGTCAAATTTATCAGAATGACTTTCACTATCTCTGTCACTAAATATCACATAGCAACTTCTTCACTCTGAAACATTCACATCAGTGTCACCTTAATCTAAACAAATACCCTCTATTTGATGAATTATAAGTGAGTCCGACATAATCATTGCTGACTTTTTCCCATTTTCCACACAGCATTTAGAGTGAACTGCTTTGAAAGTTTGGTGAATTTAATAAAAAAGACATCTTGTCCTGGGCTTCTGATTTTGGGGGACTTCTTATCATTGTTTCAATTATTAATGATTGCTCAGTTCAGCTTTTCTATTTCTGCTGGACTCAGTCTTGGGATATTTCTAAGAAATTTTCTATTTCTTTAGGATTATTTAATTCGATACTACATAGGTATTCATAATACACTCTTTTTCTTTTTTTTTCTTTTTTTTCTTTTTCTTTTTTTTTATTTTTTAATATTTCCTTTTTTTCTATATTACACTCTTATTTCTGCAATAACTTGTAACCTCTTTTGCTTCTGATTTGAATTTTTCTCTCTTCTTTATGTGAGTCTGGATAAAGATTTGTCCATTTTGTTTATCTTTTCAAAAAACCACTTATTGTTTTCATTAATCTTCTGAATTGATTCTTTGGTATCTATTTCAAAACAGTCTATTTCTACTATAATTTTTTTTAAGATTTATTTATTTATTGATGCATGCATGCATGCAAGCACTGGGTACAGTCAGAAACGCGGGAGGGTGAGAGAATTCACCAGAACCAGAGCGGGGAGCAGAACAGGCAGAAGGACTGAAGTACACTGCAGAGGGGAGCAGTGGGCAGCAGCAGAGGTCTGCACGCCATGTGGGACCCTCGCCCGGTGGCCGGGGATCGAACTGGCGCTACTGAGGCTGAGGGCAGCTTCGCAACCCATCTTTCAACCACTGTGCCACCGGGGAGGCCCTACTATAATTTTTTTTAAAGATTTTTTTTAATTTATCCATACAAGAACTGGGGTACAGGCCAGAGGCGTGGCAGGGTGAGAGGATTCACCAGAGACAGAGTGGGGAACACAACAGGCAGATTGACTGAAATACATTGCTGAGGGGAGCAGCAGGTGAGTCAGGAGAGGTCTGCTGTGCCATGTGGGTTGCTCCCTGGCTGGCTGGGTATAGAAGTCATGCTGCAGCGGCTTTCAATAGCTTAATAGATTGCGTCTTAACCCCTTGTGCCAACAGGGAGGCCCTATTTCTATTATAATGTTTAATATTTCTTCATTTATTATGTTTTGATCTTTTTTTTCACTTTTCCCAGTTAATTTAGGTATAAACTTATTTTTTTTCATTTGTGATTTTCCTCAGGTAGAACTATCTTACTATAAATTTTCCTTCTTGTATGAAAGACTGCTACATTCCATAGGTTCTGTAATATCATGTCATCAGTTTCATTTGTCTCCAGCTATATTTTTTATTGTTCCTTTTGATTTCCTTATTTTTCCATTAGTTCTTCAGTAGTGTATTATTAAATTTCCACATATTTGTGGTACTCCCATCTTTTTTCAGTTTTCTTGATTCATAGCATGATCTGAAAAGATGCTTGATGTCATTTCTGTTTTCAAATGAGTATTTCAGAATGTTCAATATACACTTGAGAAGAATGTGTATTATTTTATTTTGCAGTGCAAAGCTCTGCAATATGTTATGTCCACTTGATCTAATTTGTCACAAAAAAAAACTTTGTTTCCTTGTTAATGTTTTCTGTTTGTACTTATTCTATTACTATTTATCACCTTGCTCAATTTTGTCTTTTTTTTTTTTCACGTTGAAGAATTCCTTTGAACCTTCTTAGTAGGGCAAGTTTGATGGTAGTAAACTCCATTAGCTTTTATGTGTCTACAATGTGATTCCTTTCTATCCCATATTTGAATAAAATTTAACAGTAAAGAATATAATTGGCTGGCAATTTTGTCTTTAAGGATTGTAAATATGCCATTCCACTCTAGCCTAGACATCTACCTACTGATAAATATGATGAACTGATCAAAGTGCCTTTATATGTGCACAATTTTTTTTTACTAGTAGCCATCAATATTTTTATATTACTAACTTTTGATAATTTAAAAAGAAATTATTTTTTCAAGATCACTTTTCATTTAGAAATTCAAGCATTCTTTCTCTTTCCCGGAGGCCTGTGTTCTTCTCAGAATGAGGTTCCCAATGACTCATTTTGCAACAGGTGGCTGAAGCCGAAAGAATGTTATAGGTGGTGCCCCCTGGACAGGGGTGCTGCTGAGGATAGATAGCCCCAGGAAAAATGCTAAAAAGTATAGCATTTTGGGGTGGGGCAACTGATAAGTAATATAAGTGACTGCAGAATGGAGCGGATTCATTCAGTCTTCATTCAGGATTCAAGTTTTTGGATCTTCAGCATTTGGGGTCAGCACATTCTGCCCCCACCTCACTGATCTTCCAGAAGGCAGTTGCAGGCCTCTGAAGGTAGAGGTCTTGGGCAGCCAACCTCACAGATGAAAAGCTTGGAAGCTTTGCAATTAGCTGAGTGACTGAAACTGTTCCTGGTTTGGCTGTGGTTGCAGCCTGACAGAGAAGGTGAAGACCCGAACGAGGACGCGTCACTTAGCTGCATGAGTTCTGCCATTTGTCAGTTTGTTCAGCCACTGAAACTGTTGTTTAGTGTGTCTCTTGTCTAGTGCTGCTCTAGGGCATCACTGCAACTCAGAAGTGACTCTGTTGCATCTTCTGTTCTCTTCATGAGTGAGAACCTGGCCTGGAGTCTCCCTGCTGAGAATTCCAGGTGAACATAGGTGGGATAATGCCATATTGGAGAAGTGGCTTACTGTTCAGTAGAGGCGCTCTGGGTCCTCAGTGGGGTAAGACACCATTTTATCTGCTTTTGTTTAGAACAGGAAAACACTGGACACTACTTTGGATGAGGTAAGGGCAAAATGGTCTCAGTAAATCTTTACTTTTCCCTGCTATGTTAAATAAATCCCTTTGCTGTTGTTCCCAGAAGTGGTCTGCAATTATGTGAGTGGGTGAAGAACTCACACCGTGATCAAAACATTATTTGGGGGGCCTCCCCGGTGGCGCAGCAGTTGAGCGCTGGGTTGCGAAGCTGCCCGCAGCCTCTGCAGCGCCGGTTCGATCCCTGGCTGCTCACTGGCCACCGGAGGAGGGTCCCACATGGTGCGCAGACCTCTCCTGCCGCCTGCTGTTCCCCTCAGCAGTGTACTTTGGTCCTTCTGCTTGCTCTGCTCCCTGCTCTGGCTCTGGTGAATTCTCTCACCCTCCCGCGCTTCTGACTGTACCCAGTGCTTGTATAAATAAATAAATTAAATAAATATAAATAAATAAATAGATCTTAAAAAAAAACATTATTTGGGAAGGGTCATTGCGCAGTTTAGTGCTACTTGCTGCCCTTTATCAAGAGCCCCTCAGTTTTTCCTAAAAAGAGTCATGCAAATTCCACAATATAGAGACCTAAGGGTCATTGCACCTCAAATTTCTCTCCTCAAATGAAGTTTTCACCTCAAAAACTGGTTCCCATAGACTCATATCTCTAAGATTTTGCTCATGACAGACCTGTATTCTCAGACAATTGCAACTAAAGAGTCATTTCTCCTCAGATATTATTCCACATAGACCTGCTCTCCACAGACATGGTTTGCAAGAGCTATTTCAACTCTCCTCAGATTTGACTCCACAGAGACCAGTCTCTAACACTAGTTCCCAAAGAGTCATTTCTCCTCAGATTAACACCTCAGACCAGTATTCTCCTCAGACAACACTTCCCAAAGGGTCATTTCCCTTCAGATTTGCCTCCTAGTTGCCAAAGGATAATTTCTCCCAGATTTGTCTCCTCAGAGACCAGGCTTCTCCTCATACCTAATTCCCAAAGGGTCATTTCTTCTCAGATTTGTCTCATCAGAGACCAGGCTTCTCCTCAGACACTAGTTCACAAAGGGTCATTTATCCTCAGATTTGCATCCTCAGAGACCAGGCTTCTCCTCAGACACTAGTTACCAAGGGGTCTTTCCACCTCAGATTTGTGTCCTTAGGCACCAGGCTTCTCCTCAGACTAGTTACCAAAGGTTCATTTCCCCTCAGATTTGTATTCTCAGAGACCAGGCTTGTCCTCTGACACTAGTTCCCAATGGGTCATTTTTCCTCAGATTTGTGCCCTCAGAGACCAGGCTTCTCCTCAAACACTAGTTACCAAAAGATCGTTGCCCCTCACATTTGTCTCCTCAGAGACATGGCTTCTCCTTAGAAACTAGTTCCCAAAGGGTCATTTCTACTCAGATTTGTCTGCTCAGAGATGAGGTTCTCCTCCGACACTAGTTCCCAAAGGATTATTTCTCCTCAAATTTCTCTCCTCAGAGACCAACTTCTCCTCAGACACTAGTTTCCAAAGCCTCATTTCACCTCAGATTTGTCTCCTTAGATTTTAGTTTCCAAAAACTCTTTCTTCCAGAGATTTTTATCTTCATACAAACCGTAATTAACTTCACCAAATGTAACAGAATCTTAGTACTTCCTTCCAATTTTTCAGAATATTTCTTCCCTCTTTTCTATTGCATAAATTTCTCCATTTTTGTAAGAAAAACAGATCTCCCTTTTTTCCTTATATATTGGATTAAAATGTTTTCACATCATGAACTGGAAAAGCAACGTGTGAAGCATGGGTTTTTCCAATCTGGGATAAATTGAGTTTCAACTGTATATTTCCCTTGTTTTATTTCTTCAATATATTTTTACTATGATTTTAGTTATAATGGAAATTTTCAAATACTGTTAAAGACAGTATTTTGCTTGAATTGAGTTAATTTGATAGAAATTTTCCTTTTGTCAAGGTGATACTTACTGTAATCCAACTGACCTGTGGTCCTAGGTCTGTAAAATACAGTGTAACAATCGAAGAGGAGGCAACACTTTGAATGGTTATGTAGTCCTTCAAAAAAACTCCACCTTAAAACATAAGGAAATGTCATTTTAGTACAATTTGATTCCATTGTGTTAAATAAATTTTAATGTAAAATATGTCATGATTTTTATATAGAAATTGTTATGAACAAAAAAATCTTTAATTAAATATATGTAATGATGGTCCTCCCTTGTTACACAGGGTTAAAGACACCATGCTATCAATCTATTCCCATGCTATCAATCTACCCCACATGGCACAGGAGACCTCTCCTGTCCCACCTGCTACTCCCGTTAGCAATGTATTGCAGTGCATCTGCCTCTTCTGCTCCCCACTCTGTCTCCTGTGAAACCTCTCACCCCCAACCCCTCTGGCCTGTACCCCAGTTCTTGTGTACATAAATAAATCTTAAATAATTAATAAATAATAATATAAAATGTAAGCAAATACACTTTATAGACTATATCTAGCAAACTTCCAAATACATGTGGTTTCCCAGTGCTATCAACCAAAGCACAAGCTTACACTTGCAACTATCCTATTGTGTTCTGAGAAATGTAAAATTGGATAATAAAATCAACTATAATACAAGATATTTTTAACTTTTGCAAACCATGTTTTTTATATGCTAAATTACTTAGTAGAATGTGGAAATGAATTTCAATGTTGTTCCTACTCCCTAGAGTAATGCCTGGCTTAAGTTTTTAGAAGATCACCATAGATGTCATGTGAAAATGGGAAGAAAGAAAGCAATAATTACTTAGGAGGAACTTAAAATTCCTCAAATAGAGGATGTTTGTTTAGATTAAGGTGACAGTGATAGAAGTGTTAAAAAATCATGAATTCTAAGTTTATTTTAAACACGATCAGGTTCCTACTTAAGAAAAGAATATTCAGTGAGATGAAGTCAGATCTTAAATTTGGGGCCTGATCATTTAGGTATATTACAGTCTCATTAACAGATGTGAAATAAACTGTGACAGGAACAGGAATTGAGGGGTTAAAATTGAAATTTCTTTTAGTGTATGTTAGCTGTATGATATCTATTAAACAGAGACCTTGGCCTCGGCCTTTCCTATCCTTCCATTCACTTTTCCTAAGGGAGAATATTATGTGGGAATAAGAGAATAAGCCTACCAGCACCCTGTGCCATCTTTTTCTATCTAATGCTTCAAGCATGTGAGGTCCCTGAATTTTTTGCTCAAATTAACTAAAGCAATATCTTTCCATTAGGCATTTCTTCTCAAGAATGGAACAAATACTAGGATGTGTGCATAACTCTAATCTAGGACTCTGGGGAATATAAAAATAAATACATAAATAAATAAATAAAATAATACTGCAGTAAAAAAAATAAATCTAGGACTTTGGCAAAGTTGTATACAAAGTGTGGGTGGTTGGAGTCGGTGATGGGGAGAAAAAAGGGCTAGATACCCATCCTTTGCCTATCTATTGTAGAAATCCAGTAATTCTAAGAATTTTAAGTCTGTGCTTCCAGGGCATTGTAAACTTTATTAATCAATGTAGGAAGGAAGAACACATCTTAGTTAACAGTTTTATTATAGATTTTTGAGCAATCTTTACTATTCTTTTATTCATACCATTGCCATATGACTTTTAGTTCCTCCCATTAAGAGTTGGTGTCTGTCTCTCAACTCCTTGAAATATGGGCTAGACTTGTGATTTGCTCTGGCTAACAGAATATGAGAGAAGTAATCACATAATGTTTATAAGTATGGACCTCAAGAATTAAGTACTTGTGTTCATTCATTTATTCCCCTAATTTAAAAATACAAGAAATCTATGTAAATATTTAGAACTTGCTTTATTTTGGCATTATCTTTTCCAATAATATTAATATTATAAATATGATTGATGAAACATCTATTGTGTGCTAATAATTTCAGTGTTTTATAAATATAATCTTATCTGTTTTTATAAATTTCTATAAAAGAATAAGTTTTAAAATAATAAGAATTTAAATACTATTAAGGGGCCTCCCCGGTGGCGCAGTGGTTGAGCACTGGGTTGTGAAGCTGCCTGCAGCCTCTGCAGCACCGGTTCGATCCCCAGACACCGGCAAGGGTTCCACAAGGTGCGCAGACCTCTCCTGCCGCCCACTGCTGCCATCAGCAGTGTATTTCATCAGTCTGCCTGCTCTGTTCCCCGCTCTGGCTCTGGTGAATTCTCTCAACCTCCCGCGCTTCTGGCTGTACCCAGTGCTTGTATAAATAAATAGATAAATCTTTAATAAATAAATAAATAAATAGATAGATAGATAGATAAATAAATAAATACTATTAACACAAAAACACATAAAAATAATAACTTTGGGTCTTTATTAGCTCCACTAAAAAAAGAAGACATTATAGATAGTAAAGTAGAAGATCAACTTTAAAATTCTGAGTTACTCCAAATAACATATTCTTTGTACCGTATCATACTTATCTCACTAAATTAGCTATATTTTTCCTTCAAAAATATCATTACATTTTTCTCTAAGGAAACTTAGCTATACTATACTCAGATTACTAGAAAGCTATTCTTTATTCATATCACAGCTTGATACAGTTAACCAGGTAAATATATGTGAGTGGAAAGTAAAAAGTTTTAGTCACCATCAAAGGCAGAACTAAGAAAAACTCTATAACAGCCTGTTATAGAGTCCTTCAGATAAAAATTGATGCCTGTGGCACTGTCTGAGTAGTCTTCATAAAAGAGTCAAGCTCAAAAAAGAATATAATTATGTAACTTTATGTTACTAATCATCCATGTATTCAAAGGTGTTTATGTGGTTGCCATATACTAAGCCCTGAGGAGACAAAAATAAGCAATAAAAGGATTCTTCTCTTTTAAAATCTGACCAGATGTGAAATTGTCTTGAATATTTTAATTGTAAGTATTTGAGACCATCAGCAAAGTATGACTTCTAAGAATGCCATAAATTTCTATGTTTTCAACCTAAAGGTCTAAGAGAAAAATGGAATGTATAAGTTAGCAATGAGAACAAACATAGTATTGGATATCCAAGTAAATTATCATTTGTCCTTAAAGATAATGTGATATCTGAGAAAAGACAGCCTGAATGTTAACAAAAGCACCAGGAATGATGCAGCATGTCATTGAAAGGAAAAATTTACTAACCAAAATTCTTTAATAGATGCCTTTTATAGATTTGTTATTATGGAATTTGACTAAGTATTCCTTCAAATTTATATATTTTATTTATAAAATTGAATAAATTATTAAAATTGAATAAATTATTCAAATTTCAGGTCAAGTTGATGTAATGTCAATAACAATTATTAGTAGGAATAATTTTTAGTGTATCTATATATTTTATGAATGATGAATTGGAGTGCAAACTGGTCCAACCACTGTGGAAAGGTGTGTGGAGATTTCTGGACCTACTAAACATAGAGCTTCCATATGATCCAGCAATTCCACTCCTAGGTATTTACCCAAAGGACACAGAAACATCAATTCCAAAGAACACCTGCACCCCTATGTTTATAGCAGCACTGTTTACAATAGCTAAGCTTTGGAAACAACCCAAATGCCCAAAAATAGATGACTGGATCAAGAAGATGTGGTACATATATGCCATGGAATATTACTCAGCATTCAAAAAAGATAAACACATGCAATTTGCAGCAACATGGATGGCGCTGGAAGGGATCATGCTCAGCGAAATAAGCCAAAAAGAAAAAGAAAAATACCGGATGGTCTCACTCATAGCAGGAATCTAGAAAACTTAAATAAGGGACCAGGAAAATGAATAACTATAAGAAAGTGAAAATCAAAATCAACAAAAAACTATGAACCAGAGACACTTTTAGGGGGGCGGGGGCGGGAGGGGAGGGATTGGGGTCAGAATGGGGGGGCTGCAATTGTATGGGGAATATAACAATAAAATTTATTATTAAAATAAATAAATAAATAAATAGATTCTGCCATCCCCTCCGTCAAAATAAAACATATAAGACCTTTAATGGAAAGGAACTTTAATACAATAAATGTGCAATGCAGAAAAGAGAGAAAATATAGTTTTTAAATCAAACACCCAAAGATACCCATCCCCTCATGGGTAAATGTCCAGCCAAACAGGATTACCCAAAAAAAATAAATAAATAAAGGATATAATATCAATACTTCTTAAAATCCAGTCACTCCTGTTCCTTCTTGCCTCACTTATTCTGATTCAAATTAAAAAAAAAAAAGAAGGAACTGAGAAGTACCCTTGAGAATATAGTTGGAGGTAGCAATAATAAAGAATATAACAGTAAAACCTTAAAGAAAGCTTAAAGAAAAAGATGTTAGTTCAGATTCTGCCTTCAATATGCACTGATTGTGAATATGGAAAAAATACCACTTTCAGGACAAAATTACTTATCCATAAAGCTGGAACACTAGCTTGTTGGGGTGATTAATTGTAATAATATATTTACAGCAGTTATCACAGTACATATCATTTAGCAAATGATAAATACACTATTAATGACAGAGAAAGGATTCCAAATTAAATAGACAGATCACTGAAAATTGGTTCTTACCACATTCTTGCTGAAAGCCAATTCTAGAAGGGTACCACTTTGGACCTGTTTGATGAAAAGTAAAATCATTTGTCAGCACAAGTATAAACTCATTTTAAAATCCAGCAGTTTCAATTGGATTTGAATCTTATAAAGTGATTCAATCTTATGAAGTGAATAAAATGGTTATCATATTTGAGAATGGATATAGTAGTTAGCTTTGGCAGAGTACTGATGAGCAGCAAAGAATAATGAGAGGAAGAGAGCATGATAGTAGCTTAAAGGGTGCTAATTATCTGCTTTTTCATTTGGGAAACTGGTTAGGTAGGTAGAAATGTGCAAAGTAGGTGGCCTCTGAAGCTTAAACATCTTCATTTAAAATTGGAAAACTGGGCCTCCCCGGTTGCCGCAGCGGTTGAGCGCTGGGTTGCGAAGCTGCCCTCAGCCTCTGCAGCTGCTCCCAGGCCACTGGAGGAGGGTCCCACATGGCGCGCAGACCTCTCCTGCCGCCCGCTGCTCCCCTCAGCAGTGTACTTCGGTCCTTCTGCCTGCTCTGCTCCCCGCTCTGGCTCTGGTGAATTCTCTCACCCTCCCGTGCTTCTGACTGTACCCAGTGTTTGTATAAATAAATAAATAAATCTTTAAAACTACATAAATAAAATTGGAAAACTTACCTCATTTAAATTTTTTTTAATATTTACAACTGAAAGTGGGTTATTTTCTCTATAAGGAGTAAGGCACTCTATCAGAATAATCTGTATAATTTACTTAACGTCATTGGTGCACTGATCATGGTAAAACATTACTTTTGATTGTTACCCTAATATTACCAAAGGAATAATAAAAATTCTAAAGAGTTCCATTTGGATGGGAAATTCAAAATGTCTTTACTATCCAATGCCATAATAAAAATCTTGGTCACAATCACCAAAATAAAATTATTTTTCCTTAAATTGGATTCTGTTATTATTTTAGTCTATTGAAAACTAATTTCATAACTTTGAAATTCAATTTTAAACAAATTAACTTGACATCTAAGAAATTAGAAGATCATTTTCAAAGGAGTTTTCAAAATGATCTTTTTCAAAGATCATTTTCAAAGGAGTTTTCAAAATGATCTTTTTCAAAGATCATTTTCAAATCTTTCATTTTAAAGATTTGAAATCTTTAAATACTTTAAATCTTTAAATACTTTAAATCTTTAAATACTTTAAAGATTTCAGAAAAATCTTTAAAGCATATGTGAGAGTGATGAAAACATGATATAACTATACCATTTCAATTAATTCTTACTGAATTTACTACAAAAAGACAAATTATCCATGCAAATTCTCATGGACAAATACCTTATAAATCAAAAGTTTTAATCACAGGTTAAAAGTTATTTATGATGATATCTAATAGTTTAGAAATGGCAAGACAAATTAGGAAGGCACATTTAGTTCTGGCATTGATTTTTGAAATTAGAAAATATGTAGGTAAAACTACTTTTAATTTTTTATTTATATTTACTAATGCAATTGTTACTATTTATTTAACCATTTATTATTCTGGAGTGTATGCTAATATTATTTGTTAAAAATATTTTTATATAGCTACCCTTTTGCTTATAGTGAAAATCTCTACCTAAGAAGATATGATGTACCTGAAGATTGATAGATATGTAAATATTGTAAATTGTTATGTTTTCCTCTTTCCTTCTGATTCTCAAATCAATAATCACTCAGGGTCAAACATTTGGGAAAATGGGGTAAAGGGTGGAATGGAAATAATCAGTTAGTATGCAATCAATAAATATATCCTTTCTGAAAAAAAAGAAGAAGATATGGTGCAAATGGATGTAATATAGACCTACACAGTTTTTTTCCAACTCTGGATATTGGATAAAATATAACTTTATGAATCCATTTATATTTGACAAATGTCACTGAGCATCTATGATGTGTGTGCATAGACTGTCAAGTTCTGTCTATTTAATAATATCTGCATAAGACATCACTTTCAAGAACACTTTATGATGCTACCAGTGGTAAATATGACCAAGTAAAACTAACTCTCATTCTAAAGTAATCTGTCTATGAATTAGATGAGCAGATACTGTCAAAATCCATAATGATGGATCAGAGAAGTGAGAAGCTCTAAACATTGTCAATGAAATCCATGTTCTCCCTATTTTCTCAACTTGGATAAACTGTAAATATTCTTATAAAATAGATTTGGAATTTATAGTTTGTGACTTTTACACACTCTGTACTAGTGAAAGAAATTGTATAAACCACAAATGTATAAACCATTAGATTCATCTCAGTTATTTTTTCATAAAACAAAATATATGTTTCTTTAAATGGTCTATGCTTGTTGGAATGAAGTGGGTAGAACTAGAAAAATATCAAAATGAAATGAGTTTATAAAGAACCAAGCATATATGTTGCATGAAGATTTTTAGCATGTTTCTAAGTTATTTATAATACTGAGTACATTGAAGTTGGGCAACTAGACTCTAACCAAGTAGAAATACAATGCATCCAATGCATCTGCCTGTCTCTTAAATTATCTAAGATGTTGAACCTGATTTGTGTAACTCCATATCCTAAAAATACCTTAGAGTTTTCCTTGATGATTAGAAGTGTTCATGTTACTGTATATTAACATTCTAATAAGTAATGGCTTCATATAAGTGAAATATATTGCATCCAGTGATCATATTAATAGATTTTTACATAGCAACAATAAAATGTATCTGCCAAATAACTTCCAATGGAGTATTTTGTATAGGAAATGCAAAATTAGTATATTATTAGTAATTCTGACAAATCTTAAACTCAATAAGTTGAATAGCTGAAGGATCAACTTTGAAAAAATAAGTTGATCATAAGAATGAGATGAATTAAAAATATTGTACAAAGAAATTGGCATTTATGTGGATAATTTTATATAAAATAGCAGAAAATTAATATATTTTACATTATCATATAATATATACAATATTTAGCAATAACAAAATAATAAAGATAGCTAAAAATTTACTTGCATATTCAAAAACTAAATACTGGACAAAAACTACTTACAAAATAAAAAATATTCTTTGGCTATAAAGAATTCTAAATGCCTTGGCTTATTTGAGAAAAATATAAAATTATTGGTTAATCTCATATTTTTATTAAAAGATTTGAGTTTTTAAAATTTGGAACAGTTTTATGAGTAAAACTAATACTACTCTAAAGCCAAACTTTTATTAACAACTTCTACCTATTCTCCTTGTTATTGCACCCAAAGCTGTAATCAACGTTTTCTTTCTATGGCAAAGCAAAAGACATGATCCAGTGGGAGTTCTCTTGTATGCAAAGCATAATTCTGGGACAGGAAGTGACAACCAGAGACAGGAACAAAAAAGATGAAGGCATGATAGAAGGTTCTATGCACATTGAATTATTCTTTGTATATATTGCTGTATTGATAAATAGTAGTATATTCTTTGCAAGGGGGAGAGAGATCTATAGGCCTCAATAAAAAGGTAGGTGCATATATTCGGCTTCATTTTTTTTTTCACAAGAAGTGAGCATTAAGTATTATTACAGAAAATTCTTCCTTGATGTACTAAAATATCAGCTGCTGATTTAATATTGTTGAATCAGTTGTTTCATATGTTAGAAATGATTCATTCAGTAAAGTACTTTACTAGAACTGAATGAATCATTTTATTCCCTGTAGACCATTTCTTGGCAATCTTATAAATGCCACCTACATATATCACCATCATTATTTAGTAATAAAGCTAAAATGTAATCAAAGAAGTAAGTAGGATATGTAATGTGGGAAAGTGTTTACATATCTGGAAAATAAGAGAATCATTTCCTCTCTCATTCCCAACAACAACAAAATGTTTTAACACTCAGGGCTTCCCTGGTGGCACAGAAGGTTGAGCACAGCGCTGTGAAGCTGTCTGCGGCCTCTGCAGTGTGAGTTCGATCCCCACCTGTCTGGGAAAAATCCACATGGTGCATCAAACCTCTCCTGTCTTGCCCGCTGCTCCCCTCAGCAGTGTATTTCAGTCAGTCTGCCTGTTCTGTTTCCCATTCTGTCTCCGGTGAATCCTTTCACCCTCCCACCCATCTGGCCTGTACCCCAGTTCTAGTATAAATAAATTAATCTTAAAAAAAATTGAAAATTTTAACATTCAAATCAGAAACAACCAATGCGTGTAACTTTGCTAACTTGCACAGTTGAAAAGAAAATGCATTTGCTAGAGTTTATTATCAAGTATTGCTCAAGTAAGAAAGACAGTGTTGCAACATTGTACAATAAGCAGTGGCAAAGTAAGTAGTCTGTGGGAAAACAGACATGGCACTAGAAATCACAAAAATTAAAGCTGCACAAACAGGTTTTAACATTACAAAACAAAAGGAGTATGAAAGCAAAAAGCACAAAATAACAAGTCAAGTTCCCGATAAAAATAAGTCACAAGACAAGGATAATGTGAGATAGAAAAATAAGAATATAGGAAGATAGATAAGAGTCCAGCTAAATGATATCTTTATCTTCACTGATAAAAGTTTTTAAATAGTTTGTCCATTCATCTAATTATCCATCATGCTTTTAAGGAGCTGCTAGAGTTGATCTTCATGCCTCTATTCTCATTCACATTAGACAACATAATATGTCCCATGTCAGAGAAACCATCATCCCAATGAAACTTTTCTCAATGTTGCTATGTGCACCATTCATCAGACCCTTTGCTGACTTCTCAGACTTCCTTTTATAATTTAGGGCATCCATAGTTTGTCATAAGCAAAAACTTCTAAATCATCACTTCTGCTTTCCCCAAAGTTTTCAATCTTGTCTTTGTGTCTACTTCAACTAGTGTTTATTCCTCACATCAAACCCACTATATTGGCTGAAGGTGTGTTCGAAATGATTTTTGATACTACATCCAAAATATTTATTCCCAGTTTTTCTCACAGAAAGCATATCATCAAACTTCATTATCTAATATTAATTTTTAATTGTTGTTATGTGTCATGAGCTGGTCATTCCACCTAAAAACACTTGATTTTTAGTTCAGAACATCTTTCCCACCACAACTCAGTTATCATTTTTAGTGATTTTAAAATCACTTTAATTTTGTCATTTAGTTCCTCTATCTACCCATATATAAATATTCTATTTCTACTGTCTCACATTTTCCCAGCACAACTCCAAAATACAAATAAAATACATCTACCAACTCCAAAATTCAAATTTCAAACATCACATTTTCTCACAGTACCATATTTCATTCCTATGTACTTAAACTAGTATTTCTAACTCAATATTCCTTGATTCTTCCATAATTTTCTAACAATTATCTATTTTTACTTGATAGTTTCCTTATTTCTCCCATGTTTTTGTTCTTCTCTTTGACTCCATTATAGAATACATAGCTGTAATCATATCTAATCATTACTCTTAACCACTTTACCTTATTATCCTTCCATCTCACTACCTCTAAGTCACTAACCCTAGTTATACGTAATGATTCTATTCATTTGATCTGAATGTGAGTTTCTGAATGACTCTTTTACAGAGAGAATTTTCTTGATGCTATTCAGTACACAGATCCCAGCAAAACTTTCCCATTATTTTTTCCATTACCCTGTTTTGATATCCTTATCTGAAGTTATTTTGTGTCTTTTTAAAAAGCTAAGGATGTATTTCTCCTTACCATTGTGCAGCCTTCATAAGAACTGGTAACTTTGACAATTTTATTACCTCTATATGTGTGAAGATTACAAAATTTCCTGGTATATAGGAATGCATAAATTTATGAGATTTAAATAAATATATGACTTCATATTGAAGAAGAATTCACTGGAGTTATACATACACTATAGTTTTAATAAAATTTCAGAGTAGATATTTTTAATAAATCTTTCTCTAAGTAAAATATCACTGTTTTATTTTTAGTTAACTACTGTTTGTGGAAATTCAATGTCTGGTCTTAAGCCCCGGGGATATAATGTATTATTTGTCTTATTTATATTGGATGAGTTACTTCTCTGAATCTTATTTTCCTCACCTGTCAAAAAAATAATTAGGAAAAAGAAAAAAGGAGAAATAAAAGAAAGGGGTCAAGTTATTAGGGATATTGTTAGACTTAAATGAATATGCATGCAAATTACTAAAAACTATTAGAATTAATTTAAAAGGTGTTATTAACTTAATTTTTAAAGTTCAACAATATAACATCTTTTAATCCTTTGTACATATATTAAGAATTTCTCTTAAAACAAGATATATGTATTCTTGAAACACCTCTTCTGTGGAATCACACTTTGGAAATAACAGGTGTTGTAGAACTATTTTTAAAGTAAAGAAATTTAGCCAGGGAAGATTGCTTAATTCACATAGATGCATCTGATATATTTAAAAATAACGAATTTTATACCATATATGTACTTTCTCAGCTCTATAACAAAAAGCTGAATGTTTTAAATATGCATTTTAAAATAATGCCCTCCTGTACAGACAAATCCATACATACACATTTGAGGTCTGCATAATAAAATGCATATAATACATACATAATACAAATAATATTGTCTTGTTGTGATTAAGATGACACTGCAACTAAAAGATTTGTCAATTTATGTAGAAAAGGAAGCTATAATTTGCTTATATTTCAAAATAAATTATATATTTGCTTATAATATAAAACTTCATTGTTTGCATAAAAGGCAAAGATGAAGATTAAAAGACAAAGTAGTAAAATTGACTAAACTTATAATAAGTAGTCAAGGGATGGACATAAAACAAAAATGTAAAATTAAACATGAATATTATAAAATTTGGGAGTCACAAAATGTAGTTTTGGATTATGCCCAAATTTAGGTACCAAACAACAGCAACTTAAAGCAGAACATTACACAATACAAGAAGTTATATCTTAGCCTTATGATAACCACAAAGCAAAAAATCTACAGAAAATACACAAGAGAAAATTTAAAAGGAATCTAAACATACTACTAAAGAAGCTATTAAAATGTGATTGTGAATTACCTAAAGTAATATGCAGATTCACTGTAATCCATATCAAAATCCCAATGGTGTTCTTCACAGAAAATTAGAAAAAAAAAACATGCTTAAATTTGTTTGCCATGAAAAACCTTGCACAGAGAATTCTATAAATAAAATATGGACGTTTCAGACTCCCTGACTTAAAACTATACTAAAACCTTTAGTAATAAAAACAATGTGGTGTTATAATATGACAGTTTAGAGTACAGAAATAAACCCACATACATGGACAACTGATTTATGACCAAGGAGCCAACAAAAATATAATGGAATAAAGAATGTCTCTTCAAAAAATGTTACTGAGAAAATTGAACCACTGCATAGAAAAGGAATGAAGGTAGACCACATCTTTGAAAACACATAAAAGTTAATTCAAAATGAGTTAAAGACTTGAATATAAGACAGGAAACCATAAAATTCATAGAAACAACATAGTAAAGGACTCTTTGACATCAAACTTAGAGATGTCTTTGTGGAGTCATCTCCAACAGCAAAGAAAACAAGAGCAAAGACAAAAAAAAAGTAGGACTACATAACAGTAAAACACTTCTGCACAGTAGACGAAACCATCTTCAAAATAAAAACACAATCTACTGAATAGGAGAAGATATTTGAAAATCATATATCAGACAAAGGATTAATATCCAAATTTACATACAACTCAACAACAACAGAATTTTATTAAAAAGTGATTAAAAAGATGGGGGGGAAGCAAATATTGTTTAAAAATGAACGATGATGTAAAATATAAAAAATTAAAAAAAAACTAAAAAAGGAGGCCCTGAAAGTCTGCCAAATGATGCTATTAAAATAATAAACAGTTATAAAGCAGTATGATCAGGGTGTAAATTTTGATTAAAAGCTATAAAATAAAAAAAAAGTGAGTAAAAAGCTAAATGGACATTTTACCAAAAATACATACAGATGGTCAACAAGCACACAAAAAATTATTCATCATCACTTATCATTAGGGATGCATAAATTTAAAACACAATAAAACATCATCTTGAATCTGTGACAATAGCTACTTATGAGACAAGAAACAGTGCTGGCAAGGATGTGGAGCAAAGGGAACCTTTGCACACTTTTAAGGAAAATGTACACTGGTGTAGACACTATGAAAAGCAGTATAACTATTCCTCAAATAATTAAGCATAGTATTACCATATACCCAGTAACTCCAATTCTGGGCATTTATCCAAAAATACAAAAACACTAATTGAAAAGATATATGCATCCTTATGTTCATTATAGCATCATTTACCATTACCAAAATATGAACACAACCTAAATGTCCATTGATGGATAAGTAAATAAAGATGTGTTTTTTATATATATATATATATATATATATATATATATACACACACACACAATGGATTACTACTAAACTATAAAATAAAATGAAATCTTGCCATTGATTACAAAATGTATGCACCATGAGGGAACAATGTTAATTGAAATATGTCAGACAAAGAGAAATACTATATGATTTACTCATGTATGGAAGATAAAGAAATAATGCAAATGAACACATGAACCAAACTGAAGTATTTTGATAACACTTGGGGGTTACTAGAGAGGGAAGGAGAAGGAAAATGGGTAAAACTGGTAAACGGGGTTAATTATATGGTAGTAGATGGAAACTAGATTTTTGGTGAAGATCATACTATAATATAAACAAATGTGGACGTATAAAGCTATACAACTGAAATTTAATGCAATGTTATAAACCAATGTTACCTAAATTAAAAAAAAAATCAATGGAACATAATATAGATGTTCCATCTGACAAAACACCCTCAACTGGACTTAACTGTGACACATCCTGGATAAATCAGCTCACTCAAAATATATATGATCCATATATCCTAAGTAGATTCTACTACCATCAGGGACAGATTTTATAAACCTAGACACACAGACTGAGGAATGACTCCATTCCCTCACTGGATTTTCCTGACATTTCCAAAAATAATAATAAATACTTTTATAAGGGGTAAATGATGCTTCAATATATTTTGGCATAAAAGTTGTAAACAGGAGAATTTTAAAACAAAACTACTGGAAGGTAAAAAAAAATTATTAAACTTCCAGTTTGACAAAGTCATGGGTAAAGATCATAAATGGGCAAATTATAATAGAGATATTATAATTTGCAGTTAAAATAAATATAAATTTGAAATAAGAGAATGAAGAGTTCACTAGAAAACCATTAAATGGACCCTAATTCCAAACGAAATGTTTCTCATTAATCAATTATCAAAAATCAATTCTGCTAATATCTAATAATTTGGAGGAACAGGGTAAACAACATTCTGAAATACTGTTTGAGAATATAAAGGAGAGAAAAATTGGCAATACACATTAAAATGTGTATAGAATGAGCATTTTTGTTCCTTTCTTTCAAATATGAGTAAAGAAGTTCTCAAAGATGAATTGGTGAATACCTCAATATATGACACATGGTAAATGTTCAACAAATATTTTTTCAATATTCAGTATATATTGCTGAATGAATAAGCATAATATTGATTTATTTTAGAAGCAATTAGACTGTGTATCCAGGGAATGTGAGAAATACATATGTAAGCAAAAGTATAATATATCTCCAGTAATATTGATTGTGAAGGTCAATATACATTTATGTAAAAATATATCTAGAAAACATATTGAGAGGAAAAAGCTATTACACACCAGCTTATAAAATATGTGAAATTATGTGTATTAGCACAAAAAGGTATCTCTAGCCAGTAATGAAAATATTAGTAATGGGTAGATAATACATTACTGTTTGTGTCCACATATATGATATTTATATTGTATATTCATCAGTTTATTACTGTAAAAAGTAAAGCTAACTATTTTCCAAAACTAATCTCATTTATTAAATCTGATGCTTTTTCAACTAAGTATATACAAATAAAAAAAATTCATGAAGATGAACTGTTGGAACCTTATTATCTTTGGGATTATGGAAAGCACTGTGATCCAATTTAGCACATCTGAATTCAACATAGAGATTATTTACATTTTCAAGAGACTTATAACAGGATCTGAGCAACTATTTGAATATAACTTTTTTTTATGAAATGTGAAAAGTGAAATAAATTTTCAGCCAACTAGATAGATAAGGAAATATATAAGAACAAATAACCTACTTTATGACATTTTCTTGCAATAATGAAGTGCTTGCTTTTCTTGTTTACATAAAATTCCACTGTAATGCATTCTGTGTTTTGTGAAAATTTCTTTAAGGAAGAAAATCCCAGGGAAGAGAAGAGAATAATGCTATGTCAAATGCTTTCTTAAAAAGCTCCTTTTCTTTTTTATATTATTTTTCAGACATTATATTGCAAATTCTGGTAATGACTGCAATTTAAACAGAAACAGTAGCTGCCAAAGTGCAAAATAAAGATGAGGGGGAAGAAAAAGAGAATTTCATGTTCCTTAAAGTTTGAGAGATGATCTTTGTATTTGCATCTTTGGTTTTACTGCTTTCTGGACTTGTTATTGAAAACATTCCCTTTTACAATATGACAACCAGTCTTTTACTATCCATATATCCAATTTCCTTTAAAATATAAATATCTCTGCACCATCATATATGCAAAAAAATAGGAAACCAATCATTTGGTTTAGATAGACTATTCTAATATTTGTTGTATCTACAATATAGATATTTGCTCAAGTTTAAATATTGCTAATTCAACCATTTTGGTGCTTATGGATTATACAACAAAATTGCTTTGAGATATCAGAATTGAAAAACATTACCATGTCATGAAAGATAAATCAAAATAAACTTGACATTGCACAGCTATACACAGTTTAAAGGCGGTATATGAATGAGAACGAAAATAATTTAGACAGAATCACATCATGAACTTTAGGAATTGTTATTAGTTATGACAGTTTTATTATATGAAACTTTCCTGAAAAAATGACCATTCTTTTCTAACAGTTTTGATCTCCTAATATAGTACAAAAAAATTCATATACCAAATCCATAAGGAGTATTCTCAACAGTTTCGTATCAATATAAACTTGACCAGTATTTTAAATATTCACAGTGAGGAGATGTCCGTTTTCAGTACTTGAGACATTATTACATACCAGTATTTTATATTTTGGTTTATATATTGAAGTCACAAAGAAAATATTTGCTTACATAAGAAAGTTAAGAAATGTATTAGTAAGGACCTTTAGTAATTTTAAAGACTTAGAAACAATTTGGAGACTAATAATCATACCATTCTACGTATTAACTGAATTTCAAAATAGAAAATATTAATGATATATCAAAGGAAACTATGTTTTGGAGAGTGTACACTTTGGGCTTCATAGCACCTACTACACAGTATGAGTATCCAGATTTAAATTGTAGTTTCTTTTTAATATAGTAATATCTCAATATGTTTACATCTTTAAATATTACATTGGTAGATAATACATTCCTTACATTTTCTTAAGCTAACCTTCTTACTTTAAAAGCAAATGAATCATTAATGAATGATTAATCTTCCTAAAATTTAAACATTAGGAACACCATCCCCTTAAACATTACTCAAATTTCATATTTGACATTTCTCTCCACTAACATACCTTTTGAAATATGCTTGAAAAATAAGTTCTAAATATACTGATAACTACTTCCGTGACTCAATAGAGCTTTTGTGAAAACACAGAGCATACTGATTAATGTTGATACCAAATTAAATTTTCATAATTTTCAACCCAAAGAATTCAACATTCATCATTTCTTGAATGTTGTTCTCAATGTATGTGTGTCAGAAATTCTTGATGGCTACATTATGGATATTTATATTTCAGTAGTATAGCTAAGTGCCTTACCATTGAACTTGATTACTGACGTTGATGAATTATGTGGTATTAAATAATTAATTTTGCTATTAAAGTAACAAAAGATTTTTGGATAAAAATGAAATCAGAGAATTTAACTATTATCTTGTCAGCTAATAATGTAGAAATTTGTATAACATTTTCTATGAAGTAAAATTTCATAAATTGCCAAATATTCTTGAACATCAAAATTATGATGATCTGTCTTCTAAAATTGAAGAAAGGGGCCTCCCTGGTGGTGCAAGGGGTTAAGATTCAGCACTATGAAGCTATCTGCAGCCAATGAGGCATGAGTTCAATCCCTGGTCAGGGAGCTAACCCACATGACAGAGCAGACCTCTTCTGTCTTGCCTGCTGCTCCCCTCACCAGTATATTTCACTCAATCTGCCTATTCTGCTCCCCACTCTGTCTCTGGTTAATCCTCTCACCCTCTGCACTTCTGGCCTGAACCCCAGTTTTTGTATGCATAAATAAATACATAAATCTTTTAAGAAAGAAAATAATAAAATTGAAGAGAAACAAATAACATGTGACCTGAAATTGTTAATTGATATATGCAGTATACTATATAGAGGATAGAAATTTTGAACATGTTATTCAGTTTTAAATGGATGATAAATCATTCATGAAATTTCCCTCTTTTCTTTAATATCTAAAGTCCCTTAAGGATACTTGTAACTACTGGATTTCTTTTATTTCCAAATGACCATAAAATTAACACAATTGACAGATATTATTAAATTATCTTAATCCTGAGATGTAAACGTAATATGAAAAGATTGGGGATATTGTTGCCCGCCAGCAAAAGGGTCTCATTGGAACTCAATGATAAAATTCTTATAAGGTGAATTGTTACTTAATTTCCATAGCTTTCTCAAAATGTAATGTTGATGCTACCTCAAAAATTATTCCACTTATTCATCTAAATCTTTGGCAACATTCATAATTCCTTTCAGGCAAAGAAATTATTAGGAAATAATTGTTAGTTACACCTTGTATTAGTAGTATAGAGCTTCTTAAAGAAAAGCAGGCTGATTTTTCTTTGGTTGCATTTATCATTTTTCTAGCTGCTTGTGTTGAGAGATCAGGGAATTCTGAAGCTTTCTTAGGTGGCTCCTTTCAGATTACCTGGAAAAATCCTCATTATTCTTTACTATACATTATAAATCCTTCTACTGTGCTATCTTTGTTTTGAATTACTCTCCTTGAACCTTTCAAAGTTTAGCATTGTTTATATTCCCCTTGCCTATTGGCAAGGATTTATATGCATTTCAACTGTCACAACAAATTATATAGCCTTTCAGGAGATTGAAACTACAATTGGCCACCTAACTCCATCATTCCTTCTCTTAACTTTTTTCCCCATAGCTCTTTCTAGGAACTGCAGAGACAAGAAATCCAAAAGATTTTAAGCATAATTGAAACTTTTTAATGCATTTTATCAACTAACAGATAATGTGTGCATCATCATCAAAGTGATTTTGCTTTTTCTTTCAGTAACTTATTTTATGACACAATGCCATTACACAAATTATACTTTAGCTAGTTGTCATTCATGTGTTACTTTAGTTCATATGCTACTAATTTTTAGATCAGTCACACAAAAAAAAAGTCCATTAGTAATTTCAAACCATTTTGTATTCTTTCCTTTATTCATATTAACTGTTGTTCCATTTTAATAGTTGGTTTTCAGAAACCATATAACATTAGAGAACAATTTCACTTAGTGTGAAAAAAAAAATGAACTATGCTTAGATTTGTAGAACTGTTATTCACTATATTATAATTTTTTTAAAGAGGCATGTATTTTTATTTATGTATTTATTTATTTATTTGTTTGTTTGTTTATACATGCATTGGGTACAGTCAGAAGCGCGGGAGGGTGAGAGAATTCACCAGAGCCAGAGCAGGGAGCAGAGCAGGCAGAAGGACCGAAGTACACTGCTGAGGGGAGCAGCGGGCGGCAGGAGAGGTCTGCGCGCCATGTGGGACCCTCCTCTGGTGGCCAGGGAGCAGCCGGGGATCGAACCGGCGCCGCAGAGGCCGCGGGCAGCTTTGCAACCCAGCGCTCAACCGCTGTGCCACCGGGGAGGCCCCATTATATTATAATTTTTAAAGTTAATTTTGTATTTTGTTCTCTACTTGTAAATTGAAGCTAATGATAGTTTTCTCAGTTTAAAAAACAGGTATTATTTGGATTTCTTATTTACTCATTGAATGTTGATGGTGAAAAAGACTATGACTGTGTAGTGGCAGAGATAAATGGGCACTTCTCATTGTCTGTGCAACTTTGTTACGGATTTACAAGAACTCTAAATATAAAATCTAAAAAAATATATTCTTCCTAGTAGTAACAGACATGTTAACTATGTTCATCAGTTATGGCTAAGCTTTATTAAAAAGCAGTAAAATTAGTAATCTAATTTAAACAAACCTAATAAACATTTCTAAATTAATAACAAAATATTATTTTAACAGAATATATTTAGCCATTAATAAAATAAAACAATATAATTTAGATGTACTATGTAAAGAATTTACCACATGATCCAGCAATTCCACTTCTAGGTACTGACCCAAAGAATATTAAAAAGTAACCTGAAGGGATATATGTACCTCTTTGTTGATTGTAGCACTATTTACAATAGCCAAGCCAATCTAAGTGCCCAAAGACAGAAGAGTGGATTAAGAGATGTGCTTTATATATTTATACAGTGACATGCTACTCAGCTATTAAAAAGAAGATAAACTTGCCATTTATGATAATGTGGATAAAACTGGAGGAATTACATAAGGTAGAATAAGTCAGAAGGAGAAAAGCAAATATAGAATGGAGTCGCTTATATGTATAGAGAAATAGAGTCAGATAAATACAAACCAATAACAAATTTGAGAGATTTGAATGTAGAATTGAGTTGCCAAGAGGGAAAAGGGGAAGGGAAAGACCAAAGTAAGGAGAGAAGACTATGGTGGAGGAATTATGGGAGATTTGGCGGTGGGTGGTAACAAAATCTGGAGGGGAAGATCCTATATCTCCAAACCATATACTATGTTTTAAACTAGTGTTACATCAATTAAAAAAGAATAATCAAAAAATAAATCAAAAAAGAATTCTAAATTATTTATAAAACTTACATGCTTTGTGAAATTTTTGTTTAACATCATGAATAGTAGAAGTTTGTGACACCTGAAAAGGAAAAGAAAATAGAATTATTAGGAAAAAGGGTTCCTTTGTTTGTTATAGATTTGTTTAAGAAAAAAGCATAATGTGGGCTTTCCTGGTGACGCAACGGGTTGAGCACAGCACTGTGAAGCTGTCCCAGCCTCTGCAGTGCCAGTTCAATTCCTGGCCAGCCAGAAAGATTCCCACATGGCGCAGCAGAACTCTCCTGTTTCCTGCTGCTCCCCTTAGCAGTGCTTTGTTCTGTCTGCCTGTTCTGCTCTCCGCTCTGTCTCTGGTAAATCCTCTTACCCTCCCTCACCTTTGGCCTGTACCCCAGCTACTGTATAAATAAAATAAATCTTAAAAAAAAAAGAAAAGAAAAAAGCGTAATTTGTTCAATGTACATCATTACAAACTTGCCTTATTGCATTATTTAAATAGTTTAGTCATTAATGCTTTAACAATCATGAAACATTTCATCTAAATACCTTTATACTATTTTTTTTTATTTCCAATAATGTTGTTATGAGTTCATCCTAACTTTTATCCCCAATATAATCATGCGCTGGTATCTATCAATGATCAATATTGTGGGTGGACAGTCCAGTGATTCTCTTGATTACAAGACAATCTTTAGCGATAACCATCAGGTAATTCTGAAAAATAGGGAGGGAATTTATTTCTCACAAGGCCTACAAATTACATGGGGCCACAAAACAAAGTGTTAAAAGAGAGAGAGAGAGAGAGAGAGAGACAGAGACAGAAGCAGGCATGCATGTGGCTGGGATTCAACTTTTATTGAGACAAATGTTGAGAACCTAGGAATTTGTGTACTCACTTTATTGGTGAATTTAAAATACAAAAAGCATAAGGCCATGTATTTATTACATGAATAAAACAAAGAAACAAACAAAAAAACATATGCACCAAATGGCCTATTATTGAAATCAAACAAGATATCTAAATCAGATGGTTCAAGGTGGCCTCACTCTATGTAGTCCTGTGAGTGGCAATGTTTTTATTCAAGATAACCAATTTTGAAGTGGATGCCTGGCAATTAAAGCTTAAATTAAGCACTTGTGTGACTAAAAAAAAAAAAAAGGAAAATAAATCAAGTATCAGGGCTCACATTACTATATATATAGTAGTAGCTCACACTTCTATATATATTTGTGTATATATATAGCCATTAATAAAATAAATAAATATATAAATATATATATTCTTTTTATTGAGGTAACATAGTATATGATTGGAGTCATCACCCTTTCAGATGTTATAAATATCCTCACCTGCCACCAAGATAGCTGTAGCTCAACACAGTAGTTCATAGTGCTCCTCCCCCCAAAAATTCTCCACCTACACCTCTGCCAGATTTCTAAGGTTTGTTATATTCAATTTCTTGCTTCAAAACTGGTGACACAAAAGCTAAGAGTAAATCCTATATTGTGAATAAATAAACAAGGATCGTAAAAAATAAAAAATAATAATGAGCTAAAATGTAAAAGCATGAGAAATATAATAGGTGAAATAGTATAACACAAAGTAGCTGATGATATAAAACAAATTTATATGTTCATAAGAGGACAATGTTTACATCATAATAGCATGAGAAAAAAAAAACAAAACACCTATATAGGAACAAATATTGTGAGTTCTATTCCCAATCACTATACCAGTGTAACTACTATAATAAAGTATCACATTAATTTTTTAGTATGCAGTGCATATGCAAGTTATATTTACAATAAACTGTAGTCTATTATGTGTACAATAAATAGCATTGTTTCTAAAAAAATCTGCATATATTTTAATTTAAAAATACTTTATTACAAAGAAAAGTGGTCACCAGGGGCCTTCCTGGTGGTACAAGGGTTAAGACACAGCACTATGAAGCAATCCGAAGCCACTGCAGCATGAGTTTGATCCCCAGCCAGGGAGGTGACCCACATGGCACAGCAGACCTCTCCTGTCTCACTCACGGCTCCACTCAGCAGTGTATTTCAGTAGATCTGCCTGTTCTGCTCCCCACTCTGTCTCTGGTGAATCTTCTCACCCTCCACACCCCTGGCCTGTATGCCAGTTCTTGTATGCATAAATAATCTTTTTTTTAAAAAGCACTCACCATCATCTGAGAGGTAAGGGAGTAAACATAAGGGTTTTGCTGATGAAGGATCTTACCTGTTGACAACTACTGACTGACTATGAAGGTGATTGTTGTAGTCTCTTTGGCAATTTACTAAAATAAGACAACAATGAAGTTTGCTGCATCAACTGACTCTTCTTTATATGAGAGATTTCATTATAACATGATACTTCTTTTTTTTTTAATTTTTTTTATAGAGGCATGTTTTATTTATTTATTTATCTATTTATCTATTTATCTATTTATTTGCTTGTTTGTTTGTTTGTTTATGCATGCACTGGGTACAGTCAGAAGCGCGGGAGGGTGTGAGAATTCACCAGAGCCAGAGCAGGGAGCAGAGGAGGCAGAAGGACCGAAGAACACTGCTGAGGGGAGCAGCGGGTGGCAGGAGAGGTCTGCACGCCATGTGGGACCCTCCTCCGGTGGCCGGGGAGCAGCCGGGGATCTAACCGGCGCCGCAGAGGCTGCAGGCAGCTTCGCAACCCAGCGCTCAACCGCTGCGCCACCGGGGAGTCCCTACATGATACTTCTTAATAACATTTTATGGACAGTAGGTGTTTTTTTTTTTTTTAATTGGAGGAAATAGGTGCCTTAGTAGTGTGTGTGATGTGATAACACACACATGAAGAGTGTGAAACTGTATCTTTAAATGGTATCCTGTAATTCCCCCCAGTTAGTTTATTATTATAATTCCTATGCAAAAATACTATAGGTCCACTGAAATCCATGTGAACTATACTATTTGAATTTTTTTTAATGAATTAAAGCAGTGTGTATATATTTTTTTAAAGATTTATTTATTTATTTATTTATACAAGCACTAGTTACAGTCAGAAGTGTGGGAGGGTGAGAAAATTCACCAGAGCCAGAGCAGGGAATAGAGCAGACAGACCGATGAAACACACTGCTGAGGGGAGCAGTAGGCGGCAGGAGAGGTCTGCGCACCATGTGGGACCCTTGCCAGGGGCCAGGGATCGAACTGGCGCTGCAGAGGCCTTGGGCAGCTTGGCAGCCCAGCACTCAGCAGCTGCACCACCAGGGGAGGCTCTACTATTGGAATTTTTTAAGAGAAGTTTGACCAATTATTTTATCCTAATCTATTAAAATTAACTTTTCTAATATTAGAAAAATGAAAAAAGAAATATTTTTAACCAAATTGAAAAATTTATGAGCCTAAGTCCCATTCAAATAGCTCAAACCATTATGGTACTATTTTGACTTTCTGATTTTGTTCATATCAAACTTGCAAACTGAAAGGGATCTATAATCACTTTCATTGGGTTATAAAAAACCCAATAATCCTTAGGTGTATACCTCAAAACAGATTTTCATGATCATGCAAGAAAAATGTTTTCATTCTCTAAACTTGCTTAGAATATTTTCTGCATGATTTAGTTTATTGTTTTGCTATAATGAAATATCCCTTTATGGCTACTTTGTGAGGATAAAATGAAAAAAAAAGTGTAAAGTGCTGACATGTAATAATCCCTCAGGTAATTTTAATATAATATGTTTAATATTTTATTATATTTTAAAATGTTCTATTTCCTGATTAATAAAACTATAACCACAGGGGAACTTCATCATTCAGAGTTGTTTGTTTTTTCTGATTTCTTCTGTATGCATGATTTACTAAATAAGAAAGTTCTAAGCCAAACTCAGGAGAATGATATTGATTCCCATCTGTGTTATGCTTAAATAACAAAAGGATCCCAAAGGATTATGTGAGTATGAAGTTTGATAACATAGTTCTTATGTAGATGAGAGAGAGAAATATGCATTCATGTATTTGCACACTTTAATTTTGATTATAGAAGTTTGATATTTGAGTTATATTTTAAAACCATGATAGTTTAATAGTGCTCATTGTTTTCATTGTTATTTAATTGCAAAGTAATTAATTTGTTGTTTCCTCTATTAAGGATGTTTAAAATGCTCATGCTATTCTTTTGCTTAATATATATTTACCTATTTATCATTTCAAGAGCCATCTAATTTGGGAAAAAAGGTAAAATTTATTGTTAACACCTCTTCAAATCGCGCTTGCTATGTGTTCAGCTGTCACTTTGTTAAGGCACATTGTCTTGCTGATTGTTCCAACAATCTATGAGAGCCTTGAGAGCAATGACCTAGTTACTGGAGTATGTGTTTCAACATGTAGTATACTATATATCATATGATAAAGCTTTTTTTAAGTTTATCTTTTTATTTATGCATACAAGAACTGGAGTACAGGCCAGAGATGTGGGGCGTGAGGGGATTCACCAGAGAGAGAGTGGGGAGCAGAACAGGAAGATCTACTGTAATAAGCTGCTGAGGGGAGAAGCAGGAGAGAAAGGAAAGGTCTGCTGTGCCATGTGGGTTAGCATTTTGACCAGAGATGGAACTCATGCCCAAGTGGCTGGCAAAAGCTTGATAGCTGAGACTTTACCCTGCACCACCAGAGAGGTCCCTAATAAAGTTTCAATTAACTTTTGTGGAAGTCAAAAATAAAGTTGTGAGTTCAAATTCATATGAGAACAGAGTAAAATAAAAGCTTCTTAATCTGCTATGAAAAGTCCTTCACAAGTAGATTGTGAAAAAGCTTTATGTTTTTCTTCAAACTATAATAACTTAAATGGCAAACTTCCAACTTGACATACATTTTTTTCTCTGAATTTGCAAAATTTCAAATTTAAGATCATGATCTCCTGAATGAAGCCTTCGAGTAGAAGTGTGTTGTTTTTATAAGCTTTTAGCAAAGTTTTTTTCATATTTTCTTTTTTCGTATCTAAAATTGCATGTGACTTTCACAAGTTAGAAAAGTGCTGATTTTGAATAAATCTTTGAGAACTATCCTTTCTGGAGCAATTTTAGTCAAATACATGGGAAAATAATAACCATTAAATGATTCATACAGCATTGCTCAATTAGCCACAAGACTGTGCTTGATCAACTCTTTTAGTTCTTTAGTTATACTCAGAGCACAAAGAGAAGAAAGAATGATAATTAACAGAGAATGCAATATTTTCTGATTACAAAATTAATGTCTCTGTAGCATCATCAGAAAGTTTATTCACAATGATGTCTACTTTTTAGCCACTTTTACAACCTCTTTTAAAGGAAAAACTATCACAATAATTCATTCATTTTTGTAAATCACCAATAATTGTACAGATGGGAGAAATAAGTGTTCCACATCTGAAATCCTAAAATTCTTTTCACTAATAGGGAAATTTAATCTTAAATGTTAAGTAGACAAGGTAAATGGTGTTTGTTAGTTGAACAAATTTACTTCTAAATTTTAACTGATCATAGTTGAAATGTGGACCTTTATTGCTTTTCGCATTCAAGTGATTAATATAAGATATGCTTAAATTTGTCCCATGCAGAGGTAATGCAATATTTCACCCAAAAAAAATTTCTTGTACCATTGTTAATTTTTCAAAAATTATATTTTAACCACTTTCACAGCAACTCCTTAAATAAATAATATTTCCAGGATACTGTCTATCCTGCTTAGTGAAATAAAATTTAGGTGGTAAAGAAGACCACAACTTGAAATTCATTTGACAGAATAATAATATTGTGGGGCCTCCCCTGGTGGTGCAGGCGGTTGAGCGCCACGCTGTGAAGCTGTCCGCAGCCTCTGCAGTGCTGGTTTGACCCCAGCCAGCCGGCAAGGGCCCCACATGGCGCAGCAGACCTCTCCTGTCTTGCCTGCTGCTCCCCTCAGCAGTGTATTTCATCAGTCTGCCTGTTCTGTTCCCCGCTCTGTCTCTGGTGAATCCTCTCACCCTCCTGCACATCTGGCCTGTACCCAGGCTCTTGTACAAATAAATGAATAAATTTAAAGAAAGTTAAAAAAAAGACTAATAATATTGTGTAAACCAAATAGTGTCAGTAAATTCTGTGAAGAAATGTCTCTACCAATAAAGACACAAAGAGAATCAGGATAAAAAATAAGTTGAATAGAAATGATTAGATATAGAGTTATGGATACACACACACACACTAAACACAAACACAAAATACCCAGTGAATGGGGCCAAACTGGCAAGAATTCTTTCTCTCTATTTTTCAGAGCACAAAGAAGAGTACTAGCATAAGAATCATATTTTAAGGTTGATTAATTCAGAAAAGTGTGAAAATATATGAGAATTTCCATTAGAAAGTTATATCTTGGCAAGCAGAATATGCAGCTCAAATATTTCATTCAGAATGTAATGGAGTTTTCTGAGCAAGCAAATATGATTTTACTAGCAAGTATTCCTCAGATTATAGCTAAAATAAACCTAAGCAATCTAAATTAAAAATTTTAAAATAAATTCAGATTATGTTAGGTATTTTATAGACTATCACTATATTTAAAACTGATATTTATTGCATAACTATCAGATTTAATAAGCTTTAAATATTTTAAATTTAACTGAATTTCATGTATTTTCTATGAAATTGGAAAATTGCTGAGGGATTAGATGAAGATAGAGACAGAGAAGTTTCCTTACTTTGTTCCTGGAAGAATAAGCTATAATTTAACCAGACAAACACCACAGCCAGAGAGTGGTGACTTGGAACAAAGCAGGAACACTTCTTGGAGATAAGATATCAGCACTGACAGCATCAAATGGAACATTGGAGAGATGATGCTTCATTAAACAATAGGTGGACAGAGAGAAATACCAGGAGGCTGTGTGCTCCACAGACCAGAGACCCTGGGGAAGGTAAGAGCTGCATGGTGTGGAGTCACATACCCTTGCTGAAGGGGAAATACAAACAGAGCATCTAGTTTAGTACCAACAACGAAAAGGAAAAGGACCAACATTTAGGGACTAGTTCAGACCTCCTAAGTGCACTGACAGTGTGCCCAAAGCAGAGATCCTTGTCCAGCAGAGATCCTTAGAGAGGAGGGATTTTGGCAACACCACAAACAGGAGTCAGCCCCCCACCCCATCTCCAGCACATTTCAGTAAATGACTGGACAATTCCAGGCCCTTTTCACTCCTTGTGATTCCAGTTAGAAGAGTAGGTCTTGAAACCAAAATAAAATAACTACAGAACCACCAGCTGGAAAAGCTTGCAAATATTAGATCTTCCTACTTTGAAATGAAGAAACGAGAACTCTTCTCTAACTAAAGAGAAGAAAATCTAAAAAAAAAAAAAAAATTGAACAAGGTTATAGACTCAGAAAAAAACAACAAAGTGGCAGTAGCAAATCATTATATATAAATACACATCTAAATATAAATGAACTTAACTTACAACCAAGAGGCAAAGAGTCTAGTTGGACAAGAAAATAAAACTCAACATTTTGCCATTTCCAGGCGACCCATGTGAGTTCCAAAGATAATCATATGATCAAAGAAAATAGTTGGAAAACAATCTGACAAGCAAATGGAATCCAAAATAATGCAGGGCAGCCATACTTAAATCAGAATATATAGACTTCCAGCTAACAAGGTACTAAGAGACAGGGACAGACATTATATATTGATTAATTGATCAATACACCAAAAGACATTACACCAATTTATATAAATGGAATAAATGAATGCACATCAAAATATATAAGGCAAATATTAACAAATCTGAAAACAGACATTGTGAGCAATACAAAGGTGATGAGGGACATCAAACCCCATTCTTCTGCAAAGACTATCAACCAGAGAGAAAATAAGCAAAGAAACAATAGCCTTAAATGAAAAACTAGACCCATGGATTTAACAGATGTTTATAGTTTTCTGCACTCACCAAAAAGCTGAAAACACATTCTTTTCAGGTGAATATAGAACATTCTCAAAGAGAGACCACATGTTGGAAGATAGAACAAATGTCAAAAATTCATGAAGACTGAAATCTGATCAAATACCCTCACTGATCACAATGCTATCAAACTAGAAATCAACCACAAACAGAGAGCAGGAAAAACCTCTACTATATGGTGACTCAAAATACAACACTGAGTTACCTCTTGGGTTAATAAGTAAATTAGGGGGAAATTAAAAAATATCTGTGGATAAACAAAATGAAGACATGAGCTACAGGAATCTCTGGGACTCAGCAAAGAGCAGTACTGTGATGGCACTATGTAGCAATGCAGGCTTACATCATGAAACAGGAAAGCACTTCAATAAATAACCTAATCTTACACCTTAGGGAACTAGAAAGGGAACAAACAAAACCAAAAGCCAGTAGGAAGAAAATAATAAAAATTAAAGCAAAAAGAAAAAAAAAAGAAATAAAAAAGATATACCAAAGGATCAATGAAACCAACTCGTTCAAAAAACAATAACAACAAAATAGGAAAACCTGTATTTAAACACAGAAAGAAAAGAGAAGAAAAAATTCTAGTAAATAGAATCAGAAATGAAATCAGTCACAATAGATATGTCATAAATACAAAGGATCCTAAGAGACTACTACAAACACAAACATGCCAATAAATTAAATATCCTAGAAGAGCTGGACAAATTGTGAAATGCATACTATCTTCTGAGACCAAATCAGGAAGAAATAGAAATCCAGAATAAATCAATAACAAGGAAGGAAATTAAAACAGCAATCATATGTATCCCCAAAGACAAAAGTTCAAGACCAGTTTCTCGTTTATTCTACCAAACTTTCAGTGACAAGCTACTACCTTCCTTTTTCAAATATTTCCCAAAAAAATGGAATAATAGGAGATACTTCAAAACACATATCATGAGGCTAACATTGCTTTGATTTCAAAAGCAGACAGGGCCACTACACTATGCCAGTTTCCCTAATGAAAAAAGACATAAAAATCCTGAACTAAATCTTAGCAAACCAAATTCATCAAAGTGTTAAAAGAATCCCACATTATGACTTCATACTTCTTATTCCAGCTATGCAATGAAGTTTCAATATCCAAAAATGGATAAATCTTATTCACCAAATCAAAAAATGGAATGATAAATCACTTGATCATATTAATAGATGCAGAGAAATCATTTGGTAGGATTCAATATCCTTTTATGATAAAAATCCTTAAAAATGAATATTGATGGAACATATTAAACATAATAAAAGCCATTTATGACAAATCCTCCATTAACATCATTCTCAATAGTGAAAAAAATGAAAGTTTTTCCTCTAAGATCAGGTGAAGACAAGTTATTTTCATCACTAGTATTCAAAATACTGTTGTTCAAAATAGTATAGGAAGTCCTAGATAGCAATTAGACAGGGGAAAATATAAAGGAATTAAAATTACATATATTTGGAGTAATTCTTAACTTTATAAAAGATGAACACTCGTTATTTGCCACAACACACATAGGACTGCTGATTTTGCAAAGTGAACTGCAAAGACAATTACAGAATAATTTCACTCATATGTGTAATATGCAGAAACAAAACAGAATCAGACAAAACTAAACCAAAAGCAAACTCTGGAAACTGAATTTAAAACTTAGGCTAACAGGAGTGGGTGGAAAACCAAGTTAGGAAGGGACACAATGGACTGTGGTGGAGGTCTACCGCGCCTTGATGACGGGCGTCGTGTGGTAACATACAGCTGAAGAGTTGAGAGCCTACATTTGGATTAAGGCCCTTATAAACAAGACTCCAGAGAATCCCTTCACTTTCTAGATATAATAAAATGGCAGTCTTTAAACTAGAATAGGATCCATACCAGACTTGGACCATGTTGGCACCCTGATCTTGGATTTGCTCTCTTCAGAGCTGTGAGAAATAAAATTTATGTTGTTTATAAGACACCCAGTCTGTGGAACTTCACAGTAGTAGCACAAATTTATTGACGTAGCATTTTGCTGTGTACTGTATTTGAAAGCTAGTAGTGACAATGATGAGATGCTTCATCAATCTGGTTCCAGAATAGAAATAGTAGCTCAGAGCGAAGCCCCATTTCTGTCACATTGAATATGCCATATGAATGAAATTTAACCCTTATTATGGTATCATCGATTACTCAGAGCCATTACTTAGTCTAACCTGAGAAGTGCTGTCATTTATTGCTATATCGTTTACATTTAAAATGTGGTAGGACTTTTCTTAATTAAGTACATCAAATCTATTGATATGAAAGGATCTTATGTCCTATATTGATGATAGAGACAGATTTAAAGTGATTGCCAAAACATCAGTGATCACTTCAGATTTTGAAATGATAATCACACATTTCTTTTTGCCTACCTCAGGATTTATGGCACAGTTTTAACAATAAGGTAACGTGAAATGAGTTTCAAGCAAAAATAACTGTACAGGAAAATCAACCTTAGAAAGTTTATATTATTAATGAATTGTTTGACATCAACCACAAAGATAGATGCTAGAATTATCTCTGCACCACTGATTCATTGCCTTCATAAATGCTACTATATAATGCAAGTCTTTGAAAGTGATTGCATTAATTTTCAAATTTCATGTTCACGGAAGAATTCATTCTCAACAATGAAACAAATTCAGAATATTTCTCATCTTATGGAACAATGAAAATTTTACTACTGAATGCTTCTGAAATTCTGAAAAAAAAATTGATCATTAAATGAGTCATAAGTTTCAACATCTTCATTATATTGCTTTGGTAAACCTGTGTAAAAATGTAGCATTTTTATCTAGAAAGCTACTTCCACAAATTTGAATGCCATAATTTTCATACTTCCAGTATATATCCCCAGTATCAAGTTGTTTTCACAGCTATAAATGTTCAGATAAAACTGAATATTTGACATGTCTACATTAATGTTACACAGTGATCACAAATTTCAGCTGTCAAAACTGAATGCTTATGTATTAAACCAAGAGCTGCTTCCATTCCATTAATGACATCAATATTCAGTTTTTCAAACCAGAATATTTAAAACTAATATTTTATTGAGGTAAATTGGTTTGTAAGATACACAGGTTTCAGATATGTAACAACACAAATAAACATCTATCTATATATGCTACCTTATATTTGCCACCAAAACTCTAATTTCCTCTTGCACCATATAATTGACTCATTTTATTCAATTTATCCAATTTATTCTTGCCCATTCTTCTTTCCTTGGAGTGAACACTAGTTTGCTATATTTGTCTATATCATACCTCCTTAGATATATGTCACTACACCCCATAAACCACCAAGGCACCCATAGTCCTCTACATTAGTTTGTTCTTAGAGTCTGTGTTTTATCTGTCCATATTTTTGTTTATTGTGCATATATGAGTGAAACCAAACAATGCTTGTCTTTCTCCATCTAACATCACTTATCATAATATATCCGTCTGTATTGCTGTAAATGGCAGGATTTCATTGTTTTACTTTGTTTTTTCAGCTGAGTAATAGTTCACTCTCTCTATATACAACATCTTCTTTTCTAATCATCTGCCAAAGGACATTAGGCTCTTTCCAACTCTTTGCCATTATAAATAATGCTGTGTGAACACAAGGCTACATATATCTTTTTAATTATTATTTTCACATTCTTTTTTTTAAGATTTATTTATTTATGCATACAAGAGCTGGGGTACAGGCCAGAGGTGTGGGGGATGAGAGGATTCAACAGTGGAGAACAGAACAGGTAGATTGACTGAAGTACACTCCTGAAGGGAGCAGCGGACAAGACAGGAGAGGTCTGCTGCACCATGTGGGTTGCTCCCTGGTCGGCCAGGGATCAAACTCATGCTGCAGAGGCTGCAGATCGCTTCATAGTGCTGTGCTTAACCCCTTGCACCATCAGGGAGGCCTTATTTTCACATTCTTTAGATAAATATCCAGCAGAGAAATAGCTGGATTATATGGAATTCTTTTAAATTTGAAAAAAATCTCCATACTGTTTTTCATAATGACTACAGCAATTTAAATTCCCACCAAGAGTGTATGAGGGTTTCCTTTTATTTTCATTCTCTCTGATATTTGTTGTTTCTTGACCTTTTGGTAACAGCCATCCTCAGTCGTGAGTTGATGTCTCATTGTTATTTTGATTTTTATTTATCTAGTAATGAGAGTTGATGAGCATTTATTTTTGTTCCTGTTAGCCATCTACATGTTTTCTTTAGAGAAGTGTATATTCAGACCCTCTGCTCATTTTCTTATCATGGGAAGGGTTATAAAAAAGGAGGAAAGACGTGGAATGTGTTTGAAGTTAAGGAGTTAACACAAAACAAAATATTATATACATAAGATGTTTCAAGTGAAATAATTCAGACAGAGAAAAATGCATACATTATGATATCACTTATGTGTGGATACTAAAATCCAAATTCATAAAAACGTAGAACAAATTGATGGTTGCCACAGGTATGAGTGTGAGGAAAATGGGTAAAGATCGCCAAAATGTACGAGCTTCCTAATTATAAGATAAATAAGCTGTGAGGATATGAAAGGACCAAAGTATACAACATCTTGACTATAGATAACAATACTGTATTGTATATTTGAAAGTTGCTTTGAGAGTAGAAATTCAAAGTTCTCATGAAAAAAAAATGTGTTGAACATACAGGAGTGGAAAATATGTGTTGACGTGGACACACACACAAATCTTACTTCATTTAAAATAATAGTGAGAAAAAATAAAATAAAATAAAATAACAGTGAGCACTTACAAAGGGACTTTTATGTACCAGGTACTCTTCTAAACAGTTGACTTATTTACTACTCCTAGCAAATAAAGGAGTTAAGTACCGTTTTCATCCCCAGACGACAGCTTGGAAACTAATGCACTTAAATGTCAAGAGATTTGAGCCCTGCCACACCAACAATAAGCTGCTGAGTTGGGTTATATACCGGCAGCCTTGTATCTGAATTCACTTTTTTTTTAAGATTTATTTATTTATACAAGAACTGGGGTACAGTCCAGACTTATGGGAGGGTGAGAGGATTCACTAGAGACAGAGCGGGGAGCAGAACAGACAGACTGATGAAATATACTGCTGAGGGGAGCAGCGGGCAAGACAGGAGAGGTCTACCATGCCATGAAGGACCCTCGCCCTGGATCAAACCGGCGCTGCAGAGGCTGTGGACAGTCTTACAGCGCAGTGCTCAGCCGCCTGCGCCACCAGGGGAGGCCCTGAATCTACTTTTTAAATCATTGTGACACAATGGCAGAGAGTAAACTCATATAATAGAAGAAATGAGACAGCAAATTAGGAAGTTGTAATATATTATATGTCTAAGAGTGATTAGTTCTAAGAAGAAAATATAAAAGAAGGTAGGAGAGCAGGAATGATGGAAAAGAGACATTATTCTAATAGGAGGTCAACATATATGGACAAAAGACTAAGGTTGTGAGATAACTATGCAGATATTTTGGAAAAGATTCTTCCAAAAAGAGAAAGAAACATCAAGGGCAGAAAGATTAAGGGATCATCATATCTGAGAGTTGAAGAAACAGCAAGCAGGCCAGTGTGCTTGGAGCAGAGTGAGTTAGGGACATAGTGACTAAAGATATTACCAGAAAGGTGATGGTGGAGAGATGAAGCACAACCTGTTAGAATTTGAGAGAGCAGCTTGAATTTTCATCTGCGTGAGATATGTAGCTGTTGTGGGATTTTGATCAGATGTGTGACATCAAACAACAGAGGTATTAAAGGAATCACTGTGTCTGCTACAAATTGAACATATTCATATCATGGAATAAAAAAAAGTTCATGTGCAATAACAAATTCCAAACTCTATTCACACCCGATAACATTATGAAGCCTCTATAATTCTAACTACATTTGAGAAAACTCTACTGTATATTCACCCTATATTGCCTATGAATATTATGGGTGTTCAGTGAAGACCTGTATAGATCACTCAGTATCAGTTATAGCTGAAGGCGATTTAAACTAAGGTGGTAGCATTTCAATGAGAACATGTATTGTGTATAGAATAAAATGATTTACTGATTGATTGGATATGGTACAAACTGGGAGAGAATCTGGAGTCAGCAGATTTATAAACTAAGGTAAGTTTTACATTATCAGTTTGTTCAAATATTAACTCTGAAAAGTGAATTATCTATAGATGGGGTCACTTTGATCATATTACAATCACTTGCCTAGTCTCAGCTTCTTCAATATTCCAAATGAATAACCATGTGGGAACAGCATTAGCACTTCTGAAAGAAAAAAATTTACATTTTGGGCCTCCCTGCTGGCACAAGGGGTTAAGCACAGCAATGTCAAGCTATCCACTGCCTCTGCAGCATGAGTTCCATCCCCCACCAGCCAGGGAACTACCCACATGGCAAGACAGACATCTTCTGTCTCCCCTGCTGCTCCCCTCAGCAGTGTATTTCAGTCAGTCTGCCTGTTCTGTTCCCTACTCTGTCTCTGGTGAATCCTCTCACCCCCCGCACCTCTGGCCTACACCCCAGTTCTTCTATTTATAAACAAATAAATCTTTAAAAGAAATTGCACATTTTATCAAATATACATTATATGTACTATAAAACTCCATATATTGACTCCTACTTTAAGCCTGATGTGATAGTTGAGTGATAATTAGATGAGACATAATCAGGCAGAGGACAGTGGGGTTGTATGTGTGCAGAAGCTGAGCTAAACTATGAGTTTACATTTTTTAAATCATAGCTCCGATAACAGTATGCTTAAAAATTAGCACTTAAGTCAAACTATATTTACTTTTTAAAAACTGACATACAAGAACTACTAAGTTGTAGAGATTCTATTATCAACAAGATCTAAGAAGATATTTTATTGACACAATGTCAAAAAGGCTAATTAAAAAGTAAAAACAAATAAGTAAATTTATGGGTCTATGTTTCACACTTATAATGAAACTACTTTGTTTATTCCTCCTACTTTGAAATGAAGCAGATTTTATTTTAGCAACTTATCATTCAGGATTTATGGCTGTTCTTGCTCTTCATATTTTTGTCATGTCGTAAGTTTAAATATATATATATATAATGGTCTTTATGAAAAAGATATTTTCTTGGGAATTATATAGAGAGAAATTTTTGAAAATTTTATGCCTGCTAAAAAGGAGTAGCATATCCTCTGAATGATTGACTCAGGACTCTATGCTAAAGACCTGATTAAATTAAGGTCAATTTATAACAGGCTTTAATTAAATGAGGTTTATGAGAAACCGATTATAAATCCACATTCAATGGCATACAGACCTGTATTGACAAATAAAGGATCCAGCTAGACACGCAGCAATTCATCAAATGTCTTTCTACAATAAATCACTAATTATATTACATTTTGAATATAAAAAGTCAAATAACCAATAATTGCAAAGCTTGAAACAAACAAATATGAAGCAACATTTAATGTTTATTTTTGAGGCAGTGCAAGAGAACACTTAAACAGTAATAAGAAAAAAGAGACAGGTAATAAGTCAATTTTTCACAAAATGATGTTAGAAAGATGAGTTTATAAGAAAGCAGAAATACAGCATTCCTTGATTTAAGAGATCAATTCTCAAATAAAATATCTGTTATCTAGATATAGTAGGAAGTTCAAAATTAATCTATCTAAAATAGAACAACTTTCTCATAGGAAAATAAATGAGTGTGGTATTCATACGCCTTATGTGATGACAGGTTGGTCGGCTCAGGTTACTCAGTTGAATCCTGGTAGATCAACAGGGATTGAAAATTACTTGATGACTGTCAGTTTAAAAACCCACTAATAAAACATAATATACTAATGGTATGGAGTCTGAAACGTTTGCACATTTGAAACTCTTAAATTAATCTTTGCCTTCCTTCTAAATTCTCAAGAGGAATCTGTATAACAATATTCCTTCACTTAAAGCCTGAAAGGCAGAGGATGTAAGGCATTTAGAAAAGATAATTTCTACTTTTGGAGTTGCCCTTTCCTGTTAGATATATCCCCTTGATGATCCTTCAGTGCTCTGGAACTGTGTATAACTGAAAAAGCCTTTTATAACTGTTCTCAATTTCTTCAATAGAAACAAAATCATTTGGGGGCCACCCTGGTGGCACAGGGGTTAAAGACACAGCACTATCAAACTATCACCAGCCACTGTAGCCAGGGAGATAACCCACATGGCGCAGCAGACCTCTCCTGTCTCCCCTGCTGCTCCCCTCAGCAGTGTATTTCAGTAGATCTGCCATTCTGCTCCCCACTCTGTCTTTGGTGAATCTTCTCACTCCCCCACACCTCTGCCCTACATTCCAGTTCTTGTATCCATAAATAAAAAAAGAAAGAAAATCATTTGGGATCAAATAGTACTTTTTTATACCTCTGTTTTGGCTTACGCATATTATCTTATGTTGGGTTATTTACATGTGATTACCCATCACAACACTCAACATCCAAATACCACAGAACATATTTTGATAGGTTTAGTTTGATTCCTTACACATAATATGGTTTCTAAATCTTATATAATTTTTTTTAATTTTCTTAATTTTTTATTTATTTATACAAGCACTGGGTACAGTCAGAAGCGTGGGAGGGTGAGAGAAGTCACCTGAGCCAGAGGGGAGAGCACAGCAGGCAGACTGACAAAGTACACTGCTGAGGGGAGCAGCCAGCGGCAGGAGAGGTCTGCGCGCCATGTGGGACCCTCGCCCAGCTGCCGGGGATAGAAGTGGTGCTGCAGAGGCTGCGGGCAGCTTCGCAACCCAGTGCTCACCCACTGTGCCACCAGGGAGGCCCTTATAAATTTTTTTAAAAACATGCAAGCCTATTAATTTTCTTCTTCCATTTTCTTTCCTTCTCAATGGGAAAAAGGCCTGTTTTTAATTGTATAATACATCCCTCTTATTTTATTTTGACTCATGGTTAGCTTTTCTTCTTTTGTGCCATGCATAAATTTCCATAAAAAATGGTTTTTATGTACTTTCATTCATTTACCTAAAATCTTAATTACAAGATATCTCTGTATTCATAACACAAATCTTTGAAGGTTACTATTTTATCTTGATTGTCAAGAAAATGTGATATACAGAATGAAATCCAAGAGTTGCCTGGATATGACATGCTCTAATTTTGCATCCAAGAAATACTTATATTTATAACAGAATCAAGGCCATTTGATCAACTTGAATTATAACAATAAGGAAAAGACCATTTCCGTATCATCTATGTAATTTCACTGTCTTCCATATCATAGTGCTTTAACTATGTAGGACAAATTATCATTTAAACAAAATTGACCACATTATGGACTAACAAATTTGTAATATACAATGAATACCAATTAACAGAAAAAATAAAATACTTATTTATCAAACACAAGCCTTGTTATTGTTTTTTTTTTTAATCAAACAAGCACAATCTTGTTCTTTTAGATTTTGATGATAGCTCACAAATACCCATTTCCAACTACTAGATTATGTAATGTATATAGTGGAAATTTTTAACAAATTGTTATTTACTGGGACAATAAATACATCTAGGTAATAGTAAATAGCATACAAAGGGGTTGTCATGTTTCTCAATTGCCCCATGAGAAATTAATATGAATTGAACATATCCTGAAGGAGCATTCTGGGGTGAAGAATAAAATTTGTCCAAAACTCATAGAATGGGAACTACAAAATGTGATTTTGAGTAGGTGATTAAATTATTGAATGATGGAATAATAAAAAATCGTTAGAAAATAATCCCAAGAATATGAATTGAACTGAGTCATTGTAGAGTCGAAGAATGAAAAGTTTGGAACAAGTATGTTTGGAAGTCTTCAGTTACCTACAAAAGAAAGGAAACTTGATTCTCCTATGATTATTAGTTGTCATTCTCAAATACAGACTGATTTTTTTCTCCAAAATCTTTCTGCTAAAAAACAATCTAATTAAATTCAACAATGTGCACCACAGAACTTAACACAAGGGATACTTTTAGTATTTCTGTGTCCTTCTTAATGAATTTGACACCATTGGTATCTTCTTTCTCACTCAAATATTCTTATAAGCTTTTGTGCTTTTCTTCCATAAGATGAATAAAATATATGAGGATAAGGACTGTATTAGTTTGAACTTATGTATTATCTTTAACTCCTAATAGAACAGTTGACAAATATGTGAACAAATATCTCTCAATTAATACTCTAATTGTATTGTGGTATTCCAAATTGTCAAAATAGAGATTTGGAGAAACACTAAATCTGGTAAATTTCAATTTCTCTCTTTCTAAGTGCAATCTCTAAAACTTATTCATCTAGTTCAACCTTCTAAACGGTGATGGTGATAAATTCATATGGGAAAATGTAAATTTAAATATAAACAATAAACTATGTTTGTTTTACAAATATTATTCATGAATTGCTTTATAGATATATTTATTCTTCTCTACTATTACATTGATTATCAATATTTATATCTCTACTGGCATATTTCATTTCCTCTATAAAAGGCAATAATAATAGTTTTATAGAAAATAGTAAGGGACAGAGATATTGCATCATGACCAAGAAAAAGAGAAGGCAGTCAGATTTATATTAAAATTCATTTCTATCTGAATCCAAACTCAAAAGTTTGTTTTAGTATATCACACTACATAATAAGTAGGAGAAAGGGAACCTGAGGAGGAAGCAGGAAAAATGGGACATTTATGGGAGGATGAGGGATAGAGGAGGAAAAATGAAGAAAAAATAGAAAGGAAGGAGTGGTAGACAAAGACGAATAGAAAAAAAAGAATTTATTGCTATTTACATATATATGAAAGCCTGAAACCTGCCATGAGACTATTTTAAAGCAAGTGTCATTCTCATTTTACAGATGAACAAATTCAGGCATAAATATGCTAAGAAGCATGACCAAGGTAAAAGTGACAAGTAAAAAATGAAAGCATCTCAAAATTTCAAATTACCATATTAAAAGAGCAATTTTTATGCAGTTATACTACTCTGTAAATATACTATTTTTTGGTAAAAATTGGTATTTTTGAGATTAGACGGGCTAGAGAATTATTGCATGCTTAAATTTTTTGTAAGTCTTTGAAAATGCTTTTGAGAGTTTTGACATAGAAAAAATAAAACAATAGAAGAATGAAGGCTCTTGAGGTCAAGTTTCTTGGAGAAAAGATTAAAGAAAAAAGAATGGGCTGATACTGGAAACATTCATCAACTTTAGCTTTTAGAGTTTTTGCCAGTGCTCTTGAATCATCGACTTATCATGAGATAAGCGTCTGACATTTTACACAAAAGAAGTGAGACAGGGATAGTTAGTAACTGAAAACATTCATAGTTCCATTTTTTAATGTATTTTCTATATATTTTGATGTTCCAATAAAGGCTTAAGAATGATATATAACAATATTTTAAATCTGTTATCCATTTGATCACCCTTGATAATCATTTTATTTTAATTATTCATGGGAAATACCTAAATCGGTTAATTTAATATCTCCATCTGCATTGTTTTATTATCTGTTAGTAAGTTATATGCTAATACAATGTTAAATTTTATGCATCTTTCTGGGGACAACCAGGAGGAATTTAGCCATTTGATGGAATGGTTTAATTAAATGTCTTCTTCTGTAATATATTTACATTTATTCCATTGATAATTTCATTTAGAAAATGTAAAAATGTATACTCAAGCATTGTAGTCAAGACTATCAAGACTATCGCTGCTAAGCATGAGTGTATTGTCAAGACTATCACTGCTAAGCATGAGTGTATTGTCAAATCCACTTATCGCTCGATTATGCACCAATTTATTATATATGTTACGTAATACAATGAATTATATCGTTAAAATCTTTGTGTCGAGCACAATCTTAATGTTGGAGATAGAGCAATGAAACAAAAAGTAGAGTTGTCGTACAAGGAGTAGGCCAAACAAAATGCAAAATAAAAAGAGGAACGTGAACAATATGTTAAGTGATGATAAGTACTAGTAAAATAAAAAATAGAGCAGGGACAGGTACAAGTTAATATTGGCATATTTTTCTAATATTAAATAGATATCTGGGAAAGGTCCTAAAAGAAGATGCTGATTTGTTTTGAGGAGGGAATATTATCCAACATCACTTAACAGGTTGGTTCTGGTTGCTATGTAGGGAATATTTTGAAGGTACTAAGGACAGAGGCAGAGAAATGATTTAGGAGTGCTGGCAGTAGAGGTGGTAAAAATTTGTCAGCGCCGGATATATTTGAAGGTATCACTAGGAAGATGAACTGTATGCCAAGTGTGAGACTAAAAGATGAGTCATGATTCCTGTAAGTGTTTGGCCATATACTGACTTGGAAAACTCTGTGGAAAATTTTTTTGGGAGAACAAATGTTTGGTTTTAGATTTACTAGGAGTGGTATGTCTAGGAAACATTCAAACAGATAGACACCTGATACATAGATACGTAAATAAAAGGATTTGGAATGAGGAGAACAATGTGAATTGAAATTTTATGTTTATCAGTCATCAATAGGCAGATGATATTTAGAGTTTATTGGTCTCAATAGGTAAATGACCAAAGATAGTGGAAGTTCTGTTGACTGAATTGGTGACAGGCCACACACAATAAGGCAGATGATGAAGTAGCAAAAAGACAGTAAAGAAAATGAAGTAAGCTTTAAAAAAAAAAAATGATTGTGTTATCCTGGAATTCAAATAGCAAAAATGTGTTAAGGAGGTGGATGTGATTAGTTGTGGCAAATGTTGCATATACACAGAATAAGATACACCTGAAAAATGATCTTTGGATTTAGGAAGATATTCACCACCAGCTAACAGGTGATGTCATCGAGTTCATATTTTGAGAAGTGATGGAGAAACGGGGTGGATTTAGGAGAAGGAAATGCAGGCAGAAAATATGAACTGTAGCTGAAAATAATGAGCAAATATTACTAAACTATATATCCTACTCAAGATATTTGGAAATTTATATCTAAAGTAAGCATGTCAATGGATAATTATTAAGAAGTTAAGTTTAGGGTCTCCCTGGTGACACAAGGGGTTAAGATGCAACCTATGAAGATATCTACAGCCACTGGGTTAGATTCCTGGCAGTCCAGGGAGCACCCCACATGGCGCATCAGACCTGTCCTTACTTGCCTGCTGCTCCCCTCAGCAGTGTACTGCAGTCAATCTGCCTGTTCTGTTCCCCATTCTGTCTCTGGTGAATCCTCTCACTCCCCCCACACCTCTGGCCTGTACCCCAGTTCTTGTATGCATAAATAAATAAATCTTTAAAAAAAAGAAGTATAAATTTTGTTCTATTATCACAAAGTTAATCATTTCATATTTTTCTTTTGATTTTGTGGATTTTTATCTCTCAGAATGATTTTAAAAATTAAATGTACATATGTATACACATATATACATGTATATGTGTAAATGTATAAACATACAAAAATTGTATGTATACATATATACAGTCTCATTTATGTCCAAGGCACTATGATATTATATGTTTTATATACATATACAATTGTAAAATTCCTTATCTTTCATATATATGTATATATGTTATATATATAATTGTAAAATTCTTTATCTTTCATATATATATGAATTATTCTTTTCACTGTAAGCTTACAGAATAGATTTTATTAGCCTATTTCTAAATAATTGTTCAGGGGATCAGCAATTATGAGTTTCTTGAGCCTTGATAGATATAATTGATGTAGCAGGGATTCATTCTGGATATGCTTAGTTCCAAAGTACATGACATTTAACTTTTACTACTTTATAATACTGCATTTATTAAAAAACAGGGACTAAGTCACAAGCAATATTTCTTTTGCATGCTAGGTAGTACCAATTCCAATAAAAAGCACTTAATATGACTTTAATAAATAGCTGTTAATTTGTGTAAGAAAAATAATATCTAAACAACTAATAAAATTATTGTTTCTCATGTTTACAGATATGAACTGTTAGGAATCATGAAATAAAACATTGCAAATTAATCCAGTTATTTTCCTTCAAATGTCTTGCCATACAATGATACAATTTACCAAATTACTAAACTAAAATAGGACAAAGTAAAATCCCAAATCAAATATTTGATTATCGTAAGTTGCAAATCAGATGATCATGATTGTGCAATAAAGAAAGGTGTGAATTCCAAAAATTAATCCCCTAACTAGCTACTGAATTTCCCTCAAGGTTTGCCATTTGAGATGCAAATACCAGCACTTTTAGAGTTCAAAAGTGAGATTCCTAAGTGAAATGCTTATCTCTAAAAGGATACTGGCTCTCTACATGCTTAATATTTTTGCAACTTAATACTAGAAATGGAAAATGCCATGTTTTCGCTTTAAATACAATGTCAATAGCAGAAAATTTAATGAAAATAATTAGGAGCTCATCAGTTTCTCCTTTAAGGTGTGGGTGGCTTTACTGTCAACATTTAGAAATTTATCACAAAGGACACAATAAGTAATCTCATTTTAGAATCGTGGTCTTTGGAAATTCTTCACTAATTTATATCCACACATGCATTGTCTTGTTTCTCAATTTTTATTTGTATTTTCTAATAAATTCTAAACTTTCAATAGTGAGATATTATAAACATCAGCAACTTCTGAATGAGATTTTTATTTTTTGTCTTATTCTTGTTAATATAAAAAAAGTAAAAACTTTATCGATATACTAAAATACAGATAAATGATAACATGCTTGAAATTGATGTTAACATTATAATGCATGTATATAAATTACATAAACCACATTGGTAAAATAGAAAATTAATTTGATTTAGAGTTGCTCAAAAATGGTTTTGTAGCTCTATGTTTCACTTAGCACCTATATGAATTGTAAAATTTCTTATCTTTCATTTTGATCTGCAAATAAAAATCTATATTACTCAATAAACAGACTGGTCATAGTGGTATATTACTAAATAAAAAATAAAATTATCTTCCTGGTAATTGAAAACAGTATACAACTTTCTCCTTTGCTTTTCCTCTAACCTCTAAATTTCTGAGGCAATAAGGAAATACATATTTATCTTCCCTAGTGAAAAATAGGAAATATGATTATTGATAGGTAACATTAAGCAAAACATCCTTTTTAGGAAATTGAACACTGTTGTTCATATAGTAATCTTACCATAAAAAAAGAAATGTGTGTTTTCAAGACAAATTAATCAATTCTAAATAATTTTAATGAGTAGTTTTGATCATATATGCTAAAAATAATTTCTAGTAATTTTGGTGGCTTTTTGTCTGATATTTTCTACAAACACTATTAAATCACTTTGATAATTTGAATATGCAATGAAGTGCATAAAGATAAAATCCTACAGATATTTTGTCATGTAGTTAAGTGCATAAGTACTGGAAGTTTTACCTCCTGCTAGTGACCAACATAAGAGGAAAAGAGAAACTAATAATTATTAACTACTATATAAATTGAATATGAAAAGTGAGTGAATATCTTCTACTAGAACAATGTAAAAAGCATCTATCCTACTTATAATAAAATTAACATTAAATTTAGGAATATCTTTAGAAAACCCTCATTAGTACATAATTAAATGTTCAACAATTTAGGTGTAGATGAGATAAAATTTAAATAAATAAAACTCACCTTATCCACAATGCATATCTGCTTTCTTGTTTGAGCATCAAGTATTTCAATCTCAAAGTGAGTAGTTTTTGAATGTTTAACTGCTGGAGTTGATTTCAGAGGGCCTGCTGATAGTACAAGTTGAGACAAAGAATGAAAATTTTTTGTATCATTCTTCAATATGGACCATGTAGCTCCTTGGGAAAATAGTTCTTTCTTGCATTCCGAAGCAAGAGACTTATCCCTTTTGAACATTGTGTGAACTACCAGGAGAATCTGTCATGTCAACGGGAGACACTTGCAAGTGTATTCCCTTTGCACCAGTTAAATTACTGCTGGTGAAACCAGGAAAGGTCAAGTGGCATGCCATTCCAAGAGTTAAGTTTTATTTAGCAGGCTTAAAATAATAACTGATCTCCTTTCTATATATAACACTATTGTGAATTGCTGCATTTAAAGGATTATTCTACCAGCAGGGTTAAAATTATTTTTTTGTTTAATTCTTTTTACACTGTTTCTTTTTTTATTTCTTTTTTTTTTTTTGAGTAACTTTTTTTTTTAAAGATTTATTTATTTGTTTGCTTATTTATTTATTTATTTATTCAAGCACTGGGTACAGTCAGAAGAGCGGGAGGCTGAGAGAATTCATCAGAGTCAGAGAGGAGAGCAGACCAGGCAGACTGACGAAGTACACTGCTGAGGGGAGCAGCGGGCAGCAGGAGAGGTCTGCGCACCATGGGGACCCTCCTCCTTCTTTCCTTGCTTTATAATTTCGGATACAAGTTCCTCATAAGAAGAAGCAGTGTAAGGGTCTCTCCGGTGGTGCAGTGGTTGAGCGCTGGGTTGCGAAGCTGCCCGCAGCCTCTGCAGCGCCGGTTGGATCCCCGGCTGCTCCCCATCCACCAAAAGAGGGTCCCGCATGGTCCACAGACCTCTCCTGCCGCCCTCTGCTCCCCTCAGCAGTGTACTTCGGTCCTTCTGCCTGCTCTGCTCCCTGCTCTGGCTCTGGTGAATTCTCTCACCCTCCCGCGCTTCTGATTGTACCCAGTGCTTGTATAAATAAATAAATAAATAAATAAATAAACAAATAAATAAATAAATAAATCTTTAAAAAAAAAAAATTCCCATTCCATTCTCTTCCCTGCTCCTGTCTCTATGAATTTGACTATCCAGTTTATATATAAAGCAATCTTATAATGTACGCCCTCTGTTATCTACTTTACTTCATTTAATTTAATGTCTTTAAGTTCAAGTGTCACACTTTCATTAGTTTTTAAGCCTTTTAAAATAATATTCCAGGGCCTCCCCGGTGCTACAGTGGTTGAGCACTGGGCTGCTCTGAAGCTGCCCACAGCCTCTGCAGCGCTGGTTCATTCCTGGCCGCTGGCGAGGGTTCAACCTGGCATGGAGACCTCTCCTGCAGCGCCCGCTTCTCCCTTCAGCAGTGTATTTTGTCAGTCTGCCTGTTCTGTTCCCTGCTCTGGCTCTGGTGAATTCTCTCACTCTCCCAGGCTTCTAACTATACCCAGTGCTTGTATAAATAAAAATAAATAAATCTTTAAAAAAAAATATTCACAATGATATGTATTTAAAATCAGCATATGCTATCCTCTTAGGGGGAAAAGGATGTCCTAAAGCTAATTCCATACAGGCTTTGTAGACTCCACCCCCACTCTAGATCAAAGCCAAAAGACATTGGGAGAGACAAATCCCATACCACCAAAGGGAAGGTGCTGGAAACTGAGGGTGGGGTTAGGCAGCCAGGTTTGGTATAAAACCAGACACATGGGCTTTGGGGAAATACCCTTTTTTTTGGCTCTCAGCCAGCTCACAGCGCACGGCCAGCTCTGAGAATGCCATTGGGTTTCCAGGTCAGTGGATATGGTAGGACACATTAAAGATTTTATTTCCCTATTTTCTCCCTGAGTTGTACATTTCCTCAGTTCCCTTTCCCTTGTAAATAAACCTTTTATTAACCTTTTGTGCATGCCTGCAGTGGAGTATTAATAAGTCCCTTTTAAGCGCGCTGGTGAGGACCCACAGCAACCCGTTTTATATCGGGGATGCTCCGTAACAATCCTATATAGTTAAATTTAAAAACAGTACTTTATTATGTAATATTTTTAAAGCTGACTGTGGTAAAGACTTGTGTCATGCTTTGCTTATGTAATATAAAATATAACATCTGACACAAAATGATGACTTTTTCACTTCATATAGGGACTATATAGAAATAATTTTATAATTTAACAGGTCTCCCCTGGTGGCGCAGCGGTTGAGCGCTGGGCTGCGAAGCTGCCTGAAGCCTCTGCAGTGCCAGTTCGATCCTCCGCCAGCGAGAGTCCCACATGGCGTGCAGACCTCTCCTGCTGCGCCTGCTGTTCCCCTCAGCAGTGTACTTTGGTCCTTCTACCTGTTCTGCTTCCTGCTCTGGCCCTGGTGAATTCTCTCACCCTCCTGTGCTTCTGACTGTACCCAGTGCTTGTATAAATAAATAAATAAATATTAAAAAAAAAAGAAATAATTTTATAATTTAAGAAAAAGGAAATAAATCTTATTTTAACACTTCTACACATTTTATATCTTTGGAAAATCCTTTATTTTATATTCAAAAACAGCACTAAACATCACATTTACCATATCACTCACTTACAGCAAATGTAAATAATCTCAGAATGAACAAATAAAAAATAATAACTGAAAAAAGAGGATTATGAAAGATAATATCTTAAGTGCTTATACAATAAATCTTATACAATAAATACAATTGAAAGGAATTTAAAAATATATCATGACTGATTCAAAAGTATATTATAGAAAAATATTCTGGGAAGTTGTCAATGAAAAGATCAAATATAAAATGACTGAAATTATAGAGAGGGAAATCTATAAATGTGTATGAGGTTTTAATTTTTATTTTTGTAATTAAATATTATTTAATTTCTGACTGCATATAATGCACCAAAATGAATTTGCACATTGTTCAGTTATTTTCATGCACGGAACCACTTCATACTTTTAATTTAATATTTAAAAATATTATTTAATATACAATATGTATTATAGCATATGATGTGTGAATGCATTTACACACACGCATACTCAAATGCAAACACACAAAGTTTTGTGCAATTTTATGGTGCCAATTGTTCAGGACTCAAAATTTGGAGTCAGTTTATATCTCTTTCTCCCAGACCTCAAATCTTACACTCAGATCTAGAAAATCAACTTCACATTTATGAACCCCATAGCTGTTTTCAAATCATCAGTCTCACTTATATTTTTTTCCCCACAATGATCTCCCTGTATCGATAATGGCAAATATATAGTATCTTTTAATACAGGAACTAGAGTGATAAGGCACTATATTAAAGCAGTTAATGTAATAATCTGTTCAACATAATAGTTTCTGCTTTATCTAAAGAAAAAGCCAAACTTTTCTACAAAAGTCTACAAATCTCTGAAACATAAATCATCCTGTTATATCTCTGATCGCATTCCCTAATCTATCTATAATGTCTCAAACAGAGTGTGGCATACAGTAGGTAATCAATAAGCATGTATTAAATAAATAGATGAAAAATCAATAAGTGTGTCTTGAAGGTGTGAGCAGAATGATGTGACATTAATTCCATGTGGAAGTGAACTCTATTATTTACAATGACATAATTACAACCAATATTACTACTATTTAGGAATAGTGTTAATGTTTTTAAAAGAATTGTTGCTTTATCTTCAAGGCAAAGTATAATTTCTGGCATATAGTAAGTACTCTAATTGTTTTTGCAAGAACAAATAGTCACTTGAATGAATTATTCTCCGTAAGTTGAAATAATCATACTGACTTAAAAATTAATAGTCACGAATATATGGAGGTAAATAAATTTATTTTTAGAGTCAAATGTTGAGGGCTAGCATAGAGAAAAACAGACTAGTACAAAAAGTAATACAGACTAGTACAAAGCAGCCAGTCAGCTGCTTTCACTGCCATCCAAAATATAAAGCCCATCCTATATACCTTTATAACATGCAGGGTTTTGTTTTTTTTTTTTTAATAGAAAAAATAAATCACACTAAAAGGGCAATTAAAGTGACAAAATAGTATTTATGCGTGCAGGCGTATGATAATTTTCTAACACCTCTGTGGAAAGGGACATGCAGGCCTGCATTCAGGAGATACTTATCTTTAAGCCAGACACAACTTATGTGTGAAAAATGCAAGAACTAAGAGATAAAATTCATCACAAGAAATGTCTCCTTTTTCATTTGTTTGTGGACCTGTAGGCATGCTTCTCTAGGTGGTGTCAGCATAGACAGGGTGCTAGAACAGGGCACACAAAAACTTCAGGGCACTTCACAGTTGATAACTCTTCCTACTTTTCCTTGGTAAACTCTAAACTTCTGCAGGTTATTTTATCTGTACCCAAATTTGCAAATTTACTACCATATTCATATATTACAATAAAGTAGTTACTAACATTTAAGAACATTTTAGAAGTAAGAAGGAACTTATGATAAAAACGATACTTTTAATCTGTGCTTAATAAATCCTAGAAAACACTGAATATTGGGATTGGATGGGTACATGAGAATAAGTAGTCAAAGACATACCACTTGTACAGGATTTTTTTTTTCTGTCAGTGCATATGAGAGAATCTTATATATACCAGGTACAGGGAATTGTAATTTATAAAATTAAGAACAGAAGAGCAAACTATATATCAAGGGGTGCTATTCTTGGACCCAGGCACATATGTTATGAAAGATGTGTTTAGGAAATGGCATTATTTATTGGAAATAGTAAGGGTTCAAATGTTCCTTGTCATCTCAAACTTCCCATTATCTGTCACATTTTGATAACATTATGAATTTAACACATAACTTATGAAATCGAAATTTTCAAAAAAACAGAGGCCATTCAATATAAAGCTATAATTTAATATATAAATGTTGGCCTCTAACATCAGATCTATACCTTTTTTCACTCCATCAGCCTACTCAAGCATTTGAAGTATTCCTTCTCTACATTTTCAAACATAAATGGTTATAATACTGGTTCACAAGGAAATAAAATGTACTCATAGTAACTACACTGATGAGCAGTCAGAGTTCTAAACTAGTTCAGTTAAGTCCCCAAACTATCTGCAAGAATATTATCCTTTACTTACGTAAAGTTCATGTAGTCTTATTTTTCTCAATTTTCTCAATTTTAGTGATACCAATGAACTATGAAATGGACTCTGAATCAGCAGACTAAAAGCAAATAGGGGCCTCCCTGGTGGTGCGAGGGTTTAAGATGCAACCTATGAAGCTGTCCACAGCCACTGCAGCACAAGTTTGATCCCCCCCTCTAGGAAGTAACCCACATGGCACAGCAGACCTCTCTTGGCTTGCCTGCTGTTCCCCTCAGCAGTGTATTTCAGTCAATCTCCTGTTCTGTTCTCTACTCTGTCTCTGGTGAATCATCTCACCCCCCACACCTCTGGCCTGTACCCCAGCTCTTTTATGCATAAATAAATAAATCTTTAAAAGAAAATTAAAAAAAATAAAAGCAAATAGAAAGGACCTTAGTAATATAAAATTAAATTATTTCCTGGGTCTCTAGAGGGTATACTATTTCCTCAAAAATATTATATTTCCTGATTTATTATAAAAGCTACTGAGAGTCCTGAAATTACTAGGAGGTTGAAGTCACTGATGTTAACATTTCAACTAGTATATAATTGAAAAATTATATAAATTATTGAAAAGTTATTTTGGTTACATGAAGTAAATCACTTGGAATTGTGGAAAAGGCAGAGAAGAGGAAAACAGGTATTCTTACTAGGATAAAGTTTCAGTTTATATTTTCAGTCAAAAAATTAGAATTGTTGATCTAAAACAATAAGTGAAATGATAGTTGTAATAATAAAGACAACATGCTAAAGTGTAGGTTAATAAGCTTTATTGTCCAAGTCAGAGATATTAATTCTTGTTTTAACCCTACCACTGTGTGCTATGTAATACTGTATAAACTGGGTAAACTCTCAATACTAGTTATATTATTTGTGAGATGACCACATTCTCAAAATGATCTCTAATGGCCTTTAAAAATACGACTTCCTGGTGGCGCAGGTGGTTGAGCGCCACACTGTGAGGCTGTCCGCAGCCTCTGCAGCATGGGTTTGATCCCAGCTGGCCTGCCAACAAGGGTCCCACATGGTGCAGCAGACCTCTCCTGTGTCGCCCGCTGCTCCCCTCAGCAGTGTATTTCATCAGTTTGCCTGTTCTGTTGTCCACTCTGTCTCTGGTGAATCCTCTTACCCTCTCGCGCATCTGGCCTGTACCCCAGTTCTTGTATAAAAATAAATAAATCTTAAAAAAAAAAAAAGATGATGTCCAGGGTCTCCCAGGTGGTGCAGTGAAGCTGCACCACTGTGAAACTGTCCGCAGCCTCTGCACCGTTGGTTCGATCCCCGCAGGCCACAGAGCAACCTACATGGCGTGGCAGACCTCTCTTGTCTCACCTGCTGCTCCCCTCAGCAGTGTATTTCAGACAGTCTGCCTGTTCAGTTCCCCACTCTGTCTCTGGTGAATCCTCTCACCCTTCCGCACATCTGGCCTGTACCCTTGTTCTTGTATAAATAAATAAATCTTAAAATAAATATATGGTTGCGAAGTAATGTTTAAAAGTTTGTTTGGGTCCTCCCTTATGGCCTAGGGGTTAGTCTCAGCACTATCACCATCATGGCCTGAGTTGATCCTGGTCAGGGGCTAACCTACATATGGCACAGCAGACAGCTCCTGTCTCACCCACCCTGCTCCCCTTAGTAGTGTATCTCAGTAAATCTGCCTAGTCTACTCCCTACTCTGTCTCTGGTGAATCCTCTCACCCCCCACGCCTCTAGCCTACACCCCAGTTCTTTTACAAACATATAAATAAATAAATAAATAAATAAATAAATAAATAAATAAATAAATAAATAAAATACATTTGCTTTTTAAAATAAGCCACATCAAAAAAAAAAGTAGAAATAAAATCTATATAATTGTCCTTCTCTCATAAGGTTATTTATATAGTTACATAATGTATGTGATAATATACTTTGAAATACCCTATGATGACATCATTATTAGTTAATAAATTAGACTGGGGTAGAAGTCTTTGTATTTTGCCAAGGCTATGATAAAAGGCAAAGGTTTTTTGAGAAGCATATCAATTGGACTGAGATTAATCTTTCTTACAGAAAAGGAAAACACTTGCATAGAAAATTTTGTGTAGAAAATTTCATTTCTTATGAGATTAAAATATTCATGAAAGAGGAAAAATTAAAATGAAGGGGTCAGACATTACATCATGATCAGTGTGTATTATATATATCTATTTATCTGTTATATATATCTACTTACATTTATGGGGGACTCTCTAGTGGTACAAGGGATTAAGTCTCAGCACTATGAAGCTATCTGCAGCCACTGCAGCATGAGCTGGATCCCTGGCCAAGAAAGTGACCCACATGGGGAAGCAGACCTTGCCTGTCTTGCCTGCTGCTCCCCTCAGCAGTATATTTCAGTCAATCTGCCTGTTCTGCTCCCCCTCTTTCTCTGGTTAATCCTCTCACCCCCCCACACACACACCTCTGGCCTACACCCCGGCTCTTATATGCATAAATAAATAAATCTTTAAAAAAAATTAAACACTCATATGCCATTTTATCTCTAGTTTGGTAAATTATGGAGAAATCACAATCATACAAAAACTTAAGGTTCATCTTGAGAATCAATAACTGTTTATTTTTTGTTTTATGTAGGTTTTTTTTCCATTGGCGTGAAACATTCCTTTGTTTTTTAGATCTCTAACAAAATTTAAAATTTATCAGAGATAAGAATAAGACAGTACAAATGCACTGAAGGAATTAGCTCCTCTTCATAATTTAAAGTTTTGTAATATTGTTTTCATCATGTTTTTAATATACAATTCAAAGAAATTTAGTAAATATGAACTGAGATGGTTGAGAAACATTTTCATCTGGAAGCAGAGTGATTAACAATCAGTATTTGAAATAACATATTGTTTTATGATTCTCTGGGACTTTCATTTTGATAAATTTTATTCCATAAGATTTTCATAGTTTATACAGAAAAAATAAAAACTGTTTATACTGAAATATTTGGCATTGACATAATATTAGCCAATGCTCATGTGAGTTTTGTTCTCACCCAAATAATGAACACAGTTCTTGTCCACATATCAACTCTAAGATAGATTTTTTTACAGAGGAGGAAACTGAGGCAGAGAGTTTAAGTAACTTAACCAGAGTACACAATAGTCAAAAGTGGAATAACTGGACACAAACCAGCAAATGGGCTTCCATCTTTACCAAATCTAATTTCTGGGGGACAGCCCGAATCTGTTCTTGCTGATTCTTAGCTCACTTCCTCTCGAGCCAAAGAAGACATTATAAAATATTCATACATATGCACCCATGAAAAACCCCAGAAGCCCAAGCCCTAAATTAGAGTTTGTAAGTGAGCCCCAATTAAATGTCCATCTAATCCCCAACAACACAAAAATCATCTACCTTATTAGATCCATCAAACCAAAACCTATGATGGAAAAATTAAAAGAAGCAAGGGAGGAGGGGAAGCAGAGCCACCCAAACCGAACGTGTCTTATTCAAAATTACCCCAGATCAAATCCTCCACATGTTTTGCAATTGCAATTGCACTTTAAGGTGACCAATGCAAGGAAAGGATCCTGGTACTTGTCAACCATGGATGTCCAATACTTTTGTGTTGTCAACTAAAATGTTAACACAAACAGTGCCAAAGCTGGGGGATGGGTCACTGTCTGTGTGTTGTCATCCATGCACTCACAATTGCAAGACACCACTCAGGTTTATGATGAAATAACAATTGGGTTTATTAACACATGGGAGATTGAGAAACAGGAAAAATTTCTAAGGCCATATATGGCTGGTTGTCTCACCAGAGAATCTCTGTAATGTCCAATAGTCAAAAGGCCACTCATTCAAAATGGTGTCATTCCTTCTACAAGGTCCTGGAGCAGCAGCTGGAATTGCTCACAGGCAGTGCTGCTGAGGTGGTACCACAGCAGATAACATCTATTTGAAGGACGGGATGCCCTGGGCCAGCCACCAAGCCAGGCAACACAATATGGAGTTGTCCTCAAATTATTAAAAGTAAATCTACCATGTATTCAGCATTTCCATTTCTAGGCACCTATACTTGAAGGACGCAAAAACTAAAATTTGTGGGATACGTGCAACTCATGTGCTCCTTGTAGCACTATTTATAATAGCCAAGTCATAGAAACAACCTAGTACCCAAGAACAGATGAGCAGATTAGGAAGATATAAGACACACACACGCATGTATAGTACTTAGCTATAAAACAAGATGAACTCTTGCCATTGTGACAATATGAATTTAGTTAGAGGGGATAATGCTAAATGAAATATGTCAGATGGAAAAAGATAAACACTGAATTGTTTCACTTTTATGTGGAAGACAGAGAAATAAAATAAAAAGGTCAGACAGAACTAAGGAAATAACAAACCCTAGAAGTCTAACTGTAAAATTGAGGCTACCAAAGGTGAAGTAGGTAGTGGAGAGCAGAGTATGGATGGACTAAAAGGAATTTGATGGAGAACTATGGGTGTGTTGTGGTGGTAAGATCTAGTAAAACATATTTGAAGTGGTATGATCTTATACCTTTGAATCATATGCAGTGTTGTAAACCAATGTTATTTCAATTAAAAAATGAAATATATCAGATCTTGATTTATTAAGCTATATACTGAAACCTTTTTAATGTTATAAACCAATGTTACTTCAATTTTAAAAAAAGAAGTAACAACAGATGTTTGGACTAGATTCTTCAAAAGTCACAATATTAAAGAACAATCACTCTTTCAGATAGAGAGTAAGGAAATATGAATTACAAATAATGTTTAATTTTTAATTGGATCCAGGATCAAGTAGAGGTTTCTGTAATGCTGTGAAGGATGAATCTGAGCTAATTGAGAGAAACAATGAACTGTACACTAAATAATATTACCGTATAAATACTTATTGTGCTAAATTAAATGATTTTATCTTAGTTAAGTAAAAGAATGAAGTTAGGAAATGTATAATTATTACTATTATGGATGAGTGGATTGATTTAGCTTGTAAACCTAAAAAATAAGTTTTTTAAATAAATGAAGAGGCAGATATTGCCATATACTTATTGCTTTTTTTTTTAACACAGAGTGTGTAAAATTGTTATTCACTGTGATCCGATATTTCATTTCAGATATTATTCTTGATCTTGGGCTACTTTCATAGATTTTTTAAAATACTTTTCTTCTTTTAAAATCAGCTCAAGACTGCTTATTCACATTTTCCTATTAAACCATTTGTTTCTTTCAAATTATTTGTAGACTCTTTACATTTTCCATATTTAAAACTTTTATTAATCACATATATTGTTAGTATGTTCACCAAACTTTTGACTTGTCCTATCTTGTTTTTATAATGAATGTGTTTAGTAAATACAAATGATTAATTTCAAGTTAGTCTGGTTTACAAGTTTTAATTTTCTTTCTCTAACTGCTTTTAACTTAAAAAAAAAAGTCCATTAGCTGAACTGAAGATGCTTTCTCTATATTTTCTTCTAAAGGTTTTCAAAGTGGGCCTTTGTAATATATCTCCTAATTCACTAGGAATTTGTATTTCTATGTTTTAATGAAGGCTTCCTATGTTTTCCCATGTGGATAACAAATGGACACAGCATCATTTATATAATAGTTCACTATTGCCCTACTAATCTGAAATACCAATTCAGTATATATGAAGTTTGTATATAAATAGGGGTGATCTGATTCTATAAATTGATGAATTGCTCATTACCATTACTGCAGTATACCATTACTGGTATAGCCTTGTAAGTAGCCATTATATAAACACATATCATCCCATTCGGTTGTTCTGTAATGTGTATGTTTTATATGTTTGTCTCCTTTCTCATTTATATTAATTTATGAATTATGTTATCACATTCCTTGAAAAGCTATAGGTTTTGATTGTGATTAGTGTATGAATTTAATAATTTTCCTATGAATTATTTTTCCTCTAATTTGTCTGCAAAATAATGACATTTAAAGTTTCTTACAAGATTTTTTCTGATCTTGCTGGTTAGGATTTGTAGCTCAATTTTAAATAGAAAGACATCATCAAGAAGGTGGAATAAGGGACCCCTGACTCTCTTCTCAAGGACATTACAAATAAACAACTAAATTCAAATCATTTCCCTCCTAAAGAAATCCAGAAGTAGTTGAGTGATTCCTGCACATTGGGTGACAGAGAAAATGCCCACACTGAAGCCCTAAGAAAAACTGAGATGCACAAGTGTACTATAAGCCCTACCCCTAGTGAAGTTTTACAATAGGAGGAAACCCCCAACTCACAGCTTCTTCCTGAGGAGCAAAGGCTTTGGACTGCAGACATGTTATTACATCTGCTACAGGAGGGAGGTGCTCCCAAATCACCTAGCTCTGAGAACTGAAGAGACTCAGTATTTGCAAAACCCCTGGCACCTCATTAAATAAAGAGGCAATTTACCTCCTCAACCCTTCTTCACTCCTCACCACGCGTGCAGAAGGAACAGTCAAATACGCAAGGATCCCAGTTAATCCCTGAATGGGATTTGACTGTGTCCTTTCCCAGCTGCTGCCTGAAGATCAAGTTTCTGATCAGTCATTCTCAGGCAGTCAACTGGAACCCTCTGGAAACCTGAAAGAGCCCATGTACACTTCCCCTGCCTTCTCCCATGAGCTCACTGCTACAAAAAAAAAAATGAAGTCTCCAGATTCTCCCTGGAAGGAGCATGTTCACACAACTAGAGTCCCAATTTCTAAGGTTTGCTAACCATGGGGCTGACTTCTAAATCACCTAGCTCTGAGAACTGACAAAATCAGTGCCTGTTAGTCTCCTGGGGCACAGAGAAAAAAAGAGGCAGACATATATGGATGCACAAGCATTCACAGTGGATTTCCTCCAGGCTCAGCACAGAGCTTGTAAGCAAAAACCCTGCTCCCAGCTTATCCCTCAATGGAGTTAGACTTCATTTCTGACATCCTGACTATTACAGCTGTTGTCTGATAGACTTCCAATTAGCTTCTATAAGTGGGAGCTAACAGGATAATTAGTATTCCTCTGGGAGTCTAGTGTGGTGGAAATCCTCCCAACATCTTGGGCATGGCATACCCTAATCTCCTGGAAGGTCACTAAGAACAAAGGAACGGATTTGGAAAAAGACTTCAGAAGCACCAGAATCGGGCTAGTATGAGAATTTTTCTATATGTATTCATCAGGGATATTGACCCGTAATTTTATTTTCTTGTAGTGTTGTAGTGTCAGCAAGCACAGGGCATGCTCACTATGGATTCAGACAGAAGGATAAAGGATACCTGGGGCCCTCAGTGGATTTCATAGACTTTAATGTTCTCTCAGGGAGCAAAGTATACAGTCACACCAGGCAGGAAGGCTGGCATTCAGGGAGGCAAGCACAGGCTGAGCAGTGGGAGAATGGGAGACAGGAAGGAAACTGAGCCTCACAGCACCCACATAAATCTTTATTTCTGGGCTCTCTAACATTATCTCATGGTCTGGCCTCTCTGTAGCCACGCAGCTTGTGGTCTTGGAGCTATCCTCCATCCCTGAGTGACTTTGCCCTTATATCCCTGGCCTCTAGGCACTGGTGTGCACATTTGCACAGCCCACACCATACTCCAGGTGTTCACAATCAGCACATGCCCACCCCCATGCTCCCCAATGCCTCCTGCATCAGCACAATAACATTGGAAGTGATTGTGATTTCCCTACAAGTGTCCTTATTTAACTTTGGTATCAGGGTAATGCTGGCCTTATAAAATGGGTTTGGAAATGTTGCTTCCTGTAAATTCTTTGGAAGAGATTGGTATTAATTCTTTTAAAATTTGGTAGAATTTACCAGTAGAGTCCCCTGCTCCTGGAATTTTCTTTGTTGTGAGATTTGTATTTTTAGTACTGCCTCACTCTTTTATTGGTTTGTTGAGATTTTCTGTTTTGCTCATAATTCAGTCTTAGCAGGTTGTATGTGTCTAGAGATTTATCCCTTTCTTCTAGGTTGTCCAATTTGTTGATGTATAAGGATTCAAAATACTTTCTTTTATTGTATCATTTATTAGGTCTCTACTTCCATTCTAATTTTTGTATTTGAATGTTCTCTTTTTTCCAGTAGTCTAGCCAAAGAATTATCAATTTTGTTTATCTTTATAAAGAACAACTCTTGCTTTCATTGATCTCACTTTTCTATTTTATTGCTTTCTATTATTTTTTTTCCTACTACTAACTCTGAACTTACTTCATTCTTCTATTTACACTTCCTTGAGGTGTAAAGTTAGATTATTTATTGCTTTAAGTCCTAATAGGTAAACTCTTTATACCCCTTCCTGAGGCCAGCCTCTTTTGTAATTTAGATCTCATCCCTTCTTGCATAACAAAGACATTGCTCCAGGAAATATATTTTCCCTGTTATCTACTGTTTTGTTTACCTACTTTATCATTTTGCTTGAACAAATTAATGCTAGGTATAATAATAAAAGATAGTATAACTTCAATGTATAGGGGAAAAAAACAACTTTCCTTGACCTCACATTCTCCTCAAACAACTATCTCCTATTTCCCTTGCACTTGAACCAAAATTCCTAAGGAAACATTGTCACAGTAGCTGCCTTCACTATTTCACTTCCAATTATTTCCTGAATTCACTAAACCTTACATAAACTTTACACTAAACCTTTCACATGTTCACTATTTCAAAGACACTTCATATTGAGGTCACTAGTGTGTTCTCTATTGCCAAATTCTTAAGCACATATTTTACTGAATCAGAAGCATGTTAGAGAACTGAACAACCTCTCCTTCTATATTCATGAAATTTCTGTAACATTTGCCTCTTTTGTTTTCCTTCCAATCTCATGGTCACTTCTACCCAATTTCTTCTGTAAGTCCCTATCTAACTTCTAGAATCTAGGACTCTAAATGTTACAGATGCCTAGGGCTAAGGAACAGGTCCCTCGTTTATTTTATTTATAGTCAACAATGTCAATATTTTGTGACTCATTACTATAAGTATTATTAACATGCTGAGGATTTCAAACATTTATGCTTCAATCTAGAGTCTTTTCCTTTAAACCTAGGTTAATGCACATATCTCCTTTGGATGTGGTCTGTTTAGCTCTTGTTCCCATTTTTTCTATTGGTTGTTTGTTTCATTTTTGTTGAATTGTATGAATTATTTGATTAAAATCAGTCCACCGTTAGATGAATGATGTGCAAATATTTTCTCCTATTTGGTAGCGTATCTTTTTCTTTTAAAAACAGCACCTTTTGGGCCTCCCTGGTGGCACAGCAGATTGAGCGCAGTGCTGTGAAGCTGTCTTTAGCCTCCACGGTGTGGGTAGATCCCGGCTGGCCGGGGAGATACCCACATGGCACAGTAGACCTCTCCTGTCTCTCCCGCTGCTCTCCTCACCAGTATTTTCTGTCCATCTGCTTGTTCTGCTCCCCGTTCTGTCTCTGGTGAATTCTCTCACCCTCCGTGCCTCTGGCTTGTACCTCAGTTCTTGTATAAATAAATGAATCTTAAAAAAATAAAATGACAGCACCTTTCACTATGAGAAACTTTTTAGTTTGAAGTAGTCATGTTTGTTTATTTTTGCTTGTTTCCCTTACTGTTGAAGCTATTCCCCAAAGTCATCTGTGAAGCAAATATGTTGAAGTTTTCGCCTATTTTCTTCTACTTATTTTATAGTTTCAGGTCTTGTATCCAAGTCTTATATTCATTTTGAGTTAATTTTTGTGCACAGTATGACAAAGTTGTCTAGTTTCATTTCATCTAGTTTTCACAATGTGTATGTAAATCATCTAGGAAATGTAAATCTGAACTAAAATGGGATACCACTTCACACCAGTGAGAATGGTCCATTTTAAATACACCAGAAACAACTGTTTGCAAAGCTGTGGAGAAAAAAAGAACCTTTATACATTGTTAGTGTGAATGTAGATTGGTCTAACCACTGTGAAAAATAAAACTATTGAAGGTGGAGCTATATATCCAGCAATTACACATCTATGTTTCCACTTAAAGAATACAAGGGCCCTAATTTGAAGGGATATGTGCACACCTATGATTTTGCCAAGTAATGGAATACACCTATATGTATTCCACATGAATGCACACACAGTGGAATACTATTGAGTTATTTAAAAAGATAAACTTTTGCCACTTGTAACTACTTGCATTGAACTGTATGAGATAATGTTATGCAAAGTAAATCAAAACAAGAGAGAAAATATGAAAATGTGTCACTTATATGTAGAATATGGAGGAAAAGAAAAAAGTGGTCAGACAAAACCAAACCAATAGCAAACCCTAAAATCTGACTCTATAATGGAGGCCACCAGAGTGAAGTGAGGAGGAAGCACAGTGGATTGCGGTGGAAGAATATGAGTGTCCTGGTGGTGGGTGTGATGTTATAACAATAACTGGAGGGAGTGATCCTATACTTCTAAATCATATACAGTGTTGGAAACCAATAAAAATACCTCAATAAAAATAAATAAGTGAGCCAAAATACTGTCATATTTAACAGGCTTCACATCCCACTGCAATGGCTTCCCATCTTATTCAGAGTGTAAGTCAAAGCCTTTATGATGGTTGAAAATTGTATGTGATATTCTTCACCGCATTTATGGTGTTCTGATTTCATTTTCAACTTTTTCTTGTTTATTCTCTCCTAGTAATATTTGTTTCTATTCTGGGTGTTGAACACATGAAGCAGTTTCTCATTTCAAGCCCTCTGAATTTGTTCTTTCTTCTCCCTGACACCCTCCTCAGCCACCACAGATGCTCACTTCCCCATTTTTCTGTTAATCTTTCATAAAGACATTTACTGATTGATTACCCTGTATGCATTAGTCAGATCCACCCAAAGTGCCCCACCCCTTTAGCCAGGCATTACATAACTGTATAACACACTTGATGTATTGATTTATTTCTTATCCCTTGTGAACTTGAGACACATGATGTTTTGTATAATGTTGTAGTCAATGTACAAGGATTATTACCTAGTACTACATTGATGCCTTATAAATTCTGTTAAAATAATAGGTAGGTAGACTAATGGATTGATGGACAGAAGGATGGATGGATGAATGGATGAATGGACAGATAGATCAGAATTACACTGAGATATCAGCAATGCAATTCTTTGTACTGGAAAGGAGTATGTAGCAGTTTAGAGAGCAATAAGCCTGAAATGAGAGTAACATTATAAATAGTGCATTTGCCCACTAAAAGAAAATTGATAGGTTGTTTTATCTCACAAAACAGTTAACTAGAATATTTTACCCATATATACAAAGTTTATGTGATAGCCTTTGCTATAATTTTCACCAGATATTTTTCAATATAATTAAATACGTGAAGTAATATGGCTTCCTCTACTTTATAATTTGTATTTTCTCAATTATACTGAAACCAGGGGAGTTATAAACATATCACATATTGTTTTTCAACATTCTAGCCACTCTTTAGGGATAAAAAGCCTGTCATCTTGAAAACTAAACAAGATTTTATCCAGAGTTGTTTGATTTCACAATAACATAGATATATGGGACAGTTTAATGAATGGAATCTGACTAATTAAATCATCCTCTTCATCTTCAAATTCATACAAAACTCCCAGCCCATATTAGACAAAAATTAAAGTTGTGTAAGGAGAATGGGAGTTTATGATTCATTTCATTTTCATTGATTAATAGATTTCTCATTTTTGCCAGGAGATAGCTATAAAATTGCAATCTATGTGAGTAATTAATTGGATAGTCTTGTTATTTTTTCATATAACAAGAAGGAAAAAGTGACACCTAAGTTCCCAAGTTGGATAAATAGGTTTCTTTTTATCATATTGCTAATATTTTTCCACTATTTTCTTTTCAATCAGCATGTAAATGAAAGTAACCTCCCTAGTGCTCTACAACAGATTTTATACAGAAGAGAAGGGTTTAACAGATTTCTGGTGTGCATGAGAAACACTGTAGTTTTTGCAACTTAGACAAAATAAAGGTTATATTATATATTCCCCATTTAATACAAAGACCAAAGTGCAGATCAATAAAATTGGCTTGTGTCAGATTCATTTAGAAATGATATAATATGGAAATTTTCTATTTTCTCTCATTTAATTGGCTAATACAGATAATGTAAAACATTTTCCTGAAAATTTTTTGATAAAGTTTTGCTAGAAAATTGCTTTATAAAATATAATAAATGCTTGCTGATTTAATTTAAAGGGATACTTTGTAATAATTGTGGCGTAAGCTACATAGAAAATTAATTAGGTACTACCTAGTCATTTCTAATATTTAATCCTTTCCTATTAAAATATATTTTTGGTCTGTACAATGTATGTGTGTTTTATAAACACATTTGCCAGTTTCTCATATTAAATATGCATATATAGTATATAAATAAAGTATATAAATAATCAAATACACACACACACACACACATACATACATACATACATCCCATGCTATAATTGTCAGTAGTACAGGGTTGCTTGGCTAAACATAGTTGAAAATCACCTGTCAGAATCTGAGTCTTTATGCAAACTTTGAAATATTATCTTTTTGAATTGCTAAGAGTAAAAATGTATTTATGCTCAATATTTTCTTGATTAAATATGCCTAAAAGACAAAGCCAAAGCTTTTGGTGGTTGATGTTCTTGTAAATAACTTGATCTATTTGTATTTTTAATATTTTCGTAATTGCATGATACTTAAATAGTAGCATAAATATTTTTTCAGTCTTCAAACTTTTAGGAATTTTTTTCAAATTATTTTTATATAAAGTGTTGAATTTATGATTTAAAAAGAATGGACTAATAGTATCAGCATCAGCAATAACATCATCAAAAAATAGCACAGCACAAGTCATGTGAACATCCATTCTGAATGAATAACTTCCCATCTAAAGAAAAGAGTATTATGATTGCTCTTAATTGCCACATGATTGCACTTTCTTTGTGTTCTATTTTATCACACCTATTTTCAAATTTATAGGTACACAGCAAGAAATATTTCCAGGGCCTATTCTTTATAATTTATTCAACAAGAAAATGTAAACTTGTTTCCACTGGGGCTATGCCATTTTTTTTTTTCATTGCCTTCTGGCATAATGGAGAAGAGTGATTACATTCTTGCATAACTTCTGTGTGATAGCAATGTGAGAAGAATGCTGACATTGAGAGACAAAGTAGTAACAGACAGTTGCCATAGCACGCTCTGAAAAGATCTGGACAAAACCAATACATAAGCAAGCACTGCCAAAAGGAAGCACTTGACACTTGCCATGGGAGAATAACAGCATGTCAGTCAGCACCCTCTCCTAGGAGTAGAAATAGGACATCTTCTAATTAGACACTAGATCAATTTCATTCAGTTGTATAGTGACATCAGCAATCCCTAAATCTGAGCAGGACAGGAAAGTTAAGAAAAACAAAAACAAAAAAAAATGACAGTGCTTATTTTCTTTGCCTTGCCCAACCCCTGGACAAGATGACAGTTTGAACACATGCATATCTTCTGCTTTATCCGTCAAAATTTCTGTGTAGAAATTAATCAGCAGATTTTTCATATACTTCGATTCAGAGTCATATAATAATTGAGAAAACTCTTTTTGAAATAAAGTGAAAAAATAAATTTTTTAAAATATCTAATTTATATTATTAGAAAAATTGAAAGTAAATATAAGCAAAAAGTACTAACACAAATACATGTGCATGTACACACATACAAACACACATATCTAGAGCCTATTCAAAGTAACAATAATATCATATGTATAGAGGGAAAATGTAATCTATATATAGAAGATAGGAACAAAGTTGCAAAGCATTCTGGAAGTTAAGAGAAAAATTTAATAACATTTAATTTTTCCTAAGATGCACCATTTGTGAGAAAACACCATTTTTCTATGTACTACCAAAATCATAAAACCCAAAGCTAATGAAACTGATATAACCACTTTTAAATGCTTCACTCTATCAAAGTGTTATTTACAAAAATGTCTTAGAATCAGTTTAATATGATAAATGAGAAAACATACCATCTTCTCTATAAAGAATGATATAGCAATTAGATCATCTGCTTTCACTTTTGTATATATATGACTGTATTTGTTGACTTGAATTCCCTATTAAAACTCCAAATTTTTTGAAATTATAGAAATTCTTAGGTAAGGATGTAATATAAAAATAAAACAACTTCTTAATACAGAACAGCAATGAAAGCAAGTTTATCCTATTAGGTATTAAAAAGACACAATTATTAGAGGATGTTATTAAAAATAAGTATAACCAATGCAAGTTAAAACAGAATATATGGTCAATTTCAATGATCATGAAATAAAAATAATTGGTATAAGAAATAGATACACAGAAATGTAGCCTCAGCCTTCAATCAGAAAAAAGATAAATCATTTAGAAAAAGAAATAATTGAAAAATTTGTGAAAGAGGATTTCATCTAGAATTTTAGTGGTTCAATGTACAGTGCAGAATGTTGGAGTCAAGTCTACTTTTTTGAATATTCCTTTCCAGTTTATTTTCCAAGGTTATCTATAGTAACAAACATTTTTTATTCAATATTTCATTATTCATAAGGTTGGATCACTGGTGATAATCTGCATTCTCTTATCTTAATATTAATACTTTCTCATAACTTCTGTATTAGTTGTTTTCCTACCCTCTCTCACATGACTTTCTCTGTGGTGTCTCTATGTCACCTCTGCAAATAAAACCAGGGTCATCTTAGCAGAACTCCAGACAGCCCAGGCATCTACCATAATCAAAGAAGCTCTGCATGTATCTATTTTATACCCTTGCTTTAAAAAGGTAGAGAAAATTATCTGTTCATGAAGATTTAAGTATTAAGATTGAACAAAGTAGAATGTCTGAATTAAACTATATTTGGAGAAATTAATTGGCAGTTGTCTTCTTTTCTTAACCTAATAGCACTTAGAAATTTCTTAAGTCATAAATTTTCATACAGAATCAGGAAAGGCAACTTGTTAATGAATAAATTTGATAATACAGAAAAAATACTCTATTTAAAGTTACAACTAATAAACCCTGTCTGTGTTCATCATACAGTAATCTTACATTAGATAACTTTCTTGTTTAAAAACCTTTTCTGATACTAGTGACAAAAATCCTTAAATGGCTTAAAAATGCCCAGATGATCTGCTCCTTATCTTCTCAATATTCTGGTCTTGTGCTATATTTACTTTTATATCTATTGCCAGGGAAACTGTCTTCGTTCCTTTTCTCAAAAATGCCATCTTCAATATGTGACTTTCAAACTCACATTGGTAACCATTTATGGCTCTTCCTGACTTGAGAACTTTAGCTATATGATCCTATCTAATAATTACACTTCAGCAACTTATCTTAGAACATCCAGCAATTGGATGCTACCAGATATCATTTTCCTCTTTTGTGGGTTTTCATGTTACTTTTGGTTTATTTGTCAATGGAAAATGTTTAATCATTTAATCCATTGGAAAACATCTATCTCTTACTAAAATATTGTAATGTGTATTATGAAATTTTCTATTCTCTAGTCAAATCTAGAAAAAGATCTAAGATGTAAAAATTCAGATGTTGTTTTTTTATATAAGAAATTTGGAATTGTTAAATATATATAAAATCATGTTATCCAAACAATTAGATATTTAATGTATTTACAACTATTAAATACTACACTCAGTGTGGACTTTATAGATAATTAGCATTGCATCAGACAAGGCAAAAACAAATACTTAAAATATAGCATATGCTTGTATATTTATATTCATTATGTAGATACATATTTCCCCTAAAATAAAATAAATATTCAGACAACCATCTAAGTTACCTTTTACATATAAATAATTTCAATGTTCCCAAATGATCAACTTTGTCTCTAGTATTTCACTTTTATTTGGTAGGACATATAAGTAAATAAAGCAATGCCACTTTAAGACCATTAATAATATCTAACATTTTCACTGCACTTATTATAAGCTGCTCAAAGAGAAAGAGAACATATTATTAGCTAGCATACTGATGAATGTATATTCTAACCAATATAATTTTGAATTATAACCATCAATCTTTCCAAATCATGTGTATATTTTTCCACATTTCAAGCACAATTTAGTAAGAGAGAAAAATAATTCAGAAGCAAGAAGGAACCAGTAGGAATTAAAACCTCATTCAATTAACTTGGCCTACATGGCAAGATATACTTTTTTTTAGGAAGCAATAGGGAAAAATAACACTCAACAAAACCAATTACATACAAACATACACACACACACACACACACACACATCTCCTCTCTGCTGAGGTGATAAACAAGTTAATACATTTCATTTTGATGACTGACACTTCACTTTACCTTCCTGCCACACTCAAATAGTGAGATTATGGATTTGGTAAAATATTTAAAGTTAATGGAGAAATCCACCAGATGGGCTTATTTCAAAAAGTGAGATGTGCATCCTGAAAGAAGTCAATGGTAAATCTTAAAGTCTTTCTAAATTTGATTGTGAAATAAAACAATCTTCTAAAATTGTGGTCATTAATGAATGACCACCACAATAATCAGTTTTACTTGTTATTTCAGAGGAGAAAACACTTCTAAGGAGGCAGATGTTTCAAATTCATGAAGAATTACCAAGAAAGAGGGCCTCCTTGGTGGCTCAAAGTTAAGATGCAATCTATGAAGCTATCTACAGCCACTGCAGCACGAGTTCAATCCCCCCCGGCCAGGGTACAACCCACCTGGCACGTCAGACCTCTCCCACTGCTCCCCTGCTCTTTGTAATTTTAAAGGAGGGAACACCTAATTAAAGTGTGCACTAATGCTTATTTCATGCTATATAATAGAAACAAATATTTAACAATTTTTTAAAATAATTTTAGAACTCATTGCATGTAGTCATCTTACAACTAAAAGAATGTAGGCAAGCACATCTTTTAGAAAGATTATAAAAGAGAGGCATTTGAATGGTAAATATGTACCTATTTTTTGTAATAGCGAAGATTTGATGACCATTTCAAAACACAATTCAAATCATAACATGTTACCATTCACTAAATATAATAACTTCTAGATCTATAAATGTTCTTGAAATGGCAGGATTTCATATTTTTATAGTTGATCAGTATTTCATTGTGTATATGTCCCACATTTTCTTTATCCACTCATTTGGCAACTAGCACTTAGGTTATTTCCAGTTTTTGGCTGTTGTAAATAATGCTGCAGTGAACATGGGCATACATGTTTACTGAACTTTAATGGTGAATTGAACTTTTTTTTTAAAGATTTATTTTATTTTATTTATATAAGCACTGGGTATAATCAGAAGCGTGGGAGGGTGAGAGAATTCACCAGAGCCAGAGCGGGGAACAGAATAGGCAGACTGACGAAACACACTGCTGAGGGGAGCAGTGGGCGTGGCAGGAGAGGTCTGCGTGCCATGTGGGACCCTCGCTGGTGGCCAGGGATCGAACCAGTGCTGCAGAGGCTGCGGGCAGCTTCGCAGCCCAGTGCTCAACTGCTGTGCCACCAGGGGAGGCCCTGAATTGAACTTTTAATGGTGAACTTAATGTACAATATATACATACTGATTTTTTTTTAAAGATTTATTTATTTATCCATACAAGCACCAGGTACAGTCAGAAGCATGGGAGAGTGAGAGAATTCACCAGAGCCAGAGTGGGGAACAGAACAGACAGACTGAGGAAGTACACTGCTGAGGGGAGCAGCGGGCGCAGCAGGATAGGTCTGCGTGCCACGTGGGACCTCACGTGGTGGTGGCCAGGGATCGAACCGGCACTGCAGAGGCTGTGGGCAGCTTCGCAGCCCAGCGCTTAACCTCTGCGCCACCAGGGGAGGCCCACATACTGATTTTTAATGATGCAAACCTGAAACATAAATTACATATCATGTTACTTCAATAAAAATAATTTTAAAAAGGATAAATGTGAAGCAAAGCATAGCTGAGCTATCTGAATATAGAAGTACTTGCAGAGAGTGATTTATACTTATTATAGGTCTTTTGTATATCAGCCACCATTCAAAACATATGCTATATTTTACCTTATACAACCTTTGCCACACCCATACAATTTTCTCGTGTAAGAGCTGAGTCTTTGAGATGTATAACTATAAACTTACTAAGTAAAAACATTTTTCAGATTCTACCTCAAAGATCTTTGTACAGGGGACCTCCCTGGTGGTGCAGGGGTTCAAGCGTCAGCACTATGAAGCAATCTGCCACACTGCAGCATGAGTTCAATCCACCGGCCAGCCAGGGAGGTGACCTACATGGTGCAGCAGACCTCTCCTCTCTCTCTGCTCCACTCAACAGTGTACTTCAGTCATTTCACCTGTTCTGCTCCCCACTCTGTCTCTGGTGAATCCTCTCCACACCCTGCACATCTGGCCTACACCCCAGTTCTTGTATGCATAATAAATAAATCAATCCTTAAAAAAAATTGTACAATATACTATGTATTATCAAATTATGAAATGTATTGAGATTTACTATTACGTAACTTTATGTAAAAACCTGTATTGCGATTTGGAACTGCTTTAAAGTTAAAATCATTAGCAATAAACTTGGAGGGAGAGTATATCAATGCTTACAGAATAAAAAAAAATAAATTTACCAGATGTAAATAAGAATTTTAACACAGGTATGTTTTTGTCCCCATATATTTGATACTGATGTTTATATTTAAAAACATAAAATGTGTTCTTTCCAGAAAGAAAAACTTTTATTTTATTAATCTATGTAAACCTTGGCTTTAGATTAACAAATTCAAAGGGTCCAATGTGGAATTTAGCACATCAAGTGTTAACTTGGAAACAGTATCTGCAGCAGCATGTGCAATAAAATGTCCCTTTAATAGTCAATAAAACTGGCAAGAGTCATTGCTTACTACCTGATAGCTGTTTGGGATTCAAATTATAGAATTCATTTGTCACACTCCACTTAGCATATCTATAACTTTCGAACAAGAAATGCCATCTTCAAGCAGTTATTTTAATGAGTGAAGGATTAAATGTTAAAATAAGAGGTGATGGAAGGAAAACATGAAAGGCAATTATATCCTATCTCTTAAGACAGAATGGGGATCACCTGCAGTCTCATATGCCTTCCTGAAGACTTTATTTAGGAAAATGCATAAAAACAGAAAAATAAATAACACTGCGCTTAATGTAGACATGGTTTCAGATGAATCTGTGGATAAGATCTTTGTCAAGGTAGTGAGTATTTATTAAAATTAATCTTAAACATCATACACAGACAATAGATGTGTTGATTATGATTCACCAGAGAAAATCTACATCTCAACAGAACTGTAACTCATTTAATCTGAAACAAATCTGCCAAAAATCTTCAGTCACATTAAATCCTATGAGCATTTGCCTTTTTATTCAATAATATTTGATTAAATATTTTGTAGTTTATAAACATTGTTTCGGAACAATTTTATTCGTCTCTGGACCCTGAATGAGACAGAAATAAATCATAGTGTTGTGATTGAATACAACAAAGTTGAAGAAATAATAAAAGTGGTTAAGCACTAAGAGTACACTTTGCTACCAGTTCCAGGAGAGAAATTTCTGAGTTGCCTTACTGTGACAAAGTTGTCATCTCATGATAAAAAATAATATAAAAGAGAAAAATTGATATGAGATGGGCACTGGCACTGTGGTAGGACTTCTTAGTGTTTCAGACATAAAATTTACCCGAATTTAAAGATGGTTACTTAAAATAGATTGCTTCTCTATGATGCTGAAACATTTAATGGCTTCTTCTTGTTGTTTATTTCATTAAAAAATATATATTTAAGTTTATATTTGTGTCAAAATATTCTATTTACAATACCCACACTTTCCTTTTATATCTATTTTTTAAAAGTTCTAGTATATAGTGCTGTCTTTATGCTTAGCATTCCTCTGAGTTAGGAATTCAGAAACTAAATAAGACAACTTTAGTGTCTGAAAATACTTTGACAAGAGGGCATCTTTTACTACGGACATTTATCTATGACAAGAGTTTGTTAACAAATACATCATTAGTAATTTGTCTTTTGGGGCATTTGATCTTGTTTAATTCATCACAGAACCTTACCTTTATAGTCAAGCATAGCAAGGGAATGAAGAGAGTTGAAGTAGTAACTAAATGAATGTCACTAATAGAATATTTTCTATATTTTCATATAAGAGATGGATGATAAAGCACATTGTCTGGGCATCCCTGGTGGCCTAGGTGTTAAGTCTCATTCCACTATCACCCCTTTGGCCTGAGTTTGATCCCCAGTCAAGGAGCTAACCCACATATGGCACAGCAGACTTCTTCTTGGCTGCTGCATCCCTTTGCAGTATATCTTAGTAAATTCTGCTCCCCACTCTGTCTCTAGTGAATCCTCTCACCACCCCCACACCTCTGGCCAGCACCCCAGTTCTTCTATGCAATCAATCAATCAATCACATTGTCTAAGGCCAGATTAAGTAGGTAAAGTTGGAAATTGAACTGAATAACAATCAAAGCTATATCTGCCCATAGAGACAAAGAAACATTTGAGGAACAGATAAGGTGTTTATATTGATATTCTTAAACTTACTTGCAACTCTTCTTTTGATTTTATAGTGCAGTTATATTGCTCCCCCTTGACTCTAACAGAAATTATGAATAATGGCAAATATTTGCTTCTCTCAGAAATCACCACTATTAAAACTTAGCAAGAACACTTTCCTCCCACAATTTCTAATTATTATTTAAAACTTGAAGTTATCAACTGGAATAAAAAAGATGGTTCTTTTCAGTGCAGAAACTTGTTTCCATAACTCTTTTGTTCTCTAAAATTTCCCTGTTAGCTTGATGAATTTTCAAATCCACACATGTAGCTCCATCTACTGATTGTAGATAAACTGCATTCTTTTAAAAAGGAAAAAAGATTGCTGGCTCTCTGTAGGCCTCTGACATGTATATTGAAAAGCACTTTAAGATTTCTATAGATTTGAAGTATATGAAGGAAATCAAACTACAACTTTTATTAAAGTTATGACTGTGAGAGATAATTTGGGGGTTAATTTATTGAATAAATATTCCTTTGAAACAAATTTATGTTATTGTGCACTTTTGCTCAGTCCAGTAATTTTGGACTCGAAGCTCTCAGAGAATAAACTGTATGTTTAAACCAAACAACAACAAAAAGCTTATGACCTTGTCTCCACATAATGCAAAAGCAAATGACACATTTCATGCAAAAATTAAATTCCGTGGTAAAATATCATTGTGTATAGATCTGGAAGCAAGGTACCCTGAAGAGTTTTACACATGACATCTGACTAAGAGTGAATTTTATCATTCCTTCCTCTATCAATTCAAATACACTGTCAATCAAATATGCTCCAATCTTTTTAACTGAAATTAACTCATTTCAAATCATTTACTTTGAAATTGTGCACAGATAATAAATATCACTGAATCTGTAAAGTATGTAAACATTTGGCAAGTTTATATTAAGAATCCATGTATCATGTTGAAATCCAGGAGTTGAACCACTGAAAGACTTTTAATAAATAAAATACAGAATTTGTCACAGAGCTTTCTGCTTACACAATTGTGGAAGCTGCCTGGACTTTCTTTGTTGCTGTACTAATGTCTGATGCTGGAGTGCCTGGAAGTTGGAATCTTCCAGTGCCTGGAAGTTGGAATCTGCAGGGCAAGCAAAGAGAAAGAAATGATGCATATAAAATGGGGGAAGGGACAAAAGTAAACAGGTCCCCGTAAGTGTGGAATGAAACCCATTTCACTTTTATCAATTCTTGTATTGATGGTAAAGGTGTCCCTCAGGAGAAGGTAGCACCCTTCCACATGGAGTTAAATGTCTGGTCTGGAAGTTGAAATATCTGAAGGACCCAGGAGCTGATAACACAATGTAGCCATGGCTGCAGCCTCATGCAAAAATGGCAAACCAGCAGATAAATGACAGCATAGGTGAACTATAACACACCTGCTGTTTTACTTGGCTAGCATGCAATCAAAGGGATTGCATACCCAGGGATCCCCAAACTTGAACAGTCTGCCATTCATCACATCAAGACAAAAGAAACTGGTAGTGTAAAAGTCTTTTTATTGTGCATAAGGAAAGATAAGAAAGGATGTATTATTTTCCCAATACCCCTTGAATTACTCATGCCTTCACAAGCAAATTCCTAACCAAATAGGATTTTCCTGAAGTGGGGCAGTGAGTCCCAAAGTCTTGCAACAAGTCTAAGATATCTTCTGATGGAGATTCATACAGAGGAAGAGTTCTGAAGAAGGTCCCAGAAAGCAGGGACAAGAGAAGATACCACATTAAGATAATTGCTGCCATTTTCGGCCTCTCCACATGTCTCTCATTTGTGTGTCTCTTTCAAGGGTCTGTACATATATGTCCTTCTCATGTCTCCTCCAAGTCCTCCCAAGTTCCTGGGTTCAAGTCAAATCAGGAGAAGTGAAAGCCCTTCCTTTGAACTCATCTGTCTTCCATGTTATGTAGCTTTATATGGCTGCTCAAGTTCACCCTTTATTCCCAGCACAGCACAAGGGAGCCAGTAGCACAAGGTGGTTTGCATGTAAGTTGTGGTGAGAAACACATTACCTCCCCTAACAATTTCAGCTCTCTCTTGCACAAGTACCTATTGTGTGGTCCATCTTTAGTTAAAACATACAGAGAAAAGAAATCTGGAAAAATCTACATCAACATAGCCAAATTAACCCATGATATACTACAGCCAATTAAATTTCTCATTATACTTCTTGGTTCCTGAATTTTAACTCTGAAGTCATCTATTTTATTATTGTGTAAAATAATCTATTTTGTTTCAGATAAAAAAAGTATGTACTAACATTTTTATTAGTTATTTTATGTCGTGTGTAAAGATGGTTATTGTTTTGACTGTGAAATTATCATTGAATATAATGTCACTAATATTTATTAGGTAAAGATGATTTACACAATGTTTGGATAAGCATGAGATGAAAAGTAATCATGGTTTCCAATGATTCGTGGGAGAGGTAAAGACAAATATCTCCTTTCTGGTACAAGGAACAAATTTAAATAAAAAAGAATCTTAGAAGTTAAGCATAATGTAGCAGAAACTTTATTATGAATATCTTAAATGATCTGTAAAATAAATTCTAAAACTGTACTACTTCTTAAGTTCATAATTCTCTCTGAATCATATATGCCATAGTTAATCACTTATCATTCTTAAAAAATAGAAATTAACATTTACTGTATATTTGTGGTAATTTTAAATTGTAGAGTATGAAATGTTACCATAAGTTACTCACTTATTTCATGAAGGAAATGTCTATCATTAACTAAGTACTTACTCTATATAAAATATTTGATATATATCATAGAAACTTAGTAATAAAGTAGGAACTCATTTTTTGAGTCTCTGGACCACTTTAAAAAAATCCATCAAGGCTAATGTTCATAAATTCTCTTTGAATTTATCAAAAATTATAGCAAAATTTATATGGTAATTCTGATATTTGGGCAACCAGATAAGAATGATATTTAAACCTAATACCATTGAAATTATTTGAGGTTATCTTTGGTGTGTGGATATAAGGAAAATCAAATGGCGTCTGAGTTCCAATATAAACCTTTGCCGAGAATTTTCTCCTACCAATACATAGACAACCAAAGAGTCTAATGTGATCTCAGAAAGCAAACTTGACTTCTGACTGGTTAATTTCTAGCCTCAATTGTTTCTGTGTTTGCCATTTCTGTCGCCTCTACTACCTTAAAGCTTTCTGTCAATGCTGACCCTCAACTCAGTGCTCTGATCTCTAACTTCATCAAGGTGAAAATGTCCTTTACAGACTCAATGAGAAATAAGCTCATTGTGCTGCCTCTTAATCTTTATGAAACCAAGTAGACAGTTAATAAAGAGCCATAATGAACAAAGATTCATATAATGTATGTGTTTCATATAATGTATGAAATTATATAAGTAAACTATCTAACAAATACTTGAAATATAACAATTTTTTAACAATGTACTTTTGGTATTTGGAGTAAAAGGACTCAACATGTTAGAAACACCATAGTTCCAAGCTAGTTTCTCCACTGTGAAGGCATTTACCTGATATGAAATTTGCAGTTCTGTATTAACTAGATTTAAATTTTTGTCAAATCTTGCTAATAACTTTATATTTCAATCAATTTACTTTTATATCTCAGTGAAATTTACTTGATGAGCTCTATATTCTAAATTGGTACTGTTTTATAGCAAATATTATGAATTTGTTATATTTTGTTATTGAAATATATATTCATTAAAATGAAAACTAACTGCCAAAACTGGCTGAAAGAGACACCAGTTCAGTTGCACAATAATAAGCAATTAAAATAACAATGACACAGGGCCTCCCTGGTGAAGCAGCAGGTTGAATACAGCGCTGTGAAGCAATCCACAGCCTCTGCAGTGTGGTTTCGATTCCGGGCCCATCAGGGAGATTCCCACATGGTGTAGCAGACCTCTCCTGCCTCACCCTCAGGAGTGTATTTCAGTCTGTCTGCCTGTTCTGCTCCCCACTCTATCTCTGGTGAATCCTCTCACCTTCCCGGGCCTCTGGCCTGTACCCCAGCTATTGTATAAATAAAAAAAAATCTTAAAATAATAATAATAATAATGACACAGTGATAAATATTGATACGGTAAATTCAAAGTACTAGGAACCATTCTCATCTGAAAAAAACTCAAACCATAGTTTAGGAAAGATAGCATTAAAGGCCATGAAATAATAGGGAATGATATAGCACAGCATATAAATAAGCTGGACTGTGTTTAAACCTCAATTGGAAGAAGTCTTCTTGTTTTTCTATTTCTACTTTTATCCATTAACTCCTGTTTTCTTTTTCATTTTTTAAGAACCAAGCAAAAGTATGTTTATCTATAAAATGGCATTAGAATCTAGATGCAGATAATCATAAGCAGTTTTTCATTTTCACAAATGTTAGAAGGGCCATTTGGAAGTTCTCAATTTTTTTTCTTTTAATTGCAGTAACATTAGAATCCTCCCATCGCCACAGAGGGATACCTGCCACCAAATCCCCTGTAGTCTATCACCATAGTCCATTGTACTTCTCTCTTTGTTCTTGCCTTTTACCCTTCCCCCCACCCAGGGTGCTTCAATTCTATAGTGTTTTCTTAAACTCCAGCTATAGAAAATAGCAATACCAATTTTATGAAATGATTTTTCCCCCAAATTGTTCTGATTAGTTTTTGTTTCCTCCCTAGCCCACTCATAACGCAATCACCCATATGTGCTTTGTGCCCTGGGACGCTAACTCTTCAAGATCTCATTCTCTGCCAGTTGGATTCTATTTGAGTTTAGCAATGGAACTCAGTAATAGAAGTCTGGAGTTCAGAGAAAGAGAGGGGTTTCCGATCTGTTAAGGGAATATTTTCTGGTACTCTGTACCCTGTCATGGCAAGCAAAACATAGTCATTGACAAGTGTTCCTTGCAAAAAAACTCACATACTATCTCCCTCACCGCCAGTAAGTGTTCCTTTATTAAAGTTGAGCCACCTGAATTGAATTATGTTTTCATCTAGAAGGCTTACTCCTCCCCATTTAACACTCTTGAATGAGATTATCATCTCTAAAATAAAATATTCACTCATCTCTTTTTGAATGCACTAATTCCATATCATGGCTATTGCAAAAATGACTGCAATGAACATAGGTGTATATACACACATTCAAAGTAGTGTTTTTTACCTTATTTGATCATATACCTAGGAGTGGAATTTCTGGATTATATGGTAGATATATTTATAATATTTTAATAAGTCTCCATTCTGTTTTCCATAGGGCAAAGACAGATGAGTAGATTGGGAAGATGTGACGTATATATACACAATTGGAATACTACTCAACTATGTAAAAAAAAAAAAGATAAACTCTTAACTTTTGTGACAACATGTATAGAATGGAAAAGATTATGTCAAGCAAAATAGGTCAGAAGAACAAAGACAAATAAAGGATAGTGTCATTTATATGTAGAACATAGAGAAACAAAACAAAGGGTCATATTAAACCAAGATAATAACAAGCCCTAGGCTACCAGAGAGGGAGGGACAAAATGTAGAGCAAAATGGGGAGGGAACACAGTGTACTATGTGGAAGACTTTTGGTACCTTGGTATAAAGTGTGGTGTATAACATATATCTGAAGAGTATGATCCTGCACCTTTAAATCATATATATAACAAATGTCATTCAAAATATATGAAATAGGTCCTCCCTGGTGGCACAATGAGTTAAGATGCAACCTATGAAGCTGTCTGCAGCCTCTGCAGCACTGGTTCGATCCCGCAGCCAGCCAAGGAGCAACCCACATGGCGCAGCAGACCTCTCCTGACTCGCCCGCTGCTCCCCTCAGCAGTATACTTCATCAATCTGCCTGTTCTGTTCCTCACTCTGTCTCTGGTGAATCCTCTCACCTCCCACACCTCTGGCCTGTACCCCAGCTCTTGTCTGCATAAATAAATAATCTTTAAAAAAATGAAATATATATAAGTATTAATAAGTATTAATGAATAAGATATATAAATTAAATATAAATATTAAATGATATATATAGTCATATCATTTTAAATCAGATTTTGCATTCTAAAATTACTCAAATGTGACAATTACATATTGCAAAAGCACTGCATTCCTTTCTGCTTTCATCATCACTAACAGCAGTATAACTTGCCAATATATTCACTCAAATATAACTTTCAAATACGCTCTTAACTTTTTCTAAATGCATGATAGGTTTTTGGTAAATTTGTGCTGTGCAGACAAGACTTCATTTACTGACTACAGCAGTTGAAGATGCAGCAGAAAGATGTTCTGATCATTGAAGCCTGAAAAGCTCATGCAGCACCTTTAAAACAACATGGTTCTCTCTGCAGAAAAAGCTTTTCCTTTCCTTTCCCTAGTCAGTTAAAGCAAAATGCAATTAGGATAGAGAAAAGAAATCTGAAACTCAAACAAAAGCTGTATTGTTATGAAGTTTAAAGGTGAGTTTGTACAAATATCAAAAACTAATTAAGCAGAACAGGTGATATTTAACTACTTTGAAACTTTGAAAAAGGAAAATTGATTTTTGTCTCATTGGATTAAATTACATTTTCATATTGATTGACACAAAGTGCTTCTGTTACTTTTCTTCCAGACAAGGTAAATACACTAGCTGCTATTTATTCATGAAATCTTGTCTCTCACAATTTCAGAGAATGTTATTCTAGCATTTTATTATTGAACAAATATTTTGATGGATGATGATATTTTAGAAGATAAACAGAAATATGCGTCTGACCACTTCCACTATGTAATTTAGACCTAGAAAAAAGACACAAAAGTGGTGGAATATATTCATAGGTCAATTTTATCTGTCTGATGTAGATTCAGATCGATGGAATTAATAAAGCTTAATTAAAACTTTGACCATTTAGTATTTTTGTCAGTCACAAATGAAAGTGTTGAGCTAAGAACCAATAGCAGTTCAGCAATTGTTTCGTTCTTTTATTTCCCAAAGATATTAAATGACCCAGGACATAAAGACATAAGCCTCACTGAACCATTAAACTGCCAGAGAGTTGAAAAAAGTTTCCTACAAAAATGGGACACAGAGAAGCTTATGAATATAGGTAGAATCTCACTTGATGAACCGCAAAATACTTGATACAATAGAAAACATGAGTTTTAACTTCCTTTTTTTGCATTTAGTTTTTGTAAGTAAATAATGTGACACAATGCTTGAAATGAGGAGTTTTAGTGAAACTGAAAGTTAAAAACTGGAAAGCAAATTAATGTCGATGACCACATCAGTTCTAGGTTTTATGTACTGGTGGGAAGTATGAGTTTAAAAAAAATGGCATGGGATTCTGGGGGGCAGAGGAAGTTCTATGGAATGAGATCCTAAGGACAAAGAAAGTAAATCTGTGAAGAGATCAGAACTATCTTATAGCATAGGATAGTTCTATTTTGCATCCTCAAGCTAAAACTTCAAGTGGTTTTTCCCTCTTACACTAATGAAATGCAAGATACTTAATACTTAAGTGTTAAGTCTACAACCCCCTTTCTAAACTCAGTTCTTAACCCTTCTTCACAATTATTTATCATGATCTAACCATGCTGTGGCTATCTTGTAAATAGCAAATTTGCAAAATTTTGTAATTTTATAAATATTCCAATTATACTCACAAGCCCATTGTGATATCTATATCCTATATCCCAGATATCATATGACCTACATTCCACTTCCTTCAGCTCTCTGTTCAAATATCAGTCTCTATCTAATTTTATCACCTCTGTGATTTTTTTTGCATTGCTTTACTTTTGTCAAAGCTATTAACCACTTTTGCAATGTAAATTTATCAGTTGTTTAGTGTTATTGTCTATTTTCCCATATAAAAATGCCCACTATCCTTTCTAGAAAAGAAATGAACTATTGAGCCAAGAAAGTACATGGAGGAAACATGAATGTATATTACTAACTGAAAGAAGTAAATGAAAAGGGTATATACTATACGAATCAAATATTATACGATTCTATATCATATTATATAATACTTGGGAAAGCCAAACTATGGACACAAAGATCAGGGGTGACCAAGGGTGGAGTGAAAAGAGAAGTAGACACAGAACACAGAATTTCAGGATAGTGAAAATGCTCTGTAAGATAATACAATGATGCATATATGTCATTGTACATTTGTCCAAACTCATGGGATGTACAACAGCAATAATGAACCCTGATGTAAACTTCAGACATTGGGTGATTATGCTGTATGCATGTCAATTCATCCTTGGTAAAAACAAATAAGAAAATAATAGCATTTTTGGAGAGCAGTGTTGATAATGGGATGTTGTACATTTGAGAGGGAAAAAGGAGTATATGAGAAATCCCTGCACCTTCCTTTCAACTTTTTTATGAGCCCAAAATTGCTCTAAAAATATGAAGACAAGGTTGTTTTTTTTTTTTTAAATTTTGAAGTTTGGACCGTTGCATTCATGTGAAAACCTAAAATGCTGCTTATCAGCTCTACTTAAATTTCTTGAATTAAATGAATAAAGAGATCTGACCTGCAATTTCAAGTAATATTCCACTGATACTTTATAATCTGTTTAAATAGTGATAGCCAACAAATTTTGAGTTATTTCATATTTACACTATAATCGGGCATCATAGTAGAAACATTGTAAAATTATAAGGGAGTGGTCCAAACTATAATGTTTCTTAAAATGTGATCCATAGGCTAAATATACTGTGTATAACTTGGGAGACATTTAAAAATGCTATGTGTTAGTATAATTGTGCTCCTAACCTGGTCGTATAACACATGAAGTGATTCTGTAATAACTTAAATGATCAAGTTTGCAGTTGCTGGAAAAAAGAAAGATTATTTTAATCATCTTACATGTTTAATATAATTATCATGGAAGGGAAGACCTCTGACACAGCTTAATGTGAAATGAGATCAAAGCACTTTCAATTAAGTGCTTCAGCCCAGAGCATCATAGTTGTCACATCTGATTGGTTAGAACCAGCATGACATTACATAATATTCAAGTGATAGAAAGTATAAATCTTCATGTAACTAAAATGGAGGAAAAGGAAACATTGAAACATTAAATACCACACCTATAGAATCCAGATATTTTGGGAATGGAAAAATCTTCCTTTTAAAAAATTTAATGAGGTCTGTAAGTACAAAGACATTGGGTGACCACTGCTGCGAATCATTATCTATTGTAAAGGTGTTAGAGACATTTGACTTGAACTGCATGCCTAATTTATTCACTAATTGTGTTCAAGCTATTCAGCCCTGTTTCACTTTGTCACATGAATATAATGATCTCCCATCAATGTCCCATTAATGTAAGTAGAAGAAAAGTTAAATATACCCATTTCCTAGTTCATAACATTTAGCATTTAACATCAATAAAACTTATCATTAATTTTCAACTGTGCTGAAGGACTGAATAAAGAGGCAGAGTAAATATCTAAGTGCAGAGAAAATGCATTTTGTTTATGAAATTCCTAAAAAGTAAGCTTTTTACACAATCTACCTGTGGAGTGGGTAACAAACACCAGAAGTCAACTGAGAATCCTATTCCCCAGTCCCTCCCGCCCACACCACTATTTTGAGTCTTCAACATTGATATTTTCAAAGTTGTCTCTGGAGTTAAAAAAAAAAAAAAGTGAAACCAAAGTGTTTTGCATATCTCTCATATCTGAATACTAAAATTCAATAGACCTACCAAGCAAATTAGGCTCAAAATAAATAGGGCCCCTTAATAATTTAGCACCATCTGTAAAATAATATAATGGGTCTGCTATTAAATAAAAGAAAAATGTGAAAAGTGTCTAATGACTATGAAAACGAGCCTTCTATAAATCTGCCATTTCTAGATGGCTAGAAGAGAAAGAAAACATGGTATGAAAACAGCTTTATGTAAATCACCAGAGGGGATTACAAAACTTTGTGACTTGAGGCATTTCTTTCAGTGAAGGGTACAGCACATCACACTGATTTTTTGATTGAGCCATTTGACAGGCTAGATGGCAGGTCACAGCTGAAAAGACAGCTGGTGTTAGGCATTACCCATCACTCATGTGACAAAAAATATTGTGAGCTTAACTTTGCAGTGCTCAAGCACATGCTGATCAGGTTCTGCATATAACAATGTATCAGAAAATAGAACAGGATGTTTTCATGGAACAAAATAGTGCATGTCCACATCCCATATGGGGTATTTTGAGTTAGGTTGTCAGAAGAAAGTTTCCCTCAGTGACTTGACTAGTGCTGACAATCAACTGAATAATTCAGATACTATTTAATATGAATGAAGAGAGAATATTGAGGTATCGAATTTAATTGATTTAATTAACATGATGATTGTCAATTTTCCACCTCAATTTATTACTTCATCTGAGCAATTATAGCTGAATGAACACTAATTTCTGAATCATAAAGACAAAACACATATATTAAAAGAAAAAGCATTAGCATGTAATGATTTTTACTAACATTAATATCATCTTCATTTTTTGCATTTTACATAAGTTTTAATATATTTATTGATTAATTGATTTATTATTTTCTTTTTCTATAATGATGGCCAGAAATTAGAAAAAATTTAAGAAAATAAATTTTATGGCTATTTGATATTTTTACTTAGAATAAAATAAGGCAATGTTTTTAATGGATACAAAGCTTATTTACAAAACACACTTAAAATATCAAACATGGCTTATTATGAGCCATTTCCTTCTGCAGGTTATCCTAATGTAGTTTTCCAGCGTGAAGAAAGGGAGAAACAATGAACTTTTTTGTAACTTGAGTTTTCAAATAAATAGATAAACAAGCTGTCATAATCTGTCATTTGTTGTCAAAATTTAGAATAAAATAGAACCTATTTTATGCCATATGGAGATATGATTTTAATCACATATGGGAAAAATTAATGTATAAATTTCAGTGAAGAATAAAATATTAATTTAGAAGCTGACCTTTATCACATTTTAATCAATGCTTAATGCAACTAACTGACATTAATTCTATAACATATTTATTATATAAAACCACTTGGAATTAATACACCTGTATTTTGCTGAGTATGTAAATATTATTGTTTACAAGTTTGAAGAGAGCATCCATTCAAATATATTGATTAGATGATTAATTGAAAAATGTACATAACCATAACAGAGAAATTAATGTTTTAATAAGAACTAATGCAATGCCATTTATTTCTAATCTGTAGCAATTACTAGTGCACATTTAAAATATAGGCATTAGTGTTTGATTTATAGTTATTCTAAGAGTGTGGTACAGAAATTAATCTAGTTTTAAAATATGAATTGAGGCTATTTTGATATTAATGTTGAAAATCATTGTTTAGTTGTAACAATCTTATATTTCTTTTTTCCTATAGTCTCAAGATTTGCAATTAGCCTCTCTTATTTTCATGTGGTTGGAGACTATACTCCACTGTGATGACAGTACTTTAGTACCAGTTTTGAGGTGTGTAGCATTCATATCAAAGTTTATTTGGTCTGAAATATGTGTGGCCTTCATTAATGATAACCTGGTAAATTTCAGTGTGATGTGATTTCCTCTTCACAAGTTATACACTGGAAAGGAGATTTGGAACCCCTGAGAGGTGCATTCTTCTTATTCACTGAATTTCACTTCTGGTACTGCATGAAATTGTATCATTTTTAATTCCTGTGTCTTGATATACACCAAAATTTTGTTGTTTTTTTTTAAAGATCTATTTATTTATGCATACAAGAGCTGGGGTACAGGCCAGAGATGTGGAGGGTGAGAGGATTCACCAGAGACAGAGTGGGGAACAGAACAGGCAGACTGTCCGAAATATACTGCTGAGGGGAGCAGAGGTCAAGACAGGAGAGGTCTCTGCAAACTGTGGGTTTCTTCCTGGCTGGCCGGGGATAGAACTCGTGCTACAGAGGCTGTGTATTGCTTCAAAGCGTGGTGCTTAACCCCTTGTGCCACCAGGGAGGCCTGAGACTAAATTCTTTTTTTTTAAATTTATTTATTTATATACACAAAAACCGGGGTACAGGCCAGATGCGCAGGAGGGTGAGAGGATTCACCAGAGACAGAGTGGGGAACAGAACAGGCAGACTGGTGAAATACACTGCTGAGGGGAGCAGTAGGCAAGACAGGAAAGTCTGCCAAGCCATGTGGGACCCTCACCAGGCAGGCAGGAATCAAACCAGTGCTGCAGAGGCTGTGGACAGCTTCACAGCACTGTGCTCAACCGCCTGTGCCACCAGGGGAGGCCCTACACCAAAACTTTGTAACACATTCAGCAATAAAGTGACTAGACAATTAATAGTATTTATATGAAGTCATTCTACTAATTATTTTCTTAAAGTGTTATTTCTTTTTTCTGATTGATGATGTTTTTGTTACAGAATTCATAAATTAAAGACATACATATTTTTACAATTATTTTATAAACTAGTTAAGAATATCTTACAACATCATGATACTCTTCTCCTAAGTACATCAATGAATATTTTCTAAGATAACATTATTTATAAGGCTATGGACAATAAAATGGAGGAAATACAGCCTCTTTGCTGTGAAAATTGTAAAGTCACACATAAAAGAATAAAGTTGGATTACTCGCTGACATCATATACAAACAAAAGATCCAAATGGTTTAGTGATTAGATATAAGATCTGCAACAAGGTCTCCCTGGTGGTCTAGGAATTAAGTCTCAGCACTATCACAGCTAAGGCATGAGTTCAATCCTCGGCCAGGCAGCTGTCCCATATATGATGCAGCAGACTTCTCCTGTCTCACCTGCTGCTCCCCTTAACAGTGTATTTCAGTAAATCCTCCTGTTGCGCTCCCCACTCTGTCTCTGGTGATACCTATCACCCCACATACCTCTGTCCTATACCCCAGTTCAACGCAGAAAAAAAAAACTGTAACAATAAAATACATAGAAGGAAACATTGGTGATACATTCCATGATATCAACAATAAAGGTGTTTTTGGTGACTCAACCCCTATTGCAAGGGAATCAAAATCATAAATAATTTGAATTACCTCAAGTTAAAAAAGTTTCTATACAACTAAAAAAAGTACATCTAGACAACTTATTGAATGGAAGAACATATTTATACAACATGTAACTAGTAAAAATTAATATTCAAGATATACAAAATATTTTATACAATTCAACAATAAAAAAGTAACCTAACTAGTAAATGGGCAGGAGGTATGAAGACACACGTCATAAAAGAAGACATCCAAAAGGACAGTAGACATATGAAAAAATGTTCATCATCACTTCTCATATGAGCTATGCAGATGAAAACTACAATGAGATCCCACTTTATACCTATGAGAAAGGCAAATACTAAAAAGCATGTGAAGAAAAAAGTACCCTATTACACTTTTGATGGAAATGTAGACTGCTGCAACCATTATGGAAAATAATGTAAATTTACTTAAAAGTTTAAAAAGGTAAATATTGTACAACTCAGTAATTCCACAATTGGGCATATATTCAGACTATGAAACTGTCAACAACAACAACAAAAAACCTGTCCACAATAGCTAGGACTTGGAAGCAGCCTAAATGTTCATCATAGACAATTGAATTAAGAAAATGTGGAACAAATGAAATACCACCTTAAACTAGTAAGAATGACACATATCAAAAATACTAGCAACAACAAATTTTGGTGAGATGGGATGAAAAAGGAGCTCTCCTATATTGCTGGTGGGAGTGCAAACTGGTCCAACCACTATGGAAAGCTGTATAGATGTTCCTCAGTCTACTAAAAATGGAGCTACCATATGACCCAGCAATTCCACTCCTAGAGATCTACCCAAAGGACATAAAAACATTGATTCAAAAGAACACCTGTAGGGCCTCCCCGGTGGCGCAGTGGTTGAGCGCTGGGTTTTGAAGCTGCCCAAAGCCTCTGCAGCACCGGTTTGATCCCCGGCTGCTCCCGGGCCACAGGAGATGGGTCCCACACGGCACGGAGACCTCTCCTGCCGCCAGCTTCTCCCCTCAGCAGTATACTTCGGTCCTTCTGCCTACTCTGCTCCCCACTCTGGTTCTGTTGAATTCTCTCACCCTCCTGCGCTTCTGACTGTACCCAGTGCTTGTATAAATAAATAAATAAATCTTTAAAAAAAAAAGAACACCTGTATACCTATGTTTATTGCAGCACTATTTACAATAGTTAAAACCTGGAAACAACGCAAATGACCAAAAATAGATGACTGGATCAAGAAGATGTGGTATATATACACAATGGAATACTATTCAGCAATCAAAAAGATAAAATAATGCCATTCACAGCAACATGGATGGAGCTAGAAGGAATTATGCTCGGTAAAATAAGTCAGAAGGAAAAAAGAAAAATATTGGATGGTTTCACTTATAGGAGGAATATAGGGGAACCAAGCAAAACATCAGGGGAAAAATAATAACAGTACAAAACACAACACAACAAAACAAAAACAAACAGACAACCAGAGACATCCTGTAAGGGAGGAGGAGGGAGAGGGATTGGAGGGAGGTGGCAAGGAGCACAGGAGACTATGGTGATGGTGCATGGGTGAACTGGTGAAGGAAATTCCGTGGGGACTACACCTGAGGGGGCGGGGGTAAGCAAACATTGTTTTAAAATGAACAATGATGTAAAATATATATAAATTTAAAAAAAAGAAAATGTGAAACATGCAAATCACAGAGCATTATAGAGCTATAAGAAGGATTCAATGCAGTCATTTTGAACAAAATGGAATTTGAGAGAATTTTGTGCCACAAAGTCAGAACAATAAAAACAAATACTGGACATTTACATAGCAGACAATTTCATAATGCAAAATACTTTCTCTCTGGGGGCCAACAATAAACATCCTGAGATCTCTGAGGTTAAAAGGGAGGGGGAGGGAAAAGGACAGGAGATACAAGAGGTGATGGTGAGGGTGGAAAAAAAAGGAACTGTGCATAAGTGGTCTGAAAACAGAACTATCTCAAAGCTTACAGTTTGCCAGCTAACAGTAAACCAGTTATTTAATCTTTATAAACATTAGTGTTCTCATCCAAAAAAAAAAAATCTGCATTATTAATAAGAAACTCATAGAGTTGGTAGGAGCTAAAGTGTGTAAATATATAAATATAATGTCTGAAACATGCTAAATAAACATTATTAAATGCTAAATAATCATTAGTTATTATGATGGAGGAGGTGAATAAGGAACTGCATGCTTGGAGGAGAAGAAAATGAACTATTTCTCATAACTTTAAAGTTAGGTTAACAAATTATACTATCGGGCCTCCCTGGTGGCGCAGCAATTGAGTGCTGGGTTGTGAAGCTGCCCGCGGCCTCTGCAGCACTGGTTCGATCCCCGGCTGCTCCCCCGCCACCGGAGGAGGGTCCCACATGGCGCGCAGACCTCTCCTGCTGCCCGCTGCTCCCCTCAGCAGTGTACTTCGGTCCTTCTGCCTGCTCTGCTTCCCGCTCTGACTCTGGTGAATTCTCTCACCCTCCCGCGCTTCTGATTGTATCCCGGTTCTTGTATAGATAAATAAATCTTTAAAAAATAAATAAATAATTTTTTTTTCTGGTCCAAATCACACACTCATTTAATTTTCATGTCTCTTGTATCTGCCTTAATCACAGTTGATTCATTAGTCATCATTAGTCTTTCAAAACGTAGACATTTTTAAGACGATAGCCCATTATTTTTATAATGTACCTCAGTCTGGGTATGTCTGATGCTTCCTCATCATTTAGTTCAGGATTTACAATTTGGAGAGTAATACTATAGAACTGTTTTCTTTAGTGTAATATATAAAGAGTTTAAGTATCATCTTGTTCCATAACTATGTAGTAAATGTTGATTGCTTATTTAAATAATATCTTAGTTTTCTCTCTGCAAAATAACTGTTGTTATTTGTGTAATGACTAAGCATTGGGAATAGGATTATGCCCTATAAGATAAAAGTTATATTCAAATTCAAGTCCATATCACCTAGTTTAATACCTTAAGTACTGTGTATTCCCATTTTAACTTAATAAAGATAACAAAATAAAAGAAGAAAGAGGGGCCTCCCTGGTGGTGCAAGGGACTGTCTCAGCACTATGAAGCTGTCCACAGAAACTGCAGCATGAGTTCAATCCCCAGCCAGGGAGCTAACCCACATGGCACAACAGACTTCCGTCTTTCCCGCTGCTCCCCTTGGCAGTGTATGTCAATAAGCATGTTTGGATACTCACTGTCTCTGGTGAATCATCTTTTCCCTTCCCCAACCCTACATTTCTGGCCTATACCCCAGCTCTTGTATGCATAAATAAACAAATATTTTTAAAATAAATAAATAAAAGAAGAAAGAGTAGAATGGGAAGAAAAACAATGTAAAAAATTTTGACAATGTCCAATTCCTATCAAGCTATCAAGATGTCCACCTTTTTTTGAAGAGATGCTTAGTAAGTATAATTTGGAGTAGATACTTAATTACAAAGAACAGATTTTTCTGGTACATAAACTTCAAGAAGGAAATCATTCTACAAAATAGATAGAAGTTATGTAGAAAGTTGGGCAAAACAGAGAATAACAAATACTTGATGATCAAACAGAATAAAAGCCATTATATTTGAGATACCATTAAATTTTTTTGCATGATGAGAAAAATGTTATCTGGTTGGCAAAAATAAGAAAGTGTTTGTAGACTAAGGAGTTTTGACCAAAAAAAAAAAATAAATAAAAATAAAAACACAGAAGAAATAAAATCATGATAAGTTTTGGAATAATAACACTTCACTGTGTCTGTAGGTTTGGGCAATATGGTACACTGGAAAGTCAAGTTGAAATGAAATTTTATTCCAAGTCACTTATTCAACCATTAACTTTTTTGGTGTTTGTTACTCAAAAACCCTCTTCAGTTCTATTCCCCCTCTATAGAGTATAGAAACTCCTATAGTCCTTTAAAGTATTAAACTTCTGAACTTTTTCTAACCAATCGATATATTCTTGTGTCTGCCCATCTTTTGTAATATCTTGCCAAAACAGTTATTAGCCAGCCACACTACTAAAAGTTATGTTTTCTAACTTTTCTCTTAGAGCTGTCAGATTGATAAGTACATTTTTCTACCTTCAAAATTACTGTAGACGATAGTTTGAACAAATAATTTCCTCTGTGTAACATGTGTCATAAAGTTTCTAGCCTCTGGTATTTGTTTCCTAGGTACCTGCTGTCAGAATACCAAGTTAATGCTAAGTATTTTGTTCGGGGTCAAAACAGTTCTATCTTGAAACCAATTTTATATTAGTGAGAATACTCTAAGCCATGTCACCATGAGAGATGTACTTACATGTTTTAATGGCTTAACTCAACAAAGTTCATTGCACATTTATGGCATTGTCAAAAGTAGGGACAGATGGGTCTCCCTGGTGGTACAGGAGTTAAAGACAGCACTATCAAGGTACCAACAGCCACTACACCACAAGTTCGATCCCAGGTTGGCCAGGGAGATAACCCACATGGCACAAGAGAATTTCTCCTGTCTGGCCCGCTGTTCCCCTCAGCAGTGTATTTCAGTAAATCTGTCTGTTCTGTTCCGCGCTCTGTCTCAGGTGAATCCTCTCATCCCCACACCTCCTGCTTATACTCCAGATCTTGTATGCACAAATAAATCTTTAAAAAATAAAAAAAGAGGGCCTCCCTGGTGGCGCAGTGGTTGAGTGCTGGGTTGCCAAGCTGCCCGCAGCCTCTGCAGCGGTTCGATTCCCGGCTGCTCCCCGGCCACCAGAGGAGGGTCCCACATGGCACGCAGACCTCTCCTGCTGCCCGCTGCTCCCCTCAGCAGTGTACTTCGGTCCTTCTGCCTGCTCTGCTCCCCGCTCTAGCTCTGGTGAATTCTCCTACCCTCCCGCACTTCTGACTGTACCCAGTGCTTGTATAAATAAATAAAAATAAATCTTTAAAAAAAAAAAAAAAAAAGAAGCAGGGTCAGATGCCCTCAACCCCACTCCAGACACCTTTACTAAAATTGCTGATACAGAGATCTGAATACCTCAATATAGTCCTTTCAAGATCATGTGCACTGGGGCCTCCCTGGTGGCCTAGGGGTTAAGTCTCAGCCCTATCACGACTATGGCCTGAGTTTGATCCCAGCCAGGGAACTACCTACATGGTGCAGGAGACTTCCCCTGTCTGGCCTGCAGCTCCCCTCAGCTGTGTATTTCAGTAGCTCTGCCTGTTCTGCTCCCTACTCTCTCTGGTGAATACTCTCACCCTTGTACCTCTGGCTTGCATCCAAGTTCTTCTACACAAAAACAAATAAAATTAACATCATACAATAAAGGAATAATTAAAAAAATTTTTTTTGGTATTTCTTCCCATCTAGTATTGTGAATAAGACAAAGAAAGAAGAAATGGAAGGTCATGTGCAAACTTAGAGTCAAGCTGAAGGATTGATGTACATCATTTCCTTTCACATCCCTTTGAGCAAAACCCCTCACATAGAATTATTCATGTAAAAAGCATGAGGAAATATAGTAGTTGTTTATGCATAAGCGAAAAAGAAAAACTATTTAGTGAATAGGTATCAATGATTCTGCCACATAGGGAAAAGCATACTTTAACATCTGCATATAGTAAGAGCAACAACAAGAACATTGTTAAGGAAGGATTTAAAAGTTGGGAGAATAGAAATTAAAAACTTATTTTGGGGCCTCCCCAATGGTGCAGCGGTTGAGTGCTGGGTTGCGAAGCTGCCCACAGCCTCTGCAGTGCCAGTTCGATCCCCGGCCACCGGGCAGGGGTCCCACATGGACCACAGACCTCTCCTGCCACCCGCTGCTCCCCTCAGCAGTGTACTTCGGTCCTTCTGCCTGTTCTGCTCCCTGCTCTGGCTCTGGTGAATTCTCTCACCCTCCCGCACTTCTGACTGTACCCAGTGCTTGTATAAATAAATAAATAAATCTTAAAAAAAAAAAAGGTGATGGTAAAGGTAATGCTTTGTCTACCCATAACTTTTATCATGTAATACTATTAAAAGAAACCCAAATCAATTGAAAATATCTGGTCAAAAGTTGATAAAATTGGTGATTGTGTAATCTATGAAGCTATTTGACAGAAATTTTTATTGGTTTATATTTAATATTCTGACTGCTACTGTCATCATGGAGATTTTAAACAATATCTAGTTTTAAAGGCAAGACAAATAGTTTATATATTTTAAGACCTTCAAACACTTTCAACATTCTAAGGATTAATTTTAAATTTCTAACCTCCAAAGGAAGAAGGACTCTCTAATGGAAAACTATGATGTATGTCACTGACACTCTAAAACTTATCAGAGTGAAAAAAGGGCATGACACCCTCCCTATCAAGTTAATGGTGTGACACTGAGACAAGGTGTCCTCAACAGATTCCTTATGTTTTCTCTACCCATCCAGGAGTTGATTTAGCAGACGGGAACCTGTCACAAAGTGTTACTAAAAGAGCAATACACAAGAAATTTTAAAGAGAGCATGCCCTTAGTTCAATGTGTTAGAAGTTCATAAAAATCATTCCCTTTTATTATAGAAAAATGAATTAAATGCTTGAAAGTAATTATAAGTATTCTAGAAGATTCAGAAAGATATTAGTAATGTGAGCTTACAATGAGTCTGGATTTGTCTTTAGAATGGATTTCCCTTATAGCAAAGGAGAAATTTACTATTTTATTGCTAAATAATTTATTATACCAAAGATAATTTCATTAAATGCCTCAAATATCTATAAATTATTATCACTTATTATTTGTTTTCTTTCAATTCTGATTTCTACCATAAGCCTTCTTGAATTAACATTATCTTTCAGGAATATCTGTAACAATGTCTAATTTACTATTTAAATCTAGAAGTTTACATTTTATCTACTTCAATCCATTAAAATACAAATTTAATGTTATATAAAGTATAATACATGAAAAGATTCAACCTTAAGGAAGTAAAATATCTCAGACAAAATATTTCCTATTAAAAAACTGTATTCTGTATGTTCGTAGGTAAGCCTTACATATTTCCAAATTTTTAGAAATATTTCTTTTCATAGCAGTAAATTTTAGCCCATTTTAATTTTGTCATGAGTAATAAAATGAGTTTTTAGCTGAAAAAAAGGAGAAATTACATATTTTAATGTTTAATACGATAAATGCAATTTGTTAGGAAGCACTCAAGAATATTTTAATAGAAATTAAATTTGACTTTAGTTTATCAGATTATTTGTTTTTACTGCTTTTGAATAATCTTTCAGTAGTGTTTCAAGTTGATTATTATGGGAAGAAAAGGGAGTTGCAGACCTTGAGAAGATACCAGGAGCTGTAGGCACACAACCTCCATGAGATTTTCACTTTGGAGATGGTCAAAAGCCTACAGGGGGACTCCCTGGTGGTGCAGGGGTTAAGATGCAACTTATGAAGCAATCCGCAGCCACTGCATCACTAGTTCGATTCCCTGCTGGCTGGGGAGAAACCCACATGGCAGAACAGACCTCTCCTGTCTTGCCCACTGCTCCCCTCAACACAGTGTGTTTCATTAATCTGCCTGTTCTGTTCCCTGTTCTGTCTCTGGTGAATCCTCTCACCCCCCACATCTCTGGCCTGTATCCCAATTTTTGTATAAAAATAAATAAACCTTTAAAAAAAAAAGCCTACAGGACGGCAGAGCTGCAACTGATTGGTGATCACAGCTACCAACAACAAATGACCTTTAGCCAAATCCACTTTACTTGTTCTCTCAGCCAATAAAATTTAATCCCTTTGTTCTCAAAACCCTTTCATAAAATTCATGTTGATCTCTAGCCCCAGTACCTCAACAAGTCTTTCTCATGCCCAAAGAGGTCTCCCTGGGTCTCTCTTTGCTTGCTCTTTTGCTACTCAAAGAAGACCGACTCCTTGCCTGTCTTCACCATTGTCCATGGAAACCTCTTTTCAATTTTGACCAGTGCGTCTCACTGGTCTGGGGATGGGAGCAGGAACCCCAGCCCATCCTTCTGACTCCTAGTGTCCCTTTTTTGCCTGGTGACATTTCTTTCTGGTGATCCAGATGCAAGTCTTCAGACATTGGTGACACCATTACTCTGCCTTTTCCTAAGAAAGTTATCTTTTATTTATTTCCAGATTCCCAAGGTAAATGGCAAAGTGAGTCATTGCTCATTGACTTCCGCCTCTTTATTTACTTTTCTATCATATAGATGTGTTTTCCAACTTCTTGCTCAAACTTTGGTAACTGAAACTGAGATCCCCCTGTAGAAACTGATGAACCCAGAAGATAAGCGAGAACTGCTTTCCTAGACCAGGGCAAGGGAAAATTCAAGGACAGCAAGATTGAGTCACATTTGTTTCTGGTCAAAGATTGAGGCTATTCTGTCTCTGAACTCTGACGATCCAGATTTGTCCATTATAGGTTGAATATGTATATCCAGGGCAATATTATATGAATTTTTTGTGTTTCTTTTTAAGTTTCTATTTTATCTAATTCTCCTTTTCTGTATCTGACCTTGGTTCTATTCACTGTTGTGAACATGTCTGTTGGATTTCATGAGAAGGTTCACCTCAGCAATCCTGTGTTTTGTCATGGTAACTAGTCTGCTTGTTTATTGAACACCTGGTACACTGTCATATCACAGAAAAAGACCAATTTATCAGGATGAATAGTCTCTGAAATAAGTACATTTCATCCATCTGTTGTGTAAAAGGCCAACCCAGTTTCTTCCCTTTCCCTTTTCTTTCTCAGCCTTGGCACTTTGTTTGAATCAACCTCACAACCTCACCCCAGGTTAAGTGGGACATCATCCAGTTTTGAGTTATAAGGATCCTTGTTGTTGAGGAATACACCACTCCATGGGAAGATTGAAAAATGGCTATTAAATGGGTCTGTTAAATACAAAACTATTTTACAGCTTGAGGTTTTTTTTTGTTGTTGTTAAAAAAAAAAAAAAAAAAACAAAAAACAAGGAAATTTATGGCAGCAGGGGCCAGGACCTAAGGTCAAGTTTTTAACCTTCTATTTACCAGCCTATGGGAATAGCAAAATTGAAGAACTGGATGTCAAAATTTCATCAAAGTTCTTTCCTTGAGTTCTTTCCTTGGTGGCCCAGGCGGTGGAGCGCAGCACTGTGAAGCTGTCCGGAGCCTCTGCAGCACTGGTTCGATCCTGGCTGGCAGACGAGGGCCCCACATGGCACGGCAGACCTCTCCTATCTTGCCTGCTGCTCCCTTCATCAGTGTATTTCGTCAGTCTGCCTGTTCTGTTCCCCACTCTGTCTCTGATAGATCCTCACACCCTCTCGCACATCTGGCCTGTACCTCGGTTCTTGTATAAATAAATAAACAAATCTTTAAAAAAAAGTTCTTTTCTTGAGTCCCTTCCTTGTTCCAGTACCCATCCTTTCTCACTGTCTTAGTAACATTAAAAGTTGAAGTAAGAGGGCCTCCCCTGTTGGCGCAGCGGTTGAGTGCTGGGCTGGGAAGCTGCCCACAGCCTCTGCAGCGTTGGTTCAATTCTGGCCACTGTTGAGGGTCACACATGCCGCAACAGACCTCTCCTGCAGCTCCCCGCTCCTCCCCTCAGCAGTGTACTTCATCAGTCTGCCAGCTCTGCTCTCCCCTCTGGCTCTGGTGCATTCTCTCACCCTCCCATGCTTCTGACTGTACCCAGTGTTTGTATAAATAAATAAATAAATCTTAAAAAAAAAAAAGTTGAAGTAAGAAATCACAAGACAAGCTAAAATAACTATATATATTCTGGAAACTAAATTAGACATTACTTCAAAGTATTTTCCATTTCCAAGACAATGATGGAATAACAGTGGTAAAATTTTCCTTACTAGGCTTGCATTATAAATTTTATTTATTTATTTATTTTATAAATTTTTAAAAAGATTTATTTATTTGTTTGTTTGTTTATACAAACAATGGGTACAGTCAGAAGCACAGGAGGGTGAGAGGATTCACCAGAGCCAGAGCGGGGAGCAGAACAGGCAGAAGGACTAAAGTACACTGCTGAGGGGAGCTGCAGGCATGGCAGGAGAGGTCTGTGTGCCATGTGGTACCCTCCCTGGTGGCCGGGGTTTGAACCAGCGCTGCAGAGGCTGCAGGCAGCTTTGCAGTCCAGCACTCAACCGTTGTGCCACTGGGGAGGCCCTGGGTTTGTATTGTAGACTAATAAGAAAAGTAATTAACAATACCCCTTCTTTTACTGATAGGTTAGTAGAAACAAACAAATGACCAAAAAAGTTACTTTGAGAGGGCTAACTGAACATACAGGGAATTAGATTGTGGCTACGTCAAGAAAAGTCACTAAGTCAGCAAAAAAGTTGAGCAATCTAGAGAGGAAAATAAGAAGACACTGTGACTGGAGCTTAGAGCAGAATGCAGAAAATAAAACAGGCAGCAGAATACCTCATAGTTCCTTGGGTGCTGTGCTAAGGCTGTAGATTTTCTTCTAAATGACGTGAAAATTTATTAACAGACTTTAAGCAGAGGAGAACAAGATATGGTAAATCATTAGGTAAAGATAAAAGTAGAAGCAAAGAGGGCCTCCCCTGGTGGCGCAGGTGGTTGAGGGCAGCGCTGTGAAGCTGTCCACAGACTCTGCAGCGCAGGTTCAATCCTGGCCGGCAAGTGAGGGTCCTACATGACACTGCAGACCTCTCCTGTTGCACCCGCTGATCCCCTCAGCAGTGTATTTCCTCAGTCTGCCTGTTCTGTTCCCTGCTCTGTCTCTGGTGAATCCTCTCACCCTCTCGCGCATCTGGCCTGTACCCAGGTTCTTGTATGTATGTATGTATGTATGTATGTATGTATAAATAAATAAATAAATAAATAAAGTAGAAGCAAAGAAGTTATATAGAAGATTACACAATAGACAGTCAATGAAAAGATTCTGTTCTGAACTCTGGTGTTGATGGTATCAACACAACAGTATGAACTAATGTGGAAGCTATTTTGAAGACAAAACTAATGGAGTTGTTGATGTACTGGCTCATGGGGAGATAGTATCTGTGGTAAAGAAAATGGGCAAATTCCACTTGATTCCAATTTATCTGGCTTGTAATTTTTTGTAATTTTTGTTTGTTTGTTTTTTAAAAAGATATATTTTGTCTGGGTGAATTAGTACCATTATTTAATCAGAGAAAGAAATATCCTTAATGTTAATACCTTGTTAGGAAAGTGATTTTCTTCTACGAAAAATTTTCTTTCCCACACACAATATCCTATATGTCTCCTTGTCCCCCTCCTTTCTTCCCTCTTACACTTAGAGCCCTTAGGATATTTGTTGATGTACAGTAATTTTCTTTCTTTTTTTTTTTTTTAAATCGTTTATTTATTTATTTAAAGATATATTTATTTATTTATTTATATAAGCACTGGGTACAGTCAGAAGCGCGGGAGGGTGAGAGAATTCACCAGAGCCAGAGCGGGGAGCAGAGCAGGCAGAAGGACCGAAGTACACTGCTGAGGGGAGCAGCGGGCGGCAGGAGAGGTCTGCGCGCCATGTGGAACCCTCCTCCGGTGGCCCTGGAGCAGCCGGGGATCGAAGCGGTGCTGCAGAGGCTGCGGGCAGCTTCCCAACCCAGCGCTCAGCTGCTGCGCTACCGGGGAGGCCCCAAGTACAGTAATTTTCAAAAGTACTTTTTATTGAAAGTGCAGTAGGAATCCTAGTTGGAAACCTACAGAAATATGGTCTAGGCAAAAAATATTCTAGACTGGAATCTTCTTCTACAAATTTTGTTTTAGATATTCTTTTGTGCCTCCAACTAATAGTAAATCACCCAAGAAGCTAAAGATGATTTTTACTTAGAGCATTTAATATTCAGCAAGACCTGTGTAAATGCTGACATAAATAATGTCAGAGTTAGGTAGCTGCCAGGTTGATGTGCAAACTCTATTTCTGTAATTGCCAGATGCAACACATCTTAAACTGATTTTCTATACAAAGTGCAATTAGAGAAGTAATATGGTGAAACATTATGGGCAATAACGTATTGATTTTCCTAAACTTTTCTTTGGTGATTTAAAAACTTTTCTTCTACCTGAAACCATAAAATATATAGAAAAAAATATAGGCAAAAAAAAAAAAAAAAAAACGACATGCATCTCAATAACATCCTTAAAGATTCATTCCCCAAAGCAAACAAAGTGAAGGTGAAGATAAACAACTGGGATTACATCACACTAAAATGCTTCTGTGCAGCAAAAGAGACACTAACCAAAACAAAGAGACACCCTACTGATTGGGAGAAAATTTTTGCACACAATACAAGTGACAAGGGACCGATCACAAAAACTTGTAAAGAGCTCACATGACTCAACAAAAAACAAAGTAAACAGTAAAGTTAAAAAATGGGCAGAAGAGGGCCTCCCTGGTGGCACAAGGGTTTAAGACGCAACCTATGAACTATTCACAGCCACTGCAGCACAAGTGCGATCCCCGGCCAAGGAGCTACCAACATGGTGCAGCAGACCTCTCCTGTCTCACCCGCTGTTCTCCTCAGCAGTGTATCTCAGTCAGTCTGCCTGTTCTGTTCCCCACTCTGTCTCTGGTGAATCCTCTCATCCCCTACACCTCTGGCCTGTACCGCAGTTCATGTATGCATAAATAAATAAATCTTTTTTTAAAAAAACGGGCAAAAGAGCTAAAAAGACACTTCTCCAAAGAGGAAATGCAAATGGCCAACAGATATATGAAAAATGTTCAACATCACTTATAATTAGGGAAATGCAAATCAAAACCACAATGAGATACCTCCTTACACCAGTAAGAATGACACGCATTAAAAAAGCAGGCAACAACAAATGTTGGACAGGATGTGGAGAAAAAGAAACCCTGCTACACTGCTGGCAGCAGTGCAAACTGGTCCAGCCACTATGGAATAGCTCCGTGGAGGTTCCTCAAACTACTAAAAACGAAGCTACCATATGACCCACCCATTCCACTCCTAGCAATTTACCCAAAGGGGACAAAAACATTAATTCAAAAAGATACCTGCACCACTATGTTTATTGAAGCACTATTTACAATAGGTAAGATATGGAAACAACCCAAATGCCCAGAAATAGATGACTGGAACAAGAAGATGTGGTATATATACACAATGGAATACTATTCAACAATCAAAAAGATAAACTCATGCTATTCACAGCAACATGGAAAGAGCTTGAAGGGATCATGCTCAGTGAAATAAGCCAGAAGGAAAATGAAAAATATAGAATGGTTTCACTTATAGGAGGATTATAGGGGAACCAAATAAGGGATCAGGACTAATAATAATAATTGTAATAATAACAATAATAATAATAATAAAACAAAACTATCAGGCAACCATAAATAAGAGACATTCTGTGGGGGAGGGAGAGGAAAAGGGATCAAAACAGGGGAGAGAAAAGCACAAGGGACTATGGTGATAGTTCACTGGCAAACTGGTGGTCAGAATTTTATGGGTGATACACAATGATGTAAAAGATATAAATAAAAAAAAAATGAAGACTTGTCTTAAATCACCACCTTCAATACCAGCTAATATAACAATACCTAACCAAGTTCAAAAGTTCCTCAATTTCAGTGAAGTAGCTAAATCAGGACCACCTACATTTAGTTGTGGTAGAGAAGAAAGAACAGGGAAGGAAACACAGTTGGCTCGTGGTGGGGGAGTATTGGGATGTTGGTGGTGGATGCACTACAGCGGTAATACCTTATGGGGATACTCCAATGTTAACTCAGTTTAAAATTAATTAACTTGTGGGCCTCCCTGGTGGCATGAGGGGTTAAGTCACAGCACCATGAAGCTATCCGCAGCCACTCCAGCACAAGTTCGATCCCCAGCCAGCCAGGGAGGTGACCTACATGGTGCAGCAGACCTCTCCTGTCTTGCCTGCTGCTCCCCTCAGCAGCGTATTTCAGTCCATCTGCCTGTTCTGTTCTCCACTCTGTCTCTGGTGATTCCTCTCCCCCCCTACACCTCTGGCCTGTACCCCAGCTCTTGTATGCATAAATAAATATATATTTTTTAAAAATAAAATAAATAAAATTAGTTAACTAATTTTTAAAATGTACAAATTCTCAAAATTATCCTAAAACAGCTTGTTTGCAGCCATTGGACAGACAAATCTTGGTGGCAAAATAAATATCAGGCTTGGTTTTGCATGGATGAGGTTGCTAAAATTACATTGTCATAGGATAAAGAAGAAATGAAGTCATGTAGACCGAACTTGGCTTCTCTCATCTGACAAACATACTTCAAAATTTGGTAAAAAGATAATGTTTCAAAGAAGAGAACCTGGAGTTTCTGGAATATAGTTGTTACTGGAGCTATTGGGCTGTTCCGAGAACACAGGTTGTAGAGCAATTCATGTAATAAATGTCTAGCACACAAATGACTGGCTATAAGTAATGAAGAATGCTAATGAACTCATAGAAATTTACCCCTTCAGGAGTATATAGTAGAAAGAAGGAAAGACACAAAAAAGAAAAAGGAATGAAGAAAGGAAAAGAGAGATGGAGGGAGAAATGAAGGGAGGGAGTGAAAGGGAGAGAGGAAAAACTACCTAAACTAACCTCTTTCCCACAAATATTAGTCATTTATGGTACTAGATAATAAATATTACTAGCATTTCATGTACTTCTTAAAATATGAAGTGATTTAATATGCTTGAAAATATATATTGTTTTTCTTATATTTGGGATACCTAAAGAAATTATGGAAAAGACAGAATATTTTTCATACCTACATTTCCTTTGAAGTTTATAAATCTCTTTGAATATACTAATTAACTAAATCCTCCATAGCTTTTTTGGTAAGTAGAAGATAACCATATTTTTCTTTTGCAGATGGATGAACCAGAGGCAGAGAGCTTAAGTGACTTTGTAAAAAAATATATGTAGTCATTCATGTGTTGAAGTATGCATTGACAGCAAGGATGGACAATCTTGCTGTTTCTTAAACTGTCCAGTTAACTGCTAGTCCTTAAGTAGAAAAGCTAGTGATCCATGCCCTCTATTTCTAGCCATTTAATTACCTGGAATCAGATTGGACTCTAAGACCAATTGCCTCCTAAAATTATTTTTAAAAGTTCATATTTGAGATGTTTTACAAAAATTTGAATCAGGTTTAAGGCTCTCTGATATTGTATTTGGGATAAATCTCTGACCTTAAGAGAAATAAAGTTCAGGTAATAAATGAAAGATAATTTGCTCTTGGAAAATGTCTGAATGTCTTGAAATTGATTTCACCCACAGAGTAAAGCCGGTTTCTGAGAGAAATCGCCTCAGAAGGAAAAATATTAGGCACATAAAAAGTGCATTAAAGGTATTTATCCAAAAGTAAACCTTAAAGGAGCTCTCTATAGAACTCCAGCTACAAGAACAGACTTGTAAATCAGATCAACATTAAATGAGGGCAATAAATACGTGTTAATTCTGCAATGGTAAGAATTAGTTTAATAATCTACCCTGAAACCACAACATATAGTAGAACAGCAGCTACATGAAATGGAAACTCTAGAGGAAACAATAATAGATAGCTACCTTGGAAATTTATATAAGATTTTCAAATCTTTTAGAATTAATTATTGTCTTCATATATTTAAATAAATTATTTTTATTTAAAGAGGAAAGAATTTTAATACAAATCCACTATTATTTACTATTTTCTGATTATAAAAATACTTTTAGACTATTCAACTATTACCAATAATCTTTAAAATCTATTTTGATGAAAATATCCATACATACAAAGAGGTTTTAAATGTTAATCATGACTTTACATTCTAATTTTTTTAAAGATTTACTTTTTTGGCATACAAGAACTGGGGTATAGGCTAGAGGTGCGAGGAGGTGAGAGGATTAATCATAGACAGAGTGACTGGCAGATTGACTGAAATACACTGCTGAGGGAAGCACTGGGTGAGACAGGGGAGGTCTGCTGTGCCATGTGGGTTAGCTCCCTGGCTGGAGATCTAATTCATGCCACAGTGGCTGAAGATAGCTTCACAATGCTGAGACAACGCTTTGCGCCACCCGGAAACACTACATTCTAATTTTTTTGACTATATATGATAGTAGCAATTATATATGAAAGTATAATTAGAGAGTTAAAATATAATTTGATTTTGATTTAACATAAGCACTATTTTGTACCATTGATTGCAAAAAAAATTGATTTTGAAATTAAAACAATAAACACCTGTGTTCAAATTTACAATCTGCCAATTGCTAACTATGTCATCTTCTGCAAGACAGTGAACCGTTTTGAGCAAAGTTTTGTCATATGTAATATGATAAAAATGTGTCTTCTCAGAATTTCATGAAAAGTAAGAAAATATATGTAAATTACTACCATAATTCACTGCATAGAGTAAGCATTCATCATTCTTAATTTAGTCGTCACAACTGCTTTTAACTGACTTTCTCACTACCAGGAAAAAATTTACAGAACCACCTCAATAAATACCCTATAATATTGTGTATTTATGCACATTGTTATAAAACCGAATTGAAATAGTGAATATCTACCTTCTATTAAACACATAGACTCATAGTTATTTTTTTCTCATCTCAGTCTTAAAAAAGGAAAAACAAAGGACTCCAAGAGATGTATTTTTCCAGAAGAAATGCCTTTTGTCCTTGTAAAGACCTAGTTAGTCTCTATTAGAAATGTTTTTAGTTCTCACGTGATTATACACTTGAGATGTTTCCACATCAGTAAAATTATATAGGGTAATGTATTATAATAAATTTTATAAAGGTAAGGGTTTTAATTTTAAAAATAAGATGTATTTGACATAATTAAGATATCTAATACTTCTCCAATTTGCTAATGAGTGAAATTCCCAAATAGAATTATTATAATTTCATGTTGAATGCTGACTACAAGTGATAAGATGTTCTGTCTGTCTAATTAAACAGATGGAACAATTTGTTAGATGTCATTTCATAATTTTTTCAAAGAATTATACTATAATGGATATGAAAGGTCAAAATCAATATGTGGCTAATATTTTCTATTTATGAATCTTGTGAAGAGATACAGGAAGAAAAATAATTATTCAATAAATAACAAAGAAACATATTTGTATCATCCCAGAAAGTAGTTTAAAATCATCTAAAGACACTTTATTTCTCAAACCTACTTAGACAAATGTCAGTTTGGACAAAGTTACAATTTGTTTATATTATTTATTAATAAACCAATACAGTATAATGTTGCCTAAACTAATTCAGTCATTGCCATCTGTATTTTAAGAACATCTTCTGTATGTTATGTGAAAATCTTTTTTTAGAAATAGTGTTTCTATAAATTGTAGGAAATCTAGCCAAGTTGGAGTAAATAATATTTCTATCATTAACAAAAGAGTTAATGAGGAATGTTTATTTTAAACTGTCCCTTCAACTAATCAAACAATATAAGATATAACATATTAGAACTATGAGATCAGCCTTCCCTGGTGGCACAGGGGTTAAGACAGTGCTATCAAGCTTTCAGCAGCCACTGTAGCACTAGTTGGATTACTGGCAGCCAGGAAGCTAACCCATATGGCCTAGCAGACCAAGTCTTACCAGCTGCTCCCCTCAGCAATGTATTTGAGTAGATCTTCCTGTCCTGCTCCCACTCTGTCTCTGGCGAATCCTCTCACCCCCGCCACCTCTGGTCTACACCCTAGTTCTTGTATGCATAAATAAATAAATCTTTAGGGCCTCCCCTGGTGGCTCAGGCAGTTGAGTGCAGTGCTGTGAAGCTGTCTGCAGCCTTTGCAGCGCCTGTTCCATCCCAGTCAGCAGGCAAGGGTCCCACATGGCGTGGCAGACCTCTCCTGTCTCGCCCGCTGCTCCCCTAGTCAGTGTATTTCATCAGTTGGCCTGTTCTGTTCCCCGCTCTGTCTCTGGTGAATCCTCTCACCCTTCCATGCATCTGGCCTGGACCCCGGTTCTTGTATAAATAAACAAACAAATAAATAAACCTTTAAAATAAATAAATAAATAAATCTTAAAAAAATGAGAAGCTGACTTCAAAATTAGCTTTAGTATGATGAAATTGGTATGATATTTAAAAATATTTCATTTTTATATTCTTTTGGATTAAAAATGTGCATTTGACTGTTTTGAAACTTTAGATAAATACTTGGCATGATATCATCATGCCAACATTGAATATAGGCTGAGACTATGGTATCTTTTAAGAAGTAAAACTATAATTTTGGGTATAATGAATTTAGAGTATTGCTTCATTTGCTCATATACTCATTGGGTTATTATAATTTTCCAATGTATCATTTGAGAGTAGATAACCAAAACAGCAAATCTGGTAAAATTATATTTATTCATGCATTCATTTCTTCATTAAAAAAAATTGAGTGACTATTTGTATCAGATATTATTGCTATATTAGGCTCTTTGGAAATATATAATCTTTTGCTGTCAAACAAGACCTCAGAAGATCAGGGAGCAAATGGTAAGGCACTTAATTCTATAGCCTCAGTATCTTGGAAAGTCAAGAGTTAAGACAACTGATTGTTAAATCTCAGTAAGCAATTTATTTTGACAACCAGTTTCCTACTATTCCTTCAGTTTGAACAGCCCATCTGTCCATAAAGAATCCAGAATATGTGTTTCTTATTTTGTGACCTGAAATACACATCACTATAAGCATACTAAAATTTCAACCTAAGGGAGCAGCCGAGCTAGCACTTTCTGAATACGCTACATATGTGAAAGAATGAATGAAGATGACCAGCAGATGACCAGAAATGTTCAGACCTTGAGCCCCCAATCACCAAAAATTCCTTTCTCTCTCTTTTGCCCTCTTTTTTCCTTTAAAACCCTTCTCTAGCCCTTACATGGGTCACCAATTTTCAGGAAATTCACAAACTTTGCCTCCATTTTCTGCCTCCAACAAAACTTGTACCTGGTCTACTTGGGACATATCCAAGCAATTATTTCAATCTTAGCACTTATGGTCTAGTGTAAGGGAAGGAACAGTCAACAAATACAAAGAAAATATGTGTTAGATGGTACTATTTTTCTCAGATAAATATAGAGGAAAATATAAAAATGAGAAGTTGCAATTAGTAAAATATAAATAAATTGGCATGAGAAGTGGACATTTAATAAAGTCTAAATGTGAATTAGTAAGTCAAACAGATATAGAATCACAATAATTCAGAGACAAGAGAAAATGCAAATATCCCAAGAAAAGGATATTCAGGAAGAGAACAATTAAGTGTAGTATGTACAGAGTAAGTCAAAAGGAAAGTAATAGAAAATTCCAAAGATATAAATGGGTAGCCAAAATATGCACTTGTATTCTTTTATACTAAGTGAGACGGATAGCCACTAAAAAGATCAGAGAGAAGTGACATGATCTTACTTTCTATTTAACAAGATTACTTAGGGTTCTTCTGTTAAAATATATAGAAGGGAAGAATGAGTGAAATTTGGATATATGTGGAGTTCATAGTATAATAAAGTTACCTTTGATGTAGATACTATATAAAATTTCCTGCTTATTTGATACTTGCATGCTTCATAATTTATTAATTTATATATTATTTACTTCCTCCTACTGAAATGTAAACAAGAACGAGGTTTCCGTGGCTTGCCTAGAACATTTTCTGACATAGTTACTACTCTGAATATCTACAGAATGAATAAACAAAAGAGTGCATGAATGAATGAATGAATAAGTAAATGAATGAATATCATTCGAAGTAATTTCTGTGGATACTGAATCAGCAATTGGTAAAACTACCATTCATTTCCCAGTTAAGATGAAATATTTGTAGAAGAAAAAGACCATTAAAAAATGCAGGTGGGGCCTCCCTGGTGGCGCCTCCCTGGTGGCGCAGTGGTTGAGCACTGGGTTGCGAAGCTGCCCGCAGCCTCTGCAACGCCAGTTCGATCCTCGGCCACCAGGCAAAGGTCCCACATGGCGTGCAGACCTGTCCTGCCACCCGCTGCTCCCCTCAGCAGTGTACTTCATCAGTCTGCCTGCTCTGCTCTGCTCTCCACTCTGGCTCTGGTTAATTCTCTCACCCTCCCACGCTTCTGACTGTACCCAGTGCTTGCATAAATAAATAAAATAAAATCTTTAAAAAAAAAAAAGGGATGCAGATAAGGTAAGTTATATTCAGTGTCTCCAGCAGTGTTTATTTAGGCTGAAGAGTTTTTATATAACAGGTGACACTCTGATAGAGTGCTTACTCTGCATCTACAAGCATGAATAAGTCACTTTTTTCAAGAACCTGCGTATTTATCATCCTGCCATGGTATTACTGATGAGCTATCATTTATATAATTAAGTAAAATTTGCAGAATCAGGACCATTATATTTTTTCATATCATGCTGTTATTAATATTCTTATTCCCATTACTATAGTTGATATCAATCAGTCCAATTTTGTTATTGATTTTTCTCTTGTGTGCATATATCCTTTTTTATTATCTGCATGTCTTTTTCTCAAAATGATTTACATATATTCTAACTATTAAATATTTGCACATATTTGTGCTTTTCAGGAACTCAATGTTAAGATTTTTTTTTTGTCTTAGAGCATTTTATTATGCCTTTTGATTGTCCTGTGACTACTCCACTCTACCTCTGTTCAACCCTCTCAAATCCATATATATATATTTCCTCTACACACATGCCTAGAGAAAGAAAGCAATAATATGTCAGGGTTCAAAGTGAATTAGTGGGGTCTCCCTATTAACAGCACTCTGAAGGGGTTAAACATAGCACTGTGAAGATATCTGCAGCCTCTGCAGCACGAGTTCGATCCCTGGACTGCATACAAGCTACCCCCATGGTCCAGCAGATCTCTCCTGTCTTGCCTGCTGCTCCCCTCAGCAGTGTATTTCAGCCAGTCTGCTTTCTGCTCCCCACTCTGTCTCTGGTGAATCCTCTCAGCCACCACACCTCTGGCCTGTACCCCAGGTCTTATATGCATAAATTAATAAATCTTTAAAAAAAAAAACACAAAATGAATTAGTAAGCCAAGTTTCTATTCCTTGTCATTCTGTCTTGTTACAAGTGCTTGCAACAAATGCTTCTTAAACTGCTTTAAAAAAAATTCTACATATGACATCTGAATAATTCTGAATCTTGTAGTATCAGGGAAATTTGGACACTTCAAAAATTCCCAAGCCTAGAGGAATGAAATGCCCTTTCATTAATTCAATCAGAACTTCAGTAAAATGGCATGAAACCAATAGATTACAAATGATTGACACCTGATGGAAATAAAACATAGCAGTTAACTGCTATAGAAAATGATGCCACTAGTGATGTACATCATCATCATCATAATAATGGCAATGAAGGAATTAAAATGTTTTTTGAACTTTATGGCATTTCAGTATGTATTGAAGAAAATAATTCGGATTTTGTATAATTATCTAAATATCCTACTGCAAGAATCCTGACCAGGCATGAAATAATTTTAAAAAATAACATCAGAACAAAAATGTAGGTGTCACTGTGTGGAAACAGTTATTTTCTCAGCATAGCACAGTAATACTTCGTATTTAAAGTGAAAATTTAAGTTTTGTTTTTAAAGGTTTATTTATTTATGCATACAACAATTGGGGTCGAAGCCAGAGGTGTGAGGGGTGAGAGGATTCAACACAAACAGAGTGGGAAACAGAACAGGCAGATTGACTGAAATACACTGCTGAGGGGAGCAGCGGGCAAGTCAGGAGAGGTCTGCTGTGCCATGTGGGTAGTGCCCATGCCGGGATCCAACTTGTGCTGCAGTGGCTGCGGATAGCTTCATAGGTTGTGTCTTAACTCCTTGCACCACCAGGGAGGCCCGAAAATTTAAGTTTTATATATTGTATTATCTTTGTGTATTTTGAACTAAATCACTGCTTGGAACACTGAATTTGCCTGAATATGCTGAAAGCTATGATAACTTCCCAAAGGGCATTGCTTTCTCTCAGGAAGCAGTTTATTCATACACACACACACAAAGTGGTAAATAAACTCAAGAATGTTTAATTTTTCATCTAATATAACTGTGTATTGTTTCTTCCTCAAAAGGGCCTTTATTTTGAAACCCCAAATTACAAACACAAAAAATGACAAAAATTAGTAAATATACTTATCTAAATAAATGAGAGTAAAATGATTTCTCATGTGTCTTGTGTGGAGAAATCAGGAAGTAAAAAAAAAAGTGGGGAAAAAATAGAGAAGACAAGTAGGGAAAAACTAGAAACAAAGGAACAGAAATGTAGGATAGGGAAAGAATAAAATTGACAAAGATAGAAATTGAAGGAAACAAATTTAGCCAATATATAAAAGACAACTTTTAAGCACTTTTGGTAGTATTAAAGAAATGCTCTTCTTTCTGTGAACCCTTAGAGAGGGGGTTTTAGTCCTCCAGTAATAGAGGTTTCACATTTATACCACTTGATCCAAATTGCTTTAGAAAAAGAGAAAACCTTGCAAAAGTTATTTTGTAGGCCAAAATTGGTCTAAAGTCCAAATCCTTGCAATAGTGCCCTGCCATATTGTTCCTACCCCTGTGTATTCCTTTTGTCCTTTTGATTAGTGTTTCCTTTTCAATTGCAAAACAAACCAAAGATCTTGAAGCATTTCCTGGAATACTACAGACTTCTTGTCAGGACATCATTGTCCTGTCCAGCTTGGCAGAAAAGTTACCATTATTGAAATGTCACTTTAGACATTACAGTCCTTTCACAAAACCAGAAAGTAATTAAAAGCCAATGATAAATAAACCATTAAATCTTCTAAGTCTTTGTGATCTGTCTCTACAGTTTCCAAAGTCTTTTGTTTGAAAGCAGCTTATAGCCATACAGCTTATAGCCATACTTTCAAATCAATGATGGCAGGACTTACAATGGGGCAATATCTTAAAACGCATTGGTTTGCTTTCCTTAGTATTTTGGTAGTCATAAAATGGAGGACACTTTGAATATGATCTCACTTCCTCCTGGAAACGTGAGGTTTCATGTTATCAAATTGATGATAATTTTTAGCCCTGAATCATTGAAAGTATAAAATTTGGGAAATTCTTCACATTACCTGTAACAAAAATAGAAAGGATGGTTTATTAGAATATAGTTTGGAAGCCTGTGATTTGTAAGTGCATTTGTAAAGTTTTCATTTTGAATTCCTTCTCACTCCATTTAATGGTTTTTCTCCTGTCATTAAAGAAGTGTAGTTTTCTATTGTTACTATAATCAATTAACCAGGCAAATTTCTATTGGAAAACACATGAAGTCAGTACAATAGAACAGATGTAGATAGCATTTCACTGTTTCCAGTACCTTAAAGTACTAGACTAAGGCTGACACCTAGTGGAAGAAAAGTAACACCTGTAAAATAAAAGATCATATAGCTAATAGTTACATAGATATAGCTATGTATAGATAATAGCTATACAACTGTTTTCACAGATCCTCAACTGATATACTGTTTGATAAAATAAGTGTAATAGTAATTAAAAGTATCACTTGGCATATTAAAAGAGCTTGCTTTAAGATTTGTGTATATGTTTTTTTGTATATCTAAAAGCAAAACAAATGGGCATATGAAAATTATGACTACTCATTGAAACCATATACAAACAAAACTAAAATTAATTTTGTCACAATGGACTATGGTGGAGGACTATGAGTGTCCTGGTGGTGGTATGGTGTGGTAACAACACCTGAAGAGGGAGATCCTGTACCTGTCAATCATACACAATGCTGTAAGCCAATGTTGTCTCAATTTAAAAAATATAATATAACCATTGATTTGTCAGAAAACAAATAATTTATCAATAAATATGTAAGAAGTAATATGCTTTTACTCTTGGTATTTTCTGTATTTATAAATTAATTAAACTATTTTAAGAACCTCAAAAACGGCAGCAGCCCTTCTGCCCACCTGTGACTATGCAGGTGTTTCTTTTCATTGACTTCTTTTTCAGGGGCAGCTCTTTCTGTCTGCTTGTGTCTGTGAAAGTGTCTTTATTCTTCCCCCCCTTTTTATAATAAACCTGCCCTTTTGGATATATAAAAAGGAAGCTCAAAAACAATTGAGTACAATATAGAAGAATAAAAAAGAACTCCTCTCCAAATCATTTAATTTTCTTATCTACTTCCTTAAAACAGTTTGTTAAAGAATGCAGGTGTTTATTCCAGAGTCTGAAAATAAGTATGCAAGTGTGATGGCAGGGCCTCCCTGGTGGAACAGGGGTTAAACTCTCAGCACTATCAAGTTATCACCAGCCACTGCAGATCCAGTGTGATTCCCAGACAGGAAGCTAACCCACATGGGGCAGCAGACCTCTCCTGTCTTGTCCTCCACTCCCCTCAGCAGCGTATGTATTTCAGACAATCCACCTGTTCTTCTCCCCACTCTGTCTCTGGTGAATCCTATCACCACCACCCCCACACCTCTGGCCTACACCCCTTGTATGCATAAGTAAAATAAATCTTCAAAAAAATGACTATACTAAAAACAAAAGAACCCCTCTTCTAAGAAAAATTTTCAGGGTAAATTTCTTGGGAATTTCGAAAGTTATTTACTATTAGAAATGAATTGTAAATGTTTACTCTTCCAACCCATTTCTTTTATTTTAAAATAATTGTTTTAATTAAACAAATAAAAGGAAATGTAGGCTGCTATGTATTTTATGCCATCTCTTCATCTTAAAATTTTCAATGGTTCTTTTAGGGGAGGTATCATGTTCTCAGCCCCCATTTAACCAGGGCTAGAGCTTAGCAGGGCTGTGCAAATTTATAACATGGAAGACAAGTGCGCTGAAGGAAACAAAGGAGAACACCCTTGCTTCTGTGGCCCAATTTGCACCATAGCACTGCTGGGAAGGGCACAAGGAAAGAGATGCGTGGAGGAAACACATGTTGAGATACTTGGAAGAGACACGTGGATCACAGACAGGTGGGAATGCTGACAATAGCAGACATTAGCTTGATGTGATATCTCTTTTTATACAGCTTTCTGAGACCTATTTTAAAACCCGTTTCCTCTGGTTCCCTTCCAGAAGGTGGATTAGATTTGTGGCAATATTTTGTGTGTTAGTGGCCCTGCTTTGGGCCAACATTGTTTGACTGGGCATTTGCCCACAAAAGGATGGGTAATTTGGGGTATTTTATTACAAAGTTCTTGTTAGGCGCTTTCTACTTTCTCTGTACACACTGACTTTATTAAAGATCTTTCACACTGTCTGCTTTGTCTTTGTGCACGTAGCCAGACTCCTTTAGATGTGCAAGTTTAGGGATCTCCAAGTGTCCCTTGTTCATGTATTAACAGTTCCTACATTTTATATAGGATCAGGGGGAAAAAATCTTTGACACACAATAAAGGATTTTCTAAAAAGAAACTTCTCTGAAGAGGAAATGCAAATGGCCAACAGGCATAAGAAAAAATGTTCAACATCACTTGTAATCAGGGAAATGCAAATCAAAACTACCATGAGATACCATCTTACACCAGTGAGAATGGCACATATTAAAAAAACTAGCAACAACAAATGTTGGCGAGGATGTGGAGAAAAAGGAACTCTCCTGCACTGTTGGTGGGAGTGCACACTGGTCCAACCATTATGGAGAGCTGTGTGGAGATTTCTGGACCTACTAAACATAGAGCTTCCATATGATCCAGCAATTCCACTCATAGGTATTTACCCAAAGGACACAGAAACAGTAATTCCAAAGGCACCTGCACGCCTATGTTTATAGCAGCACTGTTTACAATAGCTAAGCTTTGAAAACAACCCAAATGCCCAAAAGGAGATGACTGGATCAAGAAGATGTGGTACGTATACACAATGGAATATTACTCAGCAATCAAAAAGGATAAACACATGCAGTTTGCAGCAACATGGATGGAGCTAGAAGGATCATGTTCAGCGAAATAAGGCAGAAAGAAAAAGAAAAATACCGGATGGTCTCACTCATAGCAGGAATTTAGAAAACCTAAATAAGAGACTAGGAAAAAGACTAATCAATGCAAAGTAATAATCAAAGTCAACAAGCAACTATAAACCAGAGACACACTATGAGGGGGGGAATTACAGAGGGGTGGAGAGAGGAAGAACTAGAGTCAAAATAAAGGGCAGGTGCAATTGTTTGGGGAATATAACCAAAATGAAAATGCATACATTGTACAAAGATGAAAAATGATGTAAGAATTATATAAAATAAACTATTAAAAAATAAATAATAAATAAAGGATTTTCATCACCTGACCCAAGTTTACTCCCCGACCTTAACTCTTAATACATCTCTACCTACACATACCACAATTCAGCTCCCAGTGAGATCTCTGTCAAACTGTGTTTCATCTCATGCTACACAAATGTTGCTCTTTCTGACCAATATTTTTCTCCTCTATTGAGCAAATCCCAGGATTGCTATTGTAAAAACGGAAGTGATGCTGGTGTCAAATCACAAAGAAAATGTTTCCAACCTTGGTTCTTATGATTGCATTTTTTTAAATTTCTTGTTATTATTTTAAGATTTATTTTATTTATGCAGACAAGAGCTGGGTACAGGCCAGAGGTGGGGGGATGAGAAGATTCACCATAGACAGAGTGGGGAGCAGAACAGGTGGATCTACTAAAATACATGGCTGATAGGGAGCAGGAGGTGAAACAGGAGAGGTCTGCTGCCCCATGTGGGTCAGCTCTCTGGCCAAGCATGGAACTTGTGCTGCAGATAGCGTCAGAGTGCTGAGACTTAACCTCTTGTGCCACCAGGGAAGCCCCTGATTTTATGACTTTTAATAAGTAATATATTATTACTGTGTCTCCTCTCAATATTTAGATTGCAGAATAAGAAAAAAATATATGTAAAGGACTTGATGGAAAATAAATGCTTATAAAATGCTAAATATTTTTATCTCTTGAAAAATTTGTTTTCAAGTTAACACCTTTGTAAAACCATATCTGCACTGGGTAGGAATGTGAAATGATTTGGCCAAGCAATATGAATATATTTATTACATTACATCACAGCCCGTGATTCTCAAATTCATTTCTAGATTTGATCTAAATTCTAGGATTCTATCTCCAATCACCTACTCAACATTTGTGTGATATCTTATAGGTACATTAAACTTAAATTTTCCAAAGCACAGGTTATGACCTCCTTCAAAATACGGTCACCTCAAACTTCATCTATCTAATAAATGAGTTCATTGTTCATTCTTTGGCCATCTGAAAACATCAAAATTATTTTTCCTAAATTCTCACAACCAGTCCATCATAGTATCCTTCCTGTTTTATCATTTATATCTTCAAATTTTTCTTGGTAAGCTTATTCCAAGTAATGACTAATCTTGACCAGAAAGCCATACCAACCTCTTAACTCTTTCCTTACCTGCCTGTTTTTTAACTGTAGACTAAACAACTCACTCAAGTATTCATGAATATAATAATGCACCAGCCATAAGATTCATACCAATAGTTGGATAGAGAACAAAATCCAAATGTATTACTTTAGGACACATAGTCAATATGACCTGTCCTGACTTTTTTTTTAATAAATTTTATTTTTATATTCCCCATACAATTGCAACCCCCTTATTTTGACCTCCATCCCTCCCCTCCCCGCCCCCCACCCTCCATAGAGTGTCTCTGGTTCATAGTTGTTTGTTGATTTTGATATTTTCTTTCTTATAGTTACTCATTTTCCTGGTCCCTTATTTAAGTTTTCTAGATTCCTGCTATGAGTGAGACCATCTGGTATTTTTCTTTTTCTTTCTGGCTTATTTCGCTGAGCATGATCCCTTCCAGCGCCATCCATGTTGCTGCAAATTGCATGTGTTTTGAACTAGTATTTTGCAAGTCACTTCATCATTCCCAACAATTCAATTTTCTCCTTCCTTCCTTCCTCCCTCCCTCCCTTCCTTCCATATCTTTATTAATCTTGTGAAAAAATAAGGTCCCGGAGATTCCCTAGATCTGGGGCAGAGTGGGGGTTTAGGGGGAGGGGGATACAAGGTTGCACTTTATAAGTTACAGGTCAGACTCCCACTGGGGCTAAGTATGGCTACTGGGAGAGAGGAGTGCTGCAAGCTGCACTTGTGGGGAGGGGCCAGCGATGCTGCCCCTGCCCCCAGTGGCAAAATGGAGGTGTGCTGGCCCATGTGAAGTGTACCCCTGGCACTGGAGGGGGCTGCGCTGCACAGGCTACCTGAAAACCAACTTCTTTGAGCCTTGACTTCCTCTCCCCCACCCCACAGAGTCCATCTGTGCAAATGTCTGCTAATGTCCTTTGCATATTGTCTTACTCATCAGGCTGCTATTACAGAATACCATAGACTAGGTGACATTTGTTTCTCACAATTCTGGTGGTTGGGAAGACCAAGATCAAGGTGTTGGCAGAATTAGTGTCTGGTGAGTCTGTCTGGTTCATAAACTACTATCTTTTTTTACTATGCCTTTATAAGACAGAATGGCAAGGAAATACTCTAGGGCCTCTTTTATAAGAGCACCATTTTCATTTCTGAGGGATCTACCCTCATGTCCTCTCATCCAATTCCTCAGAGCCCATCTTTTAATAACATCACATTGTGATTTAGAATGTTACAAAATTCAGACTATACCAATCTTATTTTCAAATTGTCCTTTGAATGTGTTATTCCTTTTAACTGAAGCATTTTCCAAAAGTATTCACAAAAAAACCACTTACCTGTTCAAATGGAAAAGCAAATCACTGACTCCTACATCATCTTATAAACACCTGAATTCATTTCATTAATTTATTTATGATGAATATTTTCATAGCCTCACCCTTAATATATAAACTCCTTAGGTGAAAGTACTTAAAGTTCAATTCACTATCATATTCTCAATGGTTACTGCATATCAGGTGTTTAAAAAGATTAACTCTCCTCTCCCTATTCCTTCACAGCCACTGTATCTTTTTACGGTAAAGAGGTACACAGGAACACATTTCTGGAATATCAAAATTAGTAATGAATTAAACTTGAAACAAAATGGATTCTGTCACTAACATAAGAAAATAATAGTTGATTACAGTCATTAAAAAAGTACTAAAGGCCTCTCACAATGCATAAAATAGATAAATCACAAAAAGAGTGCGCTTGAACTTTGAAACCAATCCAACACATTAATGTTACATAGCGCTTCCAATTCTAAATGCTGAATAGCAAACATCCTCTTAATTATATGGAGCACTCAGCGGACCCTATTCACTTGTTTTCCTATTGTTTCTATTAAGTCAGGCATCATTCACTTTGTGTCTTGGATCCATATTTCTCTTTATGACTGTGTTCCTACAACTTTCAATCAGGCATTTATATCTGCTGTCTATCTCCAGTTATTTAGTTCTTCATTACGAAATTCAGATCATATATTTACTAGACGTGTTTTCTCATTCCAATACACTTTTAGTGTGTTTGTCTTGAAGATAAAGATTTTCATCCTGATTCATGGTCAAATAACTCTTTGCAGCAGCTTTTGTCATTTCAGAGGTAGTGAGAGGAAAAAAAAAAAAACAGACTTCTTTATGGTTGTTTTAATTGGTTAATATTTCTCTAGTTTAATGGAGAAACCTACAGGGAGGGTAAAGCTAAAGTGGAGAAGCACATCATAATGGTAAGAGCTTGAGTTTAGAAATAAAATACAACTGAACTTGGGGCCTCCCTGGCACAAGGGGTTAAGCATCAGAACTATGAAGCTAGCCGCAGCCACTGCAGCACAAGTTCGATCCCTGGCCAGCCAGGGAGCAACCCACATGATGCAACAGACCTCTGCTGACTCGCCCACTGCTCCCCTCAGCAGTGTATTTCAGTCAATTTGCCTGTTCTGCTCCCCACTCTGTTTCTGGTGAATCCTCTCACTCCCCACGCCCCCTCCCCTGGCTTGCACCCCAGCTCTTTAATGCATAAATAAATAAATCTTAAAAAAAATAAACACCACCACACAACTGAATTTGAATTTGAGGTTTTACCAATTGTGTAAATTACTTAACTTTTTTAGTATTCAGTTTCCTTATTGGTAAATGTAAACAGTAATAGACTATAGATGATTAAATGAGAAAGACTGTATTTTTTTATGTCAACATTATATCTTGATGTTACAGATTAAATGAGAAAAAATACATGTGAAACGTATAGTATAATATTTGGAATATAGGGCCTCCCTGGTGGCTCAAGGGGTTAGGCACCGCACTATGAAGCAATCTGCAGCCTCTGCAGCATGAGTTTTATCCCCAGCCGGCCAGGAAGCAACCCATATGGCACAGCAGCCCTCTCCTGACTCACCCGCTGCTCCCCTCAGCAGTGTGTTTCAGTCAGTCTGCCTGTTCTGTTCCCCATTCTGTCTCTGGTGAATCCTCTCACCTCCCCCACATCTCTGGCCTGCACCCCAGCTCTTGTATGTATAAATAAATAAATCTTTAAAAAAATATTTGGAATATAGTGTACATACAAATAAATTTCATATGGATATTTTTTTAATTTCCCTGATTTTGGTCTTAATTTTTATATTTTAATTTTTATATTTTTTATATTTTGGTCTTAATTTTACATTTTATGTTTTTAGAAAATATGTAAAAATTACCACTAAAGATAATTTCCATCATTTCATTTGTTTAATTAATATTACAAAAGATAGTAACATTTTCAAACTATTAATGGAGTTCATATTTATTATCTTAGTCTATCTTAACCAACTCATGAGAAAAAGTAGGTATATATTCATATGACTTTAAAATTAATGAAGAGAGGTTAAAAAAACCTGCAATCATGAAATTGCAGACTATAATTTAACTTTTCTATAATCTAGTAGCCCAAATTGCTATGTTTTTATGATATATACAACTTTTTATTAATATGTGACCTCTTTTGATGCATAAGATAATATTTAGTAAGTTTTATTTTTCCACACTCTGTTCTACATAATTTTAATATATTAGCTAATTTATTCTCATGGAACCTAATTTCTGAAGTAACTAGCTTTATTATTCTCATGTACTGGGTTGAGACACTCTGTAGGTTAAGTAATTTGTCTAAGGTCACACAGCCAACATGAAGAAAACATGAGATTGAGCCAAATGCTACAACTGTAGAATTCAAACTTTTAAGCAATGCTCTACAGCTAATCATAAATCCATGGAAATTTTATTTCCCAAGCTAGTGTTATTTGAAATTAAAAATTAAATCATAGGACTAAAACCAAAACAGTGAATCATTTGGCGGTCTACAACACAAACAAAGCAGCAATAATTTAAAATAAGCTCTCTTAAATTGCCTGTGCAAACTAAGAGTTTATGATTATGGCCCCCATTTGAGCATTGCCAATTTACAGAGCTGTGGTATGCTTAAGTACAGGCTATCTTTAAAAGTAGGGAAGTATTATCTGCATTTACACAGTGGCAATTACTAACTAAAATAGTGCATAGTAATTCAAATGCAACTGCAGGGTTATCTCAAGATAACAAAGCCACTAACTCAAGTCTTCAGTCTCACAATGGATTAGAAAACAAAGAATAGAGTGATCACTCTGGAGGTGTCTTGAATGTGCTCTTGTCCGGAAAAGAAAAGATAGAAATGTTGCTGTGTGAACTTAGGCCATTCTAGAAATCAAATGATTTACCATTTGGGGTTTGAATTATGCAACTCACAAAAGTGTTCTCTGAGTACAAACCTGATAAGAATGAAAATATACTTTAAACTGACATTCAGCAGTTCCAAATCATGTTATCTGTGGGCTCTGACAGGGAACAGAAAAGAAGATGTATATAAAATGTATGTAAAAATATGAAAATTAATCATATTGACTGTGGTTCAGTTTTGGGAGATCTTTAGTGTTCTATATGCAGTTTACCTAACATTCAAAATTACTCACTGCATTACTATTATTCCTGTTTACTGAACAGAGGAATTCTGACATGTAAATAATAAAAGTTCAACTACAAAACTAAGGTCAAGCAGCTGACAAGTAACAAGAAGACCTGAGCCTGTCTCCCTGATTGGAAGTTCACCTCTTTTCACAGCCATGTCTTTTCAGTCCAGCAACACCTCTGATATGCCTTACCAAAGGTATCCAAAAGTTGGCAAGAGGGACTGAAATAAGATAGCAGAGGACCATCACCTCAGTCCCCTGTGCTCCTCCCTTCCTCCCTCTGAGCCCTCTCCCACCTCCTGCCCTGCAGGATGTCTCTGATTTATCATTTTCTGGTTTTGTTTTGTTGTGTTTTGTATTGTTATTATTTTTTTACACTGATACCTTATATGGTTCCCCTATATTCCTCCTATGAGTGAAACCATCTGATATTTTTCTTTTTTCCTTCTGACTTATTTCACTGAGCATAATTCCTTCCATTGATGGGCAATGGATACATTTGTAGTTTCAAAAATATCAGTAAGCTTCATTTTCAGACCTACCTAGTTAAGATATTTTCAGGTATTTTATTTCAGCTTTGTTACCCTGAAAACAGTGCTTAATTTGGGACTACATTTTTTCCAACATGGAAGTAAAATATTTCTGAGAACTCTACCTTAAGAGGTATTTCACATTAGGGCCTCCCTGGAGACGCACGAGGTTAAGTCAGCATTATGAAGCTTTCTGCAGCCTCTGCAGGAAGAATTCGATCCCCAGCCAGGGAGATAACCCACATGGTGCAGCAGACCTCTCCTGTCTCACCTGCTGCTCCCCTCAGCAGTATATTTCTGTCAATCCGCCTGTTCTGCTCCCCACTCTGTCTCTGGCAAATCCTCTCACTCCCCCCACCTCTGGTCTGCACCTCAGTTCTTGTATGCATAAATAATTTTTAAAAACAAGAAATGTCACATATTCTGCTTTTAAAAAATGAATGCATGTCTATGCTAAAAATAATTGTATCATTCAAGCTTTAAGGTTTTACTTGTACATACTACTTTTCACCTATTTTTTACAGTGAGAGCTATTCGTGGTTTAGTATAGAAAATGTATATATTTAAAGGTGATGAAAAGAGTAAATCTTATAATTTATTCTATTTTTTTTTCAGAATTAAGAAGATGTTATCAGGAAGAGGTGGTTCTCTGTCCATACTTAGCACAGTCATTTCCCAACAAACACCTAAAGCATGTAGCATCTCCAAAGCATTGGATGCTGGATAAAAGAGGTGTTTTCTCTTTGTGTATCCACCAGTGCCCACAAACTGAGACATCTTCCTCTTATCGTTTTCCTAAGGAATAGACTTAAGTATTGTCCAACAGGAGATGAGGTCAAGAAGACCTCCATGCAGTCGTCTATTAAGATTGATAGTAAGGTTCACATAGCTATAACCTATCCTGCAGGTTCTATGGATATCATCAGTGTTCACAAGACTGGAGAGTATTTTCATGTGATCTATGAACCCAAAGATCACTTTGCTGTTAATCAACTTACACCTGAGGAAGTCAATCGAAAGTTGTGCAAAGTGAGAAAAAATATTTGTAGACATTGAAGAAATAACTCATCTAGTGAATCATGAGGCTCACACCATCCACTATCTTGATCTCCTCAGGAAGGTGAATAATAACCATTCAGACTGATCTGAAGACTGGCAAGGTTATAGATTTCATCGAACTTGATACTGGTAACTGCATGATGACTAAAGTTGCCAGCCTGGAAAGAATTGGTGTAATCACCAAAAGAGAGAGAGGGCCTCCCCAGTGGCACAGGGGTTGAGTACTATGAAGCTACCCACAGCCTCTGCAGCACCGGTTCAATCCCTGGCCACCAGGGAGAGTCCCACATGGTGCGCAGACCTCTCCTGCCGCACCCACTGCTCCCCTCAGCAGTGTACTTCGTCAGTCTACCTGTTCTGTTCCCTGCTCTGGCTCTGGTGAATTCTCTCACTCTCCTGCGCTTCTGACTGTATCCAGTGCCTGTATAAATAAATAAATCTTTTAAAAAAAATAGAGAAAGAGACCCTTGTTCTTTTGATGTAGTTCTTGTGAAAGATGCCAACAGCAACATTTCCATCCACTTCTCTAACATTTTTGTAAATATAATCAGATTTCTCTTGGTTTTGGTGTGTAAAAAATAATCTTACAATTTTGAATCATGTTTCTCAAGTGTTTTTCTCCATACTACCAAGAGAGATCTTAACAAAAACTCTAAACTATGTAACAGTCTTCTCTGGTGTGTATATGTGTCTTTGTGTATGTGTGTGTGGTTTAATCTTGAGTAAAATGAAGAGTGAAGACTGAGATATTCAAACACAAGTAATTAGAGTTTGCTTCTTAGAAAACTGAATCTTGAAATCTGAGAGGGGAAAATAATTCCACAAGCTTTTGTCTCTTTTTTTTTTTTTAAATTCAATTTGTTTTTGTTTTATTCAATTTCACTTTTTTCTTGTTCACATTTACTTTTTTTTTTGGTTCCCTTTTTGTAATTTTCTACATTTTAAATTTATATTGTCCTTTTTAGAATCATTCTTTTTTTTCCTCTGTCCTTTCCTAATTTCCCTTTCTCTTATCCAGCCTTTGCAGATCCTCATTCTATTTCTATTTGCTGTGATTTCATCATAAAAATCAAATGAATTTTTTGACCAAATGTACTGCATTAAATAAACATTAGCTCCAAAAACTAAGAATCAGATTGAACTATTTTAGTGATAAAAATGATCCAACTATAGGAATCACATTTGCTTATATCTCTTCTTGTCTGAGTTAATTAACCCTGTCTTAAAGTACAACTTTAATTATTAGCTCTTTCATGCATTCAAGAAATTGTCAACTTAAAATAAAATAGTAAAGGAATCTTTATTTAAAACAAGCAATCCAAGTATGGTAGATCTAACATTTATTCAAAAATACTTTACTTTTTACTTGTTTCATTATGACAGAATGGCTGCTCTCTGTCATAATCAGTAAAGTCTAGAAAAAGAGAGGAATAATAGACTTTCAAGTCAATATTTATTAGAAAAAGATAATTTATGATATATATATTTCCAAATGAGTTAAACTCCTTACCTTTTTCTAGAAGAATTTGTACCAGTCTGGCTATATTTAATATTTCTATTAAACCATATGTTCAAATATTAATGGTTCAAACTGTACACAGATTTTAAGGAATTTAAAAATTACAACTTCCACAATTTCAAAGCATGTTTCTTACTCTACCTTGGTTGCTATAATAATTTTCCATAGAGTGTGTGGCTTAAGCAACAAACATTTCCCAGTTCTGGGAACTGGGAGGTCCATGATTAAGCTATCAGCAAATTTGATGTCTACCCAGTAATAGCCCTTTTCCTGATTTATAAAGGGGTAAATTCTGACTGTATCCTGACATGGCTGAGAGAAAGAGGTCACTTCACTACTGCCTTTTTTCATAAGGACACCAATGCCACTCATGAGGGCTCCACTCTAATGATATAATCACCACCCAAAGGCCCGACCTGCAAAAAACATCACATTGGGGATCTGAGTTAACACGACTTTGGATGAACACAAACGTTATATCCATAACAAGACACAATTTGGAAACATTATTCATAAAATCATTTACATTTAAAATATTTAATGAGGGGTCTCCCTGGTGGCTCAAGGTGGTTAAGCTGCAACACTGTGAAGCTAGCACAGCCACTGCAGCATGGCATGAGTTGGATCCCTGGCCAGGGAGGTGACCCACATGGCACAGCAGACCTTTCCTGTCTTGCCCGCTATTCCTCTCAGCAGTGTATTTCAGTCAATCCACCTGCTCTGTTTCCCTTTCTATCTCTGGTGAATCCTCTCACCCCGGCACCTCTGGCTTGTACCCGAGCTCTTGTATACATAAATAAATAAATATTTTTAAAAAAATATTCAGTGAATACTTATTCATAAAATAAAAGTTTGAACAAATGAACAGGGATATATCAATTCTTATTATTGTCTAAATAGTAACAGTTGTTATCTTGACTTTTCATGCAACAACAAAGATGTTAGTGTCCCAAGATGACTTATTGGCCTATATTTATGTTATCCCTTGGGTTTTTAAATTTTACTTAATTTTTAACTTTTTTCAAGAGCTTAAACGGATGATTGCAATAATTATTATTACTCAATGAAAAATAATATTTTGATAAATACAGGTAAAATACTTATCTAATATATACCTATTACATGAAAAGTCAGTCACTCTTTTTGACTCCCACCCTGATTACCCACAGCAAATCCCAAGGATAACACATGACATAGAGCAGATAGTACTTGAAAGGGTAATAAAAATTCCTTTTGTACAATTTGAACATCCTCTATACTTGTCAGTTTTGCTTCTGGAAATGTTTGGCTCAAATGAGTCTAAATTTCCCTCATTTGAAAATGGAATGATAATCATTTTCCTTGAAGCTAATCTCTAATTCCATGGAATGGGATTAATCAGGCAATTTCTTGGTGTTTCCATAAAACAAACCATGGGGATAAAGTGTTATATTGTTTCATTATACCAGGTGAAAGACTGGATGCAACTGCCTTTTCTTTTCTTTTTTTTTTTTTTTTTAAAGATTTATTTATTTATTTATACAAGCAGTGGGTACAGTCAGAAGCGCCAGAGGGTGAGAGAATTCACCAGAGCCAGAGCGGAGAACAGAACAGGCAGACTGACAAAGTACACTGCTGAGGGGAGCAGCGGGCAGCAGGAGAGGTCTGCGCGCCATGTGGGACCCTCACCCGGCGGCCGGGGGTTCGAACAGGAGCTGCAGAGGCTGCGGGCAGCTTTGCAACCCAGCGCTCAACCGCTGCGCAACCGGGGAGGCCCTGCAATTTCCTTTTTCTCCACTTTGTTCTCCGTGATTTTACAGGGTAGAAGTTTAGAATAGAAAATTCGTTATCAGTCTTTCTTTGCTAGAATTACAGTTTTAGCTATCTATTCTTGGATAAGTTACAAACTTGTCTCTGACTCATTTTTTCCAAATCAAAAATATTGATGAAATCATTTCTTTCAGATATTGTTGTAAAAATTATATTGGGGGCCTCCCCGGTGGCGCAGCGATTGAGCGCTGGGTTGCGAGGCTGCCCGCAGCCTCTGTGGCGCCGGTTCAATCCCTGGCTGCTCCCCGGCCACCGGAGGAGGGTCCCACATGGCTCGCAGACCTCCCCTGTGGCCCGCTGCTCCCCTCAGCAGTGTACTTCCGTCCTTCTGCCTGCTCTGCTCCCTGCTCTGGCTCTGGTGAATTCTCTCACCCTCCGGCACTTCTGACTGTACCCAGTGCTTGTATAAATAAATAAATAAATCTTAAAAAAAAATTTAAATTGGTTAATTCATATAAAACAATTTAGAATGTTGTCCACAATATAGTAAAGGTCATATGAACTATTACTATTATTATTGTTATTTTGTGGTGAGACTTTTGCTGTATTCTAATGTGTGAACCTAAGTACACATTATATAAAGCTATACATTGCATTCAATATACAATTATATATATATATTATAGAATATACACTTCCATAGTCTTGTTATATGAAAGCAAGGAGACTCACATTATTCCTCCATATTTCCCCCCCAAATTGTACTAGGGTTAAGCACTTAAATAAAGTCCATACATAAAATTGCATAATATAAAGTTATTTATTATAAACTTATCTCCAGGTGAAACTTGATTTTCACTTTATCCCTTACAGATATCATCCATTAAATTACCCTCATAAATAATACGAGGGTATAAATTGACCCTCATATACAATATGACCAGTACAAATTTGAAAAATAAAGATAGTCATCAGACATTTGGCACATTTCTTAATACATAGCATGTGTTTGCAACAAATGAAAAGTTTCTATTTTTATTTCTTTTCTACCTTTAAAATATATAAGGGAAGATAATAGACACACATTTTCCATTTAACTCTGCCTCTTTATTGCTTTAGAATCACTAAAATTACTGTGCTCATTTCCCAAAATAAAAAGTCCATATAAGGGAGGATAAGCAAGTGAGATTCAAATATGGAAATTGATGCAATAGAAAGTTGGATAAAACCTAAGTCTGAAGTTTGAGAATTAAGAGAAGACCTAGGGCCAGGCAGGTAATTGCCAAAGCAATTACTATGATGTTACCTATTTCAAGGCGTTTGTTGTTTGGTAAGTTATGTGCAGGTACATCAGACCTAGCCTACTGACTGTGTTAATGGAGTTTATTATTTAAGAGACAAAGAGATAACTCTCTATCTTCTTGTTTCACCAGAGACTGCAGCATATAAAAACCAAATGACTCTTATTCTGGGTGTGAATGTGCTAGGCAGTCACAGGTCTGTTACATGGCAGGATCATACTTCTACATACACTGTATGATTAAAATAACAGGTCATATGTGCCCCTGGAACAGGGTGTTTGATATGCTAATAGATGTTAGAGAGATTGGACTTAGTGCAGGTTGTTGGCTTCTTTTGCAAGTTGGCACTTGCAACGCCACTTTGAGCCTGATTCTTGCCTGAGTTTTTGCAAAACAGTGGAAATACTGTTTCAAATATTTCCTGGTATCAATTGCTCTTTGACCCAGTAGTAGCAGTATTGCACATTGAATGATGAAGATAAATCACGTGTGATGGCATTGACAATACTGACCGAGAGTTTGGAAGGAAATATTCCTGTGCTACAGGATGTGACTGGGTAACATGGGAGATCTATGAACCAAGCCATGATCCATTTCAGACATTTCAGAGATATAGAAAGGTGTCCTCACATTCGAGATTCTTCTCATGTTTTGGACTAGACAGATTTTAAAATTTAAAAATAAAGTTGGTGGAATGGGTTATTTTAATTTTTATTTAATATTTTGACAAAAACAGAATTATCCTGAGAACATTTTACCTGGAACTGGAGTTATAGCATAGGAGTGGAGGTAACAATATAAGACTCATCATCACTCACAACTATATACCAAGAAAAGTAAGAAAATCTAGGAAGAATTAGGTTTAAAATCAGTGTAATATAGGTAAGCAAAACCCATTGATATTTTTCTAAGAATAAAACCCTGTTTAAAATTTTCAGAAAAGAAAAGTGGAGAGTGGGATAGTTTTGCTCGTAAGACACACTGAATAACTTTTGTTGAATTATGTGAAATAAACCCACTTTATGTTAATGAAGAATGAAGGACACCCCAGAACCCCCAAATACACATGTTCTGAATGGGTTCTGCCATATGCCACATAAAGAGAAAACATTCTCTTAGTGTGAAAATAATGCAATAGTATAGTATGCATACAGAGAGAAGGAAAGAAAGAATACTAGTTTTCAAAAAGAAAAAAAAGCAATCAAAGTCACCCATCTCTTCATAAGCAAATGCCCAGCCAAAATAAGGTTGGCCCAAAATGAAGCTGCTGAGGTCTGAAATCTTGCCACAAGTTTGAAGCACCTTCTGCCAGGAAACCAGAGGAAAGGGGCAGACGGGGTCAGGCAAGTATAGGATGAAAGGAGCAAAATCAGAGTACAAATCAAGGTAATAATTGCCAATGTCAGCATCCCCATCTGTCCTCACCGATATCTTTTCCCAGTGTCTCTACATATCTTGACTCCACAAGTCTCCTTCCAGGTACCCCCAAGTACCTGGTGAAAATCCAAAGCCTAGATACAAGTGTGACTTTTTCACCTGAACCAGCTCTCTATGCCTCCTCTAAGTCTTCTCCTAGCTCTTTTCTCTCATCTCATTTCCATCATTCATTAGGTGGGTAGGGATCAAGTAACATTCATTTTATGGGAATTACGCTGTGTAGCATTTATTTTGGGAGTTATTTCTCATAATAGGGATATACTATATTTAGGGACTAACACCTTTTATTGACACTCATCCTTCTTAAGAAAAATGGAAGATATATTAACATATAAAAGCTAAAGGAAATTTCACACCAAAATTACACAATGATTTTTAAACAATTAACCATTTCCTTGAAACAATGTACTATTCTGATCATTTCTATACTTATAAAACTGAATGTTTTGCAATGTACCTCCCTGAGTTTATTAATTTATAATGACCATGATAGAATCACCAATTTCGTAGTATTAATTACCACCATATCTAGAGGTGTCACCTCAAGGACTACATCCACATTGGAATAAAAGTGAGGCACAGTGTAAGTGGTGAGCCTTAAGGTCAGAATAGGACTAACACCTTTAGGAAAGACTTCAGGAGAGTTAAGGAAGGCTCCAGAGATAAGGGCAACAAATTCCAAAGGGGACTAATCAAATACCCCAGGACTAGGAGCAACAGGACATTCCTGGACAAGGACAGTAAAGAAAAAAGAAAAGGGCTGGGACACAGAGACTTCTGGACAGACATTTAGGCAGTGAGTGAGACTGTTACAGGGCCAACCCCGATATAAAACAGATTGCCTGACTGTGGGTCCAAACCCGTGCACTTAAAGGAGACTTACTAATGCTAAACTGCAGACATACACAAAAGATTGATAAAAGGTTTATTTACAAGGTAAGGGGAAATGGGAAATGAATAACTCAGAGAGAAAAAGAGGGAGATAAGTTCGTAAATGCGTCCTACCTGTTCCGCTCACCTGGAATCCCGATGACCCACCCAGCTGGCAAAAAAATTAGCACGCCTTGTGGCCAAGCCAGCAATCCCTGGTCAAATGACCAGTTAAATACCCAAAACCATGAGCCTAGTTGCTTAACTCCGCCTTCAGGTCCTTGCAACCTTCCCTTTGGTGATCATGGGATTTGTAGCTCCCAGTGCCTTGGGGGTGGAGTCCACAAAGCCTGTAAGGTGTTTGTTCAGGACATCCTTTCCCCCTATCTACTCCCCCTTTCACTTTTTGCCACCATTTCCACGGTGATGAAGATCAAATATATGGAAAAACAGTTCAGCAGTCCAAGCCAAAAAAATAAAAACAAAAACAAAAATCTGGAGGCATTCGCCAAAACAAGATAGCAAATATATCAAAATCACAGGAAAAAAAATCTTAAAATTGGTTAAACTTATGTTAAAAAAAAAAAAAACAGTTCTCTCAACCTTGATCCCAAATTGTTTCAACAGCATAGCAAAAATTTGCAAACTAAATCTACTTTTAAACCATATTACCTATTTTTGCATACAATCACAGGGCAGAACAACTAACAGCAATTTTAGCTGCCTCTGTTGGAATACTCCATATAGGATCAGAGCAAACTCTTGATATCCGGTCCACGTAGGAACCCTACGAACAAAGCAGAAGGTTCTCCTCTTCTTGGTTCAGTTCTATTGGTTCAGTTCTATATCAACTTCCTGAAAGAACTCCATTCAAACTCACACAATGAAACTCATCTCCAATTGTTTTTGTTATAAGCAGACAAAATCCCTGTGGAAGTTATGCAAAAATAGACACTGACATGAGTAGTAAAAATTACTACCACTATTTTAATGCTGTGTTGGTATCAAGGGGAAAGAAAATGCAAACACAAGTTAGCTCTGCTGAAAAAAGAAAAAAATAAGTAATTTTGCTGCAGGTCCTGGTCAGTCAAAACAAGAAAAACTTTGTTGAATCAGAACAAAATGCAACAAAATTACCAGTATTATGTCAAAACTTAGTAAAAGTCAGGTGTATCTCTAACAGTCTATTCAGTCCTTTGTAGGACATTTTTTTTTTTTTGGATAATGGACTATTTTCCAATAATGGAAAACTGTCATACTAGACATTCATGGACAATGGTGCTGCTAATTGTTGCTTCTATTACATACACTGTAACCCTCAAAAAAGATTGTCTCCTAAGACTACACCCTGAGATCTGTGCCACCATAGATATGGTGGAATAAAAATTAAAAGGGAGGATTGTAACAGGGTGGTGGCCAGGAAACGGGGAAGTTTCAGGTTCCCTGCCACACCCAAGGGAGGGTGGAGCTGAACAGGGAGAGAAGAGGCTGCAGAAGAGACTGAGAAAGGAAGGGAGCAGGATGGAGCCAGAAGGAGACCTGGAGGAGGCGCATGGAGCCGAGAGACACGTGAAGAAACTGCGCTTGCCTTTTGGTCGAGGACTGGGTGACACAGATGTGGGTGAGAGACCCATAGGGAGGTGACAATGGCGGTTTTTGTCTTGATTTTGATTTTGTTCTTTTCCCTCCAGACTTGTCTGGCTGTTTCTGATGCTTTTCTGTGAGTCCCCACTGGAAGGTGCTTTAGACTTGTGGCAGGCTTTGGGTCCTTGCTCTGGGCCAATAACATTTGGATGGACTTTTACCCATGAGGGGAAGGGTAACTTGGGGTGCTTGACTTAGAAACTATATTCTTTGCCTTTCCTGTATTGTTTTCTAATTGTATTAAAGTTCCTTTTCATTAAAGTCTCATATGTTTTGTGTTGACGCGGCAGATGGCAGAACCTATTTAGAGCAGGCAGGTTTGTGTGACCTGGGGTGCCCTGCTCCCTGCCCTGTAACAAGATCACCGAGAACTAACCAGTCACAAAGAACCTGGTGGAGCTTTAGAATAATTAGGGAAAAAAGGTCTATATTCCCTGAGACACAACTCGACTTGGGCTTCCTTGCCCCTCCCTGGCCTGGTCCCATGGCCTGGGAGTCCCACTTTATTTCTGTTCCTTTTCTCCTCAATAAACTTTTTTGTTCTCTAAACAAATCTGCTTCTTGCTTGCTTGCCTGAGCGTCTACAAAGTTCCTGCTGCGGCTTCATGAGACACCAACCCGTGGTGGTCTAGTGGCTGGGGCTCAGCTCTGCCTCTGCAGCCTGGGATCATTTCTGGCTGGGAGACTAGGCCTGAAAACCTTCAATTTCTGTATCAAAGGAAAGAAAGAAAAAGAGGAAAGAAGGAGACAGAGAAAAGAAAGAAATGTATATATAAGATGCTGTGGCCTGAAGTCAGCCAAGGTTATCACCAATGCCCTGAGGTAGCAACTAAATTGTCCAACCCTGCTCAAGTGCAAAACAAATGTTCTTCTTTAACACTTGCTAAAAAAAAAGTTAATGGAAATTTTTGTTTTATCTTTTACCATATTGTTTTATCAGTTTCTAATTCTAATGAATGTAAGTTGTGTATATCATCACCAATATTCTTTTCAGTAATAAAAAGTGGTAATTGCTCTACATTATATGTATTAAAGTTTAGTCAAACTCTAAAGTAGCTGCAATTAAAACAGTGGGTCAAGGACAGATAACTCAATCTATACTATTTCACTGAGCAACTGAATTAAACTTCACAAGATTGTATTACACTAATTGTTGTGTGCAATAATTCTCAGTATACTACATTAGCATTGGAATTCATGAGCGCATGATTTTCAAAGCAGTCTAAAAACTTGGAAACAGATTTGATTTCCATAACAAATGAGTTTGATTAACATCACTTTAGAAACAATTATCCTCCCCTTCCTCATGAAGAGGAAGAAACCAAATCAAGAGTTTCAAAAATACTTTTCAAAACAATAGGCTTAGCAAATCTGTTTACTGGAACTATAGAAGTGGTTGATTCCCACATCTAATTAAATAAAAATAAATTTGTTCACTATTGAGCGCATTATTAATATATTTTAGGAGACAGAAAAATTTTATATGTGGTGGTCATTAGCAACTCAAATATCTATGCTTATTCAGCATTCAGCTTGTTGATAAATATAAAAGCAGATGAGTTGTACAGGACATTGGTAAACACTGAAGGGGAAATATCTGGTGGTGGTTTCATTTATGTATTTATATGCATGTATGTATGCATTTATCTATCTATTTTGCTGGAATTCATAGTTGTTTTATATATTTCCTTTTTTATTGATGTAGCATTGTATATGTCTATCTATTTGTTCACAACATGGTATATGTACCAGAGGCAAGAAAAACTCCCCAGATGCATGCTACCACACCACACCCAAAATCAAGACACCAGAGCCCTCCACCATGGTCTCTTGTGCCTCTTCCCCACTTTTTCTTCCCCTTATCCATTCTTCTCTCTCTCTCTTTTTTTAAAGATTTATTTATGCATACAAGAACTGGGGTGTAGGTCAGAGACATGGAGGTGAGAGGATTCACCAAAGATAGGGTAGGGAGCAGAATAGGCAGATGGACTAAAATACATTGCTTGGGGGAGCAGCAGGTGAGACAGGAGAGGTCTGCTGTATCATGTGGGACTCTCGCCGGCCAGCTGGCAGGGATTGAACCCGTGCTGCAGAGGCTGACGACAGCTTCACAGCGTTGCGCTCAACAGCCTGCACCAGGGGAGGCCCAACTTTAGCAGCTTTTATCTTGATTTTGATTTTGCTCTTTTCCTTCCAGACATGTCTGGATCCAGGTTTTCAGGCCTCAGTGGTTCTGCTTTGGGCCAGCCCTGTTTGACTGGACGTTTACCCACAAGGGAATGGGTAATTTCGGTTGCTTGATTTGGAAACTTTATTTTTTGTCCTTTTTATTTTGTTGTTGCACACTAATTGCATTAAAGTTTCTTTCCATTAAAGGTCTTACACAATAGAGTATGTTTTGTCTTGATGCAGCGGATGGCAGAACCTATTTAGAATGGACAGGTTTGGAGGTCCTGGGGTGGTCCCTTTCCCTGCCATGTAACACTCGGTCAGGGGATGTAGAAAGGGAAACTCTAAGATAAGATCTGGGAAAATGAACATATCTTCCCAGGAGAAAGAGCCGAAACAGGATGATAACATTTTAGAACAGAGAAAAAATATTTAAATATTCCCTAGACATGGGCCCATGTGGCATCTTCTGCCCCACTTATTTATCTTAGGGATTGGCTACAAATGCCATTTTATGGCTTCATGGTGTTATAGGACAGGGAGAGGGGCAGCCCAAACCCCGCAAACCTGCCTATTCTAAATGGGTTCTGCCATCCGCCGCATCAACACAAAACATAGGAGACTTTAATGGGAAGGAACTTTAATAAAACTAGGAAACAATACAGGTAAGGCAAAGAGTCTAGTTTCTAAATGAAGCACCCAAAGTTACCCATCCCCTCGTGGGTAAAAGTCCATCCATATGGGAATGGCGCAGAGCAAGGCCCCACAGCCTGCCACAAGTCTAAAGCATCTTCCAGTGGGGACCCACAGAAAAGGGTCAAAAACAACCAGACAAGCCCGGAAGGAAAAGAGCAAAATTAAAAGCTGCCATTGTCACCTCCCCATGGGTCTCACCCACATCTGTGTCACCCAGTCCACGACCAAAAGACAAGCACAGTTTCTTCATGTGTCTCTACGCTCCATCCTGCTTCCTTCCTCAGTCTCTTCTGCAGCTTCTCCTCTTCCTGCTCAGCTCCACCCTCAGGTCCCAGCCACCCTCCCTTGGTTGTGATGGGATTTGTCTTTCCCAGAGTCTTGATGGCTTTAGTCTGGAGTGAGGGTGGGGTCCATAAAGCCTGTATGGGATTAACTCAGGACATCATTTCCCCCTAACAATTCCCCCCTTTCACTTTTTGCCACCATTTCCATGGTGATGAAGATCAAACATATGGATGCTGGGATACAGTCTCAGATGAAAATTTTCCAGGGTTCCAGTCTGAAAGAAAACAAATCCCTCCAGGTAGTGTCCATTGTGGAAAGCAAAAGTCCTCCAGTCCTGGAAAAACAGTTCATCAGTCCCAGCCGAAAGAAAACATCTGAAGGCATTAGCCAGAACAAGACAGCAGATATGTGAAAAATCACAGGAAAAAAAAAATCTTAAAATGGTTCAACTGATGTAAAACACAATTTTTTTCACCCTTGATCCCAAACTTTTAACAGCATAGCAAAAGTTTGCAAACTAAATCTACTTTTAAACCATTTTTCCTATTTTTGCATAAAATCACAGGGCAGAAAATAACTAACAGCAATTTTTAGCTGGCTTTGTTGAAATACTCCACACAGGATCAGAGTGAACCGGTGGCATCCAGTCGATGTAGGCTTCAGGTATAAAGTTGGTCTCATCAGACTCCACCTGGGCTTTCCTCTTCTCGAGGGTACCAGGGCATTTTCGTTGGCCGGGGTTGTCCAGTCCTGCCAATGGAGGCAAGCTTCCTCACCTTCTTTGGAGGTCTCTGGAACCCTACAAACAAGGCAAACAGGTTCTCCTCTTCCTGCTCAGCTCCACCCTCAGGTCCCAGCCACCCTCCCTTGGTGGTGATGGGATTTGTCTTTCCCAGAGTCTTGATGGCTTTAGTCTGGAGTGGGGGTGGGGTCCACAAAGCCTGTATGGGATTAACTCAGGACATCATTTCCCCCTAACAATGGGACAAGAATCTTTGGTGGTATAAGCAGCAGCAGCAGTTGTAATTGTGGTAACAGCACATACTGATTACACAACTTCAATTCCAATGTCAGTTTTCTATGGTTTGCTATTCGTTTGGGTTTACCTGATCCTTTGTTTTGCTTCTCTATATTCTATATGAGTGAAACCATCTAGTTTTGGCTTTCTTCTTATGACTTCTTTCACAAAATTTTATCCCCTCCAGTTCTATCTATTTAGTAGCAAGTGACAAACTGAGTGGTACTCTATAGTGTATATATATTCCACATTTTTCAATCCATTCATGTGCTATTGGGTTACTTGGTTTTCTCCATAACTTGGCTATTTTAAATAGTGCTTCAGTGAATACAGGAGTGTGCATTTCCTTTCAAATTGGTGTATTTGCATTCTTCTGGTAGATACCTAGGAGTGGTATTCCTGGATCATATGGTAGATTTCCTTCTAATATTTTGAGAAAACTCCATCCTGTTTTCCTTTGGGGCTGTACCAGTCTACATGCCCAACAAACTTATAAGAGGGCCCCCCTTTTTTTGCCACATTTCCTCACCAAAACTTGTTGTTTCTGCTCTTTTTGATATGGATCATTTGCAGATATTTGAGGTGGTATCTCACTTGGTCTTGATTTGCATTTCTCTGATATCAAATGATGATGAGAATTTTTCAGGTGCCTGTGGCCATCTCTATGTTTCCTTAGAAGTATTTATTTAGGGTCTCCCTGTGGTGCAGCAGTTGAGGGCCACGCTGCGAAGTTCCCTGCAGCCTCTGCAGCGCCGGTTCAATTCCCCGCCAGCCAGGGAGAACACCACATGGAGCAGCAGACCTCTTCTGCTTCGCCTGCTGCTCCTCTCAGCAGTGTCTTCGGTCCGCCTGCTTGTTCTGCTCCCCGTTCTGGCTCTGGTGAATTCTCTCACCTTCCTGCATTTCTGATCTGTACCCCAGTTCTTGTATAAATAAATAAATACATCTATTTTAAGAAGTATCTATTTAGCTCTTCTGTTCATTTTTTGATTGGAATATTTGTTTTCCTTTTGTTGTGTTGTGTGAGTTCTTTATAGAACTTGGATATCAAATCTTTGTCAGATGTTTGTGTAAATATTTTCTCCCATTGGAAAAGAGTCTTTTCAATTTAATGGTAGTTTATTTCCCTCATAAGAGCTTTTTAGTTTAAGAAACTTCTCTGAAGAGGAAATGCAAATGGCCAACAGGCATATGAAAAAATGTTCAACATCACTTATAATCAGGGAAATGCAAATCAAAACTACCATGAGATACCATCTTACACCAGTGAGAATGGCACATATTAAAAAAACTAGCAACAACAAATGTTGGCTAGTTTGTGGAGAAAAAGGAACTCTCCTGCACTGCTGGTGGGAGTGCAAACTGGTCCAACCACTATGGAGAGCTGTGTGGAGATTCCTGGACCTACTAAACATAGAGCTTCCATATGATCCAGCAATTCCACTCATAGGTATTTACCCAGAGGACACAGAAACATCAATTCCAAAGAGTACCTGCACCCCTATGTTTATAGCAGCACTGTTTACAATAGCTAAGCTTTGGAAACAACCTAAATGCCCAAAAATAGATGACTGGATCAAGAAGATGTGGTACATATACACCATGGAATATTACTCAGCATTCAAAAAAGATAAACACATGCAATTTGCAGCAACATGGATGGAGCTGGAAGGGATCATGTTCAGCGAAATAAGCCAAAAAGAAAAAGAAAAATACCGGATGGTCTCACTCATAGTAGGAATCTAGAAAACTTAAATAAGGGACCAGGAAAATGAATAACTATAAGAAAGTGAAAATCAAAATCAACAAACAACTATGAACCAGAGACACTCTATGAGGGGGGTGGGAGGCCAGGGAGGGGAGGGATTGGGGTCAAAATAAGAGGGTTGCAATTGTATGGGGAATATAAAAATAAAATTTATTTAATAAATAAATAAATAAATAAAATAGTAATACACACACACAAAAAAAGCTTTTTAGTTTGAGGTAGTTTTACTTATTTACATTCACTAGATTTTCCTCAGTTATGTTCATTGATTTAATGTTAGTTTATAACAACATATGTGTTTTAGGGTTATAGTTTCAAACATAGGAACAAGGAATTATAGGCATCGTTAAGACATTTAACTGGATAAGAAGAAAACAAGATGAAGATAGTGTCAATATTTTTTTAAAAGCAATGTATCATAAGCATATGATCATAGGTTAATGAAACTGATATTATAGAAATTGGTTACCTTTAATTTTAATGTTAATTGTGAATAAGTATTAGATTATCAAATCTAATACTACCTAGCTCAATTTTTTTTTATATTTATTTATGCATACAAGAACTGGGGTGTAAGCCAGAGGTATGGGGGGTGAGAGATTCACCAAAAAGTGTGGGGAGCAGAACAGGAGGATCTACTGAAATACACTGCTGAGGGGAGCAGTGGGTGAGGCATGTGGGTTGCTCCCAGGAGGGCTGGCCAGGGATCAAACTCATGCTATAGTAGCTGGCAAAAGCTTGAGAGTGCTGTATTTAACCCCTGTGCCACCAAGGAGATGGCTAACTCAATTTAAAATGAGAAGACTTAAATAAATAAACAAGATAAGGGGAGTACCAAACATAGTTTTGATTTTCACAATAGTACACATTGAATTGACTTGATCTATTTACTATGTATTCTTAATTGGCATTCAGATGAATAACAATAATAAGTACTATTAATCATGTTTTAGATTACCTTTGTTAAACTTTTATCTTATTACATTTGTAAAACTAACACATATTTAAATGAAACAACGCACTTGGAAAGAAATGAGTTTTCTAAAAGTAGGCAAATGAAATAATGTGACATAGGAAAAACTTATCTTTACTTTTTATTTCCTTTGTCATATTTTTGGAGTATGGATAATTTATTTTACATTATGAAATTTGACATCAAATTATCTGGTATAATTGATGCAAAACATTTCACATTTGCTTTCTCCAACACTCATTCACTACAAGAAACAATTTCAGTAATATGTTGACATTAAATTGAGTTCAGCAAATAATACGCTAAGGAAATTATTTTAAATTTAATGTATTTCCAGTGGAAATACATAAGCCAAGATCATAAAACATTGAATAGTGAGTTTCAGCATATTACCACACTTTGTTATAAAACAGATTGTGTTAATTTCTGTGTAAATCAGTCATGCCTCTACCTTTTCATTGACTACAAATTTTCACCAAACTACTCTAAAGCACAAAAATGTCCCTCTATTCCTGACTCTAGTAATTGTCACTATAATATTTTTACACAAGAAAAAAAGAAGTTTCAATGCATTTTTGATTTTCCGTTTCACTCCAACCACATTTTCCCTGAAACATACACTCACACATACACTTTCTTGCAATGAACAAATTATGCTGATTTTATCTTTTAAGAAATCCCCATGTTGTTCAATTTCTTTTTAATTCCTACCTGAGAATAAAAAAAAAATTAAATATGAAAATTAAAAGAAACATGAGAAAAAAGAAACAATATAAAAAGAAACAATAAAAAGAGTAGTGCTTGATTTCCCCTAGGAAAATATAAAAGGTCAGAAGACAATGAAACAATATCTTTAAGTGATGAAATACATTTTTAAAATGGTAAACTAGAATTCTATTTCCAGTGAAAATATGTTTTAAAAAGTATGGACTAATGTCTTATTTAGATAAACAAAATCTGAGAGAAATTATTGTTAGGAAAATTAAACCAAAGGAATTAATAAAAGAACTCAGGTTAAAGGAAATTGACACCATAATGAAACTTGAATCTACAGAAAAACATTAGTAAGCACCAGAAAGACTGAAGAAGAAGATAGGCAAAAATACTATTTTTTTAAAAATATTTATTTATTTATACAAGCACTGTGTACAGTCAGAGGTACGGGAGGGTGAGAGAATTCACCAGAGGCGGAGCGGAGAGCAGAACAGGCAGAGTGACAAGTACACTGCTGAGGGGAGCAGTGGGCGGCAGAAGTCTGCGCGCCCTGTGGGACCCTTGTCCGGTGCCCGGGGATCGAACCGGTGCTGCAGAGGCTGCAGGCAACTTCGCAACCCAGCGTTCAACCGCTGCGCCACCCGGGAGGCCCCAGGGGCAAAAGATTTTTAAAATCACATTTAATTTTGCTAAAATAATCACAAAAACATATTATGATACTTATGTAAACAAAGAAAATATATGTCAACAAAAGCACACATGACATGAGTAGGTAAATGAAATTAACAATGCAATCCTCAGATGCAGTTTTATTCATGCAGCATGGGTAGTACTTAAGCAAAAAACAGCGGAACTTTAAAGATGCAATTATAATAGTATCTAGAGAAATTACAAAAAACATGCAAATATTAATTAACCCAAAAGTAATCAGCAAAGGCAGAACAGTGGGAAAAAAGAAAACGTGGGATAAATTTAAAAACAAGTAACGGGCCTTCCTGGTGGCCTAGAGTTTAAGTCTCAGTGCTATTACCAGGACAGTCTGAGTTCAATCTCCAGCCAGGGAGCTAACCCACATATGGTGCAGCAGACCTCTGCTGTAGTGCCCACTGCTCCCCTCAGCAGTGTATTTCAGTCAATCCATCTGCTCTGTTCCCCACTCTGCCTCTGATGAATCCTCTCACCACCTACACTCTGGCTTATAATCCAATTCTTCTACAAAAAGATATATGGATAAAATCTTAAAATAAAAATCTGCAAGCTTCTTTTTAAAAAAGACAGTATTAAACATGAATGAAAAAAGCAAATTAATACACTTCTTATAAAAGATACTCTTTAAATATTTTTACTACAAAAGCATGTATATAAATTGAAAGTAAGAAGATAGAAGACAAATAAACCATACAAACAATTAATATAAGATAGCTAGTGGCTTTATTAAAATGAGCAAAATGACACAGAAACATTAATTCAAAAGGGCACCTGCACCACTATGTTTATAGCGGCACTATTCACAATAGCTAAGCTTTGAAAACAACCAAATGCCCAAAAATAGATGACTGAATCAAGAAGATGTGGTGTATATACACAATGGAATATTACTCAGCAATCAAAAAGATATTTGTGCAATTTGCAGCAACATGGATACAGCTGGAAAGGATCATGCTCAGCAAAATAAGCCAAAAAGAAAAAGAAAAATACCGGTTGGTCTCACTCATAACAGGAATCTGGAAAACCTAAATAAGGGACCAGGAAAAAAGAATAACTATAATCAAGAAAAAATCAAAATCAACAAGCAACTATAAACCAGAGATACACTATGGGGGGGGGAGCGCAGTGGGGAGAGGAGGAATTGGGGTCAAAATAAGGGGGGTGCAATTGTATGGGGACTATAAAAAAATCTTAAAAAAATAAAAAATACATAAATAAATAAAATGAGCAAAATAGATCTGAAGAAGGGTAGTACTGCCAACGATAAAGAGGTACAATTCTTAGTAACAAGGATCAACAGATTTAAAAAATGAAATACCAATCATGAAAATATGTCCAATAATAATGAACTTTCAAATACATGGAACAATAAAATTGGCAAAATTAATAGAAAAAGATCAGAATTATATCTTTCAATTGTTTTAAAAAAGTTTTATTTTATTATGCATATAAGAGATGGGGTATAGGCCAGAGGTGTGGGGGGAGTGTAGTGAGAGGATTCACCAGAAACAGAGTGGAGAGCAGAACAGGCATATCTACTGGAATACACTGCTGAGGGGAGCAGTGGGCGAGACAGGAGAGAGCTGCTGCGCCTTGTGGGTAGGATCGAACTCATGCTGCACTAGTTGTGGATAGTTTCATAGTGCTGACCATCAATGCCTTACTCTACCAGGGAAGCCCTCATCTTTCAAATTTTAACAACTCAGAAACTGATAAAAAGGTAAAACCGAACAAAGCAGTAACAACAGCAAATATACAATCATTGTATCAGTCAACTTTATCTAAATGACAAAAAAGTACAGATAGTATGTTAAATAAATTTCAAATAATTATGATTATATAGAGAATACAGAATTAGTCCTCTGTTAAGTGTCAAGAAGTTCCAAAAATGTAATACTACTGAAGCTAATAATTTGGCTTGTCATATTTCTATAAGTTTGATTGGTAGAGAGACAAAGGAAGAGTATGGGATTGCTCACTGGATAGGAGGCAGCATGAATCAAATTCCATATATATTCTTTGTCTCTCAATTCTTTTGGGGGTAGTACAGAGCAGGTCCATGTAAATACTGAGCATATAAAATGTGTGCCATAACTGAGGATCATTTTATTCAGCTGACCTTGACCAAAAAAGGTCAAGGCAATTTGATGGAGGGAGACTATTTCAAAATTAGATTTTGAACAATCAAACATCCACATACAAGGAGAAAAAAATAGCTTACCCGCAGATCTTATACTTTTTACAAAAACTGACTAAAATGGATCTAATCTTAAAAACCATGTACATTTGAATGCTATGGGAACAATCTGAAATATCATAGTCTAAGTTTCAGATACTTTAAATAAGAAGTACCACTAAGAACTGACCATAAAAACAGACTTAAACAATCATATATTTTAACCAATAAACAAATTTACTAATTATTAGCAAAGTATAACATCAAAAAAACACAAGTGAAGATGTAGCAACATCCATTCCTAAAAGCAACTCAAGCAATAAAAGGTAGCTTCCAAAAAAAAAAAAAAAAGAGAGAGAGAGAGAGAAAGAAATACATCTATTGGGCCTCCCCCCTGGTGGTGTAGGCAGTTGAGCACAGTGCTGTGAAGCTCACCGCCACCTCTGCAGCGCCAGTTCGATCCCAGGCCGCAGGCGAAGGTCCCACATGGCGCAACGAACCTCTCCTGCCGCGCCCGCTGCTCCCCTAAGCAGTGTGTTTCGTCAGTCTGCCTGTTCTGTTCCCCACTCTGGCTCTGGTGAATTCTCTCACCCTCCCGCACTTCTGACTGTACCCAGTGCTTGTGTAAAGAAATAAATCAATTGTAGGGCCTCCCCGGTGGCGCAACGGTTGAGCGCTGGGTTGCGAAGCTGCCCGCAGCCTCTTCGTCGCCGTTTCGATCCCCAGCTGCTCCCTGGCCACCGGAGGAGGGTCCCGCATGGTGCGCAGACCTCTCCTGCCACCCGCTGCTCCCCTCAGCAGTGTACTTCGGTCCTTCTGCCTGCTCTGCTCTTCGCTCTGGCTCTGGTGAATGCTCTCACCCTCCTGCGCTTCTGACTGTACCTAGTGCTTGTATAAATAAATAAATAAATCTTAAAAAAAAATCTTAAAAAAAAAGAAATATACCTATTTCTGCACGAATACATGATTGTTTTCAGAATAATGAAAGCGTTTTAAGTGTGCATCACATTAGCTTAGAGGAAAGCAATTAGTTTGGAGTGTCTTAGTTTTTATACTTCATTAGGTAGAGAGAGAATCTATGTGTAAAACTCCATTCTTCAGCTAGCTGCAATGCACCCCATAAATTCAAGTTAATTTAGCACAAGCAATTGAAAGAGCACAATCTAAAGAGACCCACTAATACATTTTGAGGTAAGGGCTTCCTAGATCATCTACTTGTTAACCACATCAGAAAGAATTCTGCTAAAGCCATCTTCAAGTGTTTTCCCTCTGTGGATTTTGAGTAGTTTCTTACTACAGTAGTGGATTCATCAGTTGCAGAAAGATTGTGTTATCATTTGATGCTTCTGCCATGCATTTACAAGCCCTGTTGGTTAATTTTAAAGATTTGAATAGGGCACTTAGCTGCATATGAATATTTTTATAATTCAGTCATCCAAGACTAATTTGCCTGAACACACCATAAGGCTACTTGATTCTGCCCAATGATATGTCAATATCAAAATATTTTCCTTGGACAGGAGACTAATTCCTAGGCATATTCATAGCTTTCAACTCTGCATTTTATACATTAACTTTCATTTTTTCCCACCAGAGTATTATCTTCCGCAGGTTTATTGTCATCTACAACTTTAGATTTAGTGAAGTGAACCAAGCATGTTGTTTAGGTTGCCTAGAAGAAATTCACAGGGTTCAGATCAGATTTCACAGCATACTGACCACCATTGAGGGGCTCTATTGTTGACCACACTGCCTCATTGGGTAATCTATGCATATATGTATACGCAATCAGTTGCTCCTGAAATTACTCTTGTCAAGTACTCTTCAATATGTAACCTCCAATGTATCAATGAAATCTGCTGAGCTACTGTATTTCCATTCAACATTTTTCTTCAACATTGCTCAGAATTATCTGATACCCTTCTTTGGAGAAAGCAGTTTTTTCTCATGCTCAATAACAACTAGTAATTTCCTTTAAGTAGGCATATATTAAGCAGCTGCATCAGGCAGCTTTGAGTCTAAAACTCCAGCAGTCTCCATTGAATGACAGTAATTAATTGCCTTAGACCAAAGGCTTGTGTTCTAGATTCAAATACTTTAAACCATTTGAGCAAATAGGTTGTAAGCCTGAATGACTCAGCTGGAGTCTAAAACTTCTGGAAAATTAGTTTCTGCTCAAGATTATATTCACATTTCATCTTTTGGAACTCTTTAAAATAACTTACTCATTTCTAAATGGGAATAGAGTTTACCAATACCTATACATTCTCACTAATCTCTGAGTGACATGTTTAGTTTCATTGTCAAAAACTAAAGACAATATTTTCAATTTTTAAACTCAGAGTGGTAACTAAGAAATAATAGACTACAAAGACTACTTAGGGCACGTAAAATAATAAAAATAATGTTTGAGAAATACTAGTTTAAGGTGCGCTTTGTTTTTTGCAGATATTCACTTTTCCTTGCATCACCTTTTAAAAGGCTATCCTTCCACACTGAATAAACATGTCACTTCTAAAACAATAATTGAGCATGCATATACTATATATATAGCATCATATATATATATACTATACATATAGTATATGCATATATATATATATATATATAGTGTGTGTGTGTGTATATATATGTTTGATCTTTCCTTCACTCCCTGTATGAATAAACCTGTTTTGTTTCTCTCTGTGGGTTGCTTTTAAGTTCCTGAAGCACATGACTGAGGACTCACCAACTTCCAGTATTTATTTCTTTTCATACAGATGATTTTTCACTATTAAGTGTACTCAATATTGATGATAATATATATGTTGTTATCTAGCCAAGAATGGTCATGATAGCAGTTATCTCTGGATAATCTGTTACCTTTTAAGTTATATCTCATATTATTTTCAATTTCACTTTGCTTCTTGTGGGTCTATTAATCCTAAGCAGCTTGTTTGGCCACAATTTTTGTTACCTGCAGTTCTGCATTCCTATACAAGGCCAGAACTACCCAGTCACTCTTATAGGAGCCCAACCTTACAAAAAGGTGCCTTTCAAATTAATCAAGAGCAAGAAGTTGGTCACCCTGGGAAGGGTATGCATCACAATGTATGACCAGAACATGATGGGGGGGCTGTCGACTGATAAATAACAATGTATCCCAGAAGCTGATTATTGGAACTCTTTGTTGATAAGATTGGAACCATGGCCAGGTGTCTGGGATATGGTTTCAACTGCAACATGTGGTCATCAAGCAGATGAAAATTATCTGGTCAGCAGACTCATGTCCCCCTGAAGCCCTCTATGACATAAGCACATTTTCAGTTTCAGCCATCTTGTTCTTTGTGCTCTTACCCCACATAGCTGATGCTGTATGATTATTCTATCAATAAAAAGACCAGGATCTTGCTCAGAATAGAAAACTTGTCTGCCCTTTTTCCCCATGCAATCCCAGTATCAAGGAATATTTAGTTGAACTGAAATTTGAATATTTATCATCAGTAATATATTAAGGTGTATGTTTCCACTTAAGTTTTTCTTCCAAGTTAATGCTTTTATTCTTACTGAACCTCAATAGATTAAAAAAAATATGTTTCAATTTAGAAAAGAAATAGTAAGATATTAGTAGACATAAAATAACAAAATTTAACCTTTATTTAAAATTAGCTTTATTGTTAGTGTTATAATAAAAAAATTAAAAGTACTTTGATTTGAGAGCCTCACTTTTTCACTTTATGCATTTATGCACTTTATACATTAGCTTTACTTACCAATTTTAAATTTTAAATTGTTAGTTTGTATGCTTTAGAAAATGAAACAGTTTGAATCATTCCACTATTTTTCTTAAGATTTATTTAGGCATCAGTTTCATCTGTTTGTAACTGAAGTTTAAATAAGGACCTGACTCTGATGCCAGGGCAAAGAAATACATAATCCTGCTCAGAGCCAATTGGTTTATGAGATCTTCCCTGACCTTACAAATCGGTAAAATAATAGGCAATTGACCCAGTGAGAGCCATGCAATGCATTTTGAAATGCTTTATTTTCCTGCAAAAGCTGAAAAAAACACCCTAGGTCTCTTTTTTATAAATCTAAAGGAGAGAGAGTGGGATTTTGACTTTACTGGAGTTCAATCACTGAAGAATAACGACTTGAAATTAATTTTAGTCTTGGTGATATGACTTAAGACTTAGGTGTAGCTGAAAGTAAATAGATCCTATACTATTAAGTTTGTGAGAAAAGAGATTTTTTTCCCCTTCAACTAATTTGTATTTCATTTTTCATCCCAGCAACAGAAATTAGGCTAACCAACATTATGCTGATAATAAAGAAATAGAGAAAGTAAGAGTGCCATACCAATCTTCTTCACTTTGAAAATGTCTCTAAAAATTAATATTAATAATATTAGCCAATCTATTCTGAAAACTTATAATAATACATATTTTGTGGGTCTGGTAGGCTTAAACAGCTGCTTAGCCACTTTGTTCTGTTCCCTGCTCTGTCTCTGGTGAATCCTCTCACCCTTCTGCGCATCTGGCCTGTATCCCAGTTCTTGTATAAATAAATAAATTTTTTTTCCCCAAAGATTTATTTATTTATTAAAAGCACTGGATACAGATAGAAATGTGGGAGGATGAGCGAATTCACCAGAGCCAGAGTGGGGAACAGAACAGGTAGACTGACAAAATACACTGCTGAAGGGAGTAGTGGGCATGGCAGGAGAGGTCTGCGTGCCATGTGGGACCCTCTCTGGTGGCCGGGAATCGAACCAGCGCTGCAGAAGCTGCTGGCAGCTTCACAGCCCAGCGCTCAACCGTTGCGCCACCAGGGGAGGCCCTAAATAAATAAATCTTAAAGAAAAAAATATTAAAGTCAAATTGTTAGGTACTGTTAGGAACCTAAGATAAAAAGAATATCTTAACACATTGTAGGGGCAGGATGAGAACACTGAGCAGGTTTTCTGATTGGGCAGATGGGGTAAAGGAGAGTCCTGGAGCCCTCAGTGGGTTTTTCAGGCTTTATTGAGCTTTACATGTAGTGTGGCAAACAGGTACATGGCAGGCAGGGGTGCTGAGGGGCCAGGAGGCTGGGAGGCCAAGAGGCCTCCAAGCCCCCAGCAAGTCCTCACTCTGGGTTTCTTTCTCTTTTCTCTTCTCTTCTCTCTCCTGCTTGTGCTTCTCTTTGTGACTATCTCAACACTCCTCCCATGGCCCACAGAAGTAAACAAGACAGTTTGCAACAATGTAACAACTGCAGGTGCCCCATTAGGCAGGGCAATCCTAATGGTGAGAGAGCAGAAAAGCCTGAAAAACCATACACCCTACACACATCTAGAAATCATATCTTGAATTTCTGTTTAAAACATATTTATAAAATTATTATGGATGAAAATAAAAATGTAAATTAAATATGTGGTATTCACATTGAGGTTTTTAAAAATAATTGAGAAGTTATTTAATAGATTTATATAATTTCAGAAAGAAAACTTTTTGTGAGTGCCTCAGAGACCATTTATAAGTATTTGCAGTACTGAGGGGCATACACAAGTTTGAGTAATCTGAAGACAAGATGCTGCCATATTGACCCAAGGCAACAGATCAAAGCAGTGAAAAATTTAAGGTCTTTAATGGAGCCTGAGTTAGAAACATCAACCTGAACTCATCTTAAAAGATTTCACACAAAAAAAGCTTTTCCAGAGAGGGTAGAAGACCCAACAAAGAAAATGCTAGAAAGCGAAGAGTAATTGGAACCTGGAATAGCTACCTAAAGAAGAGGTTCTCTATGTGTCACAAGTCACCATCATGATGGTGGGCCCCAGCAAGGAAAAAAAATAATGCACTCATTTATAGAAAACATGGTAGAGTTTTATAAAAAACTTAGCAAGTTTAGTGAAAATGTGAAACAAACTTAGATTAACACATCAAATAAATTTCTGTTCCTGTGTTCCTGTTAGCTTTCTTTTTGAATTGGCTTAAGGGATCATTCATTACAAGATAGAGAAGGATAAGCCAATTGTCAAATATCCTCAATGGAGTCAGACTTAATCTGGGAAAGGAAGGAAATTTTGCTCTAAATCTTGTCTGGGCATTCATTATATACAACTGGACCCATAGGTTCGATACTTTATAGATAATTCAAGTGACCTTAGAACTCTTAAGGGTAAGCAAAAATAGCAGTGATATATGTGTAAGATAACTTCATATAAATAAAATAGAATACAGATACAAATTGTATTTTAGAACATTCCCATAAGACATATACGTGTAACAGGGTGGTCCCCAGAAATGTGGGAGGTTCCAGGTTTCCTGCCCCACCCAAGGGAGAGTGGTGCTGAGCAGAGAAAAGAAGTTGCAGAGGAGACTGAGGAAGAAAGAAACCAGGATGGAGAGCCAGAAGGAGACCTGGAGGAGGCACATGAAGCCACAAGACATGTGAAGAAACTGCACTTGCCTTTGGTCGTGGACTGGGGGCCACAGGTGTGGATGAGAGAGCCGTGGGGAGGTGACAATGGCGGTTTTTGTCTTAATGTTAATTTTGCTCTTTTCCCTTCAGACTTGTCTGCTTGTTTCTGACCCTTTTCTGTGGGTCCCCACTGGAAGATGCTTTAGATTTGTGACAGGCTTTGGGGACTTCCTCTGGGCCAATCCCATTTGGATGGAGTTTTACCCATGAGGGGATGGGTAACTTTGGGTGCTTGATTTAGAAACTTTATTCTTTGTCTTTTCTGTGTTGTTTCCTAATTGTATTAAAGTTACTTCCTATTAAAGTCTCATATGTTTTGTGTTAATGCGGTGGATGGCAGAACCCATTTACAGCAGGCAGGTTTGCGGGGTCTGGAGTGCCCCACTCCCAGCCCTATAACATATGGAGTATAGCCTCTACACATGTTACGAGCCTTCTGTTTAAGTAAAATAATTGATCACGAGTGATTGTAAGCTCCCGAAAAATAAAGAATTTCTTTCATTTATTCTCAACTGTTAAAACACAGATCTTTTTTTTTTTTTTTTTTTTTTTTTTTTTTTATAGACGCATGCTTTATTTATTTGTTTGCTGGTTTGTTTGTTTGTTTTTTGTTTATACATGCACTGGGTACAGTCAGAAGTGCGGGAGGGTGAGAGAATTCACCAGAGCCAGAGCGGGGAGCAGAGCAGGCAGAAGGACCGAAGTACACTGCTGAGAGGAGCAGCGGGCGGCAGGAGAGGTCTGCGCGCCATGTGGGACCCTCCTCCAGTGGCCGGGGAGCAGCCGGGGATCGAACCGGCGCCTCCGAGGCCGCGGGCAGCTTCGCAACCCAGCGCTCAACCGTTGCGCCACCGGGGAGGCCCTAAAACACAGATCTTTAATGTAGAAAAACAAACCTATCAAAAACAATATGTCCAAATTATAAACTGAATATTTATAAATTTTAAACTTTTGTGAATAGCTGCTTCATGTCAGAGAAATGAGACTGGTTAGCTTAAGAGATGTACTACTGAAGTTGAGAAAAATTATTTTGCATTTTTTTAAGAAAGTCAAATTGAGGACTCTAATAATAGATATGTTTTATTTTCTCTTACAACAATGCATAATTTTTAAGTTTACATTACTATTAACCTCTAGAGTTTTTTTTTTAAGATTTATTTATTCATGCATATAAGAACTGGGGTACAGGCCGGAGGTGTAGGTGGGATGGTGAGATGATGCACCAGAGACAGAGTGAGGAACAGAACAGACAGACTGAAATACACTGAAGAGGGGAGCAGGGGGCGAGTCAGGAGAGGTCTGCTGCGCCATGTGGGTAGGTAGCTCTCTGGCCGGCTGGAGGATTGAAACCATGCTGTAGAGGCTGTGGATAGCTTCATAATGCTGTGCTTAACCCCTTGCACCACCAGGGAGGCCCTGGTTTCTTACCAGTAACTCATTTTTACACTGTTTAAATTGCCTTCACATATTTCCCCCCAAAAAAAATTCCCATCCATTTCACAATCTTGTTTTCCATTCTTATCCAATTTTATTCTCACTTGAATTCTTTTAACTCACAATTCCTTTTTTCAGGTACAGTAGGTTATAGGTCTTGAGAGTTGTTTTTTAAATGTTGCTTCCATTTTGCTCTTTGATTAGATTTTCTTGTTGATGATTTGATGGGATGTCTAACTTTGATGGATTATATTAAGGCTATAGCTAATATACTGACAGACTAAGTTGAAAGGAAGAATGGATTTTCTACGCTTATTTATTGCTATGTGGTTTTCCCCCTTTGGTTTGGCATGGATCATAGGTTGTTTGTTTTCTGCAAGCAAAAATAGTCTCAAAGGACTGAAATTCCAGGGGATATATATTGGGGGAGAGTAGTTTAGAAAGAGAGAATTGAATGGTGAAAGGAATTAGACATAAAAGAAACTTTGGAAGTGATGAAAATGAAGCTGGAGAAGAGGTGTTTTCTAGACCTTAAGCATTTTTTAACTTGCTAAGTGGAATGATCTTTTTCAATTGAAGAATTTTAAAGACATACACAAGGATGAGGAATCTTAGAAAGGTGATTATGTTGACTTTGCATAGAATAAGCAAGAATAGGGGCCTCCCTGGTGGTGCAGGGAGCTGTCTCAGCACTATCAAGCTATTGCTAGTCACTGCAGCATGAGTTTGAGCTCTGCAGGCCAGGGAGCTACCCCATATGGTGCAGCAGACCTCTCCTGTTTTTCCAGCTGCTCCCCTCAGCAGTGTATTTCAGTAGATCTGCCTTTTCTGCTCCCCACTCTGTCTGGTGAAGCCTCTCATTCTCACCCCCACCTCTGTGCCTCTCGCCTAAACCCAAATCCTTGTATGCATAAGTAAGTAAATCTTTTTAAAGAAAAGGGGAGCAACAGGCATGACAGGAGAGGTCTGCTGTGCCATGTGGGTTAGCTCCCTGCCCGGCGCTGTAGAGACTGCAGACAGTTTCACCGCGTTGTGCTCAACAGCCTGTGCCACCAGGGGAGGCCCTGAAAGTGTTTTGTAAAACATAAGGTGGCATTGTAACTGGGTAATCCCCTGGGAAAGGGTTTCCCTGCTCTACCCTAAGGAAAGGTGGAGCAGAGCAGAGAGAAGACTGAGAGAGGGAAGAGAGGTTAAGGAGGAGACCCAGAGAGGCACAGGGAGCAGAGTGACTTGCTTTCTGGCCTCGGAAATTGGAGGACATGGAAGGAGACACTTGAAACAGATATAGGTAAGAGTCCGTTGGGGTGGTTGAAAATGGCAGTCTTTATCGAGATTTTGATTTTGATCTTTTCCTTCTGTTACAGGGCAGGGAGAGGGGCACCCCAGAACCTCTAAACCTGCCTGCTCGAAATAGGTTCTGCCATCTGCCGCATCAACACAAAACATATAGGCCTTTAATTGAAAGGAACATTAATACAATTGTGGAACCAAGCATAAGTATTCTTAGCCATTGCTTTGTCATTTTGTGTGTAACTGTCATTTTAGAATTTTAGGTTTTGCTGTCCCTGGAAAGACTGTATTCCAGAGATAGTTTCGACAGTTTCCACCCTCACTCCACCCTCGCCCTTGGCCACCAATGAGGGCGAACTTGCTGTAATTGGAGCTGCAGGTTGGAGCTGCATCTCGGCCGGCCAGTCAGCTTAGAATGATAGCTGGGCAAAGTTGGAGAATGCATCCTTGTAGCCAATGAATAACTGCCAGCATAATTTAACCTTATTAAAAGACCCCTGCTTCCTTTGTTCGGGGCTCTTGCTAGCTATCTGCCACTACATTGGTAGGTGCCGTTAGCCTGGACTCGAGTCTGAAATAAACTCCCTTTTGTGTTTGCATCGGCTGTCTTTGGGTTCTTGGAGACTATGCTCGCCTAGTCTGCTGACCTTGGGCACAACACAATTAGTGTGCAATACAGAAAAGACAAAGAATATAGTTTCTAAATCAAGCACCCAAAGTTACCCATCTCCTCGTGGGTAAAAGTCCACCCAAAGGGGATTGGCCCAGAGCAAAGCCCGAAAGCCTGTCACAAGTCTAAAGTAGCTTCCAGCGGGGGCCCATAGAAAAGGGTAAGAAACAATCATACAAGTTTGGGGGGAGAAGAGCAAAATCAAGATAAAGGCTGCTACACTAATTGTGTTAAAGCTCCCTTCTATTGAAAGTTTTTTTTTTTAATTAATTTATTTATTTATACAATCACTGGGTACAGTCAGAAGCACGGGATGGTGAGAGAATTCACCAGAGCCAGAGGGGAGAGCAGAGCAGGCAGACTGACGAAGTACACTGCTGAGGGGAGCAGAGGGCGGCAGGAAGGGTCTGTGTGACATGTGGGACCCTAGCCCGGCGGCTGGGGATCGAACCGGCGCTGCAGAGGCTGCGGGCAGCTTCGCAACTCATGCTCAACCGCTGCAACACCGGGGCAGGGAGGCCCTTCTATTGAAGGTTTTATGCACCAGTGTGTTTCATCTTTATGCGGCAGATGGCAGAACCTATTAATATTAAGAGCCGGCAGGTTTTGGTTCATGGGGTATCCCCCACCCTGTCCTATTACAGATTTGGCAGCCAGGCAGGACTTTAAACCATCCATACATAGTTGGTCAGTCCTTTGGGGGAAGTTAGCTTCCCATGGCATTGACTACCGTTAAGTGCAAATGTGGTTTTTGTTTCTCTAGTGTGTTTGTGTTTCAGATATGTGTAGATTTGCTGCTGATGCTTAGATAAGATAAACTGCCATGGACCTTGTGGGGACTTTGTGTGTATGTGTGCAATTTGTTTCTAGTCAGTAGTTCAGAGGTACAATTTTGAGGAAATTGTTCTGTGTGGCAGCAGGTAACTTTGTTCAAAGATGCTTAGAGTTAAAACCATGTGGTGGTCATAGATGGGATGGCTCCAAAATGCCGAGGTGGGCTTCTCTAGTGCTAAATAAGCAGTTTCACTCAAAAGATGGCCATCAAAAAAAAAAAAAAAAAAAAAAAAAGAAGATGGCCATCAACTGCTGTGACTTTGGACTTTCAGTCTGTGGTTTCTGCTGGCTTATAGGTCTAGTTAGCAATTCTGAAGATAGTGATGAGTTCAAAGTGACTTTGGACTTTTGTTTGTGCCTACTCCCTGATCTCTGCCTGAGGTGATTTTGCAAGCCAGCAATGGAGTAGTGGTGGTTTAAATTAGCAAATGTATGCCTGGGGGTAATGTGGAAAAAGCCTAGATCAATACTGGTAATTTGCTGTTAACATCAATAGATTCTTGGAGGTAAAATTGTTTTTTTTTTTTTTTAAGATTTATTTATTTAATTGTTTGTTTGTTTATTTATTTATTTATTTATCTATACAAGAACGAGTGTACAGGCCAGATGCTCAGGAGGGTGAGAGGATTCACTAGAGACAGAGCAGGGGAACAGAACAGGCAGCCTGACAAAATACACTGCTGAGGGGAGCAGCAGGCACGACAGGAGAGGTCTGGGGTGCCATGTGGGACCCTCGCCGGCCAGGATGGAACCGGTGCTGCAGTGGCTGTGTACAGCTTCACAGCACTGTGTTCAACAGCCTGCACCACCAAGGGAAGCCCTAAAATTGGTTTTTTTGTTTGTTTGTTTGTTTTTAAGATCTGGATCAGAAAAGTGAAGAGAGTTTTATCTGGATTAAGTTTGAAAGAGTTTCAAACTTGCTTCTGTGAGTTTTTGTCTACACCATTTGTTTTGGGCATCTTTGTCAGTGAAGATTTGGATTTGTTTGATTGCTGGGCTAAGATAAGATTCTAGAATTGCTTCCTACTGAGGGAAGTCTGTTTTGTGAAGTGCTCTGTGTTATGCTTGAGGTTTCTGTATTCTAGAACTCCCAAAAGGACTGTTTAATGTTATTTGGTCCTGGTGTATTAAAGTCATTCAAATTCTATCTGTAGAAATCTGTTTAATCCAAACTTCTAACTATCTCAAATTAAAAGGGTCAAAAATTAGTTGACAATTGCCTATATTTGCTGATTTTTTTTTCAATTAAACAATTAATATCTTAGGGTCATTTATGAAAGTTATGAAATATGTGGAGAGTTATATAAATTATATGAAATTAAAATTATTTCCATCAATTTTAGAAAAAAATAATTCAGACATCTATGTTCAAAATTAAGGCAGGTTCATTTGAAATGCTGCAGTGTTACAATACCGCCCTCTTGTGGACATACATAGGCTTTTCCTTTTTTATACTCGGAAAAAACAGCATTACTGAAGACACAATTTTTTTCAGTTGAATATGTTTGGACACTTCTAAATTTCTCCTTTTACAATTATTTTATATATTATAGTATGTAAATATATATGTGTTATATATGTTATGTATAGTATATAAAATATAAATGTTTACTGAATAATGACTAGATGTGTAAGGAAAGAACATCTGAGAGTTTTAATCTATTTTTTATATTTTCCTGTTGTAACTTACTCCCTTAGTCTTACCCTTATTCCACATAAGCACCATTCTAACTGCTCAAAGCCTCATTCTGTGATTCTCATCTGCTTACTATATAAGGAACATACTACGAACATAAAAATGTACAGACTTCATGAGATGACATTGGTATACATACATCTGCTGTTTTCAGAGGTCTGCTATTTGTTTTTTTTTTTTTAATATCCAAAAGGGTAGGTTTATTATATAAAAATGGAAAGGAGAAGACCCTTGTACAGACACAAGGAGGGAAGAAAGAGCTGCCCCTGAAAGGGACAGGTTAGTTGAGACTCCTGCATAGACACACACAGGCAGGAGAGATGTCAGGTCTTCTATTTGAAGAAAGTTAGTAATTAATCTATTATACAAAAGATTTAACATGCATTTCTCAACAGGGAATTCCATTTTAATGCTCAGGTCTTAAGAGAGTTTTAAAAAAGCCAAACTTCATATTTTGACAATATACAAATTACATACTTTATATAAACTATAAGAAAACATGTCTTTAAAGAAAATAATTCATGAAGCATAGAAATAGAAGACTTAAGCAATGAAGACTTGTTTTACTACTTCATAATTGAATGCCCTTGAACAATATACATTCTTTTTTTTCCAACTATATACACGTACCAGCCAATTTCTTTCTCATAATTCTGGAGACTGGGGAATCCAAAAACTTGGCACAGCATATTCAGTGATTGGGAGGGAACTCCTGGTTCATGAAATGTTGGCTGTCTTTTCCTTTTGTCCTCACAGAGTGGAAGAAGTTCATATAATAGTGAAGGGAACTTCTAAAGGTTCTGTTTTTTAAGACATTAATTCATTCATGAGGGCTCCACTCTCATGACTTAAGCCCCTTCCAAAGATCCCACCCATCCTTAATAGTTAAGATTGCAATATATGCATTTTGGCAGGACATTTAATCCACAGCAAATAATATACAAGAATTTTTTGGTAAAGATTTATTTTTTATTTATACAATAGCTGGGGTCTGGGGTAAAGGCCAGAGGCACGGGAGGGTGAAAGGGTTCACCAGAGACAGAGTGGGGAGCAGAACAGGTGGACTGATGAAAACACTATTGAGGGAAGCAGCAGGTGAGGTAGGAGAGGTCTGCCGCACCATGTGGGTTTCTCCCTCCCTGGCAGGGAATCGAACCCGCATTGCAGAGACTGAGAGCAGCTTTACAGCGCTGTGCTCTACCCTTTGCACCACTGTGGAGGCTTAATATACAAGCATTTGAGAAAAAAATTAAGTAACTTGTGAGTGTTGAAACTACTGTGTTATAAAGTTTTATAGATTAGGTCATTGCTTATTTTATTATTTTGCTTTCATTTAATAAAATAATAATTTATTAACTTTCCTAAAGAGAATGATTGTGTACAAACTGAAATTTCAGGTTTTTTTTTTAATACTATTTTCAAAATCAATATGATGCCTTCAACCTCTTTTCCCAAAAGAGAATTAGGGAAAATTAATATAATGATATAATGGTGCATCTCATGTTGATGATTTTACCAAAAAAAAAAAGTTTCTCTAAAATGATGTTGATATAGTTTTAAGAAGCCGTTTAACCATTAATAATTCAAAGCTTTTCAACCAGTTAGCTTGCTATGATTTCTAGCATGTCAGGAAGTCAGAAGCTATAATAAAATATTTATTTTTAGTGCAATATCTACAAAGATTAAACTCATTTCCAAGTTCAGCTTAAAATGAAAATGCTACACAGAATTTATCTTTTCCTATGAAAATATCTGTAAATCCACCCTCATTGTATACTGACCAAACCCAGTATTAACTGAACGAGCATTAAAAGTAAGTGCTATTAGTTCAAGGTGGTGTTGTAGGAAGTGTGTGTTTGAATACATTCTGTCTCATTACAGATTTTTAAAAATATATAACTATTGGGTCTCCCCTGGTGGTGCAGCAGTTGAGCGCTGGGCTGCAAAGCTGCCTGCAGCCTGTGCAGTGCTGGTTCGATCCCCTGCAACCAGCGAGGGTCCACATGGTGCGCAGACATGTCCTTCCGCACCTACTGCTCCTCTCGGTGGTGTATTTCGTCAGTCTGCCTGTTCTGTAACCCGCTCTGGCTCTGGTGAATTCTCTCACCCTCCCGCGCTACTGACTGTACCCAGTGCTTGTATGAATAAATAAATCTTTTAAAAAAAAGTGTATAGTAACACCAAAATATGAAAAATTAAAAAAATATATAACTATCAAATGAGGAAACTAAAACATGACAGGTTTAAAAGAAATCAGAGATATTAAATGATATTACATTATAAAGTTAGAAACATCTGTATACAGAGCATCTATGGTAGAATTTGGTGATAGCCCACTTATAAATTTATTAGTTGCTTATCATCATATTCTCTTGAATTGAAGTTTCAAATGAAAGACAAGGAAAACAAGTCATCTTAACGATATAGACACTTTTTACTAGAACAGTGTTAGGCAAATGAAACAAAATGAATCTAAAATGTAGATTTTAATGGCAGAAACTATTTTTAAGCAAGAATATCCCATTAACATCAAGACACTGAAAAAAACTTACTTCAAGATTAAAAACCGGGCCTCCCTTTGTGGCTGCGCTGTGAAGCTGTCTGCAGCCTCTGCAGCACTGGATCGATCACAGCCGGCCAGCGAGGATCCCATATGGTACAGCAGACCTCTCCTGTCTCTCCCGCTGCTCCCCTCAGCAGTGTATTTCACCAGTCTGCCTGTTCTGTTCCCTGCTCTGTCTCTGGTGAATCCTCTCACCCTCCCCACATCTGGCCTATTCCCTGGTTCGTGTATGAATGAATAATTCTTTTAAAAAAAAAATTAAAAAAAGAATAAAAACCATTTTTCAAACGTATTTTTTGTTGTTTTATACAAGTATTTCACTAAATGTCTATTCATATGCATTTCTATTAATATTTATTTTGATTTTTTCAAAGATAGGGGATTGCATCTATTCATCCTATTTTTTTTTAAATATTTTATCCATTTATGCATACAAGAGCTGGGGTACAGACCAGAAGTGTGGGGGTGAGAGAATTCACCAGAGACAGAGTGGGGAACAGAACAGGCAGATTGACCAAAGTACACTGCTGAGGGGAGCTGCGCGAGTCAGGAGAGGTCTACTGCACCATATGGGTTGCTCCCTGGTGGGCCAGGGATCAAACTTGTGCTGCAGAGGCCGCGGATTGCTCCATAGTGCAGTGCTTAATCCCTTGCACCACCAGGAAGGCCCTATTCATCCTATTTTTGATTCATCAATTGAATGCAACCCTTCCAATTGGGAGAAAATGAATCTTTTTTTTTTTAAGGATTTATTTTATTTATGCATACAAGAACTGGGGTACAGGCCAGAGTTGCGGGTGGTGGTGGTGAGAGGATTCACCAGTGACTGAGTGGGGAACAGGACAGGCAGACTGACTGAAATACACTGCTGAGGGGAGCAGCGGGTAAGTCAGGAGAGGTCTGCTGCACCACGTGGGATGCCCTGGCTTGGAATCGTACTCATGCTACAGAGGCTGATAGCTTCATAAGTTGCGTCTTAACCCCTTGCACCACCAGGGAGGCTCGATAAAATGAATATTTACTGACAATCTAGGCCTAACATTTGTCAACTCCATAATATTCTACTCCATAATGAATCATTGTCAGATAGATTATAGCTTTGGTCTATGTTTTAAAAACCATCAGATCAAAACTATTAAAAGAAATTGTATAATTTAGTTCAATACATGATAAGATACTGTGTACACACCAATCACACTGCCTAAATGTCACACTCAAAAATATGTAAAAATTATTTGATCTTTAGGGCCTCCCTGGTGGTACAAGGGGTTAAGCACAACACAATGAAGCTATCTGAAGCCTCTGCAGCATGAGTTCTATCCCTAGCCAGCCAGGAAGCAACCCACATGGCACAGCAGACCTCTCTTGCCTCTCCTGCTGCTCCCCTCAGCAGTGTATTTCAGGCCTGTTAAGATGGTTATAATAATAAAAAAAAAGTTTACTTTTGATGTGTCAATAACAATTTAACTTTCTAAGTGTTAGTTGAATTTACTTATCCAGCATTCATCAAAGGGATACTGGTTCAATTAACTACTTTGATGTATTTCTGTTTATTGATATAAATCAAAACATAGAAATTAAAAAAGATCACCCAGGGAATTTATAGATAGCCAGGGAAAAAAAAATCTTTTCAAGAGGAGTCCACCCAATTAAAAGCATTGATCAAGGCTCAACTTGTATTCCACTGAATGCATCTTTTTCCAAGGGTAATTGTAGAAATAGACAAAAAGTCAGTGTGAATGAAACTACTCCAAACTGAATTCTAAGAGGTGTGGGGATTAGTGGAGGTCACTTTTGTAATGGTCTATTGAAAATAGCAGTCTATTGCAAAAATTCAAATCACTGCTGTGAATTTCATTGTTCTAAGTTAATACAGCTCCAATTACCATTTAACCCATGAGCCATTCTGTTTCCTTTGTTCTCAGGCAGGAGCTCAACTGCTTCCCTCCTCACTATCAAGAAGACCCCAAATCTTATTTTTGAAATTTGGTATAAGTTTATCTTATACAAATGGAAATTAAATTAATGAATAGAGGCCCAGAAAATCCTTGAAATTCAGACATTTTTCTACCTATTAATAGTCAAAACCAGAATTTCTGTTGTTTATCGGAATCAAATATTCAGATAAGGAGAGTCATTTTTGCTTATTGATGCGGTATGCTACATGTATATACTTTTTTCATGGCTAGACTGTTATTGTCTCTAAGCTCTTTTTTTAGTGGACAGTTTGCAAAAACAGATGTATCCACAAATCTAAAATCATTTCTATTCTATTAATCTATATATCTAATTAAACTATACATAAACTCATACTTACATCTCTAATTTCTATGCAAATGAAATGTTCACTCTGCATAGTCCCCTGGTTTTCTCATCTATTTTTTTTTCTTTCTTTTTTTAAAGATTTATTTTTATTTATGCATGCAAGAGCTGGGGTACAGGCCAGAGGTGTGGGGGGGGAGGTGAGAGGATTCACCAGAGACAGAGTGGGGAACAGAACAGGCAATTGACCGAAGACACTGCTGAGGGGAGCAGCGGGCAAGTCAGGAGAGTCTGCTGCTCCATGTGGGTTGCTCCCTGGCCAGCTGAGGATCGAACTCATGCTGCAGAGCCTGTGGATTGCTTCATAATGTGGTGCTTAACCCCTTGCTCCACCAGGGAGGCCCCTCACCTACTTTTCTGTGAGAATCCTGGCTCCCAATATTTTCCATCCATTTACTCATCATATATCTGATCCCAATTACACACAGCAGTTTTTAAGTTGTTAGCCCTATTTCAAAGATATTTTATTAGGAAGTTGAAAAATACTCAAGAAAATTGATAAAATAAGTTGAATTTAAGTACTACTGAATTTTCTCATTTTACAAAATACAATTTCTCAAGTTTAAAAAATAGCCTTTCTGTTTGTAACATAAGGAAATTGGCTTTGTCTTAGTAACTAATGAATAGAATATAGGGGAAATATCTGAAAATATCATATATTAAGTGACCTAGGTACTTATAAAAAATTTCAATTTTTTTCATTTATAATATTAAAAATTACATAAAAATCTAGTTTTTCTATGATTTAACAATGTTTATCAATGTGTTCAATATACTTTAAAACATTTTATCCAAGTAAACTAATAATGGCCATTAATTATCTAATAAATAAAATATGCTATTACAGAGTTTAGCAACTAGAATTAGATATCAAATGAAATTCATAAGAATACATAAAACATGATGCTTACTTTGAAATGTTTACAAATTAAACAATTTGGGCATAGAAAATGATACATATTGAACCTATTGTAAGTTTTAAGTTTCATTATAAAGACTATCGTGTAAGAACATTCTGGAGAAACAGAAAAAGGATTTATCTTAAGAAAAGTAAAATACAGTTAAGAGTACACTCCAAGTGAGTGCAGTGAAAAATGAGTAAGCATGATGATGTTAAATTAAGTGAAGGACTGGATCCAAATTTTCATAATGCAACTATATGATAATAGAATCTTAGTGGAGGATTGTTTATTTATTTATTTATTTATTTATCTATCTATTTATTTATTTATTTATACAAGAACTGGGGTACAGGCCAGATGCGCAGGAGGGTGAGAGGATTCACCAGAGACAGAGAGGGGAACAGAACAGGCAGACTGACTGAAATACACTACTGAGGGGAGCCGCAGGAGAGACAGGAGAGGTCTGCCGCACCATGTGGGATCCTTGCTGGCCAGCAGGGATTGAACCGGTGCTGCAGAGGCTGCGGACAGCTTCACAGCGCCGCTCAACCGCCTGTGCCACCAGGGGAGGCCCGGACGATTGTTTAAATGGTGTATGGTAAAGACCATTTTGAAGATTCCTTTTCAAAGTAGACATCACACATTTATGTGATTAGATGTTTAATTGTCTAGTCTCTAAGTGAAAAAATATGCTCCTTGAGTGAAAAGACTGGACATATCTCATTCTCTGCACAAATATTAAAAATCTTGCATAGTTTAGGGGCACATAATGAATAAATGTTCAATATTCAGTCATTGAAGAATATGGTTAGATATTTAAAGAACTAAGAGACAAATACGATTGTATATTATGATGCTGATAGGCTCAACATAGGAGCAGAGAAATTTGTTAAAGTAATAAAATGAAAAGCAATGAACATTGAAATATGGTGTAGGGTAAATGAATTAATCAGGTTTTTTGCACTAATAGACTATGGCTATCACCTATGCCCACATGGGTGAGGGCACACAGCCTGATTTTAGGAATCTGGCATGGGTGTGTGTGCACACCTGAGCCTAAGCGGGAGGAGATAAGAATGGCAGCATCACCCTGGGTGAGGGACCTCAAGTTGCTGTCTCCCTACTCACTTGTTTCCTCTGCTACTATTGAGTACACTCACTTGGAGTGTGCTCATTTCCCCCGTAAAAATGATGCCAGGGGCTCCAAAATTCTCTTTTGAGTTGTTAGAACCAACAGTGAATCTATCCGACCTGGGATGGTTTCCCAACATATGGCAATACTAAGCAATGAAAACGGAAAAAATAAGGAAGAAAAGAAAAAAAAAAAAACATGTCAAAGAAAAAAAAATGATTGGGTTTGGTATTGAAAGGATGTCTAGAGAGGAGAAAAAATAAAGTCACATTTTAATGTTTTTATCCAGGCAGTTTAATATTGTAAGAGATATAAACAAATGAATAATAAAGTGTCACTTTCTCATTCTAGGATTTAAGAGGGAATCTTGACTTCAAACAATGGTAGTAACAAGAATAGAGTAACAGAGAGAACTTCTATAAACAAAGACTTGTGGAATTACAATTCTTGTCTGAATACAAGATTGAGTTTCTGTTGATAAAGACTGAATCTAGAAATGCTGAAGTGAATAAAGTGGGTTTAGTAATGCACTGAAGTGGAAGTGGGAGAAGTTAAGAATTATTTGGCAGGCAGACGTGATTTTTGTCTATATTTCTTTTTGTTAGTAAATGAGCCTTGATTTTATTTTAGCATCATGAGGCCATGTAATTCATGGAATACTGGGCTTCTAATCAGGCAGGAGGTGAATTTAATGTAGTAGTGGAATTGCCATCCTCTGTTAGTGGAATCATTAGGTTTTTCTAAGTTTATATCATCTCACCTGCAATTAATGATCATTTTGCCTCTTTTCCGAGTATGAATTCCTTTTATCTTTCTCTTGTTTAATTGCTTTAATGGGACTTCCAATACTATGTTGAATAGTAGCAGTGAAAGTGCATTTCCTTATCTTGTACCTGATTTTACAAGAAAAACTTTCAGTTTTTCAGCAATGAGTATGATTGTCAGCTGCGGGTTTGTCATACATGGCCTTAGTTAATTTATGTGGCATCTATTCCCGAACTTTCCTCTTATAATAGTGACATTCCAGGAAATCTACTTTCAGAAAATGGTAAACATTGGCAAGGTTAAAGGAATCAGAGAAGGCTCTGCTTTTAGCTTCCATTATAGGAGTTATTGTTAATCCTCACTAAACACCGACTATATTGTGTCATGTCAAATCCTGTGACTTTCTCACTCTTGTTTTCCTTTATTTCTTACACAGGCACAGACCAGCCTATAAATTCCAGATTTTCTGATATCTGATCACTATTATACTTTATAAAACTGCCTAATATTTATTAGTAAAGTCTAAGAGGACATAGTATAGAGCTTATTTTCACTATGGGATTTATTTATAAAATTTTATGTATAATTCACTTATTTGAAAAATTTTTAATGATTTTTATTAATGAATAATCAAAATTATATCATTTTAAGTGTATAGTAAATTTATTTACATATACCACAAAATGATGAATGCAATAATAGCCATCATCATAAGTAGTTACAATTTTTTTCTTATTTTGAGAACCTTCCCCCTCAAGCCCCACTGTTAGACCAAAGAAAGAGGATAAATTTAAAGGAATTGTTTCTTTTTTGTTGGTCTGATAGTAGGGAGAAATGTAGCACTTTGTTCAAAATATTTAAATTAATAATGCTTAAAAAGTCACATTTTGAAACATTTAACATATTTTTAATAATTCTGCCTCAATTTTTAACCTAAATTTACTGATGCAATGGAAAGGGAAAATACATAGTATAAGTGATATTTATAGATTTAGTGATATTTCTAGATCAAAGATTCTGTCAGATTACATACATTACTTTTTCACCAGTAAAATTTTTTATTGGGTATTGTGATTAATAACAGACAGTAGCACTGAAGGATAAATGATTGTCAGGCTTTTCTCCCCTCCTGCCATCAGCGTTGATGATGGATTCCTGCGGTCCTTGAATGCATGCCTGATGGAGGCACCTGGAGTAGGATATGGGCATATATAGGTGGGTACCCCTGGGCTGAGATTGGGCCTATAAAGGCAGCGTCAGAGGGAACGGAACCATGAGAAGGAAAGCAAGCAAGAGAGCAGAAGGGAACTACCAGAAGGGGAATCAGCAGGAAGACAGCGGAGAGAAAGAGTAGCAGAAGAGAGAGAATAGAGGGCATGAGAGAATGTCAGAAAGCCCAGAAGGAGTGAAGATTTGCTGGGGGCTGGGAGGCCTGCCAGCCTTCGGCACCGGTGATGCCCCTGTCTGCCATGTACCTGGTAAACTCAATAAAAGCCTGAAAAAGCCACAAAGGGCTCTAGGACTCTCTCCTTTACCCTGTCTGCTTGGGTCATAGAGATCCTGCATTGTGACTTCCTGCCACTACAAGCGCTTTTTCAAAAATCTGAATTTCAAAGATATTATAATTGGTAATGATGCAGCAAGAAATCCTTCATACCCATGATTCACGTCAAGATACTTTGATAACTGGACCACTTAACTCATTGATGGATGTGGCTTGATAATCTAAGTTGTAAGTACTCCTTGCAAATAACTTTAAATCTAGTAAAAATGAATGATTTTCATTTTTTGTTAAACTGTAATTTAAGTCTATATCAGCTGTCTAAAAATCTCCAGAAATCACCTGGGAAGCATTAAAATAATTGACACGCTTGGGGTCAGTCATAGATCTGCTGAATTTGAATCCCTACAAGAAGCATATCCTTCTGCAAATTCAGAATTAGAAACTGATGTCCTAGAATATTTGCACCTAAAACTAGGAGAACCTATGTAAGGCAGGACCGGGCACTGTGCAGGTTTTCTGATCCCATGCAGTCCGGGTAAAGGAGGAGTCAGAGTCCTCAGTGGTTTTTTGCAGGTCTTTTATTGAGGTTCACCAGGCATATGGCAGGTAGGGGTGCTGGCTGGGGGTCTGGGAGGCTGGCAGGCCTCCCAGCCCCCCAGCAAGTCTTCACTCTATCTGGGCTCTCTAGTGTTCGTTCTGCTGCTTCTCAGCTTCTCTTTCGGCTTCGGCTTCTACTGCTGCTGCTGGCGTCCCTGTGACGCCGCCCTTAAAAGCACAGTCTTAGCTCAGCTGAATCCCATCTACCTATGCCCACACCCTATTCCAGGTGCCCGCCATCAGGCATGCATTCAGGACAAGGATCCATCATCTATCCTGATGGCGGAAGGGCAGAAAAGCCTGACATTTTCTTTACCCTACAGCCTATCTCCTGTATTACTTTTGCAGAAATAGGAAAAACATTTTTTGGAAGCATACCTTTTTTTAAACCCCAGAATTGGAAAATATAATTTACTGTATCATTCTTCTAAATTATATGCATATCTCTTGTTATAATAATATTTCTTAACTTTTACTTATTTACTTAATATTTTGTCATCAAATATACACTAAGTAGTTTGTTAATACACTGAAGATACAAAGATTAAAGAAATTATTCCTGTTTTTTAAGGAATTTGAAGTCTAATAAAAGATAATTCAATGACATTTATATAACCATAACTTAATCTGTGGTGTAGTAAAATATAGGCTGGCAACTCACACTAAAATATTTCAAAATGTAATGATACAACACTTGTGTCTGTTTTCCTTATGAATCATCACAATGAATTAGGTTCATAAAACTGTAGAATAGTATGCTTTGTTGTTTTCTAACCACTTATGTAGTATTTGAGCATGTAATCTATGCTTATGCATTTTTGATAAAAGAAAGCACGATACTAAATTATAAAGAGTTTTTATCTTCCAAATATTTTATCTGGTGTAAGACATGCCATCTTTAACCTTTTTATTCCTTCTCCTTTAAAAGATTTCCAATCTTTGTCTTTCAGTGTGTTTTTTGCTCTTATTTCCACATTCAAAGTGGCTAACCCTGATGCCCCAAACTGTACCTCTAATTCAATGGAGAATGTGTTGATATCTAAGCCTGAGTTATTCAAATTCAAATACAAAGAAGATACTTTCAGGATATATATAGGAAATAGCACTAATGATCCATAGAGTGGTTTAACTTTTTCATTATATAAAGGACAAAATCATAGAAAGAATAAAACTCATTTCGGGAGGAAAGCAAATTTCTAACAAAGGCCTAAGGACCAAACTATTTTAGTGTATGGCATCATTAAAGATAATGCATGTGAATGCAAAATAACTTACTTCAAATTATTTTAGTAGCAGGTCTGATGGCTAGTCTCTTCACCTGTGGCTTCATAATGAGGAGCTCTTCACCTTTAAAATAATCTTGAGCCAATAAGCCCATCTGCAGATAATAACATCTGAAAGCTAAGATAAGAACATTGTGGATTCCTGGAGGTTTAATTGAGGAGTTCTGCCATTAAATTCCTATTACTGTGCAATGGGGCTTTGCAAACCACCTAGAAGAAAATGAGTCATTTCAGGGTAATGAAATAGCACATTTGAGGGTCTTATCAATATTAACATAATGAATTTTGAAAATAAACATTCAATTAGTTAGACATCTAGGAGAGGAAAACAAACTTTGTTAACAGAGGAGTATCTCATATGTTTGAAGATTGCTTCTGTATAGAAAGTCCTAAGAACGTCCTATCTATATAGAGGTCTGACCTAATGCCTAATTCTCAAATTGATTATAGAAAAACAATGACTAAAAAGTGTTTCAAAATATATCTCCTAGTATAAAATGTTTATTATTGTTTATCTCTTTTTGTGAATTTATGGTTGACAGAAAAATGCACCTCCCCCAAGAGATCCACATCCTAGTTTCTGAATCCTGAATATACATTAAATGGCAAAAGAGACTGTAAGTGTGATAAAATTATGAACATTCAGATGGGGAGATTGTCTTGGATATTCTGGGTCTAATATATTCACAAATTTCCTAATAATATTGTTTTTTAAAACATTTTACTTATTTACACATACAAGAACTGGGGTGTAGGCCAGATGTGGGAGGTGAGAAGATTCACCTGAGACTGAGTGAGGAGCAGATTGTCAATTGCGCTTTAAACCCTGTGCCAACAGGGAGGCCCTTTACATATTCCTTTTCTTAGAAGACATTCATGTAAGTTGAAAATTTCATACAGAACTTTCAGAGAAAACATTTATGAGACCATTCTTAAAATCTATACCACAGTTTTAGGTGTGACAGAGTAAAGTATATTGGACATATCCACATCTTAGAGTGGGGAACAGAACAGGCAGACTGATGAAATACACTGCTGAGGGGAGCAGCAGGCGAGACAGGAGAGGTCTGTCACTCCATGTGGGACCCTCACCAGTGGCCAGGGATAGAACTGGTGCTGCAGAGGCTGTGGGCAGCTTCGCAGCCCAGCGCTCAACTGCTGTGCCACCATGGGAGGCCCAATTCATTAGTTTTTAAATGCATAGGTTTCTAATGTGCCAATTCCCAAGGAAGTGGTGATTCAATAATTGTGGCATTTAGTTAGGAATTCTGATAACAAATTATGTTTTCTATTGTTTGGTATAATATTGTTGGTTATAGTATAAAATATCACTGTGATTCCAGCTGGACATGCCTTGCAGTACTTGCAGTAGCCTTTATGAAGTTATATTTGACTTCTGAGTGCCTAGTTGAATGTTCTGGTGGCATTTGATATTTTAAGAAGTCTTTGCAGTTATTTGCAGTGAATTATCAACTTTTATTTGAATATACGGCACCGCGGCTTCTTATAGATCCTACTGTACTATTGCTGGAAAATGCATAGTCTGTCTTTTTCCTTTAATGATGATGTTACTTATTCCTTGATTATATAAATTCAAATGAAGTGCAATAGTTAAAAAATGTTAATAATATGATCCAGGTGGTCCAAAAATTCTGTCTCTGCTTTCTATCTCGGTGGTGAGATGAAGAGTAATGCTATATCGATGCTCTAATTAAGGCTTATATTTAATTGCTTAATTTGCTTATATTAGAAACATAAATTTAATATTTTCTTTACCTTTTATCACTGTTTGGACTAATTGTATCCATAAAATCACGACTCATGTCTTTATTAACTCACGTAATTAGTACTAAAATTGCATTATGGAAAATCTCTCAAAAGTCAGGATGTATCAAGCATAAAGAACTATTTCTGGGCCTCCCTGGTGGCACAGCAGTTGAGCGCTGGGTTGCGAAGCTGCCTGCAGCCTCTGCGGCGCCGGTTCGATCCCTGGCTGCTCCCCAGCCACCGGAGGAGGGTCCCGCATGGTGCGCAGACCTCTCCTGCCGCCCGCTGCTCCCCTCAGCAGTGTACTTCGGTCCTTCTGCCTGCTCTGCTCCCCTCTCTGGCTCTGGTGAATTCTCTCACCCTCCCGCGCTTCTGACTGTACCCAGTGCTTGTATAGATAAATAAATAAATCTAAAAAAAAAAAAAAAAGAACTATTTCTAAGTATTGCTATTTTAAGCAATTAGTTTTGTGACCACTGTGATATTTCCCTTACAACATATCAAGAATGATACAAATAAATTATTACCTGTGTAGGGAGGATAGAAGTAGTTATAGTGGCTGTAAATTATTTTTAAGAAATTTTACAATAATGAAAGTAATAAATGATATTACAGTGTTTGGTATCTGCAGTGTTTGAGTAATAATAATAATAATAATATACAGAAAGGATTAAGTCATAAGGTGGACCCTTCTAAACAAATGTCACTATTTTATTAGGAAGTTTTGTGAAGAGTACAAAAGTCCTTGAATCATTATCACAAATGCCAGCCCAGTTTGAATCAACATGTAAACGAGATTGTGAATCTCTGTAGGATGTTCAGTGCACTGATGCCCATTGCAAGCTCAACTATTAGAGAATTATAAATAGAAACTGATGAACCTCATATATTACTGGAAGTAATTTCAAGGCCTTTGCAAAAATAAGATAAAATTTCATTCAAGGAAGTTATCACACAGCAGAGTAGTTAAAACTCATCGGCCTGCTCAATCACAGGAACAGTAATAGGTTCTATAATTTACTATATGAAGAGTTTTTGCTTAATTCAAATGTTTTCAGATAGTTTCCAAGTTTCTAATGAAAGTAAAATCCCATCTTGTATAAATTATCCTTCTATACCTTTCCCTAGTAACTCAGTGTAATTTTAGAGGTCAAATCACCAACTTGGGATGTTTTCATATAGTGAGAAATATAGCCAATTGCTAGAAAAGTGGTTATTTACATCAAGCTATCTCTAAAGGTCAATTGGGTTCCTTGGAAATTGGTTAAATCAGAGAAAGTAAACTAGAAAAAACTGGGGAGTAGAGAATAGGTTAGGTCAAAATTATGAAAAAATCTATTTGTTTAAATGACAATCTTACCAATAATCTTTTGATAAAGAATAGTAAAATGGGTAAAAAGATAGACAAATCAGTTTCAACTGATATTAACTAGATACAATTGAATTAATACAATTTTTCCTTGATTAGATAATAAAGTTAATTTAGTACTTATCATTGTGATATTTCTTTTCAGAGCGTTGCTTTTTGGGTGTAAATTTTTTATATTTATGCATACAAGAACTGGGGTGTAGACCAGAGTTGGGGGGATGAGAGGATTCACCAGAGAGAGTGGGGAGCTGAACAGGCAGAACTACTGTAAGACACTGCTGAGGGGAGCAGCAGGTGAAACAGGAGAGGTCTGCTTTGCCACGTGGGTTGCTCCCTGACTGGCTGGGGAACTAACTTGAGCTGCAGAGTCTGCAAACCACTTCACAGCATGGTGCTTAACCCCTTTTGCCACCAGGGAGGCCAAGTTTAAAGGATTTCTTTCTTGTTCTTTTTTCTCTCTTCCTCGTTCCTCATTTGTTATTTTTTTTCTTTTCTTTGTTCTTAACTATCAAGTCTAAATAATAACTCTATTTTGACTATAGACACGCGATACTGAGTACTTTCTCTAAGCAAAAGAATATTTTTGAAGTAAAAGTTATCCTAGAGATGAAGTCCAGTATAAGCCTAATGCCTATTTCCTGCACTTGGAGACCTCAACTTGTCATTTCTTTCTTCCCAGTTGAGCTGTGTTTCTCTTTCATCTGCAGACTCTTCCTTGTCACCAACTTCTTTCTTGTCATGTTACTTGAAATTGTTTACTTGATTGTGTTGTTCCTTATATTCCACTTATTTTTTCTCACTTATATGTATCAAGATTCCTGTAAAAAAAACTATTTGCAAAAAAATAGAATTTATGGGTAAAAACTGATGTGAAAGTAGTATAATTGATTTTAATGTAGGGTAATAAGAAAAATTATTTAAGAATAACAATTTGTTGGTGTACCTTGATATCATGATCTTTAATGATAGACAAAAATCCAATGATTCTAACTGATCATTTGAGAATTTTATGAGCATATTGATAAGGTTAAATTTCAGATATCTGGATTACTTAGATTGTCTTGTTAAATAATTCAAATATATTGAATAACTGCATATCTTTTACTCACTTAATGCTATTTATGCTAAAATAAGATTATTCTATGCTAGCACATTTTTAAATATGTATTTTTATGAAATGTAACAAATGGTCAGCAATGTCTTTCATTCAACTTTGGAATATGTTTTTAAAATAAATGTCATTGAACAATTGAGTTATTTGAAAGGATAGATGTTACTCAATGCAGTTCATATATTTCAAGAAAAAAGTTCTTTTGTTCTTTTTTTTTTTCCACAAAGATTTTTCTTCTTAATGGGAAGCTTTTTTCAAATTACCTAAACATAAAGTGAGTGATTCATACAACTGGTTCCCAAAAAATTATACTCTGTTTAGAGTTCCTAGGATAACATTCCAAAACAAAGAGTACTACTGTTGCTCAAAATTTATTTATTAGCCAAGTAGAAAAGGCAAGTAGAAAAAAAAGAGGGCCATTATTATTTAATTGAACTTTTTAAAGTTTACTTTTCAAAATGTTGACAATGTATTATCTAAAATGCATTAATTTAGGCATTTTATATTTCATAAATGTATATACACAAATAGGGAAATTTATGTAGTTAACCTAAGTGTGACTCCTTGTAAAATTTTATATTGAAATTCTTAAAATCCTTCCTAATTAAGCATGACTTTTGGTGGCAAAGTATTATTTAATTGCAATCTATATTATATCATCAAAGGCAATTTATCCATCCTACAATCTATTTGCTTAATACAATTTGGCCAAAGTCCTTTAAAAGAAACAGTAGAAATTCCTAGCACTCACAAGATGGCAGTAGAGTAACACAGATTTTAATGATGCCTGTCATTCATCAAACAAAACCTCTACATTCCAAACAGTGATAATACACCTTAAAATACTGACTGTGGGAGTCAGGCCTGAGTATGAAAAATGATCACAAAACTAGATGCATTTGATATAAATATAATAGACTAAGCCTCGGGAACTCAGCTTAAATGCAATGAATCTTTCTTGTACCAGTTTATTTTCTGTTGATTTTTTTTTTTTCCTGTGAGTAGGTGATACATAAGAATGATTTTCTTATCCTTTTCACTCTCATGAAAGTTTCTTGAAAGAGTAAAATTCTGAATCTGTTTTTTCAGATTCATTTTCACAACCAAGAGCCACAAAAAATTCTATATGGGAAAAAATATAAAATATATGCATACTTCATTTTCAGTTTTTGCTAGGAATAGTTGAAATTACCCAGCATATTAATAGACATCAGATAAACCCAAATTAAATTAGTGGTTGCCTAATCCTAAGTGTGATGCTTAATTCTCCAAGGCTTAGTTTCCATCTCCCTAATCTACCTTTCAGGACAACCTTGGGAAACAAATAACATATCTGTTATTATTGTTATTACCATTGCCAACTGAGGTGTAGATAAATAATACACTTAAATTGATGTATTTTCTATCAATCTCAAATCTTTTTAGCAAAGATTATTATATTCCTGCATGCTTTCGCAGCAAAAAAAATACTACATTGTTCTCTCAACATTCTTTTAGTTTGTTTGATTACAATTTCTCCAATTCACTCTTTTTAAAATCTGATGTATTGGTCTAGTCTTATATGTTCCAATATTTGGTTACCACAGAACTTTCTTATTGTGGCTTTTAGTCATTTATTTTCTTTTTTTTTTTTTTAAATGTTTATTTATTTATTTATTTGTTTGTTTGTTTATACATGCACTGGGTACAGTCAGAAGCGCGGGAGGGTGAGAGAATTCACCAGAGCCAGAGCGGGGAGCAGAGCAGGCAGAAGGACCGAAGTACACTGCTGAGGGGAGCAGCGGGCGGCAGGAGAGGTCTGCGCGCCATGTGGGACCCTCCTCCGGTGGCCGGGGAGCAGTCGGGGATTGAACCGGCGCCGCAGAGGCCGCGGGCAGCTTCGCAACCCAGCGCTCAACCGCTGCGCCACTGGGGAGGCCCTTAGTCATTTATTTTCTATTTATCAGCACTTACCTTTTAATTTCTGTTGCCTACTTGTTACTCGGAATAACTGAATTTTCTTTTTCCTTTTCTATTGCATTTAGTTTGCTTTTGTGGGGGAAAAAAGCTTTTATTTTTGATGTCTATTTTATTACCAAATTGTCCTAAAACAGAGATGTCTATTTTTAACATTAAGGAGATATTTTTGTTTACGCCTCTTATTAAACATACTTAAATTATCTAATATATTTCCATTGGGTTGTTAGAAAAGATCTCAAATATTTTTTCATACATTTGTTGAATTATGACCCATATACAAAAAAGTAAATATTCAGATCAAAGGATTATCATATAATGAACACATTTTTAGATTACTGTGCACATCAAGAAGTAAAAAATTGCCTCACAAAATGGTGTGTTTATGAAGGCCTCAGGGCCTTCTTGAAAATTCTTCTAAATGAAATAAGACTAGAGATACTTAAAAAGAAGTTAAAAATGTGAATGTTAGCTTTCTTAGATTAGAAAAATTGGCCCAGTTGGAAAGTATCAAAAGGAAAGGGAACGAAGAACTACTTTAGAGTGATGAACATGTTTGATATCTTGACTTTAGCATGCATGAATACATTATTCAAAATATATAAAGGAGGGCCTCCCCTGTGGCGCAGCGGTTGAACACTGGGTTGCGAAGCTGCCCTGAGCCTCTGCAGCGCAGGTTCAATCCCCGGCTGCTCCCCGGCCACCGGAGGAGGGTCCCACCTGGCGCGCAGACCTCTCCTGCCGCCCGCTGCTCCCCTCAGCAGTGTACTTCGGTCCTTCTGCCTGCTCTGCTTCCCGCTCTGGCCCTGGTGAATTCTCTCACCCTCCCGCGCTTCTGACTGTACCCAGTGCTTGTATAAATAATAAATAAATAAATCTTTAAAAAAATAAAAAAGAATCTTTAAAAAAAAAATATATATATATATAAAGGAGCCTCCCCAGTGGCACAAGGGGTTAAGTATCACACTATGAAGCAATCCGCAGCCTCTGCAGCATGAGTTCAATCCCCAGCCGGCCAGGGAGCAAGCCAGATGGTGCAGCAGACCTCTCCTGACTTGCCTGCTGCTCCCCTCAGCAGTGTATTTCAGTCAGTCTGCCTGTTCTGTTTCCCCACTCTGTCTCAGGTGAATCCTCTCACCACCCCACATCTTTGACCTTTACCCCAGCTGTTGTATGCATAAATAAATAAATCTTTAAAAAAATGTTAAAAAAGATATATATATAAAGAACATAGTCCTTGAGATTTATTCGTACTTATGTATTACTTATACACATAAAGTATATATCAATAGTCAAAGAACTGTATACTTAAATTGGGTGTTTTTTACTTTTTGTTTGTAGTGTTCCTCAGTGAAGTTTATTTAAAAATGCTTCCAAGCAAGCAAACAAGGAAATAAGTAAATAAAAACAGGGCCTCCCTGGTGGCGCAGGGGTTAAAGACACAGCGCTATCAAGTATCACCAGCTTCTGCAACAGGAGTTTGATAAGACCAGGGAGATAACCCACATGGTGCAGCAGACCTCTCCGGTCTCACTGGCTGCTGCCCTCAGCAATGTATTTCAATAGATTCTCCTGTACTGTGCCCCATTCTGTCTCTGATGAATCCTCTCACGCACCAGCATCTCTGGCCTACACCTCAGTTCTTATATGCATAATTAAATAAATCTTAAAAAAAAAAGTCCCACAAACATGCTTGATATTTTATTGAATTTTTATGCCCTTCGACCACCTCAAAAGTAATCCCCATTTGATATCTAAGGTTCCAGACAGGTTTTCCCAGTTTTGGGGCTTCATATATAAATGTATGTTTAAGGTTTTGTTTAAGGTTTGTAACTGGCTCTTTTAATCAACTTTATGTTCATGTGCTTCGTCTTGATTGTATGTAGCCATAGTCCATTCCATTCACTGGTATATAACAGTGTGTTAAATGGAAAGACCATAACATATTTACTTATTTTACAGAAATTTAAGTTGCTTCAATTTTGGGGCTATAATGAGTAATGGTGCTATGAACGATCTTATATTTGTAAATTTTTGTGTACTCACCTAGGGATGAAATTGCTATAACCATACATAATTTGTATCTTCAATTTTGGTAGTAGTGCAAGCCTTCCAATGTGGTAACATCAATTTATGTTCTCATAAAGCAGTATATGAGAATTTACATTGTTCCATAGATCATCTGTATTTTTAATTTTAGACATTCTGGTGAGTATGTAGTCTCTCCTCAGTGTGAGGTACTTTTTCAAACATTTTAAAATTCTTTACACATTCAGGGCCTCCCTGGTGGTGCAGGGATTAAAGTCTCAGCATACCAGGCTATCACCAGCCACTGATGCATAAATTCAATCCCTGGCCAGGAAGCTGACCCACATGGCACATTAGACCTCTCCTGTCTCACCGCTGCTCCCCTCAGCAGTGTATTTCAGTAGATCTGCTTGTTTTGCTCCTGCACCTCTGGCCTACATCCCAGTTCTTGTGTGCATAAATAATAATAAATCTTTAAAAATAAATAAAATAATAAATAAAATTGTTAAACAGTCAGATTATACAATTAGCACACATTCACCATATAGATTCTGCAATTACTACATTAGATTATTTGCTTCAAAACCTACTATCCACCAGTCAAACTCTATAACCATACACAAGCCCATTTGAAATTTTTAATGTGTATCAAAATATGTTGCAGGCATCAAATTTTAAATTCCTACATCCTTTTGTGGCATAGTTATCATAAATTAGAGTTTTCCATTTGTTTGTGTTCATTTTGGAGAAGAGAGGCAAAACCAAGAAAATCCACAGATCTTAAGTTTATCAGTAGATAAGTTTTAAGCAATGAAGGAACCATGTAAGTAAAAATTCTATAAAGATCCAGAAGAGCACAACCACTCCAGAAATACATAGCATAGTTTTATGTGTCTTTCTAGAGACACCGTATTAAATATGATTTTAATTTATTAATACTGAACTCAAGAATGATAACACCATGACTCACACCTCACTATAACTCATGTAACACTCTTAACATTCATGTAATTTTCATTACAATCTATTGCAGTGAAGAATATGTCACATCACTTCAGCACTGTACTTAAGATCATTTTTAAACAGAAAGCAACCAACAAAAAGCACAAAAATGTGGCAATAAATAGGCTAAACAAAGGACATTTCTTTATAGTTTGATAGTTGAAACTGGAGACAGTATCATATTTAATTGTAGTTGAGAATGTCAGGTGACTCAAATTTTTATTCTGTGCATATCTATAAATGATTGTGAAAATGCCATGACTATTGATTTTGGAACTAAAATTTTTATCTTTAGTGAAATAAGTAAATACAAAATCCATGAATAATGAAAATTTGTATATCTCTTCCTATTTTGTTGGAATTTATTTGCTATTTTTTTAAAGATTTATTTATTTATTTTTAAAGATTTATTTATTTATTTATTTATACAAGCACTGGGTACAGTCAGAAGCGCAGGAGGGTTGCAGAATTCACCAGAGCCAGAGCGGGGAACAGAACAGGCAGAACAACGAAATACACTGCTGAGGGGAGCAGTGGGCGTGGCGGGAGAGGTCTACAGGTCATGTGGGACCCTCGCTGGAGGCTGGGGATTGAACCAGCACTGCAGAGGCTGCGGGCAGCTTCGCAGCCCAGCGTTCAACCTCTGCACCACCTGCGGAGGCCCTTAAAGATTTATTTATTTATTCATACAAGAACTGTGGTACAGGCCAGAAGTGTGCAAGGGGTGAGAGCATTCACCAGAGGTAGTGTGGGGAACAGAACAAGCAGATTGATTGAAATACACTGCTGAGTGGAGCAGCGGGTGAGTCAGGAGAAATCTGCTGTGCCATGTGGGTCACCTCCCTGGCCAAGGATTGAACTGCTGCTTCAGTGGCTGTGGATAGCTTCATAGTGCTGCGTCTTAACCCCTTGCACCACCAGGGAGGCCCTCATTTCATTCATAAATATGTTAAGTATTATCCCACAGTGTAGCCATTTGGCCTTGAGGAATTTTGCTTTATAGGAAGGTTTTTTAATTGTTTTTTTTTTTTTAGAATTTTATTTTTAGTGAGGAAACAATGTTTTAGGAAAGTAGTTTCACACCTCTTTGAATATATGTTATCATACCTACCACCAAAGCATCAAAAATCCTTCACCATTCTTAATGGGGCTTCCTTCACCTTTTAACCCCTACCTTTACCCTACTTCTCTGGTAGCCTTAGTTCCGCAGTAAGATTCTAAGCATTTATTTTGAATTGAATTTGTCTTTTCCTTGTTTTGTTGCTTTATATCCTGCATTTGAGTGAAATCATTCAATTTCTTTTTATGCTTCCATCTCATTTCACTTAACATAATTCTCTCCAGTTCCATTCAAGTTGTCTTGCAAATGGCAAGAATTCATCTTTTTGTTATAGCAGAGTAATACTCCATTCTGTATATATATATCACATCTTATTTATCCACACTTCTGTCCTTGGGCACTTAGGTTGTTTCCGTAACTTGGTTATTGTAACTACTGCTGCAGTGAGCATAGGTGTGCATATATCCATTTGAATTAGTGTTTTTATAAGTTTCAGATATGCAGGAATGGAATTGATGTATCATAGGGTAGATCTACTTTTAATATTCTGAAAAACCTCCATAGTATTTTCCATAGAAGCTAGACTATTCTACCATCCCACCAACAATATACAAGAGCTTATTTTTTCCCACATATTCAACACTTGTGGTTTCTTTCTTTTTTTTTTTTTTTTTGATATAAATGGTTCTCACAGGTATGAGGTGTCATCTTATGGTTTTGATTTATATTTTCTTGATAATAAATGGAAACTTTTTTTTTAATGTGCCAGTTGGCCTTCTGTATATCTTCTTTGAAAAGTGTCTATTTAGCTCTTATTCCCGTTTGTTAGGTTATTTGTTTTCTTGTTATGTTCCATGAGTTACTTGTATATCCTGCATATTAGCCCCTGTGTGCTGTGCAAATTCTCCATTTGGTAGGGTCACTTCATGGTAGTGGTAGTTTATTTCACTGTGAAGAAGGTTTTCGGCTCAATGCAGGTCTTACATTCAATCTTCCTTTTTTTTTTTTAAAGATTTATTTTATTTATTTATGCATAGAAGAACCAGGGTGTAGGGCAGAGGTGTGGGAGTGGGAGGGGTAAAAGAATTCCACCAGAGACAAAGTAGGGAGAAGAACAGGCAGAGCTACTGAAATAAACTGCTGAGGGATGCAGTGGGCGAGACAGGTGAGATCTGCTGTGCCATATGTGTTAACTCCCTGGCCGGGTATTGAACTCATGCAGCAGTGCTTGAGAGCACTGAGTTTAACCCTGCACCACCAGGGAGGCCCAATCTTTAGTGCATTTCTGAATTTATTTTTATGTTTGGGGACAAATAATACTCTAATTTCATCTAGTTACATCTTGGCATGTAGCTGACCAGTTTTCCTGGTACCATTTGTTGAAGAGACTTTCCTTTCTTCACTGTATGCTCTTGACTCCTGAGGTATAAGTCAACTATCCATTTAAGTATAGGTTTTTTTGTTTTTGTTTGTTTTTTTTTTTAAGAATCTCAATTCTATTCCATCTGTCTGTGTGTCTATTTTCATTAGGATGAAAATAGAGCTAAATAGACACTTTTCAAAGAAGATATACAGAAGGCCAGTTTGCAGTTTTTAACTGCAAATCCAATTTCTCTAAAAACAAAGATCTAATCAGGTCATCTATTTCCTTTTGAATGAGATTTATTCGTTTATCTATTTCAAGTAATATTACATTTCATATAAACTATTAAGTTTTTAAAATTATTAAATTATTCACAATGTTTTGTCTGTAGTCTTCATAACTGTAGAATCTATAATAATGGCATCTCTCATTTTTGATATTGGTAATTTCTGTCTTTGCTCTTTTATCCCTATATGGCTTTAGAAGTTGATGAATTTTATTGATCCACTCAAATTACAGGTTTTATTTTCCAAATTGATTTTCTTCATTATTTCTGTTTTCTGTCATATTGATTAACACTGCATTTAAATATTTCTTATGTTTTTCTGGTGACTCTGAGTTTATTTTGCTCTTCATTCCCTACTTAAGGTGGAAGCAAAGTTATTTTGCCTTTCCTTTTTAAAATAGGCATTAATTGTGGTAACTCTCCAACAACACTGTTTAATGATTCCCCATGTATATTGTAGATTTTGTTTTCATTTTTACATAATTCAAGGTGTTTTCAAATTTTATTGTTTGTTTCTCCATAGATTCAAAGTGTTATGGACTTAAATGTATTTCTACAAGTTCAGTGCTGAATCCCTAACCCCAGAAGCTATTTGGAGAAAGGACTTTTATAGAGTTTAAATGTACCACCCCAGAATATATGTACCGCCCCAGTGAAAATATAATAAGTGTTATTTTAGCATGGAAAATTTGGACACACAATTGCCAAGAGATCCATGTACACAGAGAAAAGTTCATGTGAAAATGGCAAATAGAGGGCCATCAACAAACCAAGGAGAGAGGCATCAGTAGAAACCAACACACTTTGATCCTGGATTTCTAGCACCAAACTGTGAAATAATAAATTTCTGTTCTTCAATTCACCTACTCTGATTTTTTTTATGGCAAAACTAAAACATATAGGTTATTTAGAAGTGTTTTAACTAGTTTCCAAATATTTAGAAAATTTTCACACACCTTTCTGTTAGTGATTTCTCACTTAAATTTCATTGTGGTTAGAGAATATCACACAGTGTAATTTGAGTCCTCTCAGGATTATTGATAACAGTTTCATTGTGCAGCATGTAGTCTTGTAGCATTTTATTCAGTGTGGAGTAAACTAAAATATGTTTTTATGATTTTTATGTGGAATAGTAAATTTCAGTTAAGTCAGGTTGTTTGATAGTGTTGCTTAGCTACTAATACATTTACCAAATCTGTTTGTTTGCTTTATCTGTTTTTGAGATAGTTGCTTAATGTCTGCTACAACTGTGAATTTGTCTGTCTCCATACTATAATTTTAGTTCATGTTTTACATATTTCAAATTCTGTTTTAGGTGCAGAGTTCCTTACGATGATTAGATTCTCTTGATAAATTGTTTCTTTTATTATTATTTTAAAGTAACTTCTATCCATGATGATAATTTTGCTAACATTTACTTTATATGTTAATGTGGCCTGTCTAGCATCTTTCAGGTTAATATTACCATGGTACAGCCTTTTCTATTCTCACATTTTTTCATGTGTTCTCAGTCATGCTCTTATTGTTTAGAGCACACACACAGGTGCAGGTATTCCAATTTATATCAGTTACATTTTTATATCACAGCATAAAATGTATTTTAAAATCCCAATATGCACCCATAATGTAACAGAATAGAGAGTAATGTATCACTTTTTCCTCTATAAACAATTACAATAAAATAACATTTGCTTGAAGGAAGATTTAGAAGTTCTCTGACAAAATTCTATGACTTTCCATGGATGACTTGTACTAAGGTTGGTGGCTTGCTGCAGGGAAGGAGAGCGAGGTAAAGGGGAGCATGGACACCGAGGCCGATTAATAGGTGGGGGAACACAATTTATGATCTTACAGGGTGAAATCAGTTTTATCAGAGGCAGTTTTCAGAAAGGTAGTTCAGACATAAGTAGGAATGGGACCAGTCTTGGTCACTGAGAGTTCTGCAGCTGGTGTGAACAGGTAAGCCCCCCAACAGAAAGAAGATAAACAGATTGCATGCAGAACTATGTCAGGTTTGGGTTACAGGCTTAATCACAGGGTGCAGAACATCACACTACTCCTATGGGAGAAAGTCAAGTGGGCCTGTCTCAGCACTTATGGTCTGGGTCCCCGTGCATATAAGGTAGCAGTGTTGGCAGCAGTGATGGTGGTGGGATGGCTGCATTTGAGGACATTACTGGAAGATGCAGTACATGCAAACTCTTTTGTACCCTCTTTCTGTCAGTGCCATCTGAGTATAGGAACTTGAGCCCTGTGGGTCACTCCTAATCCCCCTTGCAAAATTCAAGTGTGGTGAAAAACAGCAGCAAAGAGGCAGGGAGACATTAGGATAACAAGCACTGAATGGAGCCAGTTTTGGAGAGAGAGGGAAGAGACAAATGACCTACTTCCCTGGAGTCACCTTCACTTCCTGAAGACTAAGACTCATTTCCCCCTCCTGCCCAGCTCCTGCCAATGTAAACAAGAAAAAGAAACACAAACTTGTAGTGTTCCAAACACACACACACACACACACACACACACACACACAAGCAAAAAGGTAATACATGACTAGGAAGAAGAGAACACCTAAAATAAGGTGAAAAAAAATGAGATCAGAAATTCAGAGAGATATATATTATAAATATATGAAATGTTGGATCATATGGACTTTGTGACTATTTACGGAGCTTTCCATCCCCCAAGAAATGAATATATATTATTCTCAAGTTCACATAGAACATTCTCAAGAATAGATTATACACTGGGATATAGATGATTTCTCAGAAAATACATGAAATAGAAATTATATCAAACATTTTCTCAGTTTATAAGTAAAAACTAAAAGTGCTTCTGAACAATTCCTGGGTCAGTGGTGAAATCAAAGAAGAAAATAAAGTGTTTCTCATTTTTAAGATAGGCAGTCCTGTCAGTTCATTCTACAAATTGGTCTCTCTGTGTGACAACCTTTTCTGTCAGTCCCTAAATCTGTTTTAAATAGTGTATGAGGTTGCATCATTGCTATCTCTTGTCACCTGTATGAGACACAGTGTAAATGCTACCTAGCTAAGTGCCAATTTTTCAATTCAAATTTTTTTCATAAACTGCATATTTTGATATTTTTGTTATACTTTTCCACCCTTATATTATCTTATAGTCTTGGAAAAAACACACAAAAATGTTTTTTAATTGTAAATATAAAATTAAAATAGCTATTTAGCACAATAGTAAGATAATAAATGCACAACTGCATAACATTTTGTACCAATGATACATATTTGTATCAAATTTTTATTAGATGTCACCCTTGGAAATTATCTTAACCCCTGCTGGATCTAAAATTAAGATGTTTGCTTTATGATCCCTTTTAGAGTGATCAAATAACCAGCAGGGTTTTATTCTATAAACTTTATATGGAATACATTTCTACTTGAGTCTATTTTTTTAAAATAAAATAACTTAAAGATTATTTCAAAAAAAACTTTTTTTAACTTCAAAACGCATACTAATGATGTATGAGGAATGGCAACTATTTCTTTCAATGTGTGTAAAATAACTTAGTTATGTTAAAAATACCAAAAGAGAGACATTTATTTTCTTAATGATGCACTAGGGTTCCATTTTCTGAGTGTTTGTATGTATAAATAATTTAAATGGTGTGTTTGCAAGTGATGGGGACTTTAGAGATAAATACATGTGTCCAAATTACACACATTATAAAGAGTTACATCTTTCTTCATGCCACTATTTTTATTTGTAAGAATAAACTATTGTTAAGTTCTTGACATGCTACCCAATCAAAGAAATGGCTTAGAAAATCCTAGCCTGCCATACCTATTTGCATTTTAATGATAGGTTTATGTTTTAAAATTACATTTGAGCAAATAATTTATTGAAAATTACCATCAGCAAGATAATATGATAGAAAGAAATGGAAGTTGACAATGTGTTATCAACATCTGACACAGATATATAGTATTCTTAGAAAAAATACAGTTGGAACATTTATGTCCATCTGAACTCTACATTTTTCTAGAAACATTAAAAACAGAATTAAATATTTCTAATGATTTTTACAAAGATATATATTCTCCAAAGTAGTTACTTAAACTAGTTATTACTTTTTTATAATTCTATGAAAACTTAGGTGTTGTTTATTTCCTATATATTTTGGCTACTTTCAATGTAATGATTAATATAGGAATTATGTTACATTTACTAGACTATGTTTGAACTAAAAAAGAAACATTTTCTATGTATTTGCCCTTTTAATTATATTAAATTATTAAAGTTTCTAATAGTGTTTTTTCCATAAAATATTCTCAAATATTCTAGCTCTTTACTTAGTCATCTCAGAAGCAAAACATTATCTGTGGCCATAGCACATAGTTTCAGCACTATTAGTTGATAATTATAATTGTGTAAAATTATTTTGAGAGAATCTTTCTTCATTTTGTTTTTCATTATATGGAAAGAAGGTAGATATTACAGAGTAGAGATCAATGGATTTGTAAAATTGTGTAACATGCAGCATCTTTTACTTTACAAGTAATTGCATCTATAGGGTAACAAAAAGTAGAAAGCAAACTGGACCAGAGAGAAATTATGGCTTCTCTTTGAAGTGCAGAATGGGTAAAACATATTTGAGTTAGTGAGGCTAAGCCTAGTAAATTTGAAGGATTTTTTCCCCCTTATTTAGTTTTTCCAGGTGTAAGTTTCAAGGTTCAAAAAGCACAATCAAATGAAATGTACTTTGGTGAGTATGTACTTTTTTTTTAAAGGATTTATTTATTTTTATTTATAAAAGAACTGGGGCACAGGCCAGATGTGCGGTAGGGTGAGAGGATTCACCAGAGACAGAGCAGGGAACAGAACAGGCAGACTGATGAAATACACTGCTGAGGGGAGCAGCGGGCAAGACAGGAGAGGTCTGCTGTGCCATGTGGGACCCTCGCCTGCCTGCTGGCTGGGATCGAACCCGCATTGCAGAGACTGCGGACAGCTTCACAGCGCTCCGCTCAACCACCTGTGCCACCAGGGGAGGCCCCTGTGTACTTTTCAATATTTTAAGCATGGCAGTTGGAATTTACATGCCAAAGAATTATTTTGGGAAGCAGGTAAAAATGTTGGTGATTTAACACTTTGGTTTCTGTTTCATAGGGATTTCCCAACATTTAGTAAGCCCAAGGATGCAGACAAATTTTACTTTTCAGTTATTTTGGTATTACATTGGTACAGTGTTTTATGTATTCAGAGAATACAGACATGCTATAACACATACACATAGTTTAGCTGTTACATTAAAGTAACAACATATATCCAGAACTAAATGCAATTGTTTAAGAACTTTATTGGGTAAATACCTGTATTCTTCAAGATGAAATTGTGAATGATACTTCCAAAAACTGTGCCAGATGGAAAATATCTTTTTTCTCCTAAATTTAGCCAGATACAAAAATCCAGAACCACAGCTAGTAGGACTGCAAATTCAGAGTCAAAGCTGGTTCACCCAAATTAGCCTTTGTTAATGTTAATAACATCATAGAAGAAGAGCTGATTAGATGACTACCACTGCATATAATAATTTTATGGTCTACATATTTGACAAAGTAATATTAAAATAGTGATTCTCAAAAAAACACTATAAAGTAGAATTTTGAGTCTAACTTCTATACTATTTATGAGTAGATGCATATATATTGTAAGTTCCATTAAAAATGAATGTCAAGGTCATTTAAAATAATTTTGCAAAATATTAGCCTTATTTCTATATAACAAAACAATAGATGTTTACTAAATTTTAGTAATAACCATGCTGGATGGAATCAATTTATTTTCAGATTTATTACTATTAATAGATCCCAGATATCACTTCTATTGGTACTGGTAGAGATTTACTAACATAAGAGTTTGGATCTAAGACTTGAAATGAAGGACAATGCAATTTTCCACCGCATTACTGTTATTATCCAGATAGCAGTAACAGGAACATGGCATCAACCACCTGCCTGAAGACAAAATAGGGCCAATTGGCACATGTACAATAAAGGCATTTTAAAGCTCATTAGGAAAGAGCTGGCAAGCAGCAGCAATTTTCCCTGATAAAAATCCCTTGATCTTTTTAGAGGAAATGTCTTTTAATTGTATCTAGGAGTTCAAATGGACCACAAACCACTATAGTATATCAAGTCTCTATACCATCAGACTACTGTTTAAGTATAGCATTTTCATTACTTCTAATTTAGTTAATTACACTTTACCTACCTAAATTCCCACAGCAGTTTTCATTGGATGCAACAGTTAATTGCCTTGTTCCAAAGAGGCATTATTGTGAGCTATTAAACTACCACTGCTCTTACTTTCAGAATGGCTGCTCTCATTCTTACTTGAGATGGATTCCCTGGTCAATATCTTATAAGCCAATTTATAAAATAGAATATGTATGTTCTAAATCAATGCTGATATTTTAAATGTGTCAATTATGAGGTAGACTAATTCTTGAAATGTCTTACCATTTATAACATTTTGAGGATATTAATTAAGATAATGTTAGTGAAATTTCTCTATCTTCACTTATTTAGGAACATAAGTGTATGATGTATATGTGGGGGTATAGCTGTAGTAAATGGTCAAGAATAATCTAAAATGTGTTCATTAAACTATAACATTGGAATTAGGTAAAATATTTAGCAATGATCATCTTACTTAAGTTATATTTATTACATGGTGATGACAAACATAAATAAGACACACTTCTTGCAAATTATAATTTCACTTTTAAATTAAAAAGAATACATGTTAGATCAGAAGTAGAGGAGCAAATTTGAACCATGCTCAAAAAAAAAAAAGTCAATTCTCAGACAACTCTTAAAATGCCTTAATCCATGCTGATGCAGGCAAATGATTTTTGAATCTATAGCAGGTAGTGCTTAAGAACACAGGAAAAGAGAATGTGTAAATTTTGGAAACCTTGACTACAAACATAGTCTGTCTCCTCCAAAGTTCCTGGCTTTACAAGACAATAGAAACAGCAATTATTTTTCTTACCACTCTTGACTAGCTATTATTGGAATTATTTTGTTGGTGCTTTGGAGACAGGCAACTAAAAACAAAAAAAAGAAGGGAAAACAAGTTCAGAAATCAAGTTCAATCAAAAAAATATTTTAACAGTGGGTTTGTTGGGTAAGTAGAGATGGGTTTACAGATAAAAAAGATTTTAGTTCAAAACCCAACTTTAGAAGACTTTGAAATCATATTTTCCCTAATAACTGGCATGAATTAATTTCTTTCTTACTCTTGAATTCATTTAGGTGAGTTTTTCTAGTAAAGAGACTAAGATCGATACAAATTTGAAACAAATAAAATGGGAAGTGCTTTTTAAAGAAGAGGAATAATTGGACGAGGAGAGAAATTGAACTGCATCTCAGACTCCATAAATGTTGATCCAAAATCTCACTTGAATTGGGATGTCACTTTAGAGTTTTCCTGAAATGAATCAAGGAAAAAGAAGTTTTGTATGCCCAGTTAAGTCATTCCAAAATGGGGTTCAGTACTGATAGTACTTTTCTATCAGTACCTAATGATAGTACTTTTCATTAGGAAATATAATTCTGAAGAAAGCAGCAGCCCAATCTCTGGACGACTGCAGAAAATATTGCCTAGATCCTAAAACAGCAATCTCATGGAGCACCATAGTATCTATTCCATGAGTTCCTCCTCACCCTGTAAATGTGTTTCCTATCTCCAGGCTTCCCCCCTTTCAGATGTTTTATAACTGGGCTTATTTGCATTTCCATCAATCCCAGAGGAAAAAGGCCTTTCTGTGTTTCCAAACATCTCACCAGGTGTTTCAAAACAGGCCTCACTACCTTCTCCATTTTGGGGATGACATTTATGAAGATAACAGCTTATAAAAACTCTGTCTAACATCAGTAGTGCATATTATAAGTAATAAGTTATATTTCATTTTACTTAGAAAATTCTCCCCAAACTAGAATTTCATTTATTTAAAAACTATACATAATGTCTGGCAAGATGGCAGCAGAGTGAAGATGTCAGCCTCATCTCTACATATTTACAATCAAATTCAACAAAACAAAAACACCCCCCCCAAAGATAAACAATGACCATTGCATACAATGGAAGGATACAAAGTATACATACAACAAAAGGATGCCAGAAGAGGGGAGGAAAACTGTCAATTGAACTGTGTTTAGAATGATAACTGGGCAGTACAACACACAAAAGGTGAATGCCCATCAAAGATTTTTAAAATGCTACTAAGCATGATCTATTCCTCTGGATACACATATCAAACTTGAAAAGATAGAGAACTGGTCTTAAACACACACTCTTTATACATCTCATTTTGGGAAAGGAGTCTGGCTATTTGAGTTTCCAGATAGCAAAGAGAGTCAAGAAGGTAAGAATCAATGTCTTTTGTATGAGTTCACAGACAAAACCATGCAATAATATAAAACTATTTGTATGAAAATGACTTTCCTTACAGCCTAAATACCTAAATTTTTTTTTTATATTTAAAGATTTGAAAAATGGAAAGAGAAAGTCCATATATGTTTTTAGTGAAAGTGAAATGATAGTGGAAAATTATGTTCTGAACTAGATAATGAGTCCAAGTATAAGCTAATTCAGACAGTAGTCACATTAAAAATTTATATGTGAAAGCAGTGAACTAAAGAATTCTGCAGATGATTACCTTTCAAAAAACATCAGATGAAAATTATTTCCAAAATAGTAAGACATAAGTTTCGGTAGTGGTCTCCAAATATTTGTACTACTAGCTTCCTACTCTCAGCTAAGTACTAATACATTTGAGTTAGAGATTTCAATTTGTCTCTTTAAAGGAGTGAAACAAACCATTTCATATGAGAAATTTGGTCTTGTTTTTCCTATACTGTTTCTGTACATTTCTGTTTTCACATTTGCTCTGTGTCTTCCCTCCACTCCTCCCCCATACCCTCCCGACCTCCATGGTAGCTAGGAGGCTAATTTAATCAGAATATTTTAATGTAGCACTCAGCACAAATGTGTAATAAGAGGTCTCTTAAGTAGACTGTTCCTACACTTTTGTGGATGTACTCAACCTTGCTTTTTCTGTGTGAGACACAGCATTTGCTTTTCTATTCCTTGATATCACATTGAACACCCGAGAGTAAATGCTTAGCCTCAACCATCTGGCTCTTACTGCCTAACAAATAACAAGCCACACTTACCCCTTAATAATCTTTTAAGGTTAAAAATATTTAAAAGTTTTTGTATACATGGCAATTAATATGCATGTCTTGTATCACTTCTTATTAAAATAATGAATTGGAGAAGATATTCTTTAAAAGTTAACATAAAGTTTTATATTTAGAATTCTATATTATATTGGCTCATGTAAAATATATTTAACAATTTTAGAGAACAGCTAAATAGAACCTTACGCCTTATATGTGTATATTTGTGTGTGTGTCTATGTACAGAGTCACAAACATTTGAGCTGTTTTATTTCAAATGTAATGTACATGTGATATCCAGGATGGAAATTATTAAATTTATTCAATTATTTAATAAGAAATTCTTATTAGATTTATGCCATCATGATTCACTTATTTAACCATTTTAGTATAAACTGGGTATCTAAAGATTTTAAAGCATTTAGTACAAACAAATTTTCATTAATTTTATTAATTTATTTTTTTTTAAAGATTTATTTATTTATGCATACAAGAACTGGATGCAAGCCAGAGGTCCAGGTGGCAGGGGGTGAGAGGATTCACCACAGAGGGTGGGTAGCAGAACAGGAGGATCTATTGAAGTACACTGCTGAGGGGAACAGCAGCCTAGGCAGAAGAGGTCTGCTGCAACATGTGGGTTGCTTGCTGGCCTGCTGGGGATCAAACTCATGCTGCACTGTATGGCAATAGCTTGATAGCGTTGTCTTTAACCCCTGTGCCACCAGGGAGGCCCCAAATTTTTATTAATTTTAATGTCTTAATTTTGTTTTCCCAATTTTTCATACTAGATCAAATGTCCTCCCAAAATGTGTATGCACCTATACACATTTCACCATAAACAAGAATAATTCATTATAAAATCCAGGGGGTCTTACATTCACACTTCAATCCATCCTCTTTACCACTAACAGCTTATTTTCAATCTACTTCCCATTTCTGCACTTTGTGCCTTTGAACGAGACTCACGTTCACTAAATTATCTCCTAATTCTAAGACTCTTGTTGGTCTTTGTTCAGGTCTGTCATACCCAGAAAGACCATCTGAATACTTTGAAGGGTGAATTTCTATTAATTTACTCCAGTCATACTACTAAAAACCATGATGCTTGAGGCTTCCCAAGAATCATGAAATGGGAAAATTCTTTCAGAGTTAAGCTCACAGATAGTTGTAATGGTCATTGAGGTCACATTTCAATGACAAGATTGTCTTGCAATGTTCAGTTTATTGATAGTTATTTCCATAAACACATACACATAGACAAGACACAGACACAGACACACCCATACACATGCAAAACTCCTGTCTTTGCTATTGTGAACACTCTGACTCAGTGTGGGAAGACCAGTTTTTCTCTGGTACACAGAGTCCCAGCAGCTCTACTTCAACTCCCAGGTCACTGTGTACACTCAGTGTTCCTTTGTGATAAGTTGTCTTTCAGACACTATGTTCACAAAATTTAAATTTGTTTTCACATATATTTCTCCCTCTACTTAGACATTTCCATATCGTGACAGAGAGAGGAGAGTGAACCGACAGTGAGGTTAGGTTGCACAATAACTTTGTAAGCTGGATTCCAAATGGACTCCATTAATGGAAGCCATTGGCAAGAGAAAGTATGGCAAGAGAATGCACCACTCATTTTCATCCATAACTACTTCTATTACTATTTGATTTCTAAAATGAAGGCTCTTGTAAAGCCACCAAAATTATTTAATATTTAATTATTTGCATTTGTTCTACATTTCTAAAATTTCATTATATTTCACATAATCTTGTGTGCCTCAAGAATCAAGGGACGGAAAATTAAATTGTTCTCAATTTCTATCCTCCATCCTTTCACATTTACTGAAAAAAAAATTCAATTACTTGTTGCATATATCATTAATGGACTTTACCTCTTTGAAAAACAATGCAAAGTAAGTCTCTCTTAAGTGCCCATTACTTTCATTAAAAAGCAATCTGCTTTCAAAAAGTACAAAGCCCTTAACAATTATAGTCTGATTCTTCCACTTGGATCTGCTGGTATAGGTTAAATCAAGGTGTGCTGCAACAAACTTGTCTCCTGTTTCAAATTAGAGTGAGAAAGAGGTTTCCTTTCTATGAAAAATGGATCAGTTTTATTTCGTGATTTTCAGGTGGAGAGGAGATAGCAAGTGTGTTCAGACTGTAATTTTGTCTTGCAGGCAGATTTCAGAGTTTTTCTTTCAAAGAGTATCTCCAAATGCCATTAAAATGGTTATCCTGATTAAATAGTGCTAGGACCTTCCTGTAATTTTTTTGTTTTCAACCTATTTTATGGATTGAAATGGGATAACAAATTATAAAGAATTATTTTCTAACCTGATACAGAACAATTCACTTTAGTGCCTATATAATTTAGATTTTTTTTTTTTTTTTTTACATAACAAACATTTGAAACAACCACTATTTAGGTCACACTTCCTACAGTCTGAAGATTTGGGCTAGCTTTGGTCTAGTCAAGGTTCAATTGGTGAATATGCATGCCTTTGTTATAAGCAGTCAGGATAGTTGAGGCTTGATTGACTGTTGACTAGACCCCCTCAGATCTTCATGTGACCCCTCATCCTCTGCCATTCTATTTGATTTCATGCATCATGGTTCTCAAACATTCCAATAGCATCAAGACCCACTGTAATTTTCATCAATTCTTTGCTCTTTCATATTTGCTAATGCACATTGGCAAAAAAAAAAAAAAAGTGGCAAACACAGTCTGGGAAAACAACCCAAAGGCATGGATAAAAAGAAGGGAATGATTTATAGCAAATTTTGCTATCAATTACAAAACTCCTAAAGTTAAAAATAATTGAGTTTCATGAATATTGCTATACACTCAAACTGAATTTTGTTACTTTTTTTTTTAAGATTTATTTATTTATTTTTATTTATTTATTTATACATGCACTGGGTACAGTTAGAAGCGCGGGAGGGCGAGAGAAGTCACCAGAGCAAGAGCGGGGAGCAGAGCAGGCAGAAGGACCGAAGTACACTGCTGAGGGGAGCAGCGGGCGGCAGGAGAGGTCTGCGCGCCATGTGGGACCCTCCTCTGGTGGCCGGGGAGCAGCCAGGGATCGAACTGGCGCTGCAGAGGCTGTGGGCAGCTTCGCAACCCAGCGCTCAACCACTGCGCCACCAGGGAGGCCCCTGAATTTTGTTTCTTTCTAAGAAAGAAGCTAATAGTCTTATAAACTGACCTGTAAGTGGGTATCCTAGATCTTTGGTCCTCTGGAAACTGTTCTGTCCTGATGGAAATTGTTTTTGTACCTTTTTTCCACCTCTATTTCCTTTCTTAGTTTTGTTATTTGTGATTTAACGTGTTATGTGTAAACTCAAAAACAAATCCTATCATAAGTAGTACAATCTTTCATTAAGTGAATTTTTTATTTTATTTTTTTAAAAAGAATTATTTATTTATGCATATAAGAGCTGGGGTACAGGCCTGAGATGCAGGGGGCAGGGTGAGAGGATTCAACAGAGAGAGAGTGGGGAGCAGAACAGGTGGATTGACTGAAATACACTGTTGAGGGGAGCAGTGGGAGAGACAGGAGAGGTCTGCTGCGCCATGTGACCTCACCTCCCTGGTCAGGATTGAAGTGGTGCTGCAGAAGTTGCAGATAGCTTCATTGTGTTAATGCTTAACCTCTTGCACCACCAGGGAGTCCCTAAGTGATTTTTTTATAGAATCGATTCACTAAACCATCTCCATTTCCTAACCAATGATTGTTTCTTGACAAACTAAAAAATGTTTTTTCAACTGCATTACATTGACTTTTGTCTCACAATTCTTTGTCTTTTCTTAGTGCATTCCTAGTCTCACCCTGCTTTTTTCACTGTTGATTCTGAATTTATGACAGTTTTGATGCTCATTTTCATCTACTACAAATTTTTTTATAAGTGCCTGTGAATTACGTCTTCTCTTTCAATTTAGTCATTGGCTAATGGGGCTTACCATTAGGTTCAGAGTTCAGACAACCTACATCCTGCCTCCCCCATCAGTGATTTAAAAATACATGTCCAAAATCTTTCCACTATTTCATTTGAAATTTTAAGTGAAAAATAGGGGTTTTAATAGGTTCTTAGCTATTAGTGATTATAAAAGCAGATTTAATATATTTTTTAAAGATTTATTTATTTATGCATATAAGAACTGGGGTATGGGCCAAAGGTGTGGAGGGTGAGAGGACTCAACAAAGACAGAGTGGGATACAGAACAGGTGGATTGAAATAACTGCTGAGGGGAGCAGTGGGTGATCCAGGAGAGGTCTACTGTTCCATGTGGGTAGCTCCTTGGCCAGGGATGGAACTTGTGCTGCAGTGGCTATGGATAGCATCATAGGTTGCATCTTAACCCCTTGCGCCACCAGGGAGGCCCTGATAGTAGATTTAAATTAAGGTTCAGGTTAATATCATGAAAGCCTTGAAACAATCAATTTCTAATTGTTTTCATTATTGAGATACTTGCTATAGTGATGAATGACCAGGTTCTGAGGCAGAATTTTTGCAGATTGAGGAGAATCTGCACCTTTGTGCATTATAGACCAGATATTTAGTATTGTGGATATTGAATATAGACCTAAAAAACTATCAAAGCAGGAAAACAAGAGTTTCTATTAAAAAATTCATTTTGGATACCTCCAGAAAACATACAAGTGGTCATCACAAAGAAAAACAGAACTTTACTTGACTCCTTTCCCTTACACTTTATTTGAGGTTTGCATTGTATTATTTTGAATTATGTGGTTGAGGATTAGTGTAGCTTCCCAATGTTTAGAGCTACTTGAGGTATCTCAAGTGGCATTACCCCAAACTTCTAATTCTGAATATACTGTATCCCTCCATGACTTTTGGATTTTTTTTTTTTAAGTTTTATTTTATTTATACAAGAGCCAGGGTACAGGCCAGAGGCACAGGAGGGTGACTGGATTCACCAGAGACAGAGCAGGGAATAGAACGGGCAGACAGACAAAATACACTGCTGAAGGGAGCAGTGGGCGAGACAGGAGAGGTCTGCGTGCCATGTGGGTTGTTCCAAGGCCAGCGGGGATTGAACCAGCACTGCACAGGCTGCGGACAGCTTCACAGCATTGTGCTCAACTGCCTGCGCCACCAGGGAGGCCCGACTTTTACATTTATATATGTTTTCTTTGGGTATCTTTATTTCCATTCTTTACCTATAATACTGCTATTTTCCTTAAACATCGAATTTAAATAGTGAATTCATCTTTTTCTATTTCTACTCTAATTCTATAACACACCATTTTACAATAAAAATCAACATGTTGAAAAAAATTTCGTCATCATCATTATTAATCTCTTTTTCATATCTGGAACTATCTATAGGCTGAACATTATTACTTAACAACACTTTAATTCTGCTCAAGAGTAGATTAAGTGACTGGTAACTGGTAATACATAAGTATGTGCTGAATGGATGAAAACATGAATTAACTAATAATTTAATGAATGAAACTTGAAATAATGATTATATGTACAAATAAATAGTTTAGATAGTAGAACAATTCATTAGTTTGGACCATATTAGGTGATATTTCCTTTTTCAACTTCTTAATTTAAACAATTAGATGAAAATCCTGCATTAGAAATTTTAACATTCTGTGATTCCAGTGGTGTCTATTTTATTTCCCATATAACTTTTTTAGATCATAAGAAATAAAATAATACAAAATTTACATGTAATCAGCTGAAATTTGGAGCAGTCATCCATGCTTTTGTCTGTGTCTGTACGTATTTTTTTAAAGACTTATTTATGCATACAAAAGCTGGGGTGTAGACCAGAGGTGTGGGGGGTAAGAGGATATTCATTAGAGACAGAGTGGGAGCAGAACAGGTGGATCTACTGAAATACACTGCTGAGTGGAGCTTCAGGCAAGACAGGAGAGGTCTGCTGCTCCAGGTAGGTTAGCTCCTTGGCCTGGGATCAAACTCATGCCGCCATGGCTGCCAATAGCTTTACTGTGCTGAAACATAACCCCTTGCTCCATCAGGAAGGCCCTGTATTTATGTATAATTAAATATATTGAACAAATTTGGACAAATAAATGTATAGAACTACAACAAGCAACAAGCGAGAAAGTAACAATTGCATAATTGCAAGTTTATTATTAGCTATATGCAGTGTTATAATGTTGTTTGTAATCTAAAATAAGAAAGGTAAATATCTTATTAGCATTTTCCTTCAGATCTTCTAGGACAAAATATGTGTAGTGAATGTGTGATCATGCTAAAAGATAAATTCTCAATAAATTATTACAAGGTGATGGAATGTTTCTTTTTTTAATGAAAATAAAATTGTGCATGCCAGTGCTTGGCTTTTTTAATTCCACTTCAGCCTAAATCTGTTCACGTACAAACCTGGCTTGTTGATTGAGTTGTTTCATTAGCAAAATGAAATGAGACACATGAAACACTTGGGAAAACAGTGAGATTTAGAAGCAGAGAGTAAATTCAAAGAGATGATTTGAAGGTTATGTGCTAAAAGTTCGGTTTCTCCAACTAATTAGGGCTGTTGGGACCATTATAATGTTTAGTTTCTAGGTCAAATTAAGTTTAGTGGCTTATTCTTTAACCAAATGAAAAATAAAGTTAATAAATATTTTATAATATAATTATTTCCCCTCAAAAATCTGTCATCATTTATTGTTTCATTTTTCCTTCCCTTTATTTTTTCAGCAAACAAAAGCAGGTAGTTAAAAATTAAAGTAATATGAACTATTAAATTTGCATATATGATATATCATTTAATGCTATGTGTACTTTTATTATTACATTCTAATTAAATTATTAGCCTTAAATTCTTTGGCATTAAAAATCCCTTACCAAAGAAAAATAGTTTAAGAGAACTTAACTCAAAGTTATTTTACCTAATAATTTTAGAGAATTTATACTCTAGGAGGATTATTTTGTGGGTTATGGTAATTTTTTAATGTTATAAATGTAAAATAACATGCATTTATTTATATTCATAGAGATTGCATGTCCCCAATTCTCATTCTATTTTGTTTTCTAATGCTTTTATTATATTAGTGGACCAACATGCAAAAAAGGATATAAAACAAATATGTGGGTTAACAAATTATGTTAAAGTAAACACCATATTACAAACACCAATTTAAATGCAGAGATTTAAATGCAGATTCTACCCATAGCCTCTTATAGATCTCAATTCTCTTCTACTAACAGAGGTAATCATACCATGACATTTTGGTAATCTTTTCCTTTAACAACTTAAATATGCATCCTTATACAATACAGTTTTCATTTTGCCCAATTTAAAAATGTATAAAATGAAATCATACAGTGTATAGCTTTTATTTATACGGTTTCTTTTCCTCAAATTTATTCAAGTATTTCTTATTTAATTTCTATTGGGTTGACTGTCTTTTTATGATATCTGATAAAAGATTCTTAATATACAATAAACCCTTAAAACTCAACAATACATAAGAAAAATACCTAGTTAATATGGTTTAAAAACCTTAAATATGCAAATTTAATAGTTCATATTACTTTAATTTTTAACTGCCTGCTTTTGTTTGCTGAAAAAATAAAGGGAAGGAAAAAATGAAACAATAAATGATGACAGATCTTTATCAAAGATGTACAAATGGCAAAGAAGCAGATGAAAAGATACTTTGTATCATATCAAGGAAGAATAAATCAAAAAAATGAAGTACCACTGCACACATTAAAATGGCAAATATCTGAACACTAACACCAAATACTGGTGAGGATGTAGAATAGCACAATCTTTCACTTTTTGTTGGTGCAATGCAAAATGGTAAAGACACTTTAAAAGACAGCTGTTTTCTTAAAAGCTAAACATATTACCATATCATGTGATCCAACAGTTGTGTCCCTTGCTATTTACCCAAAGAAATTAAAAAAAAAAGTCATGTCCACTCAAAAACCTTGGAAGCAACCAATTGCTCTTCAGTAAATCAATGGATAAATTAAAAAACTGTGGTCCATTCAAATAATAAATATCATTCAGTGTTAATACAAATGAATTGCCATGACCTGAAAAGACATGGAAGAAACAGATGCATGTTACTATATGAAAGAAGCCAATCTGAAAATGCTGTAGATTATGTGAGCCCCACTCTATGACTCTCTGCAAATGTAAAACTATGGAGATAATAGTATCTATAATTCCTGGGATAAGGGTTGGGGGAAGAATGAATAAGTAGAACACAGAAGAATTTTTAAGTATGTTAAAAATATGATATAATGATGGATACATTTGTCCAAACCATGGACTGTATATCTCCAATAGTGAACTCTAAGACACACTACGAACTTTGGACTATTATGGTATATCAATGTAGATTCATCCTTGATTTAAAAAAAAATGCCATTCTGTGCTCTATGTTAAAGGACTACAAGTGCTTTGATGGAGGTGTGAACCTATTCCCCTAATCATATACAATACTGTAAACAAATGTTACCTCAATAAAAATGAATTAAAAAGTACTATTCTGGTGATTGCTGTGGACAATATGAGAATCCCCGAAAGCAAGAGAGGGTATATGGGACAGCTTAATATCTTCATATTGCTGTGAACCTGAAATTGCTTCAAAAAATAAAGCCCATAATAAAAATGCACTGGTAAGCAAAATCTAATTTATGGCTAAGGTCGTAGTCCATATTTGATCATGAAAAAAGTAGAAAGATACTTAGAGATACAAAAGCTAAAATGACTAAAACATTTCCTGAACTATCTGGACAACGATCTACTAAGAGTTGAGGCTTCTTAAGTAATCCAGGGTCCCTATGTTATAATTGATTTTGATTTAACTTATTTAACTTATATAGATACAATAATATACTTCAATCTTCTGAATTCCCTTCTCTAAAAAAATAATCCATTTTATTTTATGCTATGAATTCCTAGTGCCACTATAAATTATCAGTGATTTCAGAGACAACTTTCCTCAGTTAAAATGATTCCATTGTGATTTGTATTCTCTGCTTTGTGTGTTTATTGTTGATGCAATATATAACTTTTGCAAGTACCAAAATCAGTATTGTTCAAGAGAAAATAACTAACAAAACCAATGTCTTAAATGATAGTTTTAAATATGTTTTAAAAGTATATTTGCTAGATTAAGTTAACTTGCATTTTAAAAAACTGCATCAAAAATGAATCCATCCTTTAAATTCAGATCATTTAATAATCCATCTGATAAAGAAATGATTCTTTTTTATTTATTTTTTTAAATATATTTTTACACCATTTTTCATTTTTTGCATAATGTATGCATTTTCATCTTGGTTATAGTCCCCATACAATTCCCACCCTCCTTGTTTTGATCCTACTCCCTCCCCCCCCAACCCCAGTAGTGTGCCTCTGGTTTATAGTTGCTTGTTGATTGATTTTTACTTTATTATGATTAGTCTTTTCCATGCTCAGCAAAATAAGCTAGAAAGAAAAAAAAAAATACTGGATGGTTTCACTCATAGCAGGAATTTAGAAAACCTAAATAAGGGGCCATAAAAAATGCTTCTTTTTTTTGCCTGCAGAACTGGAGTAAAGATTTCAAAATATTTTCTTAAATTTTCTTAGTCATATTAATTAAAAATATAGGTGGCATTCTTCCAAGCTCCTAATTTGTTTAATCATACTACCAAAAGGCATCAAGTATACTCATCTATATTAAGTAATTCTTTTTACCTTGCTTTGAATGTATCAATTATTCTTAATGAAAAATTAATTTACTACATAAAGTCTCATTCAAACTTAATGAATATAGAACTACAGTGCAATACTAATTTAGACATCAAATACATATTTTAAAAGTACATAGAATTCTGTATTTAAAAGTAAATTATTTAATAGGAACAAGGATGTTGTAGTATTTATAGTGCCAGAGAAATATTCAATAAATCAGTTATTATCTTAAACATCATAACTTTGGGAAAAAACTGCAAATTTATAGGCATTTTACTAATTACAGAGAGAAATAAATATACTTACAAATGGATATTTATGTTTGTCTCAAAATGTTAATTCAAATCACCATACTACAAAATATATATGTATACATGCATATATATGTGTATATACAAATATGATATACTTACTAGGAGTTAGTTCAGAAAAAGATTGAATTCCTTGTATTATTTCTTGAAATTGCCAGGACTTGGACTTTTGGGCTATTTCCATGTGTTTGCTTGGCCACCTATCTGACTCAACTTAGATTCCTTGTAAATTCGTTTTGGTGACACTAGTTTAATCATCCTGAAATTCTGAGTGACTTTTGACCCTCTAATTCCTACTCCTATTTTCCCTTTACCATTTTCAGACTGACAGGTAGCTTCAGGTAAAAGTATTTAACTCAAATTTATGAAAACAAACACACCAATGTATACAAATTTCCAATCACTATTAAGCTCTCACATTTGCTCACTAATTATTTTATTTAAACCTATATCATTTTTCTATAATTTCCATCATATCTATTCTAAAATACTTCTTCTCACCTATAGCCTCCATTTTGCTTCTATTTTGTCCCACCCCATACTGATCTTGTCATGTAGTTAAAAGCAAGGAAACATATTTTCTAGGCAGAATTCCTCTATATGCCCTTCTTCTCCTCTCAACTTTATCATCTATATTCTCTGCTGCCCTATAGACAAGCTGAGTTCATAATTTAACCTAAAGTCATCATGAAAGGCACCATTGGCCTTGTCTCAGTGTCTCAAAGAGTTGTTTGTCATTGGTGTAGGCTAACAATTCATAAAGCTGTTGGTGTGTCTAACACTGCCTCTTGGTGAGCTCCTACTGGTCACTGCTATCCAGTACTGTTGACAGGTGACCAACACTTGGTGTCCAATTACCTTTGAGAGTTTCTTATGGCTTTTAATCATTTGGCACCACTACCTCCTGGTGCTATTGCTTCCTTTGCTGTCTAGTTCTGCATCAGACGCTGTCCAGCCTGGACTTCAGACTGTTGCTGTTGTGTCACCTCAGCAGTCTCACATGTGAGCACCACCAGCTGCCATGGTGAGTTAGATCCTGGCCCAATGCTGGCCATTGTGCCACCAGCTCCAGGCCCTGGTTGATAGGACAGCACTTTCTTGCACAAGCAGGCTTTGTTTGGGACTTTTGGATACTGCAGACACTATCTGGGGTGAGAATATCTGGGTAGAGACACCCAGCCACTTGTGGCCTTAGAAACTCTTTCCTTTTTCCCCAATCAACTGTTTATTAAATAAACCCCATTGTTATTGTTCCCTGATCAGGCCTGAGTGGTCTTGTAATTGAGTGCATGGGTGAGAACCCATAAACAGTGACTGGTCTTCTACCTTGGCACTGTCCTTTGATATATAGTACTGTTTGAGCTCTGGATAACTATTAGTACTGTTTCATCATGACAAGGAATATCAGTTCAAATTAACAAACTTACAAGTGAAAGAAAATTGTTAAAAGTAAAATTCGTATTTCCAAGTTGTTTTCTTTTTAATGGTATGCCAGTATAAGGAAGGTAGTGAAACTTGAGAATAAGATCTCTGTTAAAAAGAAGAGTTCTAATTTTTGCTTCAGGTGATTGTCACAACTCTTTATATTTTTCTTACAATTGTACCCTTATATTATCAGATTATTTCAATTAATTTGGATTTAGAGAAATTAAAACTTGCCTGCTGACAATTTCAAATTATTTTTATTTTTATTTATTTTTTAAAGATAGATAGATTGATTGATTGATTGATTGATACAAGCACTGGGTACAGCCAGAAGCGTGGGAGGGTGAGAGAATTCACCAGAGTCAAAGCGCGGAGCAGAGCAGGCAGAAGGACCGAAGTACACTGCTGAGGGGAGAAGCGGGTGGCAGGAGAGGTCTTCGTGCCATGTGGGACCGTCCTCCGGTGGCCGGGGAGCAGCTGGGGATCGAACCGGCGCTGCAGAGGCTGCGGGCAGCTTCGCAACCCAGCGCTCAACCACTGTGCCACCGGGAAGGCCCTCAAATTATTTTTAGCTGTTATATTAAAATGGTATTTTTTTACTATAATTTTTTTCTTATTTATGTCCTATGTGTGTAACATATCAAATTAATATAGATGAACCATTTATATATATGCATAATCAATCAAATTATTGACCAACTCAATCAAATTTTGAAAAAAAAGTTAAAAAACACACTTGCAGGGCCTCCCCTGGTGGCGCAGCAGTTGAGTGCTGGGTTGCAAAGCTGCCCGCAGCCTCTGCAGTGCTGGTTCAATCCTCCGCCACCGGTGAGGGTCCCACATGGTGCGCAGACCTCTCCTGCCATGCCCGCTGCTCCCCTCAGCAGTGTACTTCGTCAGTCTGCCTGCTCTGCTCCCTGCTCTGGTTATGGTGAATTCTTTCACCCTCCCGCGCTTCTGGCTGTACCCAGTGCTTGTATAAAAAAATAAATAAATCTTTAAAAAAAAAAACACACACTTGCAAAATAATTTTGTTTTATTTTAAGATCACATGACTAATAATCTTAATCACCTATTTTGATATTGTTTTGAGTCCTTAAAATCAAATTTAAATATCTGATTAACTTATGTATAAGACAAATCTACTAGAGCCAATACCATATTCATAATACCTCCAAAGATAGGCTTCAATATGCTATGCTTCTTTTGCCTGTTTCACTTGTGATCTATTGTCAAATTACCTTGAACTCAAGGGCATACATTTGCATAACGCTTTGCATAAAGTGTTTAATAAAAAATAAAATCAATTCTGAAATCCATTTGCATCTTCATGATCAATTAAAAAAATTACATGGTTGATGCACACCCCAACAATTAAAAACTGGCATTTGGTCAGCATTTTTTCTCTTTGTTTTCTCAGAGGAAAATTACCATGACCCAGGATTAGGGAACAGTAGGTTAAGTCCTAAAAAGAATCATTAAAATCTAAAAAAACCTAACAATTAAATATAACTAACAAATAGGAATAATGTTAAAATTATTAACTTTCCTACAAATATAATGAATACCTTTTATTACAATATAGTTTGCTCTTATATTTCCAGGATATATGTATAGATGATAGATGATAGCTAGTTAGCTAGATAGATAGAGATATCTATTTATGTAAATATAGATAGAGCTATCTATATCTATGTAAATATATATATTTACATATATACCCAAATGTTTTAAATAAGTGAACATAAACACTAAGAGATTTTAAATTGCCACTTTAATGATAAACTGTTATAGCTATAGATTTGAAAATAATAAGCTGCTTATTAAAAAATATAATAAAAACTGTTTCATGCATTACACTGCATAATGGTGATAAATTATTTATACTCCTCTCTAAACTATTACTGTGTGACATTTTGTATGACAATAAAATATAATTCAGATTGGATTATGTTGTAAAAAATGATGGTGACATCAAAAAATAATGGTTAAGAGAAAATACTGTGCAGTGGGATGATCTAGACTTAAATCATAACTCAGCTATATACTAACCAAGTAACTTTGGGAAGTCTACTCTCTGGACCACATCATCCTCATGTGTAAAATGAAAAATAATAAGATTTATATGCTTATTTCATAGAAGTAATATGATGTTCACATGATTTAATATATCTAAAGCAAATGGAATTGATTAAAACTGAGTAGGTGTTTGCAGTAAGGATGGTGGCCATTATGATTAGTGAAAGAACGCTGGAATAATAACTAGAAAACCTAGTTTTAGTCTTCATTCTTCTAAATCAGACATAGCTATGGAACCATATAACACACTACTTGTACTTTGATTCCCTTGTTTTAAGTAAATATTTGAAATAGATCAGGGATTCTCAACTCTGTGTATAATTAGAATTTCCCATCATTAAATTTAAAAACTTTGGGGGCCTCATTAGGGTTGAAGGTGTTAAAGTCTCAGTGCTATCAAGCTATTGCCAGCCACTGTGGCCTGAGTTGATCCCAGGTCAGGGAGCTAATCCACATATGGCATAGCAGACCTCTCCTGTTTCAGCTGCTTCTCCCCTCAGCAGTGCATTTCAGTAGATTCACCTGTTCTATTCCCCACTGTCTCTGATGAATACTCTCACCCTCCCACACCTCTGACCTAGACCCCAGTTCTTCTATGCAAAAATAAATAAAATCTTTTAAAAAATAGAAACAATGGATAATTTTGAACACTATAATCATCATAAGTGAAAATCATGTGCCTTTATTGTTAAAATATTTTATTTATATCTATTATCAAGACTGACAGTATGCTGAAATAATTGATAATAAAATATATATATCCTATATTAAGAAGATGTTTGCAATGCTTATGTTAACAGTCCTTCCTTAAAACAATTAGCAAACTCAATTTAAAACAATTAGCAAACTCAATTTAAAATAAGTGATTCATTTTTTGATTTATTCTGTGAACATACATTTATGCAAATAGTCTAACAATTTGTAAAGTCTTATGACCTATTTAAAGAGGTAGGTATAGGGCCTCCTTGTTGGTGCAGGGGTTAAAGTCTCAGTTTTCAGGCTATCCCCAGCCACTGTAGCATGGGCTCCATCCCAGGTCAGGAAGCTAACCCACCCACATGGTGCAACAGACCTCTCCTGTCTTGCCCTCTGTTCCCCTCAGCAGTGTGTTTCAGTCAGTCTGCCTGTTCTGTTCCCCACTCTGTCTCTGATGAATCCTCTCACACACACACCCACCCCCCTTTCAGCACCCAGCACCTCTGGCCTGCATCCCTTTTCTTGTATGCATAAATCAACCAATCAAATAAATACATAAACCTTAAAAAAATAAAGAGGTAGGTATAGAGGATCAGAATATGTCACTTCAAAAAAGCCATTGTGGGGCCTCTCCAGTGGTGCAGTGGGTTGAGTGCAGCGCTGTTAAGCTGTCAGCAGCCTCTGCAAGCGCCGGTTCAATTCCCAGCTGCCAGGGAGATATCCACATGGTGTGGCAGACCTCTCCTGTCTTGCCCACTGCTCCCCTCAACAGTGTTTTCATCTGTCTGCCTGTTCTGTTCCCCTCTCCGTCTCTGGTGAATTCTCTCACCCTCCTTTGTCTCTGGTCTGTACCCCAGTTCTTGTATAAATAGAATAAATCTTTGAAAATAAACAAACAAACAAAAAATGCCATTGTGGAATAAGAATTTTTTTGAATTGCAGACAGTGAGAAATAAAAGATACAAAAAGTGATCTGTAGCCCATTATCCTTCTCTATTTACCTAAATGCAGAAGAAATAGCAATACAAATACGGCACTGAGAGGGATATATATGTGTATATATATATATATATATATATATCACAACAAATCTTATTAAAACCTCTTCTATTAGTTTTCCACATGCCTTTACCATCCCAGTAAGCCATCCTGACAAGCCAAATAACTTTTCTCTTGTCACTTCTTTTTGCATTTTTCTGTTAAGACTATGTAAACTGGGCCTCCCCAGTGGCACAGCGGTTGAGCGCTGGGTTGTGAAGCTGCCCGCAGCCTCTGCAGTGCGGGTTCGATCCCTGGCTGCTCCCTGGCCACTGCAGGAGGGTCCCACATGGCACACAGACTTTGGTCCTTCTGCCTGCTCTGCTCCCCACTCTGGCTCTGGTGGATTCTCTCACCCTCCTGCGCTTCTGACTGTGCCCAGTGCTTGTATAAATAAATAAATAAATGAATCTTTAAATAAAAAAAGACTATGTAAACCCCATTTCTAAACATCTTATTAAGTTATTCACCACTTTCTTTCTCCTACATATGTCTTCTGAACATCTTAATGAACTCTGTTTTGCTGTTATTAATATATCTTTTTCAGTATAATTTTCAGGTATGCAGCTGTATTTCAAATATTGCTTTAGGGAGGCAGAAGAAAATCATTTTATTTCTTTTCCTAATAGGCTTACCTTTTTCTTTTAAGTTATAGGAGATTGACTTTTTCTTTTTGAAAATACTATAAGAATTCCAAGATTTGATCAATGCTCAAAAAGTATGTAGTGTTTTCTCTAGATGTGATTGGCATGCAAATTATTTCTAAGGTTAAGTAAAATACACTGTTTTCTTAAGAACTGTCTACCTAGGGTCTTGAAGTAAGGTAGAATGGAGATTCTGGTTGAACAAATTGCCATTTTTATTCATCTTTTCGCTTGTTCTTTATCCTCATGTAACCTCGCTGGTCAGAGAAAATCTGTAATTTTACATTACACACAAAATAGATTCATTTTCTGCTAAGAGTTTGATTTTAAATAAATGTCAGAAATTTTACAAAACTAATAAAAAGTTTGAGATTTAAAATATACCCAAGTAGGCAACTTTAAATGATAGTACATTCAGAACAAGCCTCAGGGACTGTAGGAAAGTCAGCAGTGAATTTCCCGAACTAGCACGGAAAAAGGTGAAGACATTTACTGTATTAGAATGAGGGAAGATTGGAGTCAGGCAGGCCTAGATTTGAATTCTTGTCATGAATAACTGGATGTGAGCCTTGGAAAATGATCTGATTTCTCTGAGACTTAGTTTTTTAAACATGAGATTCAATGTTTGAGCTTAGTCAGTTTGTGTATGATGCAACATATATAAAGCCAACCAGGGCCCCCCCAAACGTTAAGGGAAACAAATCCATGGTGCCCACTCTAAAGGTTGATGTCACTCACACTTACAAAGAGAGTAGTTAAATTCTACTGTGTACAAAGATTTTTAACACATGGAGAGAACAGGAGTTGGGGAGAGAAGGATTTCAAATTAAGACTCCAATTCAGACTCCATAATCACCTAGTACCTCAGCGGCAATGCCCAGCCAAACAGACTGGTCTCAGATGACTGAGACCTGAACCTTTTAGCAGGAAGGTTAGATAAGAGTCTGTGGGCTTGGAGAGGAGAGATTTGAAATTGACAATGTACCATCTAAATTGGATAATATAATGAGGTCAAGATGATGTTATCAATGTATCTGAGATGGCTGCCTGCCAAAAGCTCTAACTGTAAAGAGCAAAGACCAGGAGCAGCCTGCCCACGTATCCCCTGCTCCTCATACTATGCTCCCCTCACTCCATCCCCTTTCCCACCAGTCACCAATTCCAGAATTGAAATCCAATGTGTCTGAGGTGTCAGATGTCCTCCCCTTGCTGCAGTGATGTATCTTGTAATGCTGGCATTGCTCCTGAAACTCAGGTTTCCTTCACCTTGTACTCCCAATGGAATCCAATCTTTGACTCAGTTGTTTTTTTTTTTTTTTATTCTTACTAAGATAATTTACACATAGTATTTAGCTATATATTGATTTTATGGATAAAGGAAGCAAAGGATTATAAAAGCTTTTGAATTTTCAAAGACAAAATAGTTCTAAGACAAATTAGTGTATGCATTTCCAATTAACCATATTTATTCAATAAATTATTCACAGTAATAAAATAAAATAAAAATCATGACCAACTATAAAATTTGGAACAAGCTTGATCTAAATTGAATACATAAACATATTTTTATATCTGATACAAAATAATATTTTACTAGAAACAAATGGATTACAGCTTTATGTTTTGTTGTATTTAAAAATTAAAATTTTAATATGCCATCATTAGCATAAATCCAATAAGTTTGCTTCATTTGATATTACTTTTCTTCCCATCACAAGCCAGAAGCAAACTGGAACATTATTTTGTGGATTTATAATTAATTATCTCTAAATATGTATGAAATCCACAAAAGTTAATGTGAAAATGACTCATTAAATTTTATTTGGAACTGTTTTTGTATATTTTTTTAGTTTTTGTTTTATCTTCTGCACAGGCATGTGAGATAGGTACAGGAGGTAATTTCTGAGTGAAGGGCTTCTGAAAAATGGGGAAGGTCAAGCAGCCCTCAACCTTGAAGCTAGATCTTTCTATTTTTTTTTTTCAAGATGTATTTATTTATGCATACAAGAACTGGAGTACAGGCCAGAGGTGCGGGGGTGACAGGATTCACCAGAGACAGAGTGGGGAACAGAACAGGAAGACTAACTTAAATACACTGCTGAGGGGAGCAGCGGGTGACACAGGACAGAAGAGGTCTGCTACGCTATGTGGGTAGCTCCCTGACTGGCCATGGATCGTACTAGAACTTAAACTCGTGCCACAGAGGCTGCGGATAGCTTCACAGTGCTGTGTCTTAAACACTTGTGCCACCAGGGAAGGCCCCTGGAACTGTTTTTAACTTAATAGTTTATGGTTGTCTATGGGAAAACACAACTGTATCATAATCAGGTCCATATAATTAGTGTACTAATCAGTTAATATGTAAAGCTTCAAAAGTTGTTTCAATTATTGTATTGTTCATTCAGAGACAAATGTTATAGTATTGCCTTGTCTTGAGACCAACTTACCATGAGAACAAGGCATAAATAAGTTTGTTTTTTCTCTGGGTTCATAAAGAATATATGCTAAAGTCATATTCCTTCCTGCCACCCACTTTTTTTTTTTTTTTTTTTTTTTACTTAATGAAATCAACTTCCCTTAAGTGTTAAAAATGCTTAGATAATTTGGCTTGACACATCTGTTTTTGTGTTATTTCCAGCAAATTATTGTCAAATTTCTCTCAAGCTATAACCAGACTATAATCATAAGACTATGAAAAGTTTAATTGATGTCTTTTTTCCCATAATTTTGACATTTTGTTTCCATTCATTTTTAAGAATCATGATGTCTATCCTAAACTCTAAAATTAAATATTCTGTTCTATATTCGGCTTCTGAAAGTCACAATATTAAAGAATGTACTCTCTAATCATGACTTTCAAATATTGCTGATAATATTTACAGTTTCTTTCATACTCAAAGTGCTGAACCAGATTCTCATATAAAAAAAAAAAAAAGGCTTACTTGTATGTGGCTAGTGTATGGAATGAGTTACCAATGGGCATATCATATTTCAGAGATAAACAAGGAAAACATTAAATAGAAAAAATTTAGGCTAGTATTCATATTACCATATATATATTTTTTCCTTTGGTATTCAATAAGTTCTGAGAGATCTTTATTGAAATATGAATAACTGTCAAATATTCATTTATAAAAGGAATCAAGCAGTACAAGTATTATCACTAACATGAGGAGAATGAAGCAATACTTTTTTGCGTGTGTTTCATAAAACAACAATCTTACAGGGTCCCAAACAATATTCTGTAAAAAATAAAAACAATTATGAAGTCTTTCAACAAAAATCAAAAAGTTTATTTAAAACACATTTTTCCAAATTTATTTGAGGGTGGGCAAGTATTTCATGGCATTGATTTTTACTAGAATATCTCAGAAATGCAAAATGTTTTTGAATCCTTTTAGCATTAATGGAAATTATCTGCTTCAATGTCAGGTAAGTATCAAATAAGCACATATGAAACTTAGGAGTTAAGCACACAAATACTTTAAAGAATTATAGCATACTTATTACATAGAGGGCAGATGCACATTTACTAAAGGGTCATAAAGTCAAACAGATCACATGTATTGGCCACTGTATCAAGAGAAGAAGGCAAAATATAACCAAACACAACTTCAAATCATTTAGTTGGTTAGTCTAAAAAGATAGAGGAAATTTAAAATACAAGTTATGGGGTGACAATGAAAATCTAAAATGAGAAACAATTAAAAAAAGAATTCTAAGACCTTCATAAATATTATAAAAATCAACTAGCATTCACCAACAGTTTGTTCTTTGTCAAAGAGAACAATAACACATTACAGGGATATTTCAGGCAGCTTGGCTCTTGCATAATGTATGGCATGGTAGTTCTCATCAGTGTGCATTCTTTGCCAATCAATGGAATAGTTTCCCATTGTGTAGTGGTGTAAAAAAGAAGGCTGAACCACAGGAAATAAAGAGTAAAGAAAAAAAGTAAATGGATTTGTATAAAACATTTGTAAAAAATACCATGAAAGTAAAGTTTTAGCTGTTAAAATAATACATCTGAGTTGAAGTTAGTTTTCAGCTATGTAAGAGTTAGTAATCCTGATCATCAGCTTCAATAACTCTCTAATACCAATGAAGAAAATCTTAATTTTTAAAAAATATTTATTTATACAAGAACCAGGGTATAGGCCAGATGCACAGGAGGGTGAGAAGATTCACCAGAGACAGATCAGGGAACGGACCAGGCAGACTGATGAAATACACTGCTGAGGGGAGCAGTGGGCGAGACAGGAGAGGTCTGCTCCATCATGTGGGATTCTCACCAGCCGGCCGCGATGGAACACGCGCTGCAGAGGCTGTGGACAGCTTCACAGTGTGGCGCTCAACCACCTGTGCCACTAGGGGAGGCCCAAATCTTAATTTCTTAATGATATGAAATTGAAAACAAAATCTGACAAAATGTTTTTCGAGTAGAAACAATGGATCTAAAGACAAGTAACACTACAAATATGAAAACTTGATTATTAAAAAATCTTTAGCCAATGTTTAGGCATGATACATTTTGTAATCTGTACATAGTATTGTGATAGATCATAAAAGCAGAGAAATAGCATTGAACAGGGAAAATCCTTTTAATCACATAGGTTTGGTGATTACTTTAAAAAGTTTCCCATTAGTCTTGGAACACTGTTTAATGCTCTATGCTGCCTAAATAAGTGTCATTTGATCCCCATTTGTACATAAGTTCAAGGTTATGAATTCCTATAATTATTGCACAAAATGCAAAGTACTAAGAGCAAAGTTTGTCTATAGTACTCCTTCTATATGAATGCATGCTTATTTTCTTATTAATATCAATATTCAACAAGTGAAAAATGGATATTAGATTGTTTCATTCATCTGTGGAATATAAATACCCAAAAAATATCTACATGCAAGGAATAAAAGGAATAAAAATTGAACTTGACAAAAAGGAGATAATGGTCACTAGAAGGAATGGGGGAAAGTTGGAGGGAGTAGGGGAGGGAATCACATAGGGTATAGATACCTGTGGTTTGGTGGAGGAGAAAAAAAAAAGAAATAAACTGCCTTAGAAAAGTAAAGCTCAGCTGTAAGTTACTGTGAAGCAATTCAACTTCCATACAATAACAAAATGTTCCCTAGAGATGAAAACGTTTTTGAGACAGGTTTCAGAGTGATATATACTTTTTTTGAATTGCTTCTTTATTCACTTCATCTTTATGTGGCATCACTACTATATAAATATCTTTAAAACTAGTCTGCAATTTGGCATCCTAGAGTTTTTTGTCCTAATGCTTCCAACAATATTGTGGAGATTAGAAGCTTCTGAAGATATGAAGTAGCTGCAATTTAGAATATTTAGGAAGTTCTAGAGTAGGCGAAACAGGAAGGCCTTCAGAGAGATTAATGAAATGTGTGATACTGAAGGACAAAATATCGAAAGTTTTCAAAAAAGGTATTAACAAACTCAATTTTTTGTTAACTGAGAAACAACTGGCATCTTTACTCTAAACGTGAACTCTTACTGAAACAGAGCAAACCATAATTTCTCACTATTGCCTATTTATCAAGCATTTTACAAGTTTAAAGTTGATAATTGCATTGCATAGTTACCAGTGCTTTTTTTTTTTTTAAGATTTATTTATTTATTTATACAAGCACTGGGTACAGTCAGAAGTGCAGGAGAATGAGAAAATTCACCAGAGCCAGGGGAACAGAACAGGCAGACTGAAGAAGTACACTGCTGAGGGGAGCAGCGGGCAGCAGGAGAGGGCTGCGCACCATGTGGGACCCTCGCTGGCGGCCAGGGATCGAACAGGTGCTGCACAGGCTGCGGGCAGCTTTGCAGCCCAGCGCTTAACTGCTGCGCCAGCAGGGGAGGCCCTAGTTACCAGCACTTTAACCACAATTTTAAAATTCAGTTTAGTTTCCTCATTAAACTGCAGGAACTTTATGAAGATCCCCCCCCAAAATATTGTCTGTTGTCATGCAATAAAAACAAGAACTCCTTCAACATTTTCTCTAAAATCAATATGATGTAATATAAAAGAAAATGTTGATAAATTTAAATTGATACAGACATTAACATTATTTTCTTTCATTCTATCCTAAACCTGAATGATTTTTCCCAAATTCTATGCGATTCTACATTGTATTGTAAAAAAAAAATTAATTCTTAATTTCAGTGCCATTCAAATTTTTTTAGAAGTGTTTGACTTTTAATTCACACTGTATTTCAGTTTTTCAAATGAAGTTTGATTGCTGAAGACTGAATGTAACTATATAAAGCTTACAGCAAACTAATGTTAATATGTTTTAAATATAAAACGGCAGAAACTTAAATGTTTGTTTTTCTTTTTTCTTACTTTTGGAGGATAGACAATGACTCAAATAGAACTGAGAATACTCATTAGTCATAAGTAGGTAAGAAACCTCTTAACGGTGTCTCATTAAGTAGAAAATCCATATCCAAAAGGTCTCAAGAAAAGGCAGGGACTTTGCACAAGAATTTAATCAAAGACAAAGCATTGTAAAAATAAAGTATGGGCTTGACCCTAAGGGCATGAGGATTTTAGACCTGGAAAAAACAAAAAGATCTTTTAGTCCTTAGATTACATGAAGGAAAAATTGAAACTCAAATTCAGATCTTGCACTTCCAAGTATGCTCCATTTTGAAGATTAAATATATTTTGCTCTGTTAATATGAATAAATTAGAATTTAACTTCATCTCTGGAAAAATATCTCTATTAGGGTAGGCCATTATTATTGACTCTTTTAATTTAGGTTATACATAGAGCACACTAGGACCTTATAGCAGCCTGCTCAAAATCTTTATTTTTTTTTAAGATTTATTTATTTATTTATTTATTTATTTATTTATTTATTTAGACCAGCACTGGGTACAGTCAGAAGCATGGGTGGCTGAGAGAATTCACCAGAGCCAGAGCGGGGAACAGAACAGACAAACCGATGAAATACACTGCTGAGGGGAGCAGTGGGAGGCAGGAGAGGGCTGTGCTCCATGTAGGACCCTCGCCGGTGGCCGGGGATCGAACAGGCGCTGCAGAGGCTGCGGGCACCTTCGCAGCCCAGAACTCAACCACTGCTCAAATCTTATAACTGCCACTCTTTCTGCTATTTGAACCACCTCATTCAACATTAAAAAAAAATATTTTGGGGCCTCCCTGGTGGAGCAGGGGTTAAAGTCTCAGCTATCAAGCTATTGCCAGCCACTGCAGCATGAGTTTGATCCCCAGTCAGGGAGCTGACCCACATGGCACAGCAGACCTCTCCTGTCTCACCCACGGCTCCACTCAGCAGTGTATTTCAGTAGATCCACCTGTTCTGCTCCTCACACTCTGTCTCTGGTGAATCCACTCCCTCCCCCCAAAACCTCTAGCCTACACCCTAGACTTGTATGCATAAATAAAAATCTTTTTAAAAATTTATTTCCGTTTTTGTAATCAAGGTAACATTGCATAACAATATATAAGCTGCAGGTGTACATCAATGAAAATAATTTTGTATGTAAATTTCATTAAGTAAACCACTAAAAGTCCAATCTCATTTAACTTTTAGATGATATAAGACATCCATGGATAATAATGCTGGTCAACAATATTTCCAAATAGTTCTCCATTGTCAGTTATACATATGGTCTTAGGTATAAGCCACATTTTTCTTGCCATTACTATATAACAGTTCCTTTAATTAAATAGAGCTTTGGCATATGGGTCCTAGTCTTCCTTTCTACTCTGTATGCCACTATAATTTTATACATCCATTCAACAATGTAGCCATGAAATTTCTTCCCTCCCACATCCTACTGATCTTCTAGATCCCATGTCAGCTGCATATTTGCCTACTTATTTCTTGGATATTATGACACATACAGATTTTACAACTTCTAAAATTATAGATGCATGTCACCCTTTCTTTGAAGAAAAATTCCTCTATCACTAGATTGCTCACACAATTGATCTTATATTAGCATATGTCCGGAAAATTTTTTATTAACTTGTGATTTTTAACTCTTATTCCACATCTCTCTCCATAGCAAGAAACATCATAACACACAGAGGACATGGACAAACTAGAGATCTAATCAGGATTGTCAGAAATAACTTGGGTGTTTTGCATATAAAATGAGATATTCCAGAGCAGGTTAAGGTAAAAAAGAATATTGAGGAGAAAATAAAATATTAAAAATACTTCTAATGTGATGCTGGGAGTTTATAGAATAATGTATAAATTGAGTGAAAATAGTACTGCTGCTCTACAAATATGAGACTGCCTACAGGTTAAATAACATGTACCCCAGACTTATATTCAGCATATATGTTATATTATCCTGTTTTTTATTTTTCATTATTACTGCTTTCATTATATTTTGTCAAATACTTTCATTTCTAACTTCCTTAATATGTTTTCATGTCTAATTTCCATAATAGGAAAAACCTTTGTGAAAACAAAAAAAATTTCCTTTTATCTTTCCTATCTCCAGAGCATAGAAGGCATATCTTACATAAATAACAAGTAATATTCAATCAATATTTAGTGAGCAAATATGTTTAATTAAATAATACTTTTAAAAGAGTAATTGTGTGTCCATGAAATTATACATGAGCCCAAAGGCATGAAAATTGTAATAAAAAGCAAGATAAAATTAAAGCACACTTTCATGTCTATTTCTACTGAAGGACCAAAACAGTGATATCAGCAAACTGACAAGAATGATCATAGTATTTATTTTAAATGCAGCAGAGTTCAAAATTTGGATATTAGAGGCATTGATAGCAAAATTGATATTTTAGCACATAGCAATGTAATGCCTAACATCAGTAACATAAATGCTATTTTTTTAAAGATTTATTTATGCATACAAAAGCTGGGGTACAGGCCAGAGATGCGGGGTGGGGGGCGCGGAGAGGGGATTCACCAGAGACAGAGTGGGGAACAGAACAGGCAGACTGAAATACACTGCTGCGGGGAGCAGCAGGTGAGACAGGAGAGGTCCGCTGAGCCATGTGGGTTGCTCCCTGGCAGGCGGGGGATAGAACACGTGCTGCAGAGGCTGCAGATTGTTTCATACTGTGTTGCTTAACCCCTTGTGCCACCAGGGAGACCCCATAAATGTTATATTTTTGAAGACTAACACACCAGAGACATCACCAAGGTAACCTGGAGAGGAAATAGGAAAATGGTATGAGGCATTTGCCAACCAAGAAGACACGTTTACAAGGTGATTGTGAGATACTCACTTGGGAATTCCAAACTGCTTGGGATCAATTGCCACTGAATAAAGGAGTTAACTTCTCACAAGTAGATGGACTGAAATATTTTGATTTTGATACTCTGAACATACAGATAGCTTTATTATTTTTTTGTGTGTGTGTGTGAAAAACGTAGGAAAAACTCAAGAGAGGATTGCATAAGGACCCATTATCCTATGGATAATTATCCTTAACATTTCTGGAACTAGGATGAGAACATTCAAATTTATTATCAAACTTTATGTTAAAATAGAGCTATTATAAGAGCTAAAATATTTTTTTCTTTAAAGGAGACATGAAATACAAAGCCAATCTTTATTTTATGACAATACTTGACATATGTCAAGTACTCCTGAGTCCTGACTATCCCTTAGAAAACAACCCATTTGTTGAATTGAGCTTCCAGATTCTACAAAAGAAGCATTTGGAATAGTATTATTTGAGTTTTAGATAAATAATAAAACATGAAACCAGACACATATCTACTCTTTTTTAAGATTTATTTTTATTTATACAAGAACTGGGGTACAGGCCAGAGGTGTGGGAGGGTAAAAGGATTCACCAGAGACAGTAGGGAGCAGAACGGGCAGACTGAATGGAGACACTGCTGAGGGTAGCAGCAGACGAGGCAGGAGAGGTCTCCTGAGCTATGTGGGTATCTCCCTGGCTGGCCAGGAATCAAACAAACGCTGCGGAGGCTGAGGACAGCTTCACAGCACTGCACTCAACATGCTGTGCCACCAGGGAGGCCCAATATATCTCCTCTTACATAGGGTGTAAGCTCTATAATTGGAATAATATGATGTTAATTCTTCTATAAAGTAAATTAAAATAAAATAATAAAAATGTAATACTAATTTTCTGTAATATGTCAATACTGTTACTTTTTTTTTGATGTGCATATTTGTTACTTGAGAGCCTTAGATATTTACATGGTTACTAGCCTTAATTATCCCACAACATACTTCTTTAAAGGGTCATTTGTTTATCTACTCTTATTCAATAAGTGAATGCCATTTTCTGGACACTATACTAGATTATTTCTAAGGTCTGTTTTAGATCTAAAGTAATCAATGATTGTCCTCCCTAATAAAAAAAAGAAATATTAATAGAAACACAAATAATACACATAAGCACGTACACATGCATACTTCTACTTATAATTAGAGATGTTAAATGTTCTGAAATAAGGGGAATGTGTAATAATTATGAGATAGAGATAACTGAATCCATACAAAATAACAAAAAATATTAAGGAGGGAAAAAGACATTCTCCAGGCTTATAAAAGGGAACCAAATTATAGGGAAACAAAGAGGAAATAAGATGCAAGGTAAATAAGTGGTAAGATCAAAATAAGTAACTTCATCACAATTTTATTTGAACAATTTTGTTTTTAAACCAGCCCACCAATATATCCCAGTGTATTAGGCTCTGTAGACTTGATTGTTGAATTCATAAAAAAAAGCATTGGAGATGATGAGGATAAAGTATTATAATGATATGAAAGAAAAACAGGAACAAAATGTATGGGTATTTGGGGCCTCCCCGGTGGCGCAACGGTTAAGCGCTGGGTTGCGAAGCTGCCCGCAGCCTCTGCAGCGCCGGTTCGATCCCCGGCTGCTCCCCGGCCACCAGAGGAGGGTCCCACATGGCGCGCAGACCTCTCCTGCCGCCCGCTGCTCCCCTCAGCAGTGTACTTCGGTCCTTCTGCCTGCTCTGCTCCCGCTCTGGCTCAGGTGAATTCTCTCACCCTCCCGTGCCTCTGACTGTACCCAGTGCTTGTAAAAATAAATAAATAAAATCTTTAAAAAAAATATATGGGTATTTGAGTTTTCCGTGTTAATATGAATTCTTTGAATTCATATATCCTATTACAGATCAGCAAACTCCTTAAGTATAACAGAAATAGGAGAAACCTCGATTTCAAATATCCCAAGTTAAGCCACTAGGGAGTGGTCAGGTGGAGATTTTGTGGAAAGGATCAGAAAACAGTAGGACCAATAAAGAAGTGAAGCACAGGCAAAATGACTCCACACGGGATGAAAGCCTATTCTGAATGAGCAAATAATAGTATAAGCTTTTGAATCAGAACTCTGACTACAAGGGAGAGAAAAGGAAGAACATGGAAAAACATGGGGAAATGAATGGAATGATACTTTAGAGAGATTGGAGTCATTTGAAAATGGACCACATATTGTTCAATTCTATATCAATGTTAAATTATTTTGGTAAGTTAATGTGAGTATTGTTGTATAAGAAAATCCCCTGGTCTAGGTGAAGGGTTTTTAAACTTTTTCTGTAAATAACAGTGTCAGATAGTAAATATTTACAATTTTGCATGCCTCATGTATAACTATTCAAAGCTATAGCACGAAAACAGCTACTGGCAGTCCATTAAGTATATAGATGTGGCTTCATTTCAAGAAAACCTTTCTTACAAATACAGATGGGGGCCAGTTTTGGACTTTGGACCATAGGTTCCCAAAGCCAAATTATTTAAGAAGTATTACTTGGGAAAATTATTTCCTAATCTTATTTCCTCCCCAAACACACATACACATACACACGTGCATGTGCACACACACACATGCTGCATGTGTATTAATTATTGGTAGTCAAAGCTTTTGATAGTTATCAGCTCATTTAATCCTCAAGGAAAATATGACAGTCTTTTAAAAAAATTGGTTAATACACATTTGATACTATATTTTAGAATAAATTAATGGGTTTGTAGGCAGAAGGTATTTACGGTAACAACTGTAAAAACAAACTTGATATATATTCTCAGAACAGGTTGGTTTATACAAGTTTTTATTGTGAATCTGGAAGACTTTCATTTCCTACTCATTACCCTGATCTGAATCCCCAACAGGTGGCACATAAAGCATAAGAGTATGATACAAAGTTTAAAGCATTTGACAATTATGTGAGCTCTTCGGGAAATGAAGGGACAGGCATTGGAGTAAAATACAACATGGAAGCCTCCAAAGAAAAGAACTAAGGACAAGACTTAAAATTTTACTAATCTTTCTTAATTTCCCTTAAGAGAAGCATGTAAATTAATATATACTTCTTTTCTTTTTTTAAGATTTATTTATGTATGCATACAAGAACTGGGGTACAGGCCAGAAGTGTGGGGGGTGAGAGGATTCACCAGAGACAGAGTGGGGAGCAGAACAGTTAGATCCACTGAAATACACTGCTAAGGGGAGCAGCGGGCAAGTCAGGAGAGGTCTGCTGTTCCATGTGGTAGCTCCCTGGACAAGGACTGAACTCATGCTGCAGTGGCTGTGGATAACTTTATAGGTTGTGTCTAAACCCTTTGTGCCACCAGGGAGGCCCTATATATTGTATTTTCATATCTCATTTACAAATAAAATATAAAGGCAAAAAAGTTTAATTTGCATTTTGCAAGTCAAAACTATAGTTAGTGGAAAAGTTAGAGTTGAACCATGACAATGTAACTACTATGTGCAACATTTATGATGTAAAGACTATTCTAGGAATAATTGCAATTCTATTACCTAAAATGTGATCATAAGTTTACTATTTAGCTTTTCTGAGTTTTGTTTTATTATAACTATAAAAATTGGATAAGGGTTTTATAGTTGGGGAGTTGGATAAGAGAAACATGAATTTCTAAATTCAAATCTACATCTCTAAGATTCTCATTACCACATCATGTACCTTATTCTTTTCATTTTTAACTCATTTTAGCCCAAACTTCAGTAGAATAAGAGAAATGAAGGTAATGGCTTTTTGTATCTTTTAGATCAAAAATTGTATGATTCCTTCCAAAGTTATTGCATCTTGACCCAATTACTGAACTGAATGTGAATTAAGTCATCACTATTTAATGGACTGCCTCTGTAGAAGCTCATGTATCGACTTCAGAGGAAAACAGCCATTCTTTCTGATGTATCCTGTGCCTTATCAAGATTACTGCACTGCTTGTTATAAGCTCCCTCAGAAAATGCATGCCAATAGTTATGCTTAATCACTTTCCTCAAGAGCACGGAAACTAATAGCCCTTGAACAGTATATTACCTGTTGCTCTGTTCCTAAGGAGATATGAAGTAATATTAGAAATGTCTACACTCAGGAACCAATGAAGGAGATATGTAATATCTAGAGAAATAACATCTAGAGTTTTATTAGAGGTAAGACTCCTGCCCAAAGAGAAATTTTCAGCAGTAGTTCTACATTTCTTAGCTGCTGAATCAATTTTATTTAATATATCAAAAAAGTTGTTACTGAAGCCTATAAACCAAAAATGATAATGGGTAAGATTAGTCAAATGGATATCATATCATATAGTATATATGTAATAGTCTTAAGTCCAGAACAACAGTCACATATTAATTGGAACAATTTTGTTAAGTTTCTCATTTCCTTTAGGTTTTACTTATTTTGATATTCTTCCTCATATAAGGTTCATAATATGCTAAAATTTTACTGTTTGTTCTTACAAGTTGGCCAGTACATTAGTCTACAGATATTTCTATATTTATTTTCATACAAATATATATTTCTATATATAATGACAGCTTTGATTTTGAAGAACTCTTAATGTATGTATCCTATAACTGAATAAAACAAACATTAGGATTTTTTTTCCAAGGGAGGGGGGAGATGTTTTGTCATGTTCAGAAAGAGAACATAATCCCAAATTCAACTCGTATTCCTCAAGGTATTACTAACATTTTTTTAAAGGCAAATGAAAAACAATATCTTCTTATATATTTTTTAAGATTTATTCATTTATGCATATAAGAACTGGGGTGTAGATCAGAGGTGCAGGGGGTGAGAGGATTCACCACAGAGAGTGGGGAACAGAACAGGCAGATCCACTGAAATACACAGCTTAGGGCAGCAGGAGGCGGGCAAGACAGGAGAGGCCTGCTGCGCCATGTGGGCTACTCCCTGGTCGCCTGGGGTTTCGAACTCGGGCTGCAGTAGCTACAGATAGCTTGACAGTGCTGTGTCTTCAACCCTTGAGCCACCAGGGAGGCCCCATTCTTGTATGTTTTTTCATATAATTAATATGGGGGTAAAACATGACACTTGAAAGAAGAAACTCTCACTTTAATGGCAGAGAACATTCAACTTGGAAATCCCTAGTTTCAGTATTCCCGGCTTCAGAGTTTTTCCTCTGTAGGTGGAATCTCAAGCTCTAAGTGCAACATTGCAATCAGTGAACATTTCTTAGAACCACAGTGTCTAATACTACAAGGGATAATTTGTTGCTTTTTTTGTTTTTTACATTTTTAACATTTTTTTATTTTTACATCATTTTTCATTTTTAAACAATATTTGCATTCCCCCAGCCCCTCAGGTGGAGTCCCCATAGAGTTTCCTTCACCAATGCACCCGTGCACCATCACCTCAGTCCCCTGTGCTCCTTCCTCCCTCCCTCTGATCCCTCTCCCTTCTCCTCTCCTGCAGGATGTCTCTGATTTATAATTGTCTGTTTTTGCTTTGTTGTGTTTTGTACTGTTATTATTTTTTACATTGGTAGCATATATACACAATGGAATATTATTCAGCAATCAAAAAGATAAGCTCATGCAATTTGCAGCAACGTGGATGAACTAGAAGGAATTATGCTCAGTGAAATAAGCCAGAAGGAAAAAGAAAAATATTGGATGGTTACACTTATAGCAGGAATATAGGGGATACAAGGGATAATTTGGAATTGGAGCTAAGTCCTCAACACTAGAGCAGAAAAGGGAGGGATCTTTGTAGAGCAAGACTGCTTACCAGAAAATGTTTCCAGTTATTACCCTTCACATCTTATAACTATGACAAGGCTATTTAGCATTTGGAGATGATTAAGTTTTCACACACTTTTCTTCTATGCTTCCTTCTGTTTTCCTTCATTTTAAACAAAACAGCTGTTCCTCCATTTGCCTCTGAAGGCATTTGGATCATCAAAAAGGCATTTCCATTTGATCTTACAGGCTGGTACTCATGGGTTTTGCACTAATTAAAGATGATAAGGTGAAAGACAGAGAAGGTCCAAACCATTCTTCTAATAGTAAGAGCGTGTATTCCTCAAAATAAGCAAATGCTACAGTAACTTTAAAATACCCCCCTGACACTTTGAAGTCTCTCTGTTGTGCTGGCAAGTTTAAAATGAGAGCCAGCCAAGATAGGCATTAGCATGTCAAAGAATAAGCTTCATTTTCACTGTGAGGACTCTATTTGAAGTTGTGTGCTCAATGGCATGGTACTCTGGAGGCAGCTGAATTGCTGCTGCTACTCCAGATGTGCATTGTCTCCGTAGAAATACAATTTCACAGCCATTAAACATGTTAAGTTCATCAAGAGATAAAAATAATGGAAAATCTGACAGAATTGTTTCAAAATATTGACAGAAGATTTGCCCATTGATCAGCCTATTGATTTTTATCACCCTGATATTGTACTGCTGTTTTCATATAGTTAGTCCAAAGAATTGATTTATTTTGGCCAATCCTGCTATTGAATACTGCACAGAAATATTTTTAGGCATTATTCCTCAGTGCAGTAATTACAAATATTAACTGAGTTTCTTTGTTTCTGGAATGTTTATCTAAGTAGCTTTCTATCCAAAAAAAAAAAAAAAAAAAAAATGCCCAGAAAACGCAAACACATGCTGGTATAAATAACTTCATGTTTACTAAACATTTTCATTTACAATAACACAGGTCTTTAGTCCTTAACACTAAATTCTGTTGACTGGTGTGAAAACACCCAAAATTTGACAAGTGAATTCTTAAAAGACAAATAGAGAAGTAATGGAAAATTACCAATTAATCTAGCAGTCATATCTTTAAACTTTGAAAAGGCAAAGAAACTCAGAATTTCACAAATTCTCTTTTTTATATATATATTTTCACATTAGTGTTTGTTTACAGTGCTGTGAATGATTCAAAAATAATAGGCTCTCACCTCTTTAGAGACCCATACCCCTTCTACCACCAAGACACCCATAATTCTTCACCATAGCCCACTATGCCTCCTTCCTTTTAGGAATTCCCAATTAGTAAAAAATAAATAAATAAAAGAAAATTCTTAAAAATAAACATTAATATTAATTTTATGCAATGATATGATAAAATAATGTCATTAATTATTGTATGCTATTTAGGGATTCTCTTATGGTTTTACTTTGAATGAAAAAGAAATATTTTCCTGTTCAAATTAATTTTATCCAAGTAACACATTCTTATATCAAAGTTAGAATGGGATAACATTCAGCAGACCCAACATTTATTTTGATTTACATTCTAATTTTATCATGTCAAAATTAGCTATTTCTCCTAGACATCAATGTATCAATATGTTTGGAAAAGTTTTGATCACATTACATGCCTGATTATAAAAGGTGTTATATCCCAAACTAGAGAATTTGGAAAATTCAACAAAATATCCCACTATTTAGAGAAAAGTGTCATCATGTTCTTTGTAGTTTTTATTTTCTCATGTGTGTATAATCTTAGAAATTCTTTGTATAGTGTGTATATATTTAATCTTAATTTTTATCAATTTTCTATAGTTATTATGACCATTTCCTTTTGTGTATAAAGATTCATCAAATTAGTGATACAATGATGACTAATAGCATGTCAATTTATAGATAGTATTGGGAGAAATCTCTGGATGAGGCTGGAGTCACCAGGGTGAAAGAATTCAGCACAGACAGAGTGGAGAACATTAAAGGCAGATTTATTGAAATATGCTGCTAAGAGAAGCAGTGGGTAAGACAGAAGAGGGGTCCATGCAGAGGATGGCTTGAGGTTCTCTTATGTTCTGTTTTCTTGGGCTTTCCATTCTAGGGCACCAGTTTGTAACAGTTATTTGCTAGGATCTCTGGTCTTGGGTGCTGGCCTTTGACACAGAAACATGTCCTGGCCTCTGCTTCTGCTTTCCTGGAGTTGGGCTGGTTATTCTGGTCCTGGTAGTTGGTTTTATGGCCTTGTCCCTAAAGGCAGCCTTATCCAATCCCTTACTATTCCAGTCTCCCAAACCTACCTACTGGGCAAGGAGTAGGGGTTTAGTTTTCAAACTTACTAAATTGTGCCCAGAAATAGATATTGTTTACCATTTCTTTGTTGTCAAATTTTTCTTTGGTTCTAAATTTCCAGTATAAAACATCAACTTGCAACTACTAAAATGAGGAATTATGGAAACAATTTTGATGAAAATAAATATGCTTATTTTATCCAAACTATCATTTTTCTTCAGTCATCAAGAACTCTGATATATATAATAAATCTGAAAGCTGTTTGCCTTATCTTTATTCATTTTTTTCTGTAGTCTTAAAATAATTTTCTCAAGAGTTTACACTTTCATGGCAGCTCAACCTTTATGTGTCAATTAAATAATCTAACACACAAGGTGAACCACTTAAGTATGGTGTTCATACATCTCTGAGTTTTTCAGGCTCAAATTACCGCCATATACAGCACTGAAAATTACACAATCAGGAACTGAAGGGTCTTTCTGCTGCTCATCATTTTTCCTTAAAAGCATGATTCCATAAAGCAGAACACTAGTGATTGTCAGAGAAAGTCAGTTTATAACTCAGCGTCTGATTTAGTGGTGTGTGTTGATCTGAATGTTGAGTGATAAAAGTACATTTTTATACATTTGTCCAAGAAATAAAAATCTGCTTCAAGATAAGTTTTTCTCCTTTTCTGAGTTCATATGAATTTTAAGTTGTTATTTATTTTCGATTTTCAATGTTTTATGTCCCTATCTTATTTTTAACAGTGGAGGATAAGTTTATATATACTTTTTAAAACCCTGTTTGCATTTTTGAATGTAATTATGAAGTAGTTTAGATTATAGGAAATACCTCATGTAACAATGTAAATGACTTTAAAATCAACTCTTTCTTTTTCTCTGCCTCCCTGGCAAGTAACACTACCAAATGCTTTTATTATAATAAACTGCTAGAGTGACTTGTACATATTAATTGTACTCTAAGTATTTGTTACACATAAACTTTAATTCAATGCTAATTATGCCAGATATCCAGGTATGAGGATAATTGTTTCAAAATGAAACTTTTATTTTTGAATGAATTTTTAAATTAAAGTTTTCTTATATGCTTTTTCATTTATACAGTTGATTTTAAAGTTTCTTTGTTATGGATAACTGCAGACATTAACATCCATATAATAAAAGTTCTATATAACAATAAATTTCCACTCTGGTTCTCTTATTTAAACAAAACTCCACTTATATGCTCTTAGCATTATTTTATAATTTCTCAACAAGTTGAGACATACATTGCTGTAAAGCAGTAATTGGACCTGATAACCACTTGAAATGGTTGTTTTTATGGGAACTGCTGCTGGTTTTTCTTCTTTAAGCTACAGAAGACAAATCTAAATGAATGATTAAAAAAAAAAAATCTCTGATTCTGTGTAGTAGCATTCAAGCAGAGAACTGTCTTGCTGTGTTCACCTCTCTTTCTCATTTTAAAAGAAAATTAGTGAACTATATCAACCAGAACCCCATGAAACAAGTAAGCATGCTCCTGGCCTATGGAGTTTTGGTATTTTTAAGATAATTCTTCCAGGCAGAATTAACAGAGTAAGGGAAAATAGAGAGGTAAGTCAGAAATAATTTTAGAGTATTTAAATAGCAGGGGTATTCATTAGGAACTATAAAATTAAATAGTAACAGGTAAAATATAGCTTTATACATGAATAACCTAATAAAAATGGAAGATGTAATTTTATTCATTAATTTAGATATTTTTAATTTTCCATAACATTTATATGAGTGGAAAAAATGAAGACCTCAGGCTTAGATATGCGTTCTTTATTAAAGAACTTAAAATGATACTGTTAATGAAAAATGTAAATTCTGATAAAAACTTTGTCTTCAGAAACTTTGTAACCAATGTGTAAAAGAATAAGATTTACATGAAACTAATATTATAACAATCAATGTTGCTTCAATTTTTAAAAATGAATAGGGAAATGTATTGTATGTATTCTTACCCTGACTTAGGCACTCTTTCTCTTCCTAGGAAAGATTAATTAAAGTTTATCAATCTGGGGAATTTTCTATTTGTTTAGGGTGTTTGTTACTTCTGTCTTTCTAAGATCTGCTGAGCTAAAGGTCCTTCATCTACAAGTTCAACCTTCATCAAAATGATAGAGCTGTGGCTGAATGAAGTCTTGTCAATTCTCCTCATTACCAGTGTCCCTATTCCTGCACGAATGGTGTATGCCTAGTGTTCTGCAGGAGAATCGCTCCCCAGTCAACGCTTTTTTCCATAGGTTTTGAGCTGGGTGCCCTGGGACTCTAGTGTGTGTGGTGGTTCTAAGGGGGGGGCTGCTATGTGTTGATATAGGTGGGTTGGTGAGAAGAGAATCTGGAGGAAAAGCGAAGATGAGATTCAAAATAGACTTCATTCCAAAGTGATTAACACATGAAAATGATACCGGGGTTACCACTCTAGTTCCATGGGATATTTAGTCATTATTAACTCCCCCTCTTTGAAGTACTGTAACTGATTCTAGTGTCATATGTAGTTCAGAAAATATTCTATAGATAACTGGGAACTTGTGTTTTTGAGTGGGTAAATAATGTGATTATTGCAATATTTGTTGAAGTATTAACTCTGATAGAGGCATAGATTTTATTTGTTTGTTTTTTTAATTTTTTTAAAGATTTATTTATTTATTTATACAAGCACTGGGTACAATCAGAAACACAGGAGGGTGAGAGAATACACCAGAGCCAGAGCCAGAGCCAGAGCGGGGAGCAGAACAGGGAGACGAAGGAAATACACTGCTGAGGGGAGCAGCGGGCTGCAGGAGAGGTCTGGCGCCATGTGGGACCCTCCTCCCGCGGCCGGGGAGCAGACAGGGGTCGAACCAGCCCTAAAGAAGCTGCTGTCAGCTTTGCAACCCAGCGCTCAATTGCTGCCCCACCGGGAGGCACTGTTTTTTTATTTTTTGAGGTAACATTGGTTTAAAATATTGTACAGGGCCTCCCCGGTGGCGCAGCAGTTGAGCGCTGGGTTGCAGGGCTCCCTGCGGCCTCGGCAGCGCCGGTTCAATCCCCAGCTGCTCCCTGACCACCAGAGGAGGGTCCCACATGGCGCGCAGACCTCTCCTGCCGCCCGCTGCTCCCCTCAGCAGTGTACTTCGGTACTTCTGCCTGTTCTGTGCCCCGCTCTGGCTCTGGTGAATTCTCTCACCCTCCTGTGCTTCTGACTGTACCCAGTGCTTGTATAAACAAACAAACAAATAAATAAACAAATAAATCTTTAAAAAATAAATAAATAAAATTAAATATTGTACATAATTCAGAGGTATAGCATCACATCTTTCCAGATATATGCCACCACACCATACCCACTAGCAAAGTACTCATATGTCTCTCTACCATCGTCCATTGAGCCCCTACCCCATCATCCTCTTTGTCAACCATCATAAGCCTCAGTTTTAGAGTCAGATATCTAGGGTTTGTTTTGGGCTTTTGTTTAGTTTTGTCTGACCCTTTGTTATTTTCGTTTGTATTCCTTGTGTGAGTAAAACCATTCAGTATTTGCCTTTCTTCTTCTGGCTTATTTTGCTAAGCATAATACCCTCCATTTCCATCCATGTTCTTACAAATTGCTGAAAAATATTCAATTCCACTCCATTAGAATAAAAAAAATCTGATAGTAAGTGCAAGAGAAGATAATATGGAGAAATTAAAATCTGTCATATACTCTTTTGGGAATGTAAAATGTTGCAACCACTTCAGGAAAAATTCAGTAGTTCCACAAACATAATTGCCATCAGACATGGAAATTCCAGTCCTATGTATATATACCAAGAGAAATATACACACATTTCATTAGCATTCTCTTAACCCCTTGCCCTGACCTCAATTTTAAAACTTGAAACCACTTATCATCATCAGACATAGATAAATATTCAATTATCCACCATTCCTTTTATATTAAAAACTTAGCAGTGGATGAATGTGACAGCTTGTTTGTTTCACAAATATTTTACCAATGCCAGAAGAGTGGCACAGAGTAAATGCACTATAAAGTTTATTCAATGAATGAAGATGTTATCTCTTTTGTATTCCTCAAAATTAATAGATTATAAACAACTTCACAATATATTTGGGGTTTGTATTTTGTTATTTTTAAGAAGATGCACTTCTGGGGTCTCCCTGGTAGTGCAAGGGGTTAAGTCTCAGCACTGTGAAGCTATCAGCAGCCACTGCAGCACCAACTGGATCCCAGGCCAGGGAGCTAACCCACATGGCAAAGCAGACCTCTCCTATCTTGCCTGGTGCTCCCCTCAGCAGTGTATTTCAGTCAGTCTGCCTGTTCTGCTCCCCATTTTGTCTCTGATGATTCCTCTTATCACCCTGAATCTCTTTCTTATACCCCAGCTCTTGTATACAAAAGTAAATAAATCTTTAAAAAAAAAGATGCATTTCTATTTTTAACCTTATATAAAATATTAAAATGTTAGTTAATATTATTTGGTTTATTTAATATAGTATATTATTTATAATATCAAATATTAAAATTTAATATTAAATCATATCCAATATATGAAATATTAATTTCTAATTTTATTCCATATATAAAATATTAATTTTTTATTTTAAATATTTAATTCAAATAAATATTTGTGTCATATTCCTGAGGAAACCTTTTAAGGTAAACTATTTGCATTAATTTATTTCAAAATTTAGTCAAAAAGGAATTTAATTTAACTGAATTAAATTACTCATTTATTTACTCAGTAGATATTTATTTGGTGTCTACTATATGCCAGACAATACACTAAATTCTAAGAGTTAGAAAGGTGAAGGGAGCAGTTAAAAATATTTAAGAACTCATCAATCTCACTAAGAACTGGCTGCAATTTTGAAAACCACTTTGTAAAGCCCATAATATTTGTTTATGGTATTTTAAAAGGATTTATTCCCTTTTTAGTATTTGTTTAAAACTAGTTTCCAGGGGAAACAAAGTATTGATTTTTCACTCACAGTTAGTTTAATGGGTAGTCTATTTCTATTAAATATAATTGAATTCAAAATGAATTCTGCATGTTTGCCTCAAATGCCCACTATTTATATACTCTTTCTAAGAATTAAGAATGACCCCTGTTATTTCATAATCTAAAACATGTATCAATTACTTGATTTGTATTTCCTTAATTCAAATCATGACTGTACTATTAAGAATTTAGTAACAGATTATATTGTTTTTTTAAATTTCTTTTTTAGTTTGTTAGTGGGCAGACTGTGGGAAACCCTGTGATCCCCAAACCTTGCATGCTCTAAATAGGTCTTGCCATCTATCACATAGACAAAACATTTCAGTGCATAAAACTTTCAATAGAAAAGAACTTTAATAGAATTACTGTGCAATAGAGAGAAAACAGAGGGTGATAGTTTCCAATAAAACCCAAAGTTCACTTCATGGGTAAGTGCCCAGACAAACAGGGTGTTAGACCACTGAGGTGCAAAAGCCACTGAAGTGCCACAAGCATATGCCATCTCCTGTTGGGGAACCATAGGAGAGAGAGGAAGGAGCCAGGGAAGTCTAGAAGGAAAGAAGCAAAATCAGAATAAAGGCTGACATTATCAGCTTCTCCCTTGGTATAGCACCTACTTCTCTTCCAAGTTTTTCTACATGTCTAGACTTCACATGTCTCCTCCCGTGTACCCAAGTCCCTGGTGCAAGTCCAAAGCCAAGAAGCCCAAAGCCAAGAAGACAATTTGTTTTCCTTCACAGGTCTGTTCCATTGTGCCTTATACAAGTTTTCTTCCCATTGCTCATCTCTACCCTTCCTTAGTTGGGACAGGGTACATGGAACCTCTCCTTTTTATTGAAATTGCGCTCTAACATTCTTGCTTTTTTTTTTTTAAAGATTTATTTATTTATACAAGAGCTGGGGTACAGGCCAGAGGCGTGGTAGGGTGAAAGGACTCACCAGACACAGAGTGGAGAACAGAACAGGGAGACTGACAAAATACACTGCTGAGGGGAGCAATGGGAGAGACAAGGAAGGTTGCTGTGCCATGTAGATTTCTCCCTGGCCTGCCGGGAATTGAACCCTCACTGTAGAGGCCGCGGACAGCTTCACAAAGCGGTACTCAACACACTGTGCCACCAGGGAGGCCCCTAACATTCTTGCTTTTAACTATTTGTTATTCTCTCCGAAATGATCTGTATTTCCTCTCCTATGGTTTTCACACTTTGCTGTTTTAAAATATAGACATTATATATTTGACCAAACCCACAGATTCTATTAACACCTAGAGTGAACCCTAATACAAACTGCAGACTCTAGGTGATTATGGTGTATCCATGTAAGATCAGTGATTGTAGCTAAACTACTCTGATGAGGGATGTTGATAATGGAGGAGGTTGTACACGTGTGGCTGCAGGAAGATTTTTAAAAGCCTTTTTTGTATGTCCCTATTTGCAAAAACAGCTCTTAAAAATGAACTCTTCAATAAGATATGTTCCTGCTATATGTACATTTCTGGTTTAATGACATCTTTACTTTAGGCTTTGTAGGTCTTGAATAGGATAATATTTATGAGAATTTACCCATAACATTGTAATTATGGTGTCGCATGTGACCGTGAAACAATTATATGAAAGCAAAAGCAGTAAACATTTTATCTTTGAGATGTTCTTTTTGGTTAGCACTGTCTTGTTAATAAAATGTTAAAGTTGGATATGACTGCTTTTTTTTTTTACTTTAAGCATGGATGTGTCTTCTCTTTTATTCTTATATATTCTCAACTTCCCTTTTTATTCCCAAAGTAAGATATTTTACTGAGATGAGAATACACTCAAATATAAATATATGCCTTTAAAGGAACATGTGTTTATTTGATTAATGGTCATTTCCAATATAAAACAAATGTTTTAGACAGAAGCTTATTTTTAGTTTCCTTAATATTTAATTAGAATCAAATGTCTTGACATTTATAGCCTCAGGACTCCCTCTAAATTTTAATGGTCAATTCTGACACTGCATATGGTTTAGTGATTTACTTCAAATGATATTACAATGAAAAACATCCATGAGAATAAATGAGATGTGGAAAAGAGAAAACAAAATTAGATTACTTATACATATCAAATCTATTTCCAACTTTTCAATTCTCATAAAGATTATATTTTTAAATGAGATTTATCTGAGATATGCTTCCCTCAATTTGGTCTAAATACTCATCAAAGGGGAAAATGTAATGAAAATACCAAGTAACAGCAAAACAAAAAAATTAAGTTGCATTTTTAGCCAGTGAATTGGAAGCAGGTGTTAAACACAGAGAAGTTCCTCGGTCCATATTTGTCTTCAAGTCAAGACTATTGGAATAGAAAGAGTGGCAGTAAATTTATAAAAATAACTGTAATCTACTTCTATCGACATCTATTAAGGGAAAACAACCACAACATCAACACTAAGATTAAAATTGACTTTGTAATGTCATTTTTTGTTTCTATGAAATAAATTCAAAATTGAAGCCAAGAATAATTTGAACATTTACAGAATACATCAATAATATATCATTACCCAGATCTTCTTCAATTCAGTGATTTTAATTTTCTGTTGAACAAGTGGGGTTTATCAGAGAACTTAGCATCTGAATGTAAAGGGGAAATTGTAAGATCCTTGCTTTAAATTTGCATCTCTTTGGCTCTTGAATGGCCATCAAAGTAATTGTTTCTTAAATGCTATGCAAATCTTTTCTCCTGTGTTGACCCTAATCAAAGCAATTAATTCCATAATGAAGTCTTTCTTCACAGATACCATCTTATTATTATCTTGGTCTAAATTAATAACATCATGATAATAATTAGCAGATTTGAAATCATCCATTTCTTTCTTACAGCATGTGCACTCCTTATAAAAGAGCAACAAGGATGGAAATTAGAGTAAAACATGGCAGCTGTGTTGATTGGTGTACCCTCCTAACCTTAGCATCTGCAAAAACAACCTTATTTAAATGTGAATGTGATATGGTTGCAATGTTCTTTCTCCACTAGATTCAACTACTGAATTGTATGTATATAGTATATATTATATAAAGGTTATATTTATTATATTATATATATAACTTCTATGTATATAATCAAATGTACCTCCCCTCTAGACTCAACTCCTAAGTTATACACACACATATAGTATATTATAGAAAGCTGATATTATATTACATATAGTAACTTATATGTATGTAATTATATGTAGCTCCATTGCTTAGTATCCAACATAATACTACATGTCTATGTGCAATTATATGAATACACATATTTCATATATGTGTATATGTATCTGTTTTGTGATTACTGGCAATATCTTATATAACTTTTCCCCCTATACCTTCATAACAAAGATATATACTTAATTATATAGTTTATACCATCATTACATTGCTCATATGACCCAAGCTGGTCAAATCTAAAGAAAGAGGGAAGATCATAAAGTGTTTCAAGTAATTCCTTCTACAAGGATCAGTAGTATTAACTCAAGAATTCCATGAACCAGCTGGAAAGGCTATGTATGCATCAGGAGGTATGACGGGGAACACCCTGGAGGTCAAGGACCTAAGCATGACAAGAGACCCCAGAAGCTGATCAGTGAAATGGCTTGTTGATAATATTGGAATCATGGTCAGGGGTATGGGGTATGGTTTCAATTACAACATTTGGTCATCAAGCAGAAAATAATTAACTGGTCAGCAGACTCATGCCCCCCCAAAACCCTGGAGGACAAAAACATATTCTTTAGTTGTACCCATCTTTTTCTCTTTGTCCTCCTACCCCACATAACTGATGCTATATGATTATTCAATAAATAAAAAAGCCAGGATCTTGCTTGTTCAGCAGCATCCTGCATTGTGTCGGCTGCTCCATGACTCCCGTTTATCAGTGTTGTATTGCCAATGCAACAGATATTCATTGGTTTTTAGACCTCTAAATTGTACATATTTAATCAGATACATTTGGTGTCTAACATATTTATATTTTAATTATCCAATAGCTTGAATATGGAACTTATTCTTCTTTCAAAAAATTATCAATGACTCAACTTCAACCAAAATAAATGGTTTCGATAGGGAATATATAGTTTTAATAGGGAATATTACAATGGGAAATGTCAATTAGCAATGGCTTATATAAAATTTAAAATTTTGGATAAAATAACACATTAATAATTACACAAATATTATCAATTATTCTTTTAGAAATTTTGAAAGAGAATTGAAAAGTTATTTCATGATCATGGAGGTAGTATTTGAGCACAAACAAGGTTTGTTAAATTCTCTACCTTTCTCCCACAATGATTCCAGATTCAAAACTAATTGTATATCTATTTTAATGATCTTTCTTTGGCAGATTGAATTGAAAACTCATTAAAAATCTATGTATCAAACCGCTTTAATCACAAAATCATAGTTTTATTCCAAATATCACTGCACTATTAGGCAGTATCTCATATCTACCCTTATTATACTGAAAAATTTAAATCACTCTACAGGCAAGATTCATACAAACTGAGGCTATTATACAACAACTATTCTAAATTTATTGTGGATTAGGAACAAACTGAGCAGGACAAAGATTGATGAGAACAAATGTTCGTGAGAACTCATATTATCTATCACACACAAAAAGAAAATGTAAGTTTTAGTTTCTGGGAAAATAGAACAGATGTACTTTGGCTTATTGTTTCCAATAAACACCACTAGAAACCCTCGGCATTGTCTTTAAAATAAACAAGCAGAATCTGAAAGATGGAGAGAAGGCAGACTGGATAATGATCTTGGAATCTTAGAAATGACATGGGAGCTATTTCCTTGGGTTTATTTTTTGCCTCAGATCTTCTATATTTAGAATTGATTAAGCCGGATCCCTAGAAATGCTAGTAAACATAGACAAAAATATAATCATAAAGGAAGTTGATACTTTCTAGTCAAAGGACAGGACCAGTCTAATAATGGGAATATTTTTAGGTTGTAACCACTCTGTTCCAGGTAAATACTATAGAAAAAAGTAGTCATCACACTCACTACAAACAATGTCAAGAGGGAAACTAAGATTTCAATCTTAAAAGACAGTAATGAGGTACCTATTGTGGGGGTATCAGAGAATGCAAAATGAACATGAGACTTCCATGCCCATTGACCAGTTATAAGACATTATCCACCCTAGGTATAAGTGAAAAATATGTAATAAACCTGCAATTCCATCCCTACTGCACAGTAACATGTTGCTCCTATGCAGTGTTACTACTAAGTTGAAATACTTCTGGGAATTCTGTCCATGCATTATTTTGGTCTTTTAATACTGATTTGTATAAATATAAATTATTCCCAATCCAGTGTGAACTTTGATAATTGTTCTGTCTACTCTTTTCCTGAGCCCAGAGCGAGTTTTAAGAATGCATAAGTATATGGCTTCCTGTTCTTTCCCTAGAAGTTTGAACTTTGTAGTAAGCCCTGGAATTACTGAGAAGTAGTTCAGCAACATAACTTACATGATTTAACAAATGAATTGGTTATAGGCAATGAGAAGCAAAAAAGACTCTAAGAAGGAAGAATTTAAATGGGACACTTGTTTTTTCACACCTGCTAACAGGTACTAAAATCTGTTTGAATGCTCTGAATGGAGGTTTCTGTAGCCAACATCTCATTATCATAGAACACAAGATCAAAAAGACTATGAAATATTGAGGCTGATTTAGTTTTCAAATGCAAAGTAGCAGCTGGATTAAAGCACACGGATACTGGAAAAACCTGGAGAGAAACAACAGATATCTTCAGTCATCGTGTGTGCTCTCAGACAATGAACAGATGATTGGATATACAGAAATAGGGAAATTCATCATGTTCTTATTCTAATAAATTTCATCTCAGGAAATTGATGTGTGACAAGTTGTAGTAGGTCATCCTTTCACTCAGCATAGAAAAAAAGAGGTGATTGATTCCAGAAAGACATAGGTAGAAACAGATTGCTTTTACTTTTATATTTGCCTTTAAATAATTATACTAAGTTTTTAATCTAAAAGCATTTGTCTACACATGTTGCTCATGTATACATATTTATATAAATGAAATTTTTATGTATATAAGCATGTATATAAAATAATGAGCATATGTAGATTTAAAGGAAGGAATGAAGAAGGGGAAGATGGAGAGAAGGGAAGGAGGGAGGCAGGCAGGCAACCATGCAGAAGATATTCATGCTTAAATACATATATCTGAAAAAAAGCTTTCTTTTAGTTCCCAGAAACTTATCTTCAATGTTTATTTTATTTTATTCATTTACTTTTTTTAAAGATTTTATTTATTTATTTATACAAGCACTAGGTACAGTCAGAAGCACGGGAGGGTGAGAGAATTCACCAGAGCCAGAGCGGGGAGCAGAACAGGCAGACTGACAAAATACACTGCTGAGGGGAGCAACGGGCGGCAGGAGAGGTCTGCATGCCATGTGGGATCCTCACCGGTGGCGGGGGGATCGAACTGGTGCTGCAGAGGCTGAGGGCAGCTTCGCATCCCAGGCTCAACCGCTGCACCACTGGGGAGGCCCCAATGTTTATTTTAGTTAAGTATTTGAGATAACAACTGATTGATTTCACTAATTAGAATCTATGTCTTAACAATTGACCAAGCATACCAAGGTAAAGCTCTGTACTGAAAGAGTTGAAGAGATAAAATTCTAGCCTGAGGCCCTGTCTCAACTACAGTCCATACCCAGCCCTGTGTCTAATGTCCAAACACAGTCTAGAAGTTGAGGCTAGTATGAGACAATATGAGACATTTAAGCAAAGGAAATGGAGTGGGAGGGAGAGCTGTGGATCCTCAACACATAATTCTGATACCCACAAAACAGAAGGGAGCTGTAATTGTCACTCACTAGATTTGACCCCCTCAGTGCCCTACTGTTCCAGTTGCTTTCTGCCTATTGACCCTTACTAGTACCAGTTCTCTGGTCACCTGAACAGGTACAAAGGCAGCATCCTGAAAGTTTGTCCACATTACAACATATAATAACTGAAACTCAAAGTGAACATACAGAAAAACATAGCACAATGCTGAAGCAAAAACAACAACAAAGTAACTGAGAGAAGTATCAATCCAGCAGTACTGCTGAATATGTCTGAATAGGGGTGTAAGTTAACAGTTCCAAAGATGTTTTGCTCAATGGAAAAAAAAAAGGACAATGTAAAACAGGAACAGAAAAGAAGACGAAATGTGAAACTTTACAATTGGACCTAAGACCTGAAGCCATAAAATAAATATCAGAAAACACAGGCAAAACACTCCTCTACATAGGCCTTCATGATGTCTTTGTGGATTTGTCTCCAACAGCAAGAACTGTGAAAGAGAATATAAACAATTTAGATGATGCAAAGCTAAAAAGTTCCTGCACAGTGAAAGAAACTATTGCTAAAACAAAAATACACCATATTGAGTAGAGAAAATATTTATATACCATACATCTGACAAGGTGCTGCTATCCAAGATTTACAAAGACTCTTATAACTTCAAAAAAAAGCAAAAATGGAACCCAGTAGGGTTCCATTGCATCCAAGTATTACCTCAATTAAAAATTAATTTGTAAAAAGAGGGAGAGAGAGGAGGAGTAGTGACATGAATTGAGAAAATTTTATGGAGTGCTGGAAGTCTTCTGTATCTTATCTGAAGCATGACTATATACATTAATCTGTGCAGCTAGGGTTATATAAAATGTTGACATACTAATTAATGTACTTTATAACTTTAAATTTGCACTCCATTAATTGGTCATCAATAAACAATTAAATAAAAGATTAGAAAGAAAGAAAATAACCCAATCAAATAATGGACAGGATAATTAAATGGTTTCCTCTAAAGAAGACATTTGGATGGCCAACAGAAACATGAAAAAGTGCTCATCATCACTTATTGGCAGGGAAATGCAAATCAAAACCACAATGAGATACCACCTCACACCTGTGAGAATGACTCGTTAAAAAACCAAAAACTGCAGGTTTGTGCAAGGATATGAAGAAAAAGGAAACTTCATACACTTTTGGTTGGGTCAGCCCCTATTGAAAATTGTACAGAGATTTCTCAAAATAGTAAAGCTAGATCTAACATTTGATACATTAATTCCACTCCTAGGTATCTACCTGACAAATTCAAAAACACTAATTTGAAGGACATACATTCCTCTGTTTATTGCAGCACTATTTTCAGTAACCAAGCTCTGGAAACAACCTAAGTGCCCAAAGACAGATGAGTATATTAGGAAGATGTGGTATAAATACACAATGGAATCTTACTGAGCTATTAAAAAAAAAAGAAAAGATAAACTCTTGCCTTTTGCAACAACATGGATGGAATTATGCTAAGTGGAATAAGACAGAAGGAGAAGCACAAACACCAGATGTCATTTATATGTGGGATAAAAAGAAACAAAAAACAAAGGGTCAGTAAAGCTAAATTAATAAAATACTCTAGAAATCTAACTGTAGACCTGAGATAACTAGGGAGCGGAGTGGGGAGTAAAAAAGCAAGAAGGGACCACAATGGGTGGTGGAGGACTATGGGTGTCTTGGTGTGGAGGGTGTTGTATGATAATATACACCTGACGTGTATATTATACCTCTAAATCATATACAAATCTGTACACCAATGTCGTCTCAGTAAAAAAGAGGATGACGTGGAGAATTAAACAAATAAACATGAGGAAACTAAAATTGGATAATATGTTGGATGGTACCCAGGAGAATGGAGACAGATATTTAGCTTCAACATGGAATTGTTGATAAGATGGATGACACTTACATGAAAATTGAATAATTGAAAAAGTGCCTATAAAAAACAAATCATAGAGTAGAATAGCCAATAAAATATAAATCTAGTGTAATGCCTTGAGAAAATGACATTTAATACTTTGATAAATGAGGGGGTATAAAAAGGTCAGAGTGTCTGAAATGTGCTGGATGACATGGAAAGCAGATAAGGTGAGGAAAAATAACCAGTTACTAGCGTCTTGGCACACAAGTTAAGATGTTGGATTTTAGGGCCTCCCCTGGTGGCGCAGCAGTTGAGCGCTGGGCTGCGAAGCTGCCCGCAGCCTCTGCAGCACCGGTTCAATCCCCGGCCGCTGGCGAGGGTCCCACATGGTGTGCAGACCTCTCCTGCCATGCCCGCTCCTCCCCTCAGCAGTGTACTTCGTCGTTCTGCCTATTCTGTTCCCCGCTCTGGCTCTGGTGAATTCTCTCACCCTCCCATGCTTCTAACTGTACCCAGAGCTTGTATAAATAAATAAAAATAAAAATCTTAAAAAAAAAGATGTTGGATTTTACTCTGTCACAAGAATCACAAAAGGAACACAGGAGGAGGACATGAACTGCTTTATAATTTAGAAAAAGAACACTAGTTACTGAGTAATGAACAGATTAGTGCAGGAAGTGGGACTGTAGAAAAAGTCAAGAATAGAGGCAGGGAAACTCGTTAATGGTCTGGTTCAGTAATCCAGAAGAGAGTTGATAGAGGCTTGAACTTTGTAGTAAGCATGGGAATTACTGAGACGTGGTTCAGCAGCAGAATTCACATGACTTACAAATGAATTGTTTATAGGCAATAAAAAGTAAAAATGACTTTAGGATTGTTGCTAAGATTACAATATATCCTGATGACATTTACTGTGGCAGGCAAAGCCTTGGGGGAGCACACTTCATGGGGTTAACCAGCAGTTGTCCAATTTAAGCATTGGGTATCTCTTAAACTTGCAGCTGGAGATGATTAATAGAAGGTTGTAACTCAGAGAAGAGCATATGACTAATTTTTTTGGTTAGTATTTATTGGCCTATAGATGATATTAAATTTAAGGGAACAAAAAAGATTACTGATGATGAAGAAAGTAAAAGCTAGGAAAAAGGGTGTTTCAGAACCAAACACTAAAATACTTAAATTTAGCAGTCAGACAATAGAGACAAAACAAAAAAAAAATCAAGGGCAATGATAAAGAAAAGCAAGTGAAGAGGAGGAAAAGTAAGCTTAGTATAGCATCAAAAAAAAAAAAAAAACCTGGAGAAGTATGTGCTTCAAGAATAAGAAGTGGTAAATATAACTGCTGATTAGTCAACTGTGCTAAGATCTAAATAACCATTAACTTTGGCAAGATACAATTTACTGGTGACCTTGACTAAATTGTTCAGTAGAGTGTGCTGAGAAGTTAATTACCAATGAGAAAGTAGAAAGAGAGTGATTATAGACAATTTTGTCCATATGTTTTTTTATGAAGGACAGAAGATAATCTGAACAAGAGCTGAGTGAGAGACAAAAATCTAAGTGATTGGTTTGTTTATCTGCTTCACTCCTGGGGATGGGCGATACCAGGACATATTTATGAACTGTAGAGAAGAGCAATAAATGGTGTGTGAAAGACAAAAGTGAAGAAGTGAAGTTTTCAAGTCTACAATAGTATTTGTGATTCGGGCATCACATAGACACAGGATTGTTTCAGCATCACAGGAAGCAAGACATTTCAAACTTAAGTTGGTGAAACTGGTGTTGTATAGCAAATTAGTTTTTTATAGTATAGCATTTATTTTTCTAGGAGTGACAAATTCATCCACTGAGACTGAATTGGGGAACATTGGCGATTTAGCAGATAAAATAAAAGCTGTAAAATAATCATGCTTGAGATTGGAAAAGTGAATTTTCTGAGAGTAGTGTTGAGTCATCGGGCTAGTGGAGAGCTCTCAGGGTCAGAATAGAATATTCAAAGCCTCAGAGGAATAAGGAAGTCTCCAGAGCTAAGGGCAAAAAATTCTAAAAGGAACTGATCAAGCACCACAGGACTAGAGGCAACTGGACATTCTGGAACAAGGATGACAGAGAAAAGTATGCTAAGATAAGGACTGGGATACAGAGACTTCATTCTGGGCACAGAGACATTAAGGCAGAGTGAGTGAGACCATCGAGAACTAAGCAATCACAAAGAGACTGATGGGGGTTTAGAATAAATAGGGAAAGAGAGTATATATTCCCTGAGGCGGGACTCTACTTTGGCTTCCTTGCCCCTCCCTGGCCTGGTTCCAATGGCTTAGGAGTCCCACTTTATTTTTGTTCCTTTTCTCCTTAATAAACTTCTTCTTTCTCTAAACAAATCTACCTCTTTCGCTTGCTTGCCTGATCATCAGCAAGTTCCTGCTGCGGTTTCGTGAGACACCAACCCGTGGTGGTCTAGTGGCTGGGGCTCAGCGCTGCCACTGCAGCCTGGGATCTATTCCTGGTTGGGAGACTAGGCCTGAAAACCTGAAATTATCGTATCAGTGTGACCACTGGGCAGTATTGCTTAAAATTATCATGCATAACTTAGTGACATTTTTTCTCCCAATGATCAGCTTACTGTGTGATGATTACAAATAGGCTGAAAGCTTAGTATAAACAGTACAGGTACACAGATATTACTTATCAATTATAAAATTATTTACCTATAAAATGAAAATAGTGCAATTTCTATATATGACTCACATATTCAACAAGTTTATATTGCTTTGTTAAATGCTTATAAAGTCTGAGGAAAAAATACTATGATTCTACTTTTTATCTCACCCAAAAATTATGTCAGTGTAGAATAACTATCATATTTCTATAGAAATACAGTATTTAAAACAATATTTTGGTGATGGTAAGAATAGTGACAGCAGTATTTCAATTACATTGTTGTTTCCATAAGATATAATGCCACAATATCAGCAGCACATTCATTTAAATTGTGGTCTGAAAACTGCTGATCAGGTAACAAATTATGTTCTCTGTTGTGTGAAGTCTTAGTGAAACCAAAGCTCACTCAGTCTATGAGCATTACAGCTTTCCTTAATTCTAACTTACTGAAAATTACCATGGTGGTTGGATCCATAATTACTGCATTATTATACACTTGTCTTGATAATATCTACCTCAGTTGCCATCCAATGTTTTACTTCTCTAGGATATATAGTAATTATTTTCTTTCCAAGTTTTTAAGGTCTACTTGCCTAAGTATCTTTCATTATAAGAAATACTCATTGTTAAAAGAATATATATGTAAAACAGAAGCAAATTATTTTTTCCTGTCTTCATATTCAATGATGGAATTGTTACAGGAGTGCCTAACTCATGGTAGCCCATAAAGGATATAGAGTTGACAGAAATGTCAAGGACATTTTTCACTTTTTTAAAACAAAATTTAAAAAAAGTAAAGGAGAAGAGATAGACTTGTAATGCAAATAGTTGACACTATATACATGCACAAGTATTTTATATACAGATACTGATTATAAACATACACACTTGTGCACACGCACACACAAACACACATACACACACAAACACACCTGATTCAGATTATGAGAGCACAAGTCAATCAACAACAATTAGTTGTCAATTAACTACTGAATCCTTGACAATTGACACACAGGTGAAATAATAGAACAGTTATGGAGGCAATTAAATTAATGAGGACTTATTTTTCTTGAAATGATGTTTGAAGTGGAAGTTAACCAGTTCAGGTAATGGAGCTGATTGATATACTAATAGGATAAATGAGTCATTCATTTGCCCATTCCGAAATATTTAACTATTTTATGACTTAGAAACTGGAACTATAAAAGGAATGAAAACATATGATTTTACCCTCATAGAATTTATGTTTGGGGCTTGCAGGGAAACTGACAAATAAGAACATTAAAAGTAAGTGTTATGAATAAAACAAACAAATTGATTATATAAATAGTTATTTGGTGAGAGACACTTTAATGAGAGTATTTGGAAACTTCTGAGAAAGTGACATATATTTCATCTCAAAGATCAAAAAAGTGAGCTTCATAAAAATGTGGAAGAGAAATTGATTGAAGGTTTATGTTGATGATGTTCTTTATGATTGTCTATCAGATATTTTCCATGTGGAGAAATTGTCTCTATTAAACATGACTATGACATGCAGTACAATGAAAAAAAGTCACACAATCTCAGCAGCAGCATCATTAATAAGTTTTTAATGGGCTCAGAAATCTATGAGAGTTGGGAATCAAGTGATCTCAGCTGGGCTTTGCTAGAAGAGGTAGTCTGTGCTCCCAGTATCTCTGATCTATCTGGCACCAGCAGGTATACTCACAGCAGAGGAGCAAGCTAGTACACACTCATAAGTACACCTCAGCTTGTGCCCAATCATGAGTGAAGATATCCAATTTCACTCACATAGTTGAGCTCTCTGTCCAGGGGCCAGTAAATGCCTTTCCAATGAGGTAAGGACTATGTGAATATTTCTGAACAATAATCTAACAAGCCAAATAAATAACAAAAAACAAACTGAGAACACACTAACACAGACACTAACTAACACTAACACACTAACACAGACAGAACTTTCATGCCTCCTTTATTATTTTTAGTTATTTTTCTAGACAATGTATCAACTGACATATTCAGATATTGTTCTGGGGAGAATCAGGGAACAGTGCATAAGATTCTAGGCACCATTATGCCTAGAGTTTGCACACATAGGACCATCCTCATTCACAATTCTCATCCATGTGAGAATTCACTTCAACCAAATTAATACTTCTAATATACTCAAAGTTTCAAAGTAACTATTTAAAAAAAATGTAGTGAGGGCCTCCCCGGTGGCGCAGTGGTTGAGCACTGGGTTGCGAAGCTGCCCGCAGCCTCTGCAGCGCCGGTTCTATCCCCAGCCGCTGGGTGAGGGTCCCATATGGTGCACAGACCTCTCCTGCCACCCGCTGCTCCCCTCAGCAGTGTACTTCGTCAGTCTGCCTGCTCTGCTCTCCCCTCTGGCTCTGGTGGATTCTCTCACCCTCCCACGCTTCTGACTGTACCCAGTGCTTGTATAAATAAATAAATAAATCTTTAAAAAAAATTTTAAAATGTAGTGAGATTTGATACTGAAAAAATTTCTAACCAATTATTCTGCCTTAGTTATCATCTATTCTCCATTTAAATGAATAATGTAAATTTAAAGAGACTATGAGGTTTGTTTTACAAATATTTTCAAGTGTCACTAAAATGTAACATCCATATGGCTGACTTTGTGATATTTTCACATCACTTTGAATCAATAATCTAATTTGTGACATTTTGATTGGTTTATAGCTGGAATAAAAAAATAGTAATAAGGAGAGCAGTTTTCTTTTTTTGTTTTAGTTGTAAGGTTGCTGATGTGAGACATAAATTGGAAATTTTCAATAAAAATAATTTTATGGGTATAAAATTGAGTTAGTTTGTACTATGTTAATGTACTGTGTTAATAATGTGAAACTGCTCAAGTCTTAGACACTATTTCAAGGAGGTATTTGTTAACCAATGTTACTCAACACCCAGAACTCAGATTCAATATTTTAAAAATAAGGCCATCTGAGTAACTAGTAGAGGTTATAATATTGAATATTGAATATTGTTCAGGTAGTTTTTGCTCTCAAGTCTATTTCAAATCCCATTTTAGGGATCAAGAGCTGCAAAAGGTAGTCAGTTGTATTACCAATTCTGGTCACAAGAGGACAGTCTTTCCACAGGATTGTTTTAGTATATTTTCCTTGTAATCATTGTATTATTAAAATTCACTTTGAAGAAACTATTTTGAAATTGGAATTTATTAGCCACAATCCTTATTATCACAAGTATTTAAAACTGCTTTTCCATGGAATAATATAAATTAAAGGAAGTAAGTGGAGATTAACTATGATACATTAATAATTATAAATATTATTTTAGTGGTTAGGATCTTTTGTTTGAATAAGTAACAATTTTCCAAGTACAATAACTTGCAAAGAATAATATAATAATACAAAAAATATGCAAACAATAATTTGCAAAGAAAATTTATGGAATTTGTCAAGAAAAATCAGAATCTCAAGTCGTACATGAATTCTATTAGTTTGGGCAAATTATATTCTTCCCTCTTTAGAATAAATCTACATTTAAAAATAATTCTCTACTAAGTTACTACATAATTGACATGATTAGCTTTGCTTTGTACTCCATTCAAGTATTTTGGTTGAAAATATTTACCAAGATTTGTACAAAGAGAAAATTTTTATTTCTCTGTTTTCTTTAAATTTTTGCAGGATGGGCCTCCTTCGGTGGCACAGTAGGTTGAGCACAGCGCTGTGTTGCTGTCCACAGCCTCTGCACCGCGGGCTGGATTCCTGGCCCGCCAGGGAGATTCCAAAATGGCGCAGCAGACCTTTCCTGCCTCCCCTGCTGCTGCTCCCCTCAATAGTGTCTTCTCTGTCTGCTTGTTCTGCTCCCCAATCTGTCTCTGGCGAATTCTCTCACCCTCCCATGCCTCTGGCCTGCACCTGAGTGCTTGTATAAATAGATAAATCTTTTTAAAAATGTTCCTGGGGCCTCCCCCGTGGCGTAGCGGTTGAGCGCTGGGTTGCGAAGCTGCCCGCAGCCTCTGCAGCGCTGGTTCGATCCCCGGCTGCTCCCAGGCCACCGGAGGAGGGTCCCACATGGCGCGCAGACCTCTTCTGCCGCCCGCTGCTCCCCTCAGCAGTGTACTTCGGTCCTTCTGCCTGCTCTGCTCCCCGCTCTGGCTCTGGTGAATTCTCTCGCCCTCCCACGCTTCTGACTGTACCCACTGCTTGTATAAATAAATAAAAATACATCTTAAAAAAAATTTTAAAAAATGTTCCTGAAAGCTCTATTACAGACTAAAATAGGAGATATGAATTTTCATCCTGGGTCTATTACTAATCAGGGAGGTAATATAATTAGTTGTGTCATCTCTAATGGAAGACTTGCCTATCTACACTTGAAGAAGTTTCCTTCTCTCCCTCAACCCCCCTTTTTTTCCTCTAACATTGACATATCATTTTTAGACTGTGAGGAAATTATTTAAGGTAAGAGTTAATTCATGTTGTACCTGATTCTGTTCTATTAATAACATTGCTTTGATAAGGATAGAAGTACTGTGTGGAACAAATTTAAATACCAACTGATTTCAAACTCACAGTGTTTAAAAATCCTCTTGATTTATCTTCTTTTTTCTTTTTTTTTTAAAGATTTATTTATTTATGCATACAAGAACTGGGGTATGGGCCTGTTGTGCAGGAGGGTGAGAGGATTCACCGCAGACAGAGCAGGGAACAGAACAGGCAGACTGACTGAAATACATGCTGAGGGGAGCAGTGGGCGAGACAGGAGAGGTCTGCTGCACCATGTGGTTATCTCCACAGCTGGGCAGAATCGAACCTTCATTGCAGAGGCTGTGGGCAGCTTCACAGCACTGCACTCAACCACCTGCACCACAAGGGAGGCCCTTATCTTATTTTTTCACTGCTCCTGAAACTTCTCACTTAAATCATGAAAGAAGAACACCAGGCCATTAGACCACAGAAAAAATGAGAGCTTAATAACTACATTAAAAAAAAAAATCCACCCTAGGAACTATTTGTAGTAAGACTGGAATAAATTATGTTATAATCTGTAATACAAGCCCCAGACTTTCTCAAAAATTTTAGTTAGAACATGAAGCAGTAAATTTGTTTTTATGAAAATAGATTACGGGAACTGCATGTGGCCATTACCTGACTGTGACATTCAACACCCCTTTTTTGCTAAGGCTCAAGATGACAGATTCAGTGGCTGTCCTCTTTATTAGCAGGTATAATATCAACAAACGACCATGAGAGAATGACCTTTTCAGCTCTAGGGACACAATTCGATTTTTCAGTCAATGATGTGGAAATAGCTGGGCTTCTTGACTGGAGCTCCAAAACAGTATCTCAAACTCAATTCTAATTAGCAATAAAAGAGTCATTTACCTGGGAATTATGTTGTTACACAGGTGTGTTGCTGCTGGAAAGCCATTCCACCGCTCAGCTCCACCATGTGCATATGCTCATCTTGTTTGACTTGGTTTATGATTATATGCTGTAGTGTCGCCAAATAAATTGTTTTCAAAATGTTAACTACCTTGTGCAAAAGAATGATTTGCTCTTTTTTTGTTTGTTTATGACTTTGCTTCATTCATTATATAATTTTTGTCCTCTAAATATTCCCAAAGACAAAACTAACAGAATCTTTCTCCCTTGTGCCCTATGAGGATAAGGAATGGTGATTCTGATCATAAAAATGGATAGGATACACACTTACTTGCAAGATAGAAATTTAGCTTCTTTGCTCTCCCCATTCTTCATACTGTTTTAAGGCTAAGGAGGCGGAGAAAAGAAAGTGAACAGAAGGGATATAGGGATGTGGTACATCAGGCAGGTGGCTAAAGCAATTCTAAAATACTCTATGGATTCACAGAAGCAGGCATAGATGCTAATGACCAGAGATTTACATAGCTTTGCCTCACTGACAGCAACAATTCGGGCATAAGGAAACTATTGTGATGGTTTTTAGCTATTTTCTTCACCAACAGGCTAAGGACTAAATAAAGCATTCAGGGAAGGGAACTAATATTTACCAAGCCTAACTATATGCCAGGTGTTCTGTCAGCGCTTCAAAACAACCTTGAAAGTTTGATGTCCTTATCTTCATTGTTCAAATGAGGAAACAAAGACTTAGAAAACTTGAATTTGTTAAAGTTCACATATCTCAGCACAAGCATTTAAGCCAAGTATGTGTTACTCAGGACCAAGTTTTGAAAATACTTTTTCCACAAATTTAAATTACTTCTCAAAAATAAGAACCATCTAACTCTCACTGACCTAGTCTGTTCTGTTCCATGCCATGTTTCTTCAACTTCAATGGCATTTTTTCTGCTGTTACTGAAGAAATGAATTAATCCTTTTTCAATGAAGAACATTTCTGAATCAGGCCACCTCAATTCCAGGGAGTTATCTTTCTTGATAATGTATGCCACCCACCTTTTTTTTTCCACACTAGAAAGTAAAACTTATTTCATGAATATTCAGAAAGAGAGAAGATCCAATAGCAACTATCACTCACCTATAAGAATATGATGTATGAGAATCAGGACCTAAAATATTCTGAAAATAACTAAAACTGTTGAAACTGCAATTCAAAGGATTCCCAAAACATTGAATTGGTATTTACAATATCTCTGGGTCCTCGGCTCAATTCTCAAAAATGTATAAAATCCTATCTCAAATAGTCACTGATTTAAATTATCTGATTTAGAAAATATACTTAATCAAAATATTAAATATTTAAAACCACAAACTTTAAAGGGAATTCTGATCAAAATAGCCAAAATCTGACATTTGACAATTCATTTGTTACTGTCATCTTCATAAAGTGAAGAGAATAATTATAACAGACAAATAAAAATGAAGCCATTTATAACATACAATGTAATGACTAAATGACCATATGTCACAGAAAATGAGAATGAGCAGTCAGCCAGGACCTCTTCCCTTTCCCTAGGACATCAGAGGTGTAATCCTCCCAATGACAGTTGTTTTTTTTTTAAAGATTTATTTATTTATTTATACAAGCACTGGGTGCAGCCAATGACAATTTTTATTTCACTTGGGCATTTGTGAAAAATGCCATTTGCATACTAAGAAATTGGAGTAAGTACATTTTCTTAAAAATACTTTCCTACTTTAATGAAAACCGCATATTTTGTAGATCAAATGAACTTAGGAAATAGTGTTCAATTCTGAACACAATTCAAAAGGAGTTAAACATTTAAGCATCTTTAGTGCTTCTCCAAAGGAAGCTATTTTCAACCAAAATTTTGAAAGTAATATGATTCCTTTAAATTTATCAGTAAACAACTAACACCACCATAACTTAGTCCCTTTAAAGAATTTAGTTCAGAAAGAATATTGGTCTGACTATTTCAAATATATTCATTAAATTGTAAGACTTCACAGCACTGAGTGTTCAGGGATGTACACACGAGGGCACGTGTGCACACACATGCACATGCACACATACACACACACACGATTTTGGCATTTAACATTTTAAAAGTCCAAGATCCTTCCTACCTTCTAGCTGAGTAAGCAAGGAGTTTTTATAATTGGGAGGGGAAAACCACCATTTCTTCTGTTAAAAGAAATACTAGGCAGATGCCTTAGCAAAACACAAAAAAAGTTAAGAGAATTATCAACATCGACTGCATCTAACATCTGAAGAGTATTTCAAAATATGGCATCCTGTGTTGGGTCCCTAGCAGATCCCTATATAATTTGCCTGTTCTGTGTTGCAAGATTTAAAAATTCCCAAGTATTTTAATGTGCTGCTGAAATTGAGGGCCACCACCCATGCCTTGTGTTCTGGGGCATCAAGCGTCCCTATTGCTACCATAGCACTTGTGCCCATCAGTTCAGGAGGCAAAACATGGAGACTGCCTTAGGCTTTGCTTAAAGTCCATTCCATAGCTGGGGAGCCACCACTTTCCCACCTATCACCCTACAGTTACACGATATTTTTTGGGCTCATGTTTGGAATGATCAATAAGTAAGTGACTAAGTCTCTGAGTTGCAAGTTTTCAGTCTTGCAGAAACCATGAAAGATCCAAAATATCTGATTACCCCCTTCTACATCTGTCCTAGCATCTCTCATTCTTTTGATTTTTTAAAAAAAAATTATTAAAGTACCACTGGTTTACATAGTTATTAGTATTTTGTAAGCATAGGATCTCCCTCCCCTCCAGATGCAGTCACCATAGTGCACCCACCACCAAAACACACATAGTCCACCACCACAGTCCATTGTGCTCCCTCCTCATTTTGATCTCTTCCCTCTCCCTCCTCCTCTGGATACCTCAGTTTTATGGTCAGCTTTCAAGGGGTAGTTTTTTAAGTTTGACTGTTTCTGATCCATTGTCTCATTTCTCTATAGTTCATGTATAAGTGACACCATCAGTGTTTATTTTTCTCATTCTGACTAATTTTATTTTTCTCATTTGCTTCACACAATCCCTTCCAGTTCTATCCATGTTGCCACAAATGGCGTGAATTTTTCTTCTTTGATCAATAAGTAGTACTCCATTGTATATATATATATATATATATATATATATATATATATATATATATACCTTATTTTCCTGATCCATTCATCTTTTTAATTTCTGTGTGAGTTTTTTATTTCTTCCATAGAATTCACCACAAATTCCAATTGTTCCGCTTATCTTCCTGCTCAGAAATTTTAAGAGAACAAGTGTTCTCTTTCATGATACTTGCAACCTATGAAGTAAGAGAATTTCTCTTTTAATTCTTAGCACCTTAACACATTGCCATGCGCAAAGTAGATGTCCAGCAAGAATAGTTTGCTAGTACAAGTGAAGCAATAGTTACATTAAAAAAGTTTTATGTAAGAGACAATAGGTAAATAGGTGGGTTTGCTAGAGGAGAAAGGATCTAAGTCCCTTCCCAAAGATATCTTTGAAATAGGGATTTGCCACAGTGACAAAGAGGAGGAGTTGCTAGGGAAGTTCATGGTGAAATACACTCTCTCCACAGCTGCAACCTGCCCTACCTTACTTAAGGCAACGTGAGGATCTTTAGATTTAACAAGCATCCTTTTAATGTATAAATGGTCACCAATTTATGATGTTTCAACTTAGAGTTTTTCAGATTTACAGTGATGTGAAAGCTAAATACAGTCTATAGAATCTCTATTTGGTTTTTGAACTTTGATCTTTTCCCAGGCTAGCAATATTTGGTGTGATACTAGCGTGTGATGTTGGAGAGTAGCAACAAAGCCCAGCTCCCAGTGCCATGCCATCATGAGGGTAAACAAAAGATAGTCTATAGACTGTCACTTCCTGTATAATATCTAGTAAATTACATAGAAATTCAAAAATTCATTACATAATAGGCTTTTTGTTAGATTGTTTTGCTCAAATGTAAGCTAATGTATGTATTCTGAGCAAATTTAAGGTAACTAGGGTAAACTCTGAGATTCAGTAGGTTAGGCATAGGAAGCACATTTTCAGCTTAATATAGTATTCAGAAGTAACCCCATTGGAAGTCAAGGAAGGTCTGTAATTTGATTTAAGTAGAGGGTGGTTGAAATTATTATTTTTGCTTTAGGAAAATTTATGAAGAAGTGGAGCAGCCCTGTACATAAAACATTAAGAGCAAGATATAGTTTGGCATCTCCCCAAAGCATTAGAATAGAGGGAGGGTTTTCAATAACTTTTTCCAATAGATCAAACTCTGGCAGTTATAGTCTGATGTTATTTTAGATGTTTTCCTGGGGATATTAAATGATAAGGATTCCCACAGTAGAAGTAGGTTCTATAATATCTCAAAGGATAATATATATATATATAATTTTATATTGTTAAGCAGTAGGTTGAATGTGTCTGTATTGAGTGAGTGTATGTATATAAATACATACATGACTATAATGTATCTATATATGTTCATAAAATTTTGGTTTGTTTTATTTATGCATTTCATGTAACCATCCCAGGCTGGGTTGGCCCATTGTCAGTTCTTACAGACAGTAAGAGGAGCCTTTGGTAGATTTTTCAGTCCTTTATGCTGACACAGGGGACCATACCAGGTAGTCAGAGACAGAGCAAGCGAGACTCCAACTTTAACAAAGGCAGAACAGCAGCTCTTCTGCCTAGTCCCCTTTACAGTGTTAAGTTCCCATAGCCACACAAACAATACATGGTGGCAAATGCAAGGCCCATCTGTTGTTTATTAGATGTCCCAAATGGTGGGAAATATAGAATTTCAAGGTATGGCTCTCTGCTGTGTGGAAGGCAAAAAATTGCCTGATTCACTAATTTTCTTTACAATGTAATATATGATGTGTGTATATAAAATTATGTGTGTATATATATATAAGTATAATAGGAATTTTCACATATATTATGTTTATATTATACAAATGAGGAAAATGAGTTCAAACATTTGTCAGAATATCTGCTCAGGATTCCTTTTGTAGTCTCATTATAGTTTCTTATAGTTTCTTTGAAGACTTGGAAAGAGAAGTGACTCAAAATATATTTTATAAAGAATATGTCAAATCCTTCATTGATATACTATGGAGATAAACAAAAATTTTACTGTAAAACAGTCAACATCATCCAATTTACCAAAAATATATCCAGAAGGACAGAATAATTTTAAGTTTAATCTTATTGGTGTAAGACGATATCCACAAGTCAGAAAATAGTTTAAATTCTTTTAAGATATTCATGTGTAGCATCTCTATTTTATTAGTGTGAATTTTGTTCATTATAGTAGAGTATACAAAACCAAACAAACCAAGAATTCTTTTCTCTCTAAAGAAAAGCTTATTCAACTATGTTAATGATGCCTCATACTGGCAAGTGACAGATGAAGCCTAATGACTTCTTAGAAAAAGATCACTTGTATTTTTCTTAAGTGTTGTTTCTGCAACTTAGTGTTATATTCATTACATTTAATGAAAAAAATTGTCAATAAACAGAGAATGATAGTGGGAAGTCAAGTGATAGAGGAATCATGAGATAAAACAAATATTTTCCTGTAATGGTAGAACACCTTTTGTAATAAAATACTATTCTATAAGTGGTAAAAATGTAAACATGCTATTTGATAGTCAGTAAATTGTGGCTTATTCTCTTGCAAATAATAATAAAAATATACAAATGCATATCCATTAGCAAGGAACTGAAATGACTAATATAAATTTGGGCTCAATGTTAGTTAGAAATGGATCTTAAATTCCATAGATATGGCAAATCTAAAATAAAAAAATAAAAATAAATTTTAAAAAAAGCACTTAAAAAAATAAAAACCTCAGCATCCAAAGACACCATGGAAACCCCCTGGGCCATGCTTAGGTGGGGGGGGGGGTGTGGTAAAGAGGGGGGCACCACTTGACAAAAAGCAAGTCCCCTGCCTGGTCACAGATCCCTGGGGTACTAGAAGCCCAGAGTGGGGCTACCCTTCTTGGGCAGGCCACAGCCCCAGTGGGAGCCTGGATGCCAGGGGTAAGGACTCACCTAACCACAGTTCCACACTATAGGGGCTGGTTGGCCTGGCAGAGAAGTCAGGAATGCTAGGTGAGAGCTGTGAGGTGATTGGCTGGCCAAACTGCCTACTGATTGGTTGCACCAGCAAGACCCAGGTGAGATGGGCCTTACAATTGGCTGGCTTGGGAGGGTGACGTCAGAGGAGGCTTTGTGACTCACAAGAGTTCGATCTGTGAAGGTATCCAAATCCAGTCGCTGGGCCTACTCCTCACTTTGGAGCGATGGCTCTCTTGGAGCAGCTGCTCATTGCCTTGCTCTGTGCTATGGCGTCCAACTCTGCCTGGGCCTCCAGACCCACTCAGCCTGTCCCGGGCCACTCGGCCTGTCCCAGGCCACAGGCCCAAACCCTCTTCTTGACCTTCATGCTGGCACACACCTTTGAACCTCTCTGCAGCCCCTTAAGTCCCCGCACCCACACTAGATGACTGCAGGTGTTTAGTCACCCTCTAGGTGTCTCAGGGACCCTGGCCAAACTGATCACTTACCTGGTTCCATCACAGAAGGACTTTGGCCAGGTGGGGAGAATAGCAGTGGCCTCCAGCTCACTATGGCACAAGCCACTGTGGTCTCAGGCCTGCAGCACCCAAGACAGGTCCCTGGATTTCCCCAGGACAGGCAGCCGGCCTGGGAGCCCAAGTTCAGGGGCTGTGACCAGGCCCTGCTGAGGCTCCCCACCCAGAACCACTGCTAGACCCAGATCCTAGGAACTTGAGCTCCTGGTGTGGTAAAGACCTGGTGTGTTGCCAGCACCCACACAGACACCCAGTCCATCAGCTCTCCCACCAGCCATGGCCATGACACCAGGCCCAGCACATACCATTTATGCCACTGTGAGCTACGTGTGGGACCTGGGGTTGCCTCCATTGAATCATCAAGTGTAGCAGCTGCTATTTACACCCAAATGAGCTATGTGTGGGAACTGGAGTTACCTATCGCCAGCAGTGAGACATCTGTCCTGGGACTCTCCCTTTGGAATACCATGAGCTCCTGGGACCTGGTATCCCCACCATCCATCAGTAGAACATCTGTCCTGGGACTCACCCCTTGGGTCACCAGGAACTCCAGGAACTTAGTGTTTCCACTGTCCCCTATAGAACATCTGTCCTGGGACTTGCCCCTTGGGCTGCTGTGAGTTCCAGGAACCTTCTATTTCCATTGTCCACCATTGAAACACCATTAGAACACCAGGCACAAGACCCAGCACATGGCCAACTTATCTCTGATAGCCACATGCTCCAGTGTACAGAGAGGTAGACCCCAACCCCAGAACCAACTATCCTGCTCAGAGTCCTCTTCCCAGGGATGTGGCCTGAGGAGGTACTATTCATGACTCTTGTTGGTAGGCTCCAGAAGAGCAGTGGCTGGTGGCCAGGGGAGGGGTCCTGGCTGGAACTTGGAGTTGTTTACAGCATAGTCTCCCTCATGGCTCCATATGTAGAGGTGCTGGCGTGCCCCTGGCTCAGAGACCAGCAGCCCCGGACCATCTTTCATCAGGTGAACTGGGTGTTTGTTACATGGTGGACCCTTTGCTTCTTGCTTGTTATGTGGGGACCCATTTGATTTTGAAGAGCAGAAGCTGGAAAAACTATTCCTGGGTGTCCAGCAGTGTGCTATTGGAAGACCCAGATAGAGAGCTGAAGGTCTTCCTAGAAGCCACGGGCCAGAAAACTGGCCTCCCCATGAGAGTGTCTTTCTTCACATGTTTACTCCAAGAGGCCAGGGAGGGGCCTCACTGGGTTGCCGATGGCCTGAGCTTCCTTATTTACATGTTATAAATAAACAGTTTTATTGGCACTCAAAAAAAAAAAAGTAATGGATCTTTTTAGAGAGGATCAATTTGGAGAAAACATGTCAATGACAGCATTCTTAGGAAAAACTACTTGCTGCCCAGTAACCACAATGCTTATACTCATAATCTCATCTATCATAAAGTTTGATATACAATTTAATGTACATCAACATTAAAAATGTAGAACACAGTGCTAAATATATTAATATATGTTACATATATACCATATTCTATATAATATACAGTATATATTAAGATATATTTTCTGCATCACTTTCTTTTATGATCTCTGTCACATAATATTCACCTAATGATTCTGGTAGAGTCTTATTCAGGGAACCCATGAGACAAGGTGTGTTTTTAGGGCAGGGAGATGGGATAATTTGATGGCTGACTTCATTTGGGCAGACAGTCAAGTCATCACAGAAACTGAGTCTCAAATATTGTGAAAATTTTTATGAATAGAAAAATGATTTTAAACATTTTTGTTTAAAAAGACTGCTATTGACATGCATGTGGCGAGATTATTTTTTTAATTCTACATAATTTTGTATAACAGTCTTGTTTCCTGAGAAACTGCGAGCTTAGGTATCCTATGTTGACATGATACACTACAATGTATTTAATTTAATCAAGTCTGATATATGCACTCATATACTTGCATACATTTTATATGCAAAACCTTATGATTAAATCTTGTCAAGTATTGCAGCATTGGTGGTAGATTGAGAACACTACATATTCTTTAGCCATGATGAATAGCAAACAATGTAATTTTGATGTCTGATTGCTTGCATTTCTTTTTAACATATCCTATTATTTTGCAAAAGAGATAAGGCAGATAAAAAGTAAATGCTGTGGAAATAGCATTCTACATGAAGAAAATTAATCAATCAGTCGCAGGAATTAGAGGTTTCATAATACCTATTAGGTCATTCTGTCAATTGCTGAAGGCTGTTGTAGGATTGTCAATGAAATATCCTTTCTACTGCTTTATCAGAAATATTTCCAAAAAGTATCAAATACAAGACTATTTCTTTTGATGTATTTATGTTCAATCTTCAGACTAAATGCTATTAATATTCATCACAGCAGAACTTTCATTGTTATCTTAGTCAGATAGCATTTAAAATTGTTTTTGTTATGATTGCTGATTAAAAAAAACAGTAGTTTTATAGGCATTTATTGGAACAAAAGTCCTCATTTTAAAATTATAAAGGCTTGTTAGAATACATGATTTATTTGCTTATCCATTGTTTAAAGACACATTTCATACACTTCAGGTGCCATTCTACCAGAGCTTTGGGAAAAAAAGTATTAACAATAAACATCAATCTTGAAAACACAAAAATGAAAGGCCCCAAATTGAAAATCTCAATGTCTCTAAAGGCCAAACTAGGTCATATCAAATACAGGGGGAAAACATTCTTAGAGACCAAAGGCTTAATATTCTCAAATAAAAGTGTTCTGCATTAGCGTCAAATGCATGGATCATGTAGTGATGCTAGAGAGGTCTTTTTTTTTTCTTTACTTCAGACAGGAAACTCTTAGCTTGTACGACTTTACATTCCCCAAGATGTGTGACCTCATTTTCCCGTTTTCACACCACTAAGTATGATATGGTTCCTGAGTTCTAATACTATGATTCACTCTTGAAACTCAGTCTTTCTTCTTTTAAAATTCCCCTTCTACCATGTCATCTTTTTCTTGCAACTTAAGAAGAGATAATTTCATGTTAATTTCAAGTGTCTGTTTCATCTTAATATAACTCCTGTAATTTTACTGATTTTTTAAAACCACACAATTTCCATATTCATCTCAACTTTTTAAAAACTGATGTATACTTTAATTAGTGTAAGTGTTCTTTTGATGTGACATCTGAATAAAGTATGATTGTGTGTGTAAGTTTATCATATCATAAAGTTATATAGATGCCCAAAGAGTAAAGTAGTCATAGATGATATTATCTTTAAATTAGTAATTAAAAATAGTTTTAAATCGTCAATATTTAGTTTCTTTTTTTTTTTTTTTGGTGAAACAGCAGTCCCGATGTAGGCATACTATTCACATAAGTAGAGCAGGGAGATATTTAACTCTGAGTTACTCTTTGTAAAAGATGGTGTAGATTGTAGACCATGTGTGCCTATATAGCTTCTGGCCAAACTCATGTTATGACAGGCAGTTACCTAAGACATGAACCTTTCTAACTTACTGCCTGCCGTGTTCCCATGTTCCCTCCACCTAGCTTTAGCAGTAACAACACTGTAGGTTTGTTTGCTGAGGAGCTAAGGAAACATTGGGAATCTGCTACCATTCACTTACATGTGCCTAGTTCTTATAGCAATAGTCGAAAAATAGTTTTACCTCTATATGCTTAAAATACTTGCAAAGCTATTGTGCAATGTATTATATTCTTTAAATAGTTGCAAATGGAAGCAGAATATATATACATATTTTCTTTTTTAATTTTTTTTTATTTATGCAAGAGCTGGGGTACAGGCCAGATACGCGGGAGGGTAAGAGGCTCCGCCAGAGACACAGCGGGGAACAGAACAGGCAGACTGACGAAATACACTGCTGGGGGGAGCAGCGGGGAAGACAGGAGAGGTCTGCTCGACATGTGGGTTGCTCCGAGGCCAGCCGGGATGGAACCGGCACTGCAGAACTGGGGACAGCTTCACAGAGCTGCGCTCAACAGCCTGCGCCACCAGGGAGGCCCCAGATTTTGTATTGGAGGGCACCAAATTTACATAGAATTTCTTTATGAAATAATATAGAAAACAGACTTTTGATGATGAACATAATATGCAGATGTTTTATAATGCTTTACACCTGAAACCTGCATGATGTTATCAACCAATGTTACTTTAGGGCCCTCCATGGTGGCTCAAGGGTTAAAGACAATGCTATCAAGCTATCAGCAGTCACTACAGCAAGAATTCAGTCCACAGCTGACCAGGGAGCAATCCAAATAGTGCAGCAGACCTCTCCTGTCTCACCAGCTGCTCCCCTCAGCAGTGTATTTCAGTGAATCTAACATTTCTGCTCCCCACTCTCTGGTGAATCCTTTCACCCCGCCACCTCCGGCTTACACCCCATTTCTTATATGCATGAATAAATAAATCTTTCAAAAAAATAAGTCAATGTTACTTTGATAAAATTAAATATGAAATAATTTTTATATAAGACAAAAAAGAACCATAATAAATTATAAATTTTGAAAAGCCAGCAAGTAACACACTTAATCAAATATCTAGAAAAACAACACATTTTTATTAATTTACTGTCTGGTGTTTATAACTCTTTTGGATTTCAGTGATGTTGGCAGCATAATTTTGAGCATATTTTTATATTACAATGATTTTGTGATACTTTCTACAGAGAAACAGCACTCATTCTCTCTTTTACCATAATTGAAATTTATTTTCTATAAGTTTGGTTGGTATGCATATTACATGTGACTGTGTATAAAGATATAAACTCACTATTTTTTAAGACTGCCAGTATTAAACATTCTACACAACTTAAACATTCTGAAATTTCTATTCTATGTGATTCTCATAAAAAATATAAATGTTGGGCCTCCCCTGGTAGTGCAGCAGTTGAGCGCTGGGCTGTGAAGCTGTCCGCAGCCTCTGCAGTGCCGGTTCAATCCCCGGCCACCAGCGAGGGTCCCACATGGCGTGCAGACCTCTCCTGTCTCACCTGCTGCTCCCCTCAGCAGTGTTTTTCGTCAGTCTGCCTTTTCTGTTTCCTGCTCTGGCTCTGGTGAATTCTGTCACCTTCCTGCACTTCTGACTGTACCCAGTGTTTGTATAAATAAATAAATAAATTTTTAAAAATATATATAAATATTTTGGTGTATTTCTAATCTTCTAATCATCAAGATTGCATTACCAAGTGTATTCCTCAGAGGACAGAATTTCTGTTTAAAACAGGCATTGATAAGTATCCTTTACTAACAAGTATATACATAGTTACTAGAAAAGTTTTCCTTAGACCAGCTTTTTGCTGTAGATTTTTTTAAAATATGTATTTATGTATGTATACAAGAGCTGGGATGTAGGACAGAGGTATGGGGGGAAGTGAGAAGATCCACTATGGACAGAGTGGGGAGCAGAACAGGCAGGTTGACTGAAATACACTGCTGAGGGGAGCAGTGGGTGAGACTGGAGAGTCTGCTTTGCCATGTGGATTAGCTCCCTGGCTGGGGATGGAACTCATGCTGCAGTGGCTGCCGATAGCTTCATAATGCTGAGACTTAACCCCTTGCACCACCAGGGAGGCCCTGCTCTAGAGTTTTCAACCCTAGTTTCTCTTCCATTATCTGTATATTTCAAGTGTGAGATGCTAGTGGACATTCTGATAACACAACATGGCCTCTGACCTTGTAATGATAATGATGAGATGTGGTAAGAATGTGTATAAAACATATAAAAACCATTTATATATTTTTTAAAGATTTATTTATTTATGCATACAAGAACTGGGGTACAGGCCAGAGGTGTGGGGGGTAAGAGGATTCACCAGAGGCAGAGTGGTGAACAGAACAGGCAGACTGACTGAAATACACTGCTGAGGGGAGCAGCGGGTGAGTCAGGAGAAGTCTGTTGCGCCATGTGGATATCTCCCTGACTGAGGATCGAACTTGTGCTGCAGTGGCTATGGATAGCTTCATAGGTTAACCCCTTGTGCCACCAGGGATTCCCAACATATTTTTTTTTTTTATGAGAATCACACAGAATAAAAATTTTAGAATTTTTAAGTTGTGTAGAATAGAACCTGGGCAGTATTAAAAATAGTAAGTTTATATCTTTATATACAGTCACATGTATTATGCATCCCAACCAAACTTAAAGTGGTAAGAATACACATGGTTTTTGTCTGACCTTTTTTTTTTTTTAAAGATTTATTTATTTATTTATATAAGCATTGGGTACAGTCAGAAGTGCAAGAGAGTGAGAGAATTTACCAGAGCCAGAGCAAGGGGATCAGAACAGGCAGACCAACAAAGTACACTGCCGAGGGGAGCAGCAGGCGAGACAGGAGAGGTCTGCGTGCCATGTGGGACCCTCGCCAGGTGGCCGAGGATCAAACCGGCGCTGCAGAGGCTGCGGGCAGCTTCGCAGACCAGTGCTCAGCCGCTGCGCCATCGGGGATGCCCTGACCCTTTGTTTTTATCCTTTATATTCCACATTAGGTGAAATTTTCCAATATTTTCCTTCTCCTTCTGACTAGTATCACTTAGCATTATCCTCTCCAATTCCATCCTTGTGGCAAATGACAAGAGCTAATTTTTCTTTATAGCTTAGTAGTATCGTACCACTGGATATGCAAGGTATGAAAACATATGTTTGTAGAGTTTTGAACCTACAACCTCTAAAACAAATAACAAACACAATGATGTAAAACAAAAAAAAAATTGGAAAATGGAGGAAAAAAATAACCATATCTATTTAGTATCTATGACAAACTTTTCTTTGCAAATATGTTTCAATATAATGGCTGGTACACTTTCTCTATAGAAAAACAGATTTTATTTGTGGAGTGCTATGTATAATATAACACATTTATGTCATTTTTGTTTAAAAATAAGAATGTATGTGGGTGTAATTTTTGTACTTAGACTGCTAGTAATGACAGCTCTATACAAGTGGGTTTGAATTATATCTGTTTATCTCAATAAACCCAAGTTAAATGTATTATAAACTCAATTTCCCCTTTGGATAAAACCCTTAGATTTTTTTCCTCACTCCCCTTTAACCTTTTTTTTTTAATTGAAATAATATTGGTATACAGCACTATATGTGATTTAGAGGTATAGGATCACACCTCTTCAAATATAATTTACCACATCCATCCCCAGGACACCCATAGTCTTCCACCTTACTCTACTGGATCCCCCTCCTTTTTATCTCCACCATCACCTTCTGGTGGCCTGGATTTTATAGTCAGATTTGTTACTGAGTTTTTGGGGTTTTTTTTATCTTAACTGTTGTTTTGCTTTTGGCCTCAGAAATCTCACTTTTTTAGTGTCCTTTAAGTTTTATAAATATTTTGCTTTGTTGAATTGCCTGTTATATAAATGTCCAATGTCTGTCTTTGTCATTTGGTGTGCTTTACTATACATAAATTCCCTAGAATGCCTTCCATATTTCTGTAAGTGGCAATATTTTGATTTTCCTTATATCGTAAGGAAATAGTTGCTGAATCTTATAAAATGTTTTCCTGAATTTATTGACTTTATCATTTGATTTTTATCATTACTTTTGTTGATGTAATGTGTTTGATTGATTGATTTACATATATTAAATCATCTTTGCATCACTGGGATTAATCACACTCAATCATGATGTACAATCTTTGTAATGTATTGTTGAATGTAATTTGCTAGCATTTTGTTGATGACTTTTGCATAAATATTAATCAGGGATATTGGTCTGTGGATTTCTGTTCTCTCTTTGTCTGGTTTCCTTATTAGGGTAATTTTTGCTCCATAAAATGATTAGGGGGCATTCCCTCTTCTTGGATTTTTAGATATAATTTGAGTAAGATGAGCATATTTCTTATTTAAAGGTGTGATACATTTCATGTGTAAAGTCATCTGCCCTGGACTTTTAATTTTGTGTGTGGGCAGGGGAGGGAGCAGCAAAATGTGAACTGTTTTAATCTCTATGATGCTACTGGTTTATTCAACTCTTCTGTTTCTTCATGGTTTAGTCATGATAAACTAAATTGTTCTGGAAATGTGTCTTTCTCTTCAACATTATTGAATTTGTTGACATGTCACTGCCATAGAAATATTTAGAAATCCAATTTCCAACTATATTGAGTAGAGATTTATTAACATAAAATTAAAAACAGTATATAATAATACCACAGAGATAATTGACACAGATTGTGTTATTCACACTCCAGTTTGACAAAGCTCTCATGTCATCTGCTTTCTGTTTTGGGATCACATGAATGTTTTGGTGGTATTTGATTTCTTCTTACCCATCAAAAAAGTACAAAGGCCTCATTGGAATGACAGTTTAATACTTTACAATTTGGCCAGAATCACCTTTCACATCTCTTTGACTGCCATAATTTACCTGCCTCTACACTCAACCCCATAGAGCTACTCAATTTTATTCTGTTGATAACATTTTGAAGTTACATTAGTCTTGGCTCAATCAATAGTCTCTACCTGAAATCTCCCCTTCTCTCTTTTACCAGAATTCTTTTTCAACATACTCATTTTTTTCAAATTCTGCTTGAATAGAATCTACTCTAGGGAAACAAGTTTCTCTCCATAAATTTTTTTATGTATCTGTTTTGCAACACAAGGTCTAATATTTTGTATTGTAAGAGATAAGATTTTATATGAAAGATTTTTACATGGATATTCATCTTTTTAAAAGAATGTGAATTCACTCACAGGAATATTATGACTAACTCCATGGGCCTCCCTTGGTGGTGCAGGCGGTTGAGTGTAGTGCTGTGAAGCTGTCCACAGCCTCTGCAGCGCCAGTTCGATGCTGGACAGCGAGGGTCCCACATGGCGAGCATACCTCTCCTGTCTTGCCTGCTGCTCCCCTCAGCAGTGTATTTAGTCAGTCTCCTTGTTCTGTTCCCCGCTCTGTCTCTGGTGAATCCTCTCACCCTCCCACGCATCTAGCCTGTACCCCAGCTCTTCTAAGCAAAAAGTAAATAAAAATAAATCTTAAAAAAAATCTAAAATTCTGGTGAGAACAAAGGAGACAATAGTTTTCTGTTCTTTGTACTTTGCCAACCTTACTGCACCCAATAAAAAGTTGTCATTGATTAAGTTGATGTCAAAGAGACTGGTTAAGATACACACACACACACACACACACATCTAGTAGTATTTTTTTTAAATTATTTGTTCTGGAAACTGAACCTTTAAAATTATCAGCATATTTGCTATCTCCTAAGTCAACTCTGTCTTATAAGAAAATAATGTGAAACCTGATTATAAAGATCATCTTTTTTGTTAAAAAATACATAAATGAGGTTTTCTCAGTTTCTCATATTAGGAAGAACTTTGCAACAAAAAATGACAATTCTAACTATTTGTTCATTAATCTTACCATAAAGTAATGTTGGCAAAAGCTATATAGAATTCATACAAAAATTACAAGATTCGGTTTAGATCATGTTTCAAAGTATTATTTCATTAGAAGCACATTTTAATTCTCCATTACATATCATAGAAAAAAATAACCAAGCAGTTTTAATGTGTGCATTGAGCGACCTCCCTAAAATGGTATAAGTCCTCAATTCCTGGCAAAGCACCCAAGACTAAAGATCATTGCACAAAATACTAGTGAAATTTTAACAATTAATTTTGAAATTATGTCTCTACATTTTCTTGTCAATTTTTGTGTTTGCTTTTTTAACTCATTAATATCCCCCCCCCCTTTTTTTTAATAAACCCCTGTGTCAAGGGCTGACATTGACTAGATCACAGTAAGGGAACTGCTGTACAACTTATGAAACCTTGACTCAGAAAATTGGCTTAGCACCAGGTTGCCCAGGAACCTTTGGTGCCTGGCAAGTGTGACCACTTTTACAACCAGATCTATTTCTTATAATTTATATCAATTAAAGGTAATATCAAGATAATATAACACATGTATAATTCAAAGATTGTATCAGTCACTGTAATAAATTAAAACAAGGCTAAATAGTTATTCTAATAATTAAAGATTGCTATTCATTTGCTCCATGCTTAGAGAAAATGGTATATATGGTCATATAAATATATTTATAAATTCAAATTTGCACTGTCCAAGACAATTGACGATATATGGTTGCTAAATGTACAACAGTAAATTTCAGCAGATTGTGTAAAAAGGGAAAAAATACATTATTATATTAAAATTTTCTAAATCAATATTCAATTTTTGCAAGTTGTAAAAATAAATCTATACATATTACGATGGATTTTAGATTATTTGTACCATATTAATTCACACAATTAATTAAGCAAACAAAAATTCTCTGTACTAACCTATTCTCTTTTCAATCCAGTTTTACCTCAAGTCTCTTCCCATTTGTTGTCCATGTCCTTGAAATCTACTTCTCACACAGTTTCCTGCAGTTTTTAAGGCTTGGATTACCAGAAAGAACTTACATTAGCCTGCCATGGCCTAATTCATAAAATATTTCTAACACCACAGATTAGTTCTGAGTCATTTTACAGCTTTGGAAAGTCTATACCATAAAGAATGCTCCCTTCATTCCAAAGCCATTTGCATTTTATTTGTGCCTCAAAGGAGGAACAATCCAAACTGATTAGAATCCGCAGACACTGTGCATAATGAAAAATTAATTGCATCAATCTTTTCACTGTAGTGGTCTTAACAACTCATTTTCAACTGGTCATTTTTCCACCTGCTCACCAGGGCCCAGGCAGCTGAGGCAAGCATATCTCTGACATTTACAGAATACCAATGAAGCTAAGGTCACCAGTACATCATGCAAGTGGGAGCTGAGAATTCTGAAAGAGATGTAAGCTATTTGGATGAGCTGGAACTATTAAGTGACAGTGGAGGGCAAATACATGCTATGACAACCCATCTCAGCATACCTTGAATTAACAAAATAGAAAGGAAAAGAGAAAGTCTAAATCACCAACAGAAAAGGTTAGAGTAGTGCTACCTCATTGGAGATTGAGCGTTATGTGCTGCTGACAGTGGTGATAAATCAGCAATTGCATTCTACCATCATTGTAGGCAATTTGATATGGCAGGTGGTAACTGAAGTCCAATGAATATACATCAAAATAGGGCTTTTGCTTTTGATATAAAGTTATAGTTCACAATACTTTGTATAATACATTTCAGTTATTTTTTGACAATACTCTTTATGTTTTTACTGATAAAGATATACATCAAATCTCTCCCCAATCATTGTGTAAGTTTTGTTTTCAGCAAACTTTTGCACAAAGAGGTTTCCAAGCATTTCCCAATGCTTGTAATAACTTTCTGGGACCTCATATCAAAACAGTCATTTTTTAAAAAATGTATTACTTTTAACATCCAAATAAACAAATGGCAAACAATGAGGAAATTTAAGGCAGTTTTCAAGATCAGATTAATTTCAGGGTTTCCTATATCCTTGATGATCAAAGTGCAGCCATGGGCACTGGTTAGAAATGAAGAATCTGGGTTCAATCTCAGATTTACAATTTATATTTTAAAAAGATCACCAAGTGTTTTAAAATAATGCTTTTCAAACTTTAATATGATAACACGTGAATGGAATATCTGATAAAACTGAGATTCCTAGTCCCACCTCCAGACATTGTGATTCAATAGGTCTAAGATTGGTCCAGGAATCTAAATTTCTAATATACTTCCAGGTGATGTTGATATAGTAGATTGATGGAGTACATTGTAAATTACAGTTCCTTAAGAAAAGTTGTGAATGAAAATAGTCTCATTTTGATTCTTTTTTTTCATTGTGTATATATCACAATGATGACATTTCATTTGCCAAAAAGTATTATGAAAATTGAAGAAAATATTTTTTAACCTTTTCAGTAATGTTTAGGATCAAAATAGGCATCTACCTAATTTGAAAGACATCAGAGAAGTAATTTAAAATTACACAGAAGAGTTTCTAAATCTTAACTTTTAGGCTTCATATTAATAAGGGGCACAAATCATCTTTCCTGTGATCTAGATTACCCTGTTGTGGTGGGACAAATGAAGAAAATCTCAGAGAAAGTGATCTACCCCTGAAGTTCTGAATAGTCATTCAAGGAAAAACTTTGGGAGTATAGGATATACATCTATAAAAGGGAGAACTTTAATTTTGATGAAGGAAGATTAAAAGTTTGAAAAATTGGATATAAACATTTGACCTAAAAAGTTACATTATTTTGAGAAATACCTTTTGCATGGTTTTCTCTTTTGCAGATGAAGATATAAATTTGCGGTTATTTCAAAGATACCTAAAACTCTACCAAGGTAGAATTGTCTCTCCTGAATATTTCTCTACCTGGTATGGAAGAGAGTTTATAATGTCTTAAGAATAATTACTCAGAAAAAAATATTAAATTACTCAATTTACAACTTCATTTTGAGTCTCCATGACACTGTTGATTCTTTTTCATACACTTTTAAGGGGTTTTAAGATATTTAATCATTAATATTATGCCAAAGATCATTCCATTTATTATGTAAACAACTCATTGTCTATGTAAAAATAAATAATACTGGTAAATGCAAACCACCCAATGTATGCTTTGTTTATTTAGTTATCTTTGTTAATTTGTTTTTGAAATATAATTAATAGCAATTACAGTGACTCCATTATCTCCTGAACTAGTTACAGGGATGAGTGGTACAGTATTCCTCATGTTTAGGAAATGCACATTTACTTTTACATACAGAAATCTGAAATCTGAATTATTTATTAATAATTTTATCAGTGTTTTATATACTTATGAAGGATAGACCTCCCCAAGATGTTCAGAAAAAGAACTCCTCAAAATGTTTAGAATAGCCCTCCCTAAAACATGTTATTTTAGCATATAGATTATTTGGAACTGAGAGCAATTGAGATCCTGTAAGCTTTCAAGAAACATTTATAATTCACTTAATTCCCTAAAAGAATATAAATTGAGGATATTACTCAGAATTAGAATTTTATCAGAAATGAACCTTCAATGGGACAAATATCTATACAACAGGGCAAATATCTCATCACATGAATTACCCATTCCATATCATGTGAGTTTCCCTCCTTCTTCTTGAAGGTCCATGCCCCTTCCCAGGATATATGACTTCATGTTTGTCCAGTTGGCTCTGGTATCAATATCTATGTAGATTCTCTTACATATGTAATTGAATTAGGATGTTCTACTAATCAGTCTGGTGTTAATTTGATTGCTAGTCCAGCCTGGAAAGAAAATAGAGGAGTAGAGTAAAGTTTCTTGTCTGCACTCATAAAGGTACAATGGATAGACATTCTTGAACTTTTTTGACACTTGAAAAGAGCAAAATTTTAAAAATGTGAAATTGTCATGTTCTACCAATGAGGAATTTCTTTACCTCATTAATTAACAAGGAAAAGAATAGAGTCTAGAACGGTTCAAAGGAGAATCTTTACATTTCTCTTTACTGTTTAGAGGTGATTAGTAACATTGACAGGAATTTGCTAATAGATGAAAAATTGGTTCATGGTGAAGGGGAACAGAATTTGCCACTAAAATATCTTAGGTAGATTATTCTTCAAAAAAGAGAGCTCAGACAGACACATCACCCAAAGCAGTGATAGTGAAGGCAAAGATAAACAGCTGGGACTACATCAAATTAAAGAGCTTTTGCACAGCAAAAGAGACAATAACAAAAACAAAGAGAAACCCCACCAACTGGGAGAACATTTTTGCACACAACACTAATGATAAAGGACTGATCACAAAAATCTGCAAAGAGCTGATGAGACTCAACAACAACAAAGAAAATAATCCAGTCCAAAAATGGGCAGAAGAGCTAAAAAGAAACTTCTCTGAAGAGGAAATGCAAATGGCCAACAGGCATATGAAAAAATGTTCAACATCACTTGTCATCAGGGAAATGCAAATCAAAACTACCATGAGATACCATCTTACACCAGTGAGAATGGCACATATTAAAAAACTAGCAACAACAAATGTTGGCGAGGGTGTGGAGAAAAAGGAACTCTTCTGCACTGTTGGTGGGAGTGCAAACTGGTCCAACCACTGTGGAAAGCTGTGTGGAGATTTCTGGACCTAGTAAACATAGAGCTTCCATATGATCCAGCAATTCCACTCCTAGGTATTTACCCAAAGGACACAGAAACATCAATTCCAAAGAGCACCTGCACCCCTATGTTTATAGCAGCACTGTTTACAATAGCTAAGCTTTGGAAACAACCCAAATGCCCAAAAATAGATGACTGGATCAAGAAGATGTGGTACATATATACCATGGAATATTACTCAGCATTCAAAAAAGATAAACACATGCAATTTGCAGCAACATGGATGGCGCTGGAAGGGATCATGCTCAGCGAAATAAGCCAAAAAGAAAAAGAAAAATACCGGATGGTCTCACTCATAGCAGGGATCTAGAAAACTTAAATAAGGGACCAGGAAAATGAATATAAGAAAGTGAAAATCAAAATCAACAAAAAACTATGAACCAGAGACACTTTTAGGGGGGCGGGGGCGGGAGGGGAGGGATTGGGGTCAGAATGGGGGGGCTGCAATTGTATGGGGAATATAACAATAAAATTTATAAAAAATAAAAAAAAAAGAGAGCTCATACAAAAAAGTCAAAAACTTAGGGTTTTGTAAAGGAAATCTATACTCTTAATGGTATGTCCCTTCATCCTGGAAGAAAAGAATGACTAAATCTCTGAAAATTCTTATCTTTGTAGAAAGTGGGGCAAAACGGCAAAAACCAACCAACCAAACAAAAATACCCACTCATTTTTACTGTACTTTTCCTGGTAACAACTCCAAAATGACTTTTCCTTCCTGAATAATTTCTTTTATCTTTAGTTGAAAATAGTGTTTAAGATGGTGACATGGGTCATTTTGAGAGTTAATTCAGTTTCCTTGGGTATATTCCACATATACAGAAGGTATACATGTTACTAAAATTCTATCAGGTTGGGAATAATGGGGCATGTACAGATGTAAGCTTTCTGATGCATAGCCTAAGGAATTTCCACTTGACAGTTTGTATTTTCTCTGGGAGTTGGGAAGCATCTTGTTTGAAACAAAAGGAATCAGAATAGCTTAGGCACAAAAGAATAACTGTAGCAATGCCTGCCTGTCAACATTGTTAATAGGTTGTGATTCTGTAAGTTTGACTTAATATAACTTCAAGTTTCCCAGACATCATCCTTCAAATATGAATTTTTCAAAGACACCCTGTTGGGCTGTTCAGTAGACAAGAAATTCTCAGTACACATGAAAAATTTTGGACAGCCATTCTTGATTATCATATGTAAAGAGTTTGATTTTACAGTCAATAAGGATACTTCTGCATTTCCTTCTGTGATCACACCAGCCACATCTAAGCATAGTACACATGTAGGTTTAAAAAGCAGCATTAGTTCAGTCTCTGGCCAGCCAGGGAGCTAATCCACATGATGCAGCAGACTCTCCTTGTCTTCCAGCTGATCTACTCAGCAGTGTATTTCAGTAGATCTGCCTGCTCTGTTCCCCACTCTGTCTCTGGCAAATCCTCTCACCTCCTGCACCTCTGGCATACACCCCAGTTCTTGTATGCATACATAAATAAATCTTTAAAAAAATTAATGACATTCTTCAAAGTATTGGAACAGACACTACTAAAATTCCTATGGAATCACAAGAGACCTTTATTAGACAAAATAGAAAAAGAATGGCGGAATCAAAGATAAACAGCTGGGACTATATCAAATTAAAGAGCTTCTGCACAGCAAAAGAGACAATAACAAAAACAAAGAGAAACCCCACCGACTGGGAGAACATTTTTGCACACAACACTAATGATAAAGGACTGATCACAAAAATCTGCAAAGAGCTGATGAGACTCAACAACAACAAAGAAAATAATCCAGTCCAAAAATGGGCAGAAGAGCTAAAAAGAAACTTCTCTGAAGAGGAAATGCAAATGGCCAACAGGCATATGAAAAAATGTTCAACATCACTTGTCATCAGGGAAATGCAAATCAAAACTACCATGAGATACCATCTTACACCAGTGAGAATGGCACATATTAAAAAACTAGCAACAACAAATGTTGGCGAGGGTGTGGAGAAAAAGGAACTCTTCTGCACTGTTGGTGGGAGTGCAAACTGGTCCAACCACTATGGAGAGCTGTGTGGAGATTTCTGGACCTAGTAAACATAGAGCTTCCATATGATCCAGCAATTCCACTCCTAGGTATTTACCCAAAGGACACAGAAACATCAATTCCAAAGAGCACCTGCACCCCTATGTTTATAGCAGCGCTGTTTATAATAGCTAAGCTTTGGAAACAACCCAAATGCCCAAAAATAGATGACTGAATCAAGAAGATGTGGTACATATACACCATGGAATATTACTCAGCATTCAAAAAAGATAAATATGTGCAATTTGCAGCAACATGGATGGCGCTGGAAGGGATCATGCTCAGCGAAATAAGCCAGAAAGAAAAAGAAAAATACCGGACGGTCTCACTGATAGCAGGAATCTAGAAAACTTAAATAAGGGACCAGGAAAATGAATAACTATAAGAAAGTGAAAATCAAAATCAACAAAAAACTATGAACCAGAGATACTCTATGGGGGTTGGGGGGGCGGGGAAGGGAGGGATTGGGGTCAAAATAAGGGGGTTGCAATTGTATGGGGAATATAAAAATAAAATTTATTTTAAAAATAAAATAAAAAAAAAGAATGGTGGAATCATACTTCTAGACCTCAAACTATACCATAAAATAATAATAATTTAAAAAGGCCTGGTGCTGGAACAAAAACAGACACAGACCAATGGAATGGAATTGAGAGCCCTGAAATAAACCCATACCTAAATGGACAGTTAATCTGTGACTTACAAGTCAAGAATGTATACTGAAACAACGAAAGTCTCTTCAATAAATGGTGTTGGAAAGACACATGAAAGAGAATGAAACTAGACCATTATCTCCCAACATACACAAAAATCATTTCAAAATTGGATAAAAGATGTGGCTATAAGAACTGAAACCATAAAATATATAGAAAAAAACATAGGCAAAGCACTTCACAACATAAGCTTCAGCGAAGTTATCAGGGATTCATTTCCAGCAGCAAGGGAAAAAAAAAAAAACAGAGAATATTAACAACTGGGATTACATTAAACTAAAAAGCTTCTGCATAGCAAAAGTACAAAACTAAGTCTTTGCAACTAAAACAAAAAGACACACTATTGAATGGGAGAAAATATTTGTACATTATACATCTGACAAAGAACTGGTAACAAAGACCTACAAAGAAATCGTAAGACTCAGCAAAAAACAAAAACAAAAGAAAAACAAAAAAACAACAACCCCTTCAAAAACTGGGCAGAATAGCTTAACAGGCACTTCTCCAAAGAAGACACATATATGACCAACAGACACATAGAAAGTGCACATCATCATTTATCAGCAGGGAAATACAAATCAAGACCACAGTGAAATACCACATCACAACTGTGAGTACACCCTATATCGAAAAGATAAGAAATGTGCTTGTGAAGATGTGGAAAAAAAGGAAGTCTCCTACACTGTTGATGGGAAAGCAGTATGGAGTTGTCTCAAAAGATTGGATCAACCATAATACCCAGTAATTCCACTCCTAGGCATGCACCTGAGAAATTAAAAAATACTAATTTGAAAGGAAATGTACAATCCCAAATTTATTGCAGCATTATTTACAATAGCCAAACTACAGAAACAACCCAAGTGCCTAAAAACCAGATGATTGGATTAAAAAGTTGTGGATTATAGGGCCTCCCCTGGTAGTGCAGTGGTTGAGCACTGGGCTGCCTTGAAGCTGCCCACAACCTCTGCAGCGCAGGTTCGATCCCGGGCCGTTAGCGAGGATCCCACTTGGCGCGCAGACCTCTCCTGCCATGCCCGCTGCTCCCCTTAGCAGTGTACTTCGGTCCTTCTGCCTGTTCTGCTCCTGGCTCTGGCTCTGGTGAATTCTCTCACCCTCCTGCGCTTTTGACTGTACCCAGTGCTTGTATAAATAAATAAATAAATCTTTTAAAAAAGTTCTGGATTATATACACAATGGAATATTATTCAGTGGAATATTATTCAGTGATCAAAATAGATAAACCCATGCCATTTGTGGCAACATGAATGAAACTGGAAGGGATAATGGTAAGTGAAATAAGTCAGAAGGAAAAGATAAATTCTGGAACATGTTATTTATACGTAGAATACAGAGAAACCAAAGTAAGTGCCATATAGACAAATTTAAAAATGAACCTTGAAAGCTGACTATTGAACTGAAACATCCAGCAAGGAAATGGAAGGAGGGGTAACAACAAAGAAGGAAGGGAGCACAGTGACTATGGTGTGGACTATGGGTGGTTTGGCGGTGGGTGCACAACGGTGGAAATTCCTGAGAGTGGAATTCTATACTTTCAAAATACTAACAATAATTAAGACAATGTAACCTCAATAAGAACATTAGCTAAAAAAAAAAAAATTCCAGAGCATTTTAAATCTCAAATATGTGGACCACTCTCATTCGCGAGCTAGAACTGATTTGTGGTAGGAAAAACTATTAAATCGACATGGCAATGTTTCATATACATCAACAATGGAAACACACCAGACTAGGATGAAGAAAGATTACACCTATTTCTGAAGCTAGTTATTCATCCACAATTTGGAATGTGTCCTGCTTCACTTAGTTAAACTGATTTGTTTCCAAAGCTCCCTCAAAATCCAAGATCTTGATTCTCTTATTTTCATTTACATCTAAACAATTTGTCAAGTTTCCTTTTATTGATAATATTTCTTATTTCTAATTTGAAAACTTCATCTGGGGGAATTCTGTTGTATATTAATATGTTAGCTAAACATAAACTATATGTGAAAACACCTTTTCTTCCTTTACCTTTTTTTAAGGAATAAGCTGGGCATCCACATCAATTTTAAGTGTCACATCAAGTATCAAAGTAACAAAATAAAATAAGTGGTGTGCCAGCTTCTCAAAGTGGAACTATTCAGCTGTGCACCATATGTCTTTCTGAAATATGCCAATTGTATGTCATGAAAAAAGGGAGAAAAATCTGGCTAAGCCAGTGAGAAACTGTCTTAACCAGTAACAGTTACCTTGTCTGAGTAGAGAAACCCACTCAAGCGGCTGGACCAATATTGAATGGAATAAAATAATTAACTTGTTATGATCTTATTTTGTCTATTAAACTGATTTTTTAGCCTAAATCCAAAATTTTGAAAATATACAAAGATTGTTTCTTAAGAAACAATTATCTAGGTCATTGGTATAGTTTTATGAATTGTAATTTTAGAATTCTTAATATTTTTTCCTAAATGGTCATCTGAATTTTGTACCTAAGAAGATTTAGTGAAAGTAATAATTAATTTTTCTATTTTTCCCTATCAATTATATGTATTATGCATACTATCATGTGTTTTATTCGACATCCTCACAAATATTCTGGTTATTTTTACTTTGGAAACTCAGAATAATTCCTGGTAAGTTACCACAGGCTATTTTAGAAAATGATTAGAGGGAAGATTTAAAATTTGCCACTGTATCAAGACCCTTGTTTTGAAGTATTAGTCCTCTTCTTAATTTAAAAGCTACTGTGCTAGTGAACTGGATCAATCATGATAATCGCGTAATTAGTGACTCTCTATTGTGACCCACATCTGATTTCTGTTAAACATCCCTGAGCTTCTCTACATGTCCAAATCAATAAAGGTGGAATAAGTTGCCCACCTATTATAGGATCATCATGATCAATTAGGCAATGCAAATATTTTTTGCAGCAATCACAAGTACAAGTATCTGTTGAGTAAATGGTATATCTTGACCCTTGTCTAGTTCAATGGCAGCATTTTGCAATATATTTGCAAATATATTTTGCAATATATTTTTGCAATATATTTCTCGAAGTCATTGCTAACAGAGTGTTATATGAACTTCCTATAGGATATAATTAGAAAAAAATAAGCAAATCTTATGTAATAAAACCACTACAAATTTCAGTCTCTCTTTGACTTTGTAAATCTTAGTTTGTAGCATATCAAGAAATTCTGGCATGTCAACCAAATTTAATACATATCATCTTTATGTCCTTTTTTTGGTCAGGAAACAACCAACCTATTGCAATCTTTTCCAGCCAGTTAAATTAACAAATTGAGACCAGAATCTCTGTCAAGTTACCCAAGTAAGAGAATGGAGTATTTGGGGTTGGGCAGAGAGGAGCTGACACTGCTGGATTCACCATCAAAGGCAGGTGGTAAGTGTGGTCCACTTGGTAAGCAGTTAAGAGTAAGAGTTAGGGGCCTCCCCAGTGGCACAGCGGTTGAGCACTGGCTTGCGAAGCTGCCCGCGGCCTCCGCAGTGCCAGTTCAATCCCTGGCTGCTCCCTGCCCACTGGAGAAGGGTCCCACATGGCACGCAGACCTCTCCTGCCGCCCGCTGCTCCCCTCGGCAGTGTACCTCAACCCTTCTGCCTGTTCTGCTCCCCACTCTGGCTCTGGTGAATTCTCTCACCCTCCCGCGCTTCTGACTGTACCCAGTGCTTGTATAAAATAAATAAAGAAAGAAAAAAAAAGAGTAAGAGTTAGGCTTGTATAAAATAAATAAATAAAGAAAAAAAAAAGAGTAAGAGTTAGATGTGAAGCAAATGAAATAAGGACAACCTGGAAATTACTGTTTCTGTTTCTCTGTCTCTGCATCTCACCTCACACTGCTTTTCAGAGGGTTATAGATTGGATTTAATCTATTGCTTCTAACTTCCAAAAAATTCCTTCTTCAGTCAACTCTGAAGAACACAATTCCAGCCTAATCAAGCTGACATAAGAGAAAGCACCAAAAACAAAAACAAACACTTCTTAATCTCAAAGTCATATAAAATAAATACAGGGCAGGCGGTAGATTTAACAGGATATGTTATAAATATTCCCTTCAATATAAACATCCTGATAACTCAAGACAAATGAAAAAGAAACAAATATGAAAGAAAAGGGGGAAACAATAAAACCTTTTAAAGTGATCTTTTACATACAGATCCTTAATCATGAACAAAGTTGCTAATACTTTTGATGATTTGATGAATACCGTATCAAGATACATAGATCAAGATGTTGATCTGTGGTACATAATAAAAGATAAAACAGAAAATCCATGTTATCTGAAGCTGAAAAAAAAAAAAGAAAAAACTACAAACAAAATTTATATCTGTAGGAGCAGGAAGACCTCAGAGCAGGTTTTCTATAATCCAGCAGACCAGGTAAAGGAGGAGTCAGAGTCTTCAGTGGCTTTTTGCAGGCATTTATTGGGATTTACCTGGTACACAGCAAGCAGGGATGCTGAGGGGCCTGGAGGCTGGCAGGCCTCCCAGCCCCCAGCAAGTCTTCACCCTATCTGGGCTCTCTGGCATTCTCTGCTTCTCTCTTGGCTTCTACTGGCTTCCCCATGATGCTGCCCTTAGAAGCACAGTCTTAGCCCAGGTGAATCCCATCTACCTATGCCCACACCCTATTCCAGGTGCCTGCCATCAGGCATGCGTTCAGGACCGCAAGGATCCATCATCTATCCTGATGGCGGGAGGGCAGAAAAGCCTGACGTTTTTCCTTACCCTACAATATCACATTGGCCACTGTAACAAATTACTATAAACTTGGAGACTTAAAAGAGTATATATTTAGTCTGTTACATTTGAGGATTGTCAGTACCAGGCTTACACCAGCAGGGGGACCTGGGGTGGTGGTCGCTTCCGCCCAAGGATGAGTCCCTTCCGCCCAAAGCGGAGGCTGATGCATCAGTAACCGGATGTTGCAAAGGAGGGGGGGTGCTGGGCTGATGGTTGCAGAGCCGCCGCCATGATGGTGCCTGTAACAGTAGCCCCGTCAATATCCTTACACAAGCGTATGTACCCAGAAATATCCTGTTTATCCTTCCATGGGCGAATGGCCTCCTGGCACCATTTGTTAGCATTTTCAAATGCCAATTGTTTGACTAGTATAGAGGTAGGACATGATTCATTGGTCAATAGTTAATAATCCCCCTTTCCTTCTGCCGGTTTCCAGAAAGGGGGGTATTCTCCCATCATTCTTGTCTACCAATTCCACCACTGGACTTCCTTCTATAGTGTCTTTCAATCTATCATTCAACTATCAATCCTCCCTCAATTGTAGCTGTCAGTACCAGGCTTACACCAGCAGGGGGACCTGGGGTGGTGGTCGCTTCCCCCCAAGGATGAGTCGCTTCCGCCCAAAGCGGAGGCTGATGCAACAGTAACCTGATGTTGCAAATCCACGTAAAGCGCATGCACAGGCCTTTCCGATATATATATAGCCCCTCCCCTCGAATAAAGAGAGTTCCTGCTTCCAGCCAAGAGAGTGCACGCATCTTTTCATCCCCAGCCCCTCCGCCGTGTTCCTGAACCCCGTCGGCCTGCAGGCAGGACCGGCAAGTGGTGCCCGAACGTGGGGCACTAGTACGAGGGATCCTCTGAGGGACCAATCAATCAGTAATGTAAGGATTAGTTAAGTGATCGGCATCATGGGCAATACCATGTCCAAGGGCCAACTTGTTAGAGCCCTACAACTTCTGCTTAAACATTATGGAACTCCCATTAAGGTTCAGACCCTTCATAATCTAGTCTCAGTCCTCGCAAATACCAGCAAATGGTTCTTTCAGCAGGACACCGTCTCAGTAAGAAACTGGGAAAAGGTCAAAGCAGACTTCCTTCTTTACAGGGCCCTTTCCGGACCCCAAACTATTCCCCCCATACCCTCCAATTCTGAAAATTCTCGGGAATCCCTTCTGGCCTGCCTGGTCTCGGTTGTTCAAAATGATCAGGGACAGCAGGTCCGGCAACATTCGGCACTGCCTTTCCAAGACCTCAAGCTCTTAAAAGAATCTATTAGAGACTATGGACTTCAGAGCCCTTTTGTTCACCAAATGTTAGACACCTTTGAAACCTTTATTATGATACCCAATGACTGGAAGGACACTTTCCGCGTGGTTTTGAGCCCAGGGGATTATCTTTTGTGGAAGGGTCAGTTTACAGAACTCTGTGACCAGTATGCTCAAACCAATATTCAAAGAGGTTTTCCCCAACAAACTAAAGAAATGTTAACCGGGGAGGGTCCCAATTATAGTACTAATCAGCAACAATGTTTATATAATCCTGCTGTTTTTGCGCAAGTAGCCTTGGCAGCAAAATCAGCTTGGAAGGCACTGGGATCCAGGGGACAGCCTCACCAATCCCTTACAAAAATCCTCCAGGGCCCCTCAGAGCCATTTGCTGACTTTGTAGCTCGCCTTCTAACAGCAGCCTCTCGAATTATGGGTGAGGGCAAGCCTACCTCTATACTCGTCAAACAATTGGCATTTGAAAATGCTAACAAATGGTGCCAGGAGGCCATTCGCCCATGGAAGGATAAACAGGATATTTCTGGGTACATACGCTTGTGTAAGGATATTGACGGGGCTACCGTTACAGGCACCATCATGGCGGCGGCTCTGCAACCATCAGCCCAGCACCCCCCTCCTTTGCACCATCCGGTTACTGTTGCATCAGCCTCCGCTTTGGGCGGAAGGCACTCATCCTTGGGCGGAAGCGACCACCACCCCAGGTCCCCCTGCTGGTGTAAGCCTGGTACTGACAGAGGATGTCATACTCCAAAGCCAATTTCACTGAGCTAAAATTAGGGTGCCAGGAGGAGTGTGTTTCTGTGGATCTGCTAATCCTAAGCAGCCTGTTTGGCCACCATTATTTACCTACAGTTCTGCATTCCTAAGCAAGGTCAGATCTGCCTGGTCAACAGGTTATAGGAGAGCCCAACCTCACAAAGTGCCTTTCAAATCAATCAAGAGCAGAAAGCTTGATCACACTGGGAAGGGTATGCATTGTGAGATATGGCCGGGAATGCCCGGGGGCTGTTGACCAATGCTTAAACTTACTTCCAACTTATAACTTACACATCATCAGGCATGGCTGGGAACGCCTGGGGGGCCACTGACTGATGACTGATGTATAACAAGGGACCCCAGAAGGTGATCAGTGGAAAGCCTTGTTGATAAGTACGAAACCATGCCTGGGGATCTAGGGCTTGATCTCAATTACCGAGTCATCAAGCAGATGAGAAGTGCCTGGGGGACAGACTCACAATCCTTGATAACTATAGATGACAGCACATTTTCTAGTTTCACCCCTCCCTTTTTCTTTTTTTCTTCCTCCCCCTTACAACTGATGCTGTATGATTATTCTATCAATAAAAAGACCAGGACCTTGCTCTTCAGCAGCATCCTGCATTGTTCAGCCTGCTGCACAACTCCCGTTTCTCTCAGTGTGGTGTTGCCAATGCAACTTGTTTCCTTCCCAAGAAGAAGGTTCCATTGTTCTTCTAGCTTCTGATGGCTGCTGGCGTTCTTTCACTTCTGGCACAGCACTCCAACCTCTTCCTGTATCATCACATTGCTTATTTTCTGTGTCAAATCTTTGCCAGCTTCTTCTTTCTTTCTCTTCTTTCTTTCTTTCTTTCTTTCTTTCTTTCTTTCTTTCTTTCTTTCTTTCTTTCTTTCTTTCTTTCTTTCTTTCTTTCTTTCTTTCCTTCCTTCCTTCCTTCCTTCCTTCCTTCCTTCCTTCCTTCCTTCCTTCCTTCCTTCCTTCCTTCCTTCCTTCCTTCCTTCCTTCCTTCCTTCCTTCCTTCCTTCCTTCCTTTCTTTCTTTCTTTCTTTCTTCTTTTCTTTCTAAGATTTATTTATTTAGGGGGCTCCCCGGTGGCGCAGCAGTTAAGTGCAACCTCTGCAGCTCCGGTTCCATCCCCGGCTGCCAGGTGAGGGTCCCACATGGCACACAGACCTCTCCTGCCACCCACTGCTCCCCTCAGCAGTGTGTTTCATCCCTCTGCCTGTTCTGTTCCCCGCTCTGGCTCTGGTGAATTCTCTTACCCTCCAGCGCTTCTGACTGTACCCAATGCTTGTATAAATAAATAAATAAAATCTTTGAAAAAAAAGATTTATTTATTTATGCATACAAAGGTGGGGCACAGGCCAGAGATGGGGGGTGGGTGTGAGAGGATCCACCAGAGACAGACTGGGGAACAGAACAAGCAGACTGACTGAACTACACTGCTGAGGGGAGCAGTGGGAGAGTCAGGAGAGGTCTGCTGTGCCTTGTGGGTTGTTCCCTGGCCAGGGATCGAACTCATGTTGCAGAGGCTGTGGATTGCTTCATAGTGTGGTGCTTAACCCCTTGCGCCACCAGGGAGGCCCCTGCTTCTTTTTTCAAAGTGTAACAGGGGTGTGCCCAGAAAAAAGGGGAGGTTCCAAGTTCCCTGCCCCACCCAAAGGTTCCAAGTTCCCTGCCCCACCCAAAGAGCTGAGCAGGGAGGAGAAGAAGCTGGAAAGGAGACTGGAGAAGGAAGGAAGCTGGATAGAGAGCAAGAAGGAGACCTGGAGGAGGCACGTGGAGCAGAGAGACATGAGAAGAAGCAGAGTTTGCTTCCTGGACCTGGACTGTTAAAAACAGATGCAGGTGAGACACCCATGGGGAGGTTAACAATGGCAGCTTTTCTCTTGATTTTAATTTTGCTTTCTCCTCCCAGACTTGTCTGGCTGTTTCTGACATTTTTCTATGTGTCCCCACCAGAAGGTGCTTTAGACTTGTGATAGGCTTTTGGGCCTTGCTCTGGGCCAATCCAGTTTGGGTGGACTTTTACCCATGAGGGGATGGGTAACTTCGGGTATTTGATTTAGAAACAATATTGTCTTTTCTGTATTGTTCACTAATTATATTAAATTTCCTTTCCATTAGAGGTTTTATATCTTTTTGTCTTGATGCGATGGATGGCAGAACCTATTTATAGTGGGCAGGTTTGGGGGTTCTGGGGTACCCTTTCCCTGTCCTGTAACAGAACAATATTTATGATTGTTTATGGCTTACCTAGACAACTCAGGGTAATTTTCCACACATGCAATGTAAATTTACATTGTTTCCATGGATTTGATCATGGACATTTTGAAGGTCATTATTCAATGTTTTATAATTTTAAAAATTAATATGCATATTAGAAATCTCAAATAAGGATACCATATTCATGAATAAGATGACTATCACAAAGATCAATTTTCCTGAAGTTAATCTATACTGCTTTTACAATTCAAATCAAAAGCATAGTGCGATCTTATTTTTGAAGTTGTACAAGCTCACTGTAAAATGTATATAGTAAAATAAAGATTCACAACCATCAGGATAATTCATAAAAAGATATTTCAGTGGACCCAGAATGTTCCCTGCATAGATATTAAGTTAATATTGCAAAGCCATGGTAATTAAAACAATCCAAAATAAAGTGTAATGGACTTACCAATGGAACGGAATATACAATTTAAGAAGATGTACATATAAATAATATTATTTGTATATATTAATTTTTTTTCAGAGTGTATCATATGAAGAACATAGTATAAAACCATTCTGCAAGGGTAAAATTCCCAATAAACCACTGACACCTGATTTGTGACTTATTGATTAAAAAATTTCATATAATCATAATTTCATATAATAACACTTTAGATAATATTAAAATATCGTATAAATTTTCATTAAAACAGAAGAGTTATAGAAAAAATAAGAAACTTCTCAGATTATTCCTACAAAAATATTACAAAACTCTTTTCACTTTAGTAATAATACTATTAACTATAATTTCTCTGTTCTGTTCCAGAACTATATCAAAATAGTGAACTCATTCCACTAAATGGGATAGTCATGTTTTAGGCCTATTCTATATAACATTTCCACTATGATTCTAGGTTACAAATACATTTTTAATTTTCTTTTCAAAAGGCAGATCTATCAGAAGTAACAAACAGAAATACATTTGTGCATCCTCAGCAAGTGTCATATGCAAGCTCAGTGATATTGTTTCTTAGTTGATTTAGTGACAATTATGCCAGTATATACTACAAACCTAGAAGAAATCATTTATTTTTAAGCATCTCACTATAAAGTTCTTGTAAGAAAAAAATACAAATAGCTTAGTCAAATTAAATGTAAACATGACTAATGGTTCATTACAATTAAGCTTTAAAAAGGAGTATGCTAACTTTTTAGCAATGCTTTCTCTCTCTAATTTCACTAGGTAAATTTAATGTTTGCTTAATCTGCATCTGGGATATATCGGTTTTTAATGAGTAATCATATATTCAAAGAAGCTTATCTATGATGTAGTCAATGTAATATTAATACTGCATAATAAAGCAAGTTTTATTTAACACTGACTTCTTCTGGATGGATGGATAGATAGATAGATAGATAGATAGATAGATAGATAGATAGATAGATAGATAGATAGATGTTTAAATAAATTCTGCAATGATAGGCTTTACCTACTGCCTTCAGCTTGTGAACACAACTATCTAAATGGAAACATAAGATTCTATCCAGTTTCCTATTCTACCACATGGTTCATTGACTACATTTCCAGATTTTAACCAATTATTCTTTGTGCTAATATGACAATGTCCATCAAAAAACTATGGCAAAATCTCAGTGTGTGTGTATGTGTGTGTGTGGTATTGCTATCCTAGGATTAAAAAGGATAATGAAAATTCCGCTGGCTCAGATACCCCTATGTCATTAGAGCACAAGGTGTTTCAAATACCATCATTGTACTTATTCCTTCAGTGTAAATAAAATAAGATGTGTCAATATTGATATTAACTTTTAAATGCTTATATAACATTTGTAACAATTTTCACAATGGTTTTATTCTCCAGGAAGTAACATGAGTTAGTCACAAGAATTTGGTAATGTTAAAAGTAGGGTATGAGTTACTGCTCATCTATATAGTCTGTTCATTTATTGATGAGAAATAGTTTCAGCGATAAAGCCTTGTTTGGGGCCATAAAAATAAGTGAGGGACCTCCCCTGGTGGCTCAGGCAGTTGAGGGCCCTACTACAAAGCTGTCTGCAGCCTCTGCAGTGCCGGTTCGATCCCAGCCGGCCGGCGAGGGTCTCACATGGAGCGGCAAAGCCCTCCTGTCTCGCCTGCTGCTCCCCTCAGCAGTATATTATTTTGTCAGTCTGCCTGTTCTGTTCCCTGATCTGTCTCTGGTGAATCCTCTCACCCTCCCGCGCATCTGGTCTGTACCCTGGTTCTTGTATAAATAAATAAATCTTTAAAAAAAAAATAAGTGAGTAGTTTGATTCTTGTAACTCTTAATAAAGGACCCTTTTCAGTCTAATCACAGTGTTTCCTTTTTTCCATGTAGATTGTACTTTCCAGAAATGCAGGATCTGAACTTTTGCAACTGCTGTACCTTTCTCCAGTTATTTGAAACTCACTAGAGAAAAAAACATGATGACTATTTGACACTTCCACTATTGAAGAAGGTGATGTTTCTCATGACAATATAGATTTGCTTCTTTTCAAACTATGGAGACCAAGAGCTATGATTGTGTGGAGCCCAATAAATGAAAGACTGCTGACAAAATGATTTAATACAGACCGTGTAAAGTGTCAATTATTAAATGTTTCATACCCAGTGATAAGGGACAAGGAGAGATAAATTACCACTTTGGTGACACATTAGAAAATATGCTCACCAAAGATGAGGTACCTGAATTGTCAAGTTAGAAATGACCCCATTAGAAGAGTAAGAATCATGGGAAAAGAAAGAAAGAGAACAAGCCATGCTTTACCTTGAATGACAGTTTGTGAGGTTATCCTGGATTTTACTGACAGATTTAGTAAACACAGGACTCATTCTTTTAGCAGAATTTGTGCCACACAGGGTTATTTTTCCATAAGTGACTATTTTTATTAGTAGTATACTTATATTAATCCTTAATAGCATTTAAACTAAACTATAATTTTTCAAATTAGTAAAGAAAATAGATAACATATAAACAAACTCTAAACTCAACAGTTTATATAATCTTATAATGACTACTGCTCAGCTATATAAAAATGCTCTTATCTGACTTTAATAATTCCCTTGAGGTTTTTTTTTTATTTAGAGGCTTGTGTTTTATGGAGTGCCATATAGAATAAATGATTCCTACTTACTTTTCTTCCTTGTTTCATGTTAATGTACATAAAATGTTAGTGTAAAAGGGTCTGGTACATCTGTAACATTGATTATGTTACTTTATATGTTTGTTTCCCATGAAGAAAATCTCCATGTTACTATGCTCCAGGCTAGTGTTTCTCACACTATGATGTACATGATCTAGAAATCTTGTTAAATTACGATCAGTAATCTGGTCTGGAGCTGAGCTTCTGCATTCCCTAAGGATGCTGAAGTTGCTGTTCCACTGATTACACTATGAATAACAAGCTGGGAAGGGTTTGCAGACCAGGAGGACCAATAGCAACTGCAATGTTGTTAGAAGGGCATATTATTAGCTATACCTCCACTGGTTACATAATAATCTCTAGGGGCAGGCCCATGCTATGAAAAAATGCTGTCAAATGTTACTTATTCTTTCAGTGTTTTCATTTTTTCTTTTATTCTTTATTTTTTGAATATATGTGTACATATATAATTAATTTAGTACTCTGATTAAAATTAATCACAGATTGGATGGTTTCACTTATAGGAGGACTATAGGGGAACCAAATAAGGGATCAGGGAAAAGAAAATAATAATTAAAAAAAGACAAAATTAACAGGCAGATATAAATCACAGACATTTTGCAGGGGAGGGGGAGGAAGAGGATTAAAACAAGGGTAGGAAGAGCACAAGGGACCATGGTGATGGTGCATGGTGAATTGGTGGTGGGACTTCAATAGGGACTACACCCGAGAGGGGAAAGCAAACATTGTACAAAAATAAACAATGATATAAATTATATATAAATAAATTAAATTAATAAAGAAAAAAATACAAAAATATTTGTCATAGAGTTTCTCTTTTTAACCAATAGTTGTAGAATGCAGAACAGTGAAATAGATATTTTCTCACTGTCATCCCAACATCAATAATCAATCATTTAATTTTATTTATGGATTATGAAGCTCAGAGCCATGGTTCTTTGCTCTTTCTAAGGCGTACATGGTACCAGTAGAACATATTAGAATAGTGACTAAGAGCACAGTAAAAATAATCAGATATAGTTGTGTTTATATTGTGGTTCTTCCACTTTCTATGTTATGGTTGTGTAAAAAATTTAATTTCTATGTACCTTAATTTGTAAAATATCTGCAAAATAAAGAGTGTTAAAACGTGCTTCAGTGTTATTGAAAATTAAATAAATAGATGATCATAAGATGCTATTTTGACATCTGGCAGATAGAATATTTTGTCAGTCTTCATTATTATCAATTGTGTACATGATATATTTGTTAGTCCTTTAGATAGTGTGCAAGGAAAGAAGTTTTACAGTTGATTTAAAAGAGGGCAATGTAGAAATGGCTGAAGATTTTGCCTGAATATCTCAGATTTTCAGCCAGTTCTATGTAAGAATGATAATCAAAACTGCCATACCTTAATCAATGTTTAAATTCATCATCAAACAACTTACTCAAGTTAACAAATGGAGACCGACAACTTATCAAATCCTCTTTACAATTATAATCAAGGACAGCTGCAGTAGTAACCCTTTACTACAAAATTTCAGCAAAGTTATATTACCCTTCACTTGAATTTTTATTTTGTCTCTATTAAGATTTGAAGATAAAAGATTAAAAAAGTTTTTCATGTCTGTTGGCTTGGCATAGTTTCATAATTCTGCATTGATTTAAATGAGTTAGGTAGTAGGAATCGTGTTTTGAGGGTGATAATCTTTCAACTTCCACTTGTATTATTTTTTTTCTTGCTGTTTTTCACCCCCTGTTTAAAGCATTTTTTTTTTAAAGTGCTTCCAACCTGGAGCAAAAATGACAACATGGTGTGTTGGAAGCGATTAATGCCTGTCTAGAGAGCACAGTGAAACATGAGTACCTTCAATGTAGCACAGGCAAGCATTAATCAGTACCTCAGCACAGCCTGAAGTGACTTTTTGTGATAATAAAAAGGGAATTTTCCCCCAAAATGTATGTCAAAAAATCTGTGCTGCAAGTATTTTTCTGGAAAGGAACAGTTTTTGATGAAAGCATTTCCTTTTTATATGAAATGAAACATTTTCTGATTTGACACACAGCATGTTGGTACTGGGGTGGTTAGGAAAATATACCACTTATAACTCCAAAAATGAGTGGCAGTTGTAAATTATATCAAAGCCCATTACACAAAGAAAATGTTCTTCAAAGCTAGGTAATACCATATGTGTGGGTGTGTGTCCAGACACACACACAGACACACACACACGCACACACATGCGGGTTATCAAAAACCCATTAAATTCAACCCTTTTAGGTTTTCCAGCAGAGATTAATTTCCCAACATATCATCCCCCTTTTACAGAAAACCTTCCTTTCTTGGAAGCTCATGTTCTCATGGGACCTTTTTACCATTTCCCTGATAGCCAGGGGCTAACCAGCAATCCTTCATGATCTTGTAAGGCATTTCATTTAAATTTATATTGAGAAATTTATAGTCTTATTAAGTTGTCTTCCCCTGAGATTCATCTTGCCATGTTTCATTGGTATGTCATTTTAAATAGGTGCCATTTAAAAGCTTGCCCCATATTTTTATGGGCCACACTATAATCAAATGAGGTTAAATCAAGTCTTGAATGTTTCCATGTGGATAACCAAAGAAGATAAGTTTTGATATCTTGGTTTTGTGTTACTTATTCACAAAGTACTATTTAAAATTTCAGTCATTGCTCAAAATATATAAAATTCTTATAGTAAAGATAATGGCTATAATGACTTTGATCATATTAAAAACCAACACAGTAAATGACAATTTAATTTTTTAACCAGTGTTTTTTTTTTCTTTCCATCTCTGTATGGGTATTTGATTATTGAAACAATATTTCTTGATCTTGGTAACTGATTGAGGCATTTCTTTTTTCATTTCCACAGGCAGATGTTTCATTGAAAATCTGCAGACCCAGCAATGATCCAGAACTCACCTCCTCTATAATAGTGAGTTTTTAAATCTCCAAATCAACACATCCCGAAACAAATTATATTTTGTTTATATTCTGGTGAAAAAGAGCAAGCTGTCATAGAAAAACTGAGATTCACCAAACATGACCAGGTAAGAGTTCTCCCCACCAGAGTTTTTGGAAGAATTTTTATTAAACATCAATTTATAACAGGAACAACTAGCAGTCATCTTAAGCAGCCAAACTACCCAGAAGATGAAGATAATGACTGTATTAGTTTCCTAGGACTGCTATAATGATACATAAACTAGATGACATAAGACAACAAAAGGTTATTACCTCACAGTTCTGAAAAATAAATGTTAACGATCAAATGGTCTGTCTTATGACTCTAGGAAGAAAACCTTCTTTGCCTCCTTAATTTTAAAAGGTGGTCAACAAAATTTGTATTCCATAGTTTGTATCCTCATAACTCCAATTCTCCCTTTCACTTCCTCCCTCTCCTTTCCCAGTAGTCTCCCTTTATTACTCTTTTTTTCTTTTTATTTTCACAGGATCTTCCTGAGTTGTCAGAAATATAAATTTGTAAGAGAGGTTATGCTGAGAAAAGTAACATTTTATAAGAATAGTTGCTATAGGAGGTCAGACCAATACAGGACAGAGAGATTCCTTGCTTTGCTCCCAAGAGGATCATCTCACAGTGAACAGGAAATTTTTATACTACTAGTCAAAAGACACATTAATTCTTGATTGTTGAGAGCTTACAGGCTATAAAAAAGATGAAGTGTAACACTATAAACAATAAGAATTATCTGGGAATGTTTATTGGTATGGTGCCATTTATGAAACTAATTAAACAATCAATAAGGAAGTAATAATAATTTAGAACAGGATAATGAAAGCAGAATTAAATGTTTTGGTAACAATTGGGATATGCAATATGACAAGCTTAAAAAAGTAATATGGATTTCTAAATATGAATTATGGGTGATTATAATAGGATAGATAGCATTTACTAAGAGTGGAGTTAGGATAAAGAGTTTGTGGGGAAAATGATAAATTTTATATGATTATAATAAATGTGACATTTCTTTGTGTATTTGGGTTGTTATATTTGTCATCCTATGGAATCCACTCATAGACTTGAGAAAAATTTGTGATATATACATTTGTTATTTTATAATCAGCTATTAACTCTAAGCAACTGATGAACTATTTCTGAGAGAAAATGTAATGAGAAGAATAAAACTTAAAACTTCATGCTAAGGTAAATAAGTCAGAAAGAGAAAGACAAATAGCAGATGATGTAACTTATTTGTGGAATTTAGAGAAACAAATCAAAGGGTCAGATAAAGCCAAACTAATAATGAACCCTAGGATTCTGATAGTAGAACTGAAGCTTCTAGAGAGGAGGAGGAATGGGTGAGAATAAAGTGGGGGGGGGGATGCACAATCAGCTATGGTGGTGGACTTTGGGTGCTTCATATTGGATGTGGTGCAGTGACAACTGGAATGGGAGAATCCTATACCTCTAAAGCATAAACATTGTAAATCAATGTTATTTTAAACCAAAAAACCTCTATACAATACATATTTGATTTTGACAAGAATCCTATAACAAGAAAAAAATGTCAAGGAGGTGAATAAGAAAATATTGGTCAAAGAAGTAAAAAATTAGATACATGAGAGTATTAAAATTAAGAAATAAAAGCTATACATGCTCTTTATGGGTATTATTCTTAGTGATATAAATCAGATAAACAAATAAAACATCCTGTTATTTCAGTCATATGTGGTACATAAAGAAACAAATGATTGAGCTAAAAAAAATAACTTTTAGGGCCTCCCTGGTGGTGCAAGGGGTTAAGATGCAACCTATAAAGCTGTCTGCAGCCACTGCAGTATGAGTTAAATCCCTGACTAGGGAACTACCCACCTGGTACAGCAGACCTCTCCTGACTCACCTGCTGCTCCCCTCAGCAGTGCATTTCAGTCTATCTGCCTGTTCTGTTCCCCACTCTGTCTCCGGTGAATCCTTTCACTCCCCCCACACCTCGGGCCTGTACCCCAGCTCTTGTATGCATAAATAAATAAATAAACATTAAAAAAACATAACTTTTAGGGCCTCCCTGGTGGTGCAAGGGTTAAGACGCTGCACTGTGAAGCAATTTTAAGCCACTGTAGCACAAGTTCTATCCCTGGCCGCGGAGGTGATCCACGTGGCACAGCAGACCTCTTCTGACTTGCCTGCTGCTCCCCTCAGCAGTGTATTTCAGTACATCTGCCTGTTCTGTTACCCACTCTGTCTCTGGTGAATCCTCTCACCCACCCCTGAAGTTCCTCTGGCCTGTAACCCAGCTCTTATATGCATAAATAAATAAATATTAAAAAAAAAAACTTTGAGAATACAAGAACAAAATAGTGCTTACCAACAGGGAAGGGGTTAAATAAAGCAAAAGAAGTCAACTGTATGATGATGGCTGGTAGCCATTGTGGTGGCAAACATAAGGTAGTATATATAGGGGTTGATTTAAAAGACTGTACACCTGAAATCTAGAATGATATAAACCAATATTCTTTCAATAGAAAAAAAGAAAAACTAAGAGAAAAGTTAAATACTACAGAAAAAAAAATAAGATTATCATTGATAATCTGGAGACAATTAAGATATTAATTGCTTTCAAAGTATTTGTTGAAAATTGGAATGGAGAGATTAAAATAGCCTTCTGTGATGTATTAAGAACTAAATGGGCTAATATTTGATAAGAAAATAGAACTTAGGACAACAGACTGTCTTTCTAGATGTTAGGGAATTACATATAAACACAAAAGATGAATAGTTCACTTAAGCGAGTTAAATACTGAAAAATGATTTTCAATTAAAATTAGGGGGAAAGCGGAAGAAGACATTGTATTCATGGGGAGAGAAGAAGTAAAGGCCAAAGAGACAGGGAAAAAAAAGAGAAAGTACTTTTCTGAAAAAGAAGAAACATAATGGAAACCTTATATTAGGTGAAAGGATGACTTTCAAGAAGTGGGAGGTCATGTCTGAGAGAAAAATAAGACAAAAAAGATGAGCGAGGGAGGGAAGTTTAAAGGTGAAACTTGGATAAATTATTGCATTAAGAAGTCAAGAAGATATGAGACAGAATTGGTTGCAGACTATTTTGTCTAGGAATAAAAGGACCCTAAAGATCAGACAACACCAAGGATGAAGGGAAGCAATCAAGGCCCCCAAAGATAGTGAATCAAACAATGAGCAGACAACAATGTAAGCTTGTATTTGGTACTAGGTAGGTTTGTCAAGAGATAACAAAGACCTAATAATAGGAATTAAAGTTCATGGCTTTATCTGATCAATGGAACACTGGAAAGAAGCCAAATAAGACCTTGGTTCCATACAAACTGGTAGTTCTAGTTATACCAGTCAAATATTAGTGAACATGATAGGTGTCCAAATTCTAAAACTGGAGTAAAAGTAACAAGAACAAGGCTAGAATTCATTGACTGGAATTTACAAGTTAGAATACAAGAAACATCAATTCTTATTTGTTTTTAAGATTCCTTAAAGTCTGAGACACTTCTTATTTCCTTACTGTGGTAATAGGATATTCCATCATGTCACTGATAGAATCTATAATCACAACTTGTGATAAAGTAGTTCCATGTACAAAAAGGGATGAATCTCAGCAGAAGAGAATCAGTGGGTTGATTATACTGAGCAACATTGTGGATTTGATTCGTTCTAAATCCAAAGAGTATTGCTTTGTGAAATTTTGTAGCAGTAACAAGTAGGTGGACAATAGAAACACACACACACACACAAATATGTAGCAATTTCATCATTATTATCAAGGGAGCATGACAGAAGTTAACCTGGAAGTGCAATACTAATTTATTGATGATAATATCTTAGAAAAGCCTAGCCATGTGGTCTATTCCTAGATTCTCTATAAAAGAGATAAGAAAAAAGAATAAGCTAGTTCATCCTCTGAAGGACTGGGAATGTTGAGATTTAAGAGCAAACAAGAGGTTTAAATGTCAAAGTGAACATTTCTAGAATGCAAGGTATTGGTGGTAAAGATACTTTCAGAGATGATATGTTCTAATATAATCTTTCCTTGCCTCATTCAATAAACTTATATTCTCCTCTACTATTAAATGCCAGGGTATCTTCTATTTTCTGGGTATAGAGCTAAGTACAGAACAGAGTAAGTCCCTGTCCATATTAAATTCTAACCCGGACAGACAATATGTAACCATTGAGCACTGAGAAAAGATAAGTTCTGTGGAAAACAACACTGTAGTCTAAGTATTAAGGAGTCAGAGTGGGTTAGGGGAGTTTCTATTTCATGTTGGGCAAACAAAGAAGATCTTGCTGATATGGGGATAATTAAGAGAACCCTAAAAACAGGGAAAAGTGAATCACCTGAGAGAATATTTCAGAGAGAGGGAAGAGTACATTCAGACGTCTAAGAAAAGTGTTTTCTAGAAACTAGTGAGGGGCAGGGAAATACAGGTGGGAGAGAAGTGCAAAGAGTAGAACCTTAGGTCATGAGTTCAGTTGCCTTTGCAGGCACTTAAGACTAGTACTTCTTTACCCAATAGTATTTCTCCATATTGGAAATATTTGATAAGGCTGAATAACTTTCATTTTAGATCCACTGTTGCTTTCATGAGCAAGAATATGAGTGTAAGAAGAGATATCAAGCAGAAAACTATTGTATTAATCTAAGTGAAAGAAGATGGCTCTTTAGACCATTGCGAATATAGTCAGAAGTCAGAAATAGTTTAAAACTTGAGCGAAAATGATTTGCTAATGGATTTTATTTGGTGTTTGGGAGAAAGAATAGTTAGAAATAACTCCAGGTTTTTGGGGTGCATGTTTGAAGGAAAGTAATGTCCATATACTGAGTCTTTCAAAATTAAAACTCTAATCCCAGATTTAATTTTGAAGATTCCTTGTGGATTAGTAACTTTCATATTTAATTATCATCATTTTAGTTAAATTTCAAGAGGGAGTAGAGATAAATAAGCATGTTCAGTCTTCCCTGTTTAATGAAAGCTCCAGTAATTCATTGTCTACATAAGATCTACCTGAGACGTGTGTGGAATTTATTTGGTTTATTCAATTAAAGCAAACAACAAAATTAATGAATTAAAATTTTCCAAAAAGACAAATTGACATTGGTTTTACTCAAGTTATTTTAATTAATACAATCTAAAAGTTTGTTTTTCTTAAGATTTATTTATTTATACAAGAACCGAGGTACTGGCCAGATACGTGGGAAGGTGAGAGGATTCACCAGAGACAGAGCCAGGAACAGAGCAGGCAGACTGACAATATACACTGCTAAGTGGAGCAGAGGGCGAGACAGGAGAGGTCTGCTGCACTATGTGGGATTCTCGCTGGCCCACTGGGATTGAATTCACGCTGCAGAGGCTGTGGACAGCTTCACAGTGCGATGCTCAACCACCTGCGCCACTAGGGAGGCCCCGATCTAAAAGTTTTATGATAAACTTCAAAGTAATTTTTTTAAAACATCTCCCAATTTTGTTTTGCTATTTTTTTTTCTAATGATTTACTTATTCATACATCAAGAACTGAGGTAAAGGCCAAAGTTGCATGGTTGGTGAGAGGATTCACCAGAGACACACAGGCTGAAATAAACTGCTGAGGGGAGCAGTGGGAAAGTCAGGAGAGGTCTGCTGCGCCGTGTGGGTAACTCCCTGGCTGGGCATCGAACTCGTGCTGCAGCAGCTGATAGCTTCATAGGTGGCATCTTAATGGCTTGCACCACCAGGGAGGGCTCTGTTTTGCTAAAATTTTTATCTTAGAAGTAAACTGGAGGAAATCAGAAAAGGACTAAGGAACAAGTCAATCAGCATATAAATAAAATAAAGTAAAGAAGGATTAAGAACAAACCTTTTGCAAATGCATGTAAATACAACTTAGTGGAAGTTCTTTTTTTTTTTTTTTTCCCTAGTTTCATTCTTTTGCCTGTAACTGTCTGGTTTTACCAACACCATTTATTGGAAAAGTCTTTCCTTGCTTCATTGTATCTTTTTTTTTTTTTAAGATTTATTTATTTATTTATACAAGCACTGGGTACAGTTAGAAGCGCGGGAGGGTGAGAGAGTTCACCCTCTCACCAGAGCCAGAACGGGGAACAGAACAGGCAGACGGATGAAATACACTGCTGAGGGGAGCAGCAGGCAGTAGAAGTCTGCGCGCCATGTGGGACCCTCACCGGCGGCCGGGGATGGAACTGGCGCTGCAGAGGCTGTGGGCAGCTTCGCAGCCCAGTGCTCAACCGCTGCGCCACCAGGGGAGGCCCAGTGGAAGTTCTTATTTACTATCTAACCTACAATTGATAAGGTTATTTTTATATAAAATAAAAGAATATAAGAAAACTGCAGTTCAAACTATGTGTCCTATGATGATGGATGACTATGTGTGTTCCAGTACTTCAGGGATGGATTAAGCTATTGAAAAAGCACTCAACATTGGCTAAAGAACAATAATATATGTGAATTTCTACAGTTAATGCATCATTAAATAATTTGCTGCAACTGATTTATAGGTGCAATATTCTACACTGTGTCAAATGGCGCAATATATAACAAATGGTATCAAAAATATACTCCCAAAACTTTTGTTATAATCAGTCTTTTGAGTTTAGCTTTGCACTTATCTGAGTACAGAAGGCATCCTATTTTCCCCTAGATAATATCCACAGTCTAATGGCTTTTAGCTATTGGCCTACATTTGCTGAATTCTGTAGTCTCAAGAAAATTATCTGATTTACAATAAGAACTAAGAAAAATGTTAGCACCACTCATGGAAAAGCAGCTGGTAGACTTTTCCTATTAGAGTATAAAAAAAGATATTTTATTTTTCTTTTGGAAACCCTAAAATCTAAGTAAGCTGACCTTAAACTTGCAAATTTTTATAGATTACTCGACAATTAGCTTTGCTGCCACAACAAGCCATCCAAGTCATTGTAGCTTATTTAACTGCAGATTCTGTAGATTAGTAATTTAAACTGTTCACAGCTGATCAATATTCTCTGCTCATCAAAACACCTCTGTTCCTGAATGCTGCCTGACTGTTGACTATTTTACTATTTTTTGTTTTCTATTCAAGAAGAAAAAAAAAAACAAAATATCAATGGAACTTTAAGATATAATATTTTTGAAATTAAATAAATGAAAAATTAAGAAGTACTTTTGCAAACAAGTATAAATGGCCTCTTACTAAAAAGAAAATACTTTAAGAAATAAAATCTAATAATATGTGGTCCACAAATAATACTTCTACATTTATATTTTAGAAAGGATAAGCATAATACATTATGAAAATATAAACAAAATATAGAGACAATACTAATCTCACTCATAGTAGATTTCAAAATGAAAATTAGTAAATTATATAACAAAGTTTATTTAACATAAAAATATAAATTAAAAACAGTTATATACATCTTAAATGTAAAATTACATATCAGTATAATCAAGTAAGTCAATGTAGTCTACACCAAAACTTAATTTTTCTTTAAGCCATTGAGATATCATTTATAAAGTACAGAATATTTGGTTAATGTAAATAATATAATTAAATTGTGTTTGCATGTACTTAAGTCATGATTTGGGTAGGTAACTAAAATATTGCACTCTAAAATTGATATACCTTTTTTTAATGCCTATAAAACATTACAAATTTATCCTTTAGTAGATAAAATGATATAGGATTTAGTCTTTGATCACAGATATTGATTCAGAAATTCATTATTAAAGAGTTTTTTTAAATAAACAAAAGTCTCCTACTCATGAAAACTAGCTAAGAAAAATAATCTTGCAGCAGTTCTGAAGACAACAATGATACAAAAACAAATAAACAAAATCTTGGCAAGAAGTTTGGCTAAATACAATATAAATGGATCTAGATTAAGAAACAATTCATGTTTGGTCAGCCAAAAAATCACATTACAAAGTTATGACATTTCATTCCTACGGTAAATATATGAGAATCTATGAGAATCATTTGCCCTGAAACCTTTGTGTTCAACTATCCTGTTATATGCAAATCTTTCCTTGATTATTTACTCCTTTTTTACTTCAATTTGACTATAACTTTACCCAAAACTATTATCTGTTGTATTTTGACTCTTGATGATGGCAAAATATTTCAAAACTTTGACATTATCTTCTGTTCTCATACTTACCAACTTCTTTCACTGGATACTATAGATTTCCAATCGAATTTCCCAATCCTCACAGCCAGATAAGAATTATTCACTGTCCCATAGACAAAGAATTTGTGACAGTGGAAGAATTTATTTTATATTTTATTTGATTTATTGTGACACCCAACTTTTCTAAAACATTTATTGATAAGTACTATTTAAATGATATGCACCTAATTATTGGACCATAATTATTGTACTTAATAATAATTGAATTTAATGATTGCATTTTTGATCAGCAAATTTTCTACCCTTTTCACTCCATAGGAGGGATGTAAAGGAAGACCAAACACAGAGTGGAATATATTCAAGAGAGCAGAAGACTCCTCATGAGCACATACAGTCTTTTGCCAGCAAGGGAAATTCCCTGAAACCAGAGTCCTCACCCACTGTCTTCTCCATTAAGGACCAACATTCAACAGCAACCAACATGTTATCTAACAATTTGCTTCCTAGGTAGTTAAACAGTTCAAACAGATAATCCAAAACATTTAAAATCACCTGATAAGGAATTATTGGGCTTTATGAACATAGAGAGATTTTGGTGGCTTAGAAATGCTCCTGCACATCAAGATTGAGTAGATGAAATATAGCCGGAGAAAGTAGTGAAAACTACTTCTGCTATTAGGTGTATTATATATACATATATATATATATATATATATATATCCAAAGAAGATAGAATATACTTACTATTACTCTTAATAACATTAAGTATTTCAACAATATTTAATATACTTAACTCACTCTAAATCATTAATAACTAATTAGAGACACAGATAAATAAAAATCAAGAGCAATGAATATTTACAAAGTCAAAAATACCATCAACAAATAGCAAGCATTAGAGAGACATTTCCATTTGATTTAGGATTATAAAAATAGAATTTTAACATGGGGAGATGGAAGAAAAAGCATTTAAATTTTTTTTAAAGATTTATGTTTTTTATACATACAAGAACTGGGGTACAGGCCAGAGGTGTGGGGGATGAGAGGATTCACCAGAGGCAGAGTGGGGAACAGAACAGGCAGACTGACTGAAATAATACTGCTGAGGGGAGCAGCAGGCAAGGCAGGAGAGGTCTGCTGAGCCATGGGGGTTTCTCCCTGGCCAGCTGGGGATGTAACTGGGGATAGCTTCATAGTGCTGTGCTCAACCCTTTGCACCACCAGGGAGGCCCAGCATTTAAGGTTTAATGAACATTTTAGCCAAAGCATGCAACTAAATATGAAATGGGAGTTGTAGAGCAATTCCATAAAAGGCCAGAGGCCAGAAAAGGCAGTGGAACCCATTTCTGCTGTTATATATATTATTCTGCTAACATATATATTATTCTGGAACATTCTGTTCCCTGTGGTTTATGTGTATGTTAGACTATTTTTCTTATCTAAAGATAACTTAGATCAGATGTGGCTGAATCAGAACTCACTCAGTTCATAAATACCAATTATCTCTACACTATTTTATAGTAAGTCTATAATATTTGGACATCCGGTGCAAGTTAATCAAAGCTGGTATTTAATTGTGGCAGACTGAGAGTTATTTTAAATTCTTGACCCAAGAATGGAACAGACTACTCAAACAGGTATCTAAGAGGGGGTTGGGCTTAAGTCAGCAATTCCTTCACCACAAGGATGTACTATGAAACTGAAAACAATTGGAAAAAAAAAGTGCCTAGAATGTTGCTTAAGAACACATGAAATAATTGCTACTACTATTATCAATTGTAATTGGCAATACAGCAACATATTGCAAAACAGTGAAATTAAATATTTACTAATAACGCTGGTACAGAATGAAAACAGTATAGTGACATTGTGGGCAAATCGAAGGTCACTAGCAAAGGAAGTAGAATAGTAGCCCTTCTAGGTAGTGGTGATCTGAACTTATATTTTCCACAGATTTCCTACTGGATATTTAGGGACAGAATTACACTGGATTCCCATGGACATTAGGTGTGCTCACCCATCATTCATTTGAAAGAAGACAAATTAGAGTGTTGCTCCAACCTCTTGTTAAAGGTGAATTGAGGGGAAATTTTCCCTTCTGGATACTCCTAGTATTAGGAATTTAACATTAGTTAGTTGAAGGTAACTTTGTGACATGTACTTACATTTTTATAAACCTCCCCTCCAGAATTTAGTGCCTTCTTTCTCCATGTATGCTGAAAGTAAGAACTCCAGGCTCACTACACCTTTGAACTCCTTAGGAAAACTGAGCATTCAGATGAGGACAGTTGTTTTAATTATAAATACAATATATTTGTGGGAAACATGCATGCTATTTCCTGGGATACATTTAAAAACTCAGCTTCCTCCCATCCGCACTAAAAAAAATAACTATAATAAAGTAAAAATCAAAATCAATCATAGAACAGAGACATTCTATAGGGGAAGAGGCAGGAGAAGGATCAGGACAGGGGAAGGAAGAGCACAAGGGTCGATGGTGATGGTGCACAGGTGAACTGGTTGTGGGAATTTTATGGGCAATCCTACATTGTACAAAAATGAAGGATGATGTAATAAATTTATATATACATATATAAAATCAGCTTCATGGTTTATCCCTTCCAGACTTGTTGAATTCATAGGGATTCATTAAGGAATAAAGTTTGAGAATCTGTGTTCTAAACTTTTTAGCCTAGAGGCTAAGGTAATGGAGGGAACTGAAAGGACACAGTTCTTTGTAATTATTACACAGTTTTGTTTTGTTTTTTAAGATTTATTTATTTATGGGTATAAGAGCTGGGGTACAGACCAGAGATGTGCGGGGGAGTGAGAGGATTGACCAGAGACAGAGCAGGGAACAGAACAGGCAGACTGACTGAAATACACTGCTGAGGGGAGCAGCCGGTAAGATAGGAGAGGTCTTCCTCACCATGTGGGTTTCTCTCTGGCCGGCTGGGGATTGAACCTGTGCTGCAGAGACTCTGGAGTGCTTAGTACTGAGGTGCTTAACCCCTTGTGCCACCAGGGAGGCCCTATTACACAGTTTTAAAAATAGCAATTTGGAAAAGTATAAAGTACTGTTTCTTTACTGGACATAGGCATTTGTTAGTTTAAGCTAAGAAGTAAGTGCAGTGACTTCTTTTATGTAAAAGAACATATAGAGGTATGGAAATTTTACCCTCAATGTTACATAGATATTTAAATGACTGAAAAAAATTGTAAACAAGCCAAAATAAACAAAAGCAAAGACTTGTCTTAAATATAGTTATTTCAAAGAAGTAATTATTAAAAATTAGGAAGCAAGGCAATAAAAGATTTTGTACAGTATATCAGTGGTACTACTTAGAATTTTCACTGTTGTAATTGAGGATGCCATGATCCCACCATTTTGGTTGATAAAATCTTTATATATTTAAATGTTCTTTTACATTAGCCTCAGTGATTTTCATAATTCATTGCTTCTTTCACTTCTCTAAATGATTTTTGTTAATTTGCTGTATACTGATCAGTTTATAAATCATGTCTAACTAAGAATGAATGATAATCATAAAAAGTGATGAATCCATAGTTCTTTTCATACAATCACATTTTGGAATCATGTTTTTTACTTTCTTTTTTGTTTGTTCTCATATGTCATCTGGCTTTGGGATCTCAAGTATATTGGGCTTTAGTCTTAAAAGGAATTGAAGGAATTTATTTTTGTGAACATAAAAGCCTTTCGTCCAATTTACCTATTTTGCATAATTTTATTGAAAAGCTGTTCTCTAATTCTGCCAATCTCTGTCACTTTTGTTTAAAGCATCTGGTGTAACAGCTGTTGAAGTCTCCCTTTTGCTTTCCTCCTTCCCTTTCCTCCTCACCCCTCTGTTTCTATCATATTCCCTGATCATCCTGCATCAGTATCTTAATCTTTTATCCTAAACTGACTCTTGATTACTATTCCTACTTGAATGAAATTGTTGTTTTTTTCCTTCAAGAAATTATAAGGATTTAATCACCAGTGGTAAAAAGAGAATTATAATCTAATACCTAGATGTATAATAATTCATATAATTTATTCATGTAAATATATATGTAACATATGTATATATAAATATATCTAATACAATGAAAAATTAAAAGCAGATTGAACAACTGATGTTACCTAATAATTTAGCAGAGAATCTTGGGATTTTGACTGTGTTCCTAGGAATTTTAAAATATCATATTCATTCTTATTCATCCTCAATTCTCATTTTGTAATTTAATATTAAAAATAGTATGAAGGAAATTGTGAATTGTATATAATATATATTCCAACTATTCTGAGAATATTTGAATACTATTTGAGCAATAATAGAAATATATAAATATTAAAACTTTAACATTTTATATATATATATATCTTTGTCTTCTTTTTTATACATATAACTTGAACTGTTTCCACTCTCTTCATGCTATTTGAGCACTCAGAAATTCAGCTAACAAATATAATGCCTTTTAGAGAAAAAGTTTTTATTTTAAACCTCCTGTTTAATTTTTTATCAGTTAGTTCATTCTTATTGATGTTTACATTTCTTGCAAAGTCTATAACCATTGAAGAACCATGTAGGTAGTTATTAATAGCAAAAATAAGATGCCTAAATTCGTGCCTTTAATACCAAGATATTTTGATTTATTTGTGTATTGGTTCTTTTTATCCTGTCAGGTCAGAGATTTATATAAAAAATGTCAATTGTTAAATAAATGGATTTCAAATAATTTATCAGTTACATGGCACAGAACAGAAAAACTACAACAAACGTTTACATACTGATATCAATGATGCAGCTAGTACACCAGGAACCGTGTGTGTGTGTTTGTGTGTGTGTGTGTGTGTTTATATTGACAGAGAAACAGTTTCTTTCATGGTGGGACTGATATTTATTAGTTCTTCTAATTATCTGTAGAAAACGTCACAGACATGATATACGAAGTCTAATACTTCTCAGGAACATGTGAAAATGAAGCCTTACAGAGAGGTTACCACATACAACAGATTCAACTTGACAGGAAATGCTAGAATGCTGAAAGTCAGCTGAAAACATGTAAAAACTTCAACAAATATACTACCCTGCACAAAAACACTGCCTGCAAATGTGGGAAATAATTAGCAGCTGTTTTTTTTCAAAGACAGGAGCCAGACAGCAGGGCTCTTAAGCACACAAGCAGCAGTCCATAGACAGTTCCATTTTATCAGGTTAATTGACAAAATTGTCTCTAATTAAATTAATTAAAGATGGGTTGGAGCCCCCCCCCCCCCAAGGTATGTCTGTAAAAGAACTGAATATGCTCTTACAGGAAGTTCATGTTCAGTAGAGTTAAATTCCTGTTTTCAATGACTGGATTTGGAGAGAAAACATAAATCTAGACATATTTGTTTGTAGTTTCCTTTTTTTCCTTCTTTTCTTGATAGTTTATTTCAGTCAATCTTATACTAGGACATCTCTCTAGAAAGTTGGAAATTAAAATTTGCATTTTAACACAAAAGTATATGTTTTATATAAGAGCTAAATTATGTCTATGACTTTTGCAGATTTGATGTTTATGAAGTGGTCTATCTGTGAGAAATCTTGAACAACCATAGTGTGATTTTGCATTTGTGATACTGTAGCAACATCTAATTGAGCCAGTTATCTAGCTAAGGTGTAAAGTTAAATGAACCACTTAGAATGCATTTACTCTATATGTCAGATGCAAGCAGCATAAGATATGCAAGAAGTAAAATGGTGAGCAAAAATCAGTGTCTTCACTGCTTTTACAACTCTACTGAAAGAAACCATTCTTATTTTATCTCTGCCATCACCTTACATGCTTTGGCACTATGTGAAAGATACAATAAAAAAATGAAGTTTCTTGTCAGTGGTAGTAATGGAAATAAGGAGATTTCCCAGCAAACAACGATATATTTAAAGGTCTTGGAATGTATTCTTAGTAATGAATATCACTATACTGTCTTCCTGTTTTTATATTCCATGATCTATTTATTGGGGTAGTTTATAAAAACTGTACTATGAAGTTCAGAGTGTGGGTTGATGGGAAGTCAATTTTTTGGGATACAGCAGGAGGGAAAGTTTGGGAAAACACCAAGAAATAATTCATGATCTGTAAGAATTCCAGAAGGTATAGAAATTTCTACAGGGTCTATTTACTAAATGTCCAATCTAATTTACTTGCTTCATATTTTGGCCTGTGTGATTCACATTGCTCCATTTTATTTCATTTAGTGTATTTTATCTGCTTATCTACTATATAGTATATACATCCATCCATCCATATATGTGTATATATGAATCAAGTTTCCTTTTTTTCCTATAGTCAACTTACCATACATTGCATTCCTCCCAAATTTATTAATCTTATTAATCAGATCTTACTAATCTTACCCAGTAATCAAAACATGCCTATCATCACATTACAGTCTATAAACCAAAACAGTGTAGCTATTCAAGCTGGTTAGAGCAGGTAGAGTGAGCCAGTGATCTGTTCACTATATTTCTAATATTCTTCCTAAGATACCCCTTTAGTTTGGCTTCACTAATGGGAAATCATTGAGTTAAAAAAAAAAACTCTGGAATGAAATTGCAGAACCCACCTTTTCCAGCTTCCATAGATCTTATGTATTAAACTCTTCATATTAAATGCATCTTTTGTTCTGATCCATTGTCCCTGTGTCTCATTCAAATGCAATCATTGTCATTATTTCCATTTACATTTTTATGCCTTTTATGCTATTTGTTGGGTTTTGCAGTGCTATTCTGAATTATACCATTTTCTGATACCAGGTGAACTCTTTTTTTTTTCTTTCTCTAATGCATACATTCTTTTTTTTAAAAAAAGATTTATTTATTTATACAAGAACCAGGGAACAAGCCAGATGTGCAGGAGGGTGAGAGGACTGACCAGAGACAGAGCGGGGAACAGAACAGGCAGAGTGACTGAAATACACTGTTGAGGGGAGCTGCGGGAGACAGGCGAGATCTGCTGCGCCATGTGGGTTGCTCCCTGGCCAGCCAGGGATTGAACTCCTGCTGCAGAGGCTGTGGATTGCTTCACAGTGTGGTGCTTAACCCTTGCACCAGGTAGGCCCCCATACATTCTTTTTTTCATAAGCTACCCACCCAAAACAATGCTCAGGACTAATAGAATATAGAAGATGTGCATCTTTTTTTTTAACCATTAACTAAAGAGAGATATTGGGTTTCTTAAAATAAGGTTTTCAGTTGATATTTAATCCTTTATTTGGAAATATTTTCCAAGAAGAAATTAAGAATATTTGTAACCATGTGTAATTTAAATCACATTCATTCACCAGTCTTTTTATCCTCTGACATGACAGAAATGCAGCCTGTACCATAAACGTTTGAAGACATGAAAAGCAGAGGTTGGATTTACAATTCTTTTTCTCTATTTCTTATGAACACTTATTTTTCTGTTGGACACACCATGGTGTCCTAAAGAGCATCTTAGAAAACTTTGAGAGTGTATTCAAATTAGTTCTTTCATTTATTTAGCAATATGTGTGGAGCATTGATCTTGTGAAATGAATAAACCAATCAAAAATAAACCTGCCTCTAGGTTCTTTGAGTTTAGTGGAGGAGATCATTAAAAAAAGAAATCTGGCAAATTATATATTTGCTTATATTTTTAGCAGTATTTTGGAAAAAAATAACCAATGTCAATGTATGGAATAAGGAAGTTCTGGATGGTTGATAGTAACAAGTCAACTGCTGTACTAAATTAAATGACCATGGCAGAACATATGGAGATTGAAAAGAAGTTATTTGATTGTAATTGTGATACTATATATGTATAAAATAATAAAATGATAATAATGTAAAATAGTTCTTTAACCCAACATTAATGGATTAATGGAGCTATTATACATTCCCTTAGGTTTCACTCTACTATGTTTAAGATCCCATCTGGTTTTGAAGGAGTCTTTGAAATGATGTTTGAATGTTTAGAAACTCTCTCTTTCTCTTTTTCTCTCTCTCTCTTTCTCTCTCTCTCTCACACACACATCTATCTATCTATCTAATCATATTTCTGTCATCACCCTATTTTAAAGCTAATAAAATTCAGATGCAGCTTCCCATTCAGATGCAGGAGACTGCATTCAGTTCTCCACTCAAGATAATGTAGATATTGCTTTTAACTAAGACATAAATAGTCAGCCAATGTACCCATCTGTCGACTTTGAAAAATCTGTCTTGGTCAAAAGAGCATTCCTTAAATAAAAATTTAAAAGCTAAAAATAAAATACTTCAAGAAGTAACAGCTCTTGGAAGAAAGAACGGCTCAGCTCCTACTTTAAACTATTTTTATTTTTACCTCTGAAATACAGATAACCTAGTTTATTGTGTGTTTTTTTTAATCATTTTTCTATACCTATAGTCAAATTCAGGCAGTAGATTGCCTTATAAATATTAATCTATAGTTAATTAGTCTTTTTATTTGAAAGAGTGCTGCAAATGTCTGGTCCGTCAAAGCGTGCTTACTAATTATAAGTAAATGCACCTTCACAATCTTCATAAGGAAATGATAGTTTAATCTTAGACTGTCACTTCTTATTGGGCTGGATAATGCCTGGCAGTCTATGTCAAAACGAATTGTCAGAAGGGAATACTTCAAAGGCTCTTAGGTTCTTACTTGACAAAACAATAAAACAGAGACTATCCAAGGAGTAGCCCCATTTATATGGAATTTTCAATGCGTCTTCTACACAGTAACTTTATGTATGAATAGAGGAGATCTCAAATTATAGGCCACAATTTGGACCAAAATTCAAATTTCCTAAGGGTACATGTTAATGTGAGCTTGCTTACACTCAAATTGCTTTAATTACTGTGTAGCTTGAATAAAACTAGTTTACTCATATTCGTTGTTGGTAAATTAAAGTGGTTACTTATTTTGAATCTTACCATACATCACTAGGGACTGATTGAATACAAATCTTTCCTTGAATTATTATTATATTTCTGAAAGATACTGGGTAGAACTCTGGAGGAAGATTAAGGAATTTTTTTTTTAGCCTGCATTGGAATTGTCTTTTATAAAGTTAACAACACAATGTGCTAAGCATCAGAGTAACCATTTACACACACACACACACACAGAGCATGTAAATATTCACAGCAACATAAGGAATGCACTGTTATTATCCTTAAATTTTAGATGATAAAAATTGTTGCTGAGAAAGATTAAATTAACCATTTTGAAACAGACAATATAAAGTAGAAATGATAGATTTCAGTATGTCACTTTGTAGAACTTTGCACAGCATCTTAAACACAGTGCAATATTGATTTTTTTTTAAGGTAGTGTTTTTTGTTTTGAAAGACTTATTTATTTATTTATACAAGCACTGGGTACAGTCAGAACTGCGGGTTGGGAGGGTGAGAGAATTCACCAGAGCCAGAGGGGAGAGCAGAGCAGGCGGAGTGATGAAGTACACTGCTGAGGGGAGCAGCAGGTGGCAGGAGAGGTCTGCGCACCATGTGGGACCCTCACCCAGCAGCGGGGGATCGAACCGGCGCTGCAGAGCTTCATAGCCCAGCACTCAACCGCTGCACCACTGGGGAAGCCCGCAATATTGATTTTTAATGTTAAATTGTGTATTTCACTTTTCAGAGAATTCTGGTCTCCTTTCTAGTAAAAAAAAAAAACCACTAAATTCTGGAAATCCTTTGAATGAGAATGAGAATTCTTCAAATTCTTCAAATGAATTCTTACACTTCATGTAAAGTGTAAAATTAATAAGGAGATTTAGATATTTTATAAATTAATAACTCCAAACACATGAAATTTCACTGTAATTTCAAACTCACTCTCCTGGGTATGATGTGCCTCCTTTCTAGTTCATTTCTCACTCTTGCCATTCTTCTTGTTCCAATTTGTCCCATTCGTACTGGTGTACTTACCTATGCTTCATGGATGCTTCCAAGTATGTTTTCCAGATAGGATCTTGACAAAACAACTAGGTTTTACCTGTCTAGGTTTTGTTTATGTTTCTCTACCTTGCTCTGTACTCTATCAGTGCCTCCAGGGTGTTCTGACTGCTGATGTTCTCAGTCAATGGATACCATCAAGAGGTCATCAGAAGGAATAAGGTGTCCTGGAAGGGGATCCACTTGCTTCAACCCTAGCTCCCACTGTGGGACTGCTTCAGGGTTGGCGCCTCTGGGAGCTTGCCATGTTGGCCTAGAACTCCACCAGTCTCTACTGCTCCAGCTCCAGGGATCCTTGCACTGGAGCTGGCCCAGTGGGGCCCTGTACTCATACCTGAACCAGGGATGAGGGGCAAGTTGTTGCCTCCTGTGTCAGAGCTTGCTGGCACAGGGAAACCTTCCCACTGCACCCTCAGTGGAGCTGCACGCCCTGGGGTAGTGTGGCAGAAAACCATTGCTGCCTGCTGCCATCAGCAGCCTCTTTTGGCTGCCTGTGCCCCATGGGGGCAGGAAAGGCAGTGACAGATGCACCACACATAAGCAGCCTTCTTCTGGGACCCACTACTGGAGACCCAAGGGTACTTTGGCACTCAAATCAGCTTTCATGGGGGCGGGGCTGCCTACCGGCAGCCTGCTATAAAGGGGAACTGCCACTCCTGCTGTCAGTCACTTTCTGCAGCCTCTTCCCTTCTCCCCACCAGCCTTCCAGCTGTGCTGGCTTAGGGGGAAGGCTGCAATCCACTAAGGGAGCACATCTGATAGCCAGTTTTGCCCGTGGCTTGTGCAGCAGAGATCTAGTTTCAGGATCACAGAGCCTGGGGTCAGTTTCTCAAACTCACAGAGCCCCTGATGTCCAATAAGCACCTCAAACTGAAATCATCTGAAATGGAATTCATGTTCTCCCACAAAACTACTCATTTTCCTTTAATGTTTTACTGAATTGATTAACTATTCAAATAGTTGCTAATGGCAAACATGTATGAATCAGCCTCCTCTTTCTTTGACTATATCTTGAGATCTGGTATGTGGTCACCTTGAATTCAATGAGATGACAACAAGATGACTCTGATCTATAACCTGGGTAATGTTAAGAGTGAAGACAGAAGTAGGGAAGTAAACAAAAGATGGAGGACTTAAAACAATGTTTACAAATCAATTAACCCTTAAATATATCAAAACATTAAGTAGCTAAACAAAGTGATGAGAGTGCACAACAACATGTAAAAAAGCATTTTTTTAACACTTAGAGAAGAAATGTAAGTAAATAAAACATGTCTAAGTGAATATTTAGATAAGCAAAACCTGTGACACAACATAAAAGATAAAAGTTCCTGATTTTAGTTTAGAAGTGTTATAGTTTTTGAATGTTGACATTTTGCCTGTTATTTATTAGGATCTTTGATTTAACTAATAGATCAATTTGCTGGTACACAGGCACTTGAATTTAATGATGACTCTTCTGCCAATTTAATGCAGGAAAGTATCATCTTTATCCCTTAAAATATTTTAAATAAGTAGATGTGTGTTTTATTTGGTTAAATATTAATAATTCCTTCATAATTTTGTGCTGAACTCCTCTTGCTGGCCTGCAGCAAGTGCTGCTCTAGTCCCCTGAGGCAGCATTAACAAGTGAATTGGGTATGCTCCTTGCCAACACAGAGTTTACTGTAGTCAGAACTATAGGTGGTTCATTGCAATGCTGCATCAAATAGATGGCAAATTAGTGCATAAAAAAGTTACAAAAGCATGCTGAAATTTTATGAATACGTTGACACTAAAATATCATGTTGCATTAGAAAGTGTTTATTTGTCCTGTGGTTGAGAATGACACACATTTTACTACATCCTTACTGGAGTTAGTTTTATTATAAACAAATTTTTAATGTCCAAATACAATTTTTAAATATTTTGTCAAGAATAACGTCTGCTTCCTTTTCATTTTTTTATTTCCTTTGGAACATGAACTGACATTATCAAAATAAAGAACAAAATATTTTTAAAAATGAGAATTAGGACATTTCACTGACATTACTAAGTGAGTGAATCAGCATACTTTTATTTGTTGGATGTTGTGGGCAATTACATTATTGCACTTCACAGGATAAACCTAGTTAACAAATCATGCACATTGCTCCCTTATTTCTATTCAGAGGACCACATCGTTAGACTATTCTTTGATAAGTATTTCCATTTGCAGAACTCAGAATCAGAATTGTACTTCTGTTCATTTCCCTCCCCTCCCTAATGCTATTTAGATTAATAAGATAAATAGTATTCTAAATCATTTGCACTTGGCCAAGGTAAAGTATGTGGAATGAGATTTTATTCTTTACATCTAATACAGTTTTTACTGCAAAGATTAAAAAAAGAGTAAATTTGAAATATAGGGGAAAAGTCTTTTCTAAAGGTGTTCCTCTGATTCATATTGTTTTATATTCACTTTATTTTAATACTGGGGAGACATGTTTGTAATATTTCAATGTAATAAACGCTATCTTGTTTTGTAAATATTCTGAGTACCATCTCCATTTATGTGAATATCACTTGTGGACTAATTTTACTTTTAAACTTGAAGCCCCATAATTTATTTGATCTGAGCAAGCCACATGATTCCTTTATTTGTATATTTTATTTATTTAACGTGTTTTTTCAAGCATTAGTCTAGTCTAATTAATAATGCAGATTAGTTCCAATGCAGATTAGTTCCAATGCAATAGAGTTAAACTGAACATGTCACTTACAATATTCAGTCACCTTGATTAGCTGCCATGTAGAAAAAAAAACATAAAAAGGTCTACAAATATTAATTACTTGTATATTATATTATTGTGGTATGAGTGAAATGAATTGGGCTGATCAAAATATGTTGAGTCTCGAATAAAGAAGTGTGGAGTTGGACAAAATTGAGTTTGGTTACTGGCTGTAGCTCTTATTGCTTATGCTCGCTCCTTGTTTATAAAGTAAGGATGGATTTTGTAGTACTCAGTTTTAAAATATATGAAAACTTTGTAGGAATAAACTCACATTAGTAATCTGTGTGTTTTTCTCTAACCCTTGGACTCAATTTTTTAATATTCGTTCACTCATTTTTTAAAATGTATCTATTACCCCTCCCCATCTCCATCTTATATAGTTAAATTTGAGCCTTCTATTACAAAAGCAGAATGAGGGTTGTGGAACTGCATTAGTCAAAATGATTCATAAAGATTTTTTTTTCCAGACAGTAAAAACTAGATAGAAATCTTAAAAAACAAGAAGAAATACTGGGATCTTGGGAACTCAGATTCTTGGGAATATAAAAAAAAAAAAAGCCATGAGCTTTGATGAGAAATAATAGCTGGGAGACCACATGTGGATGACTAGATTCAAACAATTATCATCTGTGTAAAAATAAACTCGGGACTAATAAGCACATTCTAGTACTATTCTCTGACCAGCCCCCAGGTACTGTTCACTGATAGTTCAGTTTGGAATAAAGAATACCTAGTTGTGTGGGAGAGATTTTGCTAAATACATTGTTAATTTAATGAATCATCAAAGCCAGCAGAATAATGATCAAGAGGAATTTGCCATCCTCTTGTATAATGCTATACAAAGGGAAAGCTTAGTACCAGAAGTTGGGAAGAAGATAGATTGCATTTAAAACTTTTACTAACCTAATCTGCATTAGAAATGATCTGTAATGAAGAACCGATTAAGATTTTTTAATATGTTATGAGCTGATAACTTTATAAATTACAATAAATACCAATTAGCTGTTGTGGCCTGATAGCTGGTAGAATTTTTAAACTATTCGGATATATACTGTTTAGTGTGGGAATTAAAAAAAAAATCTATTTAAGAAGAAATAACCATGTATTGATCTAAAATAATGACAAATATTTATCACTTTTTAACAATGATAAATAAAACTGTTAAGGGCCTCCCTGGTGGCACAAGGGGTTAAGCGTCAGCACTAAGAAACAATCTGTAGCTACTGCAGCACGAATTGGATCCCTGGCCAGGGAGGTGACCCACATGGTGTAGCAGATCTCTCCTGATTTGCCTGCTACTCCCCTCAGCAGTGTATTTCAGTACATCTGCCTGCTCTGTTTCCCACTCTGTCTCTGGTGAATCCTTTCACACCCCGCATCTCTGGCCTTTATCCCAGATCTTGTATGCATAAATAAATAAATCTTTTTAAAAAACAAAACTAGTAAAATCTAGTATTTTTTTTAGTACCCTATGGTACCACTAATTATGATACAGTAATAAAAAACTTTACATGTAATTTCCAAGGATAGTGGACTATTGTATAGGCTTAAGAAATATTATGTAGAATTTTCAAAGAGATTTTTATGTGGCTCAATGATAAAGGTAACTTGGCTTCATGAAAAGTAACATGAATGAAATTTACTGAAAATTATGAATTCATTTTAGAAATGAAAAAAATTCCAACATGTTTATGTGAGGAAATAACTTTCAAATAGATAGAACAGCCTAATTTCCTTTTTCACGGCATTAAGCAGATGTGGGTATTTGCAATCCTTTTGAATCATGTCATGGAAGGTGGTCATAACCACAGTGATCCAATGACATTTCCATAGTGCAGATCAATTTGTTTCAAGGTTATCTCTTGAGTAAATGAAAACACCTTGCTAGTTTATTCATCCTTCTGCTTTATGTGTTTTCCTTGAAAGAAATAATTGTGTGGTTTGTTCCTTATTAAATCACAGTTACATTGATGGATTATGAAGGAGCCTGTAGTCATTTAGAATTTGTGAAATATACTTGAATTAACAGATGTCTCCTTTTATTGAGGAATGTGCTTGGGTGTTTTGATCAGGAAAGGTTTGGGAATATTAGAGAAAAACTCTTTAGAAACAAAGCTGACTGGCAAGTAGCAACAGTTTACCACCATGATTCAGAACACTTGAGTGCATGGGTACATTTACCTAGCATACTAAAATAAATTGTAGAAACATTAGATTGTGTTGATTGTTCAGTCTGACATGCTGAAATATTTTGATGCCAGTTTTGGATTCTTAGTAGTTCATACCTGAAGGTAACTCAACAAAAGCATCAAGTAAATGATACCACTATTCATAGAAGTCCCTGTGGGGAATCTCTTCTTCTTATGATCAACTCTGACCCTATTTAAGAGTGGATAGGAAAATAGTACTAGACTCTGGATTTTAATCCCCCAGTATATTTTATAAATGGCATTGAATTTATTTTGTTACTTATTGCCATTTTTAAAATTATTTTATTTTATATAATTCTTACATCATTTTTCATTTTTGCACAATGTATGCATTTTCATTTTGGTTATATTCCCCATATAATTTTTTAAGTGAGAAGTAGGATCTAAATTTTAGAGCTAACTGACACAGAGATACTCTACTGTGTGTTTTATTCTCCTTGAGCTACAATCACACATTTTGTTTGGAATGTGATTTAATTTTTTTTTTTAATAGAGGCATGTTTTTTTTATTTATTTGTTTGTTTGTTTGTTTTTGTTTATACATGCACTGGGTACAGTCAGAAGCGCGGGAGGGTGAGAGAATTCACCAGAGCCAGAGCGGGGAGCAGAGCAGGCAGAAGGACCGAAGTACACTGCTGAGGGGAGCAGCGGGCGGCAGGAGAGGTCTGCGCGCCATGTGGGACCCTCCTCAGGTGGCCGGGGAGCAGCCGGGGATCGAACCGGCGCTGCAGAGGCTGCAGGCAGCTTCGCAACCCAGCGCTCTACCGCTGCGCCACCGGGGAGGCCCTAATTTTTTTTTTTTTTATTGTGATGTGCTTTTTTTTTTTCCCTAGTGATTTTTTTTTTTTTAAGATTTATTTATTTATTTATACAAGCACTGGGTACAGTCAGAAGCGCAGGAGGGTGAGAGAATTCACCAGAGCCAGAGCGGGGAACAGAACAGGCAGACCGACGAAGTACACTGCTGAGGGGAGCAGCAGGCAGCAGGAGAGGTCTGCGCGCCATGTGGGACCCTCGCCAGTGGCCGGGGATCGAACCGGCACTGCAGAGACTGCGGGTAGCTTCACAACCCAGTGCTCAACCGCTGCGCCACCAGGGAGGTCCCTCTAGTGATTTTAAATCTTAGGGATTCTGTATTTCCTTCCTCTTCCCTTCCCTTCCCTTCTTTCTCCCTTCCTTCCATCTTTTCTTCTGTTCTTTTTCTCCTTTACTGAAATCATCATATGATTTTCCATGTTCAGTTCTTCCTTTCATCTGTCCCATGAAGAAGGTGTCTTGAGTGTTGCTACTTTTCTTTTTCTTTAACTCTGTGCTGGTTAAGTTTGTAAAAATTTATGAAAGTATAGAACTATCATTTGCAACTTTCTCTAGATAAAATTCAATTGAATATTTTAAAATGGACTATTTTTTACCTTGATGAAACATAAAAGCTTGACCTACTTTATTTAAACTAATGTTAAAATTCTTTCATCACTTTTTGTAACACATATGTTATTTCTGAAGACCAAGCTTATGTTTCCTCAGTTCAATAGCCATATTCTCAAATATAATCCTTCTTATGCTGCTTTACTGTTACTGTTGTTAAGTCCTTTTTAAATAGGGGCTTATAGTTGGTTTGCATTTGAAAGTAGTTTTATATTGCAAATTAAAAATTAACTTGTTTGAAAATTGTTATTTTTGACCGTAGAATTTCTTTAAAATTCCAAACGTAAGTAAAATACTATGAAAAAAATTACACTATTATATAAATATACTAATTTGAAAATATGACAAAACCCCATGTTACATAGTTAATGCAGATAGTTCTAGTTATCAGTCAATGAACACATAACTAGTACTTAACAAGTACTTTAAAAAGTACTAGTACTAGTACTGTCCCTTTTTGCTTCCCTTCTTGTAATTTCAAAATTTAGGAACTGGAATCACACCATATTAGATATTTTGGCAAGAATACTTTAAAATCAGTTTGGGTGGTGCCATGAGGAGGTAAAAATTAGCTGGTTGTCTTTGTTAATATATTCTAGTGATTGTTGATTATCACTGACTCAATCTAGGATTTCTGTAGGAGTTTGAAAAATGACATTCTTCTATAATTTTTTCCTCTGTTTATAAACTGCAATACTTCCATACAGAGAACGATGTCTTCAATAAGTATTTGATTATCTGTGGCATAGTTGTCATGATAAATGACTGATTATTTTCTTCCTTGTCATAGTTTTGAGTGGTGATTTAGTTTTAGGCAACTTCTAAAAGTGTGGAATGGGAATTTGAAAAAATAATCTTTTGTATGTTGATAGCTCATGGTATTAGACATATGTTGCAATTCATTACAGTGGGTGTGCTTATTATGCTCACGGTTTTCCACCTTTGACCTGTGGAGGGTTTATGGAAGGGCATTTATGCTGCCACTCCTATAATCTCCAACCGCATCCTAGCTTTCAGGTATGATAATGTGGTTTATACATTTCGTCTAAGATAAAATTGGACTATTTTGAACCTCAAGATGGTTTTGTTGCTTTTATTGACAAGTAATAGTTAGAAAGCATAATCTGAGCACTAAAGTTGCCCATTTTGACTGGCGTGATCATTGTTTTTGTCTCAGTCAACAAAATTTTTCAAAGTCTTATTTTAAAAATTTCAAATACATATAATTTTTTCCAGTAATATTAAAATACCTATGTAGAGACACCAGTTATCAACACTTTTGAATTTTGTTTTGTCCAGCTGACAAGTTGGACGGCTATCTGAATTGATACATATGACTATATATGCCTACATATTATTATATTTTTAATATTTCTGTGTTAAAACATTTGAGCATAAATTGAAGAAATCATGAAATTTTATAATCCAAATAATTTATAGATCTCTTAGGAACAAAACTATTATCTTTGATAACCACATTATAAATATCAAATTTAATAAAATGACAAAATACTATTATCTAGGCAATATTCTACATGTGGCATTACCAATTCAATTGTTCTAACTTGTTAATTTGTCTTATATAGTAAAATTTTCCTAATCTAGGATTCAATCCAGAATCACTCATTGCATTTACTTGTTAAGTCTAAGAAATATTGTACCTTAAATATATTTTGAATCAAAACAGCATCACAATCCAAATTTAGGACATCGGGGTTTCTTGTTTTTGTTTTTTTTTTTTTTTTTAAGATTCATTTCCATTTATTTATTTATTTATTTATTTATTTATTTATTTATTTACACAAGCACTATGTACAGTCAGAAGCGCAGGAGGGTGAGAGAATTCACCAGAGCCAGAGAGGGGAGCAGAGCAGGCAGAAGGACCGAAGTACACTGCTGAGGGGAGCAGCGGGCGGCAGGAGAGGTCTGCGCACCAGCCGGGGATCGAACCAGTCTGCAGAGGCTGCGGACAGCTTCGCAACCCAGCGCTCAACCGCTGCGCCACCGGGGAGGCCCGGTTTCTTGCTTTTGTTTTAACATAGTGTCTGAAATCTTACATCTGTGGATCTTGTATTCTGCAAGGAAAATTTGGTTCCTGAGAATAAAAGGACAACTCCTTATGCTCACCTTTTTTCTTTTTTTGGGCAAGTGATTGTAGTTTCCTTATGTTTGCTGTATTTTATTATCTTACTTATTATCTTAAATTTATCAAACCAATAGAAAAGTTGGATAAGTCAGTAACCTTCAAAATCTACATTTTAATCATTTCTAGTACCTGATCTCTTATTATCTGTTTTAATTCAGATCTTATTGCTACAATTTCACATTAATTACCTCTAGTTCTAAGTTACTAAAGCACATTTATTTTTTTTTCATATATGTATATATATACATATACATTTGTAACTTTTACCAAAAGATAAAATGTTATGTATGTCATTCTGAAACTTAAAAAACTCAATATAAATTAGATTTCTGTACAAATATTAGCATATAAAGATACTTCCTGTTCTTTTTTTAATTTTTTATAATAAATTTTATTTTTATATTCCCCATACAATTGCAACCCCCCCATTCTGACCCCAGTCCCTCCCCTCCCGCCCCCCACCCCCCAAAAAGTGTCTCTGGTTCATAGTTTTTTGTTGATTTTGATTTTCACTTTCTTATAGTTATTCATTTTCCTGGTCCCTTATTTAAGTTTTCTAGATTCCTGCTATGAGTGAGACCATCCGGTATTTTTCTTTTTCACTAAAGCACATTTAACTACCCATCTCTTCCATTGCCTCAGAGAAGATGTATTTTGATCGATCATCTGGTATATCTGATGCTAATGTCTCTTTGCCCTCCTGTAAATAAAGATAGCACTTCTTAAGCCTGAGTGTATATATACCATCTGGGAGTCTTGTTAAAATGCAGGTTCTAATTCAGTAGGGTGAGTTGGGGCTTAAGGGTTCTGCATCTCTAATAAGGTCCTAGGTAATGCTGATGCTTTTGGTCTCTGGATCACACTTCTAGTAAAAAGATTTTAGGGCTTTATGGACCAAGGGCTTTTTATTCAAGTTGATGAGCTACACTTATTCTCTTTATTATATAGTAATTTGCTTTTCTGAGTGTCTAGTAGTAAATAAAGATGTAGCAGTAACAACATTGGTTTGACTGTTTTTCCTGTTTCATATTCTTGATTTTCCTCTTCTTTACTAATGCCTTCTCTAGTCTCTCATTGGTAAAGAAGCCTATTCAGACCGGTCACTTGCTTTCCTAGTGTGTGTTCTTTCTCACTGTTCCACTTCTTTTATTTACCACATCTGTCGGCCCTCTCTCCCCATCACTGCCCAAGGACGCTTAGTATATCATCACTGATGGTCTTGGTGCCCTCATATCTAGTTAGGAGACAACAATCACTCTTTGCAGTAAGGATGGCATTCCTGAGGCTCTTTTCAGTTGACCTTTTTGCATTTGCACTGTAGTAGTGATGATGTGGTAATGTGGGGTGGTTAACATCTGTGGTGGCTGTGATCTGCTCTGTATTTACTACTTTGAACTGGGGAATGCTGTCTGCAACATTAGATGCCGTTGTACCTAATACCCTTCAACAACATCAAACTCCATAGTCTCTTTACCTCCTATACCACAAAATACTTCCTGATTTACATTATCTATAGCAGTCTTCTTCACAAAAATAACGTTCACAGTGACTTTCTTTTCTTCATGTATTAATAGTAGATGCAACTGAAAATGTCATGACCTCAATTTGCAGTCACTGAACTGTTGCTTCCACTGTTCCTCACCTCTGCCCATGATCCCAGGCTCAATTTTCTAAAACAGGAGAGACACAAGAGTTTAATGACAACCAAGTCCCTTCCTCACTGTTTAGTCACTAGATGGTGACTAAGACCTGCTGCCACATGACTGCAGCTCTTCTATATGGTAAAGTTGACCAAACCAGTGATGGTAGCTCAGCTCAGAACTTGCTAGGACTCACTCCTATACCAATTAAATTCTACTTTGGTATTTTTATCTGCAAAAATAGACTAATATCACCTACTTTACAGGAGATGTAAAGAAAATATATAGCATAAAACAAAATATAAAATGCCTGCCAACAATGATAGTTTTTGAAATGTTTTTTGAAAATTTTCATGAATTTGTACAATGTTATGAACTTAAATAAGTTACTTAATACTCAACGATTTTCTTCATTCATTAAATAGTCAGAATAAAAGTGCTTCAGAGTAAAGCTGGTATTATCATTGCCCTTTAGTAATCAGGCTGTGTAGACAGATGAAAGTAAGTTAATAAAATTGATGATTATGTTTTGCAACTTTTGGGAGCCTAGAATTATAAGGAAAAAAAGCAACATAACTTAAAACAATCTGTATCAAATGGAAACATATATGTCCTTTCCACTGAATATTTCACAATTTTATATCAAATTCAATTTATGCTCCTATCATAAAGTCTCACATGCCAAAAGATGGTGGGAAAACATTATTTAATAGGTGATACAGAAAGAATGTGTCAAATTTGCTCCATGATTTGTAAATATTTGTCCTTCAAGGTATCCATATTTACTTTCATTACTTTGTGATATTTAACACCTTTCACAGGCACACAGAAGGACATTTCCTCTAATAAAAGTGGAACAAAAGAAAGATGAATGTAAATTAAAGGAAGTTTATATGTGGATGCTGAGAAATTTTTAAATGATGTTGTACTTATTCTATTGATATTCTCTGATGACCTTGGGATAAAAGGGCATCGATGGTGAATGAAGTGCCAGTAGGTTACAGAAAAGCTTTTAAAATGATGCATATTATTTTTGCATATGGAGAGAGTGGATATATAAAGAATTTGTAGCATTAAACACAGTGGTGCTTACATGATAGTAATTGCAGAAGCGATGACTATAGAAACATCTGGTGGGTGAATATACCTCCAATTGACATTAGAGTAGAGTTTGCTTTGAAGTAATGGGCTTTGGGAAAGTTCCAGGGTATGAGATAAAAGTGAGTTGAAAATAAATCATCAATGTGTAAAGCAACTGTTAAAAATAAAAAAGTTCATATGTAGGTAGTACTCAATAATAGAGGTGGTTTCAAAAATGATTAAAAGGGTGCTCCATTAAAGGTACCTAAAGCTACATGGTCTCTATCTGTGAATGCTCATGTTGCTAAGCTGATGTACCTGCCATCAGAGAAAATATGACCAAGAAAAGAAGTTTCTAAGAGTGATCATAGGGAAACATACTTTTCTTCCTTCAGAAAAATTTTTTGAGGTGCCCTTTTTTTTGATAATGACTGATGCTACTCTCTGTAAATGTGCCCCCCTGTGTTGTTTCATGCTTTGCCCTTCGGGTTTTCTAAGCTAATGTTAGAAGGGCAATCACACTGGCTCCCTGTTAATTTCACAACAGCAGCTCGACTTCCTTAGGCCAGTTTTTCCACTTAATACCTTTGATTATAGGATGATTTCTGCTGCCATTTGATAATCTTTCAAAATCAACTTGCTGCTGTATCCATTAATTCTACCAAACTTATTGTGCTAGTTACTTTTATATAAATACATAAATAAGCTCTTATCTCTCTTTCAATTGGATTGCATTGGATCACTTCTGACTTATAATAGAAAGATGCATACTTACCCAAGATCTGCCAGTATTTTCTAAGTTTTTTGGGGGGTGGGGTAAGGTAAAGGGATCAAATTCAATTTGAAGGAATTTTGGGAAAAGAAAAATATTCATCTGTATTAAGTCTTTTAACTACTGATGTCTGATTTAATCACCTCTTCTTTTCACATTTCTCATGAAAGTAATTTTCCCAGTATAGATATTTGATCATGGTATTCCCCAGCTAAGCAAACAAACACAGAATGTTTTATGTCTCTGTTGCCAATGGATGACATCTAATATTCAGAATCCTTTTGTCTCTTGTTTCTACATTTTTTTTATTATCTCTTCTTTCTAAACTCCCTCCATTTGGCAACATACAACTGTTATTCCCCCAAAACATTTTATACTTTATTTTTTAATATTATTGTTCATTTTGCCTCAATTTGCAGAAATGCCTTTTCATATCTTCACAATATACCCACACACACCCAGTTACAGACGAGCCAACTGTGGCTCTATTTCTTGTACTAGTCATGCAAATTCACCTTTCTATCACAGATAGCTGTGTTTATTAAACTATATTTAGTCATTTTTATGTCAATTGGTGTTTATAGTCACTGGATGCTTTAACTTCCTCCATTAGACTACGTGTTTTTGTGGGCAGAGATTGTGGAGTTCAACAACATTATTATTTTACTTTAAGAATTAGGGGAAAAATATGGGCCAGTCTGTTTCTTTTTATGAAAAGTGTTCTTAGCTAAATTCTTTTTCTGCCTTTCACAAATATTGGATGCATTTCTAAGATTATTGTTACTGATATGATAATGATTCTTTTTTCTCTGGGAAACTCCTTTGCAATTCAGTTATTTTGCTTTTACTTTGAAATATGTACTTACAGAAACAACAGTAGTAAAATGTTCTTCTTATTCTTATTTTGAAAGTTATTTTTCAAGATAAAAGTCAATAATACCAAGCTACTTCTTTTATTTTCCCTTATTTTTACATTGTAAAAAAGAAAATAAATAATTGTCAGATATCCAAGTAAAATTTAAATCCATAAAAAAATTATATGGACAGCTACTAAAAATGTTGGGCGAGTTAGAGATTCTGTACTTCATTGCTGTGGACAGTTTAATTTTTGAGATGTCACTAAGAACTCATCTGTGCATTTTGAATTTTTTAGAAATTGCTTGATAAAATAACATACAAATGGGGAGAATGAAGACATGGATAAATTTCAAGTGGCTAACTAGAGAGCCAAGTTTTACATTCTCCAAACACTCATTATCCCCGAACTTGAAAATAAATCAATGAATCAAGATGATGCATGAGTGAAAATGAATAATACTGGGACTGCCACCAAAGTTTCCTTTGTAAAAGAAAAAAGAAAAGACTAGACAGGCATGCATAGTAGCACTGACAACATTAGAATTTCCTTCTTTTGTCACTTCCAAGTATATTTATTGTAGTTTGGTTTGGCTCCTGTCCTCCTCCCCTTGTTTTTACTTTGAATTAGGTCCAAGTCTTTTAGCTCCAGGGAAGCCTGTTGAGGTATTGAAATTGCACTTTCATTTAAACAGTGCTAATTGCAGCCACAATCACTAGTTCATAGACCATGGAAATTAATGATGGAAAAGATCTGTTAGATCATCTCTTCCATCTGAATCTGACAATGCAGGATTATTTTTTACATTAAGTCTTGGAGTAGTCTGCCTGTTTAATTTAAGTGACTGAAATAATGGGTCTTTCTCCATTTCCCTTGTAAGAGACTTGAGTAGCTTAATAATCTTAAGACATCAAAATGAAGATCAGTCTGGATTTTCTTTTTTTATTTCATTTCATGTCATTAATGCCAGTTATACAACCCTTGGGTCACCCTAAATAATTTCTTTCCCCTCCCCATTCAAACAATAAATGTCCTGACTACCAATCTTCAAAAAAGTCCAAAGATGGTTTTATTTCAATTTATGGAGAAGGCTATGGTATTGGTTAGTAGTAAAGCAAAATACAACTACTCATTATCTCATGAATCATTCTTGTCCATAGGGAGGCAAATAAAGGCTTTGAGAAAAATATATTAAAAAAAAACTTCAAGCTCATAATCAATTGCATTATAGTTGTACATTCTACTCACCAAGTCTAAATGTGTATTAAAGCAAAATTATACCAACATATTTTCCATGACTTTTAAATATGTTACTTTTATTTACATTATTGACTCCTTGTAATCTTGACAGTGAAATCTGTTCTGAATTAAATTTTTCTCTTCCATCACAATGATCACTTGGTCTTTAAATGTGACAATCTTATTTTTATTTATTCTTTTAAAATATACAACAATATTTTTACAAGTATTTGAATCAATTATCATTGTGTTTTTAAATGGAATACATCTGCTTCTGTGAATATAGTAGTCAATAATGTACCATATCATTTAAATTTATGATTGATGGGAAATAGTTGGTGTCTCTAAAGGATAGACAATGAAAAGAAGGCATTATTTTTGAAATGATGCACAGTAAAGGAAGATAATATCTGTTATAGCAGATTTATTAGCAGCTTTGATATATTTCTGGGATTGAAAATAGCATTTTTTAAACCTTCGTAAAAATTACCCTTTAACATATATTGTATGACACTAATTCTAAATGAAGGAGTTATGATCCAGTTTCACATTCCCCACATCATAATAGGCAATAAGAATTATATTCATCATTACTTTTGCAACACAAACTTATTGAGAATAATATAGGCCATAAGAGTAAGTTAGATAAAACAAATGGTCCTATTCACCAAATTGAGGCATTACCAGTGAATTGTTATAATCAGATTTCTAATGGAGACTCAACTTTTAGAGAGTTTCAATATATTTTCATGGTAGATAAAAGCATGAAGAACTTTAAAAATTTTCCTGCATAATTCTTATTCTCAAATTATGTACACAAGAGAAAATTCAATTGTTACTAACTAAAGATAAGTATGTTTCTAGCTCTTCACACAGACAGTTGCATTATATATATCTGTTTTCAAATTCAGTGAGATGTCACTCTGAATCTTTCCTCTAAAAGATAAACTAGTCATTTAATATAGAATGTAATCATTTTAGCTGTTTTCTCAAAATTCAAAATTTTATTCAAAAATAATTTTGTGTTTGCTTCCTTCTGGCATGGATTATTCTAGTATCAGACTTAGGGTGATAAATGACTGGTCTGGGATTCCTCCCCATCAGGATAGGAACCCAGGTTAAAAAGCCTCCCAGAAACATTGTCTGCATTACCTCAATCTTATTTAAATTAAAAACTTATATTAATTTTCATAAATTTTCAGGAATATTTTCTGGTTGGAAGGCTAATTCTGCAAATAACTGCAGCTAAAGTAATTTGCACAATTCACAAATTATAAAATCATCAGGAGTGCTATTAGGTATTAGAGTAAACAAAACTGTTCCCTCAAGCAGTAGCTTGTATAGCTGATCTTCAGAGATCATGGTAGTGGGTACATTTAATAAGTAATCGGAGAATAGGTTTAAAATACATTTGGATGATTCTGAACATGGCTAATAAACACTGCACCTGAAGACTCAAAGGATTTGAATCTCTCTTTTAGTATATATTACATATATTTTTACTTTGACTTTTGGTGTTGCCTAAGGAGCTTCAGGATAACTATAGGATACAAGCTTAAACTCTCTTGTAGTTCATTCAGGGGGAAAAAAATGTTAAAGTGTTTTGTTGAATGCTACCGAATCTATTTATCTAGCTCTGTTGCTGCACAAATACTGACTTCTATTTTTAGGTACTATAAGAAATAAGACAAGGAGCAAGGTCTTCAGAGACTCATTAGGACCATTAGAAAAATGCTTCTAGCAGCTCCTATCAAAATAGCAGAAATAAATAACCTTTGTTCCTAGGACGTGGATTCACCCTGTTTCTGTAGCCCCATTTCTGGATGATGTATTACAGTCATTATAGTCACCTCTGTAGGACACTGTGTACACAAAGTGTGAGAGCCTCACCTCGCAGTTCAGGGTATTTCCTGATATATGAACCATTTGTCCTTGTCAAATTGTTCAAGGTGAAAGAATAAACTTTAAATATAAACCACTTCTAGGCAACATGGATATGGGAAAAGAAAATATTTTGTCTTACTTCTTGCCACGCTGCAAAAAAAAAAAAAAGTAAATGATAAAATGCCTTTAAAGGAAATATTGCTTTTTAATTTAAAAAAATACTATTTCATAGAGACATCCCACAAAATCAAAATGCCAAAATTTGCTACCAGCAGGACGTTGCTCTTAATAATAATAAAAATGTTCAAAAGATTTGTATTAGAAAGAATTAAGACATTTGCATCAATGGCAGAAAAAAACTGAAGGAGTGTCAAATTTTCTTCTTTATTCAATGTTATATTACCTTTGTGAAGTAAGTAAGATTATTAGTGTGTGCTAAAGAATAGAAATTACTGGATATTTTCCTTTAAGGAATGTCAGGGAATTTTAGGAGATTTGTCTATGGTATTTTAAATTGCATTTTGCTACTTAACTTTAAAATATAAAATATTTTATATTTTAAAAATGAGTAACCAAACTTTTATTGTATATTTTTATTCAACCTTCTAGTTGTCATTGAGGGAAACTGCAACTGTAGCATTTCAGATCTTTCTGTTTCAGAACAGTAACCCTAAAATAAAGTCTTTAAATATGATTGCTAGATTTGTATTATTCTCACTAGTTCCCTTTTGTTTTGCATACCTTCTTGCAGTAAATAATATTAATGTAATTCAGTTTTTCCTCTATACTGTCATTTAACTTGTCCATTATCAAAGAATCATAGTTTAAGTCAATGTCCAGCAGGGAAACCAAGAGAATTCAAAGTAATCCAATTAAGAGCTTATGAAAGGAATTGAAGTACAAATATGCCTAGAAATGCTAAAAGTATCCAGTAGATAGTGAGGCAAGTCAGAGGTTAGCAAACACAGGAAGCAGCTACCACTATGAGGCAGGAATAGACAAAGGGAAGAGACAGGGTGGTCTGTGTGCAGGATCTGTGCACACTTAGCCCAAGCACAGTGAATCCCTGGGAGCTGAGATGCCACACATGCAGGAAAGAAGCAGCACTGATACGCTTTTCACCTAACTGCGCACTCCAGTTTCTTGTTGGTGACTCTTCATGGCAGCTTTGTCCATTTACAAGGAAGATAGGAAAACCTAATTTGAAGGCATAATTCCATAATAGAGCTGAAGCAGTGGATCTGAGAGCAAATAGAAAAATGTCCAGCAGAATAGAAAATTCTAGGACTCTTTATTAACTATGTGGCAGATTAATTTAACAGTCAACAGCATTACTTTACATTTTCAGAAAACTATTTAAAGCAAATCAGACCATAAAAACACAATGTGATTGTATTGTCATTTTGAAGCAAAAATTAATCTTATTACAGGAACTTAAAGAACAAAGATGCGTATATTAAAAGGCAAATTTAAGACAGGCTTTGTGATTTAATTAATCAATATTAATAAAACATACAAAAACAATACCACACACACATATCACACTTTCATAATTGTGTCAAGATACTGCTGTTTTGTAGAACTTTTGAGAACAAAAATTATATTTTACAAAATATAATTTGCATTTGCTGAATTGAAGGACTTTGTATTTCCCTAAATTATACAGTGATTTTTTTTTTAACCCAGAAGGAATCACTACATAATGGGAGGTAGTTTTGACTATTTATTACTGTATATAACTATGGGACTCTTTAAATGAGAGTAGCTCCAACATTGGTAATCATATTGTTCCTCAATATGAACATTTAGAGATTCCAAAGAAGTGACAGTGATATGAGTGGCTATGTGTGAATATAGGAAAATCATTCATCACTAGCAAAAACAGTAGATTCTTTTTTTTGTTACTGAAGTAGTATTTGAAATATGTATTTTCCTTTTGCCTTTGTCTTAAGTTTCCCAATTTGGAGTTCCTGCATTTTCATTTTTTGACCAAAATATTTGTCATTTTCCTAACAGGTCATTGTGAGGTATTTGTTACAAAGAAACAGTCACTTGCTACCATTAGCATATTCAGAAGTAAAACTGGCATTTTTATTCCTAGGGTTTAATTTCTAAAAACATTTAATAGGACATTTTAGGGCAAGAACATTTAGAACACCTATTCAAGTGAGAGGAAAAAAATTCAAGAATGAGAAAGTTAACCAGGGGGCCTCCCTGGTGGCACAAGTGGTTAAGACCAGCACCATGTGCAGTCCGCAGACTTTGCAGCAAGAGTTCGATTCCCCAGCTGGCTAGGGAGCAACACACATGGTGCAGCAGACCTCTCCTGTCTCGCCTGTTGCTCCCCTCAGCAGTGTACTTCAGTTGCTTGGTCTGTTCCCCACTTTGTCTCTGGTGAAACTTCTCACCCCTTCCAACCCCTGCACCTCTGGCCTGTACCTCAGCTCTTGTATGTATAAATAAATAAATATTAAGGAAAAAAGAAAGCTAACTAGGTATACACACTTATTCAGCAGCCCTTAAAATTCTCTAAACAGCTAAGGCCATGATTTTTGCTATGTGTACATAACTATATACAGAAACTGATCTTGTATTAAAATAGACTTGAAAAAAAATAGACTTATTTAATATAAATTGAGCAAACATCATTTAAAATGGTGCACATATTTCATGTATTTATACAATTATGAGATTATTGATTCCCTCATTTTCTTTAAAATGTTTCCAGATCATGATACAGTTTTTTTAATGTACACTTTATTTGATTAATACTAAAAGAATAAACAGCAAATGAACTTAAGAATATGAAAATGGAATTTAAACTTAAAACTGAAAGTAAGTAAAAAAAATGTATATAAATAGATATATTGTAACTATATATTTGTCTATATTATATATTATTTGGTGTTACCGTATAGAATAACAGCTAAATAAAATAATCATCCTCTTATTCTTTAAACATAGATTATTAAAAATTGGTATGAGGCCAGGTTACTGAATATTTCACACAACAATTTCTTCTAAGAGTTATGTTTCATATTTACTAGAAAAGAGAACCATTTTACCTATTTTATATTTTCCTAGATTTCCATGGTGAACTCTATTTGAGATATGTTTGTTGTAAATATGTTTGGTTTTTCTGTAGTAATAACTCCAGAAGTCTCTTATACATGGTATTTTTTTAATTCTTATTTTAATGCTTGGGTGTACATTTTATTACAATTTATTTAAGAGTTATTTAATTATTACTGAAATTATTAAATTAAATTTTTGATGACATAGTGTAGAAGCAATATTTATATAAGGCACAAAAGCAATGTCCCTAAGATTGTTAATACTGAACATATCATAAGTAGTATTCATAATATTAATTAATCCTTTAATAACATTCTCTTCAGTACCTAACACTTAATAATATGTGTTTCATCCATTATTATAATTGTTTGGACATTATAGTATATTAATAATAATATTCTATCCTCTCATGAAATAAGTAATTTTTTAATATTTTTAAAATGTGTATTGAAATTAATAAAGAACAGAAAACTGTATACTCAGGTCAATAATAATAAAGATTAAAAAAAACAACTATATAGTTTCTCTTTTAATAGAAATTACAGTGCTTCCCTTCTCTTCACACTAAAGACTATAATGACACAAATCTATAAAAGGGATATTTTAGTATCACATCTGTCAAAAACAGTGACACTATTTAATTTGTTGCCATTGTTGTCAAATCAGATTTGCATGCTTATCTAAGAGCATATTTCTTCTAAGTTGTATGACTTCAATCTAATCTATAACCCACCTCCTCTTTCAAACACCTTTAAACTGAGTTCTCCAAAATATTTCTATAAGTTGACAATGGTTACCACTTGCATTTTACTTTGAGAGTAAATATAACTGTGGATGAAGAAGAACCTGACATAATCTGACTAATCAAACTTGCTTTGGTTCCAATAGCACAACAGGAGGCTATTGGAAATGGCCCCACCCCATCCCTGTGCAGAATAATTAAACTGAGATTGGTTTGAATTCTTTTATAATTATCCCTCTCACCATGCAGTTGGGCTTGAGAAGTTAATTACAACCATTTTCATGCCTATAATGCAGAAATGATCTCTCTGTTACATACAGATTTGACAAGTCTTTAGGAGGATGTTAGATGATGGTGCTTGGCTATATATATCTCCTCCTCTTGACAGTAACTGAATGTCTATGAAGCAAGTGAATGTTTTAGAAAGTATTTCAATAATTTCTACATGAACACAGAGGAGGAACAGATGAAACTTTTCAAAGACTAGAGTTTCACAGCAAAGATGCTTAACATAAGCCTAGAAGTCATTGCAAATTGTCAGTGTTGTTAGTGAATGTATAGCAATTTGCTGTTTTGAAATAGCTATATTTGGTCTACTTCAAAATGCAGGAAATTTTATTTTAACAACTTTCTTCATCCTGTAAAATTTCATTAAAATGTACTGTAAGAACATCTAGTTTAAGAAGTGATCTCAAAATCCCCAAAATTCTCTGACATTTCTATTACAACTATATAGATGACAAATGGCTAAATAGGACTTACAATTATAAAGCTGCATTGTTTTCAGGATTGAAAAAAATAAGAATTTTAATATATTTTTCCTTAAAAGGACTGCCACTTAATAATATGTTTAAAATGCATTATATTTGAACAATGATTTTGGATATTGACAATTGTTTTTATTTAGAATACTGCATTTCTATGTAAGAACTTATACAATTTATATGAATTGGAAATCAAGCCCAATGGATAAATTGAGACTATTGCTTAGCAATTTATATAGTTTAAAATGATAATATCATTACTGTAAGGTTAGCCATTTTTGAAAGTTCTCTTCCAAACCTCTAGAAATTTCATTTCCATTATCATACCCCCACGACTATGCAAACTTTTTGTAATTAGTGTTTTTGCTTTACTCACTTTATTCCACTTAAGCTTTGGGAAGTCTACTTAATTTACAATTTTTAAATATATCAGAATTCTCCTCATATATGAATGGCACATCAGCATGTTGCTCATGGGGAAAATTCAGCTATCTACCAGCATCCAGGAAAGAAAATTTCAGCGTTTCAATTTTTTTTTTTTTTGTCCAGACCTATGGTTAATTAAAGTGCTCATGATGCAAATTTAATTTTGTCATAAGTGAATATAAGCAAGTGGGCAATCACTACTCAAAATATAATATTCACATATTTTTGAGGATTGTATTTAGGCCACACATTAACTCTATTTTAGACAATCAATATAACTCCATTTCATTCAAAATCACTTTTCTGAATACCTGAATAATATCTCAGAGTCACAAAGATCTTTTAAGTATACCACATTTAAAACAAAACAAAACTGTGATGATCAGCTCTTGCAGTCATTTTGAATCCAGCTCCATGACTGTAGAACTTGGAAAGACCGCCAGCAACCTGGCCAACAACTCCACCACATGGGAGGACATGAACCAGAACAGCAACAAAGAGGAATTTCAGAGGGCCAAAGATCAATGTGAGCAGGAATCAGTAGGATGGCGGCCTGCCCAATTAAAACCAATCTAGTAGTCCTCCCTGGTGGCTCAGACGGTTGAGCGCCGCACTGTGAAACTGTCCATAGCTTCTGCAGAGCTGGTTCCATCCCTGCTGGCTGGCGAGAATCCCACATGGCGAAGGACACCTCTCCAGTCTCAACTGCTGCTCCCCTCAGCAGTGTATTTCATCAGTCTGCGTGTTCTGTTCCCCGCTCTGTCTCTGGTGAATCCTCTCACCCTCCCATGCATCTGGCCTGCAACCCCAGTTCTTGAATAAAAATAAATAAATTATTAAAAAACAACCTAGTCACTGAAGACTGAAAATATTTGGATTTGTGGTTTTTTGAAGAAGCTGCTTCTCTTGATAAAGTTTTGGAATGCAAAGAACGCAAGCTGGATGGCAAATTGATAGACACCAAAATGGTCAAAGCTTTAAAAAGGAAGGAACCTCCCAAGAAGGTTTATGTGGTGGATTAAACCCAAGTATTACTCAAGAGAAAATTATTACATGTTGCCCAGAGGAAATAGGAACAAGTTAGATTTTCAACCCTCCCTCAACAATGTGTCCCCCGATTCATAATAGAGACCAGGCAAGGGACCTGGACTGGGGTGTATATCGGGTGGGTTTATTTTGCCTCCTCCATCTATAAAGTCATTGCAAAGAACACAGTCTGTGGTAAGCCTGAGGACACCTTCCCCTAGAAGTTTAAAGATTCAAAACTTTCTTTTTATTTTGAGATATTTTATTTTTTCTTCCAAGCTGGTGGTGCTTTAACAATACAAAACTCCTTAAACAGCTGAAGGCTTTCTGTGAATCATACTCAGGTTCTCTGCATCAAAATAAAGTTGTGCATACAACTGACTTGAAGGCATACCCAAAACTGTCAGATAAATTACTGGGGATCAAAACCCCAAGATTCTTGGAACTTTGGCTTGGAAAAGAATCTGTAGGAGCCATTGCCTGAAATATTTCTGATAGGTTAACAAGGAGATTTATAGCTCCACCACAGATATAATCTTTACCTTCAATTTCATTGTTGCCCTGAGGTGTTTTCTTACATTGAGCACATTTGTCCAGCTACAGAGGTTGAAAGGAGAAATAGTTGAATTTTCCAACCAAGCAAGCTTCTATAGACATATTTCCTCTAAATTTTTCTTGAAACTTAAACATTCCCTCGATACATTTTCTTTTCCTAAATTTTGTCACAGACACTTCAAAGAGGAATTAGCCGCTTTCTGTACTCTATCTGGAATTTTTCATAGTAATTTTTATAAGTTCATTGGATATATCTTTTAATTTTTCCTATTACCATAGGCAACCATATTGCTGAGTATCCCATCCCTTTGTTACATGTGTCAACCTGTCTCAGGGTTAATAATCTTTTCCCTGACTTTAATCCTCGGGGACAGTGTCCATGCTATTTTCAGGCCTTTCCCACCTTCTAATCTAGAACAAATATCAAGTATTTTAGATTTGGTAAAATTTTTAAGAGGAGTCATAATTTATTAACATGGCATTAGGTAACAGAAACACCACTTTATCCGATGACATTCATTTGTACCTTTTATTGAGCAGTCAATCACTGCACTAATTTAAAATACTTGACTATGAACTGAATTTCTGTATAGATGATTTTCTTATTTTCTGAAAAGTTTCTGTTTATGCTATAGTATTAAATTTTTCAAATAAAAATTAATAACTTTTTCTACATGTAAAACTTTCCCATTACTTACCTCAAAAATTATACTGGTATTTTGATGAGCTGCATTGAATTTCTATCTAAATTGAATGATAGGTTAAATAGCACATTTGAATTATGAAATACATTTGTACTTCCCCTCAAGAACAAGATATGAATTTCTATGTATTTGGACCATTCTTTCATGAGGTGGGATATGTAATCTCTGTATTTCTTCTTTTCTGTAGGGAAACTAAGTGTTTTCCCAAAATGACTTTCTTCTTTTTTTCTTTAAGCACAAATGAATTTTATGCATTTTTACATTTTGCCACATTTTTTTTCTTATTTGATTTATTTATATGCATCTTTTATATTGAATCTTACTTGCATATTTTCAAAATGAAATATTCACACTATAACTAAGTCTAGTGTATCTGTTTGTCATTATAACATTTTTACTCAAAGGAAAAGGGTTTTTCAATATATAAAGTTGAATAAATTGATATAATATATTAAAATCACATCCAGAATCCTTTTGATTTCTATATAATTCATCATTTTAATTTTCTATCTTCTTTCTTCTAGAGATTATGGGATATTTCTCAATTTTAAGTTACTCACTTGGATTGCTATATATCCTTCTAGATCCCCTCTTGCTGTGCTCTGGATGATGTTGACCACAAAAGAAATTTTTTTTAAAGATTTATTTATTCATGCATACAAGAACTGGGGTACAGGCCAGATGTGCAGAAGGGTGAGAGGATTCATCAGAGACAGAGCAGGGAACAGAATAAGCAGACTGACTGAAATACACTGCTAAGGGGAGCAGCAGGTTAGACAGGAGAGGTCTGCCACACCATGTGGGTATCTTCCCAGCAGGCCAGGAATCAAACCCACGCTGCAGAGTCTGTGCACAGCTTCACAGCATTGTGCTCAACTGCCTGTGCCACCAGGAAAATATTTTGGATGTTGATATATGGCCATGAAACCTATACTCACAGACAGCTCATGTTTGTTTTAAGGTTCAAATGTTATTGTTTTGAATTCTTAATTAAAAATGAGAGGCCATGAGTTTTTGTTTGAGGGGCTTAATACCTCAATTTTAATTAACACTATGCCTACCTGGTCAAATTCCTCTTTCTCTCTCAATTGATTCATCTTATTCTATCTTAGAAGGAAGTGTCAAGTCAGTACATAGTTTCTACTCATTTGGTTGTCACCTTGCAAGAGCATCTATACATCTCTTATTTTCGATATAAAACATTACTGATAACTACTGGCATAGGATAGCAAGGCAACATTTTTTTAATTCTTTATCATTTTTGATTACTTTGTCAAAGCTCACAAAAGCCAAAGACATATTCAATTATTCTGAAGTTATATTCATAATTACATCGTTTCTAAAATCTTATAATTTTACTATTGTTATATAAATGTTGAATCTCTGTTATAACCTGATTTAAAGCCTTGTTAATTATCAATCTACATGTAGTTATAAGTGCATGGGCACAATATAATATTTAGATTATATTTATTTACTAATATAATATTTAGATTATATTTATTTACTATATATCAATTTACCTAGATAATTATGTTGGCTTAAAAGTTGCTTTTATCAGAGCCCTCTGTCTGGTACCACAGAACCATCTAGATGAAGTGAAATGTAATGTTGAAATATGTCATGAACACAACTTTAGTATAAATATAAATTACTGCAATCTCTTTATATTTATTTGTTCTTTCTGACAAAATTTGTGTTTTCTAAAAAATTATGTCACAAAATAACCTAAAATAATTAGAAATATACTCTGGGTGTCCACTATTTGGGGTATTAGCAAACCCTCAAAATAGGAATGAAATATGTTGCAATGAGATCTCAAAATTGCAAGTTACAGAGTAACTAATCTTTGAATTACTTGATAATATCAAGTATAATTATCAAGTAATTTGCAGGAACATGTAATTCCCTTGTAATTATAGAGCTATTACAGATGCCCCACAAAATAGGATGCTGGTACAGCCTTACCAATCTGGAATCATTGCCTTCTTTCAACATTCATTGACCGAGATATTCATGAATGAAACATCTGACTTCTAAGTGAAAAGCTCCAGATGCATTATATACAATAGCCATTCTTTCAATCAAAATATGGTTTATTCTTATCATATGTAAAAAGAGATCCCTCCCACCATTGACTATAAAAACATTCTGAATTGCTATTCTGCATGTGTAATTATTACATGAAAATGGCACAAATACAGAAAAGTGGTTTACAATCTTATATTTAGTCTACCTTTCTGAAATGATCTCTGATTTGTGTACACTCAAAATTCTCTCTTGTCAAAGAATATTTGGAACTGAGAAACCAAGTATATTTGGGTAAAAATCTACAAATAAACTAATATAAATAAAATAAGAGCTTTTAATAGAAATAGTAACAATGTAACAAGAAATAAAATGGAAAATTGTAGTATTTTAAAATTTAAAAGAAAATTAGACATTGATTTTTATCTCTGCTGCCTATTGGCTGAGTGTGTAGCATATTGGAGTCCTTGGCATTGTATGAAAGGAAGAACACTAGCTCCTGATTTCACATGGCCCTGTGCTTCAGTCTTCCTTTAAGCATCTGGACATTTAAACTAAAGGACTGTTTTTTCATGAGTCTGGAAGCCACCAGCACTTTCCAAAACTACTATAATATTCTCATTGCTCTGATTCTCAGTGCTTTTTTCTTTGACCAATAAGGACTTTCTTAATATTTTTGTGATCTCAGCTGTTTATTTCAAAAGTGATTCAGGTATTGAATCTGCCAGATTGCTCCTCTACATTTAAAGGTGCAACATACCAAAACAAGTACATGGATTATGATTTAAAAAAAAAAATTCTCAAGCCCAACTGAACCTATAATCACAAATTAACTACACTTTTTGGAAACCTTACTCAGATATTCATTTTGACACTACCATCAGACAACCAATAAAATTGTCTTTCTTGTTTATTGCCCATAATCAAATTTCATGTCAGAAACTCTGCTTGAATTTTGAAGAACTGTTAATAAACAAAGGCAAAAAAAAAAAAAAAAGAAACTGAGGAGCAGTGATTTGCTTAGTAATATAGATCAGTAGCACTACTAATTATATATGGCCTTCTTATTTCCACTCCATTTTCTTTTTCTTTTCTTTTTTTTTTAAGATTTATATATTTATACAAGAACCGGGGTATAGGCCAGATGCGTGGGAGTGTGAGAAGATCCACCAGAGAAGAGCAGAGGGGATCCACCAGAAACACAACACACAACAGGCAGACTGATGAAATACACTGCTGAGGGGAGCAGCAGGTGAGACAGGAGAGGTCTGCTGTGCCAGGTGGGACACTCGCCAGTCAGGCCTGGATCGAACTGGTGCTGCAGAGGCTGCGGACAGCTTCACAGCGCTGCGCTTAATCGCCTGTGCCACCAGGGGAGGATCCACTACTCTTTCTTTCAAACATATCAAGCTACTTCTACTCATCAACTTTATTTTAAGCTAGGATTTATTTTATTTAAAATTAATTTTAATGTTATTTATACCTATTGATAAGAGAAATAGACTTGTAATAGGACAGAAACATACTAGAATATCTGAGCTAGTCCCAGATAAAATGTTGTTTAACCATATACTATCTTTTTTAATTTGTCATGTTTTTAAAATTAACTTTAGATAGGAAAGTGTCAGAATTTAATTATTTACTTTTTCCACCTTCAGAAAGACTAAGACTATACATAACCCATATAAAAAATTGCAAGATACTATCCTAATTCTTTACTTTTAGGAAAATATACAGTAAATTTATGAAAATGATGGAAATATAAAAGAAGTTAAAAGTGTTGAACTGTAGAATGTTAAGTATTTAACATCCCCCCAATATTTTATACTATGGTTTCTATTCAATTGAACTAAAATAGCAAATTATATTTATATAATTTATGGTATTTGAAAATTGTTGTTTAAAATGAACATAAAGATTCTTAATATCTTATTTAAGTTTTAACAGAGTTAATACATTCTCACAGAATTTGATATAATAGTATTGACACATTTTTCAAATTATCAGCCTAATGAAGTGAAGGGTGTTCGTTGTATAAGAACTATCTCTAGTTCTGAAACTAAGCACATATGTGAATTTTGAGAAGCTATTTAACCGAGTCTTTCAGTTCTGCAGAACAACTCACAAGTCCACCCCATACACTTGAAAAATGACAAAATTGTACTAAATGACCCATAAGGTCCCAAGTCTAATGTGCTATGATTTTAATGCATGTGCATGTAATACATTTCTACACAGTTTAGATACATTGGTATTCAGTGTGTTACAAGCTTCCCAATTCTTATTTATAAGACTTAGATTCAGGGTAATGTACTGTGGCAGAAAATACATAATAAATACATGAATGAATAATGCAGAGTCCTTGATCCTTAACCCTTGCCAACATCTCATTAATTGAATGGCTAATTTTGAAGTGAGCAACAAATGCAGTATCTGGTTCATTCAATTTAACTTTTAAATGAAGAGTCTCCTACTGAGAATTTAAAATAAAACAATTTATTATCTGAAACAAAGCATTATGTCCACAACTTTCAAATTTTACCCTTTTATTTTATACTAATAGCTCCCTTTAGGAGAATTTTCAAACCATATTTATGTACCAATCCAACAACTTACTACCTATTCCCACTTAACACATGCACAACACACACACACACACACACACAAGCACACAAAGAGAATGTTCTTTACTGAAGCACTTAAATATCCTTCCAATGGAGTAAACTCAGAAACTGGTTTGTTAAGAAACATGCACTTTCTTTGAATTAAGAAAAAGTTTAATCAATAAAAAGCTCTGACTTAACCTTAATATTGGGTATTTACAGATCATGCAGTTGATTTTCTTGCTTCAGGCTGACTATGAAATTTAAATTCTTAGCTGAGTCTCATGAGTTATGGCTTCACCCTTTACTTCTAACTCTGTTTCACTGACTCATATAATTTATTAAAAACAATATAAATTCATAAAGAAAGTATTTGTGGATCCCAACACAATACTCAATGTTTCTGGCTAAATGTCAGTTTTCTTAATGTATTAGCATTAGAGGTCAAAGAGTAACTATTTACTTTGATTTCCTTAAAAAAATATTAATCCAGGAAAATAATCAATGGAGAGTTTCCCTGACAATAACTTAAAAGGATAACTTTTCCCCTTTTAAAATTTTGTTGCTTTTTATTAATTATTTGCTGAATTTTTATATGTGCCTAATTAAAGTTCCTTATCAGGTAATATATTGTAACTTCTGATATTATATGGCTTATCTGCTCATTCTCTCACTGATGCTTATTAAAAATATTTTTATTTTAAAACTGGTATAGGTTTTCAGAAAAGAATTTACAAAGATAAAACAACAAATTCAAATGTGCCCTGAGCCCAGTTTTTCCTAATATTATCAGATATTAATCAAACAATTAGCACTTTGTTATTAACTAACATCTATACTTTATCCAAATTTCCCAGTTTTTACCTAGTCTTTTTTTTTTTTTGCTTGTTTAAGGATACCATTGTTTGCAGATACCATATCTCAAAGCCACAGCTGTTCTTATATGAGACAGTCCCTTACATTATTCTTGTTTTTGTTGATCTTCAGTTTTGAGTACTAGTCAAGAATTTTGTAGACTATTTATCAATTACAATTTGTCTGAGGGTTTTTGCATGATATATTTGGTTATAGATTTTTTTGAAGAGTGACCTCAAGGAAAAAATGACATATACATCACATCATAGGCTGGGCAGCAATCAACATGACTAGTCATCGATGATGTTCAACCTCATTAGCTGCTTGAAGTTGTATTTGTCTAGTTTCCCAATATAAAGTTATTTCCCCCTCTGTCACATACTGTACTCATTGGAATTAAATCATTATATGCAGCTTGCACTCAATGATGGTAAATTATTATTTATTTACTTATTATTTATTATTGAGGCAAAATTGGTTTTCAACACTGTATATGATAAGGAGATAAAAGATCACAAAATTTTCAGATTTATGTTACTATATCATAACTACCACCAAAGCACCCACATTTCTTCATTCTCTATTGAGCCCCATACACACCCTGCACACAACCTTCCACCTCTTCCTCCAGTAACCTGAACTCTATAGTGACACTTTTAGCATTTGTTACTGGTTTGGGTCTATCTGAACCTTCGTTTTGTTTCTCTGGAGATCACATATGAGTGAAACCATGCAGTACTTGTCTTTCTCCTTCTAACTTATTTCAGTGAACAATATCCCTCCAATATCATTCATGTTGTTGCATATGGCAAGACTTCATCTTTTTCTACTTTAAGTGGTATACCACTGTGGATATATACTACATCTTCCTAATACACTCATCTGTAATTGGGCACTTAAGTTGTTTGCATAACTTGGTTATTGTACATAGTGCTACAATGAATATAAGAGTGCATAAATACCTTCTTAAAATATTTTTACACCCTTCAGTTAGAGACCTAGGTGTGGAATTGTTAGGTTGTGTGGCAGAGATATATATATATATTTAATTTTTAGAAACCTCCACAATATTGTCAATAAAGGGTTGGAATAACCTACATTCTCAGAAACAGCATAAAGTCTTTTTTCTCCACATCTATAGTATTGGAAGTTGGAAGAAATGTGTTTGTGTGTCTGTGTGTCTGTGTGCATGTGTGTGTGCACGTGTATGTATTTTGTGTGTTTCCTGATTCATTTTAATCATATACAAACTTGATTTAGTTGTTCTTTCAGGTACATATGCTTTTCATCAGATTTCCTTTATCAGCAGTTCATTTATTACACTGTGGTTATACACACACACACACACACATGCCTATTTCCCTCTGTAAGCTGCAAGCCCTTTGAAGGGCACAACTTGCTAATTATCTTTGTATCTTCCATGTGTACCAGACTATCAACCAGACTATCATTCATAAAAGGGAACTAGATATATATTGAAAGAAAGTGTGAATGAATTAATACATTAATAATTTCTGATTATATTTGTGTCATTCTTTCTCAAAACAAAATAAAATTATATTGTGAAGTTTAAAATGTCATCTGTATGAAACATGTAAAAGCAACTCATTTCTAAATAATGTAGTGAATAATGAAGGTTGTGTAGTGAACACTTAAATATAAAATTTAAGTGTTTCTCTAATAACTTAATTTTCATATAATTTGAATGTTATCGTCTCCCTGCTCTTACAGGATAAATGAAAGATAGATAGTAGATAGATGAGAGAGAGAGATGAAGATATTTGGGAAAATTTAAAAGTACATTGTTTCATAGCTCCACCTATTGCCACATTCATATTCTGATCTCATTTTCCCATTTTTACCAAGAAAATGAATTGTTGTAGTAGAGACAGTCAATGAGCTGTTCAGGAAGACATATTATTAATTTTCTTAAATGAAGTTGCTAAAACTAATAAGATCAATCATTTTATATACAGTAACTTTATGTTTTCTACAAGTCATTAAAAATGTATCAAGAAAGAAAAATGGAATGAGCTCAATTAATAAAACAAACACTGTTAAGAACAAAATACTGAATAATAATAAATTTTATCTGCTTTACACATAAGATATTGTCACATTTGGGCTCTACAGAAGTAAATGCAGAGTAGGAATGTGATATGTAAAAAAATTTAAAGGATTCGAATCCTGTGAAATAGTTAATTACTAAAACAAAACAGATAAAAATGAAAAAGTAAAATGAACAAAATAATTTAAATTACCATGAAAAAATTAAACTTAATCCATTTAATTAATTCCATGCTGTCCATGTCCTTTTTGAAAGCTTCTCACTTTGAAACTTAATATCCAAGTATTTTCGTGAAACTCTAGTTTACCTCAGTGTTAGATATAAATTAGTTAACAAAATATATATATAAATAAATAATAAACATTTATTACTTTAGAAATGCATCTTTTAAATCTCTTGTTAACTATTTAGTAACATAAATTCAGCCATTATAATTAATGATCATTTAATTGAGATAATTTATGAATTATACAACTCTTTATATTTATTTGCTTGTACATTTATCAAGAAGTAAATTGTTTTATGTAGAAAACAACCAATTTGTGTGTGTTTAAATATATTTGTGTGTGTATATATATATATATGTATGTATACATATATACAATTCAAACAAAACCACAAAACTCTGAGGAACACCACACTTTTTTCTGGTAACATAATTAAACTTTTTAGTGTAACAGAAGCTCCAACTATTCAATTATGTTCACAGATAATTTACTTCTCACATTGTGTCAGTGTTTTTACTTTAGGACCTGAGGGCTGTGACTAATTCTTGTTAATACATAAGAAGTAGCACACAAGAGACACCTTTAAACTCATCTTTGCATAAGTTATATTTTAGTAGGCTTGATTCCTTACATTTTGTCTTTCTCTTCCTGAAATCATGTCTTTCTTTGCTCTTGGGTTATTTCCAACTGTGTTCTGCAGCTGTTGGTTCAATTCACAATAAACAATTGATTACACAGATCATAGAACAAGTTAATCAGTCTGGGACTTGGTAATGAAAAATAAAGCTCCAGCAAGTTAATATATCAGTCTTAAGTAGAGAAGATATCTGAAACTAATTAAACATTGGTCCCAGTGACAGTGATTTAAGCTCTACTCCTGAAACCTTTCTACTCCCTATAACCACAGTTCTTATATAGGTAGTGTCAAATTACACTTTCATCTTTTGAAGCTGTATAATTGAGCTCTATGAAATAAATACTACCTTATAAAAGTGACCTTGAAATCAAGGTCCATAAGTCCATAGTATATAAGGACCACTTTACTTTTTCTTGGGGTAGCTAATCAGTTTACTTAGTTATTGTGATGAGGAAAACAGAACTTTATAGAAATCTCAAATAGATTTAGATTTCTGTAATACTGGCACTTCCAGGAAAGTGAGGAGGTAAATATTTAACTTTCCCTATAATGAAGGTAGATAATAAAAAAAGTGTATGGAAATTTACATTGGTCTGCCACAGGCAGAATTATTTTTATCATAAATTATTTGTTTAACCTAAACCCAACTTAAAAACTTTATAAATACAGGGTCTCCCCTGGTGGTGCAGGCTGTTGAGCACAGTGCTGTGACGCTGTCAGCAGCCTCTGCATTGCCAGTTAGATCCCCGCTGCCAGCAGGCAAGGGTCTCACATGGCACTGCAGACTTCTCCTGTCTGCCCGCTGCTCCCCTCAGCAGTGTATTTCATCAGTCTGCCTGTTCTGTTCCCTGCTCTGTCTCTGGTGAATCTTCTCAACCTCCCATGCATCTGGCCTGTACCCTGGTTCTTGTATAAATAAATAAATAAATAAAGCTTTAAAAAAAATCTTTATAAATACAAACAATCCAAAGTAATAAATTCAGCTGAAACTAAACCTTGAAGCCAAGTCATGGAAAACCTTTAATGTTTTATCTCTGTTCTAATCTGATTTTATTTCATTCTTCATGTATTTTTATACTTCCTCTTACTTGGAAGCCCAAATATTGACCAATTTATAATTTTCAAGGTGCTTGAAAATTGTTAATATCTCAATGCAAATATTAAATGCTGAAGAAATATAATCTGATAAGTCCAATTATGAGTCAAAATTTAAACCTGGTCATTCAAATATGACTAGGGTCAAAAATATATGCTAACATGTTGTGGGGGCTAGGAACCTATTGGATTTGTGGGTTTTTTCCCTGTGTTGATGTTTACTAGCAATAATTAAGCATTTCCCTAATGTCTTCTCTAAATCCAGAATCACTTAAGATACCAATCAAAAACATCAAAGAGAAAGTTATCAAAATAGTGGTATTAAAATCAATAAATTAATGCTACCAAAGACTAATTGGATACTGTGGATTATATATAAGCCACAGTCAGCTATTGCCATTCTTTCCTTACAAGAAAAAAATAGCAGTAGCTGACTGAATCTTGGGAAATCTAACAAGTGGATATTTTTCATTTGCAGAAAAGATGTCTTCAATATAGAATCATATCTTTAGAGTTCCATTACTCTGTTAGAGAAAGAAAAATAAATTTTCAGATTTACCTCTAGAAAGGGGACAGAATGTAGGCTATGAAAGTCATAGATGGAAATATAGAGTAGAGCTACTAGTTATCAGACAGAAACAAGCAGAGAGAGTTCAGATAGAATCAAAACAAGACAGAGAAGGAGAAAAGGAGAGAAAAAGAGATGAGAGGGAGAGATTTTCTAAATCTTAATCACACAAGCCATTTTGTTTTCTTTGGAATGGTGTAAAGACATCATAAAAAATCATGAGGTATATTCATCATAAGATAAGTACTGCACCAGAGAAAACTAAATTTACCCAGAGAAGTTTTCCTTAAAACAAGTAAGATAAAATTAAACAAGTTGAAGTTTAGTTAGTGAGTTTGGCAAGAATCTTTGTGAGCCTAAGCAGGAAGGATGAACAGAGTGAGTGGTGGGTTTCAATAGTGGTGTTGAAGGGAAGACAACTATTTTTGTAAACTCAGGATGCCATGTCAAGATATTCCTTTACTGGCAAGTTCAGTGTTCATTGTCCCATTGAAATGATAGAACTGTGACTAATATGTTGGGAAAAGGACATTTGGGGGTGTGTGACTAAAATAATACAGGTATACAGTTAAGAAATTGTGATAACAATGACACCACAAGTGAAAGTTAAATTTTACAATGAAGAAGAAATTTTAAAACAAACCCAAATTATATTAATCTTTCAGATCTGAAACAAAAAAAGTTCATATACCACTATGAAGACCTCCAGAGAATATCTTCAAAATGAATTCCCTAATATTAACTATTTCCTTATTACTAAAGGGATTTGTCAGATTTTATATTGTCATTTAGGACTTCTAGGTTTTAGCAATTATATATAATACATAACCAGATATTTTAGGAAACTTGAACTTTAGGACAGTGGAGGTAATTTAAGAATAGAAAAAAAGAGGGGAATCATCTTTTTCTTAAAATCATTTGTACAAAAACAAATGAATATCTATTAGAATGAGAATCAGGATCAGTAGTGACACATTCATCTGGTGACTGTCAATCTGCATTAAGAATGTCTCCAATATAATTTGTTATCTTGAATCTTGATTCAGCACTTATATGTGGTCCTGATCCTAAATCAATTCTGCTTTAGAAAAATTGATTTGGGTTTGCTTTTATAAAAAAAAAAAAGAAACATGAGATTAGTTTCAGTGAATAATCCTGCTTTTCTACATGTCATTCTGGGCTCAATGCAGGTCACTTATTATAACCATGCCAACTCTTAGAGAAGTCAATTTTTAATTTTTAAGGATTTACAGTAATTAAAGTTAAAAATGAGCTTTTTTTAAAAAAAATATTTGTTTGATTGTTACCTAATGACAGCATAAAATTAGCTATGAAATTCCTCAGGCAAAGATTGGATTCATTTAATTTTTTTCTTAATTTTGATCTTCAGTGTACAAATTCCTCACTAAGGATTACAACTGAAGAAATGCAAATTTATCTGGAAGCCAAATAAAGTGTTTTAAATCTTACCACCCACTAGGGGCCTCCCTGGTGGTACAGCGCTTGAGTGCTCGGTTGCGAAGCTACCCTCAGCCTCTGCAGCGCTGGTTCAATCCCCGGCTGCTCCCCGGCCACCGGAGGAGGGTCCCACATGGCACGCAGACCTCTCCTGCCGCCCGCTGCTCCCCTCAGCAGTGTACTTCTGTCCTTCTGCCTGCTCTGCTCCCTGCTCTGGCTCTGGTGAATTCTCTCGCCCTTCGGCGCTTCTGACTGTACCCAGTGCTTGTATAAATAAAAATAAATCTTTAAAAAAAAAATCTTACTACCCTCTAAATATTTAAATAACACAATATGGAATTTAAAGGAAGTGATAGCTTGTTAAAATACAGCATATGTAAAAAAGGTGAATTACTTTAACATATACACATAATTCATAAAGTAATAAAAATGAATAAACACACTAATTGAAAATATTTTAAAAGGACTAAACAGAAAATTCACTGGACAAATAGCAATTACACCAAAAAGAAATATTGTTCTTTCTAAGAGTTAGGACCTGTATAAATCACTTAATCTGAATTACTCATCCAATCCTCAAAATAATCTATTATTACTAGTACTGCTATGTGAAATATCATTACTGGTATTATTTTCATAATTAATTAAAGTTTATAAAAATGGAAATTGGAAAACTTTTTTCATCATTACAAGGTAATTAAAAAAATACAACAATTTAAAAATAAGCTTTCTATCTTTTTTCACACATCCAATTGACAAAATGCATAAGTAGTACAAAACTCATTTTAAGGAAAAATGCTCATATGAGGAAAATATCTTTCATATTCATTATTTCTGGAAATGTATTCTGGAGCCATTCTGGAGCCAATTCAATAAATAGTAAAAGGTGGGCAGAATGAGAATATATAACACTTATAAAATATTCATCAAAGCAAGGGACTGTGTTTGGAGGCAAAAATACAGTACCCAAGAAAATGTTGAAGCTGAAATGTTTACATATTTTAATAAAGAAAATATGAGACTTAATGTACTCTCCACTTAAGCAGAATCTTTGCTGAGCTTACCACATATATCAATATCTACATAGAGAAAATTTTGCTGATTAAAATATCATTGTCTACAGAAAGGAGTCAATTACTTATCAAATGCAAGTTTGAGGAATATTGTTGCTAATTTATAAAGAAAATAATTAGGTCATATAACAAATTGATAATATAGCAAACTACAATAATATTTAGACATATTTGACAAAAATACATTTCGAAAGAAAAACCTGACAATTTTAGAGACATATATGACTTAGAAAATGATAAAAATTTCATGAGTGTATGCCAAAAATAATTATATTGTTCATAGTTTTGATGATCAAAAAGTAAATATGATGAATTAGAAATTTTGCTTTCATTCATATATAGAAATATGATATCATAATTTCTAAATAGCTTTTTAAATATATTTTGGATAGAAATATTTCTTAAGTACACCAGAATAATTACACAATCATTGATAACTGAAATAGTCATTTTTGAAATATAATTTTAATTACTTTTAATGATATTTTTATTATGATGAGTATCGGGGATAACATGTTTACTTGTATAACTTATCATTTTACCCAATAGCAGTAACATGCTACAGTAATCAGCCTGGAATGATGCCAAGTGCAGGCTGAAAGTATGCAATGACTTGAGGGATACACAATAAACATTTGTAAAATTCATAAATTCTGTGATAGTTTTTTTTTTGAAAATGTGTTTTAAAAAAATGTTCACATGTAACCAGTTATTTGATAGCACAGTTTATAATGTTTATTCTTGGTGGTGGGTGTGGTATGGTAACTGCCAGATGAAGACGTGTGAACCTCTATGTTATATATGGTGCTGTAAACCAATATTAATTTCAATTAAAAAAATTAAAAGATAGGGCCTTCCCGGTGGCGCAGCGGTTGAGCACTGGGTTGCGAAGCTGCCCGCGGCCTCTGCAGCACTGGTTCGACCCCCAGCTGCTCCTCGGCCACCGGAGGAGGGTCCCACATGCCGCCCGCTGCTCCCCTCAGCAGTGTACTTCGTTCCTTCTGCCTGCTCTGCTCCCCGCTCTGGCTCTGGTGAATTCTCTCACCCTCCCGCGCTTCTGACTGTACCCAGTGCATGTATAAACAAAACAAACAAATAAATAAAACATGCCTCTATTAAAAAAATTAAAAGATAATAAAAATAGTTTATTTTTTTTGAATGACCCTCTTATAGGAGAGTGATAAAGTTCATTGACCAAAGAAAGCAATTATTTACGTATATAAATTATAATAAATTATCCCAGAACTAGATTGAAATGTATGTTATACCACAATACATTTTGCCTACACTATCCTTAATTTAACTCATATAACTCTGTTGAAAGCAGAACATGTGTGACCCATTCTCTTTTACAGAAAAGGAAACTGAGATGTAGTTTAAAAAACTTGGTCAATATCAGACGTGAGTTGGATTTTAGCTTAGGTATCTTCTCCAAATTCACTGACAATGTCTTTGCAACATATATTTTTTTATTGTTCTCTAACAGTTAAAGAGGAAAAGTTTTCAAAATCTATTACCCAAGTTACAGTTTTTGAACTTGTGATTGATGGTTTCATCACATAAGCAGTAATTTCCCTTTAAAACATGCATAGATAATTACAATTAAGATTCTCCTTCTGGTCTCTTGAAATTTCCTAGGTGTTTCCTTTTATTGGTATATTTATAGCTACTTCTAATATGCAACTATGTTGTTGGGATAGACATAAAAATTAATTAATAATGGGACAATTTTTGTTATCAAGTTGAAGTACTATCTTCAAATGCCTTATTATTTATTTTTCCAATTTTAGGGAAACTTGAACTACTCTGACAGGGTTAGTTGTATTATGGTATCTTGGACCGATCAGATAATCTTCAGTAGGGATTTAATAAAACCTAACATTCTTAGAATTGACTTTAAAATATCATTTCTCATATCACATATCCTCTTTGCCTTGTGTTGAATGACTTATGTATGAATTTATGATTTTTTACTTCATTTTCCTATTCTGGTAATAATCATTGCTTTATTTTTTCCTTTGTAAAATGTCTATTTTTTTCAGAATCCCATTGATTTTTCAAGTTTCTCTGCCATTGGTTTATGTTTAAAATCTGGGATTAGGGCCTCCCTAGTGGCACAGGGTTTAAAGATGGTGCTATTAAGCTATCTCTAGCCACTGAAGCAGGAGTTTGATTCCCCGCTGGCCAGGAAGCAACCCACATGACCCAGCAGACCTCTCCTGGCTCACCTGCTACTCTCCTCAGCAGTGTATTTCAGTAGATCTGCCTGTTTTGCTCCCCACTCTCTCTGGTGAATCCTCTCACCCCCACACCTCTGGTTTACACCCCAGTTCTTGTATGCATAAATAAATAAATCTTTAAAAATATGTTACTTTTAAAATAAAATCTGGGATTAGCATTTTTTTTTGGTAAACAAATATAATAATAAAGCCTTGTGGCACGTGTTTGTGAGATGTATAATATAAACCATGTAAATCATAAGGATTATGGTGTAAGTATACATTTCAATGAGAGCAGCAGAAATTTTTCATCAGTTGACATGCTCTCTGTTGATTTTATAAGAGTTACTTGTCAGTTATTGTTCTACATGCTTCACATAGAATATTTTAGTGTTCACAATAACCTGACAAGATAAGTGCTACTGTTCTGAATCTATAGGAAAAAAGTGGAAACAAAGGTTAAGTATATCAGAATCATTGCATTTCTAGTAAATTGCAAAGTTGTGATTCAATGCAAAATAATCTGATTCCTGACTTGATGAATCTCTTAATTCCTATTCTATAGGAATTCTAAATTGAAAACAATTATTTCTCTGTAAATTGTTTTCTATCAAAATTAGTACTCATTAACTTGGAGTCCAGTGTGATTACACATTTTTTATAGGTCACACTTGTGTCTCCTCATCACAAAATTATAAATAAATAAATTAATTAAATTGTATCTTTTCCTAACTGAAGCCTGCAATAATCAGAATGACCTTTTTTTTTTAAAAAAAAAAAGTACTGATAAATTTGCCTTTATGACATAATCTATCCAATCCCCAAAATGAAGATTTATTATCTCCATCTCTCTGAGCCTCTGAATAAGACTGCTATGAACATGCATACAAATGTTTCTTTATGGATCTCTGACATAAACTGTAACACTCACGAGTAGAATTGCTGAGACATTTCTCCTCAAATAAGAATATGTCATTTACTTTAAATATCAATATGTCTTGTGGACACCATGTGATGATATCCAAGTTTTCAACTTTCACCAACTGAATAGTTACAAATAAAGTGTCAGTCTTAACATCCATTTCCTGGTTGTAAAGAATTTGAGGATCTTTACACTTTATATAAAAGTGTTAAAATAAAAAATGATCTATTAAAGAAAAGGAAAATATTCTAGCATAATTGATAACTTAAACTCCACTTCTAAATATTTAAGTGATAGCCTTAGGTGTATAAATGTAATATCAGTTGTCAAAATTCTGCAAGTCCATCATTCTTAAGAAGTACTCACACAAGCACCACAGAAATATAGATCCTAGTTATCAGTGGAAAAAATATAACTATTATAATGAAGAAATTTAATTTCTTCCTCCTTTGTAGTTCAATAGTACAGGAGCATATATTCCATCCAAACTTAAGTTAGATAATATTTCTAACTTCTACTATGAAAAACAATTTATTTCCCAATAAATCTTTTCATTTTTGTTACTTGCAAAAAAGAAAATCCTAAGTGCTTTTCATCTTCATATAGAATTATTTCATGATTTATTAGAAAAAGGGAAATAATAAGGAAATTATGAACTGAAATAAAGTAAGTGCTTGTGAAACTTACTTAAATGTAAATGTAAATAAATTATAATGCTGGTACTATAAATTTCTTTTTTCTCCTTTACCAACTATTCTGCATTGATACTTACACACTCTACCCCCAATTTTATTTTTCAGCTCTTTGTCATAACTCCCATTCAATGCCATGAGTTTTAGCAATAGATGCATGAAGTAAAAGTAGCTTTCAATTCAGACTGAGTGTATAAATTCAATTCAGAGTGTATAAACAATTTAATTTTTCCTAAAGTATATTATGTTTACAAATTTATAGTACGTTCAGTGCTGTCTCAACCCACAGGGTAATGAATTCTTACTCTGTCAATTTTAGCTCCCAAGATGATTTCATCACTTTATATATCCTCCATATGCTGAATAACCCAAACTTTGTTATGTCCAGTCCCAATGAGTTACCAGACCTTCAGACTCATACAATCTCCTGCTAATTCCACATAAATACTTTCATGCATAACTAGCTTCTCAAACAAATATATATATATATATATATATATATATATATATGTGGAAGGTCTTGATTTCCTTCTTACAACTCTGAATAGCTCTCAGTCTTCAATAGTTCAGCATTTACTTTATCATCTTCAGTTTTCTGACCAAAAAACCCTTCAGGTCATCCTTGACTTTTCTCTTTCCCTTATCTACCTCATCCTGTCTTCAGGAACTTATTCTCTAGTTTTGGATAAAGTGAGGGAGCAGGAGTTACATAAATCTCAGGAAGAACAAATGTATAGGTCATTTTTTAATTGCTAACATTTAGTATAGTTCTTGTTACACCACACAAAAAAAAACAGACAATTGTTAAATGAATGGTTTATTTGATCAAGCAAACAAAATGGGAAAATATTTCTTTGCTCCATTTATTTATTTATTTATTTTAAAGATTTATTTATTTTTATGCAAGAACCGAGGTACAGGCCAGATGCGTGGGAGGGTGAGAAGATTCACCAGAGACAAAGCGGGAAAGAGAACAGACAGACTGACTGAAATACACTGCTGAGGGGAGCATGGGGCGTGACAGGAGAGGTCTGCTGCACCATGTGGGACCCTCCACAGCCGGCTGGGATCGAACCAGTGCTGCCGAGACAGTGGACAGCTTCACAGCGCGGCACTCAACTGCCTGAGCCCCCAGGGGAGGCCCTCTTTGCCCCATTTAAAGCTAAACCTTGAAGATTGTTTACTTAGTTCTTCTTGACTAAAACATATTCAAAAATATTTTTATTAATTTGGTGATTAAATTAGCTCTGATTTAAAACAAAACATGGGATTAGTTGCATTGTCTAAATATATCCTGGCTGCTTCATGACAAAAAATGTGTGTCATTGTTCTATTGCAGACCCAGACAGGATAATCTGCCATTAATATGTTACATGGTTTGTTTGTGCACATTTTTTTTCAATTGAGGTAATATTTGCTTACATTGCTGTTGGTATTTTGGAGGTATAACACTCCTCTCCCCCCTCAGATATGGTTGCATCCACCTCCAATGCAACCATTATGTTCAGTAGGTGCTTACTGAATAATTTAATGGAATAATGAATTTTTAAGCTTATTAAAATACTTTGTTCACAATTATATTTTTATTTAAATCATACTTTTATTTGTATAAGAAACCATAGCAAGTAGAATCATGGTATTACAGAACAGAAACAACCTTAATATTATTTAATTCAATCTCCTCACTTTAAGGAAGAGATAACAGAATTTTACAGACCTTGCTTTTTCTCAAGGTTTCATATTGAGTTATTGTCAGACAAGAAGAAATGTGAGGCCTCCTAATTTCTACACGAGTTCTTGCCAACGTTTTGCCAAACATTTTATTTTTCCCGAAAGTTAAAACAAAGATGTATGAATATTCAGGAATCTCTTTTGAATGTTTGAAAATAAAGATCAGTGATAACATGTCAACTGCAGTGGGATGATCTGTTTGAAGCTGCTAAGAGGTGCTAATTGTCTGAAATTATTATTGCCTGTATTCATTAGATTGAAAATGAATGAAGAAGATAAAAATGGATGTAAAATTGAGCATCTGGACAAGGAGAGCAATAAATGTTATGCAGCTGAAAATAAACGAGTGTTTCAATGACCAAACTGATTCACTTTTATAGTGTGTACTAAAAAATATAATGTCAACAATTAAAGAACATGGTCATAACCAATCTATAATAAAAGAGTTAAATGGTTAAATGGGAGAAGTTGTTAGAATATCAGAAGTAGTGCTAAGAATCTATCACTGTTGTTCATATCCTGAGCTATAGAAAGGGGAATAGAAAAAATTTAAAAAGAGAACAATAATGTACCCAAAATAGTACTCTTTCTGTCATCCTTTGCTTAGAAGTTAGTCCTTCCTGACCTCAACTTAATTTTTTCTTCACAAAACGATAATGCCAACATACATAACACAATACCACATATATGTAATACCATGTAAGAAAGCACAATAGTGTATGGTGGTGGAATATAGGTTAGTTTTGTTGGCATTTCAGGGCAGGGACAGGGGCACCCCAGAACCCCCAAACCTGTCTGCTCTAAATAGGTTCTGCCATTCACTGCAACAAGACAAAATATACTCTAGTGCACAAGACCATTAATTGAAAGTAACTTTAGTTTTTATTTATTTATTTTTAAAGATTTATTATTTATGCCTACAGGAGCTGGGGTGTAGGCCAGACGTGTGGAGATTCACCAGGAACAGATTGGGGAGTAGAACAGGTGGATCAACTGAAATATACTGCTGAGGGGAATAGCGGGAGAGACAGGAGAGGTCTGCTGTGCCTGAAAGGAACTTTAACACAATTAGTGCTCAACAAAGAAAAGGGGAAAAATAAAGTTTCTTAATAAAACACCCAACATTACACATCCCCTCGTGGGTAAACGTCCAGCTAAACAGGATTGGCCCAAAACAGTGCTACTGAAGCACGAAGCCTGCCTACTGGTGGGGACCCATAGAAAAAGAGCAGAAGGGACCCAACACATCTGAGACAGAAGGAGAAAAATCAAGATAAATGCTGCTATTGTTAAACTGCCCACGGGTCTCTCACCCACATCTGTTTTAACCAATCCCGGACCAAGAAACAAGAGCAGTTTCTTCACATAACTCTGCTCCTTGTGCCTCCTTCAGTTCTCCATCTGGCTCTCATCCTGCTTCCTTCCTCTCCATCTTCTTCTCCCTGCTCAGCTCCACCCTCCCTTGAGTGAGGCAGGAAAATGGAACCTCCTTTTTCCTGGGACCACCCTGTTACCCTGAGAGCACTATGGTGCTAGTACCTGGGGAGGGATTCCAAATATTACCTCAATTAAAAATAAATTTAAAAGAACACACAATAAAAAAGTTAACACCATAAAAAAGAAAGAAAAAATAAAATTAATAAAAACAAACGGAAGGACAAATTGTCAGTGTAATTGTACTTTGAAAACAATTTTCACCTGAACAATCAACCTTAAATGATGTGGAAATGCAACATAGATCTTCATGTATTCTTACTACCTACCTGCTTTATTTATTTATTTTTAAAGATTTATTTTATTGGGCTTCCCTGGTGGCATAAGGGGTTATGCACTATGAAGTTATTTACAGCCTCTGCAGCAAGAGTTCGATCCCTGGCTGGCGGGGAGCAACCCTCATGGCATAGCAGACCTCTCTGTCTCTCCCACTGCTCTCCTCAGCAGTGTATTTCAGTCAGTCTGCCTGTTCTGCTCCCCACTCTGTCTCTGGTGAATCCTGTTGTCCCCTGTACATCTGGCCTGCACCCCAGTTATTGCATGCATAAATAAATAAATCCTTAAAAAATGATTTATTTATTTATGTATACAAGGGCTGCAATGTAGGCCTCAGATGCGGGGCAGGGGAATGGTTTGGTGGTGACAGGATCCACCAGAGACAGAGTGGGGAGTAAAACAGGTGGACTGACTGAAATAAATTGCTGAGGGAGTAGCAAGCAAAACAGGAGAGGTCTGCTGCGTCATGTAGGTCACCTACCTGACTGGGGATCAAACTCGTGCTGCAGTGGCTGCTGATAGCTTCATAGTGCTGAGACTTAACTCCTTGCACCACCAGGGAGGCCCCTACCTACCTGCTTTAAATCTTGCTTAAATGTCACTGCATCACTCACTCCTGTTCTGACCACTCTATTTGGAATTGTGTTCATTCCTTCTTGAATTGAGATTCCCTGTGCTCTGTTCTTTTTCCCTGTTCCCATGCACCTATAAGTCGTATACACCACCTAATTCACTCATGCATTATGTTTATTGTACACTGTTCATTTTACCAAAATATCATCTCCACAAAGCTGAGCATTTTATCTTCTTTCTTCACTCTCTCCAAATGACACAGATCCTCTGATAACGACTACATAATGGCTTTGTTTCTGGTTTATGTAGGTTATCAATTTTATCCTTGGGAAAGTATACATTCATTAGATGAAATTGCTTCTTTCATTTGAAATACAAACGTATAGTAAGAAAACCTAAGAGTAAATAAAATGAAGAACACTATGTACATATATTTAAATTATTGCTCATTTGTCCCTGTAACTTTTAAACAAAGTCCCTGATTGAGGCACCAGATAGCACACTCCAGCGGTGTTGATCTCACTTCTGATGGACCTCTATTGCTGACTTCTTTCTAATTGACTCTCTGTACATGGGAACTTATTGCTAATGAAGTTATGGATTTCTAAAATGCATACATGTTTGTATTTTTGTTATTTACTCAAAGTAAGAAAATATAACTCTGAATTTTTCTAAATCATTTAAATTTTCCATTTGGCAGTAAAAGTAGAAAAGATCAAACCCTTTTAAATAAGTCCTAATTGACATTTATTTGCCAGTTAAAAGGGGTTATTAAAGGTTAAAATTAATTTCCCTAAACTATGGGGTTAGTAGCTATAAACAGTATCAATTGTTTTACTTGGGAGATTATAATGACATTTCAGTAAACACATTTTCTCTTATTAGAAGAAGGGGAAGGGAGGGTAGTATCAGTAGTAGCAGTTTTGGAGATCTGAAATGTAAGCATTTTAAACTACATGAAACTAAACTATTAAAATAGCCAAAATCCTTTGCAATATTTATTCCAAATATAGGGCAATGGTAGCTATATCAGGTATTATCCTTGTGATCATAAATTTCAGGTGACAAGATTTGATATATGCAAGGTTATATAAAAATATCTTGTTAAAATTAGGTTCTCTGAATAGAAAAAAAAATGATTTAATTGGTGAAATTAGTGATTTGAATTGGTTATGAGTCTTAATCAAAGAAATGTAAAAATGTATCCTTCGTATAATTAGTAATCTAACTTTCTAATTAATTATTATCTAATAAAAGTTTTAATCAGCAGATAGGTAAAGTTATGATGATTACAATTGCCTTTGCAAATAGATGACTCTAAAATGCTCGAAACTTCTTAACTCTTTTTAACTCCAATCTACTCTTATAAATTTAAAATATACATTTCTATAACCAACAACTATTTCTCAGGATTTTAAGTAAAACATATTCTCAGGCCATGTAAATATCCTACTCTAATTTCCCTTGTTTCAAGACTCTCGGTCTCCCGTGTCGTCAATGTAACCTAAAATAACGCCCTTTGACAATCAATAATCACTTCCTCTTGCTTCCTTCTTTGACTTTTTCTCCTGTACATTGTCTTTCCTTTGTTCCACAAGTTTCTGTGCAGCTAAATATAGATACTATTCATGAGATCTTCTTCAGAGCAGAACTTGGTCTTGGAAGAAATCATAGGCTATTTAACATTTGAATGTTCAGACACCATTTCTACAGTTTTGTTGCATCTGCCATTTCTGTAATTTGCTTGCACACTTACAATTTTAGCCTAGCAATTCTGCATTCCGTTTTCATCTTTTTTTTTTTTTTTTTGGTAAGTTGGAGAATCTTTTAATTTGTGATTCAATTGAGCTGGTTTTCCAGCTTCCAGGCTCATCAAATGAACACTCCTCACCCTGTGTTTCTTCTTACAAAGTGGGCGATGTCACATTAGTTATTTTCAGTGTTAGTAAATATGTCTGCTAATATTTAGGGGCTTGTGGTAACATATCATTTAACTTTGCATTAGGATGCTTCATTGTCTTATCTTTCCATCCTGTTGGGTATGTAAGGCAGATTCTTTTTCTTTCTTTTTCTCTCAATGCTTGTCCCTGTCTGCTCAGATTCTCTTTCTCTTTCTCTCTCTCTCTCTCTCTCTCTCTCTCTCTCTCTCTCTCTCTCTCTCTCTCTCTCCTTCCATCCCACTTCGCACCCCTTTGAAGATAGCCAACATGTTGCTGAAATAAATATAGTTGTACAGGTGCTCTTTTGAATAACTGTTTTTGTGTCTTTTGGGTAGATTCCTAGTAATGGAATTGCCAGATTGTATGGTAGCTCCATTTTTAGTAGATTGAGGAAACTCCAGACAGCTTTCCACAGTGGTTGGACCAGTTTGCACTCCCACCAGCAATGTAGGAGAGTTCCTTTTTCACCACATCCTCACCAACATTTGCTGTTGCTTGTTTTTTTTATTGCAGCACTATTTACAATAGGTAAAACCTGGAAACAACCCAAATGCCCAAAAACAGATGACTGGATCAAGAACATGTGGCATATATACATATATTCAGCAATTTAAAAAGATAAACTCATGCCATTCACAGCAACGTGGATGGAGCTAGAAGGAATTATGCTCAGTGAAATAAGCCAGAAGAAAAAAAAAATATCAGATGGTTTCACTTATAGCAGGAATATAGGGGAACCAAATAAGACATCAGTGTAAAAAAATAATAACAGTATAAAACACAACAAAGCAAAAACAGACAATTATAAACCAGAGACATACTGCAGGGGAGGAGGAGGGAGAGGAATCAGAAGGAGGGAGGGAGGAGCACAGGGGAATGTGGTGATGGTGCATGGGTGCCTTGGGGAAGGAAATTCTATGGGGACTCAATCAGAGGGGGTGGGGGGAAGCAAATATTGTCTAAAAAATTTAAAAAATTATAAATGTTAAAATAAAAAAATAAAGTATTAAAAAAAGGAAAAAAAAGTGGGGAGTACCACAAATGAATACACTTGAGAGGGCACTTATAGACATTGTGTTGACTCCATTGAAGTCTCAGCTGATGACCCAATAGCAACTATTAAACATATGAATGCGATAACTGAATTTGCTCTAGCTCCCAATGTTGGAGCTGCCCCAGCAGTCAGAGTGAATCAGAAATTAGTTTCACCTGCCAATTCCTGCCAAAATTGCAATTCTCTAAGGAAAAAAAAAATTGTTAAGACATTATGTGCTAAGATTTGCTATACAAGCTAAATAACAGAAATACTTGTTTTGCTGTAGATGGTGAAACTGGAGGATTAAAACCTCAGAATTGATGTTCAGCAGACCTCTCCTGTCTCACCCTCTGCTCCCTTCAGCAGTGTGTTTCAGTCCATCTGCCTGATGTTCCCCACTCCGTCTGTGGTGAGGCCTCTCACTTCACCCCCGCCCCACTCCTCTGGCCTGTACCCCAGCTCTTATATGCATAAATAAATAAATCTTTAATAAAAAAAACTCAGAAGTGAATGTAGTTCAATCAATGTAACTCATTTAATTGTAAGTACTTTTTTGTGTTTTGTCTAATTCTTGGCAATGCTCTTAATGATCTAATGATAGAAAGTACATTTCATTTGGTTATGAAATTTATGAACAATATTTAGTTTAAATGGAAGCACAAGGTGTTGGTTACTGACTACTTAGATATCTCTTTAAACTGGCAAAATAAATAAGTAGTCACCCAGTAACAAAACTTGCAGAGGTAGATAATAGTGTATGTTCTCAGAAGTATATGATTCTATAACTAGTAAATATAAAAATTTTATTATTTTCAACTTAAAATTTCATCCTAATAGTTTAGAAATTCATATCTGAAGCATGATATAGATTTTCACTGAATGGATTTGGTTGCAATATATCACATATAATTTGCACCAGAACAGGCTGAGAACATGAAAAGAATAGGAATATTTTATTTTAATTTTGGTGATAATATAATGAAAAAAGATTTCTTAAAAAATACATGTGTTGGGTCTCTCTGGTGGTGCAGGTTGTTGAGCACCGCACTGTGAAGCTGTCTGCAGTCTCTGCAGTGCAGGTTTGATTCTGGCCAGCCAGAGAGAATCCCACATGGTGCAGCAGACCTCTCCTGTCTCGCCCGCTGCTCCCCTCAACAGTGTATTTCATCAGTCTGCCTGTTCTGTTCCTCACTCTGTCTCTGGTTACTCCTCTCACCCTCCCGCCCATCTGGCCTGTACCCCAGTTCTTGTATAAATAAATAAATCTTTAAAAATAATACATATGTTGAGTACTGCACATGTGACATGAGACTACTGATATATATATATATATATATAAAAGATTTATTTATTTATGTATATAAGAACTGGGGTGTAAACCGGAGAGAATGGGGAGCAGAACAGCAGATCTACTGAAATACACTGCTGAGAGGAACAGTGGGCAAGACAGAAGAGGTCTGATGGGCCATGTGGGTTGTTCCCTGGCCTAGGATACAACATGTGCTACAGTGGCTGGGGATAGCTTGATAGTGCTGTGTGTTTAATCCCTGCACCATCAGACCCCAAGACTCTGATATTTTTAATGTATTTTTCTTAGTCAAAGTTCTCTAGAAAAGGGAACCTAATTCAAATTTTGCAGGTAGATCCTTTCTGTTAATATTACACATTGTAATACTAAGAAAGCTAGAAGACATGTGAAAAGGATTTGAGGCAGACAAAGAGGAGAAGAAATCAGAAAAGTGTACATTAGGGAGTTGGTCACAGCTTCCTGTCAAATATAATTGCTTATTCCATCTAAGGCTGTGAGAAATCATGGAGCTGACCAATGAAGCAAAGAAAGAGAAATGAACAATTGGTTCCCTCCCAGCCCCATACTTATTATTAATCAAAATCCACTCCAAGGATCATGGCTACCTACAATTCTAGGGCATTTTACTATGACCGTTCATAGTAGATAATCTCTCCTTTTCAGTTGTGTGGATCATTTTCACATGTAGTGTTCCTTTATAGCACTTTGTCACTACAAACGTGGGAACAGCATTAGCTTTTCTAGGATGATACTTGATATTGATTCAATATCCTAATCTTACCAAGTGCAACAAGTCCAGGCATGCATGCACACAAATGCACACACAGAGACACTAAAAAAGGAAAAAGGAAACATATATTGATGAAAGTAAAATGTTTTATTTCCTTCACTTAAAGGAGTGCATTCCAAATCCATTTTCAACTTTCACATAATTTTCTTCACATATCCTCTCAAGCAAGTTCATTATGTATATATTTGAATAAATTCTCCTTTGGTTGCAGAATAATTATGACCAAAACATAAAATTTGAAATTATTACATTTTGTGGCAAAAAATAAAATTGAAATACGTTTGGCATGGGGTAAACATTATATTCTGTTTCCCAGTGAGTTCTAACTGTTCCTCTATGAAACTGATAGGCAGGGACATTAAGGCTTCATTATCAATAAAATTGGCTTCAATGTGCTATTAGCAAATGTCATGGCATTTTTAAAAGCCCCATAAATATTAAAATGTTTCAACTTCTTTATGTTAAGCCAAATTTTAATTTTTTGAATGGAAAATGTAAGATCATTTTACATTTGTAAGGATTATTCTCACAAAATCTCATAATGACATCTGTGAAAAATTACGAGCTATGGCCCAACCTATGAGCTAACTCTATCCAAATAAATGGTTTTTGTTTTGAGTCTGTTATTTTCTTCTCACAGAAACAATATTAATTATGATCATGAGTCCTTAAACTTGTTAACTAAAATCTGAACACAATTTAAACTAATGGAAAATTATACTATCTTTATGGATCAAGAGTCTATATAGTTATGACGTCAAGTTTTCCTATACTGATTTACATATTCAAGTCAAACTCAATAAAAATCACACCAACCTTATGTTGAAGAAATGACTAAGTTTATCCTAAAATTTGCAAGCAAAGCAAAATAATCTCTAATATCCAAAAATATTTTGAATGGTAGAACAGTCTGAATTACAGATTACAAGGCTCACAATAACACAACAGCAATCAAGGCCACAAGGATAGACAAATAGATGATGTAGACATATAAAACCAAACAAGAGTTCCAGAAACAGATATATTCATAGATGATCACTGTGTTAAAAATAAAAGTACCAAAGTAATTCTATGGAAAAAATAGTTTCTCAACACTTCTTTTCTGGAACAATTTGAAATCCATGTTAAAGAAATGTATCCTCTTCATACCATAAAGAAATTATTCAAAATGGATCTTAAGTCTAAATATCATAACTAAAACTTTTCAAAAAAAAGCTATAAGAAAATAAAGGTAACCATTCAATTACAATATTGTGTTAAAAAATATTTTCTAGATACAACACACAAATCTGAATCCAAAAAGAAATGATAGCTGTCATTTTGCAAAATTTTAACTTTTTTCTTTATAAAAGATAATGTTAAGTAAATAAAAATTCTACCTCAAAATTGTAAATATTTGCAAATGTTTGTCAATAAGGAGTTGTCAGCAGAGGTCTTACTTAAGTGGATGCTAAGAAGTTGGACTCAATTGGAACCATCTAAGCTAGAAATTTAGATAGTAATAAGAGCATGCCCACCTAGGGAAAGGGAATCTTAGTCTTTGACTGCAGTTTCCTTTAGTGTCTAATTCTCAGGCCATGCAGCAAATCTTTGTATGGCAGCTTTCCCCAGTGAGGCCTGCTCAGTAGAGCCTTTATAATTGACCATGGTGATTATATGAAAGATAGAACAAAGGATTTTAGCCTAGAGTCTGGTGTCTCTAATTTTATTTAAACAAAGTAAAATTTTATAACTATGATAAAAGGAAAACTGTGTCACTAGCCATAATTAAGATAACTATTAAACTTTAAGAATTTATATTCCACATAAAATTACTTCTCTACTACTGAAGTTAGAAAACCATAGTTTTGTAATAATTTTTTTTGTAGATAATGACTAAATTTAGATATAGATGATGGAAAGAAACAGTAAAAATATTGGGAGTGAATCAAATGTCAGATTCATATCTTTAAATCACTTCCTCCCCATAAATGCAATAAACCTGGGCCTCCCCTGGTGGCACAGTGGTTGAGCTCTGGGGCTGCGAAGCTGCCTGCAGCCTCTGCAGCACCCGTTCGATTCCTAGCCACCGGCAAGGGTCCCACGTGGCAGGCAGACCTCTTCTGCAGCACCCGCTGCTCCCCTACGCAGTGTATTTCATCAGTCTGCCTGTTCTGTTCCCCGCTCTGGCTCTGGTGAATTCTCTCACCCTCCCACGGTTCTGACTGTACCCAGTGCTTGTATAAATAAATAATTTTTTTTTAAAAAGCAATAAACCTGCACTATATTAGAGCAATTGCTTCTGTAAAAGAATGGAGAACAAAGAACTGGTGTCTCCACAAGGAAAAGTGATAGAAAATTCATAAAGGTTGAGACAGACACTGTCTTTGACAGGTGTTATACTGGTTCTACTGGTGCACTATGACCCATAGCTATTAGGACATAGCTTCTCTCTAGGGAGTGAAGAATTTATTCCCATATCAGGAATCCCAGCTTTGGGGGATTGAATGCAGGAGGAAGTGAACTCAGAAAGGTATGGAAAACAAAGGGGTTGTCCTTTGAGTACAATGGATCTTTGGAGAGCAGAGATCCTGGGTCTGAGCACAAAGGGAGCAGGCTCATAAAAGGGGACAATTCTATTTGTTAATTAGAAAGTCTCAACATGAGGAGCAGGAAGAAAGGAAAATCTCTCTGTAACAAAGACCCTAGAAATCTGAATGCAATGTTAAGTATGTCAAAAGCAGAAGTCAAGGGAGGTGAGCAAAGTGGAGAGGAGAAACAATGGACTATGTTGGGGACAAAGGGTATCTTAGTGTTGGGTGTGGTTTAGCAACATACATCTGAAGGGTGTCATCCTATAGCTAATTCACATATAGGTCCTAAAACAATGCTACCTCAATACATTTGTTTTTAAAAAGACATCATTGTTATTAATTATAAGAACATTCTAACCCCTCAAAAATATGTGTAGTATCAAAATATAAGTATTAGAATGATTCTTATTAATTAAAGACCACAAAATGTTTCTGCTGATGCTTAAACATCTATTCAATAGCCAACAATTTTCTTAAATTGCCAAATGTTATTAGCAATAATTCATGCTGTGACAACTACTTTGTATTAAGAAGATATTTAGAAAAATAGGGAAATAGAATGCAAAGTCACATAGATTTCAATTCTTTCGTATATATAATTGCTTTAAAAAAACTGTAATAATTGCTCTGGCTAGGACTTCCAGTATTATATTGAAAAGCAGTGGTGAGTGTGGACTTCCTTGTCTTGTTCCAGATCTTAATGGAAATGCTTTTGACTTTTCAACAAGGGTGGTGGGAATTGTATGGGGACTATCACCAAGAGGAAAGTGCTTACATTGTGCAAAAATGAAAAACGATGTGAAAAATATATAAAATAAAAAATATTAAAAAACCTGAAATAAAGATTAAGTAGTTAGATATTCTATAAATATGAGCCAATAAGCTATCTTGTAAGTTGTGTTTATTATAAATGTTCTCATAGGACACCTCTGAAAGGTTCAGCACTGTTTTACTTTCTATCAAAACAGTTATGAAAAATGTCTTTAATGTTTGAAAATGTGAAATGAAAACTCTCTTAGTTCCATTTTTTAAAAAGATTTATTTATGCATACAAGAGCTGGGGTACAGGCCAGAGGTGTCAGGGGTGAGAGGATTCACCAGAGACAGAGTGGGGAACAGAACAGGCAGACTGACTGAAATGCAATGCTGAGGGGAGCAGTGGGCAAGGCAGGAGAGGTCTGCTGCACCATGTGGGTAGCTCCCAGGCTGGGGATCGAACTCGTGCTGCAGTGGCTGGGGATAGCTTCATAAGTTGAGTCTTAACTCCTTGCACAACCAGGGAGGCCCAGTTCTATATTTTTTAATGAATATGTTGTTCAGTAGCTGTTTTACTTCGAGCTGCAATTCTAATATTTGTTTTCTCATTAATTTTTGACTTTGGAAATGTTTTCAAATGATTTAATGCAATGATATGTCACTTCATGGTTTTGCAGTTGTTCAGAATCTTTCCATTCGTTGGAAGATTTATAAGTTTATACCTAGAACAAAATTTTAAGAATTGGATCATTGGAAAAATGCTGAGTACTCTATGAAATAATGAGATCAACTTTTTTAAATAGTTGAAAGCTATGATACTTAGAAACCATGAAAAAATATCTTGGTTTTTCTTTTCTTTTCTTTTTTTTTTTTTAATAGAGGCATGCCTCATTTATCTATCCATCTGTCTGTTTGTTTATACATGCACTGGGTACAGTCAGAAGTGCGGGAGGGTGAGAGAATTCACCAGAGCCAGAGTGAGGAGCAGAGCAGGCAGACTGACGAAATACACTGCTGAGGGGAGCAGCGGGCGGCAGGAGAGGTCTGCGCACCACGTGGGACCCTCCTCCGGTGGCCGGGGAGCAGCAAGGGATCGAACTGTCACCGCAGAGGCCGCGTGCAGCTTCGCAACCCAGAGCTCAACTGCTGCGCCACCAGGGAGGCCCAATATCTTGGTTTTTCAATGAGTGTGTTTAAAATATTATTTGCTATAGTTGTGTGGAAGTAATTCATGGTTATATACTTGAATCAAATTTTAAAAGTATTGTTCTTGCCTGACAACTCTGAGAAAGCTGAAGAAATTTAGAAGCAAAGAGTTATTATTTAATAATTGAAACCATAGATAGCAAGGAAGCAACAGGAATGAAAGGGGAACTTGATACGAGCAAAGCATCTTAGGGTCATATAGTTGAGAAGGTTGGCATGATCCTGTCTTCTATTTTTATTAGAATATATCATTTAGACAGATCTAGACTGGAGACTTTCTTCTCTACTGCTTGAGTAAATTAATTGGAAACCCTATACTTCCAAAATACCAACAGTACCTAAGTCAGAGTTACCTCAATTAAAAATGACCCTTGATTAATTAATTTGTAGAAAACAGATTAGTTAATTAAGAAGTACTTTTATAACACATACATGTAACTAGTCAAGACAATGCAATTACCTTCCAAGTTACTATATTTACCTTTCTAGGCACCAAATGACATGAGAAAAAATGGGGACTTGTCTGTTAACTCTGTTAATTCTATTGCTTAACTTCCATAAAAACAGGGGTGTTAATAGTAGTAATTATGGAGTAGCTTTCAATTTTAATAAGCACTTCAACATGCTTACTAGGATTGAAGAATTTTTTTCTTTTTTTATGAACAGATTTTCTATTTTTTTAATTTTGTATGTTTTTTACATCATTCTTCATTTTTGTACAATGTGTGCTTTCTCTTAGCTGTTATAGTCCCTGTGAAATTCCCACCACCATAGTCCCTTGTGCTTTTCCCACCCCTGTTTGATCATACTCCCCTCTCCCCCACCTCTGCAGAATGTCTCTGGTTTATAGGTGCCTGTTGTTTTGGTATTTATTTTTTTTATAATTACTTTTGTTTTCCCTGATCCCTTGTTTGGATCCTTTACATTTCTCCTAAGTGAAACCATCCGGTATTTTTTTTTTTTTCTTTCTGGCTTATTTCACTGAGCATGATCCCTTTCAGCTCCATTCATGTTTGTCTTTTTTGATTGCTGAGTAATATTCCATTGAGTATGTGTACCACATCTTCTTGATCCAGTCATCTATTTTGGGGGCATTTGGGTTGTTTCCATAACTTGCTTAATGTAAATAGTGCTGCAATAAACATAGGGGTGCAGGTGTTCTTTTGAATTGATGTTTCTGTGTCCTTTGGGTAGATACTTAGGAGTTTGTTTTCATCTATGGACCTGTTTTCTAATTTCAGTTCACATTTGTTACTTAAGTCATTCGTAAATGAGCCTTATTGAATGACAATCATTATCTTTTTTCTTTTTTCTTTTTAGTTGTATTCTAAATCTAAAATTCTGAGTGGCCCAATACCAGCTTATGAACCAGGCACTCCCTGTACAAAATATGCTAAGATAATTTTTTTTAACCTCATCTCAATTCTTTGGATTCTCATGAATAACAAACATACTTCCTTTGTAATAACAAACCCATCAAATGCATATTAAACAGTGTTTCTTCAAGTAAATTTTATTTTTAAATCTTAATATTATCATATAAACTCTCAAAGCTTCTTAATGTTACATTATCAAAGCTACTGGACTGCTTCTTTGTTAAAAGACAGTACTTAATTTCAAATACTTGTCTTGAGTTTTATTTGAATACTTTATAAGAGAAAGAGAGAGAACAGTGTGAGCTGAATGAGTGCAGATTCACAATGTGCATTGTGAATAACCTCAGTTTTGATAACCTCGAGCAAAGTTCAAATCTATTCAAGTGTGCTAACCTAGTACAAAAGATCAATAGTATCAACACTTCAACTCTGGGTTAAAAGCTCATAAGACGGGACATATTTATCAAAAATGATAGGCATGTGTCTCAACTAATCTTTATTGTAGACTTTGATAAACCTAGTCAGTAGAATAGCTTTTTATAAGATACCATGCTTAGCAATAATATATGTATGTAATATAGATATGCATATTATTACATTAAAAGGGATACAAGTCCATTAGTGCTCTCTATCTAACTTGTATCTTCTGGTGAGAATTTGAAACATTCAGGAATTTTTCTATCTAATGGCTGCGTTCTTTTTTTTTTAATTTAATTTTAATTTTTATATTCCCCATACAATTACAACCCCCTTATTTTGACCCCAATCCCTCCTTTCCCCGGCCCCCACCCCCCCACAGAGTGTCACTGGTTCATAGTTGTTTGTTGATATTGATATTTTCTTTCTTACAGTTATTCTTTTTCCTGGTCCCTTATTTAAGTTTTCTAGATTCCTGCTATGAGTGAGACCATCCGGTATTTTTCTTTTTCTTTCTGGCTTATTTCGCTGAGCATGATCCCTTCCAGTGCCATCCATGTTGCTGCAAATTGCATGTGTTTATTTTTTTTGAATGCTGAGTAATATTCCATGGTGTATATGTACCACATCTTCTTGATCCAGTCATCTATTTTTGGGCATTTGGGTTGTTTCCAAAGCTTAGCTATTGTAAATAGTGCTGCTATAAACATAGGGATGCAGGTGCTCTTTGGAATTGATGTTTCTGTGTTCTTTGGGTAAATACCTAGGAGTGGAATTGCTGGATCATATGGAAGCTCTATTTTTAGTAGGTCCAGAAATCTCCACACAGCTCTCCATAGTGGTTGGACCAGTTTGCACTCCCACCAACAGTGCAGGAGAGTTCCTTTTTCTCCACAACCTTGCCAACATTTGTTGTTGCTAGTTTTTTTAATGTGTGCTAATGGCTACATTCTTAATTTAATTTTAAAAGTTAAATTATTTTAAAGGACAAGAAAATTATTATAGTGAAAGGAAATGCAATAAAATATAAAAATTGTAACTTCTTAATTATATCACTACATTTCACTGTTATCTATGATTTTTAAGTTAACTGCATCTATATCATTTGTATGATTAGAACTCTATAAAATATACTGTGTATCTTTTCTGAATTCTGTGGATAATGGTGTCACATTTGTAGCTTGAGACTGATGTAGTAGGATTATTTATATAGTAGAAATGACCAAACAGTAAGAATTATAGATTTTTGGAGTGTATTTAAACATTTTTATACATCCCTAATACATCATTGTGTGATGCTCTGAAATATGAAATTAACTTTAAAATTCAATCCAAAAATTCAGTATTTGTAGTTCAACTAACACTTAAAATTAAATCAAATTTTAATGTTTATTTTCCTTCATTTTGAAAGACAAATATCCTCTGATAATATTCAAAGTCAATTTTGAAGTCACATAATAATTCTAGAACATCTATTTTATTTTATTATTTTTTATTTTTTTATTAAAGTTTTTTTTAAAGATTTATTTATTTATACAAGCACTGGGGTACAGGCCAGAGGCGCTGGAGGGTGAGAGAATTCACCAGAGACAGAACGGGGAGCAGAACAGGCAGACTGACGAAAACACTGCTGAGGGAAGCAGCAGGCAAGGCAGGAAAGGCCTGGAATTGAACCCAGGCTGCAGAGACTGCGGGCAGCTTCACAGAACTGTGCTCAACCACTGTGCCACCAGGTAGGCCCAACATCTATTTTATACTTGGTAACAAATCCACCTAAATGCTTTGTGTCAATCTAGGAGCTATAAAATTCATTGTACACGCTCAGTATAAAAAAAAAAAAATCACAGTTTAATGGCACATTACCATAACAATCCATACTATATTTGTATATTCCTGTAAAATAAACTAATTTTGTACGTAGTATGTATGAACCATATTCACAATTGTGTGAGATAGTATAGTGTAATGTTGAATTGTAAAAGAAAGAAAATTTTCAAATATTTAGTATAATTGTTCTTAATGTTTGGTATGAAAAGAATCATCTATTAATTTTATTTCCATTTTGATAGGTATGTTTATCTCGCATATTCTTCTTCAGTAAGTATATGTTAATTTGGTATCCTAAAAGGTAATCCATGAGCTACATGTTCACAAACATCTTTCTGCAAGATAATAATATACAATTTCTGCTAAAAAATAAATGTGGGGCCTCCCCTGGTGGTGCAGGCAGTTGAGCGCAGCGCTGTGAAGCTGTCCGTAGCCTGGGCAGCGCCAGTTCGATCCCCGCTGGCCGGCTAGAATCCCACATGGTGCATCAGACCTGTCCTGTCTCTCCCGCTGCTCCCTCAGAAGTGTGTTTCAGTAGATCTGCCTGTTCTGCTCCCCACTCTGTCTCTGGCAAAACCCCTCACACTTCTGCGTATCTGGCCTGTACCCCAGTTCTTATATGCATGAATAAAATAAATCTTAAAATAAATAAATAATAAATAAATAAAATAAAAAATAAATGTGGCTGGGAATCACCATTTATATGTGTATATATGTAATTGTGTATGAGTGTGTGTGTGTGTGTGTGCGTGTGTATAAAATATTTAGGTATTGTTTCTGGTATACCTCTCCAAGTTTCTTGATATCTTCAATTAGAAATTTAAATAAAATTTCATTTATGTAAGTTTAATCAAATAGGAATATTTTATGTTTACATTTTGATATGATTTGCACATTGGTTTTCCAAAGGTAGTCTTTCCAAATTTGACTGAAGATGATCTGTAAGTGAAGGAGATAAAAAAAAAAAACTCAGTAAAGATTGTTTCAATATTAAAGTTGTCAAGGAAACATAAGCACAGTCAGAGAACTTGATTAATTAATACTTGCAACAGGGATCAAGTCTTATAGGTCAGCTTATCCAACTTTTTCAGGATTGATGAGAAATTAGGACCACTAATAAATGAAGAGTGAGTGACATTAAATTAATGATGACTTTAAAGCTGCTGGGGTATTGAACTTACCAGCTGAGTTTATTCTTAATAAGAAAAACAGCAAAGAGGAAGCGATGCAATTAGAAGAAGCAGGCTTGTAATAAAACAAACTATTGACAAAGGCAGGCTATTTATTTGAATTTAAGCACCTTTGTAAATAAATTAAAAGTACCACAATTTTTTAAATGGAGATAATCAGTATCACCCAAAAAGGCATATTTTAAATATTTTAGTGTACCTCATGTTAGTTTTTGAGTATTAGAAGAGATACAGAAGTCATTTGGAAACAAAATGCACATGAAGCAAAAGGAGATATTTAATACAAATTTGATTAAAGAGGACATTGGACTAAGTAACAATAAGTTATTATGAAGAAATATAGTTATTACTAACAATAACTTAATATGAAGAAAAAATATGATTTAAACTAAACTCTGTAGAATTGCTTGTAAGTCATTTTGCAACCTGATGAAATCTTCCCAAATCAGTCACAAATTTCATGAGTTCTCCTTATCTGTCCACCAAAAATTAATTTCACCACAAGAAATTTGATTATCAAGTTCCCCAAACTGGCTTATATTTTGTGATGATCTTTCTCCTCTTTCCCCCTTTTACAAACTAAATCATAGTAAATATTTGGTTCTTTTTTTTTTAAATAATATTTTGTCTGAAGAGACTGAATTTCTTTCTGGATTAACAATTTGTCTAGGGCCTCCCTGGTGGCACATGGGGTTGAGCGCCACTCTGTGAAGCTGTCCACAGCCTCTGCAGTGCGGGTTCGATCCCTGCCAGCCGTGAGAACCCCACATGGTGTAGCAGACCTCTCCTGACTCACCCGCTGCTCCCCTCAGCAGTGTATTTCGTCAGCCGACCTGTTTAGTTTCCTGCTCTGTCTCTGGTGAATCCTCTCACCCTCCCGCACATCTGGCCTGTACCCTGGTTCTTGTATAAGTAAATAAATAAATCTTTAAAAAAAATAAAGAATTTGTCTATGTGTTTCCTTGCTACTATTAATGCTGTATGGTAGTCCTCATCATCTGGCCTGAGCAGTGTATTTTACTATATTCTTGGAAGATGAAAATCTGTTTTTTTGTTTTTTTGTATAACATTTCATCCCCAGCATACAGCAAACTTCTCAGTAAACATTTATGGAGAGCATGAATGAACTCAATAGTCTGTTAAATATCCTTGCTTGGAATATTTATAAATTTTATTTAGGAACTGATACTGGAACAACTCAGGAAACTTATCTGTATGCACTCATATTTCTTAATATCTGTTGTAGAGCAGTTTCCCAAACAAATTTCTTCTATCATCTATATCAAAATCAGTTGAGTCCTTGGATCCCATCCAATGACTTCTGAAATCAAATTTCTGGAAATAGGATCATGAGAATTTTAAGCACACTAGAATCAAGGAAAACTATTGTGGAGAATGCATGGAGTGGGTTGATTTTTGTTGACTCTTGGGTACAGAATTTTACAAAAGTATGTGTTATAATATTCTTTCTTAATTAATCTGTTTTCTACAGATTAATTAATCAAGGGTCATTTTTAATTGAGGTAACACTGGCTTATGTAAAGTTGGTATTTTGGAAGTATAGGGTTTCCAATTAATTGATTAATTATTTTTTTAAATTTTATATATTTTTTACATCATTTTTCATTTCTGCACAATGTATGAATTTACATCTTGGTTATATTCCCTATATAATTCCCAGGCCCTTATCTTGACCCTAATCCCTCCTTCACTCCCCCCATGGGTGTGTCTCTGGTTTATAGTTGCTTGTTGATTTTGATTTTTACTTTATTATAATTAGTCTTTTTCCTGGTCCTTTATTTAGGTTTTCTAAATTCCTGCTATGAGTGAGACAATCCAGTATTTTTCTTTTTCTTTCTGGCTATTTTGCTGAGCAAGATCCCTTCTAGCTCCATTCATGTTGCTGTAAAAGAGACAATAACCAAAACAGAGAGACACCCCACTGAGTGGGAGAAAATTTTTGACTCTTAGTTGGCAATTCTATATTCCACATATAAAGGACACCATTCAGTATTTATCTTTCTCTTTCTGACTTATTTCACTTAACATTGTACGTTCCAGTTCCAGCCATGTTGACACAAAATTTTTTTAAAGATTTATTTATTTATGTACATAAGAACTGGGGTGTAAACCAGAGGTACAGGTGGTGAGAGGATTCACCAGAGAAAATGGGGAACAGAACAGGCATATCTACTGAAATACATTGCTGAGGGGAGCAGCGAGTGAGTCAGCAGATGTCTGCTGTGCTGTGTGGGTTGCTCCCTGGCCAGCCGGGAATCGAACTCCTTTTGTAGTGGCTGGCAGTAGCTTGATAGCACTGTCTTTAACCCCTAGCTGCCAGTGAGGCCCCGACACAAATTCTTAACCCACAAACCCATACTTGTTTTCTACAGAAAAAATGTAAATATATTTTGCATTTAATATAAAAATATAGTATTAATATACTTTGACCAGTAATTCTGTCAAGTTGTATACAGTAGTATTTCAGAATGCAACATATCGAAGGATACATGAGTGAACAGATACATGAATTCATATAGATCCTGATTGCTTTGCCAGCCATAATTTGCCTACTTTTGTACTTATCTGAAAGTTAATGGAAAGAAATATTCTACCAGGGACTTAGTCAAAAAGAATAAACTATATTAGCTTCAACTCTAATTGTTTCAGGACATTACAATGAAAGTTTACGTGTGAAAAAAGAATCTTGTGTAAGTTACAGGCTTAATATCTATAAAAACACATTTGTTATTGGTGAGAGAGGAAGACTAGCCATCTGCTTAGCCTCACTTTAAAATACTTATATTCCTAGTATAATGATTAGTAGTACTCCTTTCAAATTCACAAAATTTCCCTAATTTGAACAATAAATTACATGACACCTATATTTCAGAAAGCTTTGGTAATGTATGAGTCTTGTAAAAGTTCATAGAGAGAAAATGCAACCTATCATTTATGTATGGAATTTCAAAAGAAAATCATCACCATATTATCAAATATTACCAAATTATCAACATAAATTATTTGTGAGCAACTATAATCTGTGTGGATATTAAGAAACAATCACTAAAACAATTAACATAAAATCCATAATGTACTCTCTCAGGCTGACCATGAATCCCTCACAAAATATTTTGATATGCTTCTTGTGAACCCCATTTCAATCCTACAGATAGGATCTGTAGCATTATATAAATTACTAGATTACTAGATTAATAACAGATTTCAAACTTGTGCCATGTTGCAATGAAATTATTTTTCACCTCAAGTTTTAAAGCTAAAGAAAATGTAATAATGGAAAATGAAACAAAATAAAGAAAAAAATCATTCCAAATAATAAATAAATTTTCAGGTAACATTCTAGCTGTCCTTTCTTGGGTACGGCAAGAGAGAACTAAAAAACTGTTCTCAAGATAATATAAAAGGACAGTTTATAGAAATAATTTGCTAACATTTTGAAGATTTCACTTTCAGCTTCTGCTAGCATCCAAGGACATTCATTCTTTAAATAAAATGTCTACAAATGCATAAATTGGGAGGAAATTTCAATAATCTTTTCTGAAAGTTTGATTCTTGACTTTGCCAGGTAAGTTTAGGATGTAAGAGCTTCATTTGAAATACATTACTTTTAGCTAAATAACAAAATATAAGTATCTTGCTTTTAAATGCAATTGTATAGAAATATTAAAAATTACTCATCCATCAATTCTGCAGCAATTGACATTGCCTAATAACGATCAAGTCATCATCTGGTTTATTTATCTTGAAAATGTATTGCTTCAAATTTTACTTTTTAAAGACTTTTGCTAGGAAGACTTGATTGATACTGAAACACGGTAATGAATATTATCTATCAATTTCCAGTAATATATTACAATTAATGTTTATTTAGTCCTTTTGATGTATCTGCCATTTTTCTAAGTACTCTAGGGGTACTATCTCATTTTGTCTTTAAAAATATGCTGGGGGGACCTCGCCGGTGGCACAGCGGGTTGAACGCAGCACTGTGAAGCTGTCCGCAGCCTCTGCAGCACTGGTTGGATTTCTGGCAGGCCAGGGAGATTCCCCCATGGCGAGGCAGACCTTTCCTGTCTAGCTCCCTGCTCCCCTCAGCGGTGTACTTCAGTCCTTCCGCCTTTTCTGCTCCCTGCTCTGTGTCTGGTTAATTCTCTCACGCTCTCCCACCACTCCCCTCCCCCGCACCTCTGGCATGTACCCCAGTGCTTGTATAAATAAATAAATCTTAAAAACAAGGGGTACAGAGAAAGATTAATTTTTTCCATATCAGGCTAGCTATGCCAAAACTAGGATTTTCATACCAGCTTCTATATACCTAACAACTATTTATGTTTTTTTCACTGATACTTTATTAAGAAATGACCAGTCATTTTGTATATCCTCTGATTACATAGTTTTATGCATTAACCAGTTCTATATCTTAACATTCAATAATTAGAGATCAGCTAATGGTGTTAAGGTTAGGAATGGGATATGACTGATGATTTATGGTATATTATATTTGTTTAAAAAGGAAGATTTCATTTTTTATAAATAAAAGGTATATCTATACATTTTAATTCACTACACCCTACTCCCACTCCATCACTATAAACAATGATATTTCTCTTCTAACACATACAAATATAAATTTTGACCAGAAAAATACATAAGGGATATATGTGCTTATTATATTAGAAAACAAAGCACCATATTTCATCTTAAGAATTTGTATTTGAAGGGACCTCCCCGGTGGAGCAGTGTTGAGCACAGCGCTGTAAGGCAGTACGCAGCCTCCACAGCACCTGTTCAATTCGCGGCCGACCAGGGAGATTCCCACATGGAGCAGCAGACCTCTCCTGTCTTACCTGCTCCTCCCCTCAGGAGTGTATTTCGGTCCTTCTGCCTGTTCTGCTCCCCACTCTGAGTCTGGTGGATTCTCTCACCCTCGAGTGCCTCTGGCCTGTACCCCAGTGCTTGTATAAACAAACAAACCTTAAAAAAAAAAAGATTTTGTATCTGTAGAAAAGATTCCAAATTCAGATATTAATTGGGAGCAATATTATGTTCATGATTTTAAGCTTATAAGTAACAACATTTATTCAGCTTTATTGACCAAGAAATAATATGAGATTATGGAAAGTGTAGCAAATCTGAAAATGAAGTCTTAACTGAAGAGTTAGACATGAAATGCATGAGAATGGTTTGACTATTTCTTAAGGAAATCAGATATCCAGATTACTGCATGAAATGTGATATTTAAATATTAATAATAGGTACAGTTTAAGCACATTTGCAATTAAGTCAGTCTAACAAACAAACAGAATAGTCTTTTGTCCAGATTCAGTACACCCTACTAGTGTAGCTTCTGATCTATAGCATATACCATATAGAGAAAGGGAGGAGACTCATTAGGCCAGTAGTACTTGGTTCTTTCTTGGTCCTTGCTCATATTCCTTTCAAGAATTGCATAAGGTGAAAGAGTAGTTTTCCTTAAACAATAGGTAATAATGCCTACTCACATGAATATTTACAAGATTGGGCAATGTACTGAGGGTACAAAAATTATAGATAGTTTTTTGTATATAATACTAAATATCTGCCCTAATGATAATTAGCTATTTTGATGATGAGTGAAATTATTATAGTGATTTCATGTGATACTAGAAATCTGAATAGAAAATAGAAGCTTAAGCAAATAATTAGTTCAGCATACGAATTTATTTTATGGCACTTTAATTAGAGTGCTAGAGAAAAGGAGAAATGACTATGTCTACTTGGATCTTGATTGGATCAGTAGGAGTTTTAAGACAGAGAAGATGCATGTGAATGGAATTATCGGCTAAGGTAATTAGTGTGCAGTGATATTATGGTTTAAAATGCTTGGAATCTTCAGTCACTTTTCAATGAGATTGAGAAATAATCAGAGATAAATGCTTACATACAACACTAAATAACAATAGCACTAACCTAACTCAGAGGAATTTAGTTACTAATTTATTTTAAAACATTTTGTTATAAACTAATTCCTCTTCTCATTTACTTTGGAAATTATCCATAAAATCTTATAGAGGTTAGCATGTTAAAGGTTAAGAAATAATTAGCAAAATTTGAGGGTCAGGAAAAACCTTATTGTTCAATTACCAAACTCCATTCAGTGGAGAAATTTCTTCTATAGTAGTTAAGTAATTACTATACCTAATTATAAAATTCCAGCTAAGATAAACTATCTACCTGACTAAAGTTGGATTTTATTGTTGGGTAGCTCTAATTTCCAGAAAGTTTCACATTGCTTTAAATTCAAATCATTCCTCATGTAATTGATTGAGGCCTTTCTCCTAGATTATGAGGACAAAATTTAAAATTTTTCTTGTGGAAATTCTTAAAATGTTTGAAGACAGCTATCATTTTTTTTCTTTTGTATTCTATCCCTAAGCTATACTTAGTCAGATAAATATGTCAGATAAATATCACATATTTATTGTGGTTTTCAGATCTCCATAAAGTAGTTGTCTAAATTCAATCCCATTACTTGAGGTAGAACCTCTATATCTAAATAATATTATGAATGGAAGAAGGTAAGAGAATGTGAATGTCTCAGGGCATATTATCTCCAAGGATGGAAAAATAATACAAATCATATACCTTCCATATTGGAAGTCTAGAATATCACCTGAATATATATTTCTACATACTTGTTTTAGTTTTGGAATGTAAATCTAAACAAATTCAATTATTTTAATGCCACTGTATTCTGTATGTGTCATAGAATGTTATTTTCACTAAAATTTGTATAAAAATATTTTTTCTTATAATTATAGCTATGTGGCTACTTGAATCATAGCCATGACTAAGTGGACCACTCTGTGGACAATGTTTCACCATTTGCAAGGGGCATCATGGAAATGAGAGTAACAGAGAAAATAGGGACAAGAATGTCATTTTTATTGTTTTCTCTCTGTTAGGAAACATAAAGGCGGTGGAAAAAATATTCTCAAACTCCATCCCTACTATTACCACTAACAAAGGCTATATTTTCTCTTGTAGCTTATCATGACATCATCTTATAACCAGAATTTCTGATGAAATTTTATTATACTTACAGTTATGGGCATGTCTTATTAATGTAGCTTTTCCCTCAGGTTTCTACTTAATTCTTGACATAAGGGAGACCTTGAATTGAATGAACGAATAAAAAAACACACCCATTCAAGCACAAAGGTACTAATCTAATTGAATTCACTCAATTGTTTGTAGTATGGAGAAAATTCTCTACTATACATTTTAAGGCATTTTATCTTGTATAGATAAATTAACAAATATATATATATATACACATACATATTATGTGTTTATGATTCCTGTTTAAATCTTAGATACATTTATTTTTAAAATCCCACAACCTTTGTGCTCTATGATGGGCTTTGAAGAATTTAATTACTATTAATTACAAATATTATTTCCTGATGTTCTTTATCAGAATATTTCATTTTTATGCCAATTAGAGTATAATTATTAGGATAATGGACTCTACAAAAACCAATTATCCAATGAGTCTAGATGGGATTTACCACTAGTAATTGAGTTGAGCAATTTAAGATCAAAATAAGTGAATCAAAATGAAAATGTAGAATCATTAATCCCCCAGGCATCAACAATAAGGTTGAATTTGTTTTTTCACCCCAAATTGAGCTGATGTTTTACAATGTCACATAAGTTGATATATAGGCCCTGTTTAGCAAGAGCAAACTATGTTCATTCACTTACAATTCAGCCCCAGGCCACAGATCTTCTACAAACTTTTTTTTTAATTAGAACTTTACTTTTGATCTAACAAAACTATGAAAATATGTGGTAAGTTGTCAGTTGTATAGATTACTTGGAACTCATTTAGTACTTTTGAGAGACTGGTAATATATACCATATTATAGTATGTGTTTCCCTTTCAAAGAAGACAGAAAAAGCTGTCATTCACTTGGTATTCTGTTGCTCTGGGAACTTGGAACTGTCCCAATCTTTACTCTTCAGAAATTATGATAAATATTTGAATCATAAAGATGTATTATTTTAGTTAGATTCATTCTAAATATCAATTACCACCATTTTAAACCTTGTATATTTGAAGCTAATCTGATATTAAGGCACAAAACAGGAAGGAAAAGAGAGCAGGAGGTTAAATTACACCTGAGGATACAATAGAAGTAAACACTAAGAGAACATTAATGTGTGTGTGTATATATATATATATATATACACACACACATAAATTTTTATATATTATAGCATAATATATGTATCAACAAATTATAAGTTTATTAATTTTATATGCACATGTATTTCTCCAGAGAGCAAATTTTAGTCCTTTGGGTGGTTCTACAGGAAAAGAATCTTTTGTGGTTTTATTTCTTTTTGTTTTTATTTTTGATTTTGGTGTTGGTTCTCTAATCAAGTTTAAAGGTTTTGGTGACTTATATTTCCTATAGTAAAACAGAGCTAGTTAATGGTGTGATGTGGAATAAAGATAAGCAAAAAATCACCTTTGAAAACTGCTTGTTCGATATTTGTAAGTTAAGGTCTGGGTGACAGTGTATTAGTTAGATTAGAATTTTTTTTTATTTTTTTTTAATGATTTATTATACAAGAACCAGGCAGGGTGCATGGCCGATGCGTGGCAGGGTGAGAGGATTCACCAGAGACAGAGCGGGGAACAGAACAGGCAGACTGAAATACACTGCTGAGGGGAGCAGCGGGCGAGGCAGGACAGGTCTGCTTGCCATGTGGATTGCTCCGAATCTGGCGGGGATAGAACTGGCACTGCAGAGGCTGCAGACAGCTTCACAGTGCGGCGCTCAGCTGCCTGCACCACCAGGGAGGCCCAAATTAGAATATTTTAGTCAAACTTATTGATGCCGTAATTTCAGGTTTTCAGGCCTTGTCTCCCAGCCAGGAATGGATCCCAGACTGGCGGCAGCTTTGAGTCCCAGCCACTAGACCACCACAGGTTGGTGTCTCATGAAGCTGCAGTAGGAACTTCGCTGACCCTCAGGCAAGCAAGCAAAAAGAGGCAGATTTGTTTAGAAAAAGAAAAAGCTTATTAAGGAGAAAAGGAACAGAAATAAAGTGGGACTCCCAGGCTGGTGGAACCAGGCTAGGGAGGGGCAAGGAAGCCAGAGTGGAGTCCTGCCTTAGGGAATATATACCTTCTTTCCCTAAATTATTCTACAGCTCCACCAGTCTCTCTGTGATTGGTTAGCTCCCCATGGTCTCATTCACTGCATAAATAAATGTCTTTGTGCCCAGAACTAAGTTTCTGTGTCCCAGCCCTTATCTTAACATACTTTTCTTTATCATCCTTGTTCCGTATGTTCTGTTGCCCCTAGTCCTGGGAATGTTTGATTTGTCCCCTTTGGAATTTGTTGCCCTTGTCTCTGGAGCATTCCTTAACTCTCCTGAAGTCCCTGAATATACTGTTCCTAAAGCTGCCTAATTATCCCTAACTTACCCTAGGACTCATAATGTGTATAATAAAGTTAACTATTTGCTTCAACTAACACATGACTAAGTGAGGAAGGAAAATGTTGAGCTCCAGGGTTCCAGTTTTCTCCTCGAATATCACATAGCCTAAAAGTTTCTGTATATTCTCTGATAAAACCCCTTATATCTTGTGTTCATAGAATTGAAATAGCTAAACGCCAAATCTAGAGTCTCAAATCACAAGTGTAATAAATGTCTGAGGAATGAATATTTGCACTGCTTTCCAATAGAACTGCATGGATTTTGCAATTTACTCAGAGAGTAATCATGGTGATTTGAATGGGAGAATGGTGGGAGGAGCATGAAGCTAGGTAGATAATATAATAGCTGTTGGTTCAGTGAGCAGAGATTCTATATTCAGTGTTGTAGCTTGAGGGTAGAAGAAACTGTTCAAAGCCTTAAGGGGACTGCAACAGTAGGGTAATTTTATCACATAAGATCTGCCTACTCTAGCCTTGTCAAATGTTAGAGATCACCTCATCCATGAGGAATAAATTTGTGAGGAAATTCTCAAATTCCTTAAAGAGCTTTCTGATTGTGTTTCACTGTAGGGCAGGAATTACAGCAAGAACTTCTATCACTAAACTGAGATCCTTAAATACAATGGGGCTCATTGTATTCTGGGGTAAATGGTGGCACTTAATCATCAGGGGAAAGGTAATAACCTTCACTATAATGGGCAACAGAGCTAATGCAGTAATCAAAATAATCTGATTCACAGAGACCTATGGGATTGTTTAGCTGATCATGGGGTTTCTATATGAGAAATAAATGGGTAACCCGCTAAATTCTAATGAAATCTGTATAAGTGTAAGAGTTCTAGGGCAATCAAACAAGCGAATAATGCAAACAAAGTTCACATTCCCGCAATAAATTATTAGAATTGAACTAGTTTATAGACCAAGTTAACTCCCCCACCCCTCCAAATAAAGGAAGGGCAGAGATCCCTTGACTAAATTGAAATGATTTTATAAGCTTCCCCAAAGAGATCTGCAACCTTTTGTCAGGGTGACTGCACATGAAAGAAAAGGAAATAATTATAATTTCCAGGGATTATTTATTGCAAGCTAGTTTTGAGTCAGAAACTATCTCCAGGAGACCAAAAATGCTGCTGTGGTCCACTTATTGATGCAATCTTATCTCAGCTTTAACTCAGTAGGTCCCAAAACCTGGTCCCCAGATACTCCTACTCATGGGGTTATTTCTCAGTTCAGAATGTGTAATTGGAATGAACATAATTAGCAATTGGCAGAATCATCACATTCGTTACCAGATCTATGGAGTGATGCCTATTATGGTAGTAAAATACAAGTAGACAAAGAAAGCAAACTGGAAATACATACAAAAAAATAACTCAGGCTGTGAGAAATATGGTGGTTACCAGTGGGAACCAGGAAGGGGAAGGACAAGGAGGGAAAGAGGAGTTTCTGTGATAATGTAGTGCCAGTGGAGCTTTGGGGGTGAGTGAGTAAAGCAAGTGTACATGTAGAGGTGTGAAGTTGTAAAGTTGTAAAAGAATGATAAATCAAAACATAATTATAATAAATAAAATGAATAAATGTTCATATAGAAGCCACTAGAGCTGCTCTACTTAAGAAGACAATTAAAAAAAAAAAACAATACTACTTTCTTGGGGGAATTACAGAGATAAAGTGCCTCTATCAAGGCCAAGAAGAATGCAAGGTGGTAATTCCCATCACATTCTCATTCACCTGGCATATTTAGCCTGTGCAGCAAATAGATAGACCTTGATGAAAGACAATGGATTATCATAAACATAACGATGGGGTCACTCTAATTATAAGTGTTATACTAGATAACGTTTCATTGCTTGAGGAAATTAACACATACCCTGGTACTTGGTATTCTGCAATTGATCTGACAAATACTTTTATCTTGATACTGTCAGTAAAACCACCAGAAATAGTTTTTTTCTGCTATTAAGACGAGCAATACACCTTCACTGCCCTGCCTCAGGGATATATCAACTTTTCATCCTATGTCATAATTTAGTCAGTAGGAAACTTAATTGCCTTTTCCTTTCACTACATTGATGGCATTTTGTTGATTGGCCCTAGTGAGCAAAAGTAGCCATGAGTCTAGATTACTGATAAGACATTTACATGTCAGAGGAAATAAATCTGAAAAAAAATGCAGGGAATTTCCACGTCAGTGAAATTTCCAGGATAGACGGATTTGAGTATTGGAGATCTTCCTTCTAAGAAAAACACAGTGTCTAAGGGGCCTCTTTAGATTTCAGAAGCAATCTGTTCCTTATTTAGATGTGCTATTTTAGGTACCATGAGTTCAGAAAGTTATTTGTTTTCAATGAGGCCTAGAAGACAGAAAAGCATTCCTATCAGTCTAGTGTGCTGTGTAAGCTGGTCTGCTATTTAGCCAAATGATTCAGTAGATGCAATGGTGCTTCAAGAGTCATGGCAAAGAGAGATGTTATTTTTAGTCTTTAGCAAGTCCTATAAGTGAATTACACCTTCCACCCTTAAGAACAAAGTCCTGCCATCTCTATAGATAACTACTCTTCTTTCAAAACACACATTTTGCTTGCCAGTGGGCCTTAGTAGTAGCTGAATACTTAACCATGAGACACCAGATTATCATGCAACCTGAGATGTCCACTTTGAACTTGGTGTTCTCTGACACAAAAGTCACAAATTTGGGTGTACATGGTGGTGCTTCATCAGCAAATAGAAGTAGTATCTACGTGATTAGCCTGTAGAAGGCCTGGAAGACACAAATGTTATGATGAGGTAAAGCCCAAATACACATGAACCTTAACTCCTGCCACATTTCCTTTGCTCTCCTAGCCTGCACGACGGTTTCATTACTGAGTTCTCTACAATAAATTGATTAAGACAGAGAACATGAACCTATTGGTAGTTTACAGACATTCTGCATGGTCTACAGTCAGTAACTACAAATGGTCTACTGCAACTTCAGCTCCCTTATATGAGATATCCATGAAGGATGATGGTGAGCCCTAATCCTTCCAGTGGAAAGAACTTTGGGCAGTGCATCTGGGTGCTTACTGTTTTGGGAGCAAGAAATAGCCAGAATTTTGACTATCTGTTAATTCATGGGATGTGGCCAGTAGGTTAGATGGATGGTTAAGACAGTGGTGTGTAGAGTAGGTCAATTCAACTCAATGAGGAAAAGAGTCCTTGCTCACATTCTCTTTTGTTCCTTTTTCCCCAGTGATAGTGAATTTTATTCAGTTAGCTTTCCATAGAACTACATTTAGCTCACAATAACCCAAGACTACAAAAGGAGGTCACGCACTACAAAAAAAAAGTTGTAGGAATCAATCCTAGATTACTGCATTAGTGTCAGACTCTTAAGAGGCACTGAGGCAGTGAGGAGAACTGTTTCATGTGTAAGGAGACTTTCTTTAGAGTGAAAAGTATTTTGGAACTATATTGAGGTGATAGTTGTACTATATTTATATATATATATATTTTAATATTTATTTATTTATTTATACAAGCACTGGCTATAGTCAGAAGCGCGGGAGTGTGAGAGAATTCACCAGAGCCAGAGCGAGGAACAGAACAGGCAGACCGACGAAGTACACTGCTGAGGGGAGCAGCGGGTGGCAGGAGAGGTACGCACGCCATGTGGGACCCTTGCCCCGCGGCCTGGGATCGATCCAGCGCTGCAGAGGCTTTAGCAAGTTCTGTAAGCGAATTAATTTTCTTACAATTCTGGAGTATAGAAGTCCAAGATCCAGTGCTACCAAGTTTTGTTTCTTCTGAGGTCTTTTTCATGTACTTGAAAATTGCTACCTTCTTGCTGTGTCTTCATATGGACTTTCCTTTGTGCATGAATGTCACTGCTGCCTCTTTTGTGTCCACATATTCTTTTCTATAACACCACTAGTCAGCTATGATTAGTCCATCCTGGCAACCTCATTTTAACTTTCTTACTTCTTGTTCAGGTCTTCAAAGGCTACTTTTTAAAATACAGTCATATTATGCTACATTCTGATGTGGGGAGGCTAGAATTTCAACAGAGACCTTTGTGTGTGGGGGGCACATTTAATTACATTACAAAATATATTTTTTCTTTTATCTAGTTCAATTTGCTTTTCTCTTGGGAGCTTCATGAAAACTACAGATGGAAAAGTAAAGTTGTCTTTGTATTCCTTGGCCAAAATAAAAATGACATCATTTATTTTTCCCAAACACACCAATTACTAATGATGAAGTTGAATCCTAGGTCTGTTTGACCCTAAAGTCATTGTTCTTTCTAATATATGTACTATAAAACACACATGGGTAGTGTGAGAACAACAACAAAACAATAGTTAAGTTTGCCATTGATAACCAATAAGAAATGCTGGACTGAAGCAAAAGACAAATGAAAAAATCATTGAAACTGGAAAAATAATAAAAAGGGAAACAGGGCCTCCCCTGGTGGCACAGCGGTTGAGCGCTGGGCAGCCTCTGCAGCGCCGGTTTGATCCCTGGCCACCGGCTAGGGTCCCACATGGCACACAGATCTCTCCTGCCGCGCCTGATGCTCCCCTCAGCAGTGTACTTCGGTCCTTCTGCCTGTTTTGCTCCCCACTCTGGCTCTGGTGAATTCTGTCACCCTCCTGTGCTTCTGACTGTACCAGTGCTTGTATAAACAAATAAATAAATAAATAAATCTTTAAAAAACTAAAAAGGGAAACAATAAAACACCTATACTTTTAATTATAAATGTATGTTACCTGCTTAATATATTCCAAGCAACTTGCAAATTTCTTTATTTGCTTAACTCAACACATCCTCACAGTTCTGTGGGTTAACCCATCACTGTGTCTTATGAAATAGCAGAAGGTCTGTATATTGTTCTTAATTATGGGAGACAAGTCTCATAAATCATCTGTTTTTCTCACAGATGGGTGAAACTTGCTTACATATCAAAATGCTTTATGCTTTTCCCCCATCATCCTGCCTCTATATCATATATTAAAATGTTTACATGGTAGAAAGGCCAACTAATTATATTGTGGCCCCACACTCCATCACAAGTCACTCATAAGCAAAGGGAAGAAGAACGTGATGACATCTACAATGATTCTTAATTTTTTTCATTTCTCTAACGTGCCATATTTGTAGCTGCAATTTAATTACCAGTGATTACCAGTTACTCACTTTTATATTAGGTGCAATTAATTGCTAGTTGAGAGTTTATGATGAAAGAGAATGAGAGAGAGATTAAGAGAGACGGGGTGGGGGGAGGGGATAGACAGTGATTTAGGGAAAAGTGGTCAAAATTTACAAAATGCATTTCCTTATGTTCTTTTGTCAAAAGTTGAAACCAACTCAATAATTATGGGTTTTATCCTTAGATACTGTTTCAGGGTGCAAAGAAAATCAACCTGTACCCCTCTGTGTTTGTCTAGATAGGCAAAATAATCAAACACACATTGGACAGATTGATGGAATAGAATAGAATAAAAAGAATAATAAAATGACATGCATGCATCCTGTGTACACTGGAAAACTCCAGTAGGACTGAATAACTTAAACATGACTTCAGATGATATCTTTTAACTTAGCTAAGACAAGGAAACTTGAGGTATGAATGTCAGTCAAGGTATGAAGATTTAAATTCTGCCCTTTCAATTGAAAATTAATTAGGAGATTGGATCTCTGGAATACCTTTACAGAGAAATGTTTTTTTCAAAAGCAACATTCAACTGGCTTTCAGAGTCCCTCCCATGAATTCAAGTTTTTGCCAAAAACATATTTTGGGGTAGCAGATTTTGCTCCCTTATAAATGTCACCTCCCCAGAATTATATATTAACTTATTTTAGGATTTTCTTTGGTATAGATAATTTTCTATAGGATAAATATGTAGCCTGTCTCTACTTAAAGATAGATTTATGGGTGTGAGTAGAAAAATTGTAAAATTTTAAATTTACAAATTTAAATGTTACAATGAGAGAAAAAAAATCCCTATAAGTAATATAATCTTCCATATCATTCTGGAATGAAGAGATGCCTGAATGCATACATAGCTTTTCCACCTATGGAAAATTCCTTCTAAGGTAATGAAAATTCAAGTGCAATAATATTCACATTTATGTTAAAAAGTGAATTTTAATCTCCATAGGAATTGAAACTGCATTTTAAGACATTCATATTGCAGATAAGTGTATCTCAGGAATTCCTTTTCAGTTGCCTACAAAGATTACCATATGGAATGATAAGAATTTACTGAATTGTATTATCTATATTACCAACTAAAGTTGAAAACTTTGTTTTATTGAATAATTTAACTATTTTTTAAATTTTTATTTGCTATGTGTCATAATTGAAAAAGAAATTTCTTTCTTCAGCAAGTTCATAAATGTAAAGGATTATTATAATACATTTTTAAATTTAATTTTCAAGTTTCAGGTCAGATGGTAAAACTTTATGAAGTTAAATTGGCAACCATTTGGAGTTTCCAATATGAAAATAAACTATAATCAGTGTAAAACACACAGCATCAAACACAGTTCTGCAAATCTTCATTGGAATAGAATTATCTCAAGACAGCTGTAGCAAGTTCTCTCAGATGACTTGCATTTTGCATTATTATCCTCTGTAAGACTAGAAAGGGAAAACTACGATAATTCCATCTAATGATGTGGGATTTCACTAAAGCACTTCCTAGGCATATACATGAGATTAAAATGAACATAAGAGTGGCAATTAGGAGTAAACAGACAATATGACATTTTGCTCAGTGAAGATATTTCTTTGAACACATCATCCACTTCAATGAGCCATCAGCATTAATGTGGATTTTCAGTAATAATGAACCACCATTTCATGAAGAATATTCAATTGTTTTATATAGCATCGATAATATAAATGAGAATTTGAATTACCATTTATTGAACACTTAGAATATGAAAGGCTATGGCTTAAGGGCCTCCCCGGTGGCGCAGTGGTTGAGCGCTGGGTTGCAAAGCTGCCCGCAGCCTCTGCAACACCGGTTCAATCCCTGGCCAACGGGCCTCCCGCTGCTCCTCTCAGCAGTGTACTTTGTCAGTCTGCCTGCTCTGCTCTCCTCTCTGGCTCTGGTGAATTCTCTCACCCTCCCATGCTTCTGACTGTACCCAGTACTTGTATAAATAAATAAATAAATCTTTAAAAAAAAAAATAAATGTTTAAAAAAAAGAAAAGAAAGGTTATGGCTTAAGCACAGCACATGTTGATCTCTTGTAAGCCTTGCAACAACATTGTTATGTGGGCATATGCTATGATTTTTTCATTTATTGAGTTCAATAAATCTAGGTTTAGCCAAGTTAAGTAACTTGAGATCAGAGTTCCGAAATATCGGGTTAAATACCACAGTCTGTTATGTACACTTATATTTGCTTTTATAAATACCAGGAAAATATGTAGATATATTTAAACAAGAATAACTTTCACTTAAGTCATTGCCCATTCTTTTATTTATGAACATTAATTTGATGGGGTTTATATGCTCATAACTACTGTTAGTCTTATATACTTCAGTGTAAATATTTCTGTATTTTTATCATTGGAGTGTTAATATTTCAAGCTTGGAAGACAGAACTACAGGTTTTAAATCCAAGCTCCTATACTTAGCGGTGTAACTTTGGGCAAATTACTAAATACCCTGCATTTCAATTTATTTCCTATCAAATGGGAATAAGATCGTACCTATTCATAAATTTGGGGTGATGATTTATTAAAGTATTAGATATGTAATAAGCATTAAGGAAATAGTAACTATTACAAATTTGTGTAAGAAAAGAGAAATAAAAATATTCACATTTGCTTGCACATTCATAAAGAAATATTTAAAAAATGAAAAACCAGTAAAAATAATCGATGGAGAGTAGAAATGAGATTTTTGATTATAAATTTTAAATTGTTTTGAGTTTACATCATTATTGAGTCCTTGGTGAATTTATTGCCCTGCCATTATTAAACCTGATTTTTCCCTTTTAGATAACTTTTTACATAATCTATTGAATTTTATATGTAACATTTATTAGAATAAAATATTATTAATAGATAGGTATATGGTATGGTCATCTAACGCATATAGTTCTAAACAAAATATAATAAGCAAAGAATAGAAGAAAAAAACAACAAAACTGAATAATGACATGAGATCTGAATAATGACATGAGATCTGAATAAAGACATGAGATTTATAGCTCATTAAAAGTTCACTAAAAAAATTCAGTGAATGCTAGCAAAATCATATTATTGAGTGAATTAAAAAAAAAAACCACTAGAAAAGTGAGTTGAAGATGTTAAAAAAGAATTTTTTTAGGTAGTATCAGAAAAAATGCACTCTGGTATTAAAGAATGAAATCTAGTTTAGCATTATAATGTTTTATTCAGTCCTTCCCATTAGATTCCTTTATTCAAAGACTATGGAAAATATATTAAATAGCATTAAGAAATGCCACCTGTTTATCTGGACCTTTCAAGGTTTCAAATCATATTAAGTCCTTTTATATACTTTGAAATTTTACAAATCAAAAAATACTCAGGAACCTTATTATCTGATCAAAGGATATTCTAAAACAAAACCTTAAACCTTCATATAGACATAGAAATCACCCAATTTTCTTTCCTTAGTAAGTCTCAACAAATCCAGACTGAATTCTGAAAGTCAAATGATCATGTTACTCCTATATTTAGTTTTCTTCTATTTCTGCCATAATTCTGCTTGCTGATAGCAATTATGGGCAAAAAAAAAAAAAAACTATTAAAATGATATTCCTGTCAAAACAGTTTCAGAATACTGCTACAGAACAATGAGGCAATCTTTCAAATTTATCCACTTCCTCTACCCTCTCATTCTCTACATTATCTGCCAACAATTGCACTTTAATAAATATATCATAAGAACAACAATTGAACCTATTAGGATACGTGGCATACAATGTGGAATTTTTCTTTCAGAAATAATGTTTGACATCCTAATTTTGCTTTGGAGGGAAGAAAATAAGATACAGAAACCATGAACACATGCAATACTGATTAAAATATCTCCTTTTTTCCCTCCAAGCTACAATAAAATATTTGTTCTGATTTATCCTTATCTATCTGATCAAAGGAAAACTGATTTTATAAAATGTTTACTTCTTTATGAGTATTTTCTGCTTTACCAACACTAACTCTCATTTTCTACCACAATAACACATTTTAAAACTGCAAAGGAATATTTTGTATTTTTTTAATACCATCTAGTTCACATTCTGCTTAAACAGATAGATGATTGATTTTGAAAGCTAATTGATTTTATTCTAAATAGCATGCTATTGACAATACCATATATCCTCATTAGTCAAAATCTCCACCTGCCAACTATGTAACTACGTAAATGCATTAAATTTTGAGAAGCAATGCTTGGAAAACTTTTAGCAATATGATAAATTCAGATCATGTTCACAGTACTCTTACTGTGGTAGGACAAATAGAAATGCTAGAAAAATTGTGACAATTAAAGAAAATATTTAATTCCAAAGAAATTCAGAACCTCAAGTATCAAATTAAGAGAACAAAGAAGCAAGAGTTTTAGGATAAAAGTGACTTTGTGGTCCTCTATTAGGATCCAGGTCAAGACAGTATCTAGAAGTAAGAGTCTGGATTTCTAATACTCACTGTAGCAGAGGAAAGCTGTCACTGAGACCACATGAAGTACAGTTACCAACTAAGCAATGCAGTCCTTCCTAATTCAGAGTTCAGAGCAAAGACCACATCTTGCTATCAACATAGCTTAACTGTAAGGAAGCTTGTGATGTGTTTGGGATTTCAGGGAAAAAAAATGACTTTTAAGAAATCAAAATCCCTTACATGATCTGGGGCCTGAAATTGAGATGTATGCACTGTGATGATGCTTCAAATACAAGGGAGCTGGAGGAAAATTAGTTCATCTGTCGGAGAACAGATAAACAGCACTTGTCAAACATGTACTTTGAAAAAGAAGGAAAAAAGAGTTGTATATAGCAATGTGGGTAAATATTAAACGGACATTAAGTGAAAAAGTCAAGAAACAAAGTGAGATTTATAGCATGATACAACTAACAAAAATACATTCAAAGTGTCAAATATAAAATTTATAAGGTTGAATTCACAGGAAAGGGCACACATTGTTAGCAAGCAGACTGAGCGGCACTCCAGAGCCCCAAACTTGCATGCTTTTAATGGGTTCTGCCATCTACTGCAAAAGGACAAAACATTCTCTTGGTGTGAAAGAACTTTAATAGAATTAGTGGGCATAAAAAAAGAAGAAAGGATAATAGTTTATAATAAAACACCTAAAGTTACCCCTCCCCTCATGGGTAAATGCCAGGCCAAACAGGGTTTGCCCAAAGTGAGGCCACTGAGTCATGAAAACTTGCCACAAGTCTAAGGTATCTTCTGGCAGGGAGCTATAGAAAAGGAGCAGAAGGGGCTAGGCACATCTGGGCACAAGGAACAAAATCAAAATACAATCTGGGGCCTCCCTGGTGGCGCAAGCAGTTGAGCACCGCACCGTGAAGCTGTCCACAGCCTCTGCAGTGCCAGTTCCCACATGGTGGGAGAATCCCATGTGGTGAAGCAAACCTCTTCTGTCTCACCCGCTGCTCCATTCAGCAGTGTATTTCGTCAGTCTGCCTGTTCTGTTCCCAGCTCTGTCTCTGGTGAATCCTCTCACCTTCCCACACATCTGGCCTGTATCCTGGTTCTTGTATAAATAAATAATCTTTTAAAAAAATCAAAATACAAGTCAAATTAAAGGCTACCGTTGTCAGCCTCCCATGGCTCTCTCATCCACATCTCTTCCAACTGTCTCTACATGTCTCTGCTCATGTCTTTTTCATGTCCCCCAAGTCCATTTTTTAAAGGCCAAGTTGAGAAGCAAGTAGGCCTCCATATTCACATGTCTCTGCTCCATGTGCGTCCTCCAAGTCTTCTCTCCAAGACTCTTTTCTGTGCATTGTTGACACTCTTATTCCACCCTGCATTAGGTGAGGCCAGGAACATATGAATTTCATTCAATTATTGAAATTACACTCTGTATAATATCATATATATGATTATAGTGAGGAAACCATATTAGTTTGATTCTAGACTATAAGGGGGAAATAAAAAATAACAACTGGTCCAAAAGCAAACGAGGGGCAATTATGAGACTATGCTATGATAAAGGGCAACAAATAACTCACCTCTATAAATCTAGGGACCATCATTTAATATAATAAAACAAAAAATTCTGGACAGATTATGGAAAATGAATACTATGACATAAATTTATAAGTATATATATATCATATATACATATATATAATTAAACAACAGCTAAAATACTTTTTTTCGCATTTATGGGATTCGATCTATGAGGTAGGACACAATTTCTGCTTCCAATATAACAGTGTGAAGAGCTCTGCAGACTGTCCTACTCCACCAAGCAAAATGGGTAAAAGCTATTTTTAAAAAAATATATTTAAAGTTTCTGAAAATGGTTCTAAGCACAGAACAAATACAGACACATTTATTCAAGAAAATCTAGTATCACCCATTAATAAAATCAAAAGTCTGTGGCCTTTCAACCCAAACCTACTATTTCTAGCCCTGATTCAGCTCACTAAGATAAAAACTCTACTTCAGGTCAGTAACCAAGACCACATTCACCCTCTTTCCCTAATTCTCAGCTGCAGGGCTATATTCACAGTAGGGGTAGGATGTCAGCACATCTCAGGTTCTCAGCTGCCTGTTGGTGAAAATTTCACTTGGCAAAGAGAGGCCCATCTTCCCCAATATCCTTTTGCTTATAGGAACCAAGGCTGGAATCTAGCAACTTCAGGCTTGTACCAAACCAGCTAACTCCAAGATGACCTTGGGTGGCATGTGCAAAAAACACTTGTGCATCAGTGCCTAGCTCAAAAAGATGTCATCTACATATGACCACTGGAACCTTGTCCTAGGCCCATGCCATTCAGCAAATTCTTCATAAAGGACTAACATCCCCTTGCTTAGGGAGCAGGTATCTTTTGAGTATAAGTACATTCTTCTCCATTAATCAACAAATAAATCTTCCAAATGTTGTGCCTAGCTCATTTCATTTTTGGAGTGAATGTTTCTAAGTCAGCAAAGAAACACAGTGACAAAACTAAGTTGTAAATGACAGAAGCAAGAGGTAGAGGTTCCTTTCACCTAGACCCATATGTGGGTTACAGTACCCCTGATCTTTCTATAGTTTAAGCTCACCAAGTAGAGGGTTACATTGGAACTGCTACCCCTCTGTAACAGGAGCTCAGCTACTAATAAAGGGTATCATCCAGAGAAAAGCTCAAATCTGGCTCTGCCTCCAACAGAGTCATTGCTCATAGATTTTGCTCAAGGGAGAAGCAAGGCAAGGAACAGAGAGCTCCCAATCTCTCTCCTTAATAATTGACTTCATGTGTAATGGAGTGTGAAGTTCAAGACTAGCAGTATTCTTTAAATATGGAGGTTGTATTAAAAGGCAGTTGGGAAGAGATTGAAAGATTCACTGTAGGTCAGTTTGCCAGAGAGAACTGGAGAAATAACTGGACAGGGTTCTTCAATATTAATATAGGTAACTATTTCTTCAAAGGAGCCTGCATTTTGATACCCACATCTGTAAAACAATTTAAACTTCAGAGTATTGTTGAAAACAATAAAGCAATTATCCAGCAATTAGTGAAGCTTAACAGCTGGGTGTTATCAGGGACAGAGGTAAAGAGATCCTTGCCAAAACCTGTCTTTCCAGGGTGAATAAGGGCATAGACAATGTTTTGCATCCTGAGGAGCAACATCAGAGGCTTCACACTACCTTTCAGTAAAGGAATGGTAAGATAATGCTAATATATTCACACAAGGGAATAATATTTGACCAAGTTAAAATTAATGAACTGGATTTACATTTACCAACAGAGATCAATCTCAAATGTATAATCTTATGTGAAAAAGGATATGCGCAATTAGGGAAGAATGTAACAAAGTAGCAACTGTAACTTTTTATTTCCTTAAAAATGGTGTGAAGGAAATATGAAAATTATAAAATGTCTTATTTCTATTTAAATTTTAATATTCACTAATGTAAAAGATGGATATCCTATTACTTTCTGTACTTCTCTAAAGATTTGAAATGTTGCATAATTAAAATATAGACATACAGTTTTAGCAGTTAAATAAAATTTGACTGAGTAAACATAAAGATCTGATTGGATTTTTTAAAGAATTCATGAATTGGCGAGCATCTCATCTAGCTAGTAGAAGGGTGTTTTGAGTAGATGTAGGGAAGGGAAGATTTTAGAATCAGAAAGAAAATGGGGCAAGGTTATTAGAAAAAGTAAAGAAAGATTATTTCTGGCTAGTTTGTGTTGCCTTAGTTCAGAGGTATTACCTCACTAGTGCTGACTGAGAAATTCCAGATTGATTGGTTTGAAATTCTATTTTTAGAAGAGACTGAAATTGCAGTAGCTTATTTAAGTCTTGATGGAGCTTGGTATAAATGACTCCATCTTGGACTTGTTTCTTTTTAACAGTAGCATGAAATAGTAAATGAGGTAGGAGAAGAGCCACAGGAAAAAATGTTCACTATATTAAATTGAAAACAACAAATAAATTAAAATAATGACATAAGTACATATGTAATGTAATCATTCTTTGAAATCACTGAACATTTTTTCTAAAATAAATGAAAAATAACATTCATGAAATTTATAAATGAATAAAACTTAAGAGAAAAATTCTGAGGAATCTAAGTATATTAAATAAATTGGCTTATTAATTTTTTACACATTAAAACTCTTATAGACTATTAGTTGAAATATAAATTGGTACACTTCAGAGAAACTTGTCAATACATAGTAAAGTTGAATATTGCTATTTTCAACACTCTACCAATTTCACATATAGATATATACCCTCAAAAATCTCATCCATATGTGCAAAGGAGTCATCTAAGTGGCTACACTATAATGGAATTTTACAATTTTTATAACTTTTTAAAGTGAACCAGAATTGCATGTTAATGTGAATAAATGTTAAAAATTTTAAACAAAATTCATACTCTTAAGAAAAAATGAGATTTATAGATAGATATATGTATAATGCAGATCATGGTAGATAAATATTAAAAGATGAAAATTAAAACTGTGCATAGTTACACATATATACATTTATAATAAAATGAAAATAAGAATAAAGAATTTTAGATAATAGTTACCTCACTGAAAAATGGTGTAGAATAATATTGACATAATTGCAGGGACTCTCTTAAATGTGGTAGCTCTTTCACTCTCCAACACTCTCTTAAATGTGGTAGCTCTTTCAGAACAAATTTAGAATAAAGTAATTCTAAAAGAGTAGGAGTCAGAAAGCTGAATTAGATGTAATCAAATAAGCATTGCATTCCTTTTATTGTTATGTTCAACTTTCAAAATAAAGTGTAAGGTGAATGTTGAGGCAATACCTAGACAAGAAAATGGTATAATTTCTCCCCACCAATTGATTAATATAATGTATTTATTAAAGAGAGGCTCAAATGTACATTACAGTACTCACTAATTAACAAAATGATGATACTTTACTAATGATCATCACAAAATGATGATACTTTACTAATGTCCATTTTTCTCAAACTTCACTATTCAAGTCGACTCTTGAAAAAAAGTGTTTTTGAAAAAAATATGCTTTCAGAAATTTTTCAATTAGCACTTAGGACACCTTTAAAAATAGAATCTTTCACTTTGAGAATAAATCAATATGTAAAATTATGGGGTTTTGTGCTAACTTGCTTCTGGGTAATTTTGATATGGGATATGGTTAAATGACTCTATTGACTTTGATACTCATGGTCAGAATTGTAACTACTGATGATAGAACAACATTTGTTTGTCAATTGTTCTCTATAATGATCAAAAATGTCAATGTGATCTGAAATTTAAATGTGTATATTACAATTTATATAGTAACTTCTACATCAATAAATTTGTTCTCTTCCCAGTCTTCTCCCATCTGGCATCCTCCTTTGGTGACAGACCACAAAATCTGGAATTCACCAACAGTCTCAGAATAAAGAATCCGCAGAATTCACAACACTATCAGAGTTGAATGACAGATAGTGACAAAACTGGAATAAAGGATTGGTCTCATGGTAGCAAAACTCTCAGGTAGACCCTGGGAACTTTTGCCTGTGTAAGAAAATTGGGTTGCATTCATTAGGATTTTGAATAACAAAGATCTTAAGGGAAGCAGCTATGAGATGCTGTGGGAACACTTTTCTTGGTTGGCATAATATTATTCTCAATAAAATTGAAACTTATTTCTAAGCTCAAAATATGGTTCATAAGGAAAACCAGTTAGGTATTTTAATTATTTGTTTATATTTTTGTTACTAGACAGAGACAAAAATAATCAATCTGACATGATGTTTTTTGAGCATTCCCAGATTACTTTCCTATATTTTTAAGACATTTTATTTCCAAAACCTAACATTGCGTATTTATTTTAGGCAAATGATTAATGGAGTAAATTTTGAACTTAATATACATTCATAATCAAGAAAGAATTCAGTGACATTGTTAAAAGAAAAAGGCTATAGTATCTCAGATTTTGCTCCAACATAAAGTGAATTTAAAAAGTAATATTGTAGGGCCTCCCCGGTGGCACAGCGGTTGAGCGCTGGGCTGCGAAGCTGCCCGCAGCCTCTGCAGCGCCGGTTCAATCACCGGCTGCTCCCGGGTGTATGTGCAACAGATATTTCTGGTAGTTTATCTCTTCTATTTAATATACATATACACATCTAGATCTCCCTTCTTTCCATTCTTCTCTTTCTGTTATTCACTGTGTAAAAGATCAGGCTAAGTCTTTGTTATCCCTTGCGTGGAGTATCTATTTGATGTAAACATCAAACAAGAATAGTAACACAACTACTTTTCTGCCATATTGGGGAATTAATATTTTAGAAGGTGACAAACCGCATAGATATTTTAGGAAAGATATTCTTTATAAAAACAAAGGACAGGATCTCCAAGTATATTTGTTTTTAATTCTAGTTATATCAATTTTGAGTAACAGCCTTTGCAAATTTCAACATATTTTTGAACAGAATTTATGCAGCTTAACATCAAAAATAAAATGTTTTAATTAGCATATGGGCTCAAATTATATTTACATATTGTACTTTCCAAAGACTTGTTGCTGTTGTTATTTTTCTAGCTATTTACTCAATATATTGTTTATTGGAAAAAATGTTAATGAGAATTTGTTAAAAAACTTTCCAGAATTCAACAGATTATTTCTTTTGCATTATTTTAAAAGTTTGGTGCCTTAGGTACACTAATACAAATATCCAGATTATAGTTTACCTTTTAATTAAGAAAATAGGATTCAGAACAAAGAATTCTGTTTCAGAGTATAATTGTAGGGGGAAATTTAAAAAGTTATTTAGAAGTACAACTAATTTTGGGGGGGATGACAAATTGCCTCTTAACACAGGTCTGTGACTTGCCCTCAGAAACCTCCTGCTAAGGGCTCTACCATGCTCCCTTATGAGTGTTGAAAATGTCAGCCCCATGACACCTGCTTTGATATATCCTTTTAAGCTATAATAACGGAGGTCTAATTCAAAAAATTTGTGACAGAGAGCTTCAATTTTTTGAGAAATCTGTCCTTTTATGAAAACAAATTCTAAAATTTATTAAAATAAAGCCTCTATTAATACTTTACATAATTTCTTTTATAATTTTAATGACAGTTATACAGTTGGATTTACAAATTATATCTAACACATACTTTTAAATGAGAGGGTTAACTGTCTCCCAATTAGTGATATTTTACTGTAATTAAAGTGAATTAACTTTTTACTAGAATGTAGGCATCATGTACAGAGGTAATATCATGTAGAAAGATTTTTTAGTGTACTAATTTTTACATATAAAATACTTTCCTGGCAAATAGTTATATGTAAAATATTTTCAAAGGATACTTAACAGAATATATATATGAAAAGTTAATAAATGTGATATTACAAACACAGTGAATACTAGTGTCAATGCTTTTTGGAGAACTTTAAAAGCACAACTAATATATGTCCCTATAGAGAAAATGTTTATATTTGATTAATTCTTTTTAAGGAATTTATTCATAAGTAATAATGTATTTGATCACAATGTACCCATTTATTTAATTATAAATTACCTCAATTCCAAAAGACTTGTTTGAGCACTGGGGTAGCCGCTGGCAAGTCTTTAACTGATTTTCATCCAGTCACTCCACGAGGTGGCAGTGTAGCATTATCACAAATAATACCCTCCATATGTATTTGCAATAAATAAAACATAGGAATTTTTTTTATTTACATTGGTGAATTATTTTGCCTTTTTTTTGCATGAAATAGCTTTAGGTTAAATCAATTCTGAGTGTATATCAAACTTCATAAATTGTACAAACAACATAAAATGATCTTGCTGTAGATGCATGATTGATCATACTATTCAATATTTATTAAATAACATGCCAATAGATTGAAGAGAAATCTAACTTCACTGAAATAATATGATGTAATGTATGTGTGACCAAGACACTTAATGTTCTTACTTCTTACTGTTATTGAAAACACACTATTTTGCAAATGATGTTTTATCTGATTTGGCCAAGCCAAGCTAGTAGTCTGATTTAAACATTTAAATTCCATATTTGACCATGTTCTTTGGTTTTCTATGAACTGTGAGTCACTTAAATTGATTGCAAATATAAATTGATATTATCAATAGATACTTCTTTTTTGAACTATACTCTTTTTAATAAGGATTATTAGAATAGCAAAAATCAATAAATGAAAGAGATCTGTTTGCTTGCAATCTTTTTTTGGAATTCAGATGGTACTGGGAGAAAAATTCACATGGTACTGGGTTTTGTTTTCTAATACAACCAGATATTTTATGCTCCTATATTGGTAAGATCAGTCTATTTATATGTGGAGTAATAATTAATATATGGAGATTTGCTACTGCCATTTTGTCTTTAGTATTTTGGTTCTGTCTATTTCCTTTTTTAATTTTGTTGTGGATTACTAATTTCAATATTATGTATCTTGGTATATGTCTAATTCAGTTTAGGTAACCAGGTTTTCTTCTAGATTCATAGACTGGTATATTTAATTCCTTCCCTAGGTGTGGGAGTTATCCTTTATTGTTTTCTTGAATACATACTCCAGAACACCCTTCCCCCTCCCCACACACAGTTTTTTCCCCTTTTGGGGAGTACTCATTAATGTTATGTTGTGTTTATTAATGATGTCGGATAGTTGTCAAATTATCTCTTCATTCTTTTTTATCACTTCATTTCTCTCTTCCACCAGGGTCTTTAGTGTATTTTTGTTGTCACAGGTACAGTCCTCTATTTGATTTATTCTACTTCCATAGCTTTCCTTAAAATTTATAGATCATTAATTGAGGTATTTACCTCTTGAATTTCTGTTATTTTCTAGTTTAAATCTTCAATATGCCTTCTGTTCTTTGATTTTATATTTGAACGCAGTGATTTATTTTTCTGAATCTTCTTGTGTCTTTCTGATTAGGTATTCTGAGTTCTGTGTTTCTTTGGAGACTGTGTTTCATTTAATTTATTTCAGTTTCTTTATTATAGCAGTTCTCAACTCTCTATCTGATAAGGAGATATAATCATCTGTCTTTTTGTGTTTGGATTATGAAGAGTTCTTACCTTGTGATGTCATACTATCTTGAGTTCTAGTATTTCAATGTGTCCATATGTTGTATTTTTCTTTGTCTTTTTTTTTAACTTGAAGTCTTCCTATTTTGTTATAATTTAATATCACTAGTAGTAACTTAGGGTGTTAGACTATTTTAATATTTCCTCTGGCTGTGCTTAGATTTGATTTTATATTTATGTATTTATTTGCTTGTTTTGTTTGTTTAGGCTTTTGCTGGTTTCTGTATGTAGTCAGATCTTTTTTTGTCATTTTATTTGATTATTTATTTATTTGTTACATCATTGTTCATTTTTAAACAGCGTTTTCTTTTCCCCACTCCTTGGATGTAGTCCCCATAGAATTTCCTTTACCAATGCACACGTGCACCATCACCTCAGTCCCCTGTGCTCCTCCCTCTTTCCCTTTGATCCCTCTCCCTTCTCCTCCCCTGTGGTATGTCTCTGATTTATAATTGTCTGGTTTTGCTTTGTTGTGTTTTGTACTGTTGTTATTTTTTTACACTGATATCTTATTTGGTTCCCCTATATTCCTGCTTTAAGTGAAACCATCTGATTTTTTTTTCCTTCTGACTTATTTCACCGAACATAATTCCTTCTAGCTCCATCCATTTTGCTATGAATGGCATAAGTTTATCTTTTTTGATTGCTGAATAATATTTCATTGTGTATATATACCACATGTTTGGGCATTTGGGTTGTTTCCAGGTTTTGCTTATTGTAAATAGTGCTGCAATAAACATAGGGGTACAGGTGTTCTTTTGGATCAATGTTTTTGTGCCTTTGGGTAGATCCTTATGAGTGGAATTGCCAGGTCATATGGTATCTCCATTTTTAGTAGACTGAGGAACATCCAGATAGTTTCCATAGTGGTTGGACCAGTTTGCACTCCCACCAGCAATGTAGGAGAGTTCCTTTTTCACCACATCCTCACCAATATTTGTTGTTGCTATTTTTTTTGATATGTGCCATTCTTACTTGTATAAGGTGGTATCTCAATGTGGTTTTGATTTGCATTTCCCTGATTATAAGGGATGTTGAACATTTTTTCATATGCCTGTTGGCCATTTGTATTTCCTCTTTGGGGAAATGTCTTTTAAGTTTTTCTGCCCACTTCTTGACTGGATTGTTTACTTTGTTTTTGTTGATGTACTCAGATCTTTTTTGAAGTGGCTGAATCATCAGGATGGGGGATAGGCTTGAGGAAACCAGATTTGGTATGGGTTAAAGTCAGATTGACAATGTTTGTGGCACTCCTGATCTCTCTCTTGCCTGATGTTTGGGATGAATGACACAGCATTTTCTGTGTTCTCTGTGTACTTCATAAGGTAAGTACAAATCTATGGAGTGAAAGGAGGGGTGAAGATTAGAATGCCTGCTAATCTATTATCTTTACTAGGGACCCAGCCTGAGTGGAGCATCCCAAAGTTTTCCTTCATTCAAAGGAGTTTGTTTTCATACAACTTCAACTCTCTCTTTTCTGGAAACTTTGGCTGAGATGTCAGCCCTCTCACATTGCACTCTACTTTAGAAAATAATCCATAGTTTCCCCTCTTCACCTACTTCCTACTTCATGTAGTGTGAATCCTCTCATTGTTGATCCTATAAAATCTGCACTGGTGTCTACTGTCCAAGAGATCATCAATCGCATAGTGTTTCTCTCCAAATAGTATCCCTGTGATATGCTGCTCCTACAGCCACAGGCAGTGGTGATCAGGCCCTGTTATTTCCTCTGCTGGGACTTCTTATGGCATGATCCAGGCAGATGATTCTATGCCATGATTCCACAGCAGATCCTGCTCTACTGCTTGACAAACTATTATATCTGGCTGCTTCCAGGTTCATCCACAAACTCACTCTTATCTTCCAGGGTCTGCCACCATGTGGCTAGTTCCAGGACCAGTCCTAGGTCTCTCTGAGTTCTGTGGGTATCTACAGATCAGGCTGCACATATTAATTTTTAATGGCATGCATATTAAATTTACAAATTATAATGCAATGTTGTTATCTCGATGAAAACAAGTAAAAGTATGTATTGCCTCATATCAAAATTTTTGGTATTAATGTGTAAATTTAGTTTCAAACAACATTTTGTTATAAAAATGAGAAATAAATTATCATTTGAAAATGGCTAGCAATGAAACTTGGTTGTATATTGTGAATGAGAAATGTATGGCTATTGATAGGAAATAAAATCAATTATATTGCTATATTATTTTTTTTTCTAAAGAAACTTTGTTTTAGAAATACATTGTCAGCAGGAAGGACAGAAATTTCATAAAAGCATAGCATGTACTAGTATTCAAGTCTAAATTTTCAGTGCTTTGCTGCCAATTAAGAAAAAGCAATGAGATAAAAATTCCATCAAACTATGGGAGATTAGTTTTGCAAACTGTGTGGAAGATAAATATTTTTAGGCCATGTTGATGGGCATTTGTAATGAGGGGAAAAACAATTCATGAACTTTTTCTCCCAATTTGTTCTTTCATTTTCATTAAACAACCTTATTGAGTTAGAAAACCTCGTTGATTTCTGGCTGATATATGTCCAACCTAATGAATTTCAGTTGTAATTATTCAGAAAACCTCAATTATGTATTAGAGTTTCCTTTTTTACTTCAATTCAAGCCAACATCATGTTTCCCACTATATTGTCCTTAGTATTTATGAATGAGATGTTTCCTAATTTGATATACTTTGAAAATATTTTTTTCTAAAGTTTTGTATTTATTTTCTTACATTGTTGTTCATTTTTGCACAGTATTTGAATTCCCCCCTGAGGTGTAATCCCCAATCCTCCCACAACTATAGCACCCATGTTCAAGCACCATCGTCCCTTGTGTTCTTCCTCCTTTGTTTTTACCAGTCTCCCTAATCTATGATCTCCTTACAAGTTTTAGTCTTTGTCTTGACCTTTTGTTCAGTTTCTCTATATTCCACTTATAAGTGAAACCATCTGATATTTATCTTTCTCCTTCTGGATTATTTCACTTAGCATAATCCCTTCCTTTGAAAATATTTAATCTAAAAAAGTTAAAAAACAATGAAATTTTTTTTTGTTTTGTTAATGCGATAATTTGCCAAAAATAATATAGTATATTTCTGGAATTAATAATATGGTATCCATTTTTGATTTTCAAAAAAAGGAAAATAGCGATGTTCTTTATAAAATGTACAATATTATATTTATATTACTATGATTAAAAAATATGTCTTTAATATCAGCTGCAATTGTCAAGTGTATGTTTAACAATGTGGGTGTGACTTATCGTAGAAAATGAAAACAGCCTAGAAATGTTTTTGTGTAATATGATGGTGGGAGTAGAGATGTTAGAAAATATTGTTATTAGGCAATAATTATCAAAAATGTCCTTTTCCAGTCATAAATGAAGAAAACAACTGCAAATTCTTTCCTAACTAGACTCAGAAAATATTTTATAGAAAATATTCAGTTGCAGAGAATTTCAATAGTTCCCACTAAAGAAAAATGTATCTTTAGTATTGTATATTTAAGTTTTATACATATATAGATATGTACATTTATAACACATATTATAATATAAATATATATTACAGTCATACATATTACAGAATATGTAATAGCCATTAAAATTATTAACTAAGGAAATATATTAAAAGCAATTTAGTTTTAGTTTTATTAGTTTTCAGATATATTAAAACCTATCCTGCAATCTAGATATCAGAAAGGAACCTTATTTGTTAATTTATTTTACCACAAAATATGAAGAGTTGCAGGATAGAACAGGGAATGAAATAAATAGAAAGAAAAAGGGAAAATAAGCCTGAACCATTTCCCTCATAACTTCCAGTGAAGAATGTATAAAATCGGGTCTCCCCAGTGGCTCAGTGGTTGAGCGCTGGCTTGCGACGCTGCCCGCGGCCTCTGCGGTGCCATTTCCATCCCTGGCTGCTCCCAGGCCACCATCGGAGGAGGGTCCCACATGGCGCGCAGACCTCTCCTGCCGCCCGCTGCTCCCCTCAGCAGTGTACTTCGGTCCTTCTGCCTGCTCTGCTCCCCGCTCTGGCTCTAGTGAATTCTCTCACCCTCCCATGCTTCTGACTGTACCCAGTGCATGTATAAACAAAACAAACAAATAAATAAATAAATAAAGCCTCTGTTTAAAAAAAAAAAAAAAAAGAAGAATGTATAAAATCTCCTGATTAAAAATCAGTATTAGTTACATAAATACACAATAACTGAAAATGTGTGTTCTCTGAAATATTTTTTTATAACATAAGCAATAATACAATGTATTATATATTAAATGTAACAATTATACTCTAGGATAGTATTTGTAATTAAGTATTTAATCTATTTTTTCATAACTTTTGTCATTATAAAACTATATTTAAGTAAACTTTACTGCTGATATTATTAAAAAATGACATGTAGATTTGTAATTGTCTGGCTGTGATTAGGAATGGGGGTTACTAATTATAAAGGGAATGTGGGACTTTATTGGAATTAAAAAAAAAGAAATTGATCTAAATCAAATAGACACAGTAATCACAATGACTTAAATGTGACTTTAAACTTTACAAATAGTTAAGACTGATTTTAGCTTACTATTTTTAAAATAAAATTCTTTTTGGATTACCAGCTTTCACTGTAGAATAGTTTTAATTGTTTAAATGACTGAAGTCATAGCAGAATGCTTTTTATTGAAGTTTAATAAATCTAGTTGAAAATAGTTAAAATAGTTTTATTGAAAAGTCAGGAAAAATCTATGGTTGGGAAATAATATATACTTATTTAGGTAAACTTTATGATTATGAAAGACTATAGAACTTGATATTAGTGTTTAATTTAAAGAGATTAAATATTTTCATTATTTATTTTTGTATCACTATTTTGTTACATATAATAGTTAAAAAATGTATTTCACTCATGGAACTAAAGTTAATTCCAAACTATTGAATGATTAAATTGTTACAGATTAGGAAATATTGAAGTTAGCAGTTTAAATTTCTACTTTCTTTCAGTTAGAAAATCAACAAATTTATACATTAAGAAGCATATTCATATGAATTTCCTTTGCATGAATTTAAACAAAATGTATTAGGGCCCTAAATCTTAAATGCAGACATCTGTTGAAACCATACATAATTAAACACATGGCACTGCCAATAGAGACATAAATAGAAATGCAATTCAGTAACTATTTTCAAGTTCATATGTTTAAGAAGACATAATAATTATGTTAGTTTTGTAAGTCAACAAGAACCATGGCGCTTAATGTCTATATGCTCTCCTGAGATTTGGAATACTGTGTCCTATTCAAAGTTCTGTGTAGTACTTCCAAGAGTAACCAGAAGAGAGCATCCATATCTCAGAGATACACTTGGCTAACTGACTAGGGCACAGAAGGTCTACCACAGAACTTAAACAACATCTTTCTGGGTAAAAATGATTCATTTCCTGTCTTGGTGCTGTAATAGCTTACAAAATAACTGGAGGGTAGTTGATATTTCAAGACTCAAACGTCTGGTGTTCATATAAACCCAATTTAATATGTCCTACTTCTACAAATTTGTTGTCAAAACAATTTAAGCTAAGCAGTATAGTCATGTACTTATTCCAGGGAACAACAATCCACTAATCTAATTACACAGAGGATTCTAAGAAGAAAAATTAAATTAAGAAAATTGTTTGGTATAACAGCGATTTGCACCTCCTTTACTACCAAATAAGTGAGAAGTGTAAAATTCAAGATTTTAAAAATATGGTTTTAATGGTAAAATGGCAAAAAATAATATAGGAAGAAAATGTAAAAAAAGACCAAAACTCAACAAATTAAAGGCAGAAGCCATAATCACGTATTACTTACACAACAGTATTTGAATAATAAAAATGCTTCTTATCCTAGTAAATAAAAACTCCATTATTGTCCAGGGATATCAGACAATTTATTTCCTTTTTCCAATATAGTATAATATAAATTTTCTGTGTATGCACAGTATTTGTATATTGATGTGAATTTTTTCTGTATATCTTTGTTTTCCTGTCCTGATTATTTTAACCACCCTGTGCTTCCTATTCTGTAAAATTAGTGTTTGGTACTGGAATCAGAACAGAATATTCTGTCATTTACCTCCCCTAAATTAGGTCAGGTTATCATATCATAACACTGAATGCTAAGGTATAAACTATATTAAATTTATAAATCAAAAATTGACTCTTAAGGTACATTTGCAGACTTCAGGTATATTAGAGATACTGTTAGAGTTAACATTTTACATACTTTTGATTGAAAAGATTGTAAAAGATAGAACCTTACAAATATCAGATCAATAACTGATTTCATGATGGACTGAATAATTATATTATTTGGAAAATTATTTTCTCATTATATTATAGTGGTAATCTAAATCCATCCTACCTCGCTCCTTTTGTACTTCCCTCTTCCCCTCCCTTCCTTTATTTCATTCTTCCTTCCTTTTTACTTTCTATCTAATACTCAGAAATCCCAATTCCCCAGTTTACTAAAAAATGTAGTCATAGGATCATTGACCCAATCAAATACAATATTACTTCTTAAATGTGTTTTATTCAATGATCTCTCTCAGAATCTGGTAATAAGTATCCAGACATTTCATAGAAAAAAATAAGAAATAAACATTTTTTTCTTGTAGTTTTATGTATTTAAAAAACCCAAATATGGACACTGTAGGGGCTGATTCTTAAGTCTTATGTTGGAAAATGATCAAGTGTGAGTACATTATTTCAAATCATTCACTTTAGGCAAATTCAAACCAAAAGAGATCTCACTGTACTCAATAGCAGACAGTCTTAACTTATTTTAACTAGAAATGTCCCCTGACTTTCAACTCATTGAATTATATGTATATTATGTAAAACCATGACTCATTCAAGAATTAATGAACAACTACTATGTAACAAGAAATGTTACATTAAACGAGTACAAATTATCCAAAAAGAAAGGTAAGACATTTATTTGCAGAGTTCTATACAAAATTTCCATCTTTTTATATATATAATTCAAGGATGTAGTATAAAAATATTAATAACTTTCAAATAATAGCTCAATAATGGTAATAATGGTAGATAAATAGTTTTTAGCATTGTTTTTCACAGTATTAACTCAGCTGTTACTATTAAATTAGTATTAAATATTATGTAATGAAATATTATGAAAAACAAATTAAAAAGTATGAAATACAGAAAAGTTTTCCAACTTTTTCATGGAAAAATCCATCAGAGCAATATTTTCTATAGCAACTGCTTATTATGGACCAGTGAATTATTTCATAAGGGTATTTTCATTGTTATTTGTTATTCTTATCCTTGTGAACAACAGTTTTAATATGTTTGATTTCTTCATATTCTTTTCAGAGTTTCATACACTGAAAGGCCAGTCTAGTACTGCAAATTCAAGGATATTTTCATTTTACCTTTAGAAGTTTCTTTTCAAAAGTCTAAAATAAATGCATTTACTTTAATCAATTGAGTATTGCATCTCAGGAAATTCAGTGTTTATTTGATAATTCTTCACAATCCATGCATATTCTTGGTTACTCACCAAGGATTTTTAACAAAGCAGAGGACCAGTGCCCATAAAATGAATATGGGCAGAGTTAATTTATTCTGACGCTGTGTTTGTAAGAACTTGGTTGCAAAGTGAAGCAAGTTCTTTGTAAAATATCCAAACGTTAGTAAGTAAGTGAGAATGGGAAAGGGCTTGCTGATACGCACTTCTGTTCCTGCTGGCTCTCTTATTACCCAAGTGTTCTTGTGAAGATTGTCCCTAATTTCAGTAGTTGAATTAAGAGGCAGACCTATGTGCACATGGAGATAGTCCATATGGAGAAAAACCTGAATGTGGAACCAAACCTGTGCCAAAGTAAATGTTGCATCTAAATGGTCCTCCTCACATGACTGCCACTGCTGAGACAGGCCCAGACACACACTGAGCTAGATTGACAGAGAATGCAAATTATCCTCATTTATTTGTTAAGTAGAAATGAGAGTTCATATGTAGCTTGCATACAATATTTTCTAATTCGCCTTCTCAGGAGAATCTATACACTCATGTATATTTAAAATTGAAAGCAATAACATTTCTAAGTTTTAATATGCATCTTTTCATTTTTTGAGAAATTTGAAGTTCAAAATGTGATAAAACAAACACTAAATTTGCTTTCGGTAGCAAATGTTGATTTTTGTTTTTTATTTTTCCTTATATGTGTTTTCTCTCTCTCACATATGTATAAAATATTTGCCTGTTTTATGAATTTAAATGCCCAATGTGAAAGCATAGTTTAGAATTTTGTTATTATAAATTGTACGATTTTTAACTTTTATCCATATCATCACATCTTGGTATCCACTAAATCTATAGTTATGATATTGCTAAATAGACATAGAAATATAAAAGTAATTCAATTTGGCTCATACTTCAGAGGTGTTACATAAGTATAGCCTATACAAAATAAAGGTGCAGATTTAACACTTTACCTATATTAAAAACACTTCCATTATGTAATTGTCTTTATAATATTTTCCATTTATTCAACAAGGGAAGAAGTGCAAATAACGAAATATACTGACTTTTATCCAGTTTGTAAATTAACATCAGTAGCATTTAGTTTTTTGAAAGTTTATGTATCTTTACGCATACATATTTATTTAATAAATGCAACCCCTTTGACCCTGACTGAGTGATAATAGGCTTTAATTAAAACTTGATTGGAAAGATACAGGGTTTATATGAGGTCGAGAATAATGTATAGATGCTTTCATGGTGGGAAAACTATGGTGATCACACCTTAGGAGAGAAATCTTATATTATGAAAAAAAAACAAACAATCAAGGATGTAAAATAATGATATGTCATTCATTAAAAAGAAAAAGAAAAGAAAAATGGCACCAGACACTGTGCATTTCTTAATGAAATCTTTTATGGGGGCCTTTTTTTATGGAGTCATATATTTCTGACTTTTTTAAAATGCTAGTATCTCAGCATTTCTTTTCATTGTTGAGTTATTATTTTTTTTGGTGACAACAGATCCTGTCCTCATAGGTAGATGTTAAGGAGCAACATACAAGGCACCAAATATCCAAAATTCCATCCCACATAACAAGGTATAACATTTTCTCTCTATAACTTAATGAGTGCCTACTACCCTAGGCACAGTTATCAGGATAAATGTACATTTATCAGGTAATGTGCTACTTTCGTGTTTTTAATAAATTGTCACAATATTACTGACTCAAACCAATGTGACTGTAGCCTCTCATTATCTGGAGATCAGAAGTTCCAAGACAATTTCATGAGACTAAAATCAACTTTTTGGCAAGGCTGTTGCCTTGTGGAGTTTCTAAGAGGTCAGTCATTTCCTTACATTTTTCAGTTTCTCATAGTTGTTTGTATCCTTGGCTTGTGGCCCTTTACTCTTTCTTCAAAATGCATCTCTCCAATATGCTTTTATTATCCTATAACTTATTTTCTGCAGTCAACTCTCTCTTTTATGAGGACCTGTGATTGCACTGAGAGTCCACAGAGATAATATAGGGTAATCTCCCCATTGCAAAATCCTTACTTATTTTATCTTACTAACCTAATCACATCTATAAAGTTATTTTGCCATATAAGGTAACATTTATAGATTCTGAGGATTTAGATGTAGGTAATGTAGGAGCTACTTTTTTTTTTTTTTTGAAGATTTGGATTTGGGTAATATAGGAGCTACTTTTTTTTTTTTTTCCAATTCTAAGTGCTATTCATTCTCCTCTTTTGAAGATTTTAAAAAAGAGGGCATGCCAATCACCTTGGTTAAAATTGCCTATGTTGTAAGGTACAGGATCAGTTCTAGATTTAACCCTGACTCCAAACCAGTGTTTTCAACCACAAAACTCTTACATGTAGTGATGTGATCCCTTCCATATCACTGGAAATTTTAAACAGAAAATGTATGAAGAACCATAAAGGATGCTGTAGACATAATTTCTTTATATTAACAAGACTCTCTATATGACTTACACACTTCTGAATTTTATGGATAATATTTGTAATTAAAAAGAGGTAAGGGCCCCTATATTTGATACTGTTATAATTTTATAAAGGATTTTATACAATACTTATTAGAAATAAAGAATGTATGCCAGATTACACCTAAAAATGTTTACTTCTTGGTATTGGACTTTCGTAAAGAGGTGGTTTAAAACAGACATTAAATAGATTCACACACTAAGCTTTCTTTATTCAATAGAAAAGTGAAAAAAATATCAAAATGAAAAAACAGGGCCTCTCTGGTGGTGTAGTGTTTAAGTCTCAGTGCTATCACCACTATGGCCTGAGTTTAATCCCGGCCATGAAGTTAACTCACATATGGTGCAGAAGACCTCTTTTGCTGGCCTGCTGCTCCCCTTAGAAGTGTATTTCAGTATATATACCAGTCATGCTCTCCACTCTGTGTCTGATGAATCCTCTCACCCACTACACCTCTTGCTTACACCCCAGTTCTTCTATGCATAAATAAATAAAATAAATCTTTAGAAAATATGCAAAATGAGTACATTATACTGCTGTGTTACAAACAACCATTCCTGGGAAAACAGACTAGCCAGTATTTTATGTAGACCCAAAATGACCATTTTAAGAGTCCTTAATCCTTTTTAAGAAATATTCTATGTATTCAGAACCAGGTACTTTGAACAAATTTTATTTTTATGTACAAAAATAATTAGGGCCTCCCTGGTGGCACAGGTGGTTGAGCGCTGTGCTGTGAAGCTGTCCACAGTCTCTGCAGCGCCAGTTCTATCCCAGTCGGCTAGCGAGAATCCCACATGGCTTGGCAGACCTCTCCTGTCTCACCCGCTGCTCCCCTCAGCAGTGTGTTTCAGTCAGTCTGCCTGTTCTGTTCCCTGCTCTGTCTCTGGTGAATCCTCTCACCCGCCCACACATCTGGCCTGTACCCTGGTTCTTGTATAAATAAATAAATCTTTAAAGAAAATAAAAATAGTTAAACTGATTGTTTCAGATTAGATTCCCTAGACCATAACCTGAAACATAAATGTGTTGCATACGGTTTATTAAGGGAATACAGTCAAGAAAAGCATGAAAAAATGAACAGGTTTCTCAGAGACTGACACTGTGGCCTGGTCCCAAAGGGAGATCCAGAGCATGAATTGCATCATAAAATTGGTCCCTCGAGAAAAACAGATCTGATTGCTGTGACTTTCATGAGTTAGTCATAGGTGACAGGTTGTGTCTGAGGTTGTCTGACCTCCATTCAACAATTATCTAACAGTCAGTCTCCAGAAAAGGAGTCAGATATAAGTTGGAAATATCTGATGCTCACAGTAATTTGGCTAGCACTGAAAGTGCCCCTTATACACCTGGTGCCACAATCTTGAAATATATTCTTTATTTTAAAGTATATGTGTTTGGAAAACCTTTTAATTTATATATCTCCTATCTCCTCCTTAAACCCCAACACTGTAAATATCTCTGGTTTCCATAATGACTTATGGCTATATTCACATAACTACATACAAATGGCTAAAAAAAGGATAATAATTAAAACAATATGTCTACCAAATTTTTTGATTTAATATTGTGAAAAAAAATCCTCTAATAAATGATTCTATTTATATTACTAGTTTCAATTACCTGATTTTCATTATGTAATTGAAACTAGTAATATAAATATTATCCTAAATAAAATTTTCTTCACAATATTGGACAATGAGCTACTGTGTACAGGAAATGTTAATCACTTTGCAGTTTCAAAATGCCAATTATTATATGTTGACTATGCAATAGCAAATTATTTTCTATATTAATCATGTAAAAGTATCACCTGTAGAAAATCTGGGGTCACTGAATAACCCACTTCATAAAAAAATACTTTAAGCTTACTATCATAAGAAACAATGATATAATGGTTCACAATGGTTCACAACTGTTACATCAAACAACCCAACTTAAAATAACTTCTATCTGAGTAAGTTTGCTGAGTAAATGGCAATTTTCCTACTAAGTTAATTCCTCAGTGATCCATGACCTTCAAATAAAACAGAAGTGGCACATCCACTACTTGCTATGCATCTGAAGAAAAACTGTGGCAACAAGTTCACCATATTTGTAATTAGTAGTCTGAAAAGATATCAAACAATCTCTTATAAATAGAAAGCTGCAACATTTTTAGACTCCAGGCCAACAAAGGCACAGGTATCATTTGTTATATTGTTAAGAGATCCTGAACTCAAATGTGCAAATAATATTTGACTGATGAACTGTCATAAGCCTATGTAGTGTAGGTAATGAAAAAATAAAAGGAGAAAGTTTCTTTTAAGAGTAAAAAACACTGCAGTAACTAACAATTCCCCTAGCTTTATCAGTGAAGTAGATGTGACCAAATAAATCACCCAAAGAAATCTTACATACTATACACCATAGCTCATTGTCGAATCTTACATACTTTGTATCTAAATTTATACATAATGTTTGGCAAAAAATATGACAAAGTCAAACATACATTCCTCATGCTTTAATTCTTCTGATCTTAATTCCAGTTTTCCTTTAAATGTTTCCTCCTCTTCTGCAAGACATAGGTGTATTTGGAAACCCATATTCTTCAGTTCTCAAAAACACCATTACTTCTTTTCCTTTTACATACTGACTAGGTTATCATAAGGTAAAGAAGAAATAGTCACACAAAGTTCAAACACCATCATCTTTAAAGTTGCCATTGAATTGGAAAAACACAGAGTACTTCAGATTTAATTCTCCTTTTGAGGAGATTCTTCTCAACCTTGAGCAAAAAAGTATGAATTTTTCTTCCTGGTTTTCTTCCTAATTGTTTGCATGAATAAAACAAATTAAAAGGCAAATAAATTAGCTGCATATAAATCAATTGAGAAAATTATATGTTGCAATGATTTATAAAACCTTAAAATAATTGGGTAGAGCTTTAGGGTGTCATCCAAACAGTAATATACAACAATAGTCTCCTGTCTTACTAAATCCATCTGACGTTTCTAAACTTTCAGCAGTCCAATATCAAAGCTGCTGGGAAAATACACATTTTGCACATCTTATTTTCAATAACATGAAGCTAATCAGTATAACATGCATGGATTACTTTGATTTATCTTTTTTTAATAGACAAAGAAAAACTCTGATCCCTAGATTAACTAATCTTCCCTTAAGCTCAATATCATAACCTATAAAATAGAAAAACATCTAAATCTTAGATAGCAAAAGAAGAAAGCCAAACACAATGTGCTAGAAAGAGACAAACACTGGGTAAAAATTGCCACTTATTAAAGTTTACTCTGGATACTGACCAACAACTTTATCAAAACAAAAATTAAAGTAACCTCATATTCTTATCATGTAAGTGTCTACAACTCCAATTTTCACTATGTTTTAAAAAATTTACTTGTGTACTTTATTAAGAACTTTGTATTGTACTCTGTGACTATTTCATATTATAGAAGAAGAAAGTTTTAGGTGCCTTCTATTTATCTTTCTAAAACATTCACCAAGGAAGAGAATTGACTAATATTAATGCTTATGGTCAGAGGGCATTCTGATTACTAACAGGTAGGATTATCATTCTTTCTTTTTTTTTTTTAAAGATTTATTTATTTATGCATACAAGATCTGAGGTCTAGGCCAGAGATGTGGGGATTGAGAGGATTCACCAGAGACAGAATGGGCAACAGAACAGGCAGACTGACAGAAATACAATGCTGAGGGGAGCAGCGGGCGAGATAGGAGAGGTCTGCTGCACCATGTGGGTTTCTCCCTAGCTGGGCCGGGGATCGAACTAATGCTGCAAAGGCTGTGGATTGCTTCATAGTGAGGTAATTAACCCCTTGCACCACCAGGGAGTCTAGGATTACCAGTCTTTAAAAAGGTTATTTGGGGAGCCTCCCCTGTGGTGCAGCGGTTGAGCCCTGGGCTACAAGGCTGCCCAGCTGCCCACAGCCCCTGCAACTGCGGTTCTTATCTGCAGCCACCGGTGAGGGTCCCACATGGTGCGCAGACCTCTCCTGCCATGCCTGCTGCTCCCCTCAGCAGTGTACTTTGTCAGTCTGCCTTTTCTGCTTCCCGCTCTGGTCCTGATTAATTCTCTCACCCTCCTGCACCTCTGACTGTACCCAGTGCTTGTATAAATAAATAAATAAATAAACAAACAAATAAATAAATAAATAAATATCTAAAAAAAAGGTTATTTGCCTATATTTGTTTCCCTTTCATCTAATTCCACATTTCTAGTATTCAGAGAGTTAAGCAAACTCATATATATGGCTATGACAATCTTTCTAACTCTTTATTGGTTTGTATATGACCATTTAAAGATATTTTTATGACATGATATTTTTAGCATGGAACCATGCAAAGCATTATTAAAAAAAAACATACACACTTGGACTTAGAAAAGCATAAGTTCACTCTTCTATCACTGACCTAAATCAGGTGCTCCTGTGAATTTTTATTTGAGTTTTCCATTTGGGTTTATCAGGCTCTAGCTCAGTGATGAGTTAATTACCTCATGTTAATCAAGAATATCTCCCTCAGGATGTAACACAGGAAAGTGGGAGGAGGAGAGGGAATGCCAAAGAGTGGTATAAATGATTGAAAAAGAAGAATTTGGATAAAAATACTATCAAAATTTCAGATTTATTTTTACTCCTAACATATGTATATGACTGATATGTCCAGAACTTGTATAAATGAAGGTTGAATGGTAGGTAACAGGGGCAACTTTGCTATTTAATATAAAAATATTTATTATTGAAACTGCATACTTGCTAAACAATTCTAAGAAACAGGGACATATCTTCCAGACTAGCCTTTAAGAAATGATCCCTAAAAAATCACTGAACTGATTTACAAGATGCAATTTCTGCTATGATCAGGATTTGAGGATACATCACATTCTTTCCTTAATCCATGAATCAGAAGGTCAACTCTGAAAACATTTGTCCCAGGTATACATTATGTCAGCCATAATCTTTGATAGCAAAAGTTATATCTGTGCATTGCCTCTCATTGTGCACATAATCCATCAAGACCCAGTTCTTTACCACCAATGGAAAAACAAACACATCACCACAAAACAAACTAATTCCTCCATGATAAAGCTTGAGTAAACATTGCCACTCCTCCCTTCCCAGTGGCATTCACCTTCTACTAAAATAAGGCTATTGAATGAATCAGAAAAACAATATGAGGATTCTGCCTGTGATAAATATATACACAAGCTATATATCTAGGCATATAGAATATATTCAGGAAACTATTATCCTCTACACTGTAAAATAGACTTGGGCCCAAATTTCATTTATCCCTTGATCACCATACATTCCCAGTGAATCGGTAGCTCATATTGGCAGTATGATGCTTGGAGTATAGTGTCAGCCTAAATGCCAGTGTCTATGGACATCTTAAAGTTCTTTATGAATATTTTTCTTTGCTCACTATAAATATTCCCTGTAAAATGTCTGCACAATACATACAGGTAGGATGTATTCTTGTAAGTTAATTGATAGTCTTTTTTCATATGTATACAAACTCCTCTTCATTCAAGGCTTAAGTGAACTGACAATGTCTTGAAACTTGGAGGGGAGGCCTAAATTTACATTAGAGATTTATATCAAGACTCTGCTCATTAGAACTAGAGATATTTTTTCTCTCTTTCCATATGGGTCAAGTTTTATCTTACAGGCTGCCCATCTATTTTACAGGCAAAGACTGATCAATTAGTCCCTGCTAAAAATCTTTCACTCTGCCCAGATTCCTATTGCAAGAGCATTTCTACCTTCCATGGGCTTTAAATGCTGCTACTTGTCTACTTAAGCACTTCAGATATTGAATAGCCCACCTGGAAAATTGAAATATATTATTATCCTTGTATTTAAGTTAAAAATATTAGAATATATAAATGAGGGAATCTGATAGTGAGCTTATATCAACATGACAGACAATAAGTGCATTTCAGACCATGGAAGAGATAAACAAAAGACTGTGAAAGGTACATCCTTTCCAAAGAGGAGGAATACAAGAGGATTCTCACAAAAGCATTTGCATAAGTACAAGTGAATGTCAAGAATACTCCAATTATAGAGCCAAATGAGATAAAGCTTTAGTAACTAATAAAGCGAACCTGCACCACACTGAGAAGAGACATTTTTCAGACTAATGCTGATGCTGCAGGAAAGATGCAAAGGTCTGTAGCACAGTTTCCGTAGTAATTAGTTCTCATATAATGGTAAACAGGGTTTTGATGTTTTATAAGTTACAGTGGTGGCAAAGATTGTAAAAATAATTTATGTCTTGCAAGTGACAAACTCCTAGAAATTAACCAAGTGACCTCCTGTGACAGCCAGTAGAGTATGCTGTTTAAGCCAAGAAAACCTGTGACCTCCCATAATGCACTATATTTTCAAAGACCTTCATCTCTAGAAACTTCAAGGCAATGCTGTTCAGTGTTCATTGGAGCCTGTAATTATGTTATCTTGTCACTTTTACTTTGCCAGGCTCTGACTTACATAACTGTTAAATAACATTTTGTTAAAGAGGGGGTGTTTTATATTTCTGAAGACAGTAGAAAGCATTTGAAGAAAATATAGTAAGTGGTTAAAAACATGATCCAACTTTTGTATTTGTAAAGCTCATTTTGGATTTGTAAAGCTCATAGTGTGTCAGGATGGATTCCAGGTGGACACAAGATGACTGAACATAGGGGATGCTTAGACACTAAGAGGGTCATCTGAATAAGAAAGTAAATCCTGAGAAAGGTATGTAAATTGAAAGAAGGGATAGACTTGAAAAAAAATTTAAAAATTTTATTTTGCAAATTTAGTGAATTATTGAAATGGCGACATTTTGAAAAGAGAAGTTCGGAATGATTTGCAGTTTAACATCTCACACAGTTGGGATGATGGTGGTGACACTTATGAATGTTGATAATACACTAATCATTAAAAGAAACTTCCTTCCTTAATTTGCTTTTTTTTCTCCTCTACAACCTCAACTTTTTTTTTCCCCCATACACAGAGTGGTAAAACTAGAGGGATATTTAGTAAGGGAGGAGCTAAATATAAGGAATCAGAATTTAAAGAATAGTATTTTCCAGAAAATTGTCACTCAGAATAGCTTTGAACCTTCTGGAAAAGAACCCAGTACTTATAAGTCTTTTTTTTTTTTTTAAGATTTATTTATTTATTTATTTATTTATCTATTTATTTATTTATACAGGAACCGGGGTACAGGCAAGATGCGAGGGAGGGTGAGAGGATTCACCAGAGCCAGAGCGGGGAACAGAACAGGCAGATTGATCGAAGTACACTGCTGAGGAGAGCAGCAGGTGAGACAGGAGAGGTCTGCTGTGCCTTGCGGGATTCTCGCCGGCCAGCTGGGATCAAACCCACGCTGCTGATGCTGTGGACAGTTTCACAGTGCAGCGCTCAACTGCCTGCGCCACCAGGGGAGGCCCAGAACTTGTTACGTCTTTAACACAAAAAGAGCCTGGTAGTTCAGTGAGGCAAGAAATTAGGAGAGGAAGTCCTCTCTCACAACACCTCACCAGGATAGTGTACAACCTATTCTAGGAGGATTTAAACATTTAAATATGTATTTAAATAAAATATTTAGTAGTAATGGAGGAAGCACCATAATAACTATAATGTGAATTTCATAGTGAGCAGAAGAAACTGTGATTCTCTGAAGAGTATTGTAAACATCTCACAAGAAGAATGATCGTGTTTCATGGGAGCTGCAAGAAATGGGAAAATTTGCTCTATATTTATGAAGATTTTCTAGTCTACTTCCAGGAAGTACTTAGGGTATGGAACTGACATTGAATACATGAAAATTTGAGGAAAAAAAATAAACCAAAAGGAGGATGAAGATTTCAAGTTTTATATGTGATATTAAGGTAGTAGCAGATCTGGGCGGAGATTTTTAGTAAGAATGAAGATATATGGATCTGAATTTCATGATATTTGGTTTAGGCTAAAAACTTAAACTTAGGCATTTTGAGGAATAATGATAGTTGGAAACATGTGTAGATCATTCAATAGGGAAAGTATCAGGGGAAGAAAGATCCCATGTGGAATTCTGAGGAACATTTTCTTTATGACAATTTCTAAAATTAGCTTTTCATTTATATATTTTAATTGATGATTTTAATGAAATTAAGAAGTTCTTAAATTACATGAAATGTTTCTTTGTAAACACCAATCAAATCTTTAGAAGATTGTGCTTGGCAATTTAATAATATGAGAAATATTAACTTACAGGGCCTCTCTGGTGGTGCAGGCAGTTGAGTGCAACACTGTGAAGCTGTCTGCAGCTTCTGCAGTGCGGGTTTGATCCCCGCCGGCCACAGAGATACCCACATGGTGAGGCAGACCTCTCCTGTCTCGCCCGCTGCTCCCCTCAGCATTATATTTTGTCAGTCTGCCTGTTCTGTTCCCTGCTCTGTCTCTGGTGAATCCTCTCACCCTCCCGCACATATGACCTGTACCCCGGTTCTTGTATAAATAAATAAATCTTAAAAAAAAGAAGTAATAGCTTACAGCATAACTTAGTATATATTTCTGAAACCCAGAAAATAAGAGATTCAGTATCTTCTTAGAAATCTAGAACCCAGGAAGTTTCCCATTTAAAATAGAAATAGAAGTAAAAATCCTATGTTGTGATTCTCTCTCTTTCACTCATCCTTCTCCTTTCCTTTATCTGTTTTCCCATTGTTCCCGCCACCATCCCTACCTATACACATGGTAGAATTCATCACATTTAGTCTCTCTGGGAGATCTACAGAATTCTAAGTGCTTATCCTGGCTTTGTCTATAGGATTCAAAAGTTACAGAAAAGACTAGAGCCCTAAAGTTAAGTTAGCATAAGGCAAATTATTTTTATTTTTAAGTATAGATAAGTTCAATGCCAATATCTCTGAAGGTGGGAACAGAGGACTTAATGATGTAGTAACATGCATAGGCTGATATTGCAATGCTTATTTGATTTGAGATTTGCTAAAAATTTCATCCAAAGAAGCTCTTTTGATATACTTCCAAATTATAGTTATTTCCAGATACATTAAACCTCAACTGGCAATTCCAAGGAGTGCTAGTACTTCTAAGAAAGCAGAAGCAGCATACTAATTAAATTAATTATACTTTATTATGGCCACTAGAGATGTAGAACTAACATGAATATTAGGCAGAACTTTAGTCTCTGAGTTGAATCAGTTTAAACTTACTAAAGTCCCAAGAAATATTAGACAGATTAGTTTAGTGCTCCTGAGGAATATATTGGAGATAATCTTCAACATGATTAATATTCTACATAATCTGCATTTGATTATCTTTTTGAGGAGGCAAGACATACCTAGTATATTTGGTTAAGTCTTTATCTAGTTTCTTTTTCCAAAATGGAAATTTTGAAAATGATCAAAACCTCTACACATACATTTCCTTTCTGCTAATCTGATTAAAGACTCATCCCCCTGAAGTCAGATGGATCCACATATTAGATGTATTCCCTGTTTTCTATTTGTAATTGATTTCTAGTTCAATGTCATTGTGATCAGAGAAGATGAATGATATGTTTTCAATCTTCATGAATTTATTGACAATTGATTTGTCAACCAACAGGTGGACTATCTTGGAAATTGTTCCATTTAGACTTAAGAAAAATATATATGCAGATATTTTTGGATGTAGTGCCATGCAATTACTTTTCAGAACTATATGCTCTAATTCCTCATTTAAGGCTATTGTTTGCTCATTGATTTTCTGTCTAGTTGATCTTTCCATTGATGTATGTGGGTTGTTGAAGTCTCCTGCCACCATGAGTCACGTCCAATATCTATTAATAAGTTTGTTTATAGTTATTTCATACATTTTGATGCTCCTTCATTGCTGCATATAAATTGATGAGTGTTATCTCTCTCTGATATGTTGATCCCTTAATCATTATGTAATGTACATCCCTCCCCTTTTTTTATACTGAAGTTTAATTATATCTGAATAAATATATTTGTTTCTGCCTTTTATTGGGTCCTATTTGCCTGTAGGATTTCAACCATTTATTTTGAACCTATGTTTATTTTAGATCTCAGATGTGTCTCATCTCCCACAATTAGTTCTGTATTCATACTACTACTATGTAGTTGCTGGGTTTGCCTGGTGGTTAGGGACATGGGGGAAGGCTCCAGATGTTAATGTGGATGAGTTGGGTTTGGACTAGCTAGTGTTTGCTGCACCTCTGATAACTCTTCTCTCTAGTATTTGGGATAAGAGACTCAGCAGTCCCTTCGCTCTTAGTTCACCTCACAAAATAATACCAGTTTCAGGAGGTGGGAAGATGAGTTCAAATCAGAATCTTACTCTCTTATTATCTTTACTGGGGACCCTGTCTGTCAAAGCACTTGAGCACCTCCACATGTTTTCTCTGTTTTCAAGGAGTATGCCTAGATACCACCTGTGCTCCCCTGTTCCCAGGGCCTATGGTTGAACTGAGAGCTCTGTTACCATTAGTCTATATCACAACCCGTAATTTTCTCTTTCCATTCACCTCTTTTCAACGTAGCGTGAATCTCTTTACTGTCAACCCTGTTGAATTCTATTGTGGTCTCTACTGATAAAGGGATAATCAATCCCATTTCAATCTGAGAGACTATCTGCCCAGTGCCCCCTTGGCTTTCTTATTCAAGAGTCACAGCTGGTGGGGATCAGTCTCTGCAGCTGCCTCCTCTGTGGCCTGTCACGCTGCTCCCCTTGACAGGGCTTGCTCCTCTGCTAGGCAGGACCTATTAGGTCTAATTTGCCTCCGGGACTCCACCCAGTTTCTCTTGGGTCTTTGTGAGACTATTGGGTGGTTTTGTGTCCTGGTTCCATGCCCCCTGATACTTGGTGAGGTCTGCAGGGTGTCCTGATTTACTGGTCTGCTTCCAGGACCTGCCCTGGAGCTCCTGAGGTCTGTGCTGTGGAAACAGTTCCCATTCCTGCCCTGAAGCTCACCGAGATCAGTGGAGGTATAAAGTGGTGGGACTGTTTCCAGATCTTGTACTGCCATCTACTGAGATCGACCTAGGGCTGCTGCAGACAGGTCTGCTTGCAGGTCCCATCTCAGAGCTCACTGAGGTCTGCTGATGGCTACCATCTGAGGGCCATGCCAGTTTCAACATGCTGCTTATAAGTCCTGTTGGGAGATGGGGGGCTCACTTTTCCCACCTAGGCAGCCTACCTGCTTGACCTGTTCAGTGGGGTCGCCCTTTTTTAGACTTTACTTTTAATGTGTGTTGTAGTCATCTATTTTTACTTCAGCAGGGTTTTGATTTTGTTCTACTACAATCTAGCTCAGGGTATGTGGAGAAGGTGAGCCCAAACTCTTCACGCTGCTGCCATCATTCCTTGTCCTTGTTCATGTCTAAGTTTTCTAACCTATATAATGGAAATTTGTATTTTAAATGATTATAACAAAATTTGAAACAGATAAAATTATCCAACTCTAGCACATATGAAGCATTAAATAAATATCATTGTCATCAATACTTATTTTTTTCCTCTCTAATTTTATCGAGTTTCCACACATTACATGACTATCATTTTGGTGGTAAAAATCCACACCTTCATGTGTGTATATACCTCATTTACCCTACACCAACTCTACCACAGCAACCTTTTCACCTTCCCATCCCTATTCCCTCTCCCTTTCCCACCAATTCCCTGGTATGCAGAGTCTAACAGTTATTTTATTTGTTTGTTTTGTCAGTTTGATTTCTTTGGTTACTTATATTCTGTGATTAAGCGAAAGCATCCAGTAACAATCTTTCACTTTCTGACACACTTAGCATAATTATCTTAAGATCTATCCATTTTCCCCGAAAAGGTACCATTTCATCTTTTTGAAAGGCTGAGCACTATTCTATTAAGAATATATTCCAGGGCCTCCCCTGGTGGCATGGCGGTTGAGCACTGCGCTGTGAAGCTGTCCGCAGCCTCTGCAGCGCAAGTTCTATCCCAGCCGGCGAAGATCCCACATGGTGCGGAAGACCCCTCCTGTCATGCCCATTGCTCCCCTCAACAGTGTATTTTGTCAGTCTGCCTGTTCTGTTCCCCACTCTGTCTCTGGTGAGTCCTTTCACCTTCCCATGCATCTGGCCTGTACCCCGGTCCTTGTATAAATAAATAAATAAATCTTTAATATATATATATATATATTCCATTGATTCTTTATTCTGTCATCTGTTCTATGACTTGGTTATTGTTTCTATGAACACGGGAATGAGGTTATATTTCATTGTGGTTTTGATTTGAATTTTCTTTATTGTAAATGATGCTGGACATTTTTTATTTTTCAGGTGCCTGTGGGCAATCTGAATATTTTCTTTGCAGAAATATCTATTTAGATCTTTGTATCCACTTTTTAATTAAGTTGTTTATTTTTGTTGTTGAGTTGTATGAGTTCTTTATATACTTTGGAAATTTACTCCTTGTTAAATGCTTGATGTGCAAATATCTTCTCCCAGTCCACAGTTTGTTTTTTTTCTTTGTTTGTTTTGTTTTGCTTGGTGGTGGCTTCTTTCATTGGAGAAAAGCTTTTAACTTTGATATTGTCTTATCTGTGTATTTTCTCTTCTGTTTCTCTTTTTTTGGAGTTGTGTCCCTGAATACATCTCTGCAGTTGATGTCCAAAAGTGCATCTCCTAGGTTTTCTTTTGTGTTTTGTAGTTTTAGGTCTTATATCCAAGTCTTTAACCTATTTGATTTAATTTTTTTTTGAATGGAGGCTCACACATACTTGATGATGCATCTTATTTTGCTTTTAATGGCTACAAGGATCCTTTCATAGGGGGCATGAATTTGAGTCAAAATTCGGGGGAAACTATAAGCAAATGTGGAAGCTGAGAAAAATATTTAATGAAAAATATTCCAATAGATGAAAATGCTTAATTTAGAAAAAGGTCATTTTATAATATAACCTTATCACCAAAGGATGAAAATTTTCAGTGATGTCGAGAAACTAGTTCTTGGAAAACTGTATCAAACTGATATAATTATACTGTAAAATATTTTATTCTTCTTATGTGTTAATATGAAAATCTTGCTTCTTTTTCATATGCATTTCTAACTTCTAAAATTGGAAAATAAATAATTCAATTGTCTGTTTTTGTTTTAACATCTTTATTTTTTTCTTTATTTTTATATTCCCCATACAATTGCAGTCCCCTTATTTTGACCCTTATCTCTCCTTTCCCCGCCCCCTTCATAGTGTGTCTACGGTTCATAGTTGTTTGTTGATTTAGATTTTTTCTTTCTTATAGTTATTCTTTTTCCTGGTCCCTTATTTTGATTTTCCAGATTCCTGCTGTGAGTGATACCATCCAGTATTTTTCTTTTTCTTTCTGGCTTATTTCGCTGAGCATGATCCCTTCCAGCTCCATCCATGTTGCTGCAAATTGCATGTGTTTATCTTTTTTGATTGTTGAATAATATTCCATTGTGTACATGTACCACATCTTCTTGATCCAGTCATCTGTTTTTGGGCATTTGGCTTGTTTCCAAAGCTTAGCTATTGTAAATAGTGCTGCTATAAACAGAGGGGTACAGGTGCTCTTTGGAATTGATGTTTCTGTGTCATTTGGGTAAAATATCTAGGAGTGGAATTGCTGAAAGCAATTCCAGCATGGAATATGGAAGCTCTATCTTTAGTAGGTTGAGGAATCTCCACACAGCTTTCCATAGTGGTTGGACCAGTTTGCACTCCCACCAGCAATGCAGGAGAGTTCCTTTTTTCTTCACATCCTCGACAACATTTGTTGTTGCTAGTTTTTTTAATATGTGCCATTCTCACTGGTGTAAGATGGTATCTCATTGTAGTTTTGATTTGCATTTCCTTGATTACAAGTGATGTTGAACATTTTTTTCATATGCCTGTTGGCCATTTGCACTTCCTCTTTGGAGAAGTTTCTTTTTAGCTCTTCTGTCCATTTTTTGATTGAATTATTTTCTTTGTTTTTGTTGAGTCTCCTCAGCTCTTTGTAGATTTTTGTGATCAGTCCTTTATCATTAGTGTTGTGTGCAAAAATTTTCTCCCATTCGGTGGGGTTTCTTTTTGTTTTTGTTATTGTCTCTTTTGCTGTGCAGAAGCTCTTTAATTTGATGTAGTCCCAGCTGTTTGTCTTTGCCTTCACTATCACTGCTTTGGGTGCTGTGTCTATAAAGATGTCTTTGAGGTACACGTCTTGTAGTGTTTTGTCTATATTTCCTTCTATATATTTTATGGTTTCTGGTCTTATGTCTAGTTCTTTAATCCATTTTGAGTTGGTTTTTGTGCATTGTGTGAGGTAGTAGTCAAGTTTCATTCTTTTGCATGTAGTGACCCAGTTTTCCCAGCACCATTTATTGAACAAACTTTCTTTGCTCCAATGCATATTCCTTGCTCCTTTGTCAAAGGTTAGTTGACCGTAAATCTGTGGGTTTATTTCTGGGTTTTCTATTTGGTTCCATTGGTCCATGTGTCTGTTCTTGTTCCAGTCCCATATAGTTTTGATTATTATGGCTTTGTGATATAGTTTGAAATCTGGAGAGTGATGCCTCCATTCCCTTCTTTTTTTTTCCAGGAGAGTTTTGGCTATTTGGGGGTTTTGGTGGCACCATATGAATTTCATCAATATTTTTTCTATTTCTTTGAAGAATGACATTGAAATTTTAATTGGAATAACATTGAATCTGTAGATTGCTTTTGGTAGGATGGCCATTTTGATAATGTGTTTTAACATCTTTAATCTAATTTCATTCCCTCCAGGAAAGAGCTACTACTCCTTTCTTGCTTCTTTTTTTGGGTCAACAAAAAGGGACTATTTTTAGCACATATTATTTGAGCAACTTCCTCTGCAGGATATTGATAATTCTAGCATACATTTTTGAACATGAATAGATTTTGAAAGGATTTAATTAAAAGAATTATAAGGTCATTTGCCATATTCTAGAAGGAATATATCATAGAGGAAATTTTATTATTTTATTCTTTTTTATTTTTATTTTTTTAAAGATGTATTTATTTGTGCATACAAGAGCTGGGGTACAGGCCAGAGATGCGGAGAGTGAGCAGATTCTCCAAAGACAGAGTGGGGAACAGAACAGGCAGACTGACTGAAATACACTGCTGAGGGGAGCAGTGGGTGAGTCAGGAGAGGTCTGCTGCTCCATGTGGGTTGCTCTCTGGCTGGCTGGGGATCGAACTCATGCAGAGGCTGTGGATTGCTTCCTAGCGCGGTGCTGAACTCCTTGCACCACCAGGGAGGCTATAGGGGAAATTTTACATTTGAATACACATGCAATTTCTAAGATCTTCTAGATCCATAACCATCATTATGTTTTCCTTTCCCGGTGGTTGCTATTCAAATATGTCTCATAGAAAGTTCTCTTGCAGTTTCATTTTTTTGTGGGAAGGCACTATAAAACCTTTATCTTCTGCAACTAAGTTCTCTTTTCAAAAAGCTTGAATTATTTCCTCTTTTCTCTCTTTATTCATGTTTCTTGAGTACTCTCTCCGTAAGAACAATCAAACCTATCATAAAGAACTTTGTTTATGCCCATCAAAATATACAATGTAAAAGAAGTCATAACCTTGGCAGGTATGTTCCTTTTTTTTGATCTGTTGCTGTGTTTTTCAACTCAGGTTTTATTTTTTTTCCCCTAAGGATCTACCATCACTTACCTTTTTTATTTTGTTGTCCCTTCCAGTATTTAGAACTCAGTTACCATGCCTTTGCTGTTGGACCAGCAGCATGTGGATGAGATTTTGCTTATTCCAGAGATAATGTACAATCAACATTCATACTCTGTTTAAGAGCTCCAAGAATTTCAGTTACCTTTTACATAGTTTCTGTCCAGGAATCATAATTCACTTGGAATTTTATGTTGTTTGTTTGTTTATTCTTATCTTTTTATTTGACCTCCACTTTTCAGTATATTTTCTTTGTGATAACTATCTTATTCCAGAGCCTCATTCTTTGATGCTACAGAGAATATTTTGCTTGTAACACTGGGGATGATGAATTATTGGTATCTGAATGCTGAAGGATTATTTTATGTATATCTTGTCTGCCATATTCTTCCTCCCATCATGCATTTCCTTTACTCATCAGTTATCCTAATATAAGTAATGACATTGCTATAACTTTCTTTCAGGTCATGGACTCCTTCAGTATCATTATTACAACTCTAACTTTCCCTATAAGGATAATCAACAGGAGACAGAATTTTTAAGACATGCTGTTAAAATCAATTTAGTTAAAGCAAAGTTATGGTTCTAATAATTTTCTCAATATCCTGATAATTTCTCAACTTGCCACTTCTATGAACAACACAGAAATCTATATTTTATGAAAGAAGCAACATTGACTTTGTAGCACTTAGAGCAACTGACTCAATTTCTTTCTGCCTCTGATTTCATGTCTCCCAAATGGAATAATACAAGGCTACTTAAGAAACTCATTGACATTAATTCAAACTCAATTCTGTAAAAAAAAAAAAAAATTGTTAGAGTTCAGAGACAAATTGAGCTAATCTGTTTCTTTGATTTGAAAGAAATTTCCAGACACTGGTCAAAGTAAACACTTCACTGAAAACTCTAATTAGGTCAATATTATTTTACCATTAATGAACCACTGCTTAAAGGTACAGATTTATATTATATCCTCTAAGTAACATTTGCTCTTTCTCTGGTTTGATATGAGACAGATTAATCATTCATCAATGAAAAGAGATTAGGTTCTCAAATTTAATAATGGTTATTATGTTGAAGTACAGAAAAATTAAGGATATCTATAAAAATAGTTTTCCATTTCCTTGTCTTAAACTATGTAACAACCTCAGTAATAAGTTACTGCATATTTATTTTATTATAATTATAAAGTTTGATTTTAATGTATAAACTATGAAGGAAACTAAAAAGCATTTGCAATTTTACCAAATGTCACTGAATATTTATGACAGGAAATTAGAAGTCACATTAATTTCTCTCTCAATGCTGATTCTATCTGCAGTAATAACATGAATAATGCTATTGAACTGAGTTCTTTTATTAACTCTTACAATAATGACTAAAACTAACTGACTCTGTTGGAATTTCCCATTAAGCCGAGTCCTTGTTTATTTGTATTTAAATTCTTTCATTCACTCATTCACCCATCAGTTACTGATTAGACCCTGACCATAAGCCAAACATTGAAATAGAAAACAGGAATAGGGGAATAGGAAAGCATATGAATATTTTTTCTATTCTTAAATCATTCCTATTCTGTTGGGTTGGCATAATATATGGAAAAATCATACCATGATGAATGTTCTAATACCAGTGTGATAGAAGAATCATAATATATCCCAAAGAAGGAGTGAGTGTTACCAGAAAGAAGTTTATATTTATCTTGAACTTTATTAAATAGATAGACTTTTCTGAGACAGAAAAGAGTAATATCACAGGACAAAATAATAGCAAAGAGTTCTAAAGGAATATAGTGGATGTAAGTACTCTAAGTCCTGGCATAATATATGTGACAGTTTTTTTGCTTTTTTTTTTCTTTGTAGAGGAGGAAGCTGGAAAAGAAGCTTGAAAAGTGTGAAAACTGGTGAAATCTGAGCTAAGTCTGTAGGTAGTCAATAACACTGTGACACTATTAGTTTCTCGGTTATTATAATTATACTATGTAAAGTAACAGTAAAGACAGCTAATCAAAATGTCCTCTATTTATGTAACTTTCCTGAAAATCTAAAATTATATCTAAATAAGGTAAAAGGAGTTCCCTAAATATTCTTTAAATGAGCAATTACTGAGACATGGTGTTTAGGACTGGAAATCTCTATTTCCTGTTCTGTATTTCTAAGTCACATTTATCAATTGCCACAGTTAGGCACACAGAAATCTTTTAAAAACAGATGAATAACAACCAATTCTGTATTTTAATGTGCTAAATCATGCTTACAATGTTTAAAAATTATTTAATATTAAATGTAGTTTTATATTGTGCTAGTATATATGCAATGCTTGCACAATTCAATTTCACAGTGAGTTTATTTGATGTGTTGAGATATTACATCTGTAGCATTAATTTAATAATCTTTATTGATACCATATTAGGAAATGTTACCTAGTGCTAGGTGCCAATGAATGAGCCTTCATTCTGTGAAAATATTCTTATAGGGCCTCCCCGGTGGCGCAGCGGTTGAGCGCTGGGTTGCGAAGCTGTCCGTGGCCTCTGCGACGCCGGTTCGATCCCCGGCTGCTCCCCGGCCACCGGAGGAGGGTCCCACATGACGCGCAGACCTCTCCTGCCGCCCGCTGCTCCCCTCAGCAGTGTACTTCGGTCCTTCTGCCTGCTCTGCTCCCCGCTCTGGCTCTGGTGAATTCTCTCACCCTCCCGCGCTTCTGACTGTACCCAGTGCATGTATAAACAAAAAACAAACAAACAAATAAATAAATAAAAACATGCCTCTATAAAAAAAAATTAAAAAAATAAAGAAAATATTCTTATAATTGGAGATGCCAAAGATGGATGACTGTGGAGATCAAATGATTTTTTCTTATGAATGCCAATCATGAAATTTCACAACACTATAATCAAACTATTATTTGGGAACAAACCAAGGATATACCTTTGGTCTTCAAGTCATTATTCTTTAAATTATAATCCAAAAGACACAGAGTTATTGAACATAATTCTCAAGGAAGAGCAAGAAAAATATCTTGCTATGTGCAATAAATAAAAACTTCAGTAAACTGTCTGAAAACATTGTAAGCTTCAGATTTATTACTGATTTTTTCTTTTCTATATTACTTGGGCATTTTTGGGTTTTGTGATTGTAGTATGTGTAACCCAGCTCATAGAAGCTACAGGTCACTTTTGTTTCATTTTCACAGATTTGCTGGCAAATAAGATGCTGTACACCTATTTAAATATTCCATTAGATGTGACAGGAAAAAAGTTATCATAAACATTTTGGAAATGAAAAAACACTGACATTGCCAAAATCCTTTTCCTATATGTCATAAATTATAAAGACCAATATATCTTTTAGCAACATGCCTATATATATATTGTAAAGACCAATATATTATATATATATTTTCATATATATGTATAGATACACAAATGTACATGTGTTTCTTTTAAGGTTTCAAATTTCTCATGCTTACTTTTAATATATACAACTTATGTAAAATCTGTCTACAATCTAAAATTTACTCAAATTAATGTCCACACTACTAGTGAGAACAGAAACTAAAAGACAGCTCTTCCATGCACCCTCCCTGTCTTAGGATATGATACCCCTATGGAAAAAAAAAGTCTGAAGGTTTGCAAAAGCAGCCACTTCTCAAAGTGAAAGACTGTGTGAAGATATCATGAAGGCCAGATCTTCTTCTTATAAAACCATTTATTTGAGAGTACTTGTACTTTTGTATTACTTGAAATATCACAATTAAAAAAATATTTTATTGTAGCAACAACTTAATATGAGACCCACTCTCTTAACAAGCATTTACATACACAATTCTTTATTGTTGTCTATAGGTAAACTCTTGTGCAACTGACCTCTAAACAATATTCGTCCAGCTAAACTAAAACTTTATGCCTGTTGATTTCCCCTTCCTTTCAGGTCCTGAAAACCACCATACCTTTCTTTGAGTTTATGGATATGACTATTTTAGATAACTGACTTAAGTGGAATCAGCATAATTGTCTTTCTGTGACTGACTTATTTCACTTGGGATGTCCTCAAGTTTGATCTATGTTGTTGAATTTTGCAGAATTCCCTTCTTTCTTAAGGCTGAATAGTATCTTATTGTATGCACATACCTATCCATCTCTTGATTAATAATTACATTGCTTTCATATTTTGGCTATTGTGAATAGTGCTGCAATGAAGATAGGAATGCTAATATCTCTTCTAGATCCTGACTTTATTTTTTTGATAAATATCCAGAAGTGATATTGCTAAATCTTATAATATTCCTTTTTTTTTTTAAATTTTAGATATCCTATATTGTTTTTCATAGTGGCTGCACTGACTTCCCTTCTCACTAGCAGTGTGCAAAGGTCCCGATTTCTCCACAACTTAGCCAACACTTGTCTTATGTTTGCTTTTATTTTGGTTGGCTAACAGTAGCCATTTTACAGGTGGGTGATAATATATCATTGTGGTTTTGATTTGCATTTCCCTCATGATTAGTAATATTAAGCATTTTTTCATAATATTTATTCAACTTTTATATGAATTCATCCTAATATTTCATGTAGTACTTCTTATATTTTTTCTAAGCATTTAATTTATTTTCTAATCCAAAATTTTGAGGGATAACTAGTTTCAGTACTACTTCTGGCTCAGAAACCTATTTAGGAGGCTTCACACATCTGTATTTATGTGGAAATAATGGAAAATTAATTTTTATCTAACTAAGATTACACAAAAAAATGTTTATTTTACTAAACCCACCCCAAATAATTACTGATACTTATGAACATTGGAAAGACAGTCATAAGAAAATAGGAAGCTTAAAACTCTGTATATACATATATTTCTTAAAATTTGAGGTGTGGTAAAACTCTTGACTAACAAACACTCTTGGTACTTTTTTTTTTTAAAGATTTATTTATTTATGCATACAAGAGCTGGGGTACAGGACAGAGATGCAGGGAGTGAGCGGATTCACCAGAGACAGAGTGGAAAACAGACCAGGCTGACTGAAATACACTGCTGAGGGGAGCAGCACGCGAGTCAGGAGAGGTCTGCTGTGCCATGGGGTTGCTCTCTGGCCGGCCGGGGATCGAACTCACACTGCAGAGGCTGTGGATTGCTTCATAGTGTGGTGCTTAACCTCTTGCGACACCAGCGAGGCCCTCTAGGTGGAGGAAAATAATTGACATGTAATTTTAAGATTAGAAATATATTATTAAAACTTGAGATACTTGTTTTCAGCATCTTTATTTAGAAATGTATGTTGTGTATATAATTTTTACCTATCATAACATCAGGCGCATGTTATAGTGTTTCTTAAGTAATTATAATTTATTATTGTTAGTAATAAATTAAAAAACACATCCTTAACCAATGTGTATGTGTGTGTGTTCGTGCACACATGCACGCTGCAAACATTACTTCAAATTTTTGGATTTTTTTCATCTCTATATGTATCTTCCAATGATTTGCTAGCTGAGTGAGATAGAAATTCATGCAGAACATTCAATGAAAATACCTCTTTCTTACTATTCCTGTTTTTCCTGTGGCTGTATATGCCAAGGAAGTTAACCTTCCATGTCTGACATCTTACATATAAAAAGCATACAAACTTTTACAAAATGTAAAAGGAAAATATTGTCCATGTACTTAACTAGGTCATGAAACCTAGTCACCGAGCTGCTGCAGGTTTTGACAGCTGTTCTTGGCTGCAGCTCTGACGTGTGCACATGGAGCCTACACCTCTCACCGGATGCCAAACAGCACAGCAGTGGGGAGCTGATGGCAGTTAGCACGGTGATAGTCAGCCAGCTTGGTATATTTCCCCAACTGGAAGGCTACTGTCTTCAAAAGTTAGCTTTGGGTTCTGCTTTGTCTTATGTTTACAAGAAAATCACAGCCAAATGCCTCGCCTAACCATCTGTGCCATATTAGGCATCTGGACAAACTTGGCTCTCATACTCACATCAATGTGACGGCTTGCAGATTTGTTTTGTCAACTTTCACACACCACTTGTCAAGATATGGCTCTTGAAGAAAAGCCTCTTCACCTGTATTTCTAAGAAGTCCTTTGTGTTTGGATGGATGACTCACACATTGGATATATGACAAGAGAGTAAGTAGAAGGTTTATATCTTGGAAATTTTAGACTATTTATCCTGAAATTTCTGTTGTTTTACTCAATTTATGGAAATTCAGTAACTTCCGTTCACTTTTGTATTATGTTCTATAAACAGTATCTCATTGCACTCTTATTCCATAGCTGTTTACATATTATACAACATAATTTCAGGTGGAAATTCTCAAGAGACACTTCTCTCCTACATCATTTTATGAAATCTTACTAATAAGCACTTAAAAAAGAAAGCTTATATAAATATTGCCCATAAATATTTTCCTTTATCTTTCCCCAACCTTTTCTATCCACAAAGCTCTAGCCAACCCCTACTCATGAACCAGTAATCCTCACCATTATCATTAATTTACTAGACTCCAACAATATAAACTTCAACAACTTCCCACCTGCCAGTACCATCTGTTTCGGAAGTATTTACACAGTGAACCATACCACTTTTTTTTTTTAAAGATTTATTTACTTATTTATCCAAGAACTGGGGTATAGCTCAGATGCACAGGAGGGCAAGAGGATTCACCAGAGACAGAGCAGGGAACAGAATAGGCAGACTGAAGAAACACACTGCTGAGGGGAGCAGCAGGCGTGACAGGAGAGGTCTGCTGCGCCATGTGGGGCCCTCGCCGGCCGGCTGGGATCAAACCTGTGCTACAGAGGCTTCAGACAGCTTCACAGCGCTGTGCTCAACTGCCTGCGCCACCAGGGGAGGCCCGTATACCACTTTTTTTTAATAGCAGATATTTCCTATTAATGCCCATCACACTCAAAACAACTGGTTATTAACTTAACTGTCCCAGACTTTCATAGTCAGTTTTCATGATTTTTTCCCCCACTTCACACTTAAATGTTGGCATTTTCAAAGTTCTGTCCCATCTTTTTTATTATTCTATTTTTGGCCTCTGTTGCACTTGTCAAAGGATTTCACACATTACATACTTTCTCTTCAATCCATCTACATCCTAAACTCAAGTAATGATGACCTATCTCTAAACATGCCGTGTACTACCATGTACCAAGTCTTCCTCGTTGTTTAAAAATATTTTTGTATAATACTTAAGCATATAATATATATCCAGTTAATTTTCCATTATCTTATTCCCTTTTGTGGTAGATTACTCTTGCTGTGATAACAAATCACTGCAAATATACTGTCTTACTATTTTGTAGTCAGAAGTATGAAAGGCCTCACTGGCCTAATATCAAGATTACTGAAGGCTAATATTCAGTTCCAGAGACTGGGCAAATTGATTGTTCACCCTTTACTTTCAAGAGGATGTACATATTTCTTGGCTTGTAATCCTCTCCCTTTGCCAACAAGCAGATCAAGTCCTGGCATCATGTTATTGTAACCTCTTCTATACTGCCCCTTTTCCATTTTTGAGAACTCTGTGATAAATTTGGGTGCACTCAGATGATCCTGGACAATTTCCCTACATAAGGTCAACTGACCAGTATCTGTATTCTCTCTGCAATGTTATTCCTTTTGCAGTAACATATTCAGAAGTTGTGGAGGTTAGAACATAGACACCTTGGTGGGTTTATTGCTTTGTTTCCCACATTTTTGCCTAGACTGTTACTTCCTGTTTAGCTAGACTATCATGTGACATAAAATTTTCTTGATTTAAAAATAAAATAAAATAAAATAAAATTTTCTTGATTTAATGCTTCAAACTTTAATATAAGGATATTTGAAACTTCATCCCCAAATATCAGGATGTGGGATATTTATTTATTTATTTTTATTTTGACATACTTCTGAATATGCGTTTAGGCTGTGTGTGACCCTGCTACTCATCATCAGCACAATGTGAAGAAGTACTGTATTGAGGAAACATGGATGATGCTGATAATCACTAAATAAGCTAGATAATATAACAAAGGAGAAATAGGAGTAAAATTGTCCATGGGAACTTTCCTAACATATATAAACTTTTTCTTCACCGTTTTTTCTTTTTTTTAAAGATTTATTTATTTTTATACAAGAACCGGGGTATAGGCCAGATGCGCGGGAGGGTGAGAGGATTCACCAGAGACAGAGCGGGGAACAGAACAGGCAGACTGACAAAATACACTGTGGAGGGGAGCAGCGGGAGAGACGGGAGAGGTCTCCTGCACCATGTGGGACCCTCCCTGGACCGCCGGGATCAAACCGGCGCAGCAAAGGCTGCGGGCAGCTTCACAGCGCTGTGCTCAGCCACCTGCGCCACCAGGGGAGGCCCTTTTTCTTTATCGTTTTGATGTAATTTCATCACAGTTTTATGAAATTAGGCATTGTAGTGACATTTACAGTTATTCATTACAGTTCATTACGGTTATATATCATTATGAGTGTGAGTGAAAATTATGTTAAATTTAAAGAAAATTCATTTAGAATTTACTCTGCTTAATTCAAAGGATGCCAAAATAAGCAACACTTGTATATGAAATTCTGTTCTGTCTTCCAGAGGAAAAAGAGACAGGGCAAAAGAATGCCAGTGGAGCAAATGAAATCAGTTGTTCTCTCCAAAGGTAACACTCATCTCAGAAGAGTAAAATATATGTTGGTGCTTTTTGCCTTTAATCTTCTGAAATCCTTCACAGAAAGGGAAATAGAAAAATTCATGCATGAATAGATTAGACTCATCATCTATTTATCTCCCTCTTGAGTCCTTTCTTATCTTGTGATCTGGTTCTATTATCTAGGATCTTCCTTGGTCTTGGGAGTAAAGCTTCACTTTTTTTTCTTTTGAGTTTTGAGATGAGCCTTCAACTCTTAAATTCTAGTCTTCATGATAGTTGCTATTTAAGTTGTTGGCAAAAATATTATGCCCTAGGCTTTTGTATGCTGTTCAGTCACCACTTCAGACTTTTAACTGCTAAGATTTCTGTGTAGTTTTTGATACTGAGCTCTCTGGATTGTATGTCTTAGGCTAATGATATTTTTTCTATTCCTGAGTATCAGCCATCTCTGCTGGCAAATCCTTGTTTCTGACAGGGAATATTCCTAGTATATTATGTTTATTTTTTCTCTATAGAATGCAGCTCTTTATGTTAACAGGATTGCCTTGTACTAGAGATGCAAGCAGGACATGTAACATTATTGCAAAAGATGCAAACTTTATTAACAAAAAGAGGTTTCTAGTTCCACATTTCCATTTTGCCCCATAACATCTTTTTCCAAGTTTAGTTATTTTACCTGTCAGATATTTAGCTTAATTTTGTTTCTTTGGAGAAACAGAATGTATAAATCAGGAACTGGTTCAAGAGATTATGGAGGTTCAGAAGTCCCAGGGTCTGCCATTACAATTTAGAGAATCAGAAAAATAAATGCTATAATTCAGTTCATGTACAAAGACCTGAGGTATAAAACTGAGTCCAAAGACCCAAGAATCAGGGGACATAGAGTAGCCTCTTAAATACTGGTCTGAGTTCTCTGGTCTGAAATGCAGGAGTGAAGATATCCCAGAGTAGAATTTGCCCTTCCTCCACATTTTTATTCTATTCAAACTCTCAATGGACTGGATGATGCTTACTCGCACGGCTGAGGACACTCTTCTTTATTTAGACTACTAATTCAAATATTAGTCTCATTTAGAAACATCCTCATAGATTTGCCAAATATAATTTTGCCACCTAGCAGGGCAGTCAAATTGACAATCACAGTTATACATGTTATATATATTCTGGACTTGTATCACAAAGTTAAAAATTATATATGTACAAGAAACTATTTGACAGTTAAAGATGGAAACTCATTTCTAGATACAGATCTCATTTCCTCTTGAGCTACTATTGCATTTCTTTCCTTTCCATTTTATCAAAATTCCTGAAATGAATGATCATTATTCACTGTATTCAATGTTTCCATTTCCAGGTTGTCTTGAACCCACTTTCTTTGGAGTTCGAAACCTATCGCTCCTCTGAAATTTATCATAGTTTATTTATCATAATGATTGGGATGGATGGTTCCGAATCTAATGGCCAAAATTCAGATCTTACTCTGCTTCACCTATCAGCAGTATTTGATATAATTGATCACTACTTTTTCCCTGACACAGTTTTCTTTATTGGATTTTTAAAACACAATGCAATTTTGCTTCCATAATACCTCAGTAACTGTTCCTTCTTTTTTGTTCTTTAATGGTTTTTCCTCTTTTCCCCAGATTGGAGCAATTTGGATTGTCTATCATCATTTGCTCTACAAATGAAAAGATCAACAAAGGCCATTTACTCCAATATTGATGTTTTGCTAGCGGAGAAACATCCTGAATTTGGAGAGATTCCAATATAAATATATAATAGACATTTCAAACAACACACAGCCACAAAACTGAGCTTTCCATCTCTGACCTATTGTCCTTCTCTGCTTCATTCTTCCTCATTTAAGTTAATGGCAAAGTATTCTTTAAAATTGCCCCAAATAAAAAGAACTTGGAGCCTCTATATCCAAGAAATAAAGAATGATGTTTAATATATACTTACGTAAATTTTTTTTGACATACACCTCATTAACATCTTTATTTATTTATTTTTTAATTTAAATTTTATTTTTATATTCCCCATACAATTACAAACCCCCATTTTTACCCCAAGCCCTCCTTTTCCTGCCCCCCACCCCCCATAGAGTGTCTCTTGTTCATAGTAATTTGTTGATTTTGATATTTTCTTTCTTGTAGTTATTCTTTTTCCTTGTCCCTTATTTAAGTTTTCTAGATTCCTGCCATGAGTGAGACCATCTGGTATTTTTCTTTTTCTTTCTGGCTTATTTCACTGAGCATGATCCCTTCCAGTGCCATCCATGTTGCTGCAAATTGCATGCATTTATCTTTTTTTGAATGCTGAATAATATTCCATGGTGTATATGTACCACATCTTCTTGATCCAGTCATCTGTTTTTGGGCATTTGGGCTGTTTCCAAAGCTTAGCTATTGTAAACAGTGCTGCTATAAACATAGGGGTGCAGGTGCTCTTTGGAATTGATGTTTCTGTGTCCTTTGGGTAAATACCTAGGAGTGGAATTGCTGGATCATATGGAAGCTCTATGTTAATAGGTCAAGAAATCTCCACACAGCTCTCCATAGTGGTTGGACCAGTTTGCACTCCCACCAGCAGTGCAGGAGAGTTCCTTTTTCTCCACAGTCTCTCCAACATTTGTTTTTGCTAGTTTTTTTAATATGTGCCATTTTCACTGGTGTGAGATGGTATCTCATTGTAGTTTTGATTTGTATTTCCCTGATTACAAGTGATGTTGAACATTTTTTCATATGTCTGTTGGTCATTTGCATTTCCTCTTCAGAGAAATTTCTTTTTAGCTCTTCTGTCCATTTTTTGACTGGATTATTTTCTTTGTTTTTGTTGAGTCTCATCAGCTCTTTGTAGATTTTTGTGATCAGTCCTTTATCATTAGTGTTGTATGCAAAAATGTTCTCCCAATCGGTGGGGTTTCTCTTTGTTTTTGTTATTGTCTCTTTTGCTGTGCAGAAACTCTTTAACTTGATGTAGTCCCAGCTGTATACTTACTTAAATTTTTAAAAATATCTCACCTTAGAATTTATTTAGCACCTCAATCTTCTCATCTGAAGTATAAAGAAAGTAAAATACCTACTTTATAAGATTATTGAAAGAAGTAAATGTGTTAAAACATAACTTGGAAGAATGTCTGGCAGTTAGATAGACATTAAATATAGATCTTTTACCACTGACCATTTTAATGAATGGAGAATCACATCCATGTGTCAAATTTGGATTATAATGTACAATGAGTTATTTCATTTAAGTGACCGCAGGTTGAGTTCATAGAATAAAGTTAATTAAGAAGTTAAGCAAATGGAGTGGAAAATTAATTAATTAATTAATTATATTATAAGACTGTGCTCTTATTTTTGTTGTGTAAATTGGGGAAGTTTGAGCAAGTGGCTTGATCTCTGAGTTCAATTTATGAAGTTGACAATGTGGTTGCTAGTGCCTAATTCAAACAGCTAATGCAAAAAAAAATGACTAAAATACTGTATAAAAGAGATTGTAAATTGTAAATCTCAAAACAATATTAATATTAGCAAAAACTAACTCCCCTAAAAGTAACTCTATACAATAATGACATAAAAATGAAAAGATAGATTTGAACCAGATTAAATCAAATTAGATTTGAACCAGATTAAATTCATACTACAAGAATATTTTTTAATGAAAATATGTCTGAAACTAATTTTGCTGATATTGTTGAAGAAAAACTAATCTGAGTTCAATGCGAAGTTGCTTTTGCACTAGAATTCCAAGAAAAATGTCCCTGAGTCAGAGCCAAAGCAGTGTCAAGGCTTCAGTCAGGGTTGTGGCTGAGACCAGGACCTTGATGAGGACAGATGTGATGAGTTTTCTCAAGTATGTTTCCCAGTCTCTTTGGAACTCAAGAAATGATGATTTTATTTTGGGATTAGATAAACCTGGGAAAACTCAGAGAACAGAATGGAGAAGTGGTTCTACTATTCCTACCTTGGATTTAATGTTGAAACAACAACATGCAAAAACCTCAAATTCACAAATTTGAATTATAAGTCAGGCAAGTGTCAAACCACATTGGAAATTTTAGTATTCAGATACAGATGCAGTCATTTTTGTGGTTAACCATACAGATGGGGATAAAGTTGGTATTTCCAAGTCAGAATTGGTTGCCATTGTGAAGGAAGACGAGCTAAGAAAAATCATTTTAGTGGTGTTCTCAAATAAGCAGAACCTGGAAGAGTCCATGACTCCAATCCATGACTCACTTGGGTTACCTGCATTGAAGGACCAAAAATGGCAAATATTCAAAACTTTAGAAACCAAAGGCATTAACCTTGATGAGACAATGGAATGGTTAGTTGACAGGCTAAAGAGAAGGCAATAAATTCAATCACTTCTACTCTGAAAAGAAAACTATGTCACATATACCTTTGGAAACAGTTTACTGTGTTCACACTATTAGACATTAAAACTATATGACTTTTGACATATACTTAATTGACTGTAGCATTTGCAGTAAATATAAAAATAAGTAATTGGAGGGGTAACTCATCTTGATTGAACTAACTGAATATCTGTTCTGTTTAATATAAAATATTCATTCTTTGCTCTCTGGTGTTCAAGCATATATTCTATTTGTATGAAATTCTTATTCAAATACAGTGATAAGAAAGAATGGATTTTTAATGAGGAAAATAAAATAATTAAACTGTCTTGAGATTCTGGAAGAATTGAGTAGGGTAAATATTTGAATAAAAATACCAGTTAAATAATTCTTGCAAAAATTCTGGTATTAAATGATTAAAAGGTGTAGTGTTATTAGTCATGATGAATTTGTGAAATATGGAAAGGATGAAATATATAGTAACTCAATATTACTTTACATATGAGGATTAAGGAAACTGAATATTATTAGACAATAGTAATTGGGTACATAAGTGACTGAGAAAGTAAGCAAGAATAGAGTGAAAATATTTTGATTTTCTTGGAAAAAGTCATATCTCACCTGAAACTTAACAGAAAACTTCAAAGTAAATAAGCACTTTAAAACAAATGAAGGTCATAGTTATGAGAAAGCTATCCCAGCAAAATACTAAGGGTGTTAGTCAAAACATAATTTTAGAAGGAAGTTCCCATCTGAAGTAGCTGTACTCATATATATGTGTTATTTTCATCACAAGCCTCACTGCTTTTCTACTTATGATATTAATCTTTTTTCTCTGATCATGGCCGTGCTATACCCATTGTATTTCTCATAAAAATTTTACACCATAATACCTTTATATTTTGTAACAGATCCTATGAACAAAATTGATAAGTATTAATGATAGGAGTTCACAAATTTTAGAATAGTCCTGTTTTATCACTGCCAAGAAAAATAGCAACAAAGGATCAAAGACATTCAGGTTGATAATCAAATGAATCAAATCAATTCAATACATCAAAATAGTCAACAACCCAAGGATCTTTGACAATTAACACCACCAGCTATAAAATTATATTCACACTATGATCAAACAAAGTATATTTTATAATCAATCAAATATTTCAATACGATTATCAAAATACATATCATTTCCTGCACAAGGACAAGGTTTATCCAAATTAAATTTGGTAATCTGAAATAATTGTCTTCTTTTTTTCTTTTTCTTAAAAAAATTCCCAAAATAAAAGTTAAAAAAAATTCCTATATTTGTTTTTCAACAGATTATAAAATTGACAGCCCCAGGTCTTTTCGGATTTGTATTTATTGCAGCTGTTTTCTTCAGAGTCACCTGTAAGGTTAACTTCTGAAATATTCCTGATTGAAATCTTGACATTATTATGAGGGTTTAAACTGCAACTTTTACAGAGAATCACTGCTCTATGCTCTTCTAGTGCATAATAGAACATGCAAGAAATTGAGTCTTTAGGCAAAGAGAAAAAAAATCAGATGTCTTTTTTCTTCTAATTGAAATCTTAATAACAATGGTGATAATTACAAAATGATGGTGATTTAAATACTCATTTGAGCTAGTACTTACAAAATAATACATAGCAAAAATACTTTTATAATGATATTTTTTAATTATGTAAATCAAGTGACATAAAACATAAAGTAATTTTACTCAATTTAATAAACTACTTCATTCAATAAAAATAAAATAGTTTACATTCACTATACAAGATTTTGAAAAGAATTTGAGCACTGTCCTATTTGTAATAGGTGGGATTCCTGGAAAATAAGTTATACAGAGATTAATATATGAAAGGCTATAGGGCAATGCTATTAGGATCAATGACTTAGGGAAGAAGAAAAGAAAAGGAAGCAGGATGAGGTGAGAGAAGGTGAAGAGTAACACAGTCTCAAAGAAGGCTTCTTTGGGTAGTTCAGTGGGTGGGGATGGAGTGGTCCAGCAGAGTTCTTGCTAGTTAAAAGGTGTAGGGTCTCCCTAGTGGTGCAAGAGGTTAAGATGCAGCACTATGAAATTATGCACAGCCGCTGCAGCACAAGTTAGATCCCCAGCCAAGGAGGTGATCTATATGATGCAGCAGACCTCTCCTGTCCTTCCGCTGCTTCCCTCAGCAGTGTACTTCTGTCAGTCTGCCTGTTCTCTTCCCCACTCTGTCTCTGGTGAATCCTCTCCCACCTCCCCTCCCACACACACACTTCTGGTAGCACACTGTTTATACTAACAATTCATCCCAATTTATCATCAATAAAACACTAAACAATTCATCTGCATACTTGTGCTAGAGCCATCTTCATTCCACTTATAATCAATAAAGGAATTCCTATTGACATATACATGATAGAAGATCCATCTCCAAAATGTTACCAAAGTTTGTACTGCATTGTGTCTCTGCCACAACGATCTCTCATGGATTGGATTCCACTGCAAACAAATTCTGAGATACAGATTAGCAGGCATTGGATTCCACTGTAAGTAAATTCCAAGAAAGAGATTACTCTGGAGTAATCACAGTCTATGTAAAGGAAAGAAAGGAAGTGTAATTGAAAGAGGGAGAAAACAGACTCTAATATAGGCTCAAGAAACATCTTGGATGATCCTATAGGGAGTTCTGATGATTATTCTAGGATGGTTATTCTAGAATGGTTCTTCAGATTTATCCCGGATCACTGTGATGTCTTTATATTCTGTGTTGGCCATTCATTAAATGGAAAGACGATTTGGAAAGACGATTTGGAAAGACGATTTCAGGTGAAGTGACTCTGTAATCCTAGTTAATTATGAGGTGGGTCAACAACTGAGGTTGTTACCTACAGCACTCCCAGCAATGGGTATAATAGGTGTCTGAGTCCTGAAAGGAAATTTACATCCCACCTCCCAATACAAAAGCAGGTTCAAAAGGCCAGCATCGCTAAGCTCTTTAAGATTAATCACATGTTGTAATTAACAGAATTTAGTCAAGTTAACTTCTTCCTTAGTTTTTAGTTCATTAAAATCATTCACTCCTTAACATACTAAACATGATTCTTGCCCCAAATATCTACCCCAACCTATTCCTGAATAGGATGGCTAAAACAAAGTTGTATGTGTTGAAAAGCATATTGAAATTTTGAAAAATATACCCGAATACGTATTATTTCTCTTTAACTCCTTATCTGTTTCATGTTCTTTGCTCTCCTTGGTCTTCTTTTATGACACAGTAGATGACTGATATCCTACAAAGCATACCCTAATCTAGCCAAATTTAGTTAATCTGAAGGGATCTTTAATGGCTTAGATTTAATGTTCTTTTCTTCCAAGTAGATTCTAAGAAATATAAATACAATCAGCATTGTTTCCTTTTCATTCTGATAATTTCTGAGATGAAATTATGAAAATTATGAAATAATTTGAAATTATGAAAATAATGAAAATTAAGACACTGATTTTGCTTTCAAGAGCATGAAGAAACTGTCTTTGATTAGAGAACTGAACTCACTCTTTGACCCCCACAAGAATTATACATGGAGGGCCTCCCTGGTGGCACAGGGGATTAAGATGCAGTACTGTGAGGCTGTCTGCAGACACTGCAGCACGAGTTTGATCCCCAGCCAGAGAGGCACAGCAGACCTCTCCTGTCTCGCCCATTGCTCCCCTCAGCAGTGTATTTCAGTAGATCCACCTGTTCTGTTCCCCATTCAGTCTCTGGTGAATCCTCTCACCACACCCCTGCACCTCTGGCTTGTACCCCAGAGGTGTATGCATGAATAAATACATCTTTAAAAAAAAAAGAATTATACATGAAGTACTTAGCATGTTTGATACGTGGAACAGATAATTTTTAACACATACTTTTTTATATGAGAAAAATTATTTTCAATAATCATGGAATGAAATGAATAATAATAATAATAAAAGTCAGAAAAGAAATGCTGACAGAAAAAGCTTATTCAGTTAAGAGGGTCTGCAGACCCAGGTTGAATCTTTCAAGGTCTTAAATAAAGGTTTTTTTATGGGCACATTTTTTATATGATCTTGAAAATGAAAGGACTTTTTTTTTTTAATTAGCAACGCTCAGAAGTCACTTAAATATCGAAAATCATTTGTCATATGGAAAGGCTAGAATGGAAACAATTCTTACTTTCCAGTAAGCTCAGGTTGTTTTTTTTTTTTTTTTTAAATAGAGGCATGCTTTATTTATTTAGTTTGTTTATACATGCACTGGGTACAGTCAGAAGCGCGGGAGAGCGAGAGAATTCACCAGAGCCAGAACAGGGAGCAGAACAGGCAGAAGGACCGAAGTACACTGCTGAGGGGAGCAGCGGGTGGCAGGAGAGGTCTGCGCGCCATGTGGGACCCTCCTCAGGTGGCCGGGGAGCAGCCGGGGATCGAACCGGCGCTGCAAAGGCCGCGGGCAGCTTTGCAACCCAGCGCTCAACCACTGCGCCACCGGGGAGGCCCAAGCTCAGGTTTTAAAATCTTTAAATAAATATTAAAATTTGAGTATTTACTGATTTTTGTACATTGGGCTCTTGCAACACCTTATGATAGGTAGTAAGAAAAATCCATCAGTATTTTCAGTATTTTTTCCTGGAAATCTAAAGGAAAATTTAAAGGAAAATAAAGATCTTCTTGTTTCTATTATCTAAGATAGCAAGCAATGTTCGTGTTAATTATCCTTCAGATTTCAATTTCTCTATTGGAGGTTTCATTACTTGCTTTCCAAATTCTACCTATGACAATCCAACATTCAGGTTTCATGTTTCAGGATTATGTTACAGCACTTTAATTTAGGCACTGTAGGGTAAATGAAATTGTTCTAGCTTTTATGCCATTGGCTTCTCTAGCTATCACCTGTGGCCTTGATCTCATAAATGTAGAGCATGCACTGGTGTGGGGCACGTGTGCCTGATTATGGACACCTGAGCATGGATGTATGCGCATGTGCAAGAGGTCAGGTATATAAGGGCGGTGTTACTCAAAGACAGTGGTGTGGCTATGAGAGGACAAGTGAGGCTAGGAGAGGAAGAGACTATGAGAGAATACCAGAGAAAGCCCAGAGAAAACATTGTGTAGAGATTCGGGGGCTCAAGTTGCTGTCTTCCTGCTGGCTTGTTTGCCCTGCTTCGTTAAAACCTATGAAAATAATGCCAAGGGCTCCAAAATTCTCTTTAAATCACTAGAATTGATGGTGAACCTACATGGCCTGTGATGTTTACAAAACAGGTACAAATCTCTATATTACTTATCAATTTCTGTAGAGTCAACCATAATTTAAGCCAAAATAAAGAACTATCTATTGCAGATATTTAGCTTATCCCCAAAGTTTAAGAAGTAGATTTTACAACACTGCCTAAATTGGTTAAGAAAATCTGCCTGTCAGATTTTAGGGTTCAGTATTAGGAATTACAAAGTATTTAGAGGTAGAAAAGCTGATGTTTTGCTCCCTATGTGTCCATTTTGTTTGTCCTTTCAAACATTAATTCAGGAATTGTCACTTTTTAGCCCTCTCAAACAACAACTTAACCTAATTTTTTCCCCTCATCCAGCATGTGTATCCAAATTCACAACACTGACTAGAATAGAATAGCCTTTTAGTACTTGGTAAATGAAGAAATTCTGAAATCATACTAAAATATGAAAACTCCTTAAAAGCATCCTCAAGAAAATATCCACAACATAAGGAACTTGTCTGATTTTGTCTTTTGAATTTCTTTGGAACTAAAGAATACATAAAAAAAAATGATCAACTATAAAAAGTAAATTGTATTATCCATGTGATATGAAACTTGGTGTATTTATGTTAATTAATAATACATTTCAACATGTATTCAGCAAAACCTTATAATTACAACTGTATTCTAATTATAACTGTTCTCAAAATCATGACAAGAAACCTAGAGTCCATTGCTTCTCAACTGCCAATTACCACTTCTAAATGTAACAATTGTAAATCAGAGCAGCAAGAAAACAAAAAATTATATTTTCTCTCAGAAAGCAATAGAATATCACCTTTAGTTCAGTGTTCTACATATATTTTATAAAATGCTGGTCCACTTATTTTTTTTAAATAAATTTTATTTTTATATTCCCCATACAATTGCAACCCCCTTATTTTGACCCCAATCCCTCCACTCCCCGCCCCCCACACCCCATAGAGTGTCTCTAGTTCATAGCTGTTTGTTGATTTTGATTTTCACTTTCTTATAGTTATTCATTACTCTGGTCCCTTATTTAAGTTTTCTAGATTCCTGCTATGAGTGAGACCATCCGGTATTTTTCTTTTTCTTTCTGGCTTATTTCGCTGAGCATGATCCCTTCCAGCGCCATCCATGTTGCTGCAAATTGCATGTGTTTATCTTTTTTGAATGCTGAGTAATATTCCATGGTATATAATATATGTACCACATCTTCTTGATCCAGTCATCTATTTTGGGGCATTTGGGTTGTTTCCAAAGCTTAGCTATTGTAAACAGTGCTGCTATAAACATAGGGGTGCAGGTGCTCTTTGGAATTGATGTTTCTGTGTCCTTTGGGTAAATACCTAGGAGTGGAATTGCTGGATCATATGGAAGCTCTATGTTTAGTAGGTCCAGAAATCTCCACACAGCTCTCCATAGTGGTTGGACCAGTTTGCACTCCCACCAACAGTGCAGAAGAGTTCCTTTTTCTCCACACCCTCGCCAACATTTGTTGTTGCTAGTTTTTTTAATATGTGCCATTCTCACTGGTGTGAGATGGTATCTCATGGTAGTTTTGATTTGCATTTCCCTGATTACAAGTGATGTTGAACATTTTTTCATATGTCTGTTGGCCATTTGCATTTCCTCTTCAGAGAAGTTTCTTTTTAGCTCTTCTGCCCATTTTTTGACTGGGTTATTTTCTTTGTTGTTGCTGAGTCTCATCAGCTCTTTGCAGATTTTTGTGATCAGTCCTTTATCATTAGTGTTGGGTGCAAAAATATTCTCCCAGTTGGTGGGGTTTCTCTTTGTTTTTGTTATTGTCTCTTTTGCTGTGCAGAAGCTCTTTAATTTGATGTAGTCCCAGCTGTTTATCTTTGCCTTCACTATCACTCCCAGATTTCAAACTATACTACAAAGCCATAATCATCAAAACTGCATGGTATTGGAAGAAGAACAGACATACAGACCAATGGAATCGAATAGAAAATCCAGAAATAAACCCACAGATTTATGGTCAACTAATCTTTGACAAAGGAGCAAAGACTATGCATTGGAGCAAAGAAAGTTTGTTCAATAAATGGTGCTGGGAAAACTGGGTCGCTACATGCAAAAGAATGAAGCTTGACCACTACCTCACACCATACACAAAAATCAACTCAAAATGGATTAAAAAACTAGACATAAGACCTGAAACCATAAAATATATAGAAGGAAATATAGGCGAAACACTACGGGATTTGCACATCAAAGACATCTTTCCACTTATTTTTTTAAGACGACCTCTAATAATAATACACACGCATGGGAGAGCTATAATGACCACATTTAAGGAAAGAAGATCTAAACTGTGAAAATATTAACAAGGACATAAAATGTGGTATTTTACTAAAAATAAATTTAAAAAACAACTTGATGGATCAGGGAGCAAAGCAGGCATGCCAACCTGAGCAATTAAAAATGGTAAATGCCAAAAATTTAAAAATAATAGACATACACATACTGAAATTACATAATTTTATTTTTAAAAAAGATTTATTTATTCATACAAGAACTGGGGTACAGGCCAAAGGCCTGGGTGTGTGTGAGGATTCACCAGAGGCAGAGTGGGGAACAGAACAGGCAGGATGACTGAAATACACTGATGAGGGGAGCAGTGGGAGAGTCAGGAGAGGTCTGCTGTGCGATGTGGGTAGCTCCCTGGCTGGGGATCGAACTTGTGCTGTAGTGGTGGTGGAGAGCTTCATAGGTTGCATCTCAATCCCTTGTGCCACCAGGGAGGCCCAATCATAGTCAATTTTAAAGACAAAGAATTATGCATTTTTATGATTGGTGACATAGGAAAGAATAAAAAATCTGCATATATGGAGTATTGAAAGTAAAGCAAATTAAATATATTTTCCCTGATAGCAAACCAATAGATTTAACAAGAAGGGTTGAAAATGTGTGTCTTGTTTGTCAGTATTATTTTGAACGAAAAACATGATACAATTTGAAATTTCATCCAATTACATATATATATATATTCATAATTATACTTACTTTTTTCTCTGACTAATTATGTAGTATAAATACAAATGAGTATATAAATAAGTTAAAATACATGAATTGGAAAATAAGTTATAATTTTCTTTTATTTGTAGTACATTTTATTTTAAAATTACATCAATGGGCAGTCATTTTCTAGGATGGTTTCCTAAAATTCTCTTATAGAACTTATAGAAATAAAGACTAGAATGGGGACTATCCCAGGGGATATTCCATTTGAATATTTTTTATTGTTGTTTGTGATCCTTACAGGCTGCTGAATTCAGCTTGTTGATTCTCATTGAGAAATTTTGCATCTATATTGTTCAGGAGTAATGGTCTATATATACATTTTTTCTCTCTGTTCTCATTTCTCATGGTGGTCACATGAGCTGGGGGAGCAGGGAAATGGGAAATGATGTTCAAAGTTACAAATTTACAGTTATAAAGTTATAACGGAATTATAAAGTTATAAAGTTATAAAGGAATATAAAAGAATAATTTCTGGGGTCTAATATTCTTGGGTTCTAATCAGTTATACTAAAAAGTAAATAAGGAAGCAAGATAAATTATTACAAAATGGCAATGTAATTTTTCCATAATGGCAAGGTTTAAGGAACAAAGCAATTATCAGTGATAATTGCGTAAGATGTTTCCAAATGTTTTCAGATAGATGTGTATATTATTTTTTAAACCCTTGCCTTTTAGTATTAGGTGAATACTACCAACTTCATTGGTGACACCGGTACTTGGAATTATACCACTATCTCCATGATTATCCAATCCTCCTCATTCCTTCTTTTGACAATCTTAATTGGTAATATTAATAATTGTAATATTAATAATTGTAAAAATAGTAATATTAATTATTAATAATTGGTAATATTGAAAGTTGCTAAAAGAGTAAATCTTAAATCAATCTACCACAAAATAAATAGTAATCATGTGACCTGTGGTAGGTGTTAACAAAATTTATGGTGGTAATCATTTTGTAATACAAATGTGTCAAATAAGCAGATTGTGCACCTTAAACTTACATAAATGTTATACATCATTTATTTTATAAAAATTTTATTTATTTTATTTATTTTATAAATGATTTATTTTATAAATAAAAATTATGCATAATTAAAAAAAATTAAAATAGGGCACAGCATGACTGACAACCTAGATTGTAATTTTATGACATCTGAGCAGAGGACTCAACCAAAGTATCCTAGACTTCTGAGCATGCAAACAGTAAGATTCTACAGGTATGTTGTTTTAAATCACTAAGTTTATTGTTATTTTTAATGTAACAATAGGGTTCCAATACAACTTAAAGTGGGGTGGGTGTGGGATAAGACTTTGAAACAGAATATTTATTGTAAATACAGATCACTTGGGATTCATGTCATGTCATATTAAAATGAGTGCTTTCATTTATCATACCTAGACTGGAGTATTTTTATAACTGCCATATGATGCTGATACTGCTAATCTATAGAGTAGTAAGGATCTAGAACAAATTCAAATCACATAAATTCACTTAATTAAAACTGGTTTGTGCTTGTGGGAATCTGCCTAATCTACTCGTAAGATGACGTATATGCAACTGAATATAGGGACTAGATAAGCTGTAGAGGGTTACATTAAAATAAAAATCAGAAAAAAATATTAAAAACAAAGAGTAAAATATGTTGAAGATCAAATGATTCTACCAGAAAATCTCGGCAGAGCAAAGCTACTGTCATTGATTGCAAGCCTTAATTCTAAATTTCTAATTAATTTAACAATATTTTCATTAAAAAAGAAAAATATTTTCCTGGTTCTGAGTTTTTAATCTGTGTTTCATAGATATAATTTGTTCTGTAGTATAAATTAGAGTTCTGATGATTTTCATTGATTAAATTGATTAAACTAATCATCTGCTCCCATAGACACATATTTTTATAGGTCTAATTTAGATTAGGCAGTCTCCAAGGCATGAGTCACATACATCATGGAAGCACTAACATTCTGTATATGTCTCTTCCAGTTCAACACAACTTCATCGATTATTCTCTTAGAGTGAAAAATGAAAAGGATCTAGGTTATTGAAACAAGCTGAACAAGCCAAGGAATAGATTCACTTGACCCAGTCCACATTGTTCTTCCTGTGCCAATTCAGAAAAATCCCTGACTTTTCCTCTATGCTAATTGTTCTGCCTGTGTTCACACCTCAATCCCCCCATTCCCACTTTATCAGTTTCAATTTTCTTTACATTTTAAACCCCACAGCCTTAAAAAAAGACAACAAACTTCTTACTTTACCAGTATATATTAACATGCTGTCCTGTCATAAAATAAAACAAAATCCTTCATTTGATCTTTCATCTCCCACCCACTTAATTTCTACCACATCTTTCTCTTTCACTTTACTTCCAGTGTCCTGGAGTGGGGCTAGAAATGATGGGTAATAATAAACAAATGGGCAAATTAAACAGATACCTCTCCAAAGAAGACATTAAAATGACCAGCAGGCACATAAAAAAATTGTTCACAATCACTTATTAGAGAAATGCAAATCAAGATCACAGTGAGATACCATCTCACATCTGTGAGAATGCCCCATATCAAAAAGAAACAGAAACAAGTGCTGGTGAAGATGTCAAGAGGAGTTCGGTACTGCTGGTGGGAAACTGGTCCAGTCCTTAGGGAAAGCATTATGGAGGTGTCTCAAAACATTAAACATGGACTTCCATCCTAATTAGTAATTCCACTCTTAGACATCTATCTAAAAAATTCAAAAAGCACTAATTTGAAAGGAAACTTGCACTACCAAGTTTATTGCAGTACAATTTATGATAGCCAAGCTTGGAAAAAACCTACGTGCCCCAAAATAGATGAGTGAATCAAGGTCTGATGTACACACACACACACACACAATGGAATACTTCTCAGCAATCAAAAAAGATAAATTTATGCCCTTTGTGGCAACATGGATAGAGCTGGAAGGGAATATGCTAAGCAAATGAGCTAGGAGGAGAAAGACAAATATGGGATAGTGTTGTGTATATGTGAAATACAGAGAAAACAAATTAAAGGGTAAATAAAGTCAAATTTCAAAACTAACTCTTGAAGGCAAACTATAGAACTGAGGCATTAAGAGGGAAAGGAGAAGGAGGGGCAATAATAGAGTGAAGAGAAAGCACAATAGACTATGATGGAGGATTACTGGTGCTTCTGTGGTCAATGTGCTACAGCAACTACACTGAAGGGAAAGATCATTCCAAAATACAAATAATGTAAACCAATGGTACTTCAATTAAAAAATGTTTTAAGTACCTTCTTATTGTACTGTGAATCTTTAGTTATTTGAGGAAGTTTAAAATATCTCTAACTTATGACTCCTTTTGTATTTTATTTAAAAGATTATTAGGGAGATAAGACATAAACACCAATATCAATAATATTAGATATCTTTAGTATTTAGGATTAAAAGCAGCAAATGATCCAGGATGTAAATAAAAGGGATATTTTTCTCATTGTTATGGAGAAAGGGGAGCTTGATCAGGGCTCATAGCTAATCCAACTCTCCTAATAGTTAGTTTAGAACAAATTTCAAAGTTCTGAATGCACTGAGAAATTTTCTCATAGTCTAGTATTCCAAAACCAAGTATCAGAGCCATTTGTGCTTTAGAAGAACAATTGTAGCGGGGCCTCCATGGTGGCACAAAGGGTTAAGTCTCAGCACTAGGAAGTTATCCCCAGCCACGGAGCTAGCCAAAATGGCACTGTAGACCTCTCCTGTTTCGCCCGCTGCTCCCCTCAGGAGTGTATTTCAGTCAATCCACCTGTTCTGCTCCCCATTCTGTCTCTGGTGAATCCTCTCATGCCCAACCCCTCCACCTCTGGCCTACACCTCAGCTCTTGTATTCATAAATAAGTAAATCTTAAAAAAATAAAAAAACAATTGTAGTTAAATATTAAGAGCGCATTTTCCACAAATTAACAAAATTAGCAGTTCAAAGTACATAGCATCATATATTTGACTCTGACTGTTTTAATCATCTATCATGTATATAACTTTTTTAAAATATATGTATATTATTTTTATTTTACTGAAGAGGAGGTGGAAGCTCGTCAAGCCAAGGTTTCTTTTTGTTTTTGTTTTTGTTTTTTGGAATTTCTTTTATATATTTTCTTACATCATTGTTAATTTTAGACAGTATTTGATTTCTCCCTTCCATAGTCCCCGTAGTTCTCCCACCACCACAGCACCCATGATCCATCACTGTAGTCCCCTTTGCTCTTTCCTCATAACCCATAGCTTTTTTTCTACTTTGTAGGTGTTCAGCTTTTTCATTAATGTGAGACATATTTAAATTTAGAGCATAAATTCTTACTCATTATTATTATTTTTACATTGGGCTGCTGGCATCAAGAAATAGATTCTGAAGATCTGAATACAGAAAATTTTTAGGGGAGTCTCTCAATAATACTGAGTAAAGAAGAACTGGGCAGAAGGAGAAGATGAAGGAGAAGGTGAAGTCATGAGAAGGGTTTACACAGATGTTATAGAGTTCTCTGAAGCTGGGTAGTCACAGGCCTAACCATTGAGACTTGCTATACTAGTAATGTTATTGGTTGAATGATTATTGTAATGACTGTCTTAATCCTGAAGAGAAGAGAAGAGAAGATTGTTTCACCAAAACATCCACTGAAATTATAATTAGCCTTAATCTAATATGTGAATTTCTGGAAATATTTGCAATTGCATTTTTATTGACAATAACACATGTCTTCATTTCTGTGACTTTTGATATTTTAATGCTTCTGAAATTAGGATATGTCTGATAATTAACTTGTACTTGATTTTTATTTTCTTTTCTCACTAAATCACTGATTTATTAGAAAAGGTAAAGTATAGCTTAATTAGAAACGGTATATGTTATGTGGAAGCAAAGTATAATGAAACATTAGAGAAAGTTGCACAGCATCTATGCCTTTTCAAGATATGCCATTCTCAGACACAGGAATATGTTGGGCTTAAGTCCCTTTCTGATGCCTCTAAAGTCGGTTAAGTATGTGACTAACACTCTCCCTAAATATTGACGGAGAGATCTCTTACTAGGGTTTTGGTTTGTGTTTTTCCTGTAAATCCCAGGGATCTGACCTTTAGTCATATTGACCCAAATTGATATTGGGATGACCTAGCATCGCTGTTTATTTTTATGTTTGACTATACATGTAGTAGACTATTACATTCACAAGTCTTCCCAGAGCTTTTTTTATTTCCATTTATCTTCTGACTGCATGTTTTTTATTCATTTTTGCTTCAGTAAAATTGCCAAATATAATAAGGTACTGTTGAAATTCCCCCATCTTAGTATATTGCTCTTTTGAGAGGTTATTTCTTAACTGAGAGAAATTTCTTAATTTTCAACAAGATTCATGAGAGAATTGCTATAAAATAATGTTGGTTGACCAGTGAAGTCTCCCGAAAGCTACAGAATGGAAAATTGCATTGCAATATATTCAAGTGTTCTTCAGTGAATACTGCAACATATGCCTTACCTTGAATCATATTAAAATAGCATAACACATCTGAAATCAGCAACTATTTTTAATGCAGTTTTCAGACATTTCAGGCAATTTGTAGGAACATACTTTGTTTTTCTTTATAACCCACTTGTAGCAAACAAAAGGCACTATAGGCCTACTCCCCTCCCCCATATTTGAATACTAATCTATGCTTACCTAAAAAGTAGTAATAGCAAAAAGACTTCTATTAAGGACTAGTTCTATTTTTATAATCTATAAAAGGGTTATATGTTCTTCTTTCCACAGAAAGCAAATAATAAAATCTATTACCAAAGATACTAATAATAGAATATTGCACACTCTATTTCAAGTTCTGGTTTTCAGCATTTGTATGTTTTCAACATTGTACCTAAAACCAAACTGAGTCATATACATTTTTTGAAATGCCTTTCTAATGCCTATGTATCCCTTACTACTAATAAAATGTGTTTTTTTGTTTTGCTTTCTGTATGTGTTATATAAAAAGTTGAGATCCTATGTAGTTGATCCAATGCATCTCACTATGCATGAGTCAATGCAAGCATAAATGGTTGATCTAAGGTAACTCAGGAAAGATCTGTGTATGCCTTTGAGAGAATTCACATTAGATGATTAAATTCTAGGATTCAGCATCTAGCGTGTCACAGTAAGTTACAGGTGATCTAAACCTTATGCCAGTCCAGTGGCTCACCATATACCCTCAAATGCTGGAAAGCACTTAGCAACAGAGTGAACTTGGAGACTCAGAGAAATGGCAAGAAAAATAATTTCTGGTGAGGGAGGAAAAAATGGAAGTTAAAAAAAATCCATGAAATATTTATGGGTTTTGTACGTAGCATTCTAATAAGAATGCAAATATTGTGAATGCTTTCTACTCATACAGTACTGACATTTACCAAATAGAATTCTGTTATTTGACCTCCTTCTGTAAACATTGACATTGCACTCACATTTATAATAGATTTCTGTCTGTTTTACCGCATTTGAATGTTTCCACCGGGAATGTTATTAGTTATTATGGCTGAAAATGCACCTGCACCAGCTGTGCAGTTAAGCATAAAGAAGGCACCAGTCAAAATCCCGGAGTCTCTTAACAGGCCATTGCTGCATTACTGCCATGTATCCAACATCAATCCTGAAACAGCAGGGAGAAAAACTTCTTCCAGAATTTCATTTCCAGATATATGAGGCTCTGACTTCTACTCTTGTTTTCCCTCATAGCAGAATCTACTGTTCCTTTCTTGAATCCTAGTCTTTATCATTTATCCATTACCTGTAGAGAGTATTATGTAGCATTAGTGGAAACTGTTGGGAAAAGAGGATGAAGTTAATTGAATCGCTGGAGCATAGAAATGTTAAGAAAAAAGTCAATGTAAGCAAGTTTATTTAAAAGCACAAAAGCACAAAGAGAATGGGAGAAAGCAAGAGATTAGTTTATTTTTTAAGTTATTGACTCATTAACCAAATTGTTTTAATGAGCTATTCTCCAAAATTAGAATTATTTTACAAATACGTTTTTTTATTTTTTTTTAATTTTATATATTGTTCACATCATTTTTCATTTTTGCACAGTGTATGCATTTTCATCTTGGTTATAGTCCACATACAATTCCCACCTCCCCTTGTTTTGATCCTACTCCCTTCTTCCCCTCCTCCCTCCACCTCCCCCCATAGTGTGTCTCTGGTTTGCTTATTGATTGTTGATTTTGATTTTTACTTTGTTATAATTAGTATTTTTTCTGGTCCCTTCTTTAGGTCTTCTAAATTAGTGCTATGAGTGGGACCATCTGGTATTTTTCTTTTTCTTTCTGGCTTGTTTCACTGAGCATGATCCCTTCCAGTGCCATCCATGTTGCTGAAAATTGCATGAGTTTATCTTTTTTGATTGCTGAGTAATATTCCATTGTGTATATGTACCACATCTTTTTGATCCAGTCTTCTATTTTGGGGCATTTGGGTTGTTTCCATAGCTTAGCTATTGTAAATAGTGCTGCTTATAAACATAGGGGTGCAGGTGCCCTTTTGAATTATTGTTTCTGTGTCCTTTGGGTAAATACCTAGGAGTGGAATTGCTGGATCATATGGTGATAGTGAAGGCAAAGATAAACAGCTGGGACTACATCAAATGAAAGAGCTTCTGTACAGCAAAAGAGATAGTAACCAAAACAAATAGACACCCCACAGATTAGAGAAAATTTTTGCACACAACACTAATGATAAATGACTGATCACAAAAATCTACAAAGAGCTGAGGAGACTCAATAAAAACAAATAAAATAATCTAGTCAAAAAATGGGCAGAAGAAATAAAAAGAAACTTCTCCAAAGAGGAAATGCAAATGGCCAACAGGCATATGAAAAATGTTCAACATCACTTGTAATCAGGGAAATGCAAATCAAAACTACAATGAGATACCATCTTACACCAGTGAAAATGGCACATATTAAAAAACTAGCAACAACAAATGTTGGCGAGGATGTGGAAAAAAAGGAACTCTTCTGCACTGCTGGTGAGAGTGCAAACTGGTCTAACCACCATGAAGATTTGTGTGGAGATTCCTTAATCTGCTAAAAATGGAACTTCCATACAAATACATTTTCTATTAGATTTAGCCATTTTAGTAGTTACATTTTTATAGTTTTTTGGATGGTGGAGTTGGGTACAAGGAGTAGGTTAATAAAGAGTAAAACTTTTAGAACAGTTTATGCAGTAGCTCAAGTTGGAGAAACAAGTAAAATACTAAAACAAAATATTAAAATACATCTTTTATAGAAATTATCTTTCTGAATCAATGAAGATATTTACAGACACTAAAAGGCATTTATTATACTCTCATCTGATTTTGTCATTTTTGTTTTTATTATTTTGATTTTATAAATGTATTTTTATAGAGGTACTATTGATTTAAAACAACACTGCCAATGACTTAAAGGAATAGATTCACACCTGATCAAATATTTTTATCACACCATATCCACCTCCAACTCATCAATAATACTTCACCACAGCCTATTGGACCCCTTTCACTCTTTTCTCCCCAACTTCCCAAAATCTCCTTCTGAAAGTCTAATCTGTATAGTGAGGTTCCAAGAGTTTGTTTTGGTTTGATTTTGTCTGTTTCTTTACTTCTTTGCTTCTTTTTATCCTATATGTGTGAAATCTTGTTGTTGTCCTTCTCCTTTTGGCTCATTTCATTTAGCATAGTGAGTCCATCTTTGTTGTAAATGGCAATGGCAAGATTGTATCTTTTTATTTAATAGTGAATAGTATCCCATTTTGTTTATATGCTACATCTTTATCCAGTCGTCTATACTTGTACACTCAGGTTGTTTCCATAACTTGGTTATTGTTACTGAAATAATGCTACAATGGACATAGAAATGCATATATTCCTTCAAATTAGTGAGATTTTATTTTTTTGGGGGGAGGATAGATACCTAGGAATGGACTTGTTGGATCATACAGTAGGTTTATTTTTAATATTTTCAAAACCTGTTTATTCATAGTGACTGGACCAGTCTTCATTCCCAGTAACAGTGTGTGCAAACTAAATTTTTACCATATGCTTGCCAGCACTTACTGTTTCTAGGCTTTTTTATATAGGCTATTGGTCTCATTGTGGTTTTGATATGCATTTCCCTGATGATAGGTGATAATGAGCATTTTTTAAATTTGTTTTTGTTCCTCTTTTCCATCTGCATATCTTTGAAGAAGTGTCTACATTTTTTGTCCATTTCTTGATTGGGTTATTTGTTTTCATGTTGTTGAATTGAATGAGTCTTTTCTTCTTACCCATTAGCCCTTTATTATGTGTATGATATACAGATTTTCTCCCATTCACTGAGGTGTGTCTTCTCATTTTTAGGATCGTTTCTTTCATTGTGCAGAAGTTTTTTAGTTTGATTTACTTCCATTTGTTGAGATTTGATTTTGTTTCCCTTGCCATTGGAGTTGAATTCCCAAAGACATCACTGAAGCCAATGTGTCATAATGTTTTCTCCTAGGAGTTTATGATTTCACATCTGACTTCCAAGTCTTTAATCAATTTTTAATTAATTTTTGTGTTTGGTGTCATATAGTTGTCTGTTTTCATCTTCTCATGTGGCTGTTTTCGGGATACCATTTTTAAAAGGAGATATTCCTCCATTGTGTTATTAGCTCCTTTCTTATAAATTAACTGTCCATATAATTGGGATTCATCCTAGACTCTAAATTCTATTCCGCTGATCAGTGAGTTTATTTCTAATCCAATGTATTGTTTTGATTACTATAATGTTGTAGTATACTACAAAGTATACTAGGAGCATAATACCTCTATTTTCTTGCTTATTGTGGTCTGTTTTTAAATAAAATAAATAATTCAGAGAGTATTTTTTACTATTCTGGCTCACAATATAATTTTCTCATTTACTTTTGTTTGTGTTGCCTTCAAACAATGTAGTCATGACTACTTGAAAACCAGTGCCAATGAAGACATAGATTTTATTTTTTTATTCAGTAGTCTTTCAGCCAGCTAATATTCTTTAAATTCTATATTCATTTTAGTCACTAAAAACACAATTCTCTTAAAAAAATTGAAATGTAGCAGGAATGACAGGTAAGCAAAAATGCTTCTCCAAGTCACAATGATACATTGTAACATGTTTTTTGTCTGAATGACTGTGATTGAAGAGAATGAAATTTCATTGGAAGAAACAGTTTGTGCAAAGGCCAAGATATAGTCTGCAATAAGAAAAGCATAATAATTGTGTCTAAACAATAAAAACATTTTCTTTTCATCCTTACCACACTATTTTCCAGACCACTTCACTGACTTTATTCTTGGAATTCTAAAAGATTTTTTTGCAAACTACATGAAGCTGTAAAATTTATGATTACTCTAAATGAGAACGCTATTAATACATGTCAGGGTGTGTGTGTACATGAGTATATGCATTTTACCTGTGGTGTTTTAAAAGAAATGCAAACAAAAGCTCTGGAACTTGTCCTAAAATTATCTCAGAAGCTTTCTGCTTTCACAAAAACAAAAATCAAAAGCAAGAAATGTTATCTCCTTTCTAAGCTTCCTACTATTTTTGCTTTTCCTTGTCCACACTTATGAGATATTTGAAAATAGAATCATGTTACCATAAAAAAAAAAAATCACCTGTTCTGGAGTCAGGCAAAGTTGGGTCAAATTATTTCAGGCATTAATTGTGCAAATTCAGTCAAATTTAATTAAAATCCTTAATGTCATTTGTTTCCAATTATAGGAGAATTAACTATCATATATAGTTATAAAAATTAAGGATAATGTTGCAAAGTTCTTTTCAAATATAGTAGTAATATATGAACTCCATTTATGATGATGCTTATTTGCCTTGATTTCAGTTCAGTGAATATCAATTGATTGTGAAATTAAAGTCACTCATCACAGCAAGTACTGGTGACATGATCTATTAATTATCAATTATCAATTTCCCCATAACAAATTACCAAAGACTTAGAGGCATAAAGTAATGTCCATAGGCAAGGAATCTGAACATAGACTGACTAGATCATAAAACTAAGGTATTACAAGGCAGCAATTAAGGTGTCATTTGGACTGTGTTCTCTTTGGAGTTCATTGTCCTCAATCAGGTTCAATAGTTGTTGGTAGAATTCAATTTCTTATGTTTTAAGAACTAAGGTCCCCCCACTTTATTGTTGTTGATGGTCAGTCTGATTGTTAATTATTAATTAAAATAACCTTTTTATCCAAAGCCCACATATAATGTTTAATATATCCAGAATTTATAGAAAAAAATTACACTATTTTTTTTCATTTTTGCATAGAATTGGGGTATAGACCAGAGATGTAGGGGTGAGAAGATTCACCACAGACATAGTGGGGAGCAGAAAAGGCAGATTCACTGAAATACACTGCTGAGGGGAACAGTGGGTGAGACAGGAGAGATCTGCTATGCCATGTGAGGATTAGCTCCCTGGTTTTGGATTGAATTCAGGCCTTAGCTGTGATAGCACTGATACTTAAGTACTAGGCCACAGGGGAGGCCAACAAATTACACTATTTCTTAAAGACTCAAATATTCACTTCATCAACAAGAAGCATCTGTTTTATTTCAGTTTAAAATTTGACTCACAGAAAAAAATCTGTTCCTAATCTTAAACTCAATGGTTCCTCTGAGAGAGAGGAAACACCAGTGTGATATTTCTCACCCTTCTCACTCAGACACACTGGAAACAAATCATTGTCCTAAAGACTTCAAAGAGTTTCACAATTAGAAACATTGATAAACACTATTTTATATCTCTTTTCAATATATTCCATACAATGTGTCCATTTCATTTTCCCATCTAAAGAAGACTCTGTATCCAAGATGACAGCATATTTGTTTTTTGTTTTTGTTTTTTTTTTTTCACTATGATTCCTCGACTTAGGTCAAAGAAAACTCTCTCCTATTATTCTTACTTAAAAGAAAAATGTCATTTGAAATCCCGAGATAAGACAACAAATTGGGCATAATTCAAAAATGTCAATGGTTATATATTATATTTGGCAAATTTGAAATCCTCAGAGTTGAAGTTTTAAATTATTTGACTACCATCCTGCATCATGAAAATTGCTTCTAAGGATGTTTAAGCACTAATATATTTAGGATCCAATCACAGACATACTTGTAAACAAGTAATTTTTCTAAGTAGCAAATAAAGTTTTGTAACTTCTTTCCTGATACTGTTGTTGATAGATGGCAAAGAAAATACAAGTGTGTAAAATTACTTTTTGACAATCGAGTATTTCAGAATTTTTCTTCCTTCTGTTGTAGTATGGCTAGCGCACTACTATTGCTCGTTTTCATATTGCTTTTTATTCTAGCCTTCTCTCAAAGTGATGCTTTTGTTTTTTTTTTAATTAATAAATTTTATTTTTATATTCCCCATACAATTGCAATCTCCCCATTCTGAACCCAATCCCTCCCCTCCCACCCCCCTTGCTTTTGTTTTTGTTGCGCTTGTTATTTTAATATACAATGACTCTGAATGTTTACAGAAGACAACTCATTATGGAAAAAAAAAATCATTGCTGAATTTCAAAACTAATTTGCTTGATTAGATAATTTAATTAGATAATAAACTGAAAACAATATTAAATGTAAAATTTGATTCAAGTAACAAGATCAATTCTTACACTCTATTTTTAGATGTGTAAATCAGACCAACTGTCCAGTGTGCAGTCACTATAGGAGCACTCCAATTTAAGTTAGTTTCTCATCTACCTCAATAACTAATAATACTTTATTTATAAGCCTTTACTGATACCATTTTTTCCATTGAATTGTACTTAAGTTCCTGTTCTATTTGACCATGAGCAAATGAGGATAAAATGTAAACCTCTCTAACTCCTGTAATCTCTGTAAAATCCTTAATGTTAAATGATTCTCACAGACTACCAGATGACTAAATGACATGTTGAATAAGTTTTCAATAGTTTTCTTTTTTATTTTATTTTATGTTTTTTATGTCATTTTTCATTTTTGCACAATGTATGCATTTTCATCTTGGTTATATTCCCCATAAAATTCCCACCCCCCTTTTTTTTGACCCTAATCCCTTCTTTCCTCTCCCCCACCCTTGTAGGTAATTTTTTCTAAGTTTGAAAGTCAGTTTCTGAATTGAACACAGAAATATTAGATCACAATATAAACTGTAACTATTTTCAGTAACAGTGCAGTTTCTAACTTTCAACCTGTCCTTGAGCTACTGTATAGTTATTGAATATGAATAGATCCTCTGCTAACATTCATTATCCTGAAAAATACTTGACATAAACTAAGATGAAGATCTATTAAATAAACATATATTATAACTATATTATTATCTTTAAGTGATCCAAGTTATGTGGGTTTCTGACATGATGGTGGTCAAGAATGATGCTATTTTAACTGACAATGGATGCCTAATGTGGGTGAGAAACTCTCCACATATTTCTCACTTTAATCAGCAAAAACAAAAACTGTCCCGGCCCGCGGGATTCGGAGGCACGAAAAGAGAAGGGCTGAGGATTGAAATGAGGGGCTTGACAAATTGACGCTAGCGTTTGCTTCTTTATTTTTCCTTTTTCCTTTTCCTACTTTTACATGTTTTTTCCTTTCCCTGTCCTACTACCTTCCCTGGCCTTCTCTATGCTCCTCTCTCAGTACGTTTCTCAGTATCCTCTCTCAAAGTCTCTACATAGTATCCTTTCCACAGTCTCCTTCTCGAGGTCTCCACGCCTCATCCTCTACGCAGTCTCTCTCCTTCTCCTCCACGCAGTCTCTCTCCCTATCCTCTACGCAGTATCTCCAGTCTCTCCCGTGGTTCCCTTCTTATCCCCCCTCGCTCCTCTCCTCGTACCTCCCAGTCCCACGTGATTTTCCGGAAACGCAGTGGTTTCTCAGAAGGCGAAACAGAAACCGAAACCTAACTTGCGAGCATGAGCAACACGGCGCATGCTCCATGCGGCTCCGGACAAAAAACAAAAGCAAGTAACAAACAATAAGACCAAACAACCCCAGTAATTCATTGTTATTCTTGTTTCTATCAACAGGTGATGAAACCTGTCCAAGTTCACATAGCCACTAACCAATAGAGTAAGGATTCTTAGTCAGGCAACTTGACACAGATACCACATGTGGTACTACAATTTGATATTTGAAATTTACAAAAAAAGATAACCAAAACTGGGGTTGGAAAAATGATGTTTAAAGCAGAAATAAAATGTCCACACACAATTGTTCAAATAAAGGCTTTTTAAAAATCCAGTTCTATCATGTCATTTGGGGTCCCAAGTAGATGTATGGAGTAGAGAGGATTGTCTGAGGACTAAATAGGTAGTAACCTGTCTTTTAAGTTCTGAAATGGACACAGATATTTGATCAGGATATCAGATTTACTATTTTCAATAACTGAGTGCAGGTTCTAATGTTCAACCTGTGAACAAAGTGCTTGCCAAACTCCTACTATAACCCTTTCTCCCCACTCATTCTTCACTCAGTAGAACATCATAAATCCCACATTGAGGGTGTCAGCTAATCACTTTAGCTGCCTCATCACAAAGAGCAAAATAGATTACTCTCTGCTGGAAGACAGATAGAAAACAAGAGACAAAGACTGAGTTTTATCTTATGCTAAAGTCCTCCTTAGGCCACCTAACAAATAAGTCATTTTTTTAAGGTTTATTTATTTATGCATACAAGAGTTGGGGTACAGGCCAGAGATGCAGGGGAGTGAGAGGACTCATCAGAGACAGAGCGGGAACAGAACAGGCAGACTTCGCCTTGTGGGTTTCTACCTGGCCGGCCAGGGATTGAACTCATGCTGCAGAGTCTGTGGATTGCTTCATATTGCGATGCTTAACCCCTTGCACCACCAGGGAGGCTCACAAATAAGTCATTTTATAGGGAGAATAACAGAGAGAAGGTAGAGTTGTTATGCATGAATTTCCCAAAGATAGTAACGTGAAGTCAGCAGAATAGATGGTTCCTCTTAGAGAATTAAATTTCTGGAAATAAAATTGGGAGAAAAAAGACCAAATGGACTAGAGCAGCTAACAAGATGAATAACAATCCCAGTGAGTCTTAAAATCAGAATAGAAGTGGATGTGAGCAGAAGATCATTTAGGATAATTGAATAGGATGACATAGACTTGGATATAAAATAAATAACTCTTTAGCAAATATGTGAAAATTATTAAAATGAACATTTGATAAAATTATAGTCCAAATATTTTAAAATCTATTAAAATTAACCAATAGGGCTTGCTGACTTATAAAACTGTATCTTTTTTAGAGCATGGAGTACATATTCCTAAGAAATTTTGGTATATTTGTCAACAATTTACCAAAGAAACAATGTTTAGAATTCAAAGGACATATACAATAAAGTTGCATATTTCTCCACATGTCTTCTATTACTGATTTATTAGAATTTTAAAACATTTACAATGTAAAAAACAACAAACTTAATTCACACTTTTTATCATGTTTATATTTTTTTAGTAGTTTTAAAGTAATATAAAACACCCTTGTTTATTTTCTCACCAATAAGATTTGTCCCTTCAAGTGCAGTCACCATAGTTTTACCATCACCAAAATGTCCAGTCTCCCACCACATTCCACTGTGCTGTCCTCCCCTCCTTGTTCTCTACTTTTTCCCTCTCCCTCTGTCTCCCTCTCCCCTCCTTAGTTTCTCAGATATGCTTTCAGGGGTCAGTCTTAGAGTTTGTCTTTGATCCTTTGTTTTGGTTTCTGTAAATTTCACATCTAAGTGAAACTTTATCTGTTATATATGTTTCTCTTTTTGGATCACTTTGCTTATCATAATTCCTTTAAGTTCCATCCATGTTGCTACAAATGTCATGATTTTATCTTTTTTTGCACTGAATAGTATTCCATTGCCAATATGTACCGTATCTTCTTGATCCACTCATCTGTTCTGGGATATTTAGGTTGTTTCCATATCTTGGTCATTGTAAATAGTGCTGCTGTAAACATACGAGTGCAGATCTCCTTTCTTTTTTTTTTTTTAATAATAAATTTTATTTTATATTCCCCATACAATTTCATCTCCTTTCAAATTAGTGTGTTTGCTCATTGGATAGATACCTAGGAGTGGAAATGCTGGGCCATATGGTTAAAATGCAGTTTAATACTATGTCTTGATTGTTATTTAGTGAATTGTTCCATGAAATATTTTTTTTAATTTTTTAACAATGTGATACATTTATAAATATATATGAGCATGCTTAATGTATGCATATATATTCATTTAAATATGTACATATATAGTTTTACACTGATATTGAAGAGATGTTTATGTGACATAAGCTTTCTTATTATGCAAATTAAATAACATTTCCAATTAATAAAAGGCATTTAAAATACTTTTCTTAAAGTTTTACTAATTGAATGCTTAAAAATTGCTGTAGGAAAAGATACTCATGATTTGGTTTTGGTTTCTATGACATGTTAGGATAAACACTATAGACTTGCCTGCAAGAAAACACCACTCACATGCTATTCAGGGTAGAGGGTCCTGATTACTAAATGTTCTGTGTAAGAGGCCCAAGAAGTTGAACATTACTCTTCTTAGAAAGGGCTTTCCCGGGCCTCCCCTAGTGGCTCAGGCAGTTGAGCGCCCCGCTGTGAAGCTGTCCACAGCCTCTGCAGCACCGGTTCCATCCCAGCTGGCCAGCGAGTGTCCCACATGGCGCGGCAGACCTTTCCTGTCTCACCTGCTGCTCCCCTCAGCAGTGTATTTCTTCAGTCTGCCTTTTCTGTTCCCTGCTGTGTCTCTGGTGAATTCTCTCACCCTCCCGCGCATCTGTTCTGTACCCCAGTTCTTGTACAAAAATAAATAAAAACTTAAAAAAAAAGGAAAGGGCTTTCCTATGTCAAAGATTACTTAATTATATAAAAATATTACTGATATTTAAGGCCTATTTTTTTACAATTAAACTTTTTTTAAAAAAGATTTATTTATTTATACAAGAACCAGGGTGCAGGCCAGATGCGAGGGAGGATGCGAGGATTCATCAGAGACAGAGCGGGGAACAGAACAGGCAGACGCAGGCAGTTGAACACCACAATGTGAAGCTGTCCACAGCCTCTGTAGTGCGGGTTTGATCCCGGCCGGCTGGCCAGAGTCCCACATGGCAAGGCAGACCTCTCCTGTCACAATTAAACTTTTAATCCATCTGGAATATATTTTTATTTCAAAAAAATTTACTTAGATTTTTAAAGTAGACATTTAAGGTCTTTTCTCAAAAAGTAAGTCAGTTGCTTCAACATTTCATTTTTAATAATCTATTTTAATAATTCTATTCTTTCTAATAATCTATTCTTTTAATAATCTTTGATGTCAAGTGTTAACAAGAAAAATCTGACTGATATTAAGTAGCATTAAATATGTGTAGTTCCATTCTTCTGTGATATATCTTTGCAAAAGTTTCACACTATTAAGATTATGGAACATAACCACATTAGGGAAATTTGTAAATTAATTTCAATATGCATTTATGTCTAATAAGATGAAATATCTTTCCCCATCCTTTTCTCTGCCCAGTCTTCTTTAAAAAAAAAAAAGTCTCTAGGTTTCTGTAGGTAATTTTCATAAAAAATATTTTTTGGTTAAAATGCAAAGTATGTGGCTTTGTGGTTCAATTTTTAGTTGATCAGTCACTTAGTAAGTAACTATTGATTACTTCTTTTCCAGGAATCATACAATGGTCTGGAGATATAGTAGTGCACTATTAGTTATGGGCTATGCCTTTATGTCATTTCTGGGCTATTAGAGATGGCATATCTTAAGCAAATTATGATAAATATGATGTGTTAAAATGAAATATGAAGGATGTTGTTCCTAAAGAAGACAGGAAAATAACAATTTGCAGGGGTAAGGCAGGCTGCCATGAGTAAATTATATTTAAGTGCTCACATAGACTATCAGTACACTCCAGCCAGGAAAGGTAGTAGAAAAAGCAAATTTGGTAAGATACTTCACTTTTATATTCGCTAATTTTCTATCTCTTCAAGTTGGAGTATAAACTCTACAAGGGAAGTATCTAATTTATACACCAGTGCATGCCTAGAAAAGAGGATACAAATGAGGGAAAGAGGGAGAAGTCGAGAGGGGGGAGTAGGGAAATGTCATATTTAAATGATTGAAAACAATAGAGTACATTGTGGAATTTAAATAAGTCTATTGTATCCAGAGCACATGAAGCAAGAAGGGAGGCAGATCATGAAGGATTTTAAGGGCCTCCCTAAAGAAGGAATTTAATTTGAATAGCACTGAGAAAACATTGAGAAATATTAAGATGGGAAGCTATATTCAGGGAGTTCTCTCTTTAAAAGTTTATTACGATTTGTAATTTCTGACTGCAGTCATAAGGATGGATTTGTCTGACAGGAAGAGGCAATATAGGAATTTCTAAGTTGGGTATATATGTAATTTTGGAATATCCATGACATATATGGGTAGAGATATTAAGTTAGCAGTTAAATCTGAATATATTTGAATTTGAGTTGTGAGTTGTGAGACATCTTTGGTAGAATATTAAGCAATTCTGTAATTGTTCTTGTATTGTTTCAGTCATAGCTTAGAAGATGAGTGAAGATAAGTTTACCAAATTTTTAGGTGACAAACTAAAATATCTATTCATTTTTAAACAATATAAAATTAATGTTGGAATGTGGGTAGAAACTGATGAGCATCTAAGATTTTGTTATCAAAATTTACAATGGAATTTTTTTTTCTTTTTTTAGTGTGACAATAACATTATTGGCTAAAAACTGTACAGCCCTTCAGGATGTGATAAGTGCTCCAAGGAGCTGCTGCCAGAGCAGGGTTGGTGCCAACTGTGGCAGTGGACAGTGAATGTCCAGGAAGTCCTAACTCAAGTCATTCCAAAAGCTGTGATTCAGAACAGTTCTTCCCGGCTCCACTATATGGACTGGGAGACTGGTTTGGTCCATTTACCCACTTCAAGATTGCAGCATTCCTGATAAAGAACTAGTTTCAAATCCATGCATTCTCTCTCACATTTGATTGCTACCAGACACTCCTTGATGCAATGGAGGACCTTATAGAATAGCCCCGATAACATTTTTTGTCAAGCTCATTTATAAGGATCATATGGATACAGCTTCCTTTCGGGAATAGTGTCATCCAGGTACTCACAGGGGATGACAGATTTGTAGATAAGCTCATATTTGCTGTTCACCAGGGCAGGAATTTTGCCAAAAGGGTGCTTTGTATAGTAACTTTCAGGCTTGTTTCTCAGGTTGATAAATAACTTCATGTCTCATTCTTTTGTCAGGAGGACAAGACTTGTCCCGTGTGAACTGGGGAAATAATCTCATGCTATATATGCAGATCAGGCCCTCTGCAACTAGCCCTGGAGAGCATTTCATTTCCCCAAGACCTTAATTGCCTCTTCATCTATGGTCTTCAGGTTTTTCTGTACAGTGCTGGACAGTAATGGAATATCTTGTATATCAGTATTTGTGAATATTAAATAACTGCTTCACACTTGGCAATGAGTTTATAAGTGTCCAATAAATATCAAGTTTTAAATACATCATTCAAAATCAAAATATTTTTAGAAGGAAAATCTGTGACAGATATGATGTAAGTTAACAGAAATAACTATAAACACTTGTAATTGTATCAGAAAGCAAATTAAACAGTAGAATGGAGAAGTCTTGTAATCAAACCAGCTCATGAGAAAAAGTTTCAAGGATTCCATTTGACTAATAGATTAATCTGAGGCCATGTTTTATAGTTTTGAAGCAGTTTATGGTGATGGAGAACTCTGTCTTCACTTGAGAGACCATATATGATAAATAGTCTTTCAAATGCAGTGTCAAACCCAGGATGACATCCAGAGAACAACCAATACAATAAAGGACTCAGAAACATTTCATTTGAGGAAGGTTTAAAAAAAATAATCATTGTTTTGCTTGGAAAATAATTCTTAAAAAAAACCCAAAAGCCCCATTATTAAAGTATCTTCCTTTCTATAAGACAAAATGATTGTATAGAATTTTAATGTAGTCTCATTTTAAGGGGATTATTCAATATAAAAATTGAATCCATGATAATTCACTGAGAGGTAAATGTTCTATTAGTAGTTATGTCAATGAGGGCAGATACCATTCTGTTGAAATGCTGGTAGAAACTGATGAGTATCTAAGATTTTGTTATCAATAAAACTTACAAAATCATATAACATGCTAAAATAATATATATCTAACTGTAAATACACAGTCAGTAACTAGTAAATGGTTTACTCTATAGATGTTTTATAGGCTAGTTGAAACATTGACTATACTATTTGGAGTGAATGCTAGAAGTTACATATCATTTAGTATTATTTTTAAAAAAAATCACATTTAGCTTTTGCAATTTGTTTAAAGCATATGTACAATACTAGCATGATTGTGAGACAGGAAGGGTCCAGGAAAGAACATGATAAGACTCAAGGACAGAACTTTGCTGTTCTCATAGTCTAGCAAACTAGAGGTTAAACAATTCTGATTACTTGAGGCCTAGACATCTACTGTCCTAAATTTCCTTGGTTTATTGTTAGAAATATAAACCCTGTGCATTCCTAAGCTATCTCTTTACAATTTATCAAGTTAGTTATTATAGGCAAAAAGGAGTTACAGACCCTAAGACCAGACTGTTTGAAACTAGAGCTGCTGGTACAAAACTTCCAGGGGATATTCACCCAAGAGAGGGTCAAGGACCCCACATGACCTATGAGCTACAGCCCATTGGGGCTCACAATTAACCACAATAAATGGACCACACTCAGATGGACACATGGAATTCAGCCATGTCTACTCCCTTCATTTTCAGCAAAATTGTTTAATTACTTTGTTCTCAAACCTCAGCCCTAAATCCTATAGAAACCCCTAGTCCTGGCACTTCAAGGAGTCTCTCATGCCCAGTGAGATCTCCATGGATATCTCTTTCCTTGCTCCTACACTAATCACTAAACTCTGCTTATATGTCCTCACTGGTATCTCTTTTCAGCCTTGATCAGATGGGCTCAAGAGATCTTTCCAGGCTTGAGAGAAGGGACCCTTGAACCATTCCTCAGATTCCCAGCAGATGGAGCAGTGGACAGCAACTGGTATGATTCTGGATTATCCACCTGTGCCCCACGTTGGGCGCCAAGCTGTTATAGAGCAACCCCAATATTAAACGGGTTCCTGGCTGTGGGTCCTCACCCGCGCACTTTAAAGGGACTTATGAATACTCTACTACAGACACACACAAAAGGGTTAATAAAAGGTTTATTTACAAGAGAAAAGGAAATAAGGAAAATGTACAACTCAGGGAGAAAATAGGGAAATAAAGTCTTTAATGCGTCCTACCCGATCCGACGACCTGGAAACCCAAAGTCACTCTCAGAGCTGGCCGGACGCTGCGAGCTGGTGGAGAGCCAAAATGGGGGCCCCCCAAAGCCCACGTGTCTGCCTTTTGTATCCACCTGGCTGCTTAACCCCACCCTCAGGTCCCAGCCACCTTCCCTTTGGTGGTGATGGGATTTGGAGTTCCCAGTGTCTTTGGCTTTGACCTGGGGTGGGGGTGGAGTCCACAAAGCCTATATGGAATTTGCTTTGGGATATCCTTTTACCCCTAACAATTCCCCCCTTTCACTTTTTGCCACCATTTCCATGGTGATGAAAATCGAATATATGGAGGTTGGTTTTTGGAGGATGGGATTGATGGAGGCTAAGAATAGAAAAACAGGAAAGGCGGCATCACAAGACCAGAAACCTGCTTCACACAAAGCCAAGAGCTAGAAGTGGGGGAAGAAGGGATTAACATAGCCACTGACCCAGCTATAGGAACTAAGATCCTTTGGCACCAATGCCTAGATCACAAAGCACAACATCCAAGCACATATAAGACTGCTATAGGGAGTGTCAGGAATGCCCCCCCTTCCCCACCTGAAGGTGAAGATATGGAGATTGAGGGCCATTGTAGAAATCTGGCTCCTTTCAAATTCTACATAGTTTATTCAAGTCAACAACAAACAAACCACTCCATGAGGGAGTGAGCCCCTCCCAAAGAGAAGAAGACTATGTCAGTGCAATCTTTGCACTAGCAGGGGCAGCAGTCCTTCTGCCCACCTGTGCCTATGCAGGTGCTTCTTTTCACCAACCTTCTCCCTCTGCAGGGCAGCAGCTTCCTGCCTGCCCATGACCTGTATCATGCCAGGGCTTCTCTTCACTGACCTTCCTCAGCAGAGGCAGATCTCCTCAAGGCTGCCTGCCTGAAAACATGCAGGCCTCTCTCTGCAAACCTATCCCTTTTGGGGCAGCTTTTTCTGCCTGCTTGTATCTATGCAAGTGTTCTTTACTCTTCTGTCCCTTTTTCTAATAAAGCTGCTCTAATATAACTAACATCTCTGTCTTGTGGAGAAACTTGCCTGGCAACTCACCACTACTGGTAAAAGGGAAGCTCTGGTGAAACCTTTCCCAGAGTAAATCCATGGACCCCACTCTCCGAATCCAACAACTCCAAAATGACATCAATAACAGAATCTTTATTTTCAACTTATTTAATAATTTTAATGAAATTGTAAAGAACAAAATCAGTTACAATAAATTTAAAGAATAATGCTATGGATTATCTCCACAAATAATGAAAAAAATGAGAACCAAATATTTGAAATGGCCCAATAAAATATAATAAGAAAAATATAATTTGTTCTTTTGAAGACTTTTGTGACAAAGAAAATCTTACTCTAAATTTTCCTTTATTTATATATATCTATATCTATATCTATATCTATATATTCATAAAGAGATTTTAAGGAGAGGTTTGAAATTATTGCAAAATCTAGACCTTTCTCCACATACTGTGGTAAGATACTAATCAAACACTTATCACATCAAGAATTAGGTGCATCTCACAAATTTAGCAATATGGTAATATTACATTGTTGTGATTTTTCTTGACCTTCCACCAGATGGAAAACATCAACTCTAGTAATTTGTCTTGGAAATTCTAATGTTTGTTGTTTTGTTAGAGAGGAAATAGCATACTGTTACATTTTCTCCAACAGTGTCCTTATTATTAAATCAATGATGCCATTTTCAAAAAGAGTTCCATGAGAACATAACAATCTTGTAAATAGAGCAGACCCAGCTCATTTGGTGAATTGTTTCTTGCTTATCAAACAGGGCCGGATGCTTTAAATATACTGGTACTTGGACACAATGTTATTTTGACCAAATTATTTATATCACATTAATTCATCCAGTTCTTTCCCTAAATAAATATCATTATTTTATTAGCTTTAGAACAGTTAAAAAGACTTCTGGTAATTTAATAATGATTTTTCCAAAAGGAAGTTAAATATTCAAATCAGATCCAAATCACAGAAACAGACCAAGGCTACCTAGAAATAACAAGATTCTCTCCCAATTGTCATATCTAACAGTATGATTTAGTATAGACCCACAAAATTGCTTCTGATGGTTTGAGAAAGGTGAGACACTTTACAGTTGGAGAATTATAGATTTCTTCTTGATGAAATTCATAAACTTGTAACTCTATAACTAAACACCATGACCCATAATATTGTGATAAAATTGGCAACAAAACTGCATGGGAAAATATCCATAAATATGAGATTGTTTGCCTTACTCATGTCAGAAGAGGAGGGAAAAGTAGTTTTAGTATGTACAACACAGAGACACACATGCATATATGTATAACTACCACAACCACCATCATCATATGGCTTGAAAGTCATGTTGGAGAATTCAGAGTTAAGAACAGGATAACCATACAATCATAAGTGATGGAGGACAAGAATAGAAAAACTAAAAAGGAGGTGGGCACAAGACCAGAAACCTGGCTCACAAAATGCCAAGAGCTGGAGATGGGGTAAGAGATTAGCATAGCCATTGACCCAGCTATAGAAACCAAGATCCTCAGGCATCAATGCCTAGATTACAAAGCATAAGATCCAAGCAGATATAAAAATGCTGTAGGGAGTGTCTAGAGCACAGGTCCAAGGGTAAAGATATGGAGATTGAGCCCAACAGACCCTTAAGGTAAAGATATGGAGATTGAGTCCATTGTGGAATCCAGTCCCTTTTTTGATTCTGCATAGTTATCCAAAATCAGCAACTAACTCGAAGGCTCACAAGGAGTGAGCCCTTCCCAAACAGAAGACTATATCAGTGCAGTCTCTGTACTGGCTGGGGACAGCAGTCCCTCTGCCCACCTGTGACTATGCAGGTGCTTCTTTTCACCAACTCTCTCCCTCTGCAGGGCAGCAGACTTCCTGCCTACCTGTCACCTATACCATGCCAAGACTTCTCTTCACTGACCTCCCTCCTTGGAGGCGTGCTCCTCAAGGCCACTTGCTTGCAACCATGCAGGCCTCTCTCAGCAAACCTGTCCCTTTGGGGCAGCTCTTCCTGCCTGCTTGTGTCTATGCAAGTGTCCTTTAGTCTCTGTCCCTTTCCCTAATAAACCTGCCATTTAAATATTGCTAATGTCTCTACCTGTGGAGAAATTCGCCTGGGAAACTCGTCGTGTTTCGCTGAAATGGGAGCTCTGGTGAAACCTTTCCCAGAGTGAACCCAAGGACCCCCCACCCCAAACTCACTGACTCCAAAAAATGACATCAGTAGGGAAGACAATTTGTTTAGCATTTCTAAGGACAATGCTTAGGATTTATAATGCTGTTCTATATTTGATCTTAAAATATTTTAAACATTCATATCACATACTTTGAGTTAAAATGATGTAACCTGGGGATCAAGTGAACCAAGCATTTTTACATAAGTAAATGCAATTGTTATTTAAGTTTTCTTTTGCCCTTTGCATTAGAGCTTCAACTAAGTCCAAATAGATTTTCTTTGTCTACATAAAAGGAATCTATTATATTCAATCATATAAAAATCAACTCCTGGTAGTTATATATACATATGTATATGTATATGTACATATAGCCTATATATATTATATATATATATAATTTTAAACTTTTAGGGTGATCAAAGTTGAGCAACTTTTTGAGGAGTCTTAGTAGCATCAAACCAAGAATATGAATTGACTATTATGAGAACATATGTAGCAAATACATACATGGTAAGAATTTTTCTCCATATTTAATGTCAATAAATCATGTAATCTTACCTAAAAGGATTATTATTATGTGTGTATTACATGAGTTACACAGTACTAAGTTATTGAGTCATAGGGATTCTAGAAGTTAGAAGTTCATTATTTTAGATAGAAAACCAATGATACATAATATTAGAAAATATTTCCTTTTAGTGTAGCCATAGCTAATAGCTTAAAATGTGTGAAAATTAGTATGAACTAGAAAAATTCATTTTGAATTTTTATACAATGTAAAAAATGAGTTAAACTTAGCAAGTAGGTAGAATTTGTATATCTAAAGGAATAAAAGGAGTCCAAATGTGATGAAGCACAGAGACTGTCAGCTATATTGAATGTAGCAAAAGGAAGTTCCAAAAAGGACAAATAAATTACAACGGGCACTATTTGAAAAACAGGATTAAATAAATAAAAGAAAAATTATTTTATGCTCTAGAAACTTGAATGCTTAAAGTTTGATGTAAAAGATCATTGAAAATAGAGTTAAATAACAAAAGTTTACCTGTCTCAATCTAGTCATACACAAGTTATGGTTATATTCAACTATTAAATCTTATTTATTTATTTATTTTTAAAGATTTATTTATTTATTCATACAAGCACTGGGTACAGTCAGAAGTGCGGGAGGGTGAGAGAATTCACCAGAGCCATAGCGGGGAGCAGAACAGGCAGAAGGACCGAGGTACACTGCTGAGGGGAGCAGGGGGCGGCAGGAGAGGTCTGCGCGCCATGTGGGACCCTCGCCCAGTGGCCGGGGATAGAACCAGCACTGTAGAGGCTGCAGGCAGCTTTGCAAGCCAGTGCTCAACCACTGCACCACCAGTGGAGGCCCTAAACCTTATTTATGACAAAACATAAATATTTCATTATAATGGAGTACATTGTCAACATGGCTAGGTATAGCTTCTAGAGAATATTTTTGCTAGAATTACCAGGGGATTTGAAGTGGGGTAAAATTGGCATAGAAACACAGAATTTCATTTCATTCTATGTAGAAACATTTACCAGTGACAGAAGAGCCTGAGGTCACGGTGTGAGCCAATACTGGACAGCATTGAGGAGAGGGAAACAAGACTGAAGAGTGCATTTCAGATGTGTCTATGTGATGCAAATGTGAATGTTCTAGGTTGCTCTCAAAAAGGACCTAAGATAATAAGTCTACACCGTATTTTAAGATTTCATCTTAGCACATGACTGAAGGAAACCAGGGACCCGCAAATTAACTTGCACACTCTAAAAGGATCTGGCCATCCATGCACACAAAGGCAAAGTGGACACTTAGTGTGAAAGAACTTTAATAGAATTTGTGTGTATAGAGAAAGAAGATAGGAAAGGATAATTGTAGGGTAAGTGAAAAGGTATCAGGCTTTTCTACCCTCCTGCCATTAGGATAGATGATGGATCTTTATGGTGCTGAATTCATGCCTGATGGTGGGCACCTGGAGTAGGGTGTGGGCTTATGTAGATGGGATTCACCTGTGCTGAGAGACTGTGCTTATAAGGGCGGCATCACGGGGACGCCCGCAAAAGCATAAAGAATGAATGGAGAAGAAGAGAAGCAGAGAGAATGTGAGGGGAAGCCAGAGAGCCCAGAGTGAAGACTTGTTGGGGGTTGGGAGGCCTGCCAGCCTCCCGGCCCCCCAGCATCCCTACCTGCTGTGGACCTGGTAATAGAGAAACTGCTCGGATAATAGAGAAACTGCTCCATGCCCTCCTGCCGCTACAATAATTGTTTCCTAATAAAGCACCCCAAATTACCCACATCCCCTCATGGGGAATACCCATCGGAAGATGGTTGGCCTGATGCTGGGCCACATAGGCCCAAAGCTGGCCACAATCAAAGGCACCTTCTGGCGAGGAACCATCTGAAGCATATCCCCAAAAGCTGGGACAAAAGGAAATACAAGTAATGACTGCTATTGTCAGCCTCCCCACATATGTCATACATGTGTCTAAGTGCCTCTACATTTCTCATCTCCACATGTCTCCTTCCATGTCTCCTTCCCAGTAGTACCAGTGTACACATTGGGTTTCACAAACAAAGACTTTTTTTTTCCTTGAGCTCTCCTGCCTTCCATTATATATCCCACCTGGCTACTCAGCTCTGCCCCTTAGTTACCAATAGCCAAGTCAAGGCAGATGCGTGTAAGTGGGGGTAGGGAAGATGGTATCTTCCCTCTTTATGGAGATGCCTCTATAACACTTCTTGTGTGCATAAATAAATGTTTAAAAAAAAAAAACTGACCTCACTGTGACTCTATTTATAACATGGAAATAAATAAATAAATATAACATGGAAATTTAAATTAGAGATTATGAGAATGTTGGGTGCACATCAACCTTTAATTATTATATTAAATTTCTATGTTGTGAACAAATAAAAATTTAGAAACTTTAAACAATACACATTTATTATCTCACAGTTTCAGTGGGCTAGGTTAGGAATGGCTGTTTTGTGTCTATTGCTCAGTCTCATAGGTTGCAATCAAGGTGTTGGCTGAAGCTAGATTCACATCTGAGGCCCAGGGTTTTCTTCCATTAATGTGGTTGGTAGCAGAATCCAATTCCTTGAAGCTAAAGAACACAGAAGCTTGTGGTTTTTTAGTCAATGGGAGACTCTTCAAAAAGAACCCAATGTGGCTTTTACGTGTTTTTTACCTAGTTAAGTTAGGCTCACCAAGGGAATTTCCTTTTTGATTAGCAAAAATTCAACTGATTTAGCATCTTATTTACATCTGCAAAATACCTGTACCTTATAACTTAATCACATGTATACATCATATCAAAGGTCCTGCTCACATGCAAAGTAATGAAATTATACACGTTGTAACATCAGAGGGTGGGAATCAAGGAGCTTTCTTAGAATTCTGCCTACAGTTACCTGGTTACAAATGGATATTTTGGCTCTTACCTTTTCATATATGTGGTGAGAATGTGCTTTTCTTTAAAATTAGGTGTAAACATTTTACTCTCTTTGCCCGACTAAAGGGAAGCAGAAATGATATGTCATACACATGGAGAATCTTTAATGTCAATGGACACATGGGTGCTAATGAAGCCTCTCTCACCGTGGGACTATGATATACAATTGCCTATTCACCCAAGAGGCACAGATAACATGACTAAGAAATTTATTGCATTAAGTTACTGAGACTTGGGGAATTCTTGTTATTACCATATAAGTATTCTATCAGACTGCTTAAATCTCCAGAAATGTGTGGCGAAAGAAAACATCTGCAAATAAAATATATGTGTTTCACAATTGGGTGTAGTTAACCTACATTCAGAGATTGTGTCCTAGTTGATCATGATTTCTTGAATTGACAGAAAAAACAGTTATTAAAGTACTTATTCTATACGTGAAATGTAGGAAAAATGATTACAGCAAAGAAAGTAAAACAAAAACTAACCAATATTGACTGGGAAATTGTACAAGAAAAAGACATCTGTATCTCTATCCACAATACATCTACCTATATCTATGATTCATGATTAGCAGTCCTTTGAAATGCTCCCTTATTTTGCTGTGTATTCAATCTACTCACAAGGTCAAGACTATTAGCACTATAGAGAATTCCAGCCCTCATCTTATTGAGTTGAAAATTGGGCGAAAACTAAGCATTAGCTACATAAACAAAATAGAGAACACATAGGAGATATATTCAATGGCTGCATTATATTATATGGAAGCTATAGGAGTTCAGAGATGCAGAGGCAGTGAGACATGAAGTGATAAAAAGAGGCTTTTTTTAAAAAAAAATTATTTATGCATACAAGAGCTGGGGTACAGACCAGAGGCACGAGGGGTGGGGGGTCAGAGGATTCACCAGAGACAGAGTGGGGAACAGAACAGGCAGATTGACCAAAGTACAATGCTGAGGGAAGAAGCAGAGCGAGCCAGGAGAGCTCTGCTCAGCCCCATGGGTTGCTCCCTGGCTGGCTGGGAATCGAACTGGTGCTGCAGTGGCTGCGGATGGCTTCATAATGTTGTGTCTTAACCCTTGTGCCACCAGGGAGGCCCAGTAAAGAAAGGCTTTGTAGACAAATTAGGGATCTTAAAGGAAGTAGAAATTTAGATTAGCAGAAAATAAAGGGGCTTTTCCTAGAGGTGTATCAGTATGACAGTTTAAACTGGAGCCCATCCTAACTAAAATGATTCTTGTTAGATTTCACAGGATCTTTTCTTTCAGATTTAATGTAGATGTTCATTTGCTAATCACTTGATGTTTCTGTTTATTTTTGAAATTACAGACTTGCTGTGTGTGGAAAAGATACAGCATATGTAATTACTTTTTTAAGGTTCACACAATGTTTGTTTAAATAATTTATAATATATGAAATTATAACCTACACACAGAAAAGTCTGTATATCATAGCTGTACAGATACATCAATCTTCTAATAATGGGCACATTTTATTTCCATTGTGCAGACAAAGAATTAAACTGCACTTGTGGTTTTTATTCACTATTACCTCCTTCACCAAGGTAAAATTATCTTCATTTACAAAATCAAAAATTAATTTTACTTCATCTTAAACTTGATATAAAACAAGTCGGTATTTATCCTTCAGTGTCTTTTTCCTTCTATTCAGTATCATTTGTAAAATGCATGTGTATTTTTGCATGTGGTCACAATTTAGTATTTTTATTGTAGTATTTTATTCATTATTTGAGTATACCATAATTTGGTGGGTGTCTTTCCAGTATGGCTATTGAGGATATGAACATTTCTGTCAATGTCTTTTAGTGTATGTTTTATGATTAACAATAAAATTGCTGTAACATAGGGTCTACATATTTTTACTATGATAAGTCATTTTCCCTAAGTATTTGCACCCATTTTAGTTTCTACAAAGTATAATTTAGAATTCTTGTCACTTAATGTCCTGGAAAGTAAGTGATATTAGCAGTCTTTTGAATTTCAACATTTTGTGCAGTATTGTTATAGATGTATTCCTGTGATGCCTATCAAGTTTGAGAATATTTTTATTGAGATGTAATTGACATATATCAATGTGTACGTTTAGGAAGTACAATGTTTTGATTCGATACATTAATATATTGTAATATGATTACCATTAGAGAGCTAACATTTCATCATATTCCATAATTATCATTTGTGTGTGTTTGCGTAGATAAGAATACTTAAGATGAAATTTCTTAGTATCTTTGAAGCATACAATACAATATAACACTATAACCACAATGTGTACAGAATTTTTATGTATAGCTATACAGAACTTATTTATCTTTTAATTGCAAATTAATACCCTTTCAACAGATTATTTCTACCTCTCAAATATCCTCTTTTGTAAAATTCGAGACTTGTACCCATTTTTCAAATTGTGTGCTTTTGTTGTTTGTTTGTAGGAGTTTCACACACATTCTTGGTATGTCCTTTTTCAGATTTTTCTATTACAAGGGTATTTCACTATTCTGACAATTGTGTTCTCATTACTCAGAAGACAAAGATTGTAAAGCACTGTGATGTTTCTCTTTCCATGAACAGAGTTCCTAATTTTAAGGATACCCAATTAGGTCATCCTTTTTATTTATTTATGGTTAATGCTTTATGTGTCCTCATTATGGAAAGTCTTCCATACTACTGGAACTATGCAGTACAGATTTAATTATTTTTAAGGCAGAGAGTAGTACAGTTGTCTTACTTTTTATCATAACTTAAGCTGTGCATAGACTATGTTCACCATGACTGACATTCTAGAAAAGATGAATGCTGTCCCCATAAGCTTTAAATATTTCACACAAAAATTTACATAAATAACAAGGGAAACTCCCAGGTCTGGAAAAGGGCTTTATACAAATGAAGCATAAGCACCTCTAGAGTATATGCTTCAGGTGTCATGTATAGTCCTATCTTCTGTTAAGTAAGCTCAGACATGTTGACTCACTGTTCTATAAAGATTCTCACAGGTAGAGGAAATAAACAAGTGATATTTGTCTTCCCCCAGCTCACCCCTTCCAGCTCTTGGAAGCATGTTCAATATAATAGCTCCATTGACTGATGTGACTTGGTATTGGACAATTTCCATTGAGTCATCTGGAATAGTGCTTCAGTATCAGATGGAGGACATACCCAACATCGTAAGGAATTCTCATGATAAAACATTGCCTGTGACTGTTTTTGAGACCATCCTTATAGGTCAGGAGAAAACAGGATTGATTCTCCTTCTTCAGGCGCCAATATATTCATAATTATCCATTTGTGGTACTTTTTTTTTTTCTGCAATGATAAGGCAGATTGCCCAAACTCTGAAATAATGAGATCCACAGATATCTAGAAGTTTGTATTTGGATGCCACAAGAAATGTCTAGGGGATGGGAAGAGGTGATGAGAAGGATGATGACTACAGAACCACTGAGGCAAGCTGGTGTCCATGTTAATGATAAATGCATTCTAGGTATCCTTGATCTTAGGAATTGGAACACCCCACATGCTAATGTCAAGGCAGGATTGAGAAAAGGAGAAATGAATATTATTATTTTTTCTTTCAAATAGAGGAAAGCATATACCTCTTCCTTCAAATTGTCTTTCTTCACTATCTTAGAATTTAGATGTGTGGAAGCCCAGACAAGGCAGAAGCAGTTATGGACATGCACAACCCATTAAATATATGAAGGACATAAAATTAATATATGTTATTGTAGATAATATATAGTTCATGTTGTATTTGATATGCCTAGCAAATACTACAGGCTTTGCAGATAACAGCAATTCATCCCTTATTCAATAAAAATGGTCACTGGGCATTTCAGTCCTTTATGAAAACTCTATTCCCATGGTGTGCTTGAGTATACATCCAGCTGACTCTAGTAGAGAAGACAGTTGCATATACTTGGTCACATTTTTCAATTCAGATTCTTTTGTTTTAGATCAGAGTTTAAAATATTTATAACCCAAGGGCCAAAAACCTCTTGCTTTGGCATGGCCAGCAAATTGCATCTTTAACAGATTACATTTTAAATCTTTATATAAATGCCTGGCTGTTGTCATCTATTCTATAACTTGGCCTATAAAATCTCAAACATTTACTATCTGACTTCTTAATGTAAAGCTAAGATACTTTATATGTTGTCAATTCATATGGCTGTAAGCATATGTGACATAAAGGCTATGTTTGTGAATAATGATATATTATGTCTATCTATCTATCTATCTATTTTTCCATAGATGAATGTTCCATATGATTGTGCCTTTGAGTGCAGGTAATTATATTTGACCCAAGTGTGTAGAAAGAAAATTTTTACTATAGTAAGTTACAGCATGATTTTACCTTGTGAAATGTAGTCATTTGCACATTCTCCAATGCTGTGAGCAATAGGAAAATTATTGTCTGGTGATAATGGCTACAGCATTAGTATGAATATGCTTACCTCAAGGATGAGATTCTACCAAGGAAGCAAACTCTCATATTTGTTATCAAGTCTCATAAATGTGGCCCTCCATGACAAAGCTATCTCTGTGCCATGTGTGCGGTCAGCCTTCAGATTGGAGGTGGCTAAAATCTCAGGAACCAAGTTGGACCTGTAATTAGAAGTATCAAAAATTAAGCTGGGTTTGATATACACTATTAAATTAATAGAAATAGGACATCTTTAAAGATCAGAAGGTTAGGTTGGAGAATCCAGCCTATTATTTCAGTGAGAATTTGTCTCCCATACTGACATACTTGTCAGAGCTTACCTCTTGAGTTCAAAATGCTTAAAGGCCACAAGGCACAAATAGAATTTGAGAACAAATAGAATCTCATTGCCAATGCCTCCCACCCAGTTGTGAATTTTCTCAGACTCTTATAACTCCATGGGGTCTGAAGGAGGTAGGAGACTCTAAGCTAGTGCTTGTTCATTTCTAATGAGTGAGTTATCGTTTAGAATTCTTACTGTAAATGTGAGAATTCAAATGTGTCTGCTTTTGTAGTAACCTGTGGCGAAAGACATAATACAATTCCTAGTGGTGGAACATACTATCTCTGATACCCAAAGAGGCAAATTAGGTCCTGGTTCTCCTATTTTTGTAATTGATACTTATAAATGTAGCAGTTATACTTAATAATTGCTCCTTCAAGATGGTCAATTGTGAGATGGGCCCTTGAATTTTGTATTTATTCAGAGTCTATTCATCATTATCTAACTGTCCTTAGCTGGTATGAAATGCAATGCCACCAGTGGTTTTCAGTTGTGGCCATAATTAAAATGTCATCATTGTAACACAATGCCTGTGTATTCAAGAATTCCAATATATCAAAGGTTCACATTGCATGAGATTTAATAACAGATAACACATGAAAAAATAATGTGTGAAAACTTTGAAACAATAAAAGTATAGTGCATGCTCTATCTCAAGTAAAGGCAAGTAGGATTATTTTCTTTCTGTATAAGAGAGCATTAGCCATGTCTAAAGTGGTGTATGTACAAAATGTCAGGAGCTGAAGTAATCTGTTCACTCGCTGTTTTGATACCAAGTACTGTAGAAACAACCATCATCTCTGTAGGTTTAACTCTGATAGTCCACACTAGGGGTCCAAGCAGAGTCTACCTGTAAGTAGTACATGAAGTTTGAATGATGAGTCAGCACTGCATCTTTCAGTTTTATCTAAGTGCAACCTGCTTTTCATGTGTCCCACAATCTTTTCCCCATAAAAACCTTTCCAGTTTATCACTGCATTCATGTAATTCCAGGTCTGGTTTCTGAATCCAACTTTTCCCTAAGTGTCAGTATTTCTCCCCAGTGGGTGGCACCCAGAACAAACTGCTGAGAGTGATTTCCCAGTGGCTGAATACCAACTGTGACCTATATGGTCTTTTGATTTCATCAGTGAGGACAGTATTTTGCACAATACACAGCAGTCTTAATGATAAACATTTCTACCCTTTCCTTATTTTTTTCTTGAAGAATTAAATATTTTCTCTTTGACAAAACAGTATAGATTTACTTAATCAAGAACATCTGCGCATGATGCTAAATGTTCACATAGCTGCCAGCAAGCACTGAGGTTCCACAGCATATAGCAGCACATTGTTCTCATGGTGGCAATTAACTTCCTTGAGACGGAGCCACAACAATCAGGCAGTGATTCTTCTCCTCTAAGAGCTCAGAGTAGCCATCTTTGTTTTCATCTTCACCTGAATAGGTTTCATCTTCTAATGGGCCACTTTGCTCTGGACTCTGCTTATCACTTGTTCCTTGCCACTCAAATTCCCTGAGGTTCCCATACTACAAAATGAAGTAGATACTCAGGAGAGACTAGTTACATATGATCCCAAAGAGAGCTGCTAGTTGGGAACCCAACCATTATGATGCCATCCAAATCTTAATATTATGGGTTATTTTATAAACTTGGCCAAATGGAAAAGGATTACTATTATTGACTAGTATGTTGAGCCAGTTTTTCTTGGACCAAACAACCAGATTTGTTGAATAGTGTTTCTCCATTTTCAGTCTCTTAGATGCTGCTATAAATTTCCTTTGAAATTACAGTCTCTTAGATCTGGTAAATCATAAGCATTTTTGTCCTGAATTAAAGAATATGTCAGGTGATCCATAGAAAAAAAAAATAGATCACTATTATCTTCTAGAATTAGACTGATTTCACTCTGAGCATGACAAGTTTAGTAAAAGTTTTTTTGGTGTACAACACACAAGAATCAACTTGGGGTCCTCCCTGGTGGTACAAGGGGTTAAGCACCACACTATGAAGCAATCTGCAGCCTCTGCAGCATGAGTTAAATCCCCACCTGGCCAGCAGCAGACCTCTCCTGTCTTGCCCCCTCAGCAATGTATTTCAGTCAGTCTGCCTGTTCTGCTCCCCACTCTGTCTCTGGTGAATCCTGCCACCCCCCACATCTCTGGCCTGTACCCCAGCTCTTGTATGCATAAATAAATCTTAAAAAAAAGAATCAAACTTGGATTTTTCCATGGATTTTGATTTGATCCTCTTGTTTGGTGTGTGATAGTAATATGTTGACTATCCATTGATTCACCATATCAATATTTGAGAAATTATTTACTTTGTTTAAATGAATGGGAGGTTGAGTTCAGAAACACTGATTTGAATTTTTTTTTTAAAGATTTATTTATTTATTTATATAAGCACTGGGTAGAGTCAGAAGTGCGGAAGGGTGAGAAAATTCACCAGCGTCAGAGAGGGGACCAGAGCAGGCAGAAGGACCGAAGAACACTGTTGAGGGGAGCAGCGGGAGGCAGGAGAGGTCTGCGCTCCATGTGGGACCCTCCTCCGGTGGCCGGGAGCAGCCGGGGATTGAACCAGCGTTGCAAAGGCTGAGGGCAGCTTCGCAACTCAGCGCTCAACCACTGCGCCACCGGGGAGGCCCAACACTGATTTGAATTTTGCATACTTTTCCTTTAAGTAATTTAGGCATTGTTGAATATAGATTTCCAGGCTATCCCTAAAATATGTTCTCCTCCACCATTTCCTGAATTAGATTCCAAAGAATCAGCATGGTTTAATAGCTTCATTTCTTTGATAAGGTCGAGCATTTTACCTGGGTGTCTGGTTCAACTGCAACACTGACAATGGAGATGGCTTCAATGAAGGGTATAAACGGTGAGCAGAATGACAAGCTATACAATATTATAGAAAACAGCACAAAAGTCTTTTAAATCTTATATTCCTGTCACATTTCTAAAGCTGACTCCTCTAAGATTATTCAATTCCCAGTTCCATTCTAATCAGGTAAATGTATTTCTAAGCACAGAATGTCATGTGCAGACTTGGAGAAGGATATCTGGTGGAACTGAGAAGTCTAATCATACCTGCTATAAAATTTTGAGACTATACTTGGGCCCTCTTTCTTTTCCTTTCTCTCCTCCTCAAGCAAGATACATACAATAAAATATACTTAATTGTTTCCTTCCTACAATACAGGTTTGGAGGTCATACTCTCCATCTGCTGCTCATCACCTTTTAACACTTGTCTATGGATTTTTCTCAAGGGATTTCATTTTGGGTAGGCTCCAAGTGACTTCCCCTGAGTTGCTGACAACTTCTCCCTGTATTTTGTCTTACATCCTCATGTCTCTGAGATATGTCTTGACTGAGAGATCAAGGATTATTTTGAGGTAAAATCTTAATATCAGCAGCAAATATTATGGAAACAGAGAGCTGGAAGATGTCTTTAACTTTTCATAAATGCTGCCTTCACTGCCTGGGTTTCTTGGTGAAGAGAATGACACATTTGCCCTCTCTTTACATTAGTTTCTCCACTTCCCTGTTGTTTCTTGGTGAAGAGAATGACACATTTGCCCTCTCTTTACATTAGTTTCTCCACTTCCCTGTTTAAATTAAGAGAGCTATAAGTTTCCAATACATGAAGCAAGAACACCTTGGTTTATGGTCACAAGTAAATGCAAATGGCATTGATCTGAACTTCAGATCAGAAGTGCCTCCTGGTCATCATTGTTTTGCACAAGTGGGCACACTATTGCATATCTTTTTTATTCTTATTTTCAATAAAACATAATATAATCTCAATGTATATTCTAGGATCAACTTTACACTTAAAGCTTTTTTCCCTTTTGCCTAATAAATCATCATAATTTTCTTAGCCTTTATATTCAAGTAACACTATCACAAGTTTTAAAAATAATTTTGTTTTGATAATAATTATTCACTAGATTTTTGTCAAAGAGCTCAGTTCCAAAGTCCCATTAGTACATTATTTTAACAATCTCTCCTAAAAGAAATTTCATGTAACAATAAGCCCCATGTAGAGGGAATTTAACTTCTACTATTGACAATCAAGTGATCTCTCTTACTAGTCTCTAAAATTAGATGGATGTTTCTGATGCAGATTTTGCATAGAACAGTCTGTATCCGAATCTTTACATAGCTTCTGTCTATGGCACCTGTCTCAATGATGTACCCATCACAAATGCAACCAGTTGCTTATAGTGCAAAGCAAAATCTGCAAGTCCCAAAGAGTTACTCAGATTAAACAGTTATTCCTCATTACCTCGGCAAGTAAGTTTCAGGTATGAACTACCAGTCTTTGTGTTTTGAAACCAATTAGAGAACTCCACCTACATGTAAGCCTGGATAGCCTAAAACCTTTGCATAATGTGGTGAAATATAGTGGATTTCATAACAATCCCTCACATCTGCTCATTTTCTCTTCTGTCCATGTATCTTAACTTACTACCTTTCAGACATGTCTTGACTATTATTGGCCCTTTTTATTTATATATGTGGATTTTATCATAAGGATACCAAGTTCCTACCTGCCATGCAACTGTAGATTATTTCACGGCTAGATAGTAGACAGTCATCCAGGGTAGTTTTTACACCAGCATGAACCAAAATGTTGTCAGTGTTTCTCTAGAGGTGAATGAACTTATCCAAGCTATTGTGTTCATGGCACTTAATTCCTTGTGACAACTTGCGCTTCCAAATCAGATATCTGGCAAGCTACCAGAAGGTGAAGGAAATGAATGGCCATCATTTCCCAAATCTTTCTCTCTTTGGTGATCTTTAAATATCTACTCATGAAGTATTATTCTCTTTATCTCCAAGAATTGTTTTTCTTACAACTCTGATATTTAATTTGTAATCCTTCTCAAAGTATGTTTGTGTATACATTATAAATTAAAGCTCAATAAGTATACATGTTCCTGTACCTATACTGACACAAAATTATCTACTGAAAAGACAATCTTTCCTGAGTACATTGTTACAGTAGCACATTTAAGGAATAATTATATATGTAAGTTTGTTTTTTATTCACTTTTCCTTGTTTCATTTAATTATTTTTAGTCACTATCAGACTAATTCATCTTAAAGTCAATGGTTTTGTTATAATAACTTGATATTGTTGGAAGATAATTTTCCATGTGTCTCTCACATTTCTGCATGTTTTTCATGTAGAGAAACTAATTACCATTGCTATGGTTTAACATTACAAGGCTGTTTATAAAACAAGCCAGCTTAGAGGAAAAGATATAATGTCTTTCCTCAAAGCAAAGGGAAACTTTTGTTTGCAAGGTAGAAGAGTGTTTACCACTGGAGCAAAAAGCAAGAATGTCCATTGACTGTTACAAAATACTCAGGATCAGCTCAGGAGTCAGATCCTGTAAAGCAACTTTCTGCTTATGCTGGTTTCATTTGTGCTCTCTGTAGCACCTTGTAGAAATTAAGGCTTGGAGAACTGACAGAGTCTGCTGATACTCTGTTATTTCTATTGCTTGGGATAACGAAGTAGTGACACAAGGATAAGATACTTGTGTGTTTTTATTATGAGAGTAAAACTGGTCTCTCAGAATGTTAGATTTCTTCTTCATGAGACTTGATCATTGCACCAGATCAAAGGTGAAGTGGAGTACTGAAAAGCAATGCTGATTTTCAAAGAAGTACAAAGAAGCAAATTATAAAGAACCAGCAAAATAAGATATCACTTTGTTTGCAAATAGATTATAGGCCCCTGTTTTCAGCATGTGATTATGAGTATGTCCAAGACATAAATTTGTGGTGATATTTTATGTAATTTGTCATGTCCAGTATCACAGATCCCAAATGTTATATTTATTGATTTTTTTTAAATTAACAATGATTATCATAGTACTATTAAAGAATGAAATGTAAATATTTCATTTCCAGAGTTTCTGGAAATCAATGTCTGGTACAATTTTGTGAAATTATGAGAGATTTAGATGGATGAGTTCTAAACTTGTTAATCTTCTTTAATGTTAACATTATAACATTCTTTTTAATTTTGTTATATCTTCTTTTTCCTCTAGATTATATATAAAAAGAATACAAGGATTTAGTATTATATTTAAAATGCAAAGTTTACAAGAGCAATTGACTAAAGTTTTCCCCATGTCAGATGAAAGCTCCATAAGATAAAGTCTTGAGAAACTGATGTAAAAATCTAAGTTAAAGCAGTTTATGTTATAGTTGATCTATTGATTTAATATTTATGGAGATAGGAGGTTAGTATTAACACCACACACCCTGCCCCCACACTCTGCTAAACCAAAGTGTTCTTGCATTTTTCATTTCATACAAGATCTTGACATCCTTTTGAATTTATTTTACATACTTTGGGAACATGAATACAACTTCATGCTCTCATCCTTTTATAAGACATTCATTATGTGCATTAACTGACAGCTGTGAAATTATCTGCCACTTGTCTTATATAAAAGCAAGAAAATTCCAAATAGATGTGCATTCTGTACTTAGGCAAATTTCACAGAATCTTCTTTAATTTAAATTTCTCTAGACACTTCTTTTAATATAGGTTTTAAGTACAGTGAATGTGTTCAGTCATTACTACGTATTGAGTGTCTGATGGTTTTTGAAAGCTCAGGAGGCAGTCTACATTTTGCTCACTTGTGTTTCATATAACTAGGTTTGGCAGCTCTACTTGAGTTTTTGCATCTTAAAAAAATCTTCGTCTCTATTGCATTTCATTGTATATTAATGTTGTTCTTTACATTTCTTTAATATTCATTTTGTGATTTAAATCAAAGTTGTCCAAAAAGAAAATACTAGCGTGCACATTTGCTGCTATTGAAACTGATGCCACCTTTTAAAGATCCCTTTTAAGGACACAGAAAAAAATCGCTAGTGGAAAAAAACGTGTCCTTGAGGGGAGACAGTCTGAGAAAACATAAATGGTCATTTCTAGACATAGGTCTTTGTTCTGCTGCTCAGAAAGATAAGAAAGATGTGATTAGATCAGAACACAGGGTCATAATATAAGGGAAGAAATGTTCAAAATAAGTAAAAGTTCTCACCTGGAAGTTTAAACATGGAGAATCCAGTCTTCATTTTCCTGTTATTTAGATCCTTTTTTATAATTGATTTGTTTTTATAGAGGTAACTTTGGTTTACAACACTGTGTATGATTTGAAGATGTGGGTTCATACCTACACAAATGTAAACACACCATACCATCCACTGAAATACCTATAATCCTCCACCATAGCCTATTGAATATCCATCCCACTGCCCTGCAACCACCTTCTGGTTACCTCCATTCAATGGTCATATTTTGAGGGCTTGTTTTGTTTTGTTTTGTTTTTTTTCCTGACCCTTAATGTCATTTCTTTTTAATTCACATAGAAGTGACATTATCTGTTACTATTATTTCTCCTTCTGACTCATTTTGCTTAGCATAATCCATTCCAATTCCAGCCATGTTGTGGTGAATGAAAGATATAATATTTTTTTAATAGTCGAGTAGTGTTATAATCCATATGTACATGTACCACATTTTCTTTTTTTTTTAAAGATTCATCTATTTATGCATACAAGAACTGGGGCGTAAGCTAGACGTGTGGAGGATGAAAGGATTCACCAGAGAGTGGGGAGTAGAACAGGGAGACCTACTGAAATACAATATTGAGGGAAGCTTTCTATTTAGAAAGGAGAGGTATGCTGCACCATGTGGGTAGCTCCCTGGCCTGCCAGGGCTCTAGCTAAGAGCTAAGCTCCTGCTGCAGAGGCTGTGGATAGCTTCACAGTGCTGTGCTTAACCCCTTGACCCACCAGTGAGGCCCTATATGCCACCTGTTCTTAACTCATTTGTAGTTAGATTGTTTCCATAATTTGGCTATTGTAAATTATGCTGCAATGAACATAGGTGTGCACATATCCTTTAAAAACTGTATTTTTATATTCTTTGGGTAGATACATAAGAGTGGAAATAATGGACGTATGGTAGATCTATTTTTATATATATATATATATACATTATTTTATGTATTTTTTACATCATTTTTCATTTTTGCACAATGTATCCTTTTTTCATCTTGGTTACAGTCCCCATACAATTCCCACCCCCCTTATTTTGACCATAATCCCTCCTACCCCCTCCCTGCCCGCCCCACCCCTACCTCCGTTGTGTGTCTCCAGCTTATAGTTGCTCATTGATTCCAATTTTTACTTTAGATCTATTTTTAATATTAAAAAACCTCTATAAGTTTTCCATAGAAACAGGATCTGTGCACATTCCTATCAGGAGTGTTTGAGGATTTTTTTTTCCTCCATGCTCTCACCAATACTTGTTTCTGGTCTTTTTGATATGACTCATTCTCACATATGTGAGATGGTAACTTATTATGATTCTGATATGTAATTCCCTGTATGTAAGTGGTGATGAAAATTTTTCATGTGCTGGTTGATCATCTGTATGTCATCTTTGAAGAAGTGTCTATTTAGCTCTTCTGCCCATTTTTTTTTATTGAGTTATTGTTTCCTTTTTGTTGAATTATGTGAGTTTTTAAAATAATGTATAAAACACAAACATTAAAAAATAAATTATTTACTCTGATTATATCATGATTTGCAATAATTTATATTATAGGATAAAGAAAACTAAGATATAATCTAAAGCTTGCAGATATTTGCAAGAGTTTTTTTTTAAAGATTTATTTATTCATACAAGAACTGGCGTACAGGCCAGGAGTGTGGGGGGTGAGAGGATTCACCAGAGACAGAGTAGGAAACAGAACAGGCAGACTGACAAAATACACTGCTGAGGGGAGCAGAGGGCAAGACAGGAGAGGTCTGCTGTGCCATGTGGGTAGACAGAGTAGGAAACAGAACAGGCAGACTGACAAAATACACTGCTGAGGGGAGCAGAGGGCAAGACAGGAGAGGTCTGCTGTGCCATGTGGGTAGCTCCCTGGCTGGCCAGGGATCGTGATTATACTCATGCTGCAGAGGCTGTGGGTAGTTTCATAATGCTATGTTCAGGGAGGCCCTGTTTGCAAGAGTTTTTATTCGCAATGTATATTTTGAAACTAAAAGTTAGAGATTAAAAAGTCCAGTAGAATAGAAAAATATTTTTGGCAATTAATAGATGACACTAATAATCTATGACATGTGCACAAAATTCATTGCATTGTGATGTGTAAGAATAAAAATGCTCTAGACTTATGGGGAATATACCTAAAAGGAGAAAGTGTACAGGCATGCATTGTACAAAAATGAACACTGTTCTAAAGTATGTATATATATATGTATATATATATAAAATTTTAAAAACTCTAGACTAAAAATTAGGGATAAATAGAATGAAACTTTAAATTCCCTTTTTAGTGGTGGGGGGAGTTCCCAACTCCCTTCTGATTAACTATTATCTGGCTTTAACTGAATTCCTGACAATTTGGAATATTTATTGTATTACATCAATGACAGAATTCTCTTTGCCCCTATGAGTTTGATAGTGACATCAGAAACAAACACCTACTGATTGCTGAGAAAACACCCTGTGGGGAAAGTCAAATACCTTGATTCGTGTTGCCTATACTACCAGGCACCTCCTTGGACCAGGAAATGCAAAACCCTGCACTTACCTCACAGTCCTTTATATAACCACAAGGTTCCTGCCATTTGGGGAGCCATTTTCTTGTTTGTTTGTTTGTTTGTTTGTTTGTTTGTTTTGTTTGGGGGGGGTGCATATCTAGCTAATTGCCTGGATGGCTATCTCAAATAAGCTCCTTCATGTGAAGACATTCTTCAAGGTTCAGAGTTTTACTTTCTAGACAAGAGTAAAGACCCAGTTTGGCCATTTATAAATTCAAGAGAATGTGACTGACAGCTGAGAAAGATAGCTTTTCACACTAAGTGATAACAAAGATGCAGAGAACAGACATCATTTTATTTTGCTATAGGAAATATGAACTGATACTTTTAACAGGCAGAATTAGGGCACTGCAGGGCCTCCAAGCATGTATGCTCTATGTAGCTTCTGCCACCTACCACATATTGTTTGCATATAAGACCTTCAGTAGAAAAGAACTTTAAAAGAATTAATGTGCAATAGAAAAAAAGAAGAAAAGATAAAAATGTGCAGATAAACATCCAAAGCTACCCAACTCTTTGTGGATAAATGCAAATCAAACAGGGTTGCCCCAAAGCAGGGCCTCTGAAGCCTGAAAGTGCCAAAAGTTGAAGGCATATTCTGCTGGAGAATGATAGGAAAGGGGAAGAAGGGGCCAGGCAAATATTTTTTTTTTAAAGATTTATTTATTTATGCATACAAGAGCTGGGGTACAGGCCAGAGATGTGGTGGGTGAGAGGATTCACCACAGACAGAGTGGAGAACAGAACAAGCAGAAATACACTGACTGAAATACACTGCTGAGGGGAGCAGCAGGCAAGTCAGGAGAGGTCTGCTGCGCCATGTGGGTTGCTCCCTGGCTGGCCAGGGGATCAAACTCTTGCTGCAGGAGCTGTGGACAGCTTCATAGGTTGTGTCTTAACCCCTTGTGCCATGAGGGAGGTCCGCCAGGCAAATCTTGAAGGGAAAGAGCAAAATCAAAATACAAGTCAAGATAAAGGCTGCCATTATTAGACTCCCATGGATTTATCTCCACATCTCTTTCAAGTATCTTCTTCCATGTCTCCCAAGTCCCTGGTGTAAGTTGAAGTCCAAGAAACAAGCATAGCTTCTTCCTTTTCTTCTCCAGTTTTCACCTTAAATCCTCTTTACAGGGCCTCCCCGGTGGCGCAGTGGTTGAGCGCTGGGTTGCAAAGCTGCCCGCAGCCTCTGGCTGCCGGTTCGATCCCCGGCTGCTCCCCGGCCACAGGATGAGGGTCCCACATGGTGCGCAGACCTCTCCTGCCGCCCGCTGCTCCCCTCAGCAGTGTACTTCGGTCCTTCTGCCTGCTCTGCTCCCCGCTCTGGCTCTGGTGAATTCTCTCACCCTCCCGCGCTTCTGACTGTACCCAGTGCATGTATAAACAAAACAAACGAATAAATAACTAAAAACACATGCCTTTTAAAAAAAAAATCCTCTTTACAGTCTTCTAAGCTTTCCCCTTGATGCTCAGCTACAGACTTCATTGGTGGGGCAGAGAAAATGGAATCTCTCCCTTTTAGATTACAATGCTATAGCATAACCACATTAAATAGTAAAATGATCATTGAAGATGCACATACAATGCATGTTATTAATTATACACATGTACACAAGAGAAATATACTGCATTGCTTATAATAGCATTTGTTCTGCACAGTAAAGGAAGGATGACAGAATGATGAATAGAAGGAAGAAAGGAAAGAGGGAAAGAGGGGAAAAAGAAAAGAAAGAAGGAAATTTAAAAGCCTAAATGTAATCTTTGTAAAAATGGATGAGGAAATTGCATATTATTCATCACTAAACATTAAACCTCAAAGAAAATGAATTAACTGTGTATAAACATGTTTGCTCTTCACAACTAATTTGGATGTAAAAATTAAATTGCATAAAAATATAACTTAATATTCAATAGTATACAGTATGATCCTATTTACGTAAAGTTTTGACACTTCCAAAATGATTTTTCAATTAACAGTACCTACAAATGTAGCACAAAACGTTGTTAAACATGCAGCATTGATCAACCCTTAAATCAGAAAATTGGTATTCTAGGGTTGAGAGTGGAGGAGGAAGTGAATATGATTGGACTATACAGGGATTTGACTTTATTTTTTATTTGTTAAACTAAGTAATGTAGGGCCTCCCTGGTGGCGCAGTGATTGAGCGCTGAGTTGTGAAACTGCCCGCAGCCTCTGCAGTGCCGGTTCCATCCCCGGCCACTGGCGAGGGTTCCACATGGTGTGCAGACCTCTCTTGCTGCCCGCTGCTCCCCTTAGCAGTGTATTTCATCAGTCTGCCTGTTCTGCTCCCTGCTCTGGCTCTGGTGAATTCTCTCACCCTCCCGCACTTCTGACTGTACCCAGTGCTTGTATAAATAAATAAATAAATAAATAAATAAATAAATAAATAAATAAATAAATAAATAAATAAATCTTTAAAAAAAATAAACTGAGTAATGTAAACAAGATTGTTAATTAAATTTTATGCCTCCCTTCTTTTTCATATATCTGACTAAATGAGAGAAATGGATTTTCCAGACAGGAATTAGTGTATCAACTGAGTATGAGGAAGAAAGGGGAATGGGACAGGAAGGTCAGTGAGTTAAGGGGAAACCAGTCAGGAGCACAATGTTTGAGATGAAGACAGACCAGTAGGTAGGAAGATCATGCAGAGTATTGGTAAGAGAATTTTTTCTCAAAACTATGGGAAATTTTGAAGGCATTTTAGATGTGATATGTGCTATTTTATCTTATAAGATGTTATATTCCCAATTTTATTGTCAAAAATGTATTCCTTCCCCCTAATATTATAGATATAAATTTGGTATTAAATATATACTTGTATATTTCATATGCATTATGAATAAGCATATAATCAACTGGACAGCCACATGTGAAAAATGAAACTAGACCATTATTGCCACTCAAAATCAATTCAAAGTGGCTAACAGACTTGAATGGAAGACCTGAAGCCAGAAAATGCATAGAAATAAACCTAGGCAAAAGACTTCATGACTTTGATTTCAGTGATGTCTTTAGGGATTCATCTCCAACAGCAAGGAAAACAAAAAATACATAAACAACTTGAAAAAGACTTAAACAAACTAAAAAGCTTCTGCACAGCAAAAGACATCATCACTAAAAAGAAAAGGCACCCATCTGAATGGGAGAAAATATTTGCCTGCAATACATCTGACAAGGGACTCATATCAAAGATCTACAAGGAATTCATAAAAGTCAACAACATTCAAATAAATAACCCAATCAAAAAATAGGCAAAGAGCTAAATAGGCACTTCTTCAAAGATGACAAGCATATGGTCAAGAAGCACATGATGGCGCGCAGACTTCTCCTGCCGCCCGCTGCTCCCCTCAGCAGTGTACTTCGCTTCTTCTGCCTGCTCTGCTCCCCGCTCTGGCTCTGGTGAATTCTCTCACCCTCCCGCGCTTCTGACTATACCCAGTGCTTGTATAAATAAATAAATAAATAAATAAATCTTTAAAAAAAACCAAAAGAGGCACGTGGAAAAAAAAAATCACTTCTCAGTGATTTACAAAAAGTATCATAAAAATCACTAATCGGGGAAATTCAAATCAAAACCATAATTAAATACTACCTCACTCCTGTGAAAATGGTCCATATAGAAAAGACCAGAAACAGAAAGTGCTGGTGAGAATGTGGAGAAAAGAGACCCTTCGTACACTGTTGGAGGCAATGCAAACTTGTCTAGTCCTAATGGATAGCTATATGGCAGTGTCTCAAAAGGTTGAAAATGGACCTGCCATACCATCCAATAATTCCACTCCTAGGCCCTTATCCCCAAAAATTAAATTCAAAAGGATACTTGCATTTCCATGTTTATCTCATTATTTACAACAGGCAAACTATAGAAACAACCTAAGTGCCCCAAAACAGATGAAACCATACACTTTATATATTTTTATTCAAGTACTACCATTTGGATTATTCTGCATAAATAAGAATGTGCAGAGGATGTTGAGCATAGAACAAAATTTCTTATACTTACTGGAAGTACTTCAATCCTCAAGTCATTTGTACATTGCTTTGGGGAAATAACACTGCCTCATTTGCTTCATGTAACTGAGTTTTCATAACTCCTGCTTAGATTCCTCATCTGAGAAATAAATGCACTATCAACTTCTTAATGACTGACACACTCTTTAATGGAGCTGAACCCACTTTGTTTTTTAAGTCTTATTCTTCAGCAAGTGAACGATTCTTTGAGGAATACAAAAAACTTAACGTTCATGATGAATTATCCCATAGATCATTAGAACCGTCACACTGCTGTAGTGTTCATGTAATAGATCTTTAGTGCAAAGGCACCATCTTGATATATTACTCAAAAGGTGGGTTCTTCTGAGCAGTGGATTCAGCTTAATAAGAATCTTGCCAATTGTCTGAAAACATACAATTTCAAATTGACACATTATGCCTCACTCAACCCCACCTTCTAAACAACAAACAAACAAATGAATTAATTGTATGTTATATAGGGGGTGTGTAAACCTGCTTTGGAATAATACATACAAATATATCATAAAGAAAAATTGCATAATTTTAGAACTCAAGTTTAATAAATATATAACAAATTTTAAATTAGCAAGAGAAGGTTATTTTAGAGTTCTTAAACTTAATTTTAATGGCTGGCACTCATTTCTTTTTTCTAAAGTATATACACAATATCTTGGTGAAACAGAAATATAGCAAATAATTTTTTAATTTATAATGTGGCAAAAATCTTACTATATGTTTTTCAATAAATACTATTTACATCCCCGTCCTTCAAATATCATAGCTAATATAAGCAATTCATTACTTGATTTTATTAGAAAATAAGTATTGCCTTCATGTAATTATATCCTGTTACACATTATTTGTTTTACTGAAACAGACTGCACTACAAAAATTGAAATAATCCACAATAGACACAATCTATTATTATTCCTAACCACTTAAATACATTTATTTAGGGAATATAATCAGTCTTCTTTTTAGTAGATGTATGATTTTATTAAGAAAAAAATGCTATTGAAAATAAATGACCATTTTTGCTATAAATTCTTAATATTCATTTTACCATCTTCTTCACCTTTCTTTAATTACTAATTGCAAATTAAGGTCAGTCCAATACCAACAGTGTTGGTTTTGTGCAGTGTTAAATTTGATTGTGTACTATTTCCTTAAATATGTCAGATTTGTTTTGAATGTTTCATTAAAAAAAGAGAGAAAATCAAACACCAGTCAATATTTCATTCTTTCAGAAACCCTGGAGATGGGTATATATCCCACCACATTTTCTGTGGTTTCCTTGCCACCTAATACCTGGATTTTGTGCTCTTAACCAAGCTTCTTCTTCCCACTGATTCTCATAAGTCTGGTCCATAAGACTAGCTTGTCCCTCAATATTAGAAATGATGGTTCTTCAACAAATAGCATTTGTAAAGGTATGCTAATGACAGTAAACAAAGAAGAGATCAAAACTTTATGTCTACGGTTAAATCTATATTCATATGTATCTTATCTATCATCTATTTACTATTAATCTATCATCTATTCATTATCATTCTATTATGAAATAAAATCAAATTCCTTGAAACACTCTCATTCCAATTTGTTTCATACTTTAATATTTGATATATGTCAAGCTAGTTGAGTGAATTATGACTTGCACAAGGCAGTGCTATAACATAACTTTAATAGAGTGGTAGATACTGATGCCAAAAAATCTTTTTTTTCTCTGTTTTAACATTTTTAAATGACCATTCTTTTCCTCTGGGACCAAAATTTGAAATACTTTTCTCCCCTACTCCTCTCCTTCTTTTCTTGATTCTCTTTGAACCACTCACCAGTTAAAAATGTTTCAGCACACTAGAGTTTGATTACTTTGATTTTCTGCTTATGGATGGAATGAACCCTTAGAATAGGCAATATGGGATTTTTCTCTAAAAAGTTTGAGGTCTCTGGGAAACCCTTTGGTTTTGACCTATATCAATTTTGGTTCCCTAAGTTTTTCTATTATCAAAATGTTAGTCATTAAGTGAAGTATGTAATGGATCCAAATGTCTATACTGTAATTTTCCTGATAAACATGTGCTTACTTAATGCATGCTCTGTATCTCTAAGTACTTTCCCGAAACTGAGTCAAGTAATTCATATGACAAATCTACAAGGTAGCTGCTAAGATTATTAAATTGGTTTTGAAGATATAGAAACTGAGACATAGAGATTAAATAACTTGTCCAAATTCCAAAAACTAGTAATTTACTTACAGAAAATTAAATTCAGGTATATGATTATGGTGACCACATGTGGAGACCTATGCTAGAATTTTTCCCACTGTTATTTATTTAGAGTGAAGATTTTAGACTCTGATGGTATGTATCGAGAAAGACAATTGTCAATGAGGAATGAAAGAAATGAGCTAGACAGAAGGAAATAGATGATCACTTCATTGCTCAAAAATGTTAACACTCAAAAGATAATTCTCTGAAAATTCCATAAGAGAAGCTTAAATACCATTGTAAATAGAAAAGTGAATTATATAAATTATGAGCACATTATGATACATACACTTCCTACACTGATGTGGCAAGTGACAGTATCGATTTTTGAAGCAGGAGAATTAATGAATTTAATAAATTGAGAAGAATTGTGTAGTAATGTTTAACAGTGTATGACCTTAATTTTTAAGTCTACTGACTTCACAAAATATTTTCATTCATTCAACAAATATATATATGCAAAATTTACAATATCTCAAATGCTATTGGAAGTGCCATTGTTACAGTGATGAAAAAGAGTTTTTCTTTCCATGATTTTTATGTTATTTTTATGTGTGGTTTATGAGACTAAGAATTTAACATAAATCACAAGATAAATAGATAATTCCTATTAGTGATAAGTCCTTTAAGAAACTAAAACAAGATGAATAGGGAAGAAGGAATTTCACTTATATTGGGTGATCAGATATTTTACTTATAAGATTATATCAATAATATTTAATCAGACAAGAATGCTAAGAAAGACTTAGTCATATAGAATTTTGGAACCAGAGTATATGAGGCAGGTGGATCCGCAAAAACAAAGATTATGAATCAAAAATAAATTTGGGGCCTCCCTGGTGGCGCAAGGGGTTAAGTCGAAACACTATGAAGCAATCCATAGCCACTGCAGCATGAGCTCCACCCCCAGCAAGGGAGCTAACCCACATTGTGCAGCAAACCTCTCCTGACTCCCCCACTGCTCCCCTCAGCAGTGTATTTCCGTTAATCCACTTATTCTGCTCCCCACTCTGTCTCTGGTGAATCGTCTCACCACTGCCACACCGCTGGCCTACACCCCAGCTGTTGTATGCATAAATAAATAAATATTTTTTTAAAAAATGAATTTGGATGTTTATATTCTGGCAGAAGACCAGAATGGATGGGAGGCTAAGACAAATGCAGAGAAAGATTGGTTATAAAAACAGAGGGTTTGATAGGGACAAACTGATTTGATGTCAGGATGAGATTCTCCAATTTATTTGTATTCTAAATGTGATATAAAGTCACTGGATAATTTTGATGAGTGGGGAAAGCATAGAATTTGCGTTTCAAAATATATAACTATACATATAACTATATGTATCGCTATATATATATAATTTTCTTTGTAGAGAATAAACTCTTAGGGGGATTAGAATAGATTAAGGAGATAGCAGACTGTTGCAGTAGTGAAGACAATAGTTTAATGGCATATTAGTGCCTTATTGCCTCTAAGAAATTACCACAAATATAGTAATTTAAAACAATGAAAATTTAGTACCACAATTATTTATTGTAAGAATTCTGAGATCAGGGCCTCTCTGGTGGCGCAGGTGGTTGAGTGCAGCACTGTGAAGCTATCCGCAACCTCTGCAGTGTGGGTTTGACCCCACTGGCTGGGGAGATACCCACATGGTGTGGCAGACCTCTCCTGTCTTGCCCGCTGCTCCCCTCAGCAGTGTATTTCAGTCAGTCTGCCTGTTCTGTTCCCCGCTCTGTCTCTGTTGAATCTTCTCACCCTCCCACACATCTGGCCTGCACCCCGGTTCTTGTATAAATAAATAAATCTTTAAAAAAAAACTTAAAAAAGGGATTCTGGGGTCAGAATTCTAAAATAAGCATCATGGTTCTGAAATAGGTATCACAGGCTTAAAATCATGGAGTCAGTCTGTTTCCTTCTAGAGACTCTAGGAAAGAACCTACTCCAATTTCTAGATGTGACCCACATTTTTTGATTCATGATCCTTTCCCCATCTTCAAAGTCAGAATATGAGTCTGGTCTTTCTCATACCATCATCTCTCTGATTCTCCTTCTCTAGTATCTCCTTACAGGTAGAAGGACCAGTGTGATTACAATGAGCCCAGCCAAGTAATTGATATAATCTTCACTTTTCAAGGCCTACTGATTATCAACATTAATTCTATCCACAATCTTAATGCATCTTTGCCATGTAACCTAACTTGTTCACAAATTCCAGAGATTAAGTCTTATATATATTTGGTTGTCCATTATTCTGTTATCACAGAAGGTACAAGTGATTAGATGTAGTCAGACTTAAGACATACTTTGGCAGTATAACATTCAGGATATTTGAATGCATTTGAATGTGAGGTAGGAAGGTAGGAAACAAATAAACAAACAAAAAAAGTAAAGAAAGATTACTAAATTTGTGATCCAATTGAATGTTGGTGCCATTTATTGAGAGTAGGTAATTCATTAAAAGAGGCTTGATTTTAAGGGAGGGATTAGAAATGGAGACATACATTTTGGAAAATTCAGGCTTAGGTTTTCTCTTTTCTTTTTCTTTTTTCTCCTTATATTCTATTCAGTCCTCTACTTTGCATGCCACAACTCCAGTAAATGAACTCTTTTTTGCTCTTTCTAATTTACTTGATGTTCAATGTTTTATGTGTCTTCTTATGTAAATTTTAATTATTTGGTGCTAAACAAAACAGTAACTTAATTTGGAAAACAGACATTGCCATCCATCACGCATGTGTTTTGACAACGTAATGAGAAATCTCTTACTTGATTTGCCATTTCAATCTTTAATAATAAAGAATACTTAGCACAATCCTATTAGAAGGGTTGCATTAAGCCAAGGAGGAGATAATTATTCCTCTTACTTTTAAGAAAAACCTTAATTCACTTCATAAAAAAAGTGAATTTAAATCTAGAAAATTAAGCCTTTAGATCTTCTGAAATTGAAATTATGTGTAAACAGGGACCACTGCTCTTTCAGATTTTTCAAACGATTTACCGACTACATTAAACCTTACAATCATCATCATTACAATTAATTATTAACATTAAATATTTGCATGTATACAAATCTGTACTTACAAAGATAAATTATGAAGCCCACATAATAAAATGGAAGAACTTATGACTCTCAAGAACAGAAAATTATACAAAAATGCATAGATCAGGACAAATAATGTTTCATGTGTCTAGCGTTGCATTCACCAACTGACTTGATAGTATAGGATTAAGTTTTGTGTAGTTTCCACAAAGAATATTGAGACCAATCATGAAAACACATAGGACTTGATAGAACATCAGATTGGGGGAAAATTACTAGCAAAATAGCTTTGTCATTTAGCTTTGTCATTAATAACTTTTTAATTGAGTAGATAGTGACACAAAGTTTGCATTATGGAGGATTATTGTGCTTAACACTATGAAAATTTAACTATTAACATTATCATTGATATTGACCATGTCTATAAAGTTATTTGACTCCTTTGATTAACCAAAGTATTTCTTTTTTGCCCAATGGCAATAATATTTTCTTTACATAGGTACAGTTATGAGTTACCTTCATAAGTAAAACTTTTTTCAAAGTGTGTACTATTAAAGGTATTCAAATTGTATGTTTTCATTTTCTAAGTGAAGTCAATTCAGAAAAATCAATGATAACTCCATTTTTTGTGAGAAAAATATATTTGAAATCATCTCAGTTATTGGATTTACTTACTTTACTTGTCTTATGATAGAAAGGGTAGAGTGTACATTTTTTAACAGTTTGTTCTTATTACTCTATATTTGAACAAAACAGAAATTTTAGATTTAATATCAATGTATTTTAATTATACACACACAAGCAGTTATACGATTATTGCACTTGCTTACTGTTTCTGTCGTTCATTATGTACATTAGTCATATTCTCAGTGTATCAATATATAGTAGTATATTTTTCTCTCACACAAAAACTACTTGTCTGACACCTCTATAGGTAGCTCCCTTCAAGCCATAATTTGGTGATCACAGCTGCTTCCTTCTTATGACTCACTGTCTAACTAGCAAGTCTTTACAAACTGAGCATAGCAGAGAAAGAGAGAGAGGCTGAGAGGCATTTCAGTTCTTCAGCTTGGAAATAACACTTCATTTCTTGAGTATAAATAGTGCCTTTCACCTAAGTGCAAAGGGACTTGTGAAATGTATTTTTCCTTTGTGTTCAGGAAGATCAAAACCAAAGGGGAATTTGATGAGTACATAGTTGTCCTTTGCTGTACTGATCTCTATGTGCTAGGCAATGTGCTAAGTGCTTTTCAGAAATTAATAGCTCCTTTGTTAAAATGTCAATTTTTCTTTATCTATTTATTGAATATGCCAGCATACAAAACACGTTAGTAAATGTTAAAGTTTTTCATTAAAGTAACAATATATTAGAATATTATGTAAGTTTCTATTGTGCATAATTATGTCAGTGTCTGTATGGACTTCATTAAATTTGCTACTAAAACTAATTCTTGAATAAAAATATTTCTTTGTAGTTAAGGAAAATTTGGTTAGCAATTGATTTTTTAAGAATCTCAAAAGTAGGGCCTCCCTTGTGCCCTAGTGGTTAAGTGTCAGTGCTATCACTACTACATTCTGAATTTGATACTGGCCAGAGAACTAACCCACATGTGGCACAGCAGATCTCCTATCTCATCCTCTGGTCTCCTCAGCAGTGTATATCGGTAAATCTGCCTCTTCTGCTCCCTACTCTGTCTCTGATGAGTCATCTCACATCGTGCCCTTCTGGCCTACATACCAGTTCTTCTATGCAAAAAATAAAAATTAAATAACTTAAACAAAATAAAATATTAAATATAAATAAATAAATGTTATATAAAAATAAAAAGTAATAAAAGGTCTTCTATTGCTTAATGGACAAGAATTAAGAATCAAATTAATCTTGTAGGGTCCTCCCTGGTGGTGCAAGGGGTTAAGCACCGCACTATGAAGCAATTTGCAGCCTCTGCAGCACGAGTTCCATCCCCGGCCAGCCAGGGAGCAACCCACATGGCGCAGCAGACCTCTCCTGACTTGCCCGCTGCTCCCCTCAGCAGTGTATTTCAGCCAGTTTGCCTGTTCTCCTCCCTGTTCTGTTTCTGGTGAATGCTCTCACCCCCCGCATCTCTGACCTGTACCTCAGCTCTTGTATGAATAAATAAATAAATCTTTAAAAAAAAACAAATTAATCTTGTAAACTGATGAGAAAATTCAAATTGTTTACCTTATAACAGAAAAACCAGATAAAAACAATAAAACTCTATTAGTGATCCAATAGAATATTAGTTCTTTAGATAATAGTGTTTCTATAAGCATCTGTAACATTTAAACATTTGATGCAATAGACTAAATGCTATGTTAAGAAAAGTGATGAATTATATAAAATGTTCGTAGTGTCAACGGGTGAGAACTCCACACATAGGTATATTTAGCCATTGACCAATGAATGTGGCTTTTTACGTGGAATTTAGTAAAAATTTTTGTTTGATACCTAACTTATTAATATAAGCATATATCCAAGAAAACATTAATTTTAAATTGTTACATTCAAAATGCAAAAAGTAAGTTAGAAAAATTAAAATATTGATCATTTTGTTATTAATCAAGTTGTTCAATTAGTGAAGAAAAATGCATGTTCTTATATATTTGCTTTTTCATTTTGACCAGTGAATTATTTGTATATTACTCTTTGTCATATTTTTTATATATGAGTACAATTACTTAAATTCTTCAAATAATGTAGTTATGAAAGAGTAGGTGAGTTTATATATGAGTACAATTACTTAAATTCTTCACAAGTAGGTGACTGAAATTCAAATTTTATTTATAAAACATTTAGTTTGTTTTTTCAATTTTTTTAATAAGTGCAGACTTACTGATAATCATGGTACAGAACAATAAGTTTTGCAGTGTGAAATAAATGTAATTGTACTTGATTGAATAAACAAAGATGATACTGATGCTTCAAGTGAATTAAGTATTTAAAATGCAATTCATGGTTTGGAACAGATGGAAAGAAGGGGCAGCAGCTCAGTAGGTAATTTGGAAAAGTTATTGGTAAAATGATTGCGTACTCATAGGCTGGGTTTTGTTTTCAGTGACAGCCGGGGTTGTGGCATATAATATATAATTTTTGCCTCAAAAGAATTTTCAAATATTTTTTTCAGTAACTCACGCCCTCATTTTATAAAAGTTGACTTGGTAGGAACTGAGGAGAAAATAAGCAAACCTCAAACTATCACTAAAATACACTTTGCCTCTGGAAAGCATTCTCCCTCTGAGATGCCAGGACACTAGGCTAGAGTACTTCCTCTAACCTATTTTTGTACAATACAAATCTCTAACTCTCTCAGGTACAGCACTTCTTAGAGCTCTTTCATTTATAAAAATATATCTTGTATGAATTTGAGACATAGGGCCAGATCCGTATCTTTTGTAACTCCCGGGGAATACCTACACATCAGACCTACTTACACTGTATTTCCCTAGAGCTGGGGGAATGAGATTCTGGCCTGTAGTAGTTTATTCTCTAGCCTGAGAGTGCACTAACATTTTCTGGGACTTCATAATTTGAAAATCTTATTGTCCCCATTTTCTTTTCTTCTAACTTAGTTCAGCTAAAGTCTGAGTCTGATTGCTTTGTTTGCTGTTAACTTTTATCCTTGACTCCTTTGTACTTTATCTTTTCTGTAATATTACTGATGCTCTGACATTCAGTGATTTTTTTTTCCTATTTTGCCTATATGCTGAAACAAACAGGAGTAATAAGTATAAGGAAATGCTTGAATTTATTTTTAGTAAACATATATCACCAATATTTTAAAGAAAGAAAAACAGTGTCAGAAATCTTCCCTTTTTCCATGCCATATAAACTTAAGCTGAAGACAAAAATATTTTATTTATTTTATGTGTAAGTACATACATAATAAATTTTTATTTAATATACATACATAGAGAGGCAGAGAGACAGCACATAGTAAGAAACCAATCGAATAATAATCAACTGAAACAATTATAGCAACTCAATGGAAAATAATAATCTATTTCTTAAGTATTTTTAACTACTTTTGCAGCTTCATATCATTCTCTACTGAATGATCTATCAAATTGATCTGAGTGGGAAAAATAATTTTATAATACATCAATGTACTCCAAATTTTTGTTTATTTTTAACTTGAATCGTCTTGACCTCTGATTATGTCACTAACTTTATGTAACCATCTTTTTATAGATTAATTGTCAGATTATTAATGTAATCTATTAAGAAACAAACTTCTATTTGGCTGGGGCTGGCACTGTTTTAATCAATTGGAAAATAAAAGTAGAATACAAAAGATACTTTAAGAGAATTTGCATGAGAGAAGAGACATGATAAAAAATATAAATGAGAAAACAATATGGTATGGCTCTAGTAACATGCATAATAAAGAAATAAAAGAAAAAGTAGAGCAGAGAGAGGGGAAGCAAAGTTGCAGTTTTAAATAGGTGATTAGAATTAGATTTATTAGGAAACTAATATTTTAATAACAACTTCAGTCATCTGCAAAAAAGTGACTTTTGAGATATGTGGGGAAAAATATTAAAGGTAGGGTCAAAAGTCAGTGAAAGTGCTCTTAGAGGGGGTGCATTCCCAGCATGTATTAAGACTATTGAGGAGGAGAGTGTAGCCACAAATTATGAGCAAGTGAAGAAATTAAGGAAATAAAGTGTGGAGAGGTAGGTGCAGATCATATTGGGCCTTGGAGGCACTTTGCATACTTTGACATTTCCTCTGAGTAAAATGAGCATCCATAGAAGGTACTGAGCAGTGGGATGGCATAATCTGACTTATCCTTTACAGATTTCACTGTGGTAACTGTGTTGAGAATAGACTATGCAATGCAAGGATCACATCCATGAGGCCACTTAGGAGATGGTTGCAGTAAGCCCAGCCAGAGAGAAGGGTGACTTGAACAGGGCTCTAAAAGTAGTGTGTAAATAATGGTTAGATTCTGTAAATATTTTGAAGTTAGAGACAAAAAGTATTTTCAACTTGGTTTTGGAGTTTGAAAGAAAGGTGTCACTTCTTAACTAAAAAGTGAAAAAGTAGTTATTAAGAGAGATGAGAAAGGTGAATGAGATGAACAAGCAAGGAATCAGAGAAATAAAATTTTTGATATATTGAGTAGGAAGCACCTTGTGAATACAACTACAGCAGTGATACAACACACACTTTTTTTTAAATTTTTTTTTAAGATTTATTTATTTACTTATACAAGCACTGGGTACAGTCAGAAGCGCAGTAGGGTGAGAGAATTCACCAGAGACAGAGAGGGGAGCAGAACAGGCAAAAGGACTGAAGTACACTGCTGAGGGAAGGAGCGGGCGGCAGGAGAGGTCTGCGTGCCATGTGGGACCCCTCGCCGGTGGCCGGGGATGGAACAGGTGCTGCAGAGGCTGCAGGCAGCTTCGCAGCCCAGCGCTCAACCGCTGCGCCACCAGGGGAGACCCTGATATAACACACACTTAATAAAAAGAAAGGTATTCTAACTCCAACTATTTTCACCTTTAAAATTTATAGACTTTGGAAATCGAAGCCAGTTATTACAGTCTGTGCACAGGTTACAGAGCCATGTCTTATGAAGTAGAAAGTCCAAGCCCCTTTAATTATGATACTTATGTTTTTGCCCCCAACTTAACATGGGATGCATGTAATATGTAGGATGAATGAATATGTTTGCAGACCCCTTCTTAGAAATGCCCAAAATTTCATTGAAACTAAATACCTATGAATAATCCCAATAATATATATAACATCTCTATAAAAAAAAAAATTACAATTTGGAAAGCCTGCTTATGGTCATAAAGATGACCTTATTCCTGGCTTGCCCCAACTCAGTTATAGCTCAAACTAGTGCTTTAATGTCCTTATTGGCATATTTGAATGAAGGATCCTTGAACAAAGGATCCTTTGTTAGTGCAAACTCAGAAGAGAGCAAGCACTCACCAGGTTACTGTGTGTTCTTCCTGCAGTATAATATTCCCCAGTGATCCAGGTCAGTAGAGCAAAGGTCTCAACAGTGAAAAGATTCATTAAAAGGCTAATAAATCTTTTTAAAAAATCAAATATATTAATTAGTGCTGAATGCCAGAAAGTTATTGCTTTTTCAACTTGTGTTTTAGCTCTCTCTCAATTGCTGCTCTAAACTTGAATTTCTGAGTTAAAAATGTTATTAATGAACCAGAATTTCTTAGAAATTTAGCTAATGATCACTGTCTTGCAATTTTAGATTTTCCCTATAGTCAATTTTGACTGGAAATAATTATGGATAGATTTCTAACCTTTCTTCCTGCTTCCATAGTATTCCTCAAAGCCTGCTCTATTGCTTTAATAAGCAGATTTATGAGGAAAAAAATCATGGAAGAATAGTTATTGACATTTACATTACCCACAAATTACATCACAAGGAGAAATTTGTCTTAGTTAGCAGTACCACTCATCAAACACAAAACAAGTTTTAGAGAAATTGATATCTGGTGCCGGTCCTGCCTGCAGGCCAACGGGGTTCAGGAACACGGAGGAGGGGCTGGGGATGAAAAGACACGTGCACTCTCTTGGCTGGAAGCAAGAACTCTCTTTATTCGAGGGGAGGGGCTCTCTCTCTCTCTCTCTCTCTCTCTCTCTCTCCTCTCTCTCTCTCTCTCTCTCTCTCTCTCTCTCTCTCTCTCTCTCAGCCTGCGCATGCACTTTACCTGGATTTGCAACATCTGGTTACTGTTGCATCAGCTTCCGCTTTGGGCGGAAGTGACTCATCCTTGGGCAGAAGCGACCACCACCCCAGGTCCCCCTGCTGGTGTAAGCCTGGTACTGACATCTGGAATTAAAAACAAAAAACAACCCTAAACGCCATTATCACTTATAACTTTTGCTGGAAACACAGTTTCTCTTAGAGCTGTTAATTATAGGCACATTAGTGGCTCAGGAAAAGTCATACTATTTTATTTGTACAATACCACATAATTTGCATGTAAAGAAAATAATAATACCTACATATATTTTGGCACTGAAGATTTGATTTCTTTCTTTACTGAAGAGATCATGTGATAAGCAGGCTGTAGACATTTAAAGGCCATATCACTAGGGTAGCAGGTTTCCCCCTACCCCTTAGTATTTCTGTCTTTTGAGCTTTATGCTTATCATTGATTCTAGCCAGTACTTTTTTGTTCCTCTCCCTAGGCATTAAGCTCAACACAGACGAGGCATTTTAACCTAGGATAAAATTTAAACAGAACTAAAATAACATCTGCCACTTTTATCTAATCCTTAATGATCTAGATTAACCACAGAGTTGTGATTCAGTTTTGGGAATTTGTTTATCTTACTTTTAAAGAATAGAATAGAAAGTTAAATAGTATATTTATGGCCACGATAATGTAATTTTGCATATCCTTTAATGGTCTTAATTTTTCTTTTTATTGAGGGAATGTTAGTTTGAACATTAGGTTCAAAGAGTACATTATTTAACCTCAGCAACTGTATATATCCTTCCATGCCTGACACTAAATGTCCAGTAATATCACTACGAACTAATGGGTTTTCTTAACACATTCCCTCCCTTTGGTAATGAACATTCTATAGTCAATCTATGGTTTGTTCTTTTTGTTTGTTTGTTCATTTGCTTTTTTCCTTTATATTTTATGAGTGGAAACATATAGTATTTATTTTTCTCTTTTTAATTTATTTCATTTAGTATAATCCCCTCAAGTTCCATCCATGTCACAAATGGCAAGATTTCATCATTTCCGTGCCCAAGTAGCATTACACTGTGTATATATACTGTATCTTCTTTATGTGTTCATCCATTGTCAGGCAGTTGAGTTGTTTCTATATCTTGGCCATTGAGAATAGTGGTGCAATGAACCAAGGGGTACATATGTCTTTTCAAATTATTGTCTTCATATCTTTCCAGTGCATACTGAGAAGTGTGTACCTTAATGATTTTACATGTATTTTGGTAAGGAAATAATACTGTTTTTTCTTTCCTATGAATGTATACCAATCATCTAATTTGCATTGAGAAAAAAAATGAATTGAATGAAGGTTTAGTTATAATCTCTCATGAGTGATGATCTCATATGGAATTGATTTGCATCTATGAGTTTTTAAATCAAGGAAACCAATGGGATCTTGTCATTTAAGGGAAAAAAACAAGTCTTCTGCTAAATTTGTATTTTATTTAAAAAATCAAGTTCTCTATATTAAAAGCAAAGAGATGACTTTAGTTCCTTAAAATCTTATGTGCTAGGAACTCTTCTATATACAAGTGATGAAAGAAGACCAGTAGAATTTCTGCTCCCACAAGACCTGTATTCAAGCGGCAGAAACAGAAAGTAAATATACAAATAAATGTGTCATAAATATAATATGTTAAAAATTGCTATGATGATTAACTAAGAGACTTGGTGGAGTATTACAGGGAGCTAATTATTCAGAGAACTGATGTGACCAGTGGTGAAGGAGAAGGATCTGTCAAAAGAAATTATATCTGAATTCACACCTCAGGAATGGGAAATAGGCAAGATAAACAGATGATACTTGTATTTCAAAAAAAAAAAAAGAGGAAGGGTAAAAGTATTAAACTGATGAAAATTCATAGTGAATCAAATCAGGACTCTTAAGCAATAACTATAGCTTAGTTCAAGTGGAACAATGAAACTAGAAACTGTAGAAAATTACCTACTTTATTTTTTTGCACAGAAGAACTGGGGTGTAGGCCAGAGGTGCAGCAGGGTGAGATGATTCAACAGAGACAGAGTGAGGAGCAGAACAGGTGGAGTTACTGAAATACACTGCTGAGGGGAGCAGGAAATATCTGCTGTGCCAAGTGTGGGTTAGGTCCCTGGCCGGGGATCAAACTCAGGCCTAGAGGTGAAGTACTGAGACTTAACCCCTAAGCCACCAGGGATGCCCATAATTACCTATTTGACTCATTAAAGAAATATCACTAAGAAGTATGTCTTATGCCACAGGCTTTAGACCCACAAGGATCTATAGCTTCTAATGGGAAAAGATAAAATATCCCCTCAGGAGATAAAGAAGCAACAAAACCAATAGGCCCCAAAGTAGTGTAAATATAGAACTGAGTATAACAAACTTTGCAATACCTAGGAAAGTTTAAAAAAAGGAAAAAAAAGGAGAAGAGAAAATAGGACCTGGGAATTAGAGTGACAGATAGGATAGAGGTGAAACATACATTTTCAATAGGCAAGCAATTATAACAAAATTTGATAGATTCCTAGGGGACAAAAAAAGAGATAAATCTAGAGGATATAACTTTATTTTTGCAGCTCTCATTCAGGGTTGAGGTTATTTTCCATCAAACAGTAAATAAAATGTTATCCTTTGGGATTTTAAAACTTTTCTTTTATGAGAAATCTGTAAAACTATTGTGGGTTTCTTCTTTTGAAAGAAATCGGGATAATTACTACACAGAACAGAAATAAAAATGATCAGGATGAAAGACAATATGTGTAGTAATGAAAATGAGAAGAACTTCGCTAAGCAGGCAATAGATTTTAATACTCTGAGGTGTTAAAATTGTCACTTCTAATTTTGAAGTCAAAAGATGAAAAAAAATATTTAAAAAGGAGGAAGAATCCACAGTAGCAATCCCTCTGCCCACCTGTGACTACGCAGGTGCTTCTTTTTACCAACTCTCCTCTGCAGGGCAGCGGCCTTCCCGCCTGCCTGTAATCTGTACCATGCTGGGACTTTTCTTCACTGACCTCCCTCAGTGGAGGCCGCTTTCCTCAAGACTGACCACCTGCAACCATGCAGGCCTCTCTTAGCAAACCTGTCCTTATAGGGCAGCTCTTCCTGCCCACTTGTGTCTATGCAAGTTTCCTTTGTTCGTCTGTCCCTTTTCTTAATAAACCTATCCTTTAAATATAAAAAAAGAAAAAAGAAAAAAAGAAAAAGAAATAAAAAGAAAGAAGAATCACCATTTTTAGAAAAAAGGCAACGGCAGAGATTAAATAAGAGACTTGGTAGAGTCCAGAAGAAATTTTTTAATTCTTTCTTTCTTGAGTAATACTGTTACAAATCCTAAAGTGTCTTTGTCTGATTTTTGCCAATTAATTCCCCACAAATTCAAAGGTGCAATATTTATTGTGGCTCACACTGTAAGAGAAGGGCAAGATGTATCCTGAGCCATGTTCTGGCCTGAGAGTGGCAGGGATCTTGGCTTTACTTGGCTGATTATCAGGTTGGGGTAGCAGAGACCCAGTTTTGAGCTGGGCAATAATATGAGCGCATGCACAGAGACGCCCATGCTCATACCTCCCATGACTCATTAGCATCTTGAGACTCCATCTAGGGGTGTGGGTTTTAGAAAGCTAAAGAGAGATAGATCACTTCTAATTCAGTCTTCTGCTATCAGCATCTGCATGGACATCAGGTTCTGCAAATTTTTCCTGAAGACAAGAAACCTCTGCAGGGTTCAACATCTATTTCTCACTGGTGATTTGAAGACTGGTTCTAATAGCTGATGGGCACAAGAGCAGGAAGGGTAGGTCAGCAAGGTCTAGGGATCCTGCAACAATACTGCAATGCATAACATAATCAACAGCCTCTGGAATGAAAAAGCTTAAGCTTTTCATATTATTTTCCTATAATATTTTATTTTGTATGGTTCTTAAAATATTCTTTGATGAAAAACAAGGTCAAAATTAAAATTCAACACATTGAAGAGAAGCTTTTTTTAACTAAAATATTATACTTAAAAGATGACGTTTCCTAATCATCAGGTTTTATGCAAAGATAATGTGAAGAGTGCTAAGGACTACACATCTTCAGAAAAATTTTCTAAATTCTTTTCTCAGCTGGACTTTTGATAAAAAATGTTTTATTCTCTCTCTTTTTAAAAATATTTATTTTATTTAGTTATGCATACAAGAACTGGGGTTTAGGCCAGAGGTGTGAAGGACTACTCATTTCTACATCAGTTTTGTCCATTGTTGAGATCAGAATTTTCTTTTGAAACCATCCTCAGTCCATTTCAACATTTTGCCTAATCATTTCATATTGAAGATTCTATAACATAAGCAATAAAGAAATAATTTGATTTAGGTAAATATTTTTGTGACTCCACAATGAGCAATGGCAAAGTCTCCCTAAAACGCCATCTTTGAATATATACCATGTTGGCATATCTATCTTGGTAAATTGTTCTTCCAATAATTATTCTAATTTTCATTGATTATGTATGAAATTAACAATAATTTTGGAACAAAAATGATAACTTTATTTCAATTTAGATTAAGAGTTTTAACTTTGCTTCTTTAACTTCCAATCTTGCTCTTGGCTTCTGTTAATGATACTTTCAATGGAAGGCAAACTAATATTCACTCTGTTGTCTTTTGCTCTCATTCATTTGGCCCCCTTTGCTCTCTCCTTTCCACAGGATCATGCACTGCCTCAATACCTCCTTGACAGTTTCCCTTGAGTTTGCAATTTAACTTTTTTTTTTTATATCAAGCTAACAATGGCAACTTTCTTTCCTTCTATATAGTGATTTTTTTTTTCTCTTGGTCCTTAAATCACATTCAACAGCCTTAACATAACATTCTTTATGTTGAATAACTCTGTCAAAGACTATGAAAAAAATATCAAGATCTATGATGCACTTTGCCAATTTTATCTCAGAAATAACAGTATAATGATTAACAGTACAGGCTTCAGACAAAGATGACTGAATTTGAATCCTAGTTTTTATACGTTGTGTGTACTTAGTTATGTGACTTTAAGAAAGTTACTGAACTACTTTAACACTCAATTTTTCTTATCTTTAAAATATAGATAATAATAAAAACTACCTCATATGGTTGTTATGAAGATTAAATGAACAGATACATGTAAAATGTGCAACAGTGACTGATGTAAATTTGGGTATTATTATTATAACTTATCTTTCCTAGATATTTTCTATTGTCCATCGAAGAGTGAATAAACATATTGGTCATTTCATGTATCTTCCTTCACTGCTTATCTCTTAACAAGTATTTATAAATGTATGGGGGAGATATTATTTTTTATAAGAAAAGTATTAACAGCAAACCTGTAACCCTTTCCCTCCAGCAGTCAGATAAAAACCTGTCAATAAATAGCCCAGAGGACATCTATTTGTAAACAGACTTTGACCTTATCTATCTCATAAGCATGTTAGTGGTATTTGCTAATGGAAAATATATTGAGGTGTCACCAGTTATAAAATATTTTAGAAGGATATACCTAGTCTCTCAAGATTGGCAGCTTATTTTACGCAAATCTGGACTTAACTGATTCATGGACATGGGTAGAAAACAGGATATAGTTACATAAGCCTGTGTATATTTGTGTAGTCAAGTGTATAAATCATAATCCCCAAGAGAAAAAAAAAACTTCCTTCTTATGATCAATATTTCTCTTTACATAGCTCGAAATCTTCACTGCTAATCGGAAGCAAAATACTTCCCCAATACGAGTGTGAAAATTAAGATACAGAAGAAATGAGATCAGAGACTAGGAGAGAATTTTCACCCACTTACACATACAACAGAATCCAACAGGAATAAACTTTGCATCTCAGACAGGAAATGATGCAAAGACTAGAAGGCTCCTTCTTACCCAGAAGCAGCTCAGTTAATGAGAGAGTGCCATAACCCCACAAAGGAAAAGCTACTCTACTTCAAACTCCCAGATTTATCCATGACCTCTTTGTTTATAACAGGCCCTTTCAACACTATATAAGAACAATTTTTTTCTTTTGTTCTGGGGAAGTGAGCTTCAAATTTACTTTGAGATCACAAATCAATAATTGCTTTTTCTTATTGTTTTTCCCAATAAAACCATTTTTCTGGTGAAATAACAGTCTAATTATCTGTTTGAGGTCAGTGTGAATGAAGATGACTTTGGAAGTTGCACCTGGTGATTTCAGAATATATCACAGGAAAAAGTCTCATGTGTACATGATACTTGTTTTGAATCATTAGGTAAGATAAATAATGTGTGGTAATATATGCCTACGTATATTACCTACATGTATTACCCACACACATGTGTGTAGTGAATGCATCTATATTTGTACATATATATGATTATATATATAATTTGCATGATTCTGATTAAGAAGTTCAATTCTGAAAATGAAAATGGGGTAATTTATTATTTCATGCTTTGTTACATAAAGATTTATTAAAGTTCTTAGTCAATGTTCTAGATACCCAGAGTACTAGATTTTGGTTAATAAAAAAAAAAATATTTATTGTCAGTGGCTTTCCTTGGTATACTTAAGTTACCAAACATCAGGAATTTATTTGGGTGCATGATATAAAGTTGATTTTAATACAAAACATTTAACAGTTCCACTTTGTAACATAATATAGTGCTAAGCTTGGTATATATATCACTAACATGCTCTCAATTAAGGTGTTTCCAATCATAATCTATCTCACAGTCATAGAGTCTACCAGTTTTTGACATATCTCATTGAGCCTTCTTTGAACATTTCCTTCTTGTTTTTCTCTTTTACAAGGTTCATAGAATGAATTCTGTCACATTTTTGTAGCTTTGTTTCATTTGAAAGCAACTCTTGGTTTTTGTTTTATGTGATTTTTATCCTTTGTTTTCATGTCATCTTTCCTCCCTTGCTCTCTGAATATAGGTGCTAAAAATGGTACCTATCAGACTGAGAAGATTCCAAAGATGATAGGACACTGTGAAAATACTTCTGAGACCAAAAAAGGAAAGAATGGGAAGATATTAAATGTGATACTTTTAATGTAAAAATAATGGCAGACAAAAATAATTGTAATGTGTCAAGTGAAGATTGCTAATACAGTATGGAGACAAATGGGCTTCTATGTCTTCTTTTAGGAAGCCAGGAAATGGCATAGTATCTCTCTTCATCAACTCTTGATCAGTATTCCAAAAGAAGTTTTTATGGATATTTTATGAAATAAATTGTGGAAAACAAGTCACAGATGTGCTGAGTTAAATAAAGTTAAATAAATTACATTAGAGCTTTACAGTTCAGTGTTTAAAATGCTAATAGCCTATTGAAATCTCCAACAGGAGAAACATCAAATGGGACTTTTCCCAGTGGAACACTTCTTTCTCATGAGACATCTATCAGTCTTAGAGAAGTTGATTGTTTCATGGGATACAGTTTGAGGAACTTTGCTTTACAATATCCATTATTATTCTGCTGGCTTGCTTTCTTCTGTCAACAAGTTGCTATTACTAATTCCCAGTGTCCTGAGAGGTTTGCCAGTCAGCTGTTTGTCATTCAGTTGACTGAATAAAGAAATTGAGTTCTTTTTTGTATGTATAAAGGCTTGCATGAGTATCAGGGAGCAGTCTGAAAAGTATCAAGAGACAAAATGAAAATGTTCTTTTTCTGATATGTGATTCAGCATTCCCCATACACTGAAGACTACCTTTTTCTTGTCTTTGAATGACGAAAGTATGATCTCTTTTCCCTGTTGGTTTTCAGGTTTGTTGTAACATTCACAATGTGACTCACTTGTTTCATTCCTTAATATCAGGTATCTAATATATATATCATGTTTAAATTACAATAAATAACTGTTTCGGTGCAAATATTATTGGCAGTATCGAATGCCACACTTTTATTCTGCTATTCCAAAACTTGGTTTTAATTGTATCTCCAATTTTCCATCTTTCTGATTCAAAAGAATAAATATTGCATAACAGGTTACAACTGCTCATAGCAATAACTTACATTACTTTACATACTTGTCTATTTGCAAATTGCCATGTTTCCCTTATTGTACAGTATGTAGAAAGTGACTAATTTGTTTGACAATGTTTATTGAGTTAGCAAAGCTCTTTAAAATCTGTCCTTTAACTTCTCAGTCATCTTACGTTTATAAATGATAGCTTTCTTCTATAATATGTGATAGGTTACCAAATTCATGGATATTTGTATCTTCTCTATTTTCTCCTATTTCAAATTAACATATTCTGTTGAACCGAAACAATAATGAAAAATATTGGTAACTGAATGTTCCTTGGATTTTTTTTCTCAACTACTTACTGATTTGTGTAAATGGGTATTTGCTCTGCAATTCTAAAATTCCAATCTTTTGTATCCAGAGTTAAAAACTAGTGTTTATGTTCACCTTTAATTGGCTCTTCTTGGGAAATGATTAACTTGTTAATACATATGCTTTTCAGGAAGTACAATTTTATTTCAACTAAGTGATATTAAGAACACAGTTTTTCTGAAATGCAACATATGTTCAACTTTACGGCATGTCCCACTTTCTAGGTAATTATATTATTTATGTAGATTTATTTCCTTCCAAACTGGCTAAGATTTTTTTCCAAACAGCTTTAGAGGCATATAGAATGTTTTAATAGTTATGTAATATAAAAAAATGTTACAAATATATATGTGTGTGTATGTGCATGTCAGAAAGTGAAAGTTATTGGATGGTTTCCCTCATTTGAGGAATTTAAATAATACAGACAGAAAACTGACAAAGCACAACAAGAATAATTCTTAGACTATTTGAAAAATAAACTTGTTACCTGACAGAATGGAGGTAAAGTTGGATGGGACAGGGTAAGGGAGGCAATAAGATACAGCTTTAGAGTTTTGGTGGAGGGTGAGTAAAATATATGCATGTATGGAGGTATGAAATCATACCCCCCAAATTATATATTTAAGTAAATGACAAATAAAAAAAAAAGAAACACATAAAGAACCAAAGGAAAAAAAAACAAAAACAATTTTCATGGGTAGTAGATAAGCATAAATACTAAATGAATAAGATAAATAAGCTTATGAACAATTAGCATCTTAAATTAGAGATCAAATTTATTTATTATATTTATTTTGTATTGTATTTTCATCTTACCTTCATAATCTAGTTCAGTAAGGTTTATTGAATAAGTGGTTATACAAATGCTTAGAAACAAAAGCTTATTGAGTAAATGATTAAATAAATAATAGATGAGTACATCAAAATATGATTTTCTCTATATCTATACAGTATAGACATCACTATTATTATAATATGGTGTTTACTACATAATATAGAAAGATATATAAACATATATGTTTGCCTATATGTGAATATGTACATGACACATGGATGGTATCATATACACATATGAATGCATATATAGTGAGAGTGAGACTCTTACATCAATGCAGATGAAATAAATATGAAAATCAACAAGATTTTTAACTATTCATTTATTCAAAAATATTTGTGGAAAAAATTCTGAATATCTGCTACATGACAGGTATAAGGTTAATGCTCTTACTATATTCTCAGTTTCATAGACTCCAGAAGAATATATCTCCAAAACTTTCTTGCGTGAAATGTTTCTTCAAGGACAATATGTTAATAGAAAAATTAAAAATTAATTCTGTCTACAGACTAAATGACAAGAAACTAAAAATTTGGTGACTTCAAAAATGCAAAGTAAATTATATATATATATATATATATATATATATATATATATAACAAGAACACATAGAAATAAAAATAATATAAATGAAATATATTCAAACAGGCCTTGGTGGAATTGAAAAATGTAAGTGAAAACTGACAATTATTGAAGACATATTATATGTATACTATTGGTTTAATATCAAGAACACAGAGATATTAGTACCTCATTTTTCTGTATCTGAAAATTTCTTTCTATTTGTTTTCCTAAATTTAGAGATTTTTCTAAGCATACATTAATAAGGTAAATTTTAAATGTTGTAACTGCTCTATTTGACTCCATAAAAATTTATGAACTGTAAGAGATACAGTTTAGAGACATTGACAAATATAAATTGCAAACAACCTTTGTAATATATGTGACAAGTAGTTTTAACTATTAATGTGTAAATTCAAATGTATCAGTAAGTTTATTTAAATATATAATATTAATGGCTACTCACATACAATAAATACGAGTGCAAATAAACTGATGAACAATATCCAACTCATTCAAAGACATACAAATTAAAAAAATGATTTTGCATTCAATCATAGCAAATAAAATTTTGATTGTTGTTAATACTTGCTAGAGGAAGGTGCAATAAAATTAATCAAGTAATGATTAAAATTAATCATTAATTATAAAAATTTTGCATTGACTTACATCAAGCATATTTGTCCAGTAGATCCCAAGATAAACAAAAATGAAAAGATCAAATGTTGTGACACATATATTTTTATCAAATTGAAACCAGAAATGGAAGAAAATACAGAGTTTTCATATCTCTGAGCTTTCATATCTCTGTAAGTAAACTTAAGAGTTTGTTAAATAAACTTTGTAAAAGGAAAGTATATGATGGTTTCTTTTTCTTTTTTCTTTCTTTTTTTTTTTTTTTGCATAGAAGAATTGGGATGTAGGCCAGAGATGCCAGGGGTGAGAGGATTCACCAAAGACAAAGTAGGGGAGAGAACAGCTAGATTTACTAAAATATACTGCTGAGGGGAGCAATGGGGAAGACAGGATAGGTCTGCTGCATTATATGTGGGTTAGCTCCCTGGCTGTGGATTGAACTCAGGCAGAGTGGTAAGAGCACTGAGACTTAAACCCTAAAACACCAGGGAGGGCAGCATCTGATGATTTCTAATGTGATCAATCTTGAATTATTTCTCAGGACTATCCACATGCTAAGTGAGAAGCCAAATCCTACACAAAATTGCTGAGTATGAAGAGCACAAATCTTCTGATAAAAGTTTGCAAATAAAGAGACTTCTAATTCATCAGAGACTCATATAATCATATATTAAAATTTTGAGGAATAAATAATGAATTGGGAAAATGCTGACAATATATGAAATGAAAATATGAACATTAAAACAAAAATAAAACAAAACATTTTAATTTTTTCCAAACTATTTATTTGTTTATTCACACAGTATGTTAGTAGTCATTATCTTTGAGTTGATACACAATTTTCATTTGTGCCTGTGATATTTTTTCTTCTATTTTATTTTTCAAATTTTCAATCAAATTTATCAGATATATTGCATATATAATCACAAATATATTTAGGAAAATATTTAAGAAAAATCCACCCACCAAAGCCCCTTAAATAAAAAATGGAGTTAAATTTGAGTTCCTAGTCAACTTGTATTCCAAATTTGAAATATTTAATTCATGTTAGTGGTGGAATTAGGTGGTCTGGAGAGGATCTCTAGATCCCAGGAAACTTGTAAAATAAAAGGTAGATTCAAGGAAAAGGGGCTATATTTATGTTAATAAATCATCTGAGAACAAGCACCATTTTAAATGAAAAACTTGAAAAAATTTAAAAAGCATTGTCAATATATTTTCTAGTTAAATTGCAATTTTAAAATGTCATCAAAGAAGACTATAATATCTTGTGACATTAAAAGTGAGGGAGGAATCAAAGTTTTACTAATAAGACATGGGAGTAGTGAGTGACAGGCAATTCCAAAACCAAAATGATTACATCTTTTCACATAGTTGTCACAGCTTCACCACCAGAGAAACTGTCATATTTTCATAGAAGCCCCTAATTTTAAGAGTTCCTGACAACTTCCTTCATTTTGTTTATTTCACCTGACAAAAGTATTTACCTCATGTAAAACGCATGGTTTCACTGTAGCATTTAAGAAAATGTAATGAACAGAGGTTGGTGACAGAACACCTTATTATCGATTTTTGTTCATGTCTTTTCATTCGTATACGACCTATAAACTCAGGATATTATTGGCATTTATAAGTTAAATATTATCGCTAACCTATAATATCTATCAAGTATTACCTCATACACAAAACTCATATTGTCTAGTTCAATTGAACATACTCTTCAATTGTGAAAATCTCGGACCTGAATTCAGTGCATTAAGTACCACCAAATAGCACTTTCATTTAAGTAATTATCCTGCTTTCTTAAGTTAACTACAAGTTTTTGTTACGTGTTATTTCACTTTCGTTCTTTGAACTGTATAGTCCAGACTACATTTCCATGAGCACACCTACTCTAGGAACATGTTGGCAGTAATAAGAAAGGGGAAAAGTGGTAATATTCTTTATGGTAAAGGTTAGCTAAACTGAAACCATAAACCACAGATGAGACCTATACTAGAAGATAATTTGTACTACTTTCTAATAAGGGAAAACCTGAGTTTACAGAAATCTTATCATTTATCTGAGCACTTTTTCAAATCAAATTGCATCTTGGAAGAAAACTCAAAAATTATACACCTTAACTGTGCTAGATCTGGACATCTTAGTGTACATTGTACAATGTGTTTATTGTACAGTGTGCATTGTACAATAAATAAAACTTACATGTTAAAAAATGTTTCATGGATGAAGATATTTGGAAAAGTTAATTTATTTTTTAAAAACCTATATTTTTATTTTTTAAAGATTTTTTTATTTATGCATACAAGAAATGGGGTATGTTAAGATTTATCTTATTTATACAAGAACTGGGGTACGGGCCAGATGTGCGGAAGGGTGAAAGGATTCACCAGAGACAGAGTGGTGAACAGAACAGGCAGACCGACGATACACACTGCTGAGGGTGGAACAGCCGGCAAGACAGGCGAGGTCTGCTCGCCATGTGGGTTGCTCCGTGGCGGTGGGAATCCAAACCGCACTGCAGAGGCTGCGGACAGCTTCACAGCGCTGTGCTCAACTGTGCGCCACCAGGGAGGCCCTGGAAGTTTATTTAAATAATGTAAATCATTATTGGCTGGAAAACTCATCAGAGCATTTTGTGAAGATATGTCATTTTACCTTACTCATAAAGCAAGTTATCTGCTACAGTGTTAAGGATGCTGAAAGAAGTTCTCATACTCCTGGATCGGAAAGTTATTACTCATAGCACAGCAGAAAGAATGAACATCAACAAATTGGCTTCAGTTCCTTTAATCGCTATGTCCTAGGGAGGAACGTGTTTGTGTCCAGAAGAGTCAGCACATGCGGTGGGTTGCATTATAATAAATACTGAGTTTTGGAAACTCAGCCTTTCTATAATAGGCAGTAGGCATGCTTCTTCTTTACACCTGTCTTCCAAATCTATTTATACAAACACACTTGAGCAGATAGTGCAGATTAAGACATTCTGTTCTCCCCTCAAAAAACATTCAGAAATGCAATATCCCATGGAAAACTGTCTCCTAACAATCCTTTAAAATACCAATTTGCATTGTGACTCTTAGGGAGGTTCTAGAATTTCCCAAATCTAATGTGAATATGAATAAGGTGTCTATGTATTTTTTGTGTGTAAAATTTCTTAATTATAGAATGCAGAAATTAAGAAAAAATTGCATTTCATGTGCTGGTTATTATTATCAAGCAACTTGTATTCTCACCATTAAATTCTTAACAATTCTAAGATATAATAGGAAACAGAACCCTTTTATGAAGTTTAATATATTTACTTAGGTATAATGGTCACTGTGTGAGTCCCAGTTCCAACATTCAGTTTAGTGTAGGGGGGAAAGAACTTTTTTAAGTTCTCAGAACTTTAGGGATATTTTTTCCTTTCTTTTTTGTAATTACGTTTATTTAAGTAATGTTAATTTACAACACTGGATTTATTTTAGGTACATAGGTTCATACTTCTACAAATATATATTCTCTCCACACCCATTACCAAAGCACTCAACATCTACCAGTTTAGTCCACAGAGTTTCGAATCTCTTTTTTTCCCCTCTCCCACCTTTCCCTTCTGGTAGCCTCAGTTCTGCAGACAGGTTTCGACAGTTTATTTTGGGTTGATTTAGTCTGTTTGTTTTGTTTTTATATTACACATATGAATGAAATAGTATTTTTTCCCCACTGATTTAGTGCACTTGGCATTATTCCCTCCAGTTCCTTCCATGGTGTTGCAAGTAGCAAAATTAATCTTTGCTATAGCTGAATAGTATTCCATTGTGTATATATACCATATCTTCTTAATCTACTCATCTGCCTCTGGACACTTAGGTTGTTTCCATAACTTGGCTGTGTTTATAATGTTGCAAAAACACAGGAGTGAATATATCTCTTCAATTTATTATTTTTGCATTCTTCAAATAGGTAACTAGAAGTGGTATTGCTGGATTGTATGGTAGTTCAAATTTTTGTGTTTTGAGAAAACTTCATACTGTTTTCCATAGAGGCTGGACTAGCCCATATTCCCACCAACAATGTATTAGACTTACTTTTTCTCCATAACCTCACCAACACTTGTTTCTGGTCTTTTTGATATGGGCCATTTTCACAGGTGTGAGGTAGTATCTCATTGTGGTTTTGATTTGCAGTTCCAGAATTTCAATATTTGTTATCTACAAAATTTTACCATGTGAATTCATTTATTTTATTCAATGAAATAATATGTACAAGTATCAATGTTTTGCCTAATAAATTGACCTTGTATATTACATTAAAATATATTACATTATATAATACAAGCATCATATCATTTTATAAAGTATTGCAAGCATTAAAAACTATAAAATAAACTAAAACTATATTAACATAGAAGTGCAAAATTATGGGTCAAGAGAAAACTGAAATAAGCAGTATAAAAAGAAATGCATAAAATGACATTCATTAGAAAGTAACAAATACAAAAAACAAGGAAATTTTAATTTAAAACAAGTCAAATACAAGATAGAAACAAACATCAAAAACGAGACCCCCCAAAAAATCATTTAAGTTTAAATATTTCACATTTGTTTTAAAATTATCTCTATAAATATGATCAGAAAGCAAAATTATTAACTGGTCCATTGTTCATACAGTGTGGATGCAAAAAAATATTCCACTTGAAAGATGTAAGCATTACTTTTAGGTAAGGAAATTGATGACATCTTTTCTCTCTGGTATAAGAAGTTGCATCATACATACATCACATGAAAGTCCTATATTCTCAAGGGTATATGAAAACACGCTTATATTTAAGTCTATGTTCTTTTTATTAGTATGAATGAATATTGTGATTCATAGGTGTCACAATAACATTAAAAATTATTGATTAGAAATGTGTTGAAATAATTTATAATGAGTGTAACATTTTGCCTTTATTAAAACCTAAACAAACCGAATATAATATGTCCACAAAATTCCTTTTAGGATACATGAGGCTTAGATTAAAATTGACTTTAATGGTATCAGCATAACTGCATCCAAGAATAAATTCATATTTAATATGCTCATTACTTTGGGTCGTCCTCATTTTGCTGTTATTTATATGTAGTAGTTAATACAAAAGTGGTTGTTGGTTTTTTGGGGTTTTTTTTACCATTTTACCAACCAGTGTTGGTTGACTTACTCAAATAAATTAGAGTAAAACATTTTTTCAGTGATGCTGTTAAAAGAATCATATAAAGAAATTGAGTTGGAAGCTGTGAATTGTTTAAATTACCAAAGCTCCAAAAATACCTTGGCAGTGTTGCCTTTGTTAATGAGCTTGGCATAAAGATTCTCCAGATGAGATATTAAACTAAGGTGTTTTTTATAAAGTTAAATATTCTTACTTGTACTCTTTCCAGATGGCCTTATGTAGGCCATCATTTTTCATCTGTCCAAAAACAAATGTTAGGCCACTCATTTGTTAAAGAATTACTTTGCCAGAATCATTAAACCCATTTTGTGGTAGCAATGTGGGAATTTCATAAAATGTTTGAGCCATGTTTGAAAATATTAATGAAATGTTTGAACAGGTAAAATGGCTTAAAATGAGGGATATCTGTGAATTGCAGGAAAAGTAATTTCTCCAAAAAAAAAAAGATTTATTTGCCTGAATGCATGGCATTAAATTTAGTTAGATGCAACTTCTGTTCAAGCCTCTAAAGTTTCTTGAGTAGTTCTTTTATAAAGAAAAAGCAAGCATATAATTTTCAATCAAAATCATTCTATGCCAAATATTTTCAGATATATTAAAGCAATATCACAAGTAAAACCAGAATAAAGTATTTCCAAACAAAAAGCAGTGAAAAAAATCTGAAATGATTGCAGTTCTAAAGATGTATGCATTTGATGACAAAAAAAAAAAAACAACCACACACACAAAGGAATAGTTAATGGATTTACTACTACTAAAACACAATTTTTTAATAAATACGTGTTTTCAGACTTTTGAGGGTAATCACTTAGATGTTTGGAGATTAAAAGAATTTCAGAAGTGCAATAACTTTTCTATTTCCTTAAATATATTTTAAACTATATATCTGTTTATTATCTAGCATCTCTCATCTATCATCTGTGTGTATTTGTAACATAATATACTCTCAAATGTGAATGATTTACATCTCAAAACTGGTTAGATAAATTCATTGTTTATTACTCATTTAGACATACCTAGAAAGCTTCAACATTGGTGCTGCCATATCTAATTTTGTTCACACAATAAATATTTCACTGGCTTTTAGAAATTGTAACTGGAGGAGTAAATGGCAACAAAGCTGTAGGTATTTACAGTTGTAGCTTTAAAACCGTATTGAGTCAGGGTCAACTATACATTTATCCAGAGTCCAAATGCTGACAGTTACTAAGTATACTTATTTGTTCTAACTCTTTTTAAAACAGAATTGCATTTCCTATTCTTTGCTAGTTCCTTTGTTTTCTCCTGCCTCTAACTTGAGTCAGTTAAAGATGGCCATGTTTCACTCCGTGTTAAAGGAAATACACAGACTTAGCTTAATAAATACCAAGTTGAAGCTTGACAGGAATCAGTTGTGCCCCTCTCTAGATTGATGGGCTCTTTCCAGGAAGCTTTAATGTGCACATAAAATGTCAACCCTCTGAAATAATTTGCAGAAGATTAGTTCCATAGTGATTCAATTTGATAAGAATGGGTATTAAGAACTACCTCAGTGGACTTATTTGTACCAGTCTGGCTTATTGGTCATTTCCATAAAGATCACTGAAGTGTAGATGATAAACTAGCAGGAGGAACAGCTCTCAAATCACCACCCCCCAACGATCCCAACCTGCCAGCCCTCTGGTTGCTGAATGTTTTCAGTTTGCTTAATGTATTTCTCTGTTACATTTATGGCCATGTATTCCAATATGCAGCTATCATTGTGGACCTTTGGCCTTGAATTACAGCACACAAATTCCAATTGTTTTCATCATATTTATTTGTTTTTTAAATAAGTACCCTGTATGTTATTTATCAGCTGAGAAGTAATAATCTGGAGGGAATATCTCAAGTTGAAACACTTTTTGCCTTTCAATGGTGGGATCCTGGTTAATATTTCTGTTGTTTTGTGGTCGTTTTCTTTGCTTTTTAAAATTCTTTGGTCACCTGGGAAAAAAACTATCAGGTAAAACATATTTCAAACAGCAAATTAATATTAATACCTCGATAACACAAGTCATTAATAAACACCTCAAAATAGTAAAACAAGGAATTCTCTCTAATCTAGATAAAGATTCAAAATCATTTGAGACTGTGTCATCAAACTATCAAAATTATGAGAAAAAAGTGTTAAACAAGCAGACACACAAAGAACAAAGACACATAAAGAATATTTTTTCACAGCATAGCAGCTTTTATTTACAGGATCCAATATTCAAAGTATATGCTTTTTAAATAGCACAATGATTATTTTCCTGAACTGATTTTTTTGTGAACCCGTTAGTTTCACCTTCTAAGACTTTGGAATAAGGCTCAAATTCATTCTTCCTATTGTCTCTTTTTTACTTCTTTATTTCTTCAATTTAAGCTTAAAAAGACTATTTCAGATTCTAAAGAAATTTCCCTTGACTCTCTTTTGACTTTTCTATGACTCTCTTCAGATATTTTCCTGCTTAAATATTAGGAAATACAGCGAAATAGGCTATTAAAATTAAGATTAAAAACTGAGGGCCTCCCCTGGTGGCACAGCGGTTGAGCGCTGGGTTGCGAAGCTGCCCACAGCCTCTGCAGCGCCAGTTCGATCCCTGGACCCCACGAGGGTCCTGCATGGCGCGCAGACCTCTCCTGCCGCCCGCTGCTCCCTCAGCAGTGTACTTCGGTCCTTCTGCCTGCTCTGCTCCCCGCTCTGGCTCTGGTGAATTCTCTCACCCTCCCGCACTTCTGACTGTACCCAGTGCTTGTATAAATTTAAAAAAAAATAAAAAGCTTAAAAAAATAAAAAATAAAAACTGATAAACTTAACTACAAAATGAGGCATCTGATGTTTCAGTATCTGGAACTGAGGTTACAACACTCTAAGTCAGTTTAAAAATTGGTTTTTACTACTAAATTTCAAGAGATATGACCACAATTACACAAACCCTATGAGAATGAAGGTGGTGGTGATGATCTGTTCTACAATCACCTCAGGCAGGGTAGGTTCATTGGTGCTTCAGGCAGTTTGAAAGAGAATCTTGGTGTCCTTGGCATCCTCTCCACCGGTTAAGGGGAAGAAGCCAGCAAGGAGACAACAACTTGGGCCCCGCTACGAATCCTTATTTACTCTTTCTCTTAGCAGTTCTCTGACGCTCTCCACCACTCTCCACTGCACTCTGTTGGAGGATCCCCTGCTGCTGTGCTTATGTGCTCAGTCTCTCAGCTTAGGTTTGCCCACCTAGGCATGCCCACACCACACTCCAGGTGCCCATCATCTGGCACTTGTGTAAGACCACAGGTGTTGGTCATTGATGCGAATAGCGGGAGGGTGGAAAAAAAAAACAAAAAACACTGATATATACCCTACCATGATCTTAGATGCAAAATTATAAAGCTGTATTTGCGTATACCCATAAAGCTGAAAGCTACATCTGGTGGGATCCCTGTTTTTAATAATTTTTACTTATCTTCCTAAGTTTATACAGTAGAGCTAATGCCCAAGTGTTTCAGGGTTCCTCCATAGAATGTGAAGTACATAAACAGTGGCTGGCATATGTTAAGCATTATAGGAGTGTAGAGGTTACATACAATTTATTTAAAATGCTACCATTTTTGTGCTATTGGTTTGAAGTTTGCCAATTATTGGACAATTATTATTCATACTTTTATGTAATTTCTATAGATACCCAAAGAATTTGTTACTTTATTCTCATAAGTATAGCAAAAAACAAAACACTGAATTCATTTACCCACACATTTTTAAGATACCAGTTAAAAAGTAAACAATTTAAAATTATAACATAGCACAGATTTCTTTGGGTTGGCTATAGTCCTTGCTCTATGCAATTCTGACTTTAGATCTATAAATTATGTGGAATGTACAATCACTAAATTACTTCTATTTCCAAAGATAAAATACCAACGAGATATTTGAAATTTTGATGGAATTTTTAACCTTTGGTAATGCAGACATAGACTAAGGATCAAATATATCTAAATACTCCAAAAATAGATTATGGTTCATATTTTCATGTATTTTAGCCACTTAATGTATATTACGTTGATTTTTGAAATGACAGGGAAAATAATTTGTGTGTATATATAAACATTTATTTTCATATAGCATATGCAAATTTAATTTCTCATGGATTTGTTATTACTGAGTGATATTTCAAACCTCTGATAAAATAAAGGATTTAATCACATTTGATTACAAATATGCTCACGACAGGTCAAATGTAAGATGATTAGTCAAGTTATATCTAATATTGTTCGTAATCCCATGCTATTTAGAAATGTCAACTGAACAGTAACTTAAAAAAATTGACACTCCATTTTCTTATCTTTCTTTTAAATGTCATACCAAAGAGCAAAATAGATGCGGGCCAAACGGTTTTTTGAGTTGTTTTTAGACTCAGGATTTTATATATTGAAGTCAATATATATTTTGGCCTCATTTATGTGATAACATATCACCTTATTTCAATGAAACTTCAAATAAAAACAAGGTGAACAGCATAAGATAGATCTAAAGAGAGAACAGTGAGAGAGAAAATTAATGCCTCCAATTCTGCTTCTTAGGCCATTCAAATGCTTATGTTAATTCTCCAATGTATGTTCAACTGGGAAGAAATAGTAAAAGGAATTGTCCTTTCATATGTCTTTTGCTCTTTTCATGTTATTGGTCACTTTCAGAGTCAGATTCAGACTATGGAAGATCCTGACATACATTTGCAATACTGAGTAATAAAAGTGCCTTCATTCATGCAATATATATTGTAAGGGCAGGAATGGCCACAGTGCAGGTTTTCTGATCCCATGCATACCGGGTAAAGGAGGAGTCAGAGTCCTCAATGGTTTTTTTGCAGGTCTTTTATTGGGGTTCACCAGGCATATGGCAGACAGGGGTGCTGGGGGGCCGGGAGGCTGGCAGGCCTCCTAGCCCCCAGCAAGTCCTCACTCTATCTGGGCTCTGTAGCGTTCGTTCTGCTGCTTCTCGGCTTCTCTTTCGGCTTCTGCTTCGGCTTCTTGGCTTCTGCTGCTGCTGCTGCTGCTGCTGGCGTCCCCTTGACGCCGCCCTTAAAAGCACAGTCTTAACTCAGCTGAATCCCATCTACCTATGCCCACACCCTATTCCAGGTGCCTGCCATCAGGCATGCATTCAGGACTAGGATCCATCACCTATCCTGATGGCGGAAGGGCAGAAAAGCCTGATATTTTCTTTACCCTACATATATTTATTAAAATTTTAATATTTGACCATCTGTAGAGTAAATGATTGTAGGGTCAGGAATGTCACTGAGTAGGTTTTCTATGATCCAGCAGACCGAGTAAAGGAGTCAGAGCCCTCAGTGGCTTTTTTCAGGCTTTTATTGGTACATAGCACAAGGGGTACTCTATCACTTCATCATCAGCAAGTCTTCACTCTATCTGGGCTCTCCGGCCTTCTCTCTTTCTCTCAGCTTCTGCTGCTTCTTTCTCAGCTTCTCTGTTGGCTTCTACTGGCGTCCTCATGACACTGCCCTTAAAAAGCACAGTCTCAGCCCAGGTGCCCGCCATCAGGCATGAATTCAGGACTGTAAGGATCCATCATCTATCCTGATGACGGGAGGGCAGAAAAGCCTGACATTTTTTCCTTAACCTACAATAATTTTCAGGCTTTTCTGCCCTCCTGCCATTAGGATTGCATGCCTGATGGTGGGCACCTGCATTTGTAACATTGTTTTTTTTTTTTTGTTTGTTTGTTTCTTTTAAGATTTATTTATATAGAACCAAGGTACAGACAAGATGCACGGGAAGGTAAGAGGATTTACCAGAGACAGCGGGGAACAGACCAGGCAGACTGATGATGTACACTGCTGAGGGAAGCAGCAGGCGAGACAGGAGAGGTCTGTCATGCCATGTGGGACCCTCACCGGCCAGCGGGTATCAAACCAGCGCTGCAGAGGCTGCGGACAGCTTCACAGCGCAGTGCTCAACAGCCTGCGCCACCAGGGGAGGCCCCATTTGTCACACTGTTATAAGTTGTGTTGTTTACTTCTGTGAGCCATGGGCAGCAGTATTAAGATACTGACCAAGAGAAGCAGAAGCAGAAGGAGAGGCAGGAGAGAGAAAGGGAAAAAGAAGGCCAGAAAAGCCCAGAGTGAAGACTTGCCAGGGGCTTGGAGGCCTGTTGGCCTCCTGGCCCCTCAGCACCCCTGCCTGCCATGTACCTGGTTGCTGCACTACATGTAAAAGCTCAATAAAAGCCTGAGAAAGCCACTGAGGTCTCCAGGACTCTCCTTTACCTGTTTGATCTGCTTGAAACAAAGAACCAGCCCTGTGACCATCCTGGCCCTATGACATCTTTTTGTTAGATTCTCAAGACACTTCATATTACATAAATGTTTACAGATCACTGAGGAAAACCCATGTTCGTAGGTACAGTCTATGTCATAACTTCATGTTGGAAATATCTGTAAGAGGTGATGGAAGCTTGTGAAACAGGTACCCAGTTCAGAGGGGATCACACGGAAAAGGACTTTAGAGGAAGGACAGACAATCCATCTGAGGTTTCAAATATTCAAGAGTTAGTTGAGAGTCTGAAGTGATAAACATAAGCTTTGGAATAATTGAATATCAGTTCTACCACGAACATGTTGTATGAACTTAACAGGAATGTCATGCAGTGTTAGTTGTATAGAGAGTTCATTGTACGAGGTCTCTGGTCAAAAAAGTAAATCATAGTGAAAACCAGCCAGGGATCTATTTACTAACCCATAGGCTATGACAAGAGCTATGACTGATCAGAAGTGACACATTTTTCTACATCACAGGCATAGTAGGGCCTAAAGACCTTTGTGATGTTGGATTAGTTATTTAGCCTCATTAGCTCTCAGATATTTAAAGTAGAGGTTATAATAGTAATTTCATAGTGGTATGAGGATTACATGGAATAATTCCTATAATTTTCTTTGTATGTACATAATAACAGCACAATATATGTTATTTTCATCATCATGAAAGATAAAAGGGAGACTATAAACACGGATAAGTGTAGTTATCAACTCCACTATTGTTCCAGATTGTAGCCTCTCAACATGGAGGGAGGGGAAGTATTAAATATTCTAAAATATTAAGCAATTACAAACATGAACTATATCTGACATCTTAAATTTAGAATAAATTTCCTTTCACTAATTGAAAGATTTTTTTCTTTACTTTTAATGTATTTTCATCAAGCCATATTTTATTTCTTCTTTCTATTTTTTATCACTCCCTCTCCCTTCACATCCAGTATGTAACAAAGACCTGCCAGGCTTATTCATGAATATTGAGTATCATCTAAAACCTTCCAGGCCTCCAAACAACTGCATGGTTAACCATTGAATTTTTTTTTTAAATCATCTGATAAATTAATTTTTCAACAGAATAGAGAGAGAATGATATTTCAAATATCATACTTTGTCCTGCTGCTTCTGTTTCTTCCTCCAGACCTGCTCAGACCAGTGGCAAGAAAATGACTCTTTTTGATTAGAAAATAAATGGAAATTGAAGATCTGTCACAATGTATCCAGTAAAATTGCACAAAGCAAAATAATTCTTCAACTCTGTGATGAAAGGATGAGCTCCCTCTGTGATCATCACTTCCTAGGATTGAAGAGTTCATGGTTGCGTGGTTTGAAATTAAACTGAGATCAAAAGTGTGAAAGATTTTTTTTTTCTGTTTATTTCCTGGAGTATAAGGGGAGGACCTGAAAAGGGTATACCAGTGAGATGTTTTAGATTACTGTGTAGCATAACTCAGTATCGATAAGTTAAGTAAACAAATGTGGTTATTAACAATTTCTTATATCATTACATTAGTCAGAAGTCCATAAAATTAAAGCAAAGTATCATGATTTTAGTCTATATATTCTGTGCTTTAGTTTCCTGCTACATAACTATTATAGTCATGCTGCTGAACATTTACAGAAACTTACTAACTGTATTATTAGAGAATATAACAGACAGAAATTATGGCTGATTTATATAGAATTTTAAATAAAAATAACAGGGAACATGGTAATATCTTTATAGTACATAAATGAAATGATGGGTGAAAAATGTATATTTTTAAGGAACTCCCAAGTTTTAATTATAAAATAGAAAATTAAATTACTTTTATCAAAAACATATGTCATGTGAGAGAGATTACATGTATCACTTTCAAATTTCTGCAATAAAAGTATATATTATTAAAAATGCAATACAATAACAACATGAATTCAGATAGTAAATTATGCATTTTTTATAACAGTGGAAACTTTTTATCAAATTAGAATTAAAGACCAAAGTAGAACATAAGTCCTTAATTGAGCTCTATAATTTACTTATTATCAGTCATTCAGTATAAAAATGATGTTTCATGTGTATATTTAGAACTGGCTTTTACAAAAAAAAGTGTTAATTATTTATCTTTTGTTTCTAAACTCCCATACCTTTTATTTCTGAAATATTCGTTTATATAAGGACAGTTGATTAATTTTGTACTGTCTTTAGCTTGCTTGATATACAAATGGAATTGTAATAAGCAGGAAGAGAAAGAACACCAATGGAGTGATTGAGACTAAGAGATGGATGCTATGACCCAATGGATTATTTGCACCTGCCTTCTTTGGGGAGAGAGTGAGAGAGAGAGATTTAATTTGTACTGAGGAAAGTATTGTTTTGTTAGGCAGAACCATGTTATTTTGTTTGTCATACTAGCCTATCGGTGCCCTGGACAGCCAGAGAGCCTATGAAGTTCTCTGCTATTAACAAAGACTCAGAGTCTAAATGAATTTGCAACAGGGGCAGGCTGGGGGGAATGCCATCCAGAACACCTCAGCTTTTCACTCTCCAAGCCCAAGCTTTTTTAAAGATAAGAACAAAGGAGCACAAAAATAGCATGAAATTGTGTTTATGCTTATACGGATTAATAACTTTCTACTGAAACAAGTTTTTCTAGTTAGTAGGGAACATGCGCACAAGTCAGCTTGTCCTTAGAGAACAGGAGTCAATTCTGGGAAGCTCTGTTTGCAGAACTTCTGAAGTCTTGGAACTCCATACACAGAGTAAACAGGTACTCTTAGAAAACTCCAGCCCACTTTAGTGCAGCAGGCTGCAAATATGTCAACAGTTGTTCAACATAGTTATAGAATGTTTTCAAGTGCTGAGTACCCAAAATAATTTCCTAGGTTTTTTTTTATTGTTTATTGTTTATTTTTTAAAAAATTATTTATTTATGCATACAGAACTGGGGTACAAGCCAGAGGTGCAGGGGGTGAGAGGATTCACCAGAGAGAGTGGGGAGAAAAGGCAGATCTACTGAACTACACTACTGAGGGGAGCAGCGGGCTAGGCAGGAGACGTCTGTTGTGCCATGTGTGTTGCTCCCTGGCAAGGACCAGGGATAGATGATAGTGCTGTCTTTAACCCCTGCGCCACCAGAGAGGCCCATTTACTGGTTATTTTTAAAACCTATCTCCAAATAGAAGGCTAACAAATAAGCTTGGAATGCATGAGGAGGAGAGCAGGATGCTCTTATAATTCTTTGTTTACTATCCCAAATAATATTGCCCATTTGTAGCTATTTCCTCCAACAGCTGCAGGTCATTCTTTTCAGGACTTGTTAGACATTCTTAGAATCGATCTCATCATTCTTCCTTAATGGGACAAACCACAAATTACATTTCCTTCTCTGGAATCTAAATTCCAGAGCAGTGGAGACCTTTCTCAGAGATTCTAGAATTTGGCAATCTAATCTCTTCTTTTGTTCTCCAAAGTCAGCTTTTTTTTTTTCCCTGTGGCAGTTAATATTTCTGAGTTCTTTCTGAGTTTTGTGTCCCCACAGACTTCCAACAGCATTATAACAAATATGATATAGTAAATATCTTCCGTTGAAATACTTGATGTGGCTTCTGTTTTTCTTGTGGAATCTGAATCAACAGAAATCTTAAAACTAGAGTATCTTATTCTTTGCCAAAAATAGTTGAATTTTTGTTACAAACATTTCACACGCAGTGAATCTTATATATGCTTTAAATGATAAAAGGAATATGCTACAAAGTATCAACCATAAATGTGCTGTAGAGTAAATGTTATTTCAGGCTTTTCTGCCCTCCCACCATTAGGATTGCCCTGCCTAATGTGGGTATCTGCATTGTTGCAAACTGACTTATTTACTTCTGTGGGCCATGGGAGGGGTATTGAGAGAGAGTCATGGAGAGAAGAAGCAGGAGAGAGGCGGGAGAGAGAAGGGGAGAAAGAAGTCCTGAGAAGCCCAGAGTGGAGACTTGCCAGGGGCTTGGAGGCCTGCCTGCCTCCTGGCCCTGCCCCGGCACCCCTGCCTGCTGTGTACCTATTTGCCACAATACATGTAAAGCTCAGTAAAAGCCTGAGAAAACCACCCAGGGCTCCAGGACTCCTCCTTTTTACCCAGTCTGCTTGTATCATAGATAACCTGCACTGTGCCCATCCTGCCACTAAATGTGCCTTAAATTCAAGTTATCTCATAATTTTGTATGTAATCCTGATATTTGGATGTATAATAATTTGACTTTTTAAATAAGATTTATTTATTAATGCATACAAGAGCTGGGTACAGGCCTGAGGTGTGGGGTGTGAGAGGACTCAACAGAGACAGCAGGGAGCAGAACAAGCAGATGACCGAAAACACTGTTGAGGGGAGCAGCGGGCGAGTCAGGAGAGGTCTTCTGCACCATGTCGCTTGCTCCCTGGCAGGCCAGGGTATCAAACTCCTGCTGCAGAGGCCACGGATAGCGTCATAGATTGTGTCTTAATCCCTTGAGCCACCAGGGAGGCCTGAATTTGACTTTTTGATGAATTTAACTTTTTGTTACTTGTGAAGACTTTATTTTCCCCAAAAAGAAATTTTGGTATAAAAAGAACCAACTAAACATAAGGTTATGCTTTAAAAATAGATTTTTTTAAAAAGTCAGTAGTATTATTTTGAAGACATTGTAATTTGGAAATGAATATTTTTTTTAATTTTCTTTTTTAATAGAGGCATGTTTTTATTTATTTATTTATTTATTTGTTTGTTTGTTTGTTTTGTTTATACATGCACTGGGTACAGTCAGAAGCGCGGGAGGGTGAGAGAATTCACCAGAGCCAGAGCGGGGAGCAGAGCAGGCAGAAGGACCAAAGTACACTGCTGAGGGGAGCAGGGGGCGGCAGGAGAGGTCTGCGCGCCATGTGGGATTCTCCTCCGGTGGCCCTGGAGCAGCCGGGGATCGAACCAGCACTGCCGAGGCCGCGGGCAGCTTCGCAACCCAGCTTCAACCGCTGCGCCACCGGGGAGGCCCCTGGAAATGAATATTAGTTTAGTATAAAATACTCTGAAAATTACCCTCTGTTCACATTCTATTGCTTGAAGAAAATAAAATGATGGCTAAGATAATTAATTCCTTAAAAATATTCTATGAAACAAAAATGCAACTTCATGTATATATCCAGATGTTGATTTTTAGTGAGTCACACCTTAACTTATAATATTAAATGTTATGTTATCTCAACTAAAAATTATTTTACAAATATGGCTGAAATCTATGGCTAAAAAGATTTGTAGAGCTAATAGAAAACAGAGCAAATATGAAGGAGAAAAATATTGAAAGTTATATGTCTATTCTTTAATTCTTATAAAGTAAAAACATTCAAATAATAGTGTCATAATGAAGAGTGAGATGTTGTGATGTTTGTTTTTTATACAAATCCATCTTTTGTTAAATATTTCACTAGTATGTAATGAGAAAACTATGGAGAGTTGGGCCTCCCCGGTGGCGCAGTGGTTGAGCGCTGGGTTGCGAAGCTGCCCGCGGCCTCTGCGGCGCCGGTTCAATCCCCGGCTGCTCCCCGGCCACCGGAGGAGGGTCCCACATGGAGCGCAGACCTCTCCTGCCGCCCGCTGCTCCCCTCAGCAGTGTACTTCGGTCCTTCTGCCTGCTCTGCTCCCCGCTCTGGCTCTGGTGAATTCTCTCACCCTCCCATGCTTCTGACTGTACCCAGTGCTTGTATAAACAAAAAACAAACAAACAAACAAATAAATAAAGCATGCCTCTATTTAAAAAAAAAAAAAAACTATGGAGAGTAAGAAACACTATATGCTATAAATAACAAAGTACATGAAGTGCCATGTAATTAAATAAAGGTTCTTGGCTCTCATTAACATCAAAGAGACAATTGATGCCAAATTATGCATGGTTGTAGAAAATATTTCCAAAAACCAAAAGCAACAAGCAAACAGGAAAAGAAAAAAAAATCCATGGTTGATACAACAAAAAATACAGATTTTTTGGTGATAATAACAACAGGAAAAATGACATCAGAGGACTACTAGCAATGGCAGAGGAATGGCATAGTCACATTACAGCACTTTCAGATAATAATTATAAATATTGAATAAAAATTTTATAAATACTATTTATAGTGAAAAAAGTAGACAAGAGCTATAGAAGGAGTTAATCTCAAAAACTGTCACTGAAAAAATTATGAGTTTGTTTCTTCCTTTTGGGAAATTATAAAAAGCATACGGTAATCCTGGTCCATAAGCAGCAAGTGATTGAGACAATGGTAAGGGCAAATTTATAAATGAGTTCCATTCTTAATAATATTCGATTTATTTTTTTTTCTATAGTCATCTAATTTGATTTACTTTTTTTTAATATTTTCACATTCTATAATGCAATATGCATTAAATCTTTTCTGGAATAATTTAATAACTAACTAAATTAATTAAAAGTATATTGAATATCTCAAAAAAACAACAACTAATGAAGTAGAATGGTAACATAAAAGGAGGTAGAGGTCATACACCAGGTTGTTATGATTGCTGGTTAGAATATCCATTGTATCTTGTTAAAATAACAACTTTAATGGCCTTTCAGCAGTCAAGTAAACAAACTTTCATTGGTACCTCAAACTGCAAGAGCATTCTACCTGAATTCCACATCCTCTTCTTCCCTGAGTAGCCCTTATCTTACATCATACATAATGGGTTTTATTTATCAAGTAATGTAGCTCATTTTCAAACCATTCTTCTAATTATTCAATTGATAATCTGTTATCTTCACTTTCTTCTAAACACTGTATGCAATATATCACATCATCCGTGGGTAATTTTATTTTTACATATATTTCTTCTCATTCATTTTAATTTAAGAAAGTTATTCCTATACTCAGCACTGTATGCTTTGAATGTTTCTAAAACATCATTTTTTTTCATTTAAAAACTATTAATAGCTAAATTTGAGTCTTCCCATTGTTGCCCACTGTTTAATTACCACAAGATTAATTCCTTAAGTTAAATTAAAAGATTAGTTTTCTAATTTAAAGTTTTGATTTTATGTATCATGTCATGGCTTATTTTTAGCACCCTTATAAATTTTCCCAAAATCTGAGCTGACTGTAAGAAACCATAACTCCTGCTGTTCTCACACCAAAACTTCTTCTCCAGCCTAACCACGTTCTTATCTTCTCGTATTCCTCACCACTCCTAACACAAAAATGACAGGTTTTCCAGGTTTTGGACAACTTAATGGGAACTACTAAATAGAATTCTTAGAGTGAAGCATTTCTTACCCTTACATAAACTCTGATTAGTAAAATGGTCTATATAGAGATAGTATGAAGAAAATGCTATTTACATAAAAAGTTTTTGTGTATTTCTTATGTATTCACTCCTAAGAACACTTGACAACAATTTAACTCTTTTTGTTCAAGTATTCTTTAATTGTACTAATTTGGAATGGACAGTGAAATGAATATTTGAAATGAATTTTTTTAATCAAAATTATCAAAAATGAAAAGCCACAGCAAGAGGTCTTCCAAATGTGCTTTAAAAAAAAATTACCATATGGTTCTAACGACAACAAAAGCCAATTCCAGACAATTCTGTGTGCCTAACAGATTGGAGTTTTATCACAAATATGTTGGTTAGCTAATGAATTCATTTGAGTGTGATTAACTTCTGGATTGTAGCAAACCTGTTTATGTATGAAATTATGGTTTGGAATGATCACTCGTTGGCTTGTGAATCAAATAATTTGGTTTGTATATAGAAAATCCAATGTGCATATGGTATGAATGCCACTTGTAAAAATATAATTTATAGGAAATGGAAAGCATGCATTTGTGGTAACTTTGTAAAATTGGCTGACAACTTATTTTGTGACATGTGCTGAGAAAGAATGTTTTATGTAGCTCACCAAAGAGGCTTTAAATCCTAACTCATATTTTTCCATATATTGCAATTAAAAGAATATGAAATTACCTTATTTGAATTCTTCTTTTCTCAAAACTTCACCTTAATAATCCCAAATAATTGTGAAGAAACCTTTTGAAATATATTTGGATTAGTAATTTTTGATTAATCTATGCTTATAGAATATTTATAATATCAGCGTTACATAAATTTTAGGAAGTGGTAATAAAATTAAGACATAATTATTGCATTAAAATCTGTTCAACATTGGGTAAGACAAGGGAAACTTTGAACTAAGGAGAATCCTAAACAATTTTCCCAACAGAAAATACATATAAATGTTTGAATTGATGTCTAGCCTTTAAGCTAATAATATATCAATAAAAAATTACTATATTACATTATACTACATTGCACAAAATATGTAGTGCCCACCAACAACAATATACCAGACACACAATCTTTTTTTTCTTTCCATGCTTGTATTTCCTTTTTTCCATTACTGTTGACTGTGAAGTGATTCTATAATAGTGTCTGACTGTGATATATTTGGTAAGACAGAATTGACAAAAGAAAGTACTTGAAACTTATTTTAGAGTAAAAGAATGAAATAAATTTATTTCTATTCCTCTCATTCTACTCCCTGACAATCAGCAAGACCCAGGAAGAGATAATTAATCCACCTAGCAGTTATTGAGTGTTTACCATGTGCCAAATAATCTATGGTTTTTAAGGAAAAGTACAGTGAATGTTTAATTAGATAGTTTCCAAATGGTCTCTTCTGATGACATCTTCCCTGATATGCTCCTAAGAGTGTCAACTATTAGAAAAGACAACCTCCATTTCTTATTCCATACTGAATAGCATTTAATTGGTGGATTAATAATTTTGTTCTGATTTAGAATAGATTAATAAAATTAGAGTGCAATCAGAAGTAATACCAAATATACAACATGAGAAACATAAAGTGGTTCATGAGTCTCAAAAACTATAAGAATGGTTGTGGTTTTAAAAATCTGATATTTCTATTTTATTTATTTTTTAAAGAATTATTTATTTATGCATACAAGAACTGCAGTGTAAATCAGAGGTGTAGAGGGTGAAAGGATTCACCAGAGACAGAGTGGGGAACAGAACAGGCAGATCCACTGAAATACACTGCTAAAGGGAGCAGTGGGTGAGACAGGATTGGTCTGCTGCACCATGTGGGTAGCTCCCTGGCCGGCCCAGGATCAAACTTGTGCTGCTGTGGCTGGCAGTAGCTTGATAGCACTGTCTTTAACCCATGCGTCTTCAAGAAGGCCCAAGTCTGATACTTTTAAAGACCTTAATTTTGTAAAGATATTTTGGGATCACAAAAAAATTAGGAGAAAGGTACAGAGATTTCCCATATATCTCTGGCCTCCACATATGTATGCCCTCCTGCATTATCAACATTTCCCAACAGAGCGGTACATTTTTAGAGCTGATACACCTAAATTGGCATATCACAATCACTGAATATCCAGAGTGTAATTTAAGGTTCAGTTTGGTATTGTCCATTCTATCAATGGGGAAAATATATAAAGTCATACATTTGTCATTACAGTATCAAGCAGAGTATTGTCACTTCCCTAAAAAGTCACATTTTGCCTGTTTATTCCTCTCAAGCCACTGCCACAACCACTTGAAACCAATCTTTTTACTCTCTTCATATCTTGCTTTCACATGTTCTAGTATTTGTTCTTATATGCAATAACAAAGGTAATGCAGTTTTTTCACTGAAAATGTTAAAAGAATAAAATAGAACCATTCACATATGTATTCATAAATCCTGACAATGCAAAGAAAATAATGGGAAACTATTCTAAAATTAATATTGCTTTTCAAGTGAGAATCTCTCCTTTGCTCTGAGTATCTAAAAGGCATACTCCCTGAACAAGATGGAATTCTCTAGCAGACTGCCATCAGAATTCTTTTGCACCTGTAGTCTCTTAGGTTTCTAGTCTATTGGCTTTTGGCCTAGAACTGGAACATACGGTCTCCTGGGTCTCCCGTCTGCCAACTCATGGTGCAGATTTTGAACTAGTCAGTTTCTATAAACATTCAGTCAATTTCGTCCAACAAATGTCTTTCTCTACAAGTCCTATTTCTCTGGAGAACTCTAATATACCTGATCTCTCTTTAATATACACCCATGTGTGTAAATGTGTATGAGTACTTAAATAGCAAAAATCCAGCAGGTTTGAAGGTCTAACCGCCTTTAACATTTCATGAATCAGGCAGTTTTGCATCTACCAAAGAAGCTCCAAAGGGCAACAGAATAAGGAAGATTCTTTTTTAGATTTATTTATTTATGCATATGAGAACTGGGGTATAGGCCAGAGGTATGGAGGGTAAGAAGATTCACCAGAGACAGAATGGGAAACAGAAAAGGCAGATTAACTTAAATGCACTGCTGAGGGGAGCAGTGGTCAAGCCAGGAGAGATCTGCTGCTCCATGTGGGTACTCCCTGGCCGGGGATTGAACTTGTGCTGCAATAGCTATGGATAACCTAATAGGTTGTGTCTTAACCCCCTGCACCACCAGGGAGGCCCAAAAATAAGGAAGATTTTTAAAGACAAGGCAAGGATGTCATGAACAAAAGAATGTTTAAGTCTTAGGTAACTTACCTATGGCAAATAGAAGGGGTCTCTGAGGGATTGAAAAGTTTACCTCACAGGTGTTGATCTGATCATTTCACACTGAACAGTTAACAGTTAAGACTATTTCCTGAGGGAGGTTATAACTGCACTAAGTTAGGTATGAAGTTTTGATGGGCTTAGCACACATGACTCCATTTTGAGACTGTCATTTCTTTTAAATATATATATATATTTGTGTACATGCATGCATATGTGTGCATGTATGAATGCATATATATGTTTTTGTGCATGCATATATGATAGAAATATACAGAAATAGATACAGATTTAGCCAAGGATCTTTGAACTCCCTTGGCTCTAGCAGCCTGGAGGATTTCAGTCTTTTTCTATATGACAATGATTTGTCATCTATGAATACTTGGAATAGGTAAATTGTCACAAAGAAAGCCTGATAGAACCAAGATTAATCCATTCCATTCCTATGAGGCAATTTAAATCAGTTATAACAAGGAAATGGAATGAAAGCACACAATGTCCCTTTGTCTTTGTTTCCCACATTATGTCATGAGAAGTTCTTTCATGCTTGCCACGTTGTGATATCTATGATGGTGAATAGAGAAGCCAGCCCCTTAGTGATGCAAATGAGAATGAAAAAGTTGTAATTAGATGTCATCACAGTCAATCATTTCAGGCATAAAGGAAAAAGGGAGGTTATCTCAAGGGGGGAAAGCAGTATGTCCAGATTGTGTCCATAGAAACACAACCTCTTTGTCTGCCCCTCCTCACATAGGGTCTGGAATATAGGATCAGTAAGTGAAACTGTCAAGGGGGAAAAAAAAAAACTTCATCATCAGAATGCAAAGAAACCAGCATCAGTGATTTTATTTATCAACACATACAACTTTTGATAGGGTATAAATCCCCACTTAGGTGAAATTTGCCTCTTTGGACTGATTTGCCTCTTAGTTTTCTGATATTTTAGAGTTCTAATTGACAAAGAAAACCAACTGGTTAATAGAAACCTTGGCAAATTAAAAGTCAAATAAAAAAAGCAAATTAAAAGTCACATATTGGCCCAAATTCTCTTAAAATTATAAGATTATTTTCATTCTAATGATAAAACTTGTTATGTCAAGAAGTTAAATAACTTGTCAAAGCTCACCCAGCTTCTCACTGGCAGAACTTTGATTTCTAAAGAAGTTTGATTCCAAATCCCAAGCTAGAGTACACTCATCACTAAATCACTGTTTTCCTCCCTGCTGGAATGTAAGTGTTGTGTAAGAGTGTAATGTGTATACACACACACACTTACACACTCATGAGAAAAACTATCCAAGTTAATAAATACAACGTTATCTACGTCTTCTTGTTTTCTTATCTGTCTCATTCATATTCAACTGGTAAGTCAACTAAGCAAGCAAACAAAAGTAATTGCTCTTTAAACAAAATGATGTACTTAGTAAAGTTTATGGTTAATTCAGGACTTGATTCCTTCATCTGGTATCAGTTTTTGCCATAGGTCAATGAATAGACCAAGCCTGAAAAGAATGTCATTTTCTTTTGTCAACATTCACTACTTAAAAATGTAAATATTTCATGTAAGATTTTATTGATATTACAGCACTTCTGATAACTTCTTTTGTATTCCAAATGAGGCCAATATTTGTGATATTGCTAATAAAAAGATGAATATAAAATGGATTAAAATAATGATAGTTTGAAACTATATAGTCTCTTTCCTTCTAATCCACTGTTAGAACATTTTTTCAGTAAGTGCAATTACTCAGAGAAGGTCTCTTTATTCCAATACTACAACATTTTGTCTCTGTGAAAGAAATACATTTTGGTTTAAGAACATTATTAAACCTTGGGTCTATGTTTAAATGTCAACCTTGAAACATATTGCATTTCAAAAAATCAATAGGGTTTCAATTTACTTTTGGTAAATATATCTTTTATTGGAACAGAAATAAGAAACTGTTGGAGGATCTATTCTCGTGTGATCACTAATATACTATTTCTTCTCATTTATGTAGAGCCATATGAAAAGAACAATTTCTGGCCAGTGTCATTGTTTTGGATTTGTGTATATAAGTTTCCAAATTTTTAAAAACCACACAATTCTAATTGTTTTTTATTGTATTGATTAGATTGTTGTTTCATTGACTGTTTAGTTAGCCCACATAAAATTATATATTGTAAAAGAAAAATGACATGGCACACATTTATAAAAGTGTATTTTCTAATTCTTATATCACTTGGAAAAATATGACTTATTGGTTTCCTTTCTTTGTGTAGTACAAGTGTATTTCTTTGTGGGGGGAGGGGTGGATGGTGAGAGGAGTACTCTTTGTTTGCCCAACAAGATTTGTTTTTTTTTTTTTTTATTTTCAGTTAAATGATATTGTCTGACTTCAATCTTTTCCAACAGCAAAGAAATGTCAGCTGGTGGCTCTAGAGAGATATAGTTCAGGGAATTGTTTCTTCTGATAAACCTGCACTTGACTTTCATGGTCTCTTTTGAAGAAATGGGTCAGATCGGTGAAATGTCACTTTCGTTGTTTGTCTTTTGCAGTATATAAACATGGAATGTTGCAGAAGTTTAAGGGCCAAGAACAATGTTGGCATAATCATAATGTCACCAATACCTTAACACTTGCCAGAAACAGGATAGTGGGTCTCAAAACATTTTAAGTACAGAGAAAAAAAAATCGGGAAATTTGTATGCCCAATTTTTTAACTGCAATAATTATGTGAAATATTCCTACTAACCTAAACCAAACATTTGATGTTGCACTTCTATAGATAGACTAATTGGGTGCCAGAAATACATTTTATTCCCTACTCAAAGCTTCTAAATCACTTGGATTTTCCTGAGTTTTAGGAATTTGTTTTATTCTAATTATATGAACCTTGTTGGGATTCTAAAAACTTTAAGTTGGGGACAAAGTGTCTACAAGAACAAGTCTTGATTAGAAGCCTATGAATATTAGTCTCCCTTCCCCTAACCTCTGTGGAGGGAAGGGAGCCTGGAGATTGAATGAATAATTGATCATGTCTACATGATGAAAACCCCCAAAAAAGTCTCTCAATGACACAATCGGGAAGACATTGGGTAGATGAATGCATCACAACCCTCTTACTCCTGATCATTCTAGATAAGAGATCTGGCTATGTGTAGAGAAGGTTAGAAAAAGATAAAGTTGAAGTTCCTAGAATAGCACACATCAACTTCAGAGAGCAAAAATCATGACACCTAAAGAGGAAAAAAAATATGTTAAATCCGGTGACTTATAGGGAAGGCTGGATTTATAGGGAGTTTCTTTCTGAACTACCTCTGGAGGCTTCCTCAAGATGAAAGACATCCTGGTTTGGCTCTCCCAAATAGTTGCAGATACATTATTATTATTTTTTCTTTTTTAACACTGCTGAGGGAAGGAGAGGGCAAGACAGGAGAGGTCTCCTGCGCCATGTGGGCCGTTCCCTGGCAGGCCAGGAATCGAACCAGAGCTGCAGAGGCTGCGGACAGCTTCACAGTGCTGTGCTCAACCCACTGTGCCACCGGGGAAGCCCTGCATATATATTAAATTTAACTGACTGCTGACTCTACCATTCCCTGACAGATGTCCCTAACCATGATTTGATAGACAGACCACCTAATCTTGCCTAGATTATCTATTGGAAATAATAGGGAATATTGTTATCCAGTTTCCTGCACCTCCCATATAAAACATCTGCCACAAACTTGGATGTCTGCCCTACTCCCAATGTAGCAACCATCATTCAGTCATTTCATGAATGGACAAATGCCACCTAGTCAGTGATAGGACAAACAAGATTGGTTGTACTATCTGCCTTTAGGCAGTTTTTCCCAAAACAAGTATTAAATAAAATGTTTCTCAGTTGTTATTAATAGGAAGCCAGAGATTATTTTGGAAGTGCCACCAACCTGTACTCCCTGATTAGCATAGGTCAGATCTGACAATCTCCAACAATATTCAACATTCTCATTCCAACTGAATCACACACATCTCTGGAACTGTACTTATAGGAGGCAGGAATTTACTTGCCTCCATCCCAGAGATGTGGTAATTGCACCTTGTGGGTGGTTATGAGAGACCTTCAGTTGTTCATAATTCAGTAAACAATGTAGCCCTCAAATGACTATAGAAATATTTCACAAATAAAGCTGTGCTTGGTTACTTATCATACATAACAGAAAATTGGCCTCTAAAATATATATCCACAATTTAATCCTCAGAACCTATGAATGTTACCTTATTTGGAAAAAGGTTCTCTGCAAAGGCAATTAGCTAAGAATTTTGAGATTACTCTGGGTTATTCACAGGGGTCCTAAATACAAAGACAGATGCCTTTTAAGAGAAAGATAGAGTGAGATTTGATAGAGATTTGAAGAAGAGAAGATGATGTAACTACAGAGGGAGAGATTAGAGTAACTCCCTCATCAGGGAAGAAAGCCTAGAGCCATTAAAAGCTGGAAGAGGTAAGGAACTGATTCCTCCCTAAAGATGTATGGAGAGAACACTGTCTACCAGCATCTTGATTTTGCACTTCTGGCCTCCAGAACTATAAAATAATAAGTTTTCTGTCATTTCAAGAGACTAAATTTGTGATAACTTGTTACCTGAATCATAGAAAATAATACATTCAAGGAAACTTCCCACAAGGATAAATGGCTCATTAATTTTGTGTTTCTTACGAAGGTTATCTCAAAAAAGGGAGTCTTTAATTAGAAAAGATCACATGAAATTTGTACCTAACATTAGTTAGCGTGATCAATGACACGACCCTAGCCCTTAGAGTAATTCAGTTCATCCTCAATTCACAGTCAGGGTTGTTATTAATGATAGATTTACTCTGACTTCCTCTCTATAAACCAAGGCAGTGATTGCAGAATTGCTAATATATCCTTCTGTACCTGGAGAAATGCCTATGCCAAGTAGAAACACTAACTCATAAAAATGAGGAGAAAACCACTTGGCTTTCTAAGGTAGACACTGATCAGTTTACGGGTTTGTGCAGAGATTGCATTAGGGACTCTAATGTATATGGTGAGGTCATTATGGAAGCTGGACTCATCACAGCTTGGAATCTTGTTGATAATAGTCCTAAGCAAATACTGAACAGATAATTTGAGTCATTTTGACCCCAGTATATGTTGTTCAGCTCAATCAGAGTGGTCAACAAAATGGTATACCCATTGGGAAAATTATTGGAAGTCATGATGACTTAGCAACAAAAGGTGGATATTATAATGAGACAATTCTCAAAGGGTATCTCGTGATTTTGAATATATCACAAGTAGGGGCACTGACTGTCTTTTTCTCACAAACTTTCAAGAATATTTATGAAACAAATAGCCTTAGAAGTTACAGTTTCTCTCTCCAGAATTGAAGATAGATTTATTTACAGTCCTGCATGATAAAGTGTCTCTCTTGGAAAGAAACTTGTTATTATTATAAGATATTCAGATTCTCTAAATTCTCTAAGCTGAGAATGTATCTCCTTTAATGTACTACCCCCCTTCATATGCAGGTATCATCTGAATTTCTTTGTATTGTGCTGTGGGATTGTGGCTCAGAAAACTGGATCAAACACTATTGTTGTGCATAAATCCTTTGTTTTTGGCCCAGGAGTCCCTTTGCCAGCACCCAAGAAACTGTTTTAGGCTTACTTCTCAGTTTATAAGTAGAATAAATCTTCAGAGCCTTCACTGTATAAGAACAAAAGATACAGTTCATTGTATGCATATTAGATCTTGTTAAAAAAATAAAGTGATTGAAAATCAAGGGGGTGATCTTGTTTTGTGAGATAATGTTTTGATTTGGAAACAATTGTTCTTTTTAAATAAAATATAAATTACATCTGTTAGTTTACCTTGAGAGACATTAACTTAATAAATTTGCTCCTAGATTATTTATGAATATTATCAAAGCTTCAATATATTTCCGGTATTGCACAGTGGATAAAATACTTTTTAAAACTCCACATATGGTGATAAGTATTATGGCAGAAGTATAGAAAGGTGCTTGCTTTAGAACGACACACAGGGACACTAAGTATAATATGTATATATGTATGGAGGTTTGGGACGATGTCCTGACTGTCATTACAATGATTTTAGAAATTGTGATGCCTGTACTTCTGGAGATAAGTAAAATCAAATCAACTGTCATTTAAAAGTATAGAAAATAATAATATACACTTTAGTTGAATCCATTCAAGAATTACAGATAAAGGAAGCTTAAGTGTTATGTAGACTGAAACTTCATTTATAAGGTTATTGACTATAAAACAACCTATTTTGGACTCAAAATCTCTTACTGTTATAAAGAGGATTCAATGTGATAGTTTGGGTGTGGGAAAACTGCACCAGGTAGCTGTTGTTTAAGTTTTCACTATAGGCTAAAATTTCTGACAAATATGCAGCAGAAATATGCTAGGTGCGGGCCTCCCTGGTGCACAGTGGTTAAAGACAGTGCTATCAAGCTATTGCCAGCCATTGCAAGCACAAGTTCAATCCCTGGCCTCCAAAGAGCTAACCCACAGGCACAGGAGACCACTCACTACTGCCTCGTCCACTGCTCCCCTCAGCCATATGTTTCAGTGGATCTTCCTGTTCTGCTCCCTGCTCTCTCTGGTGAATCCACTCACACCCCACACATCTGGCTTACACCCCAGCTCTTGTATGAATAAATGAATAAATCTTAAAAATAATATGCCAGATGTTATCTTTAGAAATTTATTATTTTGTAATTGTGTAGGTCTTATCTTCCATAAGGTCTCACCAGACTCAAATCAAAATACTCACAAGGCTATATTTCTTTCTGGTGACTTTCATAGGGAATCTGTTTATGCTCATTATGTTGCTGGCTGAATACTGTTTTGCAATATTCATACTGGATATCAGCTGAGACACAGTCGCAAATTCTGGAGGTCACTCACATTGCTTTAACTCATGCCTCTTTCTCGATCTTCAAAATCAGCAAATGTGGATAGAGGCCCTATGTCCCATCTTTCTAATCCTTTGTCATACGTCATATTTCTCTCTGATCAGGCCCACAAAGTTTATTCATTTTTACTTATTTCTGAGATAAAGCATAAAATTGGGAATTTCAAAATTTCAAAATTCAAAATTTCCATTGATTATGGTGTGAACAACTTGGGGAGAGGGTGTTATACTGCTTACCACAAGACTACACAAATGCTCCTTGGTGGATTTGTATATTTTGCCCAGAGGAAGATTTAGAATTTGGTGTAGAAATAATGAAATAAATTAAACAAATAAAAACTCTTTATCTTAAGGAATATTCTGTGTTTATTTGGTATGAATAGAATTTACAATGCTTGAGAGGATTTGGCTTAATAGAGTAACAGTTTTTCCCAAAATATTTTATTATAATATAATATGCATAATCATTATTATAAGTTGAAATTTTACTTAGATTATAAACTTTACTGGAACACCAAAATGAAAATGAACTTAATAATAAAGATATTTATAAGTTTAATTTTTCTGATTCACTGATATTCTTAAAGTACTTGTGAAGATTTATTAGAGTGCTTAGTAAGAAAACCAAGTATATTAAATATGTAAATGCAGTTTAAAATTTTAGCTAATTTATCTGTTTTTCTTGTACAAGAAGCCATATTAATCAAAAAACCATTTAAAGTAATTGTTAAAATTTGCTAGTTGTATAAATGCAAGAGTAATGTTTATAAGGTATAAGTAAACATTTTAGAAAAAATAGTTTTGAGTTTCATAGTTTGCATTAATAGAATTAAATTTAATTTTAAATCAAAAGAAATGCCTTAGTAGTATTTTCTGTGCATCAGACTTGCAAACATATACAATACTACTAATAAATGAAGATAATGATCATGTCTTAGGTGGGTCCAAAGAAATATATACGAATTAGTGAAGCATAGGTAGAAAAGGAAAAGAAGAAAAATGAATAAGTAGTAAATTAAGTGGCACAGAAAGACACAGGTTGATGATTTTAAGTCCTCAAATTGTTAGGGGGAAAGGATGTCCTGAGATAATCTCAGACAGGCTTTGTGGACTCCACCCCCACTCCAGACTAAAGCCATCAGGACATTGGGAAAGACAAATCCCATCACCACCAAGGGGAGGGTGGCTGGGACCTGAGGGTGGAGTTGGGAGCCAGGTTGGATATAAAAACCAAACACGTGGGCCTTGCTCGCTCTCTGGCTCGCGATCGCTTGCCTCCTGGCTTCACTGCTCCTGGCTGGCGGCCAACTCTGAGAGTGCCATTTTGGGATTCCTGATCGGCGGATCGGGTAGGACTCATTTAAAACTTTGTCTCCCACTTTTCTCCCAGAGCTGTACATTTCCTCATTTCCCCTTCCCTTGTAAATAAACCTTTTATTAACCTTTCACGTGTGCCTGCAGTAGAGCATTGATAAGTCCTTTTAAGCGCGTGGGTGAGGACCCACAGTCAGGCACCCCGTTTTGTATCGGGGTTGCTCTACAACAAAAGTATGACAGCATGGTATATTTGCTTATCCTAACTTATTGGGAACTCTTGTTGGTAATTCAATTCAATCCATTAAAGTGAGAAAATGTAAGCATGCATACACTCAATATTTTATATTAACTTCAGATATATGCAAACATGTTTGATCTGGATTTTCTTATTGTATGGAGGCTACAAGTTGGAATTCCACATAATTTTTTTCATAAATGTTGCCCATAAATTTGGATATATATTCTCAACTTTTGTTTTTTTTAAAAAAATAGAGTTTAAGTGTAAAGATATTTATAAATAAATAAATTCATGTTTCTCATTTTTTATAATTATCCATTTCACTATATTTATTTAATTAGTTTTATTTTCTGTCTAATGCATGTAAACTTTTTATGGAAATAATAGCCCTTCCCCATGAATGTTGCATTGATAAACTCAACAGCTGATCAAATATTAATGACAATAACAATAAAATGGTATAAAAAGATTTGAAAACAAATATGTATAGATATTTGGCAAGGATCAAATTTATAAAGCAGGAACAGAAGCGGTGATTTGTATCAAAGTAATCAGTAAACTGTGGAAATCTATCTTATAATTTTAAAAGACAATGAAGAGTTAATCCAACAAAGAGGTAAGGTATAGTTTATTTAAAAGAATTTAACTCTGTGTTGTTATAAATATAGCATAGAGAAAAAAATTCTAAAGTTAATCAAGAAATCTGATAATTAAAGGCCTTGTATTTCATCACAAGTATATTAGCCTGAAGAATTTTTTTTTTAATGTTATGTTTTTCTGTCCTTTTATCATCTGGAGTATCTTACTCATTGTATGTTCAATTTTTACTTATAAAACAGTGTCGTACTTGATGTTAGTGAGGTGTATGACCAAGCAAAGAAAGATGTAAGATAAAGATAGAGAGTATATTGCCTCTGGGGGCTTGAATTATACTAAGGAAAGTTAAAAGCTTATATTTAAAAATAACACTGGACTATAGGGGAAGTGTCACCAGGCATGGGGATCCTATCATTCCAAAATACAAACAACAATGTAAACCAATACGGAAAAAAAAATTAAAAATAGCATGCACTATTTGTTGTAAGTTACTGATCTGTGAGCTATTTTAATCCTCTCAGATGCTCCTATTATTAAAATGTCTCAAGTGAAAGAAGAAAGCACACTGGAGTTTAAATACATGGAAGTGAGATACTGGAGGGAAAAACCAGAAATGAACAAAGAACAAATCTAAGTGACTTCAGGCTAGGTAACGCCTTTTATTTAGCCAGGGTGTTATCTCATTAGCAAGATATCTTTATGCCCTGAAGGTGTCTTCATCCTATGGGTTTTTCATTCAAAACAAATTATTCTGTTGCTAAACAACTGCATCATGCTGTAGACAATTCAAAGGCTTCTCATGGTTTTGTAAGATGAGGAAAAGAGGGCAGAAGGAATACCCAAATTCATCCTAGACTGTGTCTCATACAGATTGTAAGTCTTCATATCTAGGAATGCTGACATCTCAGCATTCTCTTTTCAGTTGTCATTTTTCATCAAAATGATTTAAATATTATACGTAATGTTCATATCAAACATGGCCTTGGAAGTAAACTACTGCTAATTATTTAAAGTCAAATGTATAGCAAAAAATGTCTTTCCTTGTACATAGCACTATATTACAGTCAGTGTATTAATGAACAGGATGATTGTGAAGGAATATTTGTTTTAAGTGAATGAGAAATCTGTTAGTGTTCTAATAATGGGTGCTTTAGGAATTTCACTATTTTTAATTCCATGTAAGTTTCCAAATACACATAAATAACATCATAATGTTTTAATTTTTTCCATTATTCAGAATAGGCAAAGAAATTTACTTTCTGATATCACAGAGATCCCTCTGTATACACTCCCACAGAATGCTGGTCTCCAATTAAATGTCATACAATCTCAAGGCTGGGAGTAAATGCAGATTGCCAATTTTTTTTCCTCGAATTTGCAACTGGTTGTGCCATGAGAAATACAAGCCATCCAATTCCACGGAACTTTTAAAAATGGTTTTATATCAGAGATTACCCTCTATTTTCTTTCCAAATAATAGCATTTCTCAGCTTCTACTCCTTATATTCTAGGCATGATTTATATGCAAATAACCTTCTTATTATAAACCTTCATCCTCCTCAGATGAAGCTTACAGAAGATTTTTAATGTACTTTTGGCTTGCTGACAACAAACATATTTAGGAAAGAAAGACTGCAACTTACAAAAGCTTCTTTACAGAATCTAAACTGATTTCAAGGCTTCTCAACTAATCAGAAAGAATTAGCCAGGAGGAGGGGAAGATGATGAGTGAGGAATGTGTTAAGTGTTAAGAATATCGTGGTGGTTTGCTTCCTCTCAAGCCCTGACAGCCTTGATCAGCTAATTAGGAAACCTTTTCCCAAACTAGTGTTAATTTGTTATTTAACCCCCTTGGGAAATTTTCACAGCTAGAAGTCACTTGTGTTAGAATATGTAGAGATATTTAGTTTGAAAACAAGAAGACCCTAGAAAGATATGAGAAGATAAAGGGAGAAGATATCTAAAAAATTATCTTTTTCTTATTTTATGGCATATGAAATGATGATCTGAATGAGAAGAGACATTCAAGTGCAGAATGTCAACTTTTGATCATTTGACATATAATGTGAATCATGTGGTTGATTAAATCCATCTTTTATGCTAAGCATGAAGCTTAATTATATCAGAAATCGCCGAAGCCCCACTGACTGCTTGGGTCTGACTGACAGGAACAGTATTTACTGTCAGGTTCCATCTAAGCCTGGCCCCTTTATGTCTTAGAGCTTTTATTCATCAGACAGCATGAATGTTAGACCCTCTCTTGGGATAGGATTTCTCAAATAATGATAGTGAAGCACTCTGTCTAATGATTTACTTATATCTTTGAACGCTAAGTACGTTGAGCACCAGCACAAGGATAAAAGCAGTAGCTTCTGTGGAGGTCTGATCTTTGATTATTTCATTCAGAGGCACAATTTTTAAGGTGCTGCTAATTTTCTATACTATACATTTTTTTTCTAGGAAAAAATCATCTTTCACAAAATACAAATGTTTAGAGAACTCCAACATATTTAACAGTCGCAGAAATAAAATACTTACAGAAAATATTTAACTTACAGGTTTTATTTCCCTTAAATTTAATAAAATTTTTTAAATGAATAACATTCACTTTTAATCTTTCAAAATATTGAAAATGAATTTACAGTAACTTGAATAATTTAATGTTAAGATAATGAAAAAAGAGCTAGTACTCCTTTATTTTAAAGTTGTAATGAAATGAATGAAAACAGTCAATTTTTTTTTTTGCGGTAATATTGGTTTACAACACTGTAAATGACTTAGAGGAATAGTGTCACACCTCTTCAGATCTGTGTTACCACATCACACCTACCACTAAAAGACCCATAGTCTGTTACCATAGACGATTGGGTCCTTTTCCCTCTTTATTCCTGTGCAAATGGTTCTTCGCCCTCTAGCAGCCCCAATTCTACAATCAAATTTTGGGGCTTGTTTTGGTTTAGTTTTGTTAGTTCCTTTGGTTTATTTATTTCACTATATACTACATATGAGTAAAATCATTTGACATTTGTCTTTCTTCTGACGTATTCCACTTAACATGATCACTTCCAAGTCCATCCACATTTTCACAAATAGAGCTGATTCCATCATGGATATATATCACATCTTCTTAATCTACTGCTCTGTTGATGGACATTTAAGTTGTTTATATAACTTGGTTATTGAAAATAGTACTGTAATGTACATAGGAGTGGATATAACAATTTGAATTAGCATTTTGCATTGTGTAAGTAGATTCTTAGCAATGGAAATGTTGTGGCTTTTGGAGTCTGTGGGTTTGGAGTGAGGGGTCATTGGGTTCCCTCTGGGAAAGATTTCACCAGAACTCCCCTTTTAGAAACACATGGAGAGTTTCCCGGTGAGTTTCTCCATGAGACAGAGAAGGCAGTTATTAAAGGGCAGGTTTATTAGGGAAAGGGACAGAAAAGTGAAGTACACTTGCATAGACACAAGCGGGCAGGAAGAGCCGCCCCAAAGGGACAGGTTTGCTAAGAGAGGCCTGTATGGCTGCAAGTAGGTGGCCTTCAGGAAAGTGGCCTCCACTGAGGGAGGTCAGCGAAGGGAAGTCCCAGCATGGTACAGGTCACGGGCAGGCAGGAAGGCTGCTGCCCTGCAGAGGAGAGTTGGTGAAAAATAGCACCTGTCGTTTTGATTTTCATTTCCCTGATTACAAGTGATGTTGAACATTTACCAGTGAGAATGGCATATGTTAAAAAAACTGGCATGTTGGCGAGGATGTGGAGAAAAAGGAACTCTCCTGCACTGCTGGTGGGAGTGCAAAATGGTCCAACCACTATTGAAAGCTGTGTGGAGATTCCTCAACCTACTAAAGATGGAGCTTCCATATGATCCAGCAATTCCACTCCTAGGTATTTACCCAAAGGACACAGAAACATCAATTCAAAAGGACACCTGCACCCCTATGTTTATAGCAGCACTATTTACAATAGCTAAGCTATGGAAACAACCCAAATGCCCAAAAATAGGTAACTGTATCAAGAAGATGTGGTACATATACACAATGGAATACTACTCAGCAATCAAAAAAGATAAATTCATGCAATTTACAGCAGTGTAACAGGGTGGTCCCCAGGAAAGGTGGATGTTCCAGGTTTCCTGCCCCACTCAAAAAGGAGGGTGGAGCTCAGCAGAGAGAGAAGAAGATGCAGAGGAGACTGAGGAAGGAAGGAAACAGGATGGAGAACCAGAGGAGACCTCGAGGAGGCACATGGAGCTGAGAGACATGTGAAGAAACTACACTTGCTTTTGGTCGTGGACTGGGTGACACAGATGTGGGTGAGAGACCTGTGGGGAGGTGACAATGGTGGGTTTTGTCTTAATTTTGATTTTGCTCTTTTCCTTCCAGACTTGTCTGGCTGTTTCTGATGCTTTTCTGTGGGTCCCCACTGGAAGATGCTTTAGACTTGGGGCACACTTTGGGGCCTTGCTCTGGGCCAATCCTGCTTGGGTGAACTTTTACCCTCGAGGGGACGGGTAACTTTGGGTGTTTGATTTCAAAACTATATTCTTTGCCTTTTCTGTATTGTTTCCTAATTGTATGAAAGTTCCTTCCCATTAAAGTCTCATATGTTTTGTGTTGATGCAGTGAATGGCAGAATGCATTTAGAGTAGGCAGGTTTGCGGGGTCTGGGGTGCCCCTCTCCCTGCCCTGTAAGAGCAATGTGGATGGAGCTGGAAGGGATCATGTTCAGTGAAATAAGCCAGAAAGAAAAAGATAAATACTGGATGGTCTCACTCACAGCAGGAATTTAGAAAACCTAAATAAGGAACCAGGAAAAAGACTAATTATAACAAAGAAAAAATCAAAATCAACAAGCAACTATAAATCAGAGACACACTGGTGGGGGCAGGGAGGGGAGGAGGGGAGGAGAGAAGGGATTAGGGTTAAAAGAAGAGGGGTGGGAATTGTGTGGGGAATATAACCAAAATGAAAATGCATACATTGTGCAAAAATGAAAAATGATGTAAGAATTATATAAAATAAAATTTTTAAAAAAACTAAAAAAAAAAAAAAGTAGCCCCTGCATAGTCACAGGTGGGCAGAGGGATTGCTGCCTCAAGCCTGTGCAGAGACTGAACTAATATAGTCTTCTTCTGTTTGGGAGGGGCTCACTCCTTGTGAGCTGTCCGTTGGTAGCTAATTTGGGATAACTATACAGAATTTGAAAGGGTCAGGAGATTCTACAATGGGCTCAATCTCCATATCTTTACTTTTGGATGCACCCACCCTCCATACCTGCTTGGATGATATGCTTTGTAATCTAGGCATCCTGGCTAAGGATACTAGTCTGCACCTAAGGATATCAGTTTCTGCAACTGTGTCATCTGCGCGGAAGGGTCTTGGTTTCCACAGCTGTGTCAATGGTTATGTTAATCTCTTCTATCCCCACCTCCTTGTGAGCCAGGTTTCTGGTCTTGTGGTGCACATCCTTTTTAGTTTGTTTTTTTTTTTTTTTCCCTATTCTTGTCCTGATTAGAAATTGCTGGATCATATTGAATTCTAGGGCAAGTTAGGGAGAATAAGGCAACCTCAAGGACAGTGCAGGTGGGGACCTCCAGAGAATTAAGGAAGTCTTCAGAGATAAGGGCAACAAGAGGAATGTATCTAATTCGGCTGGGAAAAATAAACACCCCAGAACCAAGGACAACATTGTTACGGGACGCTGGCCTAGTTTCCCTCAGCCAATAAAGGGAGGCGGAGTTTGGGAAAAGGAGAGTGGTTTAATTTATTGACAAATGCAGAGGTCAGCAGACTCATGTCTGGAAGACCACTGTCCTGCCCTTTAACAGAGTGCAGGGGAGACTAGCTCATGGGGATAAATCTATCAAACAAGGGGGAAGCTGCAACAAATGAGGAAAGACTGTTGTGCCCAAGATCAGCAGACTTGGAGAGCATAACCTCCAAGAATTCAAAGACAGCTGATGCAAACACAAAAGGGAGTTTATTACATACTCGAGTCTGGACTCACGGCACCTACCAATGCAGTGGCAGATATCGAGAGCCCTGAACAGAGGAAGCAGGGGTCTTATATAGGGTCACAAGCAGGCGCGAATTTTGAAACAAGCTGGCAATTACTCACTGGCTACTACAAAGGCATTTTGGTGCGCACGATTACAGTTTCAAACTGATTGGACGGATAGAGATGCTGTCCCATTTATGGATAGGACTGCCCTCATTGGCAGCTGGGGTGGTCTGCTTTTTCTTCACCAAGTGGAGTGAGGCTTGTGACTGTTGAAACTATCTCCGGAATGCGGCTGTACAAGGACTAACATATCAATGTGGAGGATATACAAAATGGCAAAACCTGGGCTAAGCTTGGTTCCACAAAGACAAACTTGTTAACTGTATCAACAAGACATTCAGTAAGGAGGACCAAAGATAAGGAATGTAAAGATCCCCCACTCAGTAACAGATTAAGTGAGACCACCCAGAACTAACCAATCACAAAGAGACTGGTGGAGCTTTAGAATAATGAGGGAAAGAAGGTCTATATTCCCTGAGACACGACTCCACTTTGGCCTCCTTGCCCATCCCTGGCCTGGCTTCATGGTCTGGGAGTCCCACTTTATTTCTGTTCTTTTTCTCCTCAATAAACTTTTTCTTTCTCTAAACAAACCTGCCTCTTCCTGCTTGCTTGCCTGAGCATCTGCGAAGTTCCTGCTGCAGCTTCATGAGACACCAACCGGTGGTGGTCTAATGGCTGGGACTCAGCGCTGCCTCCGCAGCCTGGGATCATTCCTGGCTGGGACATTAGGCCTGAAAACCTACAATTCCAGTATCAGCATGGTCTATCTATTTTTAACATTTTGAGAAAGCACCATACTGATTGCCACAGAACTAGACCAGACTACACTGCCACCAATAATATATGAGTGTTACTTTTGCTCCACATCCTTGCCAACATTTGTTGCTTCAGAATTTTTTTTTTTGCAATGGGCTATTCTTACTGCAGTGAAACAGTCTCTCATCTTCGTTTTGATTTTCATTTCTCTGATAAGTGATACAAAAATTTTTTCATGTGCCTTTCTGCACATTTTTTTTATTAGGTTCTTTGTTCTATATTTTTGAGTTGTATGTGTTCATTGTAGATCTTAAATATTAAACTCTTATAAGGTATATGAAATACAAACATTTTTTCCCCTCAGTAAGGTATCTTTTTGTTTAATGATAGTTTCCATTCGTGTAGTCAAAATTGTTTACATTCTCTTTTGGTTCTTTTGCTGTTGGAAACAAATCCACAAAGACAAACCTGCCACTAATGTGCCCTACTCCAGACCACAATCCATACATTCTCCTTTCCACTCACCTCCTATTCAATGTAGCATGAGACCCCTCAATGTCAACCCTGTTGATGTCTGTGTGGTCTCTACTGACCAAGGGATAGTCAGTCTGTTAGTGGCAGACTGCAGGTGCTCCCAAGACTTCCAAGGCTTGCACACTCTAAATAGTGCCATCTGCCACATAAAGATAAAATAAATACTCTTACTGCCTAAGAACTTCAATAGAAATAAACTTTAATAGAATTGGTGTGCAATAGAAAGAAGAAAAGATAATAATTTCCACTTACACGCTCACTTACCTATCCCTTGTGGATTAATGCCAGCCAAACAGGGTTGACCCAAAGCAGGGCACTGAAGCCTGAAATCTTACCACAACTCTAAGACACCTTCTGGTGAGGAACCACCAAAGGGACAGAAGGGGCAGATGAACCTATTAGGAAAGAAGTAAAGTCAAACTACAAGTCAAGATAAAGCTGCCATTATCAGCCTCCCCGTGGGTCTCTCACAAATGTCGCTTTCAAAATGTCCCCGACCATGTCTCCCAGGTCCTTGGCGAAATTCAAGGACAAGAAACAAATGCAACTTCTACACATATCTTCAATCCATGTGCCTCCTCCAAGTTTTCTCTCTAACTCTTCTCTCATAGTTCCTTTTTAGTTTCCCTTCATTGCTCAGCTCCACCATTGAGTAGGTGGGGCAGGGAATCTGGAACCTCCCCTTTTTTATTATACTGTTAACCCCACTCTTTTTTCTTTTTTAAGATTTATTTATTTATGCATACAGGAGCCAGGTACAGGCCAGAGATATGAGGGGTGAGAGGATTCACCAGAGACAGAGTGGGTAACAGAACAGAAGGACTGAAATACAGTGCTGAGGGGAGCAGTAGGCAAGACAGGAGAGGTTTGCTGTGCCATGTGGGTTTCTCCCTAGCCATCCAGAGATCGAACTCGTGCTGCAGAGGCTGTAAATTTCTTCATAGTGTGGTGCTTAACCCCTTGCCTGACCAGGGAGGTCCAACCCCACTCTTCTTTTCCTTGCTATTTTAATTAATTTTTAACTGTGGTATCATTGGGGTATCCCCTCCTCAAGGTATTACTACCACAGTGCACCTACCCCTCACTCCCCCATACTCTACCACCAGAGATCATTATACCTTCCTCCCTCCCTGTTTTTTCACCTTCCCCACCCTTTTCCCCTTGGTGTCTCAGGTCCATAGTCAGCTATCAGGGGTTCATCCCACTCTTATTCAAGAGACAATCTGCCCAAATAGTGTCCCTCTGGCTCACTGCTCCAAGAGCCACAGACTGTGGGGACTAGAAACTGCAGTTGCCTCTGCTGGAGTCTGTAATGTCTGCTATCTTGAGGAGGGCCTGCACACTCTGCTTGCCAGAATCTACTGAATATCTTCGGCCTCAGAACCCAACTGGGGGCTTTGCTGCTATCCATGTGGACTGCTGTGGTGGGTCTGCTTCCTGGTCTCATCCTAGGACTCACTGAGTTCTGCCTGGATCTACTATAGCAAAGGTTGCTTCCAGGACTCTCCTGGAACTTGCTGGGGATGTAGGGATGTGGGGGCTACTGTCAATGTGGCTGCTTCCATGACCTGTCCTGTGTCTGATTGAGATCTACAAAGTTCTACTGTGGCAGGTCTTCTTCCTGGACCCTCTCCAGAGCTTGATGAGATTAGAACCATGGCCAGGGGTCTGGGATCTACTTTTGATTACAACACTTGGTCATAAAGCTGATAACATGGTCAGCGGACTGATGTCCCCCAAGTCCTAGATAACATTCCTGAGTTTCACCCATCCTTTTCTCCTTGTCCTCCTAGCACACATAGCTGATACTCTATGATTATTCTATCAATAAAAATGGCCAGGATCTTGCTCTCAGCAGCATCCTGCCTTGTGCAGCCTGCTCCCATGACTCCCGTGTCTTTATCAGTGTGGTGTTGTATGCCGCAACACATGTCTACTTCCAGGTCCTGTCCCAGGGTTCACTAGGTCTCAAGGGTTCTTGCAATGACATTGCTTTCAGGACCCACCCCTGAGCTGAGTACAACAGAAGGTCAGTGGAGGGTTACTATGTATGGAGCTTGCCAGTTCCACTTTGTTTGCAGGACCTGCCTGGCCCCAGGGCTCACCTTGCCCACCCTGGCATGCTGTTTGCTTGACCTGTTCCACTGCTGTACAGGGTCCCACTCCTTCAGATGTTTCTCCTGAGTGTGCTATCATCACCTTTTTTTCCTTCAGGAGTTTTTGGCTTTGTTATGCTGCAATCTAGCTATGAGTCAAAAAGCTAATACCTTTTGCTCAGTTATTATATCTTACATGAAGAAAATCAGAATGTATCACCCCAAAATATGTCTCTTTGACATAAAAATTATTTTGAACTTAAGGCAATTTGGAAAGAATAAACTCAGGAAAAGTTCCTCCTTTTTCAGCTGAAAGGCATGAAATAAATTATCTTTTTACTTATTATCAGTCCAGAGATATCTATCACTAGAAGAATCTGCACACACATCTTTTTACACTAACCCTATCTTCCTAGTTATGGAAGGTAAGGACTACCTATCTTTAGAGGAACTACCCCCAACCCAAAACTCTTTCTCTAGTCAACTCTTCACAGATGTATTGTTTCTTTTTCTCAAAGACTGTTCTCATCACTTCTTCAGGTCTTAATTCTGGAATGAAGATTCTCATGTTCATATAAAAAATAGAATTTGTATGCTTTCTTCTGGTAATCTGTCTTTGTCATTTTAATTTTCAGTTCCAATCAAGAACCGTAGGAGGTGTAAGGGAATTTTTTTCTTCCCTTACATAGGCTTTGTTCAGCACTTTATATATATTAAATCATTAAATCCTCACAAAAACTAAGTGAGGTAGTTTTGTTACTATTTTTATAATGCAAATTAGGATATAAAGACTCAATTTTAAGTAACTTTCCCAAAGTCATACCTAAATAGGTGTTTAGAAATTCATTTTAAGTATTCAAGCTTTAAAATGCCTCCAAGGTAGTATAACAAACATTGTATATAATTATCATGATCATTCTTCCATGTGTTCATTGCATTTCCCAAACTCCTTGAATTTATTTATACAGTTCTTTCAGTAACTGCTCTAAGCATGGGACTTGCCAGAAAATTAACTGTAGCAGACATGCCTCTGTTGAAAGCCATATCCTTCATCCTAGCGCCTGAGGCAATTTATGGCTAATGTATCTATTCTAGTAGCTCTTGGCATTTTCTTCATCCTCTGATTATTTGATATGTACTTCAAGAATCTAGTGAGTATTCATTTTCTGTGTAGGAAACCCTGAGATTATCATACATCAAAAATTGGAAATTCAAATAAAATAAAGAAATTTTGCTGAAATGTTTTCAATTCAGACATTGATGTCATAGGTCTTTTTAAAATAGAAATTCCATTTATTGTCAATATATTACATATATTGATATATATGTCATATATGTATAGCACAGAAGACATATTGGTCATATGAAACAAGATAAAATTTAAATGATAGAAGGTTAGAAACTGTCAAATGATAGAATCTGTGGGGGAAGAAACAAATCCAAGTCAAGGGCTACAGAGGGTTGCTGGTAAGAGTTAGAGAAGAAATTCCCTCCTATCTCTAGGTTTTTCTTGGTCTGCTCACACAGTCAAATGAACATCAGACAGATGAGTAGCAGAAGAGAACAAATTGAGTTACATACCTATGGAGGCTCAACGTAAATGTAGATTCTAAAGTCAAAGGAGCAAAATGAGGTATATATATATGTGTGTGTGTGTGTGTGTGTGTGTGTGCAAGGACTGGGATAGGGGTCATAGATTTGAAGGAGAAAGGAGGGAACTCTAAGATGAGGAAAGAGTGACTCATAAAATGAAGACCATAAGCACTGTGATTAGATATTTATCTTGCCATATAGATAGATTTATTTGATAAAAAGGCAATTTCTAATAAAAATCCTAATTCTGGGTAATATCCCAAGTTTTTTTTTTTTTTTCCCCTTTGAGGTAATTAAGGGAGTGGTATAATGTGGGTCTGCTACTCCTAGGCAGCCTATTTGGCCCCAATTTTGTCACCTAAACATGGTCAAAGTGGTCTGGCCAGTTAGGAACAGGAGCCCAACAAATCAAACAAGCCCTTCAAATCAAACAAGAGCACAAGGCTGGATCACACTGGGAAAGTTATGCATCACAAGGTATGTCCAGAATGTCCGGAGGGCTGAGGATTAATGTATAACATGTGCATCAGGAGGTATGTCCGGAACACCCAGGGTGCTGAGGAACGATGCATAGCACATACTCCCGACTTATACATCACGAGGTATGACTGGGAATGCCGGGGGGCTGAGGACCAATGTATGACAAGGGACCCCAGAAGGTGATCAGTGGAGTGCCTTGTTGATAAGATTAGAACCATGGCTGGGGATTAGGGTGTATCATCAAGTAGATTAGAAGCGCCTGGAGGGCAGACTCACAATCCCTAATCTTCTACACCCTTTCCCTTTCTTTAATCTCCTTAATCTCCTTACAACCAATTACGTGTGTCAATAAAAGGGCCAGGATCTTGCTCTTCAGCAGCATCCTGCATTATGTAGCCTGCTCCAGGACTCCCGTTTGTCAGTGTGGTGTTATCCGACGCAACAGTATAAGTTACTCCTATAATTCTGCAGGACCTCTATTGACCTTAGCTTGAAATAATATACATGACAAAATCATATCTCTTAGAAAGGCCTGTTGTAGCCCTCCTGAAGAGGACTGTCTAGAGCATCTTGTGTAGGACTAGTATTGGGGAAATAGGGTGATTGTGAAATTATTTACTATGTGACATATTCAAACCACAAAGGAAATTCCCCACATGTAGAAAGAAAGCAAGTGCAAATGCCCTGAGGCAAATCATGCTGGATATGTACAAGGAAGTGCAAAAAGTCAGTGAGACTAGAATAGGGTGAGCGAGAAGTAAAGTGATGTAGATGAGTTCACCAAGAAAGCATGAGGCTCCATTCTTCAGGTTCTGGTAACACCTTTCAGACTTACTCTTAGTAAGATTTGAAGATTATCACATGTTCTGAATGACATTTTCAAAATATCTGCATGTCTTCTGGGTGAAAAATAGACAAATGTGGGGCAAAGTTGGAAAGAGGAAGGCCAGATAGGAATTTTTTTAATTAAGTGAGGCTTGCAATAAGGAGGAACTGTGCCTCTGGCCTGCCCCCAGTTCTTGTACAAGTAAATCTTAAAAAAGAATCTTCTGTATATAGATGATAATTAAGATCATGAGATAAGATGAAATTATAGGGGAAGGAAGGTCTAAGGCATGATTTCTAGGGCACTACAACCATGTAGTTAACAACAAAAACAGGAACAATTAAGCAAATTAGTTAAATCATGATAGGCCAATAGGAAGAGAAAAGACTGGAAACCTAGTATTTAGCAGTGAACAGGTGCTAATGTTCTTAACAAGGGATATGTTGGCAGAGTAGTGGGGGAAATAGCCCAAATGAACTGGGTTCAAGAAAGAAAAGGATGAGAGTACTAAGAAACAGTGAATAATGTAAAACTATCTTGACATATTGCTATAACATGGAATAGAAAAACGTGGTAACAGTCAGAAATGCTCAAGGAAAACTTTTATTTTTTATGGGCTATACTATGTTTTTATGTTTTAATTAGAGAAAATCACAGTGACGGAATGAATATGAAAAATACATATAAATAGTTCATTTAAAAGGTGGTTTAGAGTCTGTGTGTGTGTGTGTGTGTGTGTGTTTGTGTTCCTTTCAAAGTTAGATCCCTCATTAGAAAAAATTAAAGTATTCTGTAAAAGCAAAATTTCTAAGAAATCATACAAATTGAAGTTCTGAAAGATTGTTAATTTTGATAAGACTCATACTTAGTAGGAAATCATGTTTGAAATTGTCATTCTATATTTACTGAACTCCAACTTATTCCTGGCACATATAGAACATTTAACTCAATAATGCTACTTGGAATTCATAGCTAAGATTACTTCATTTTCAGTGATTTCTAGCTCCCAGGCTTCAGGCTCAGTGGGTCCTTGATTTCTCTAGGTCTCCCATGTCTTCCTGTCTGCCACGGTTAGGACTGTCAAGACTTGAGCATCATTGCTCCCTGATGTCTCAAAATGCAAGATAGCTTTTCATTTCAATTGTGATTTGAATCTCTTTACAAGTGAACACAATGAATAATCAAAAAATTTCAATGGGTAAAGGATAATGTCTTTTGTTCCAGGAATCTCTCTTATTAACATTTTGCCTTTTGTATTAGCATCTGATTTTGCATTGCCACCTCAATTCCCATTTTTATGTAAATAACTGCTGACCTCTGGCACTCAATGTGTTATTAGAAATGCACACTTGGAAGCACATGTATTTGCTAATTAGAACAACTCAGAGGCTTTGATAGAACAGTAAAGAACAGTATTCATGATGGTTCAGTTTTCCCAAATCTTACTGTTGTTTAAATTTTAAAATGTTATTCTTTATTCAATAGAATTTTATCCACTATTAAAAGCAATATTTAAAAAAAAAGCAACACAAAAGATGCTGGGTAAATAATTGAATAAGCTGTTATTTAGTGGAATGAAATTACAGAGATCAATAAATCTAATTCATATTCGAAATTGAAATTTTTCTGTTAAATTTATTTGTAGGAGAACTTAGATATTTTTGTTAAAGTGTAGAAGCCTTAAATTTCATGTATTTGCTAATTAACTTAAATAAGATTAATTTTTGAATAGATCTCACTAAGCCATTCTTTAGGATTTTCCAATTCCAAATGATTTTAAGTTGATTTCTGCTTTAAAAGCACTTTAAAGTCTTACTATTATTAATTTTGAGCCACTCAATAAAAATTTACATTGTTGATATATTTATTTTTGTATTTGATCAGATTAAATTTTAGCATATTGGAATTTCATTAGCATTGAATGATCATGTCTCGTGTCATTGAAGAAAAAAATTTCTTGGGACATCTTATTATTGATTATTTGGTAGAGTGAACTATCTTTAAAATTGGCAATGCAATATTAATAAACATTATATGAGTTTTTTAAATGGGTTTTTAAACACTTTATTTGTCTCATTTGATCAAAAAGCAGAACATATAGGAATAGATAATACTCCTTATTCTAATCACCCTTACATTTGAACATTTGTGTGAGAGGTTTATTTTCTAAATATAAATGCATTGTATTGTTTCTGATGAAAATGATACATATTCTCAGGATAAATGAACACAAAACACCAACATACGGAAATGTTGCCCATAAACTAGCCACATAAAAATAATTACTTTTTAATAACTCATTACATAATCTCTCAGACATTGTTTTATATGGGTATGGTTGTGACATACCCTTCCTCCCCAATAAACATGTGGTCAAATTTATAATAGTTTATGAACTTGTTTTAAATTATCATTAAATGATAAATCTATCATAGATTAATAGAGAATTGTTACTATTCGTTTAACAGTTACAGAGCTTTATATTAAATTATAAATTATTTAATCAGCTCTCCTCAGTTGACAAATATAAAATAGAGAACACAAGAAAAATCTGGAAAGACTGAAATAGCTGTCAGAAAACAGCATGGATCAGAACATAATTCTAGTTCTTAGAAGCTTATTGTGGTATCTGACTTTTAAAAACATTTCAAATTAATAAACTGTAAAGTTAAAACTTTTAAAAACTGAAAATACTTTACATTTTATTATTTTTTATTGAGGTAATAGAATATCCCATATGATTTAGAGGTATAGGATCACATCTTTAAGTGTAAATGTGCTGTCACACACCAGGTGGTTATTAACAGGTAATACTGACTGGAAAACATTTATATATTTAAAATTTTGTGGTATATTTCATGTATTCAAAGGTAAGTAAGCAAAAAAGCAAATAACCACAAAAATGCAGAGGCTTCAATAATAGTATTTCTTTGTTGAAGTAACATTCTTTTAAAATATTGTTTATGTTTAGAGGCATAGGATCATACAATTCAGATATATGTTACTACACCACACCTACCACTAAGTCACCAAAAGCCCTCCTTCATTGTTGCACCTCCTCCTCATTTTGTATGACCCCCCTCTTCCTTCCTCTTTGGTAGCCTCTCTTCTATAGTCATATTTCTTAAGTTAAATATTGGTTTGATTTTATCTGACACTGTGTCTATTTGTCTGTAGACCACATATAAGTGACACTATGTTTTATTTATTTTTCTCCTTCTGACTTACTTCATTTAACCTATTTCCCTTCAGTTCCATTCATGCTGTAACAAAAGGCAAGAGTTTATATATGTGCATAAATACGTATGTATATCTGAGTAGTATTCCACTGTGTTTATAAGCCACATCTTTCTAATATACTCATTTGTTTGGATATTTAGGTTGTTTTCATAGCTTAGCTAATGTTAATAGTATTGCTGTGAATTTAGGAGTAAATATTTCATTTCAAATTAGTGTTTTTACACTTGGTTGTAGAAACCTGCTACTACTGGATCATATGGTAGATATATTTTAATATTTTGAGAAATCTTCATACTTTTTTCCATAAGGTCTGGACTATTCAACATTCTCACTAACAGTATATGAGGATTTCTTTTTCTCCCAATACATATCAATACTTCTTGTTTCTGGTCTTTGTCATAGCGGTCATTCTCACAAGTGTGAGAACATGTCTCACTGTGGTTTTATTGGCATTTCCTTGATGATAAATGATGAATATTTTTTCATGTGCCTTTTGGCCCTCTATCTTCATTCGAGAAGTGGCTAATTAGCTCTACAGCCCATTTTTTTTAGATTGGGTTATTTGTTTTCCTTTTTCAAAAGAAACTGTTTCAAACATTAGCTCAATATATAAAATACCACACTTGTTGCTGCTTAAAGCTTGAGCTCAATACCTGTCATTAAGCGGCAGTAATTCAGATCAATAAAGGATTAGTCTAGAATTATTATAATGCTAAATGTGTATTTATTTTAAAAAGTTCTATTGACATGAAAAATTGGTTAACATAAGTGTCATTTTTTTATGTGGGAAGTTAATATTTTCTGGCACATTTTTCTGTCACCCTCTAAACCTCAATTCCCACAAGTGTCAGGGTATTAGTTCATTTTCCCTCTATTTTAATCTTAAGGGCAGTTTTGAAGGTAATTTGATTTTAAGCCTCTAGAAAAAATAATTATGGAGTAGATGGCTTGATTTAAAAAAACATGTTGCACAGCCAACCACCACACCAAAAATATTTGTTTTCTTTGGCATCAGTCAATATTATTACCTTTTTTCCTAGTTTGACTGTATTTTTTTTTCTTTTTAAATTGCATTAATCAAAGTTAAGGAGCACTTTCTCTATTATGTCTTATGATAAGCCATTCAAGAAAAGAAATTCTTTACAATCCTGGGAAGCACATCAATCAAAGAGCTATGCTCAGAAAGAAAAAAACAATATATTTGGACTTGAGACCCATTACCCCTATTGTTGAAAAATTAAGGGTAAGTCATTTTATTTTCTTTGTATTTGTACTATGTCTAAATATATTGCTATTCAAAATAACAGTTTTATCTTACATGGTGCCATTATGTCACATTTTGCAAAACATGATAAAATAGAACAAATTGGTGACACTCTCTGTAAAAGAAAAAAACAAAAGAGGCCAGAGTGGGGGCAGGTGGTAGATATGTATGTGTATGTGAAATATAAAAAAAGTTAGCTGATGGCAACTGAAAATCAAGAAATGAAAATTTGGGGTTAATAAAATTATTGTGTTTGTGAAGATTTTTAAAAAAGATTTGGAAATCATTAGAGAAAATTGAATTGTAGTTAATGTAATGCAAATTAAAAACAAATTGGAAATTGAGTCAGCATATTAACATTTTTTTAGGAGGTTGGTCAAGTGTAAAGGTCTTCTTAGATTTCTAACAGTGTTATGGTAATGCACAGATTGGGTGGGGTGATAGAAAAGATGACCTCTTGAAGCCCTTTCTAGTCTCATGATTCTGAGACAGTTGAGCACAAACATGTGAGCCTTTATAACAGTTGCATTTTTGTTTTTTTTTGTGATTATTAAACTTAATTTTTCTTATATAGATAAGATTTATTGATTGATGCATTAAAGAAAACCAGTATGACGGCTTTACCTTAAATTAAATTATTCAATATTCACAGTAGAAAAATGGAGTTCTACAAATCTACTTATATATCAGCAGTATTAGCCTAAATCTAATCATTAATCACACTCAATACCAACTCTTTGATGGTATCTAAGAATAATTAGGATCACTTTTCTTTTTATAGAACGCATAGCAAAAATTTTCTGGAAATATGCATTTCATTTTTAAGAATTTTTAAAGTTAATAATTGTGATTTCAAGCATCATGTTGTTGTGTTAAGCTCATAAAAATCAAATATTTAGGGGCCTCCCTGGTGGTGCAGGTGGTTGAGCGCCTCACTGTGAAGCTGTCCGCGCACAGTCTCTGCAGCGCAGGTTCGATCCCCGCTGGCCGGCGAGAATTCCACATGGTGCAGCAAACCTCTCCTGTCTCTCCCGCTGCTCCCCTCAGCAGTGTATTTCGTCACTCTGCTTGTTCTGTTCCCCACTGTGTCTCTGTGTCTCTGCGCATATCTGGCCTGTACCCCAGTTCTTCTATACATAAATAAATCTTAAAAAAATTTTCATTTGAAAAATTTGGATGCTAGTCAGGTTTGAGAAATAGGTATAGATTTAATTTTGACCTCTGTGTGAATGATTAATCAACTTGCATTTTGATTCTGGTCCAGCTCTTTGAGAGTCTTAATTCCAAATATATGTGGAATATTTTTATACAAAATTATCTTATCAATCATATATAATTACTTTTGGATATTACCTTTTGATTTTTTTAATTGAGGTAACTGGTTTATAATACTGTGTGTGATTAAGAGGTATAGGATCAAACCTCTTCAGACATATGGAAACGCAGTATACCTGCAATCAAGGATCCCATAATCTCCCACTATATTGTATTTGATCCCCTCTACACTTTGCTCTCCACCTTCCCCCTCCCATACAGGTTACCTTAATTCACAAACAAAATCTAGAATTTGTTATTTGATTGATATTGATTGCCACTTTGTTTTACTTTTCATATTCCACATTTAAATGAAACAAATAGCTAGAGTTAATCTTTTTTATAGCTTAGTAGTATTCTATTGTGTATATAGATACACCATCATTTCTTAATCCAATCATCTGTTCTTGTGTATGGTTGTTTCCATAGCTTCGCTACTTGTAAATATCTCTGCAATGAAATAGGGATGCATATATCTTTTCTAATTAGTGTTTTTGCATACTTTGGGTAGATATCTAAGAATTCAATCACTGGATCCTGATTCTAACCATATCTAGACCCTTTTAAACTATTCACCTACAAATCTCCATGCTTTTACATATTTTCTTGATCACCACTTTAATTATCTCATTAAAGAATGATTCTATTATTTGTTATGGTATATTTTATGTGTCCACATGCCTGGAGCATGGTACATAGGTATTTAGTCAAGCATTTTCTTGATCTTTATGTGAACACATTTCTTTGGATTATATAAACATTTAAATTACTAAACCTTGAACACTGAGCAGATCATCAATAATGTGGGTTGACCTCAAGTTAATATTTGAATGTCTTAATAGAACAAAGACAGACCTCTCCTGAGGTAAGTAGGAATTCTGCCAGCAGCCTGCCTTTGGACTCAAACTGCAAATCTTTCCTGAGTTCCCAGCTGTTGTTCAAGCTGCTTTGCCATTTGAGCCGTATGATTCAATAGATTTAATTGTTCTTGAAATGTCAGTGGCAGTTAGGGAAGCTTTTTGGAACACCTATGTGAATCACAGCACAAGCCCTTAGAATTTGGGGTTAAAGCATTGTCATCCTCATTGGAAAACAACTGTCTTTTTGAAAAACATCATTGGTCTGCTACTGGACCTTAGTAAAGACTGAATGCTTAACCATGAGCTATCAGATACCACATATCTAGCTGCACATTATGAACTTGTTATGTGACCCACTGACAATAAAGTTGGGTATGTACAATAGCACTCCATCATCAAATAGAAATGGTATATAAGAAGCTTGAACAGAATGGGTTTGGAAGATATAAGAATGTTACATGAAGGAGTAAATTCAGTGTCTCTGATCCCTGCTCCTGATGAACTACCTTCACTCCCCCAATTCATACATATTGCCTCATGGGGAATTCTACATTATTAGTTGATAAAGAAGGTGACTCATCTACTTTGCAGAAGACTCTGTATGATATGGAGGCATCATCTAAAAACATACGGCTTGAGCACTATACCGCTTTCTTAGAAAGAACTTCTTTTTTTTAAGATTTATTTTTTATTTATTTATGCATATGTAGTGCCAGCATGGCACAAAGCAGGTTCTCTATGATCCGGCCAGATGGCTAAAGGAGAGTCCTGGAGACCTCAGTAGATTTTTCAGGCTTTTATTGAGATTTTTGCAAGGCAGAGTGGGAGGCTGGCAGGCCTCCTAGCCCAAGGCAAATCTTCACTCTTTCTGGGCTCTCTGGCATTCTCTCATGTTCTCTACTTCTCCTTTGCTGTTCTGATTCTGCTCTCATTCTGCTGGCGTCCCAGTGACGCCACCTTTATAAGCCCAGTCTCAGCCCAGGTGTGCCCACCTATGCATGCTCACACCCTACTCCAGGTGCCCGACATCAGGCGTGCATGTTGGACCACAGGGATCCATCATTAATGCTAATGGCAGGAGGGAGGAAAAGCCTGATAATTTTTCACTTGCCCTACAATGTGTTCTTTGAGAAAAATTTTGAGTGGTTTTAGAGTTCAAAACACCTATAATATTTTCTTAATCTGTAGGAATTTTTGCTTTCTTACTTCTATTTATAGTTTTAATAAAAATTTCAGGATAATCTTTCTAAATCCCTAGTGTCTTTCTTAGTTTTATCTCTCAGGACCAGTCAAAAAGAATACCTAAATATTGCTATTTACATTGATATGTAAATTTTGTCATGCATATTTTCTAGAAACATGTAAATGACTCAGCTGAAGCAGATTCACCTGTCTGTACCTTGGATAGGCATGTGTCCCCCTCTTAAACAGCACAACAATTGCAGTCACCTACTTAGCATAAGCAGCTTATTAAAATGCAGTAAGGAGGAGAACATCTTTTTGAGCAATTTTCTTAGAGTATTAATAATCCTAGTGGGGAAACAATAGAAGATAGATATGGACATCTTACCAGTGAACTGTCTAGACTTTTCACTGTGAACTAATATAGTGGACTTAATGGTTTCAGGAAGGTTAATACCGAATGAAAGTGTTCGCAAATTCAAACATGAAAATAGAATGAAAGGTTTCTCTGGATTTGAAAGAAAATCCAGGAAAACAAAGAATTATCACTTAGGACCTACTTGAATGTTGAGAACAAATTATATATAAACAACAAATAAAAATATGTATTATGTATAATAAAGTAAAATTTCCTTTTTCCCCATTATAAGCCTTTTCAGATAGATTATAATCAAAAAGAAATTAGAGCAACAAAATTAAAAACTGATATAAGTAAAGCCATATATTCTCTATATTAACTAATTGTTTAATTATGTCTTAAATGAGTAGTTTTCAACTTGGGGATAGCAAAATACATGTGACAATTAGTGATCATGCATTTTGATATAAAGTATTAAAGAATGCTTGCTTAAAAATGTAATATTGATGTAATATAACACTGCTAATCACTAAAGTCATGAGTTTTGTTAATTTGTTTTAATTCTAATATCAAATATTTGATAAATTTTCCTTACAGCATGTATGTAAACAGAAGTTGGAAGGAAATATCTTCAAAGAAAGATCCAGTTCAGACTCTGCTTCTGAGCATAGTAAATTTAGAATAGGTTGGATGGTGTTTTGTTTTGATAATTGAAAATCTGTTTGGACATTAGAAAGAAATTAGGGAACATCAGAGGTTTTGATTTCCTTGTCATCATCTTTCAAGAGTTGTATCTCTATAGGTTGCCAAGCCTGTTAGAATATGTTTGTATCTGAAAAAAAATTTTGTGGAAACTTTTAAAATGATTAAAAATGATTAAATGATTATTTGGTTTCTGTTCCATGGAATGCTAGGCACTGAGGGCAATATGGTTCTATAGGGGTACACACCAATCACTATCTTTACTGGTAATTTATGAAACTTTGTACAGATTGACATAAACGGACTGAGACACACCGTGACACAAGTTCACAGAGTTAAAAATTAATAATGTTGGGTAGAATTGGAATTGGTTTCTCCCATCCCATGTAAACAAAAGATCATCCCAAACATTATATTTCATTTTCTTTTAGACATTGAAAAGTTTTACATGTATTAGCCAATTTATTTTAGCTTTTTTTTTTTTTTGTCTATATACATATCTATGCCTATGAATCTTTTGAAACAGTATTAGTGTCTTACTGGTTCCCGGTAATTGATACTAGTTCCATATCAATTATTGAGCAAAATATGATATTTTACCTTATGGTGATATGATAGACCCTTTTATTCTTAAACATAGCTTATTGTTTAAAAGTTGAGATGATGAAAGACTAAATTAGACTATAACACACTGACTGAAGTTTGAAGCCATGCATATTTTCAAGTAGACTTGAGTATTTCACACAAACCAAGAAAATTCTTTTTTTTTTTTTAAAGATTTATTTATTTATTTATACAAGCACTGGGTACAGTCAGAAGCATGGGAGGGTGAGAGAATTCACCAGAGCCAGAGCAGGGAACAGAACAGGCAGACTGATGAAACACACTGCTGAGGGGAGCAGCAGGCGGCAGAAGAGGTCTGCGCGCCATGTGGGACCCTCATCCAGCAGCCAGCCGGGGATCGAATGGGCGCTGCAGAGGCTGCGGGCAGCTTCGCCGCAGCCCAGCGCTCAACCGCTGCGCCACCAGGGGAGGCTCCCGAAGAAGATTCTTTATGAAAACCATTGAATTATTAGGTAAAACAGTTCTTAAAGCAAGGTGTATGGAAAAGTCAATTTGGCAAATTGCAGTAATCTCATTTTTGCATTATTCTTCAATACTATAGCTATCTTTTTATGTTCAGAAAATTCCATGTCAATATTTGCCTTTTAATTTTATGCCAGCATTATTTTTGTATTTCATGCTATATAATTGTTCATTTAATCTGTGTGATGAATAGCCCTCTCCTATTTTAAAATATATACCTCTTTCTAAATATTTTCAACTAACAGAAATCATCAAACACATGATTTGTACAAACTAAAATATTTAGAAAATGTAATATATGTTTCAGGAAGCTTAGAATCATAAGCCAGACTATATGCAGAGCTTTGCAACTATGTGTCATAAATGGGTAACATTTTTAATGTTATTGTAATGATCCCAGTAAAGGATAACTCCGATGCAAAAAATTTGAGAAAGTAAAAGGAGTGGGATCTAAATCACAAAAAGGAGTACAATTAGATAGGAGCTTGAGTATTCATATGTAATGAATCAAATGGTAGAAAGAAAGTAAACATGGGCAAATATGATAGTAATTAGTCCTTAAGCAATTGCATCAATTTTTTCTCTGCATCAGATGAGATTAAGACATTAATATTAAAGTTTTAGAAGTGAGAACATGATAATCAGAAAGATATTGGGCAAATGGAAATATATACAAAATTCTTCAGGAAGCTAGAAGTTGTGTAGTGTGACTAAAAAGCTAAAGATATAAATTAGAAATGTGAAGACAGGGAATATAATTCTCACCTGAAGTCTAATGGCAAAGAATCTTGATTAGGGATTTATTTGTAATGAAGAATTGTTAAACTTTTTTGATCAGATAAATGGCATCATGAAAGCAACATTTAGAGATTTATTCAGTGATTGAGTGAAAGGCAATTGAAAATAGAAGAGATTAAATGCAAATACATAGATTAAGAAGCTTTTGTAATGCATGTTTCAGGCCATCAAGTGCTGAATTAAAGTACATCAGTAGAAAAAGAAAGATGAAAAAAAGAAATACAGTCAGAGAAAATTGACAAAAGCTTTATTAAGTTTCTCACAAGAAATGTAAAACCTCTGTATAGTCACTTATTCAAAGAATTATGTAACTGCCAGTATAGTAAATAAAAGGCTTCTAGTTTTTTTTTTTTACTAAAAGCAAAAGCGTACAGCTAGAATATAATCTCACTAATGCTACATAATCTCCATTGTTTTATTCTATTGTTTCCAATATGTTTCATTAATATGCACATGAGTAATGAATGTTTTTCTAGAAAAAAAATAGACATAACATTTTGTGCAAGCATGGGTTAATTCTAAATACCTGAGAAGCAAATAATACAAAGGTAAAATCTGTTGCTCTGTATTGGACACTTAGAAATCACAGAATTATAAATTTGTAGATGTTAGGAATGTTAGCAATCATTATCTCTTCATTTTCTATGTAGGAAAAATGAAGAGAAAATATATTAAAAACAAAATTAAACAAAAACAACTTATGCAAAGCTACTTAATAGTGAAGGATAATGTTGCTTTTGTTTCTGTTTTTATAAAATTTTTATTTTTTACTTGGTGGTTTCTGAGATTCACACCTTTAAAAAATTTTATGAGTCAAAATTAATGGTTTGCCCCAAAGGGCTGATTTTCTGTGCTTGTGTATCACAAATTTTTTTTTTTTTCTGTAAATGTACAGCCATTCACTGGAGTATTTTGTCAAACATTTTTGTTATCTGCCTCCTTACATGTGCCAATTCAAGTGTTCTGTGACCAGTTCTTTGAAGAGGCTTTGAAGAGGCCTCTTTTCTATCCCTGAAGTTATTCTTTACTAGCCTGTCATAGCCCTGAAACGGTCCACTGTTGTGAGTAAATGTGGGAGACATCTATGTAACTGCCAGCCTTACTCACCATACAGAAAGTAAAAGACATTCAAAATGAAATCTATAGCTGTAATCAGCTTTATTTGAAGATTTCATATATAACTAGCTTAAGCATTTAAGGTACAGACTTCAGTTAGGTGTGCTTTATTCACATTATTCATTTCATAGAATAATCTCTTTTTAGGGGTTCTTTTGATCTTTCAGGATACATCAGGAAAAATGTCAAGTTAAAGATAAATACAAATAAGATTTGAGCTTTATATTTTGATAAGGATTTTAAGTAAAGTATATTTTATAGAATATATGTACTTTTTTCATGTGCTTATTATCTTCTTTAGAGAAAGACATACAAATGGTGAAGAGGCACATGAAAAAAATGCTCAATATCGCTTATCATCAGGGAAATGCAAATCAAAACCACAATGATAGACCACCTCACACCTGTGAGAATGGCCCTTATCAAAAAGACCAGTGACAAGTGTTGGCGAAGATGTGGAGAAAAAGGAATTCTCATAGATTGTTGGTGGAATGTAGATTAGTCCAGCCCCTATGGAAAACAGGAAAGACATCTCAAAATTTAAACATAGATCTACCATACGACCCAGCAATTCCACACATAGGTATCAAATGAAAGAATGTAAAAACACTAATTTGAAAGAACATACACAGTACTATGTTCTTTGCAGCATTATTTGCAATTGTCAATCTGTGGTAACAACTTTAGTATCCAAAGACAAATGAGTAGATTAGGAAGATGTGGTTATATTTCACATACATACATACATGCATATAGTTGTATTTATATACACTGTACACATATACACAATGGAATACTACTAAGGTATAAACAAGATAAATTCTTGTCTGTTGCAAAAATGTGGATAGAACTGGAGGGGATTATGCTAAATGAGCTAATTTAAAAGGAGAACTATAAATACTGGATGGTGTCACATATATGTGAAATACAGACAAACAGAACACAGGTCAGATAAAAACAAACTAATGTGGGTCTCCCTGGTGGCACAAGTGGTTAAGCTATCCACAGCCTCTGCAGCATGAGTTCGATCCCTGGGCAGCCACCCAGGGAGCTACCCACATGGCACAGCAGACCTCTCTTGACTGGCCCACTGCTCTCCTCAACAGTGTATTTCAGTCAGTCTGCCTGTTCTGTTCTCCACTCTCTCTGGTGAATCCTCTCACCACCATCCCCACCCCCAGTACCTCTGGCTTTTACCCCATATCTTGTGTGCATAAATAAATAAATCTTTAAAAACAAACAAATAAACAAATGACTAATTTAGAAATCAAACTCTAGAATTGATGCCACCAGAGGGATGACTGAGAGCAAAATGGGGAGGGGCACAATGGACTATGTGGTGTAAGACATCTCTTGCATTTGTGGTAGGGGTGGTGTATTAATATACTTCTTAAGGATGTGATCCTATACTTCAAAATCACACACAATGTTACCTCAATAATAAAAAAAGTTATTTTCAATTTTTTTAAAGTTTTAATAATTACCTTGTATGTTATTTATTACCTGGTATGTGGCAGCATACTTGTACAAGAGAAAAAAAATGAGACGAGGAGAGGAAGAAAGACAAATGAAGAGCAGGGAGGTGAAGGGGAAGAGAAGTGGAAGCAGAAGCTACAAACATAAGTTCTAGAAAGAAAAAAAATGAAGTTATATGAATGTTGAGTATTCTGTTGCAAACCCAGTGATCTCAATAATAAATTGTTAACTGTTCATTGACTGACAATGTGATAGACTTTTCTGGGTTTAAGTCAAATGTTGCAGGGGCATTAAGGAACTGGGGACATGATCATTAAGGTAGATGGAGGTCCTAAAAACAAAGTTGCTTCAGATCTTTGTATTCTGTACCTATTCTGTTATCTTTTCCTAAACTTTTGATTAAATTTCTGGAAAATGCCTCTAACAGAAAAACTTGCTTCATTTGTTCATAGACATAAATATTTAAACACAGATCAATTTTTGCTGCTTTACTAATCATGTACTTGGTATTGAATAATGTTTACCGCATTCGTCTCACTGTATCAGTGGATGCTTATGACACAGATTTAGCCTTTAGTCCATTATAATTTTATTGCAGTAAAAAAGTATTTAAAAGTATGTTAATAACATTTATCACATTAATTAAAATCCTTGTGTTCACCACCTATTAAATTTTTCCTTAGCTCTATGATGGACTTGCAAATAGTTTTATCAATATTATAGGGATGGTTTATGGAAAATGACATAACTTTCCCCAAACAAGTTGTTTTATTTCTTTAGAAGCATTTATTTTCCTCAGCCAAAATAAATTATGTAAAGGTACTAATGTGTGATTACACTATACTGATTTATTTTCCTGGTTATATCTTAATGACTCTAGCCCCCTAAACTGATTGAGTTCTAGGGTCTTTTCTCAGTCCTGTCACTGAACAAATTTTTAAATAGCACTTGATTTTTTTTTCCTTTAGGCACAGTGTTATGTAATTGTGATACAGTGGCAAACACAATTATCATTTGTTGTCATCTGCGCATTACGTTCCAGCAGGATAGACAGATTTATAAGTGTGATTACAATAAAATCTGGCAAATGTTGTCATTCCTTTCACCCAACTTCTCATTCTTTAATAAAATTCATTCTGTTACACTTCTGTGTATAACCCAACACCATCTAAATCATCCTTCTTCCCAAACAATGACTGATGACTGATTAATTAATTTGTTCTCTCATTGAACATTTGTGTGTCAGTTATTTATCTAGACATTGAAATAATAATAGTACGCAAAAAAGATACAATCTCTGTTCCTGTGAGTTTACATTCTGGTAGTTGAAGCAGACAATAGGCACAAAACAAATACATGAGTTACATAGCAAAGAATTCTGTGACACTAAATAAAGCAGGGTAATAAAATAGAGTCACGTGGAGTGGGAGAGGGAAGGTTAGAGCAGAAACTTGAAGAAAAGAGAATCTTAAAAATATCCACAGGAGAGAAGTCTAAGAAGAAAGAAAGAAAGTGGGGGGAAGCACTTGGTATACTTGAGATACTGCAGGAAGAACAGAGTAATGTGACTAGGAATAAGTGAAGATGAAAATAAACAAAACCCAGAAAATTAGGAGATATAGTCAGAGAATTACTTCAAAAACTCTCTAATTTGAGTTCTGTGAGAAATGTTTAAAAGTTAGATTTTAGAATAGGAAAGTATTGTCGAGTGTAAACAGCAAGGTAACATCATAAAATTTAATTTTTAAAAAGATAATTCTGGTCACTTTATGAAGTGTTACTTGGAGAAATAAGATCTATGTTAATTGCTGTAGTAATTACATTAGCCAAACTATGAACACAACTTAAGTGCCCAAAATAGATGAGTAGATCAGGAAGATTAGGTATTCAGCTATTAAAAAAGACCAACTCTTGCTTTTTGCAGCAACATGGCTGGAACAGGGAAGGATTAGGCTTAGAGAAATAAGACAAAAAGAGAAACAAAAGATACTGGATGGTGTCACTTACATGTGGAATTTGAGAAACAAAGCGAAAGGGTTAGATAAATGCAAACTAACATCAAACCACAGAAATCTAACTACAGAAGTGAAGCTAGCAGAGGGGAAAGGGAAGGATGAAAACAATGAGGAAAAGGAGCATAAGAACTATAGCAATAAATTATGGGGGCTTTGGTGGTGAGTATGGTGCAGCAATAACATTTGAAGGAGGAGATCCTATAAATCTATATGCTATGAATCCATATGAAATTTGTGACACTAGATACAAAGGACTCCATTAACAATGGTCTGTTTTTCCCTACTCAGTTTACAAAGGCAATAAAAGCACACAGAGTAAGTTTACATAGCTTTGCAATTTGGCCAACTGAAGACAAAGCTTTGGGGAGACAAATTGAAGAGTTATGACAATGAATAGAGAAAGTGGACTGGAAATTTAAGAGATGGTAGTTAGAGGTTATGCATTAGTAATATTTTTGAAGTCACTCCATTTTCCATAGTAAGACATACAATATGAGTCTGAAAGTTGGTGGTGGAGTTATGGTGATTCAATCATCAATAATTACTAAAATAAAATAGATAAATAAAAAAAAGGTATCAGAGGAATCAATACTTGGGACATTCTGGTACCCAAGGGATAGGCGTGCTGAACTAGTCCTGATTTTACTGACTTCTATCCCTGAACTTTGGACAAAGACTAACCTCAGTCTGGAGAAGGAGATTCTTTTTTAAGTTATCTGCCCAAAGGGAGTGCTTCTACTTAAATTCATATATATATATATATATATATATATATATATATATATATATATATATGGAATCTTTAAAACAATTTGAACAAGAATGTGCTGTGCTAGTGAGGCCTGGTACAAAATCACCAAATGTGTAGAAAGAACTAAGGGTGGTAAAACTGTAAGTGAGTGAGAAGGATGGTCAGGAAGACTTGCACATGACCATAACCAAAAAAGGATAATAGAGTATGCTCTGTTGGCATATGCTTCAAATCGATTGAGATTTATTTTAAAGAGAGGGAAAGTAAATAATCTTGAAGATACATGAGAAGGAATGAAGATGCCCCTTTTGTTTGAAGATTCTGTGGCTGTAAAATCATCCACCATTTGATAAGACTACAAGGTAAAAGATGCTTTAAAGTAACAGCAAATTTCAATTAGATTAAGAAAATAAAGAAAAAGTCTTTTCCAGAGAACAGTTTTTATCCTGACTTTACCACTTAATCTATGTTGTTTCCTAGTTGGTTACATTCTTTGTGCCTAGTTTCTTCATTTGCAATATAGGAATAATAATCCTATTAAATTGTCAGATTGATGTGATGGTTTAAAATAATGATATAGACAAAGGACACAAAAAGATTCCTAACACATAGCAAATATTAAATATGACTTGTTCTTTATAAAGAAGTTGTGAGAGGGCCTCCCTGGTGGTGCGAGGGATTAAGACACAATCTATAAAGCTATCCACAGCCACTGCAGCACAAGTTGGATCCCTGGTCAGGGAGGTACCCATAGGCACAGCAGACATTTCCTGTCTTGCCTGCTGCTTCCCTCAGCAGTGTATTTCAGTAGACCTGCCTGTTCTGTTTCCCGCTCTGTCTCTGGTAAATCCTCTCACCCTCACACCTCTGGCCTGTAACCCAGTTTTTATATGCATAAATAAATACATCTTAAAAAAAAAGAAATTGTGAGTGTACTGTGGTATTGGTTTGTGTACAGGAGTGGTGCAAAAGATGAAGATCAGTGTGGGTCTGGTGGTATAGTGGCAGTCTTATCAAGAGAACTCTTAGCTAAGAAGGTCCTTTCATAGGTGGATTGCTGACAATTATCCACCCTTTGCATGTGAAATCTCTCCCTCTTCATGAGTTCATGATTCATATATAATATTCACCACCCAAAAAATTTTAGACAATAACTGATTATTGTCAATAATCAGTTCCTTAATTTTTAAAGAAATTTTGAAGATTTTCACCATCTCATTTTATCACCCTCCATTCCCTGTTTTATTTTATATTCAAATTACATTTATTGAGGTAAAGTAGCTTATCATACAAACTACATTTAATGGTGTGGGATGGTAGTCCAGCCAACACCTGAGCTCTTACAACCACTAAGTCAAGTAAGTCCACTTATATTAATGGTTATGTAGTGTGACATGAGGTAGAGATGTAGATTATAGGGAAAGCTAACTTCCTTGCATCACTAGCACTTTGGAATAAAGCTGGGAGCCTGGGGATGAGAATAGTCTATTTTATCTACCAGTGTCATGTGTTTTTTGTCTGATTTCTGATTTCAGCTACATGGGTGGGAAATTCAAACATTCTCTGATAGTCTTCCATCTCAAAGATCTAACACGTTTTTCTTCAATTTTCTGCAACAGGGGTGGGACAGGTAGTGATTGTTTAACAAGCATCTGGAATTAGATGGTGGTCATGGTGGGAAGGCAGCTTCTGATGTGTAGTATTTGCTGATTTCTATGGTGTCAATATTCCCACTATGGACAATTTCAAACTACAGCATGATGTACTGAATGTGTTTCTGGAAAGAGATACACAGTGGTGCTCCATTAGTATTCACCATACAGATAATATACACAAGAGTAGATAAGAGAAAAATAAATAGGAACAGATGGTTTTGACTATGAATGACTTTTAAATACTATTTAATTATAAATTTATGGAATTTAATTTTTAATGATGGAAGTGTTTCACAAAAATATCTTAAAATCCCTAAAAGATTTCTGTCACAGGACTATCTCTAAAGGCATGACTTTCTTTGGAGTCATAACAAAACTACTCCATTTGCATACCAGTGCAGCCTGAAAGAATGGAGTCAACACCCCAACGAGCAACCCTCAACAAATATGGATGAGAGTGACTAAATAGGTTTCCCAGCATCCTATGCTTCAAACAAGCACTTATGGGAGTCAATATTTTGTGCTTCCTGCTGATTCAAACTGAAACATCTATGACACACCCTTCCTGATAGTTTTCCCTCTTTTCCTATCTTGTTTTCCCTGCTCACCTACTCTTGATTTTTAGGAAGCTCATACATAAATGACTTGCAACCATGTCTTTGATCCAGGTTATGATTTGGAAATAAACAAAAAATCTAAGAAGTTAAAACAAGAGGTATTCTTAATAAGCGAACATTCAGAAGGAGATTCTGGAACTGGGTCACTATAAGATACAACACCTTAAGTGGAAGTGCTTATTTGTGTTATCTATGGGGATACCTGAAGTTTGTTACTGACTCTTGGCTGAGATAATGAGATAGGCTAGCTGGAAGTTTATAATTAACTATTAGATATCTAAAAGTCCTGCAGCACCAGAGTCACAATGTTTATATCATTTAGGGATGCGTAGATTGATGACTTGCATCCTGTGAAATCAATTAGCAGCTGGCCCAAATATGTGTCCAACCGGACATAAAAGTCCTTCTGGAAATGTGTGCCCTATGTCACCTGGAACCAAAATTCTCATTGAATTTTGTTGGTTTAAAATACAGAGTTAAAAAGCATCCTGTGTGACTGAGAAAGGACTCTGAAGAGCTGTGCCTAGAACTTTCTTAGGCTGTGTATGCTTATTCACTTTATTTCTATTCAAAATGTTCTTGCTTCATTAAAGCCTTTCATAAATTTGCTCTGTGGAGTTGTGAGTTCTTTCAATTATCTGACCTATGTAATCACTGCGGTCTGTTATCATTAGAATGTAGCAAGGATTCCATCACTGGTGGTTAGTGGCATGCTGCAACACCAGTTAATAAGATTTTCATCAATGCTGATTTGAGATAAGGTAAGGTATATTTGAGAAAGCACTGGATTATGCAGTCACTCTAGCACTTCATTAGTGTGAGAACTACTGAGTGGTCATAGAGACTGATGACAAGTAAAGTTCTGACTTAACAGAACTTAAAGCTTTTGGATGTGATTAGCTCTATTAATTGTAAGGTCCAGTGTGTACAGCAGCAATTTATACACACTGCAATGGCACAATAGAAAAAGTATTTTGGATTGAACTCCAGCATATTTAGTAGACCTAAATCAGTTTCAAGAAGTGATGGCACAGTGTCCCCTGATAATTACTTGTTTTGCACTGACATCTCTCTTTCAATTCACAACTATATGACTTAATGAAGTTAAAGCCCCATGAATAGTTAATGATCAATGAAATTTGAGGATCTTTTTCACTAATTGTTTAGCTTTTTGTGTTAGTTTTAGCTAAACATGGACTGCTGATGTATTTAGAAGACCTATAAGAAAGACACTTGAATGTATACTTTAAATGATGGAGAAGTGTCTTGAAGTAACCTTGGCAGTGGTGAATAACTTGTTAGGTTGACTTAGTATCTGTAAGGGCAAACTGGAAAGTTATATATAAGGACATCTGAAGAACTGACATGCTGACTGGATTGGGAATGAGCATGCAGTAAGAGAATTTTGTTTCATATTATACCAATATCAGAGCATCCGATGCAGAAAGGTCACAAGCCAGGTTGAAATAAGGACATACCTTGTAGATATCAGGTGACCTTACCTGTGGCCTTTCTAGTATTTTATGATGTGTTCAAGAATGGAATTGTCATGGTGATAAGGATTTAGGTTATGCAGGATTGAACAGCATTGCTTCCTTTACAATACCAGTTCTTGTTGGTAGGCGCTTAATATCAGTTAAATCACTTGGTAACATATTAATAACATCAGAACCTTCTGCTTTTCTAAACCTACACAACTGTGAGAAAATCACTTTCTTTTATTTAAGTCTGTGATACCTTTTTTATTGTAGCCCTAGCAAAAGAATATAGTAACCATTTTATAGAATCTGTATTTTCTGTGTGTGTTTCTTGGATTCTTCTGTATTGAATGTGGGAGTTTGGGCCTGGAAGGAAATGTGTCCTTTATAGGTAGAATCTGAGCTTTGATTACTGAACCAACAAATGAATTTTCACATTGACAGGCATAACTGACCCTCATTATTATGAGTTAGATTGTTCTTACATAATGGGGACAAAAAAATATGTCAAATTTGAAGATGTCACTGGAGAATTTCCCCAGGCTTTTGTGCCCTTGAATCAGTGATTTTGGCAGCCCATGAGTGAAAAGACCAATGCAATCACAGGCTCAGATTACTCAGGGTTGACAGTGAGTTCCCTAATAAGGCAAGCAAATTAGACTGGCTGAGAACAAGGGCAGTTAGGAGGTGACAGAGGGTGAGGATGAGTATCATTTGCAGCATCATATGTAACTTTAATACCTTGATTCCTCTGTATTTCTTGCCCTTTTAGAGATTATGGTTGGTTATTTTCTTATAACAGGATTGGTTACATGATTTGGGGAGCCCAATACAAAATGGAACTCCTTGCTTAAGAAGCAGAAAAAAAAGTATTAAAGATACTAAAATTATGTACAAAAACTTTCCCTTTTATCACTTTCAGCTTCTCTCTTGACCAGAAGGGATGTTTTCTGTTTGATATTTAATGCTGTGTTCCCACAGTAAGGGGACATCCTAGGTAGAGTGACAGCTACCATAGGTACCCACGCTGTTGCTCAACTCAGTATGTGAGCAACTGTAACTTGGGTGTCAGATTGGTCCTTAGATCACCTGCAGGGCCAAGATACTACATAGGGCAGGTGGAAAACTTGGGTGGAGAGTGTATTTGCCCTTTCCATGGACTCACCATCCCAAACCACAGTTGACATGTGGCCACAAAGAGATTTTAACCTCTCTGTTGGAGAGCACTAAGAATTTATACTGCAGGCAGACAAAGAGGCATGGCCCTGCCTACCCAGTTGCTATGATGCTGCTAGCTGGGACCAAGCCTGTAACTGTCTCACACCACTCAAAGACACATTGTGAAATGTGACCCATTGTGAAATGTACCTGTGCCCTGGTGTTCAAAGGCCACTGATGTGACCTAGTCACTGTGGAGGAAGGGAGAGCTGGCAGCAGTGATCTAGGGGAAAGGGAGTAACCCACTCACTGGTTGTACCTAGTGGGTGGGGTGCATGCAGTGTAGAAGTCTTCCCAAAGAGATGGTGACTGATGGGGCTATTCAGCAGCCAACACTGCAAGTACCCTCTCTTTCATCAACCTGCTCTCACACATATGCTTCCTGTTTCATCAGATTTTACTTACAAAACACAAGTTCAAAACACATGTAAGAGTTTCAAGATGGTGACTATAAGGCATTAAACCTCAAGTGGCAAGGCTTACTGAACATGAACCTTAAAGGTCTACATTGATCACATGCCAGAAAAACCGCCATTTTCTTAAAGCATAGAAATAAGAAGTTTAAGTGGATCTGAGCAGTACAAAAATTAAACAGCATCTAACACTTATTTACTGACTGATTTTATTCCAGCTATAGTTGATAGTCCTGACTTGTAATAACTCATGTCGAAAGCATGTTGATTTTTTTTTTTCCCTGTTCAGAGGCAACTTCCAATCAACATGAGATGGAAACTAGTGTAGGAGAGATATACAGACATTTCATCCTTTAGAGGCTCTTTCTGAGAGACATTGTCATAACTTCCCAGAGATCCTGGTGGAAATGGAGTCTTTGGTTTCTACAATATTATCACATTGGTTTTGGTTCTTTTTCCTTTCCTTATCATCACATTTTGGAGTCATCTTCCAAAGAAAAAGAAATATGCATCCAACTCAGAGAATACAAATTTAGATGGGGTTGTGGGAACGAACAGCTAATACTACTATATTTCCCACTGCTGCCTTCAATCATTCTCCAGTGCTTTAACATTAATCCCTGCAATTTGATTATGTGAATTATATAGTCTTCATAATCCCAAAACATTAATGGGACTTACAGAAGATAGGGATATAAAAGTTTTACTTCTAGAAGGTATAAATCTTAACCTGTCCATTCCCCCACCATTTAGTGTGTGTGTGTGTGTGTGTGTGTGTGTCTGTGGTTCTAATGGGAGACTCTCAAGATGTTACCCCAATAAAAGAAATAAATTTATAAAAAATAAAATAGATTTGGATACACATTCAAAAAAATGGAACAGAAAAAAAGAACTATACCATTAATTATAGATACACAGAAAATAACTCTCTGGGATTAAATCTTAGAAATAATAATGGAGTTTTAAACTTCTAAGCCCAGTGTTCTTTTGATAATATAGATTGATGTCCAGGCCTCTTTGAGTCAGCATTTTGTCAATAAAAATTGTGTTGCTCTTTTTAGGAGAAATGTTTCTCTTCCAGATATAGATTGTAGTGCACTGAGCAGCATGCTGATGCTTATTTGTGGTGGACCTGAATGTTTTTAGATTTGAACAGTTACTGAGACCTGAGCTGAAATCCAAAGTCCTGCAGACAAGCTATAAAGACTCCATCTCTTCTTTGGTCAGAGAAATAACCATGAAAAGTACTAGGCTAGATTTATTGAAGCTTACTCTAATCCATAGGATAAAAATTTTAAGTTCTAATTGTAGTTTGTAGACACTTAGCCACGAAAGCAAGAAATTCTGGATGTATCTTTCTGTTTTCCTAAACAAAGAGCATCTACTCATGTGAATTACTGATTCTATCTCTTTAATTTTATATTAGTTCTTTTCTATCAGTATCACCCTACCGCCACTATCTTTCTCCCCTACCTGACTTACTATATCCCTATACAAATTGATTTTCTTGACTCTGTTCTGTCCAAAGACATCTTTCATGGAAAATATATACAAGATAGTCAGTACTGTAGCTCAGTACCATCCAACATAACTTTCAGAATGATGGACATGTATATACCTACAAAATCTAGTAGGAGGACTACTAGTTCCACTTAAAATATGTCTGGTAAAAGGAAGAATTAATTTTTTTGATTAAATTTAAAATTAATTAACCATAGATGGCTGGGTACTAGCATATTAGAAGGTAAACCTCTAGGGTATAAATTCCATGGAAAATCCTTTTCTTAGCCATCAGAGATTGACTATTACTTTTCACTAGTTCCTGATGTTCTGTAGTTTCTTGAAAGCAGAGATCTTATTCTGAAAATCACAATAAAATAGCAATAATATCAAAAGCAATCATTGGAGACAGTGAACAAAGTACCTCTTCTACTATATTCCTGCTTTAGTATCAGAAAAAGATACTATGAAAAATTCTATTTTTTTGGAAAAGTCACTGGAAGAATACCTTATTCTCTAATTCAGTCATTTACTTGATTGTTTATTAGGTGAAGATTATACAATCTGATTGCAGAAAGCCTAACATTCATCACACCACATCATGTGTCATAACTTGTGGGGTTACTGGGGCAGACTTTAAGAAGAGGGCTTGGTGACTGAGAAATCAACCATATTCCTATCTATTTTTATTATGGCAGAAATTCAATTTTAAGTAGTCAAAAATCTTCTATATGAAAACTAAGTGTATTTGAAGTCGACTTTTACTATAAAAAGTTTTACTAATAAATGTTTTCCAAAGTCCTGACTAGGAGTGGAAAAGAGGAATATCTAATTTTCTCCTATATTCAAGTCACATTCTTCTATTCAGTAGTGTCATGGTGGCTTATATATTAGGACTCAGAAGGGTTTGATTCAATAATATTTCATCTTCCATGGTTTCTTATATCTTGTCTTAATTGGTTAAATCCAAAGGGAAGATTGAGTGATGTTTTCTATCCCAACATTAATTGTAGTATTTGCTTGGGACTTACTCTATGCCAAATGTGATGAATACTTTATTATTTCTTTCATCCAGACAATAATACTAAATGCCTATGCTGTTCCAGGAACTCTGCTAGGTGATAGGTAAACAGCAGTCAAGCAAATATACTTACATTTTGCCTTTATTGAACTTATAGTCTAGAGATAGAAAGATAATAACAATAAAATAAGCAAACAAGTACACTTATTTGTAAGGTGTTTTCAAGGGAATAAAGAGGCCATGATGAAAAAGATTGGACATAGTTAATCCTTCCAGACAAGCTGAGTAACTCCAATAGACATTTAATCATAGATCTTAAGAATAGCAAACCATACAAAGTTCTGGGGGAAGAATATTCTCAGTGTATGAAGCTGCACATATGATGATGTTACAGTTGACAATAGCTTCATATGAAAGTAACATAGATATTATGGGGTTAGTGAAAGGCTCATAGTAATTTTATTATTATCCATATTACAGATTAAGAGGTTGAGGCAAAGACATGTAAGCTAACTTTCCTAAAGTCACACATCTAGTAAGTGAGAGAGCCAGTACTGGGACTACGTCAGTAGTGTAGACCAAGTCAGTGACCATGGTCTGGATCTAGAGAGTCCAAAATAATAGATGCTTAAATAAGTGAGAGGAAAAAAGAAATGAGTGTTGGAAAATTGATCTATATAGATCACTTAAACTCATTGGACCAGTCAAAATATCAATAATAGTTTATTAATAGAACTGTTACATAAGGTTATATGGAAAACTGCATAAAACAAACCTGTAGAAATTTTTGGCTATTCCAAAAAGTAAATTATAAGGAGTGGAGAGGTAACTGGAGAGAAAAGAGGGAGAGAGATTGTAAATAAACAGAAACTTCATTTGGTTATTGCTTAAAGGAAACTCTTAACAAATGTATAATAAAAATGAATGTTGATTGGATATTTGAAGGAATTTTAAAATATTGTGAATTATTAAGTAGTGCAATAATATAATTGTTTAAAAACAATCACTCTCTTTGGGAGATTTTTTTTTTTTTATACATGAAATGATAAAATATCTGGGCTTTTTCTTTAATCTGGGAGAGGAGAGTTAGTGGAGTTTTGTATAAAACAAGGTTGGCATTAGTTGAATATTGTTGAAGCTGGCTTAGAAGAAAACTGATTCAAATACTATTACATTTTCTAAGTGCTTGAAATTTTTGGGTAACATTAAGTTAAAATAAAGAATGAGGGGAACGATTTCTATGACATGAATGAGAGGAGAAATAACAAAGTTAATTATTTTATATGTTTCCACAGTGAAGAAATGGTAGGTAAGCAAGAGAGCAGGAGATTTACCGAAGAATTACATGGTGGGTACCATTTCCACTATACATCTTAGATGTATTCTAGATGCATTCACTAGATACTCAGAGTGGCCATATTATTTCCTCATTTAATAGATGAGGTACCTGAGGCTAGGGAAGCTAAATGACTTGCCTGAGTTCACATGCTAATAAGTGGATTTGAAGTGCTGGCTCCAGACAACCACAATGTAATACCCCTTCATGTGGATATAAAAAATAAGGTGAAGGGAGTCAGGGGAGATGGATAACAGAAAATTCAAGAGAAGGAACAATCATATGGACAGAATTCAAAACAGTTAGGAGGACATTATCTGGAACTCAGAGGCAGAGGGTTAACTTTAAAAAAGAAAAGCAATATATTAATGAGCTATATGATCTGGATATATGATCTCACATATCCTTGCATGGTCTCCATTTTGACCTTTGTTCAATAGAAAAACAGAATAAATACCTCACCTAAAGGATTGATATAAATGTTCACTTTCTAGAAAATTAGGGTCACAAAGAAACTTAAAATTGAAATGAATAACTTCAACATAATACTATTTTTCATAATCCACTTTTAAAGTTATTAGAGAAATGACTTAAAAACAAAATAACTCTTACGGTGAAAAAAATTATATATTTCAATATTTCTTAGCTTCATTCCAATTTATGTTTTGGCTTGCTTAATTCAAGTAAAATTACATCTAATACAATGCTACTTAATTTAAATGGCTACTGACGATTTTCATAAATATCAATTTGTTTTACTTTTGGTAACATTTGGTAGTTAATTACCTGGAGATTTCAAAGTTCCATTTATGAAGTTCAGCTATTATACCTGGAAACAACTAAAAGTATTTATTGCAATTTCTGAGATTATAATCTAGGAAAATATGACATACATTAGAAAAGGATCCAAATTAAGTCTTTCTGCTATTCAGAAGCCAGGTCTTGGGCTTAAGATTTGAAACATGGTTTTTGCATCAGTAGAGACAATGATATTTATTTCAAAGATAACAGCGAACAATTCTAATACAGAATAGTGCAGTCATATCAAATGTCAAATTTCTCCCTTTACCCCCATCTATTCCCTCCTACCTTGTCAGGAGTGCCTAAAGCGATGCAGAAAAATCCCTTTGTCATCAAATCTTTACCACTGTGGCAAAGAAACAGCAATACTATACTTGGTGAAAAAGAACTCAAAATCCTTGTATGAGTTTATCTATTAAAATATTGAATGATATCCCAAAGAAGAGTGATTTTATGCATAGGTGAGAGTTATGTACTATTTCCATAGAATGGTAGCATCATTTTTTTATGAACATAAATACAAAAAATACAAATATGGTTTATATCCACAAATACACAAAATTGTTTGCTATGCTCTTTACAAAAGGAGACCAAAATGATACAACACATTCAATAATAGATGAAGAAAGAACTTTTGTACTTAATGACACCGTTTCCTATATTAACGCAACTCTATCACCTTATAAGCAGATGCAGATGACCAACTAAATCTGGTAAGCAAAAAAGTCTTCTTATTGTAGACGATACACACGCTTTTTTTTTTCCTTTTTATATCCTGAGTGATGTTGTTATACATTGTCACAAATCAACTTATTAGGTTTCATGTTATGTTCACGTCCTACAACCTCAGTATCAAACTATAGTTACCAAAATTATTCAAATGCAAAGATTCATGAATATGTTGATGGGAAAAATGGAAGTTGATTGAATTTTAAATTTTTAGCATAGGAAATTCAAACATTTTTCTTAGAACTAGTCAAAATCATTTGACAAAGTCTGTATATTTGGAGGTCAAGCATGACAAGTGCATTTAACTGTATTCAAAGGGTTTTTTATTTTCTGAAAAAATATAAAATTTCATATCTTACACTACAAAAAACATGTACACAAACCAAATGCACATAGTGTTTCAAATGGGGAAAATACAGAAATACTAATCCTTCCTTGAATTGATGCTGAGGCAGGGATTTGAGATGCCCCAATGCCTAGCACAGAACAAGATACACTATACAGCTGTTTCTGATCTGCCTCAACTAAGAGATATTAATAAACAAATACTAACAAATTACTGAGTATAGCTTGTATTCTCAGACTACTACCAATAAAATTTACATACTTATAAATAATTGAAAAACCACAGCAGCCTAAAGATTTACAAATATGTTGACCACTGAAACCTCTGCTGTCAATATAGTCCAGCCTGAATATTTTACCATCTTCAATTTTTTTCATTAACATTTAGAAGCAAATGATATTTGATTCTGATCATAAATAGACTCTTTTTTTAAAGAATTGGTATCTTCTAACCAATAATTATGTGGTCATTCTCAAAAGGAACATTCAATCATTTATGTGTGAAAAGACATTTTTATAAATCAACAAGGAAAGAAAAGACATCTTATCTATTTCTCTTTTGATACATTACTATATAATTAACAACATAATAGAGAAAAATATTCAATGTAACCAGCTGTGCTACAGAGTTGAAAAAATGATGATGTATTCTAGTTATTAATTTCAAATAAAACTAGCATTTGATTGTTTATTCAGTATCATCATCATCATCATCATCTTATTGTATCTACTTTTTATTTACTTTGCATTTAAACATCTGGCAGGACATAATCAAAGACAGTTTACTATTATACTTAACGTTCTTTTTTTCTTTTAGTAAGAACAAAATGAGAAAAGAATCTTATTCTACTGTAACATCGTACATCTAGTAAATTTCTAACATCTGACTTGAAAAGCATATGCTATCCAATGCACAATTACAGCCAAAAATGTTTTCCACAGGTAAATATCTCTGCTTGTGCTTCTTAGAACCCACTTTAAATGGGAGAAAGAATATTTTTTTTAAATCTTTAACGTTCACATAGAGATTAAATAGTAGACATGCAACACATAAGTTTTCAACTTATACTAGTTTTTCATTCCAAACTTGAGATGTAGAACTATCTCTTCATCATTGCACACTGGTTAAAAGTTTTTTACAAACTGCATTACGGATGTTCTGTATTGTTTTGGCAACTTGAAAACTAACAATGCTGGCCACATTTTAGTTTAGGTAGAATATTGGAATATAATTTTTACAGTAATCCTACAACTTTAGAACACTGACTTGGTGATTAAAATACAAGAAATAAAAGACCATGCATATTAATTTTTTAAATGGAAAAATCAAAGTCTTTACATTTTTACATACTGTTCATACATTTCAATGGCCAAGAAGAACAATTGAATATGTGTAATTGTACATGTGAGCAAATGGTAAGATTAGGGGGAAAAAAAGGGTGAATGATAAAAGCAGTAATTGAGTGACTTCAACAGGTATCAGTAAATTGAAAATTGCTCCCTGCTTGTACTTATTTTTCAAAGTTCAACACTGAAAAAGACCCATCTACTAAATTATTGCTATAATGATAATTATAATAACATTATATATTATTTGACAAATCTCTCTTATGTGCTAAAATTATCTTCTATGCTGTATTTTTGGTTGTTTGGTGGGTGACAAAATGAATCAAAATGATAAGAAATCACACAATCAGGATTTGTTAAACCTTGCCCTGGGTTACTGCCTCACTGCATTTCAAGAGACAGGCCTCTTCTTACTCTACTTCTCACATTTACAGATGATATTGACACTTTCCAATTGGTGACATGTCCAGTGGTGAACAAATATTTTAGAAAGAAATTATTTTCTCTTTTGGGGGAAACAAATCTTCTTCAAAAATCTCTTCATTCTTTCTAAGATAATATTGACATTTCTTAGAAATTCTCAACCAAAGTGAGATATAGATGAAAGCTGTTTATTTTCTTAACTCAATTTACTTTCCAAAATAAACACTAGGTCTGCAAAGTAATCAAATAAATTTGATATAAATTGATTTAGAAGGCATTTTGAAAAATAAGAGGAAACCTACAGTATAACTTCAGGTCACTTATACTCTCTCCTGACCTCTGAATCATCGCTGAATTTATAAAGTTGGAAAATAACTTAGAAAATATCTGTGTTTCTTATAAGTAGTTGTAGGTAATCAACTTTAAAATGTATGGTAGTTTACCTTTTAAATCAATAGGTCTATTCTTTCTTTGAGTTTCTCAATTCTTATTCTATTGGTTAAATTTGATTGTTTTTACAAAATTCATTAATTTGAAACTCAGCCTGCAAATATTTTGTTCAAAAGGAGCTGGTTTGAGTTTGTTTCTTAAATGAACAAATGCATCTTTAATAATGGTAATTCTTGCTTACTTGTGATTTTATCAAGACAATGTTAAACTTCTATTTTTATCTGGATATTTTACAAAACCAGTAGGTATAATTGAAACATAATTTGTGTGGACCCATGCTACAGTAGACTTCATAAAGAAGTGTAGCCTTAGTTGAACAAAATTCAATACATCTGATAATTATTTACAACTTTTCCTTTTCTGTCATTTTCTTTAACAAAGTCCTACTTCATTTTTTCTTTAAATTTAAAGATGGAAAATGTAGAAAAGAAAGATCTTGCACACTGAATTTTATTCTTGTATTTACTAATATTCAACTGAATTGGGTGCTTCAAAAAAAGAATACCCTCAATATAATGCAGCCATATTTCCTATGGAATTCATTAATACAGTCTATTTTAATATAGTATACTGTCATTTATAATCATGAGTAGACTATATTTTGTTCATATGTGTGCTCCTTGAATAATTTTGTTATTCCAAAATTTAGATAAAGTAAAATAATGCAAAAAAAGAAGATTGTTTCACCAAGGAGCTCAGTTTTGTTCAAATTCTAATGAATTATGTAATTTGTACCACAAATACCAGTTTTCACCAATTGTGGTAAATGGACCATACATTGAACATATTTTAAATTCCTTAGTAAGGTCAGTTAAATAATACTTTGCATTGGTTCATCAAAATAAATTGAATCCACATAACTGAATGCTATATGAAATTATCAAGCAAATGTATTGCCATCAGCTAATAAAACTTGACGTCTTGAAATAGAGAGAATTCTGAAGAGAAAAATAATATATATATATATATATATGTCATCATTCCATTGCTGCTGTAATATCAAAATTTCTAGAGCTGAGCCACAGGGGAAATGGTTACACAGGATTAAAACTTAAGAGTAATGCTTAGTGCTATGTGCTTGGATTTAACGACATTAACAGAAGCCTGCACAGTTAAATCCTTCTACATCCCGCTGAAAATGTGCCCTTCGGTGTCAACTTTCCTTGACAGGATATTTTCTGGGAATCAGAAAGGTGAAATTTCTTACAGGGGTTCAAGATTAATGGCTAGAGGTAATGCATTGTCACCCATATCACAATGTGTTTTTAAAAAGCCAAAGGGGATTTAATCTTATAGACATTTCCTGTTAGTGAATAAAGAGATTTAGTAGCTTTTGGACACATGAGAGGAAAAAATACACAAACTTCTGCTCAATTTTGTTTTACTGCTTCCTTTTTCTCTTATTCGTATTATACTCTGGAACATTTGTTCCTGTATGTTGATATAATTAAAATGTTACTAAAAATGCAAGCAGGGTGGTATTGCACACATGTGCCAACACACACACACAACTCTAAATTAAATTGATTCCTGGAGTATACAGCAAATTATACAGTATGTACACACTTATTACTTAACAGTTTCTAGAAGAGCAAGTAAAAGTAAATTTTATAACACAGAAAAATAAATATACACCCTGTATTGTACTTGTTCTTATCAAGCAACATGTTTATACGCTAGTTTCTATAAGTTAATGCTGTGTAACAGCATTTAAAAATTACAAAGGAAGATATCTAGTAAGAAATTATCTAATGATATTGCTCTTCAATACACTTATGTAGACAAATAAGACTTGAAGTAAACTTCAGCAAATTGCAGCTTAGATTAGCCCACAAATGGCTATAAAACTTTTCCTTTCAAGTAGATTCTTAGAAGTATTGAAAGGGGCTGCCTTAATTCAGTCTATAAAGGTGCTATACGTAATTATATTCTTCATGTATAAAATTTTGTGGAAGTGGTAGGAAGGATTTTATTCTTGTAACATAAGGTAATAGTTAACCTCATGTTCTTATTCCATGCAGTTTATATTTGCTTCCTGAAAAATGAAGACACTGAGAGAAAGATAAGAGATTTTAGTAAAACACTGATTACAAATTCTGTGGTTGAATCAAATCTCGTCTAAAGATTAGAAATCACTGAGTTTTCCCTTTTCCCCCTTATTTGTTAAAAAAAATCTCAGGGCTAGTTACAAAGTGCAGATTCATTCACTCGACGAAGTGACATTAAAATGAAGTTACAATGGCACCATCCCATTTACCAGCTGCACCTTCATTTCTTGAAGGCTGTTCATGATCTTCTTCTGGTGACCGACAAGAGTCACTCCAAGCCGTCTTAAATCCCTGCATGAAGAAAGCACACATTGGATGTATGTATTGATTCAATGGGTAGCACACCTCAATATTTCACGCTGTATAAAGGAAAACATTGTGCAGGAACTAATTATGTCACAGTCCCAATTTAGACATACAGGGTCCAATTTTCAAAATCATGTTCCAAAATTGTACCATGAAAATGTGCTTTCAAAGGAATGTTGATAGAGAGGAGTGATATTACATAAAGAGGCATATCTAATAACGACTTTTTAACACATCATTAATTTAGTGGCACAGATTGTTGAAGAAATTTTGCAAATTCTTACTAGAATATATTTAATTTAAAGAGTACAATTTTATTGAACAGTTTTAAAAATGTGGACCTACAATATGCACAAGCACAATTTTTTTTTGTTAAAAGAAGTAAGCATAAGAAATACAATTTTACAGCTAAGCAGTTGTAGATCAAATTCTTCAAATGACTGTCAGTATAATCATTTTATATAACATAAATCTAGGAGTTAATCATCACTCTAAATATTTATTTTCCACTTGGAACCCAAAGTACCAGAGCTTTCTTCCTTTACCAAATAAAATACAGTCTCTATTGGCATTAGAGCATTCTAAAGATTACACGCTATCAAAAAGTCTTTTCAAACAAAATATTTTCATATTGGTTCTTTTAAATAGGCTTATTATTTGAAAGGAAATTGCAAATATTTAGGTTTCTAAACTTAGTGCATATTATGATGATCAGGACTAGTGCCTATGGTTTCTAAATGTAATTTCACAGGTATTCAAGAATTCTATCCCCCTAAAATATATAGCTGGCAAAATAATGATCCAGGTATCTTTGGCAAATGATAAACATTAATTAGAGGGAAAAATGAGCATTAAAATTTCAAAATACTACATGGCAAAACTGCCAAGTTAGATCCTGTTAGCGAACTATTTTAGTTAATTATTTTATTGAACATATTATGCTGCACATAACAATGTTTTACATTTAATAAATGCAATAATTTCATAATATCTTAGAATTCTACAGAATTGGATACAGGAACATTAGAATCATTATATATATAATTGAATAGTTTTTGAAACTCAAAGTAATCAATTATCAGAGGACAAAATTAATAAATGGGTACATACTATATATATTAATAACTGAAATAATTATTTATTTAAGTAATTTTATTAAATAACACTGTAGATTTCTTTTCCCTTTGTGTTTTCTTGATTTCTGATGAAAATTTTAGCAAATGGCAAGTAATAAAAATGAAGCAATTGATACTAAGAATTCTCAGAAAGTAAATATTAAACATTAAATTCAGAAATTATGGCTATAGGACTCCAGAATACAATATAAAAATATTAATAATGGTAGGCATGGAAGAAAATCAACAAAACTAAAAGCCAGTGAAAATTCACTTTGATATAAAATCACTATTACTAATTATGATAAACTATAAAATAGCTAGTTACAGACTAAGGTGAGAACCTGAACTATAATCTTGTCTCTTCTACTAAGTCAGAATTTGTCAGCCTTGTCCATGTTAACAGTATAGCTGGATAATCTGTTGCGTAGGGCTGGCTCAAGCATTGTAGTATATCTAGCAGCACACCTGACCTCTGCTTAGTAAATACTAAAGGGGCTGCACCATCCTCTCTCTGCTGTGACAAGACAAAATGTCCCAGACATTGCTGAATGTCCCCTGAGTGGCATAATTTCCCCTGATTGAAAACTATTGCAGTAAATATGTAAATAATAGGTGACAATGAAGATATCCTCTTTTATAAGCTTGAAAAATAGAAAACACTATGATACGATTTTTGTTAATCTCTTTTTATAGATAAGGAAAAAGGTCTTAAAGAGTTTAAATCATTTGGATAAATGACACAGTGAGTAGGCAGAAGAACCAGGACTAAAACCAGGAACCTAATATCAAAGTTGAAACTCTTAATTTCTCATTAATCTAAGATACTATTTTGAGCAAAGTATATAAAATTATATGTGATTATTTATTCATCTGTAAAATGAGAGCTCTATAGATATAATATCAAATATCCAAAATTCTAGAAAAGAGAAGATATTTAATGAAGGGAATGAAACACATACTTTTTGTAACTATGGTAACCTACTGTATACTTTATGGCAGTTTCAGTTGTGAGCTAATTAAAATTCTCATGTTTCCAAATGTAATTTGTGAATCATGAAGAACTGTGCAGGTTTGGGTATTCATGGGAGCTCATTAGCAAACTTTGGTCTTATGTAAATGTGGGACAAACATGGCTAATTTTTTTTGGGGGGGATTAAATTTCTTGTAAAAAATCTCAACAAGAGAATTAAATTAGTAATTGGAGTTTAAAAACACATGTTTTATCGTATGATTTAAAAGCCCACAAGTGATTCGGAAGTTCAAAGTTCAAAAGTATTGATATACGTGTCACTAAATTGCAAATTTTGTATGGCTAATCCAATTATAGAGATCAACTTTTGAAAATGATTACTGTAGTTTACATTTATGACCTAAAAAGGAAAGATTTTATAGGTTTCCTCACTAAAAAAGCATGGACTTTGCATATATAATACCAAAACCTTAATTTGCAGTGTGTGTGTTTTCATATTCCAACTCTTGTTTTGTCTGATATTACGAAATCACTAGTGTGCCATTTTTATTTTCATTGTCTTAACTTGTTGTTATATTAAATTCAACTATGACTTAATTCTTTGAAATAACTTTACCATATGAAAGACTCTAGCTCAGTGCATTGGGAATTTAATTTTTCTTACATCTATGTTATACCTAAGAATGAAAATCTTAAGGAGCTGTACTTGACTGATAAATGCAATTATAATTTTGTGTTTCAGGTAAACAGTATCTCTCATTCCTCAGAACAGTTCATATGTACAGATTTTAAGTTCTATTTATTCAAATTTTCCCAGTGAACTAAGCATGATTTTAATTTCAAAGTCAATTTGTGATCTGATTATCCCCTATGATGCATACAGAAGGTCAGACCAGTGAAATCCCCTATCTCTCTTTGCTCCCTTTTTCTTCCTCTCCCTCTCCCTATTCCCTTTCCTTCTACCCCTACCCCATCTCTCCATGGGGGAAATGGAGTTAAAGAAGAACAACATTACATTTTACATACTGTCATATATTATGTATCTTTAGTGAAATGCTTTTTAAAAAAAAATCTGACCATGGGCCTCCCTGGTGGCACAAGGGGTAAGCACAGTACTGTGAAGCTTTCTGCAGGCTCTGCAGCATGAGTTCGATCCCTGGCCGGCCAGGGAGTTACCCACATGCCGCAGCAGACCATTCCTGGCTTGCCTGCTGCTCCCTTCACCAGTGTATTTCAGTCAATCTATCTGTTCTGCTTCCCACTCTGTCTCTGGTGAATCCTCTCACCCCCTGCACCTCTGGCCTGTACCCCCATTCTTGTATGCATAAATAAATTAATCTTAAAAAAAATCTGATCCGTCAATTCAAAACCTATCAAGTTAATGTGCAGAGCTTCAGAAAACATCAAGATGATAATGCAATACAATACACATATGCCTTTTACAGTGTGATTTTTCATTGAAAAAGTGGGGAAAAAAATAAGATCACTTATGCAAATTAAAATTGTTCTCCACCAAAGAGATTTCTTTAAAAATTCTGTTTAATATTTCTCTCTTGATACTACAAAAGAGAATTTAAATGGTAACAAAAATATTTCTAGTAAAGGTTTAATAACTATTTTTTTTTCTTTTTTTTTTTTTAAAAGATTATTTATTTATACAAGCACTGGGTACAGTCAAAAGTGTGGGAGGGTGAGCGAATTCACCAGAGCCAGAGCAGGGAACAGAACAGCAGACTGACAAAGTACACTGTTCAGGGGAGCAGCAGGCACGTCAGGAGAGGTCTGTAGTGCCATGTGGGACCCTTGCCAGTGGTTGGGGATCGAACCAGCGTGGCGGAGGCTGCGGGCAGCTTCGCAGTCCAGTGCTTAACCGCTGCGCCACCAGGGGAGGCCCAAGGTTTAATAACTTTAATATTGACAAATGCTTCAATGTATGTTCTTTTAAAGAATTTTATTCTCACACTTCAGTGATGTCCAACAATCTCCACACTAATCCTTTGCCCACAGTACAAGCTGGCATATTAAATGGTTAATTTAGAAACAATAATGTGTGAAAAGCTTCATAAAAACAATTAAATATTTTACATTTAATGATGAAGGTTCTGCTCTATTTGCAATGATTTTTGAAAAAAATAGTAGGAAAATATGCTATTTTGCTCATTTCATTTTTCTATATAGGAAATTTTATAGCTAGGCATTGTTGAAGTGTGTCCCTTTCATATATACATCATGTTAATTTTATCATGACAACGTGTAATCTTAAGTAATACCCAAGGCCAATTTCAATGGTGATAAACTATATTTCTGCACAGGCATATGAATCTAAACATGACGAAAATAGTACTGTTACATAAAAAGTAGCTTGAACTTTGTCAACAAGATGTTTAGTTTTAGAAAAGGTGCAAATATAATGAGTTGCTATTGTTGTGGTTACATTCCAGCATTTAAAAAATATTTCCATCAAATGGAAAACATTGGTATTATGAGGCTAAAATGGCAGAATGAAAAAATGGAGAATAACAAGAGGTGTCTGGTTGTTAGAGCCAACTCTTGATTATTTCGGATTTAATTAATCCACTTGTGGGTAAGGCTTTCCCTTATTCATTCTTCTCCCTTCTGCTTTACATATCGTTGTCTTATAACACTGGTATTTAACCCACTAACATTGGCTCGGTAGGAGAAGGGAGGAGAGAGATTAGTAAATATTCACTAAATTTCAATATTTATTCTTTTATATAGTCTTCTCATGCAGATGTATGTTTGGAAATTTTTGGTACACTTAAAAGAATCCTGATAATCATTTCTATATTTATAGTACAAGATATTTACATTTGACAAGTGAGAATTTAACATGGTCTGGTCATGATTTTTAACAGATGAGACACTGTGAGGGTTTAAACTAGAAATTTCAGCTAAATTATGTTGAACACAGAGAATAGAAAGTACAATGTGCACTTCAAGTATATAATAAATTATGCATAATGACTATTAACAAGAAATCTATTTGAATTAGTGTGCACAAATTTTGGCTCTGGCCTTAAAAAACTTTCATTTTGTACTTTAGGGCCACATTTAAATAAATCATATTAACAGGAATCTCTCCAGCTTACACAAATAGGTATAATATTAAATTCATTGGATTTTCTCATTTTCTGAATAATCAAAAGTTGGCAGCGCTGGTCTGCAAACAGCTTAAAAAGCAGCTGTGAGTCTCTCCTTAATTCAAAACTTTGGATTCAATTTACAACTCACCTGAAGCTCACAATTCCCCCTGTTGACAATAACTCACTGTACTTATGCACTATAGCACAGATTGTATTATTACTGCCACAACAATTGTTCTAATATGAATACTCTATACAGAACAGCAAGGTTTAAGTACAGAGAAAAGCAGACAGAAATGTCTAAGATTGAAAGTCAGTTTCACTGAATACACTTTGACTCTAAGAACTCATAATGTTTCATTTCCTTTCCACATTAAGCCATGTACTCATGTGCGACAAAAAATTCATAAAGAAATAAAATGAAATCTTTACGAAGGAATTTTTAACGAAGACTGTGGTTCTAAAAAATTTTATTTTTTGCTCTTCTTTTTCTAAAACCACTATCAAAACACATTTGATGGCACAAATTACAACATATCTTTTCTACTTTAAATATGTGATAGTTTGATCTTTTGCATTATTGATTTTAGCTTTTTTCTAAGCATTTACTGCAGGTATTAAGGTATTCTTCACCTTGTAGTTTTTATTATGCCCTGGCAATAACATTGATGGTAATATTTAATATTTTATTAAATACAACACTGCCACCACAAAATTATTATTTAGATATTGGTTAAGACCATGTGTTAAAAAAAATCATTATCAGCATGTTTTAAGACCTTGGTTTGCTTTTACTGCTACCCCAGGTTTATTTGCACAAATAAATGATTGACTTTTTTGGAGGAGTGCAAGCAAAATATGCAGATAATTTTTTCTTATATTCCTGACCAAACAAGTAAATCACTATTTCCTATCCTGTGAATTATTTAACATGCTATTTTGATAAATATATTGTTACCAAATAGGAGAGATGCCGTAGACAAGAGGATATGTATTTTAAAAAGTACTAGACTTTCCAAGAATTATTTTCACCAGAGTAAAAGGTTTGCAGGCCCAGTTCCTAATAAGGAATGTATTATTATGGACCCCAAGAATCTGAAGCAATTGACATGGAAACCAACATTATCTGAACAGAAAGATATCAGTAAATCTCCTAATTTCATTTTACTCTGCTGATCAGAGTAAATTAATTTAAAAAAAAACACAATATTTGAAAGGAAGCAGTAGGCCACAAATTACTAAAATAATATATACAGAGAAGAAATTGAACCAATTAAAGAAAAAAATTATAGGAGAATAGAAATAAGATGGAGAATCTTCTTAAAAAGATAGAAAAAGCTACTAAGGTTTAAAGGAAAAGATAGAAAATAAAAAGAGTTTGGGGATAGAGGGACACAGGAAAGTAAAGAGAAAAAATTAAAAAGAAAAAGAAAAAGTAAAACCATGTTGCTAAAATAGTCAACATATTTATAGTATTTTGAAGCCCAAAGAAATAAAGTAAAATATAGTTCATGTTTAAAAAAATTGTGATTATAACTATGCTGTGAAGAGAGAAACAAAAGCATAGGGGATGTAAATGTAAATATATATGTGTTATTTTAATAAAAAAAGAGACGTTGTTTAATGCAAATAGTTTTATTATATATTTACAAGAAATCTGACATTGGGTAGAAGAAATACCTACAGTATCATTTTAATATAAAATGACAAATGACTTTAATAAATTAAAATGACCATTTTTACTGAAAAATTAAATAGCAATCATGTAAAAATAGTTTTAAATTATCAGTAAAATTGTCTGTTTACTATTTTAAATATAGCATAAGTGAGTTCTCTGAGTGTCCAAAGAAATAATGGGCAATGCATATATATCATTAAGTAGATATGATTTGGAGTGATAGTAAGAAATGAGATTCAGTAAATTAAGAGAGCAATCTTAATTTAATTGGTGATTTTAGGTCTTTTTAGCTATAGACATGAAATAAGAGAAATCCTGAGAATATGATATTAACTGGTGACAAATGATGGTACCCTGTTACCTTTTGTGTGGATATGGAGTGAATCAATGAGTCAAAGAATGCCAGAATAATAGAAATGGTGAGAGAGAAATGCTCAATGCTCACACTACATGAAGTGATAGAAAAAGCACTGTGGATTAGTATCTTAGAAGGATCTACCATGTTCTAATCCTTACAACAATATTTTAACCTTTGAATTTGTAAGGTAATTTAGAATAAGTTAGCATTATATTCACAGGTTAAAACATTATTAATGTTAATGTAATCTAGATGGAACCACCATAACGACAGTTAATTTTCACAAATAACAAATATTAGGCTAAAATAATTACACATACAGAGTATATAATAAAATACAAACAACTTACAACCTTAAAGAATTTAATATTTAACTCTAGTGATCTTTATTTAATAAGGTTTAATAAATTTTATCTTAAACGTGCAAACAGAAAAGGGCACAATTGGTTCCACTGAGATTATACCAAATAAATCAGAGGCAGGATCTGATATATCCTTGGATCACAAGAATATAAGGTGCACCACTTAGAGATTAAATGAGATTCCTGCCTGGGAAGCTTTGTTTAAATGATTGTTACCTGGATAATCATCATAGCCAAAATTCAAGAAAAATGTTTTGTCATTATGTAGGACTAGCCACACCAATTGTGCTTACAGCTTGTTTTGTATTTACATTCAAATAACATAGGTACCAGTATAAAAACTTTGTCAAGAAAACATCTTTTCCACGACACAAAATACCAGTATTTTGCCAAGGAGTTGTTATTCCAGTTATTTAAATATTCAAATGCTATTTATTTGAAGCAAAGAAGCAAAGATACTGGTCACAAGTAGCATTAACCATGCAGTTGTTAACAATACAGGCTATAAAAGAAGAGGCTTCTTTGAAAGCTGCCACACATAGACAAAGATTAACTGATTTCCCTTGACCTCATCCAGATTGGTTTCTGAACAATTTTCCTCAACCCAGCAATTATGTAAAAATTATCAGAAAAATTACTCACTCCAAGGTCACCTGAGCCACAGCGTCCATTGAACTGTATCCATTTTCCATAAAAATCTCTGTATATCGACCCATTTTGATTGCTTCTAGCCATTCACCAACTGATCTGTATGCCCCAGATCCCAGTGGGCCATGTTCTGCCAATAAGTTAGATACTCTAAAACATATAAAACAAAAAATATTAAAAGTAACATTTTTAACTATTTTATAACAAACTCTGTAATACCAGTTCATAGTCAATAGACTTTGTATATGGATATGGATACATTTATAAGGAAAACTAAACAAATGTTCACATGGAAAAAATAATTAGGGCCTCCCCTGGTGGCACAGCCAGTTGAGCGCAGGACTGTGAAGCTGTCCACAGCCTCTGTAGCACCGGTTCGATCCCGGCCAGCCATTGAGGGTCCCACATGGTGCAGCAGACTTCTCTGGTCTCGCCCACTTCTCCCCTCAGCAGTGTATTTAGTCAAGCTGCCTGTTCTGTTCCCAGCTCTGTCTTTGGTGAATCCTCTCACCCTCCTGCGCATCTGGCCTGTACCCCGGTTCTTGTATAAATAAACAAATAAATAAATGAATAAATAAACAAATAAATAAATAAATAAATAAATCTTAAAAAATAATTCAAAATACACAATAATCTAATCAGATTGTTTCTCTATTAATAATTAGTAAGGGATTATAATGGATTAATAAGTAAACTTTCTGTATTATAAACCATTAGCTTAAAAATCCATGTCATGATTGACATGTATTTGCCTATTATTGTTTTGTTTATAAAAGCAACACAAAAAAAAACGGCCTCCCTCGTGGTGCAGCGGATTGAGCGCTGTGCTGTGACGCTGTCTGCTGTCTGCTTCCCACTCTCTCTCTGGTGAATTCTCTCACCCTCCCGTGCCTCTGACCTGTACCCCAGTCCTTGTATAAATAAATAAAATCTTTAAAAAAAACACGAAAACACAAAAAATGTTACCAAGTATTTATAAATGGGATAATTTATGTAAAACCAACTGCTTCTGGACTCTCCAGAGAAAGTCATGCTCATTTAAGCTAATTTCCCAGAAAGATCGTAAATTATTTATTCTTTATTTTATGCTGTTACATAAGGATGTTTGTTAATTCACTTAGCTAGCAGAACTTGAAAATATAATGGAACCCCAAATACATAAGTAAACAATCAATCAAACCATGAGATGCTCTTAACTTCATACTCTTTGGCTAATAGTAATGATATGATAATAATTATATCATTTCTGGAAATGTATCTTAGGAATTAATCAGCTAAAATAGCTAAATATACATGCATACCTTTTCACTAATGAGAGCAAACATCAAAAACAATTTAAATGTCCATCAATGGGAGTTTACTTAAATAAATTTCAAGCATAAGATATAGGAGAGAGAGCTTTCTTTCTATTCATGGTCTTTGCACTTTCTCACATTCATTTACACTTCAATTTACTACAGTGTAGTCTGTTACAAACTAATTCCATAAAAATTGCTCTGGGTGAGGTGAGCAATGTCATTATTTATTTTTTTAAAGATTTTATTTATTTATTTATACAAGCACTGGGTACAGTCAGAAGCATGGGAAGGTGAGAGAATTCACCAGAGTCAGAGCAGAGAACAGAGCAGGCAGACTGACGAAGTACACTGCTGAGGGGAGCAGCGGGCGGCAGGAGAGGTCTGCTCGCCGTGTGGGACCCTCACCCAGTGGCTGGGGATTGAACCGGCGCTGCAGAACCTGCGGGCAGCCTCACAACCCAGTGCTCTACCGCTGCACCACCGGGGAGGCCTGCAATGTCATTTATTTTGCAAAAACCTGTGAATAATTTTCAATCAGTAAGATGACTGACCCCTTAGAAACATTCAATACCACCCGTACCATGTTGAAATTCTATTTTATCTCAGTGTTTTTTTTTAATCATTATTCTCTTTGTTACAATGCCATTAAGTGTTCCTGACTTTTCCTGAATTTCCCTGTTACCTCTTTTCCTGACTTTAAAATTTGGAGGGAGCTAAGACATAGACCTATGTCTTCTTTACACAGGCTATATAACTCCACTCTATGCAATTTTACCTCATTTCACACTTCAAATAGCATCTATTTCTTCTCAATTTTTAACTTCTGACGTGAGACTGATATATTCATGTTTATGCCATGCCTCCATATTTTCATAAGACTATGACTCCAACATCTCTATCAACTCCATAACCAATTGCTCCTGGAGTGCTTGCTCCCCATTGTAATATGTAATATGTACCATAGTTGCCCTTTCTGTCCTCAGTCCCCTCACCATGTGTCACTGTGCAGACTATTCATATTTTTTCACATCTCACCACTTCTCTATATCTTATTTGTCGTCACCTTAGTTCAAGACATCATCAGTTCTTACCTGCAAATTATTCTAGCCTCCATATTATCCTCCTAAATTCTGCTCTCACTTCTTACTTCTAAGTCAATTTTTAAAATGTTTAATTATGTCCAATATTTTTCACTCTTGGTCATATTTTTCCTCAATGCTGTATCTTCAGTAACTAGCTGGAAGCATGACACAGAGTATAGCCATGAATACTCATTGGAGGTGATAAACAGATACCTTGCAGTGATTTGTAACCATTAAACAATGGAGTCAAGCATTTGTTGAAGATACAAATTTAGGAGGCAACATTTAGAAAATAAGATCTTGAAGTTGAGATTATGTTAGATTATATTGTGTATCAACAATTTTTGGTAAGAACAGAGTCTAGAATATGATTATGGGAAGGGGAATATAAGGCAGGTTAGAGAACAAAATGGTTGAAGAAAAAAAAATTCAAAATATTGAGAGACATTCAAATACCCACATGTTCACTGAAATCACTGAGTTTGATGATATGGGTAGGGAGAGCGAGAAAGAGACAATGAATCAGGAACTAATGCCTTCTAAAATCAGGAGCTGTAGATGACTACTAAAGATGGGGTATCGAGTGATATAGTCTTCAGTCAAATCTTTTATATAAAACCTAGAAGCAGAATTCTATATATTGCATGCAAGGAAAATATGAAAATAATTTGGAGATTTTAAAACTGCTCTCAAGTTATAATGATATGGCTGATATATATTAATACAATTTAGATCATACAATGTATTTTTATGATTTTGTTTCCTTAAGTTCATTTATGACTACTTAACATAATTCAACCAAATAGATGAGAGAAATGCTATTTTGCATGATAATAAACAATTTGAAAGCAGAGATCTCAGGAATAACATAAGGAATTCTTTCTAAGAAAAGGCAATTCTCCAGTTGCTACCACAGGAAGTTAATGATGCCTGAACAGAGTTTGAAGATTCACTACTCATTTGTATTTAAAAATGACTTTTTGTCTTATAAACAAATGTCATCTCAGAATCATAGAACTTATGTAACTTTATCAACATATTGTTTCTCATTGAGTCCATGCTAATAGCCAATTTATTTTCCAGCATGACATTTTTTTTCTTGTAAAATCAGAAAAGTCCTCAAATTAGTAAAAGAAAATAATAAATCAGGTATATTTCTATTACAGAATCCAACTGATACATTTTTTAGAGGACAATTTTGTAATTTCTAAGGTTAAAGAGAAGAGCACACTAACAAACATGCACTATTATTTAAAGTATTCACACACATTTAGGAAAAAAAAAGCTTATTAGCTCATGTAAGATTTTTTTCAGAAGGTAATTCATTTATCAGTTTTAAGTCTTACTCAATTGCAAAATAAATGATTAGTCAAATCTGTGTACAACTCTCTAAAGGAATTGTCAATGTTCATAAAACATGATGGATACTAAAATCCATTCTGAATAAATTAAAACATAATTATTGCTAAATATCTCTAGTTTAAAATACACCCGTGTTTAATTGGCTTTTCCTTATGATTTTCTAATATGTTTCCTCCTTTAGCACATGAAAAGACACAGATTTAAGAATTTTTTAATGCTGCCAATACGTGGCTATAGTTAACATTTTTCTGAAGCTGGTATGTTAAATTGTTAGATCAGGTAAATATATCAAAGTATAATTGAATAATTTATATATGATTCATTGTAAAAGATCAATATGTAAAAACTGTATTCAAATAAACTAGGTTCATAGATTAACATGTATACAAAAAATAATTAATGTTAATATAGCATTTGTGGCATCATTCTGAATTAGCTGCATTCATAAAAGTCTCTTAGGTAAGGTATTATACCTGCTTGATGCATTAACCAGTGTCTTCAAGCTGCTTGGGTTACGTATCAGCTTGTCCAACATGTTGACGATTTCATCAAACTTGGGCCTGCTATTCCGGTCTTTCTGCCAGCAATCCAGCATTAATTGGTAGAGAGCAGCAGGACAGTCCATGGGGCTTGGCAGTCGGTAGCCCTCCTCTACTGCTTTAATCACCTGTGTAAAGCAAAATAGAACCAGTCCTCAACACTGTAAGTTTAGTACAGAATAGCTAGAGAGATTTCCTATTCTCCAATTTTCATCAATTTTCATCCATTTTATTCTTATTCTTGCAACAACCACCAGCATCACTACCTCTAAAATCTCTGATTACTTCCATAAATAAAAACTAAAGAAATAAATATTCTATCAAAATATACAAAGGCAGGATTTCTTCACATATTATAAAGAAAATAAATGGTAATCATTTTTACCTAAGATCTTGATGAAGAGTGATTTGTAAAATTAACTGACATAAAAATAAACAGTTCATGTTTTATTTATCCTGTGTTCTGGAATCAAATAGAGATAAAATTTTCTAGTAATTTCTCTGAAAAGTTAATGCCTTTTTAATGAAAAATTATGTGCAGAACCACTTTTTTTTTTAAGGTAATAGAACTATAATTTTACTTAAAAGAGACTTTCAGATGGTAAATGATGGATAAGTCAAAGGCTAAATTAGCATAACTGTCTCATGTATCATTTAATAATGTCAAGGTCTGGCTGTTTATTATCATCTACTGATTTCTGTCAAGAATTTCGAATGACTGTTTAGTAACACAAGCATTACAAACATCATGATATTTTTTTTAAGATTTATTTATTTATTTATACAAGCACTGGGTACAGTCAGAAGCGCGGGAGGGTGAGAGAATTCACCAGAGCCAGAGCAGGGAGCAAAACAGACAGAAGGACTGAAGTACACTGCTGAGGGGAGCAGCAGGCGGCAGGAGAGGTCTGCAAGCGCCATGTGGGACCCTTGCCATGTGGGCCGGGGAGCGAACCCGTGCTGCAGAGGCTGCGGGCAGCTTCGCAACACAGCATTCAACCACTGCGCCACCAGGCGAGGCCCCAGACATCATGATTTTAAATGTAACCTCACATTACGAGTATCAATCTATTTGTGAGAATGTTTTATCAAAAAATTCTTGATGTTGCTGCTATCAAAATGTCTAGATCATTGAGATTCTTTTATATTGCTGAACATAATAACATTTCCTAAATAATCAAAATTTATTTTTGTTCACTAAATCATTCATTTTCATTTGATGAATAAAAATATATAGTAATAATTAGAAATTTACAAAGATAACTTTGAAGATTGGCAAAAAGGGATTTTAAAATAAATCAGTGGCAGGTGGAAAGAAGCAATGGAAACTTTAACACAGAAGTTATGACACAGGAGTAAAGGTAAAGGAGTAAAGGTAAAAGAAGATAAAGTGAGATAAAAGTTTGAATCAATCACACTAGAGGGTAAAGATATTTAAGGGGGTTGAAAATGTTGCTAGGGATAATTTGGTGCCTAATATATTTGAGGTAAGTGGGAATCACCCAGATGGCAAATTACAGGAAATGGGTAGGGCACAGGAACTATCACATACATATACAGTAGTGTATGATAATATCCTATAAAAGTCATCAGCATTTGGTCACAACTTGGAGTTGGACATAGTTTATAACTCCCCAGGAAAGACATAAAACAAAGGTTTCTGAGAAGCACCAATAATCAAGTACAGGTAGAGAAAGAAAAAGTACTCAAAAACTCTAAAAACATATGGTCAGAGATAATGGATAATTATGAGCACAATACCTGAGTCATCTGTCATGTTGGCTAACTCAAAAATAATATAAAAAATTAAAAGTTAAACTATGGTATAAAATGCAATAAAGACATATGGTCAACATAGCTAACATGTAAGAACTTATACATATTGAGAAATAATAGGGTAACAGATAAATGAGAAATAGATATTATATTAAAATTTGCAAACAAAAAGAAGTTAAAGAAATTTTGAGAAAGTATTTATAAATGAATCATAAAAAAAAAAAAAGCACCATTTACACTTATAGACTAATAAAAGTTCATTTATGTATTAATTTGATTCATAAGAGTCCATAATGCTGACAGTGTTTCTGTTACAACACAATTGCACCAAAAAGAAATGTCCTTATGTAGTTTAAATCACAAAATATTTTGCTGTGGAGTGAAAGCTGTGATTCCTATTTACTTAAAGCATGATCTATTTCATAATGTATTTACCTCCAAATTAATTCTATTTTTTTCTTTAGCATCTAATTTTTAAAAAAGACTGGCTTTACTCAACTGAGCATCTAGTCTTTATATTTATATATGACTCTTAAATTAATAAACCAATTCATTCGTTAAAGGGACTTAAATTACTTGCTCTGAGAAGTTATTTCCAGATATTACTTAATTACTTCATTTTCAGGTAAATTTATATAAGGAAATATAATACCCTAACTTAGAATTTAACCCAGGTATCTAGATAATTGAATTGAATAGAATTGAATTGAATTTTTTTTTAATTTATTTATTTATGCACACAAGAACTGGGGTACAGGCCAGAGGCGTGGGGAGTGAGAGGATCCACCAGAGACAGAGTGGGGAGCAGACAGGCAGAGTGACTAAAATACATTGCGGAGGGAAGCAGCGGGCGAGTCAGGAGAGGTCTGCTGCACCATCCCTGGCCTGGGATCAAATCTGTGCTGCAGCGGCTGCGATCAGCCTTCACAGGTTGCGTCTTAACCTCTTGTGCCACCAGGGAGGCCTCTGAATTTAATTTTAATTTACCTTCAGAATTTATCTTTAAGCCATAATTTTAGATTTTACATTTAGACATTATGAAATGATTTTTGAAAAGTTTTTAGCTATTTCTTCTCTCATAGTTTTGGGGAGAAATGAATAGCATTAGTATTCTGTTGGTCTGTAAATTGTAGGGAATTTACAAAGTGCAATATAAGCCGTTCATTTTACCGTGCAATTTATAATGTACAACCAAATTAATCATTATGTTAATTGAATTTGTTATTGCTAATATATTTGTTAGTATAGCTGATCAAGATAAACAAAAATAGGAGAAAAAGATGAATTATTTTCTTGACAATCTGGTGACAGCTCAGATGTGCCACATCTGAATTATTGAAGGCATGCATTTTCTGGCATTAACATGTAAATCAACAGTATGAATACAATTTAAAGAATGTTACCTTTTCTTCCAATATGTAGAATCCCAACTCTGAACATTTGATGTGGCACTACTCATTTGGTGGCAAATTGAGTGTTGGGCCCTTTCCATCATGTGTCAGTGGGTTGATCCTTTCAGGTGTATATGCCTATTCTGGATATGTTTTACTTTTGCTGCACACAGAGCCGCAGTCATCATCATAAGTTTGAAATGCTTGATCCACAAACATGGACTCACACAATGCATATCTCCCAACCGGAGTAGGATATGAAAGTGTCACACACTCAGTGATGGCTGGCAATTATTTATTTATTTATTTAATATTTTTTAAAGATTTATTTATTTATTTATACAAGAACTAGGGTACAGGCCAGATGTATGGGAGGGTGAGAGGATTCACCAGAGACAGAGTGGGGAACAGAACAGGCAGATTGACGAAATACACTGCTGAGGGGAGCAGCAGGAGAGACAGGAGCCATCTGCTTCGCCATGTGAGATTCTCGCCGGCCAGCAGGGATGGAACCCACATTGCAGAGGCTGTGGACAGCTTCACAGCACGGCGCTCAACCGCCTGCACCACCGGGGAGGTCCCTGGGCTGGTAATTATTTAATGCCCCATGTGAAAGAAATAAATTTGTGACATTTTCTCATGTGGTATAAATACTCCATCCATGGCAATTACACGTTACCAACATGGTCTCATTTGGGTAGAAATGTTAGGAAAATTTGCTGATTTCTGTATACATTCAAGCAACCATTATATGTAGTTTGTCATTCCGAAGCAGATAACTTCAGGAATTTAATATTTTTTAAAAAAAAAATATATATATTTTTTAATTGAGGTAATGTTGATTTACAACACTGTATAGGATTGAGAGGCATAGATTCACACCTCTTCAGATGTACGTTGCTGCACATCACCCACCAAGGCATCCCTATTCCGCCACCACAATCCATTGTGGCCCCTCTTTTCTTTGCTCCCTATCTTAGATCTTATCCCTCTGGTAGCCTCAATAAAATCACAGTTGAAGCACCAACTTGGAGACAAGACTCTGAAATAAGTAGGTGTCATTCATCAGGATGCAATGTGTGTATAAAATCAGAGACATATATCATCTCCTTCGGGGAGCATGAAGTTTTCCATAGAACTAACAGTTAAGTTGTCAGCAGAGCACTTTGAACTACTCGTGTCCAAGTACAAGCACAAGAGAAGGCAGTTACCATGATAGCAAAGGCAATTGATCCCAAGCAGCAGGCTGTATTTGATTTACTTTCACTGGTTGGGGCAGGAAGAAATGTGCTGCCCAAGATAACATGTGGAGTGCTTTATAACTTCTTTAGCCTCTTGTTACTCCTGTGGCCTTGTAAGGCTAACTCCCAAGAATGAAGGATTGGTTCAGGCCATCAGTTAACTTGCCATGATTTGCCAAGTTGATAGATGAGGGGAATTCTGAATAAATATTGGAGAAGGGATAATCTAAAGACCAGATGAGGTCCTGAGATCAACTGAAGTTACAAATACTGCAATTCAGTCCATAACCTCTTTCTTCTCAGTTTCCTCTCAGAAGAGAAACCCAGAAACCATGAAACAGATTCTACTTAAATCTGGGTGGAGAAGCAGGTCTGTGCAACAAAGTGGAGCATGTCAACTGTGAAAATTATCTCAGATCTTTTACATGTAGGCATGGCAAATGACCATCAACCCTTAACCCTGACTCCTCTAAAATTCATCATTACATTTTCACCAAGGCCATGGCTATGATTTACATGGATTATTTTCAATCAATTGTTGAACATGGCAGTGACAGGTAATTCCTGTGTGATTCCTATGACAAATGATACTGAGTTGAGAACACCCTCACAGTTTGCATTTCTACTGTAGCTGAAGTCAGACCTGTATCAAAATCTGACCCAGTCCAGCTTCCATCCCTTCTACTTAATAATTCTAATATATCTGGGCCTCCCCGGTGGTGCAGCGGGTTGAGCGTAGCGCTGTGAAGCTGTCTGCAGCCTCTGCAGTGCTGGTTTGATTCCAGGCTGGCCAGGGAGATTCCCACATGGCGTGCAAACCTCTCCTGCCTCATCCAATGCTCCCCTCAGCAGTGCTTTTGGTCTGTCTGCCGGTTCTCCCTGTTCTGTCTCTGGTGAATCCTCTCACCCTCCCACACCTCTAGCCTGTATCTCAGCTTCTGTATAAACAAATAAAAATCTTAAAAAAAAAATCCTAATATCTTTTTAAAAAAGATTTATTTATTTATGCATACAAGCGCTGGGATGCAGGCCAGAGGTATGGGAGCTGAGAGGATTCACCAGAGACAGAGGGGGGAGCATAACAGGCAGATCTACTGAAATACACGGCTGAGGGGAGCAGTGGGCAAGATAGGAGAGGTCTGCTGCGCCATGTGGGTCACCTCCCTGGCCAGGGTTTGAGCTCATGCTGCAGTGGCTGCAGATTGCTTCATAGTGCTGTGGCTTTACCCCTTGTGCCACCAGGAAGCCCCTCTAATATATATCTTATTCCCTCTTAGCATAGGTTTCTTGGAGGACCTATACTTGCCGAGGCATTATACTATAGGCAGTGTGATGCAAAGTGTGCATGTATTATGCACATTCATTAATAACATCATTTTCTGCTAGCCTCATTTAGATTCAAAGAAAATCAACTATAACAATTTTAGATGACTATAAAAAGGGGAACCTCAGTGCTTTGTAGCATGTTTATTGAGAGGCAAAAATCTATAAGCCCATTATTCTGTTGCTATCAGGAAGGAATGGTAAATAATTCTTGGGTTCAGTAAATTTTAGATGTCATAATGTGTGTTTGAAGGAAAAATACAAAATTTCAATGTGATCCAAAATGGAAAGGGTTATACTAAGTAGTAACAATGCAAAGTTACAAGGGCAAAGACCTAACAGCAGTGAGTATATCAGGTATCTTATGGTTAGAATTTTGAACTTGAGTAGAAGATTTTTTTTCATGGTTCTTTTAATTGTAGTATTTGATTATTTTAAGCAAGAATTATTTTTCCATGTGAGAAAAACTCTGTTATGTTCCTAAATTAAATAGATAATAAAATTTCCTTGTTTTTATTTTATTTTAAAGGTATTTTTTATGAGGACATGTGTGTTTATAAAACTTTATATGATTTGGGGCATAGGGCCACAAATCTTCAGATGTATGCTATCACACCTGCAATTTTAAATCTAAACAAATGTAGATTATCCCTTTTTATACTTTAAAGGCATCTACTATTAAATCAATAACATGCATCCTTTACTTTGGAGTATTAGCTGACTTTATCAGATGCAAATGATAAAAACTTGCTTGTCAGTATTCATTCCTTTATGGTTATTTCTTCATCTTTGAATATGTTACTGACACAATATGAGTGAACTGCTGGAACTGTCTGGCAAGGGACTGAGCCTTTAGAACAGCAACTTACTTTTCTTTGTACTAACTCATTTTGAGCTTCTGCATAAGGAATATTTTGACAACAACAAAACAGACTAGAGGATAAACAAAGTATTTCACTCTTTTAAAGCAAGTGTCATTTTCAGAAATGAAAACTATTTTAAGTTTCCTTAACTAAAGAGTAAAGCTTTTCATTTCAAACTCAAGGGGGAGGAGTTCCATACTTACATCTTGATTAGTCATCTCCCAATAGGGTCTCTCTCCATATGACACAACCTCCCACATCACGATTCCATAGCTCCAGACATCACTGGCAGAGGTAAATTTTCGGAAAGCTATAGCTTCTGGGGCAGTCCATCTGATTGGAATTTTGCCTCCCTAAAATTGAAAAAGAATTTAAAAAAATTTCCTTCACACTTCAAATGCGTCTAGGGATATTGCCGCCACACTGAAAAGATCTAGAAAGAGATGTAGCATTTTCAAATGAATCTGTTTGACAGCTCGCGGTGTCTTTTCACATATCTCAGCCCATAAGCACTTGTGGACTGACTGCTAATTGGCTATCTGGAAGGTTTCTCATTTAAATTCTGTTTGACTACCGGAACACATACAGGACCCACATCTCAATTACAGTATCAGGATGGCAGCTCCAAGTGGGGAAAGCAGGCAGTCAAGCAAATCAATAAGGTATACTTTCATCACTTTCTAACAGAGAGTAAGGAACTCAAATCCCCAGGGTGCTTTTTTTTTCTCTAATATAGGAATTGTAAGCAGAAAGCCTTTGTTGTTGAATACAACACTGAGAAGTTAAACTGTTAATAAAACAAGAATAAAAATCAGATATATTAGAACTTAGTTAAGTTTATCCTTGGCATTATGCAATTTCTTTTAGACTTGATTTATTTTTCGATTGGCATATTTTGTGTTTAGTTGCACTGTTTTTTGTTTTGCTTTGCTTAACCTAAGAGGTAAGTATCTCCCTTCATTCAACCAAATTTAAAATCAGACCTTTCCTTTGAAATTATGGGGAAAATTAAAATGATCAAGTTTGGGCTTTTTAACATGGGTAAAACAGCATATTTTCATGACTTTCTTTTATTTCCCTTTAATATTCTGACCCTCATATGGTGAATTGTTTTTTCTCTATTTTTAAAACTGGGTAAACCCAGGCAACCAATAAAAGTTATATTAAGGAGAGAAAGGGAAAGGAGTATAGGTTTTGAATAGTTTCTTGTTAATTTATTTATTTATTTTTTTTTATAGAGGCATGCTTTATTTATTTGTTTGCTGGTTTGTTTGTTTTTTTGTTTATACATGCACTGGGTACAGTCAGAAGCGCGGGAGGGTGAGAGAATTCACCAGAGCCAGAGCGGGGAGCAGAGCAGGCAGAAGGACCGAAGTACACTGCTGAGGGGAGCAGCGGGCGGCAGGAGAGGTCTGCACGCCATGTGGGACCCTCCTCTGGTGGCCGGGGAGCAGCCGGGGATCGAACCGGCGCCGCAGAGGCCGCGCGCAGTTTCGCAACCCAGCGCTCAACCGCTGCGCCACCGGGGAGGCCCCTAGTTTCTTGTAAATTTATTAACATGTCTTCCCGATTTCACAAAGAGGGAATGATATAATTTGCATACTAAAAAAATGGAACTTAAACTAATTTTCAGCAAAGTTTCCAGACATGTGAAAAGTAACAGTTTTGTTAAATGCTTGCAATTGTTTTGTAAACTATGTTAGCTTGTTACTCAAACTAAGTTTGAATTATTTGCCGCTTAAAATATATGGTAATATAGTAAGAAAACTTTCCTAAGTTATTAATAACTGAGTTAATAATAACTGTATTATTAATTAAATATACAAAGATAATATCACATTACTAGGCCCAGTTATGGGTCATTGTGGAATAATGCAATATATTATTATTATTACCCTTAAAATTACAGTTTGTTGATTACTATAAACTTCAGCCTAGTAGTTTCCTTCTGGGCCTCTGACCATCATATTTGCCATCCATATTGTTATCTGAATTTCCCTTATCTTCTCATCTGTCAGTGTATAGATTTCCCACAAATTCTCATCACACCTGATTTCAGAGGAGTAATTCTCAGGATCGCTGCTTCCCCTCCCCCTCTCATTCTCCCAGATTTACACTTTGACACTGAGCTTGACAAATCATTTTTATGCATTTAACTATGATCTCAGCCAACCAATCTAGGAATGGATTTTTCTGAACTTCAATTTTGCTTAGGCCAAGTTTATTAAAAGTAACTCAGTCCCAGGAATTTTCTTTAAAAAAAAAGATTTATTTGTATTTATTTATGCATAGAAGAACTGGGGTGTAAGCCAGAGGTGCAGAAGGGTGAGAGGATTCACCAGAGATAGAGTGGGGAGCAGAACAGGCACATTGCCTGAAATACACTGCTAAGGGGAGCAGCAAGCGAGGCAGGAGAGGTCTGCTGCACCATGTGGGTCATCTCCTCGACCGGGGATCGAACTCATGCTGCAGCGGCTGAGGATAGCTTGATAGTGCTGAGAGTTAATCTCTGGGGCACCAGGGAGGTCTGACAGGAGAATTCTTAATTTAGGCTTCATTTATTATAAATAATGACAATGATAATTCAGCCTAAAAGAAGAGGGATAGCTCATCAATTTATTTATTTACTAAGCTGATCATCCAAGGGCTATGTTTGCTTTAGCTTAGTGCAATCCCTAAATATCTCACTATTTAAGTTGACTTAAATAATGTACAACACATCTATCTTAAGGATAAGAGATGACAAAAAAAAACTTCATTTGAATCTATCCAAAAGTTTACCAAATTGTAGAGTAAAAAAATAAAAAAAATTATCTTTACAAGGATTTTAAGATTGAGGATATTTAACTTAATGACATTGGAAAAATTATAATTCAATATTATTTATCATGAAGTATTAAAAAAATCAAGAAATGAAATATATTGAATGCCAGAAAATTCTGTTACACCAATATCCAATTTTCCACAGAATTGTCAACTATATAGCATAGCAATTAGTTATTGATATAAACTGCTTTACTTAATCAAAATTATTACTTTGCAAAAAATATTGATTTGTTAATTAAAACAATATGAGTTAGGGAAAATTTTTCCATAAATATGTGTTTAATAATGTATATAAAAAGTAATTAGTCATTAAAATACCTGCAGTAAATAAAAATTTTTTGAAGCAACAGTTTTTGTCCCCTAATATGTGAATCATTAAAATATAGTTTTAAGTTATTCTCTATTTGTTTTACAATTGAAGATGTAATAGTGCAAAGAGATTAAACTACTCAATAATGCTTTAGAAGCTTATATATATTATATATAATATGTATACTGCTTTTAGTGCAGGAAATTTTATCTTTAATATTTCTCTCACACTTAAAACTTGTGATTTTCCATTGTTGTATACCTTCCTAACCCAAACATTTTGTTTTTAGTATCTGAAGGGTAAAAATAATTATGATGATTCATAATGTGAGTACTTTACTTATCTGGGTTTAATATTTGAATTGCTGACATCTAACACAGAGACTTAGCTGAATTTCTTATTTTTACCCCTCCACTCATTCTCTCTCCCCCTATGTTGGACGAATACCTTTTTTGTTACTTCCTTTAAAGTATTTGAAAACTAAATGCCTGTAGTCTAGTGGTTCAGAAACACATTCTGATAGATCTTACCCTTGTGGTGTAAGCTGCCTCAGGATCATCTTCCAATACCCTGGAAAGTCCAAAGTCAGACACTTTGCACACAAGGTTACTGTTGATTAAAATGTTTCTGGCAGCAAGGTCTCTATGCACGTAGCCCATGTCGGAGAGATACTTCATTCCTGCAGCAATGCCTCTCAGCATGCCAACAAGCTGAATCACAGTGAATTGCCCATCGTTTTTCTGTAAAGATGATATAGAAACATTAGCCTGGCAACACTAATCACTGGGGAAAAATATGAAAGAATCCCCCTCCAATTCCCAAATTAATTCTATGACCCACACCTATCATGTAATTTCAATCTGAGGGACAACAGGATATGTCAGAAATATTTAGTTAACCTGGCTACATGTATTAGCCCTTGGCTAGGTTGAAGTAGACAAAGATTTTGAAAGCCCTTGTCAAAACTGATTTAATTACTCTTTTCTGCCTTGTGATTATTCTCAGTCATCTAAGGAATGGGCCCATCATTCCTATGTTGGGGGCCTGCCTTTGAAATATCAGCTGAAAGAAGTGTTGTGGAATTGAGCTACAAGACAGGAAGGGGGAAGACAGAAACACAGTGGAGGGGGCACAATGGACACTGGATGCCTTGGTGGTGGGTGTGTTGTGAGGTCACATGTCTGAGAAGGTGTGATCATATGCCTCTGAATCACATGCAGTGTTATAAACTAATGTGAGCTCAATTTAAAAAAAAAGGAGAAAGAAAAGAAAAAGAAAATACACACATTCATATAAAGAAGTGGCTGGAACATCAATTCCAAAGAGCACCTGCACACCTATGTTTATAGCAGCACTGTTTACAATAGCTAAGCTTTGGAAACAGCCCAAATGCCCAAAAATAGATGACTGGATCAAGAAGATGTGGTACATATATACCATGGAATATTACTCAGCATTCAAAAAAGATAAACACATGCAATTTGCAGCAACATGGATGGCGCTGGAAGGGATCATGCTCAGTGAAATAAGCCAAAAAGAAAAAGAAAAATACCGGATGGTCTCACTCATAGCAGGAATCTAGAAAACTTAAATAAGGGACCAGGAAAATGAATAACTATAAGAAAGTGAAAATCAAAATCAACAAAAAACTATGAACCAGAGACACTTTTTGGGGGGTGGGGGGTGGGTGGGGAGGGATTGGGGTCAGAATGGGGGGGTTGCAATTGTATGGGGAATATAAAAATAAAATTTATTATAAAAAAATAAAAATAAAAAAAATAAATAAAATAAAAATACTATTATGTGGTAGAATTATGGAAAAAAAAAGAAGTGGCTGGAGGAGATAAAAGAAATTCTCAGTAGTAGATGAGAAGGGAGGTGACTGAGCAAGAAAGAGGATAATGTTAGCATTCCTTAAAAACTTGCTGCCTTTGTTAGGGCACTAAAATTACTGCAGGCACAGAATAAGACTCAACTGATGGTAATGTTGAAAAAAAAGTAATGTGATGGTAAGAGTCTGGAGAACTTGAAGATCTGTATAAGAAATTTGGCAGCAAAATCTGCAAGCATCTAGAGATATTTTTCCTTACTTTGCCTGATATTAAATATTTTGAGAAAGTTAAGTGCTTTAAAAGCTCTTTTTTTTTCTTTCCTCCCCTCCAGTCCTTTCCCTTCCTTTCCTTTACTGAGTCTCTCTTGTTTTGGGGGAAAATTAACATACACTTAAACGAAACTATAGATTTGTAAGTTTTCCAAAAAATGAATTTCAAATTAAATTTGATTATTAAAGTATACAATTATTCTGACTCCAGACATTTGTATTTTCTTAAAACTTTACTTTTAAAGTTACCCAAAAACAACCTTACATCATAGTTAACATAAATGTTCATCCTCACTTAACACTGTCAATAGGTTCTTGGAAGTTGTGATTTAGCAAAATGAGTTTCTTTACAAAAACAATTTTAGTATAGGTTAATTGATCAATAGATAGATCAATAGATCTTGGAAACTGTGATTATAAATGAAATGAACATTTTATAAAGCCAACTTTACTTTAAGCTAATTGATACATATAAGAGTTAAATTCCCAAGGTTTATTTCTGGTTGCAAAACATCACCAGACTTCTAAGTGAAGACACCAAACACTTCTCATATTGAATGATCATCTGTATTCACTCATTCATTTGTTGTTTGTTCATTCATTCATTCATTTTCCCATCTTCTTATTCCAGTTTAGGTTACCAGTGTCCACAGCCTATCCAGACATCTCCACTCAAGGCTGGAATCCACCGTAGAAAGGCTGCCCTTGAACAATCATATAGCACAATCACACACACACACACACACACACACACAACTCTCAGCCAGAGACAATTTAGATATGCCTGTGAAACTAATATACACATCTTTAGGATACAAGTGGAAAGTGGAGTATCCAGAGAAAACTCATGCAGACAGGGCGGAAAGGTGCCATTTCCACACAGACAGTAGCACCAGCTGAGAATGGATTTTTTCCCCTTTCAGCAATGTTATAACAATGCTCATCAAAGGGTGTTATTTGAGCACTTGCTGTATGTAACACTTTAAATACTTTGTAACAAATCTTACCTTTAAAAATGTATCTAAAGAGCCATTTTCCATGTACTCTGTCACTATCATCACTGGTTTACCTGAAAAGAAAACAATGATATAAACTGCTGCTTTTGGATTTTTGCATTCTTGTTTAGAAAATGTTTACCTGGAAGTATTTTTATTAGTGTCCAAATTTCATATAGTCATTTAAAAGAAAGTATACTCCTTGAGCAGTAATTACATTCTTGACTTGATGATATTTTAGTGTCATAGTTGGGATTAATGAGAAGAAAGTAGCACAAGAATAATAACAGATTGACATTTAAGATATGAAAATTGGGCCTCCCCGGTGGCGCAGCGGTTGAGCGCTGGGTTGCGAAGCTGCCCACGGCCTCTGCGGCGCCGGTTCAATCCCCGGCTGCTCCCCGGCCACCGGAGGAGGGTCCCGCATGGTGCGCAGACCTCTCCTGCCGCCCGCTGCTCCCCTCAGCAGTGTACTTCGGTCCTTCTGCCTGTTCTGCTCCCCGCTCTGGCTCTGGTGAATTCTCTCACCCTCCCGCGCTTCTGACTGTACCCAGTGCATGTATAAACAGAACAAACAAACAAACAAATAAATAAATAAATAACATGCCTCTATAAAAAAAAAAAATTATTAAAAAAAAATAAGATATGAAAATTACACAAGTGCCAATGTCAAAATCAATTTATAGAAAATGTATTGAAAAAAAAAACTAAAGAGGTAATGATATTACATGCAAATAATTATCTTCAGCAAGGCACTACAAACATATTCATCGTTCTCATATTCTAAATAAAAGCTCCTATCCAGTCTAACAGCTCTTTTTGTGACCCCTCAAATATTACTGTTGTTTTCAAACTTTATTTCTATGTTATAATTTCTTTCCTAATGGCTAACTTCTATTTATCTCTCTTTCACTTACAATATCTTTCAATTAAATTACTTTTATTCTTCAAATCTGTGTTCTAATTTCTCTTGCTATCTGAAAATTTGTCTTGCAATGATCATTTCTGATGGAAGGAGACCTACTCATTTCATGTCCGATATAGAAATATAGCTTAGAGGTTAGCAGAACAGATGCTGTATTCACAATGCTAGGCTTTGAATACTAGATCAATCACTTACTATCTTGTAATCTTGGTTTTCTCATTTGTAAAAAAAGAATATGAATGACACTTGCCTTATAGGGTTGTTTTGAGTTTCCAAGTCACTTAGAATATTTATCTAAGTCACTTAGAATAGTAAGTACAACTAGAATTTCTATGTATTATTTTATAAACAATATTGACTATTTGGGCTTCCCTGGCGGTACAGGGGTTAAAGTCTCAGTGTTATCAAGTTATCTCCAGCCACTGTGGCACGAGTTTGATCCCTGACCCCAGGCCAGGAAGCTAACCCACAAAACACAGCATTCCTGTACTATCTCGCCCCGCTGCTCCCCTCAGCAGTGTATATCAGTCTATCTACCTGTTCTGCTCCCTACTCTGTCTCTGGTGAATTCTCTCACTCTCCTTACACCTTTGGCCTACACCCCAGTCCTTGTATGCATGAACAAATAAAAATGAATCTTCAAAAATTATTGACTATCTCAGGGATAGCTTCTTATGAGTTGTAAGTTGATCAAGAGAATAAATGACATTTTGTTACCCATGAAATTATGGCATTTTCCATATAATGTGTCTACGATAAAAGACAAAAAAATACGATAATCCTTGCTATATGAGAAAATATTTAAAACATGGTTATTCATTTTTCCATATTAATATCACATATGCTAAAGCTTACCCATTTAATCTTTATAAGAAGCATACTACAGAAAATTTAAGTATTGATTTAGCTATTTTGAGATAAATAAGAAGAAATCTTATGACAACAAAACTATCTTATACATATTAATTAACTTTTATATTATGAATGAAAACAAGTCTACAAAGTCATGAAATACATTGTAATTAAGTAAATGGCACTCTCCAGAAAGGCATCTGTATTTTACTTGGGAAGTGATTGTTTCAAGTCATAGATTTAGAACAGGGACATTAATTCATATAATCTTACCCAGAAATGTAAATGGATATAAAGAAAGCTAGACAATTACATATGAAAAAGGGATAACTCAGAAGAAAAATTACTTTTAACCCAATAATACTTAAAATTCACTGTTTCAAATAATAAATTTGGGCAAACTCATATCCTTCCTATAATTATCCAGTTTTAAAATACTTTAACACACTGAAAACTTATATAATGTTATAATGAAAAGCTAATTCAATAAAAATTATAAAATTCATAAAAATGTTTCTCTAAAATAAATCATTTGGCATAATTGCATTCCCAAGTTAGATGACACATCACCTATGCAGAAAATATACATTTGGAGATGCCATTTGATCTGAAACTTGAAGACTGAAGGGGTCACAGGTATAATGAAAGGTGACAGACACTCCAGGAAGGCAGCATGTGCCAAGACTTCATGTCATGAAAGACACTCAAGTTCAAATATGGATAGAGCCCTGGGTCTTTGCTTTTGTAAATCAAGAAGTGACAGGAGATGAGTTGAGGGAATACTGATTTTAAAACTGACTGGAAATACAATAGATTACTAAAAAAAAAAAAAAAGAGACTCATGTTATATTTGCGTATGACTGATAGCAGGATAACAGGAAAAAAATGGACTATGACAACTTTTTCTCCTTAGTATAATTGTAATTTGTATTCATGAAAGAATAAGACTTCCAATTTAATTTTATTTTAATGATGGGGTCTCCCCCACTTCAGTGGACTTCAAATTCTAAAATAGGCAAAATTCTGCTCTGAGCTATTTTGGTCCCATTCCTACATCTCAGAGATCATTTCAGCCTTTTATTATTGTTGAAATGCATTTCTTTCAAAAGCCAAGAAATAATATAATTCCCCAAGGGTGATAAGCAAAATATTGACCTGTTGCTTCACACAGGTACCCAGATGCCAGAATTTACACCAGCCATAATGCTGACACACCCTGGACTGTCCTACTATACCTGACAATACCCCTCTATTTGCCTGAGTTTAGAATTCAGAAGCACCCAGGGTGAAGCTGACTAGGCATATTAAGGGAACATGTGTATAAACCTGACATCAGTCTTTTATTCAAACATAGAATTCTTTCAATAAATTTACAACTAATAAACCAAAAGACGATCTACCTGCTGAGCATCAGTTCTGAGCACACTAAAAGGAAGCTTGTATTCCTGGGATCATTCTGTGATTATAGAAAATTTCCCTAAGTGGCTTTTCTATTTAATTATTTTTTTAAAGATTTATTTATTTATGCATACAAGAACTGGGATACAGTCCAGAGGTGTGGAGGTGAGAGGATTCACCAGAGACAGAATGGGGAACAGAACAGGCAGGCTGACTGTAACACACTGCTGAGGGGAGCAGAGGGTGAGACAGGAGAGGTCTGCTGCACCATATGGGTCACCTCCCTGGCTGTCCAGAGATTGAACTCATGCCGCAGAGGCTGCAGATAGCTTCACAGTGCTGTGCTTAACCCCTTGCTCCACCAGGGAGGTCCTATGTGGCTCTTTTAATCTGACTTTGTCTGATTTCTCTCTTCCTTATAAAATTAATTGAGAGAGTTGTCATACATTAGGAATTGAAAGAACTGAATCCCAGCAAATATTCAGGGAATATAGTCTTGGCTTCCCTTTACTCTACTATCAATGAACAAATGCCTTGTCCATCAAATCAAAATCCTGCTCTATGTCTAAAATTATCTACTCTAGCCCAGCTTCTTAAAATTTTGTAGTACTTTCCCTAAATTTACACTAAAAAACTTTTAGCTTCTTTCTACTCTTATTTTCTATAGCTTCTTCTTTCTGTTTCCTTTTTAATTTTTTGAACTTTTTTTTAAGTTTATTTATTTATACATACAAGAACTGGGGTACAGGCCAGAGGTGTGGGGAGGATGGGAGGAAGTGTGTGTGAGAGGATTGACCAGAGACAGAGTGGGGAACAGAACTTTTTTTTTTTTTTAATCATAGTTATGGATCCGTAGTAAATACGCTGCTCACCCAAGGTCTACAGATAAGGAGTTGGATAGAACAATCAAGTAAAAATCTTTCCATGTAAATATGTTCCTTAAATTTATTAACTTTACAGAGCTCAGAATAAGGGAATTACATTCTAAAGAGTAGAAATTGATTAGAAAACTAATTGACTTTTGAAAACTAATACATGTTTTTTTTTTTAAGGTTTATTTAATTATTTAATTATTTATTTATTTTATTTATACAAGCACTGGGTACAGTCAGAAGCCCGGGTGGGTGAGAGAATTCACCAGAGCCAGAGCGGCGAGCAGAGCAGGCAGAAGGACCGAAGTACACTGCTGAGGGGAGCAGCGGGCGGCAGGAGAGGTCTGCGAGCCATGTGGGACCCTCCTCCGGTGGCCGGGGAGTAGCCAGGGATTGAACCGGCATTGCAGAGGCTGCGGGCAGCTTCACAACCCAGCGCTCAACCGCTGCGCCACCGGGGAGTCCCTAATACACGTTTTGAAAGAAAAAATGATTACTTTTTACGGAGGTGGGCACCTGGTATGTATTCTGTAAGATTTTTTTTTTTTTATCTAACATCACCTAGTTTTAATAGTCAGGTTAATTTTTTATGATAGCATTGCTTGTAATGTCAAAAAAAATTATTGGATAAATATAAGGATGTAAAATACCTCTCATTTCAAAAAACAGGAGAAAAGTAATTAAAGTGAATGTTTGCAAACAAGCATGATCTTCTTTTGTTGACAAGAATAAGGTATTTGAAGACCCATTCAATTATTTTTTCATGCTTGAGTCATTTTAATGCTAATTATATTTAGTTTGGGTTATGTTTTGTCTCAGTTCCTGTTAGCTTGCAAGAATGACATAGCAATAATTAACACGGCTTACTCTAACACTTGTAAATTCAATATAACTGTATAAATAATTTTCTATTATCCAGTTTGTAGTATAAAGAATAGATCTGCCAATAATTTGGAAAGCATATTATCAAAAATCCATATAAGAAGAGCTCATAAAACATGTCAAAACATGATTGTAATCACAGACTAGAGATTTTACATTACTTCATGTTATTTACTGAGGACCCAGTCCAGACAGAGTCTAAGTAATAACAATTTTTTTTGTAGAATTAACATTTATTAGTATAACCATAAAATACTACAGTATTGATTTATTGATTCCCCATTCTTTACACGCCAGTGTTATTTTTAATTGTTATAAAAACTTCAATAACAGTGATATTACAAAAAATTTATAGCGAAAGAAAAGTATGGCTTAGAAATATTCAATATATTACTTGAGTTGACTAGCAAAAAAAAAACATAGTAGCAAAGTTGACAATCAAATTTCTTCCCATCTGACTATAAAAGCTATTTTCCTTTCCTTCATACTGGGATGTCAATAAGCAAACCAGGGCCTCCCCTGGTGGCGCAGGTGGTTGAACACCAAGCTGTGAAGCTGTCAGCAGCCTCTGCAGCACGGCTGGATCCCGGCCGGCCGGCGAGAATCCCACATTATGTGGCAGACCTCTCCTGTCTCACCCATTGCTCCCCTCAGCAGTGTATTTCGTCAGTCTGCCTGTTCTGTTCCCCGCTCTGTCTCTGGTGAATCCTCTCACCCTCCCTCACATCTTGCCTGTACCCCGGTTCTTTTATAAAATAAATAAATACATCTTTAAAAAATGTTAAAAATGCAAAATAATTACTTTAAATTTTGTTATAAATTTACAAAATTTAATTTACCCAATAATTTAATCTTTCATATTCATACATGACCAAACTATTCAACCATTGATAGTAGCAGTTAAATTCAGCTTTTCTCAAAATTATATGTTTGTAAGTTATTTATATGTATTTTACATTTTATAAGTTAGTTACATATTTGTAAATTACTTATATATTTTTGTAAGTTCACTGCAGACCTATAGTGACATGGTTTTAGATTCTACTTCTATTAAGTAACTAAAGTAGGAAAACCCATAGAAGCAGACAGTAGAAAAATGATTGCCAACGGTGGAGTGGTAAGCAAGATTAAAAACTTCTAGAATCACCTTTACAATAGTGTGCTTGTTGTTACCAATATTGTACCATGCACTGAAAAATTTAAGAGGGTAGCATGTTGTTTTTTTTTTTTTCCCAAAGATTCATTTTTATTTATTTATGTATACGAGAACTGGGGTCTAGGCCAGAGGTGTGTGGTGTGAGAGGATTCACCAGAGATAGAGTTAGGGAGCAGAGCAGGTAGATCTACTGAAATACACTGCTGACGGGAGCAGTGGGTGAGACAGGAGGGGTCTGCTGCACCAAGTGGGCTAACTCCCTGGTCGGGGATTGAACTCATGCCACAGTGGCTGGTGATAACTTGATAGCACCAATATTTTAACACCTGTGCTGCCAGGGAAGCCCCGATTTTTTTTTTAACTGCAATAAAAAAAAATTGACTTTTGTTTTCTTGCTATATGATTTTTTTGTGATAATGTTCATTACAAATATCCAAGAGAAGGAAGTATGCCACTCCAGGTAATAGAACACTTTCCAAAGTATGTGGAACAAATGGGAATGTTAATCTAGTGTTTGCTTTTCAGTTTATGGCCCTGACAAGCAGCACCACTATAACCTGGGAGCTTGTTAAGATACAAAATCTTGGTGCCCAGTACAATCTATTAAAGCACATTCTGCATTTTAGCAATATTCTCAGAGAACACTAAATTTTGTGAAACATTGAATTAGGTCACAACACTAGTTTCATCTAAATCTGGGTTTATTATTTTATTTGCACTTTTTTCCTGAAACCATTAGTTCACCAACAAATACATTGCACCAGTTAGGGCTATAAGAAAACATTTCATTAGAAGCATCATAATTCACTGGAAAACAAATGTTACTGGGTTTTATATTTTACAAGTCTTGTAAATAATTACATGTAAGACTATGCTTATATTTACATATATTTAGTCTTATTTCACCAGGCCATTCTTTTTGGGTTGTATACCACTTAGTCTACTAATCCCTGCAGCGGTGTGAAATTACTTTTACCCCAAGAAACCTGAGATAATGCAAATATCATAATCCAATTATTAATGGTTAATGATCAACCATACAGTGGGATCTTGTATTTGTAGCAGAAGTAGATAATGCTTATAAGGGGGAGAGAGAAACTTGGAACTTAAAGCAAAAGAACCAGTAAATCTGTTTCCACAGATCAATTTTATTTTCATATGATTGGGATTTAGATCTTATTAAGAAAAGAACTTGTAATAGTATGTCCTAATTATTATTTTATTTGTATTTATTAAACTTCTATCTGTGCTCTATAAAAACATGTACAAAATTAAGAGTTGACGCTAGTTTCTACTTAAGTTTTAAAGTTATTTCTGTCATGGTATATCTATCACTGGTTCAAAGAGCTAGTATCCTTTTGTGAAATGGAAGCTGTAAAATTCAATCAGATGCTTCAAACCTTGTCAAATATACTTCCTGGAACTAAAGGTAAATTCAACTTTATACCCAGTGTCCATAACTGGATATTTGTCCACAACTGTACTACTGATTACTAACAAATTTAATTTGTCCACAACTGTACTACTGATTACTAACCACAGTCTTGCTCTTAACAGTCTCTTCCTCATAAATGGCAATCCATTTCTTCAAGGCACTCAAAACAAATAAACTATAATCACCATTGACTCCTCTCTTTTTGTCATACTCCACATATAAACCACAATCTTGATATTAGATTAAAGCCTGGCTAATTTTTCCCTATAATATCTGTAAGGCCCCATCTTCACTTGATTCACACCTTATTGAAGAGGTCATTCTCTAAGTAAAATAGAAACCACCAACCCTAGTAGAAGCAAACCCTAATCTCCTCACTTAGCTTTACATTTGCCACTTAATATAGTAAAAATGTATTTGTTCATTTAGTTTCTGTCTCCCCAATTCAAAGATAAGACATAAATCAGAAACTTAGTTTGCTTAATATCTGCTACATACCGCTGATTAATGGAATTAGACATGTTACAGGTGATAATTAACACCTTTTGAATAAATGTTTCTTATCAAATGCACAGAAAATGTTGAAATATAAGGTTGGTAATGCACACTGTTTAAGGGCTTGGATTTTGATGTCAGTCAGAGCTGTTTTAAAATCTGGCATTATCCTAGGCTAGTTTTATGAGTCTAGCTAAGGTAATTAACCTCTTTAAAGCAAATTTTACCATCAGTAAAATGAGAACAATTACTAGTCTCTATAAGATAACATTAATGAGCAGATTAAAGGAGATAGTATATAAAGAACATTAAGTTTAGAAAATTCTTAATGTGATATTTGTTACATGCAAGATTCTGTGAAAAGCTTTTCAGACAATTCCTTCCTATGAATTTCAATGTTTTCCTAAAACAAACATAGACTCATATAATTAAGTTTTACAAATTAAAGTTAAATTATGTATCACTCTAATTTTAAATGTTTACAAAAATGCAATTTATCCATATATTCAATTAATATCTTTCAAGACTTAAAAAAAAAATTGCCTAATCTCTCTGGCCCTATAGTAGACACTAAGAGGACAACAAACATGTCACTTTCAGGGAGCTCAGAGTATAGTAAGGATATAAAACTTGCAGAGATGTAGCTATGACACAATGTAAAGCCTAACAAAGTGCAGACAAATGCAACTAGAGTTTATAATAATGTCTCTAAGAATTCATTCATTCAACAAATACATGTAATGTTCTACATGCTAACTACTGATCTAGGAATACTCAGGTGAGCAAAATAAAAATGTTGCTCTTTGAATTTTGTATTTTAAGATACACCTGGGAAGCTTTTTTTTACTGAGCTATTCAGCAGTATTGAGCATGTAGTTTATGTTACTCAGACTAAGGATAGAAAGAAAAATGAAGATCAATCACACCAGTCTCATGGAGTTCACATTTGAATTAATGCAAAGATCAAGTAGAACTGAGGAAAGTACAATGGACATTCTAGGGCTTAATGAAATAACTCAAAATAACAGAAAAATAGCCAGGCAGTTTTCTGAGAGGAAACATTGAAATATGGAGCTGTGGTCAAATTATATCATGTTAAGTATCAATACATATGTTTTCTGATCATTTTCTTTTGCTTGTTTCATAATGAAACATGAAAAGAAAGCAAGTATTTCATAAATCTACCTGATGGCAATATTTATGGAATGAACTAATATGGGAAAATGCCAATATGGGAACATTCGGTTTAAGACTATTGGAAATGCCCGGGATAATCAGGAATAAGGGACTATAAAATGAAAATGACTTTACACAATAGAATAAAAATTATTTTAAATTATCACTTTAAATTAATAAAATCATTAAAATTATTAAAATATTTAATTAAAATATTTTTAGAAGATAACTATACAAACACATATGCATATATATATATAATACACATATATAGAATAACTCACAATTATATGATAATTTAGAAGGACAATTGTCACTAAATGACCCATCTCAGCCATGGAAAGAAAAATAAAAAGATATTCCTTTACTAGTTTATTTAAATTTATTAATTTTACAGGGAACTAGATTCATTTGTACATAGTCCTAGATTAAGAAATATAACCTATGAATAATTCAAAGGCTCAACATAAATATTCTTTAAGTCAATTTTGATAATAATTCCCAAGGGTACAACAGTAAATCTTAAATAATTAAGGATTCTACCATGACAGAATTATATTTTCTGATTTCTTAATTTACTCCTGAATTTCTTTCATAGTAAAATCTGGCACTGTGTATATTAAAGTATCTTGAATTAAGAATGAGCTGATTAAGGGCCTCCTTGGTGGTACAGGAGTTAAAGTCAGCATTATCAGGCTATAGCCAGACTCTGCAGCATTTCTATCCCCGGCCAGGGAGCTGACCTACATGGCACAGCAGACCTGTCTCGCCCGTTGCTCCCCTCAGCAGTGTATTTCGTCAGTCTGACTGTTATGCTCCCCACTCTGTCTCTGGTGAATTCTCTCACCACCCCCTCCCCCTGGCACCTCTGGCCTAGACTCCAGTTCTTGTATGCATAAATACAAAAAAAATCTTTAAAAATGTATGTTAATTAATATTAAAAAATGAGTCCATTAAATCAGGAGTTGTGGGTTTTTACATTTATCATGAAGCCTCTTTAAAACATATATGTATGTACACACATACACATACACATATGCTGTGTCCTGTTTAACAACAAATAAGAAGTATTCTGAATGTGTGCTCATATGTCTGGCGTGTTGGACAGTGATTTAGGAAAGAAGGTTTGTGATGGCACCACCCATAAGAATGCTACTTCAGACTCCCTGCCTCAGCCTCAATCAGAAAAATCACAAGATTTAGTTGCACTTATGTCTCATTATCTGTGTGCTGCAGGTTGAAAATAATTGCTGAATAAATTAACATCAGATCAGAGAGCATGAAATTAAGGACACAAATAAAGTGAGTTGCAACATGGTAAATTAAAAACAAGTTGCAGACATCCTAAGTTGAACATCAAGAGCTATATTTATTAAGGGGAAATAAAGTTTCAATTCACATAGAACAGAAAATAAAACAAAATATTTTAAATATTCATATTTTGCTTTACTTATATGTGTAGTCTTACAACAGTAACATCAAAATGAAATACATGGTTGGATTAGAAACTTAAAAACTGTATTCCCTACTACAGCATTATTTTTGGGTTAGAATAACAAAATTTAGATATAACCATTTGATGACAGTTTTAGAAATAACGTTCTAATGCATATACAACATTTGATGAATTTAATTCACTTAGTGTCAGAAGTTTGTTTTAGTTTGTTTCATTCATGGCCCTTCCCTATAAAATAAGTTCTTTAATAAATGAAGAGACTATAAAAATAGATGCATATTAATTCTCATAATTTTGGGGTGTTATCCATTAGTATTCTATGAATTCATTTGAACAGATAAAAATACCTAAGACTATAATTACCTTCATCTTCACATGCAGACCCCTTAATGTAATATGTATAGCAATCTTAAAAGGTAGATATAATTTCCCACTTTTTGTGTGACAATGAGGCTCAAATTGTTTATGGTAACCACAAATTGGCTTATCTGTAAGAGCATTAGGTTTATATAAATATTGAGAACATGATCTGTGTTTCCAAAGAGCAGACTTTTTTTTTCCTAACTAGGGAGTTAAAAATATAAGCAGAAGAGAATTAAACAGAATTTTTGGACAAATGAAAGAACATTACAGACTGTTGCAAGAATACTTACATTGGCAAAGTTTCAAAAAGAAAGATTATTTAAGGTGAAGTGATGAGGGATTATTTCATAGAGATGATGGAAATTGAGTAAGGGTTGTCAAGGATTGAAAAGGTAGTAAATATGAGGTAGAGATGATGAAGGAATGGCAAAATATCAGGTATATTAAAATAGACTAAGGATGAAATGGATATGGGGGTGTCAAGAGCACTGGAGGAGAGATAACTAGAAAAGTAAAAACTACCTTAATTTCACCTATAGTGAGTCATGCCATCTTCACATAACTGTGAGTTGTTTTTACCCTCATGTCACTGATAATGAAACTAAGGTTCTGAATATATTTAAGTTATGCAAAGTCACATAGTACCTTTTATCTGATCCAAAATTACAACTAGTGACTAGATATGTAGGCCATGTTTTTGGCCAGTTTGAAATACTATCTTCCATGATAAATAGAGTTTTCTGCCCCTATTCTAAACATGTAAATGGGTGTAGGGTAAGTGAAAAAGTATCAGGCTTTTCTGCCCTCCTGCCTTTAGGATTGATAATGGATCTGCGGTCCTGAATGCATGCCTGATGGCAGCACCTGGAGTAGGGTGTGGGCAATCTTGAGACTATTGCTTTCCCTAGAACTATTAAAACACCTCAATGTATAAAAATGAGTAAAAGTAATATATCTGGCTATAAGAGAACTGCTTAAAAAGTGGCTGGGCACCTATGGATATAGTAATCCTATTAAATGTTAAATTTCAATGCCTCTTGAAAACTTTGAAGTTAATATTTCATTAGGATAAAAAGTGAAAAAGGCAGGAGAAAGAAATACTGATACTTTTACTGCTTGCTTTAACTGAATATATTTTCTCTGTCATTGAATCCCTAGAAGATGCATTAATATATATATCTTGAATAAAAGTAAATAGAAACTTAGGTTCAAGAAAGATCAGTTTTGACAATCTATTACTATAAAGGACAGCTATTATTGGAACTATTTTAATGGTATTGCTATTGTTAGTTTTTTCCCTCTGAAATTAATAACTTAATAGAAGAAATCTAGATATGTCTCTGTACACACAACACACACACATATTTGTACTTACTTTTAGTCACAACACCTTCTAAATGAATGATGTTGGGATGATCAAACTGCCCCATGATGCTTGCCTCCCCCAGGAAATCTCTACGTTGCTTTTCAGTGTAGCCTACTTTGAGGGTTTTGATCGCCACAGGTAATTCTCTTTTTCCTGGAAGTTTCAAACGTCCACTACAAACTTCACCAAATTCACCTTGTGATAAAGATAGGAAAAAAAAAAAAACACACACACAAAAATTCATCTGAAGCCCTTACTTTAATAATACTTTAAAGAACTCTTAAAATATTAAGGTTTAGACAAAAGTGGCTAAAAGGGGAGCCCAAACTTTGTTATGTTAATTTAATTAAGTGGTTCATTGGGGAAAATTATAGAGAGGTGATCATAAAACACTTTCAGGGTCATTAGCTTTGTCCAACTGACCGATGCAGACCTTAATGGAAAATGATAGAAATTAAAAGCAGCTGACTCAAAATCATATCCTTTCCCTTTTCTTTAGGAGTGCTGTTAAAGAGATGAGTAAAGAAGAAAGGGTTATTGCATGAAAAAAAGGAAAAAATTAAGGAAGAGATGATTGATAAATAGAATAATTGGTACTTAAATTGTGTAAGTGTTTTTGAGCATTACAAATTATATATATAACACATGGAATATATGTGGTATATACTAAAATACAGGTGGTAAAACACTATGCTTAAAAATATATATATAATTTTTATTTCATAGCTAATGTTTTTTTAATATCATAAATCAGACATTAGCTGGTTTAAGTATGAGCTACACAGAACATAGCATTAAATTATGATCAATTATATGGCACCTTGAAAGCAAGTCAATTACAAAAGATTGAAAACATTATATGTTAGATCAGGACATTGACATACTACTTTCTATAATATAAAAACAGGTTAAAAGTACTAGTGCAGGGGCCTCCTTGGTGGTGCAAGGAGTTGAGATGCCGCACTGTGAGGCTATCTACAGCCACTGCAGCATGAGTTCGATTCCCTGGCCAGGGAGGTGACCCACATGGCACAGCAAGACCTCTTCTGTCTGGCTCGTTGCTCCCTTCAGCAGTGTATTTCAGTACATCTGCCTGTCCCCCACTCTGTCTCTTTTGAATCCTCTCTCACACACACACCCATCTTTGGCCTGCACCCTGCCTCTTGTATGCATAAATAAATAAATCTTTTAAAAAAAGTACAAGTGCAACACGCTGTTGTACCTGCTCCAATAACTCTTTCAATTGTGATGCATGAAGCTTCTATTTCCTTGGCAAATTCATGGACAGCTTGATTGGGATCTTCATAGGTATGTGGATCAATGTATGTTCTTACGCCTGGCAGTTTAACTGTAAAAATAAATGGGCATTAGCATAGATGTTCTTGTAAAGGCCGAGGGAAATAATAAACTTATATTTACATGCATCTAGGTCTAAAATCCATGGTTCCTGGAAGTGCTTAACTGAGGACACATCTCAAATTACAGGAATCATTTGTACAACTATTTCAACTTTTAGAATTTCAGAAAGCTGAATTGTTGGCATGTACAAGAAATATATATGTGGCAACATTTTCCAACAAAAATATTCACAGTCAGTCTCTGAGGTAAATTAAAACATTTTTGTTCACTACATTAGATGATATAATGTTAGTGGTCTATTTGTTGCTCTGTTATCTTATATTTCACTTAAAATATCTTCATAGATGATTAATTTTGTTTTTTCAGAAAATATTTTAAAATAACTTTCCTGGTGATTTGATCCACTGAGACTGACATAGAAATCGAAAGAAAAAGAGAAGTTCTACTTCTCCATATATTTCTGTTATTACTTGGCCTTACCCAAGTCTGTAATGTTTTATGAACTTCAGTTTCATCACATCTGCAGACAACCAACATCACTTTTCACAATGTTTTTGAGGATAAATAACATTAAACAAGTTAGGACTATAAATATGGACTCATGCTTTACAGTGTGAATTATAGCTTTAATGATTTTTCACTTTTATGGTCTTGGCAGAATAACCAAACCAAAATAAACTCTTCTTGTCATTACTTAGCAAATCAACTCACACTGTCCTATTTAAAATACAATAACTAGAACCAATTTAGGCTGATTTTTAAACTTCATTATTAATACTTGATATTTTGCATTTCTTAAAAGTAGTTTATTCAAGGCATTTGAACTCAAGTTGCTGCTGTAGAATCTGCTCAGGGAAATTCCTCCTAAAATGCTAGAAGGGGCCTCCCCAGTGGCACAGCGGTTGAGCGCTGGGTTGCGAAGCTGCCCGCGGCCTCGGAGGCGCCGGTTCGATGCCCAGCTGCTCCCCGGCCACCGGAGGAGGGTCCCACATGGCGCGCAGACCTCTCCTGCTGCCCGCTGCTCCCCTCAGCAGTGTACTTTGGTCCTTCTGCCTGCTCTGCTCCCAGCTCTGGCTCTGGTGAATTCTCTCACCCTCCCGCACTTCTGACTGTACCCAGTGCATGTATAAACAAAAACAAACAAACAAACAAACAAATAAATAAAACATGCCTCTATTTAAAAAAAAATAAAAAAAAATAAAATGCTAGAAGATGAAAAAACCTGCAAATTATACTGATTTCAATTGGGTGGTGTTACTTAATGATAGAGTTCTAGTGAAATTTGGCTTATCAAGTGATAGATTTTAACATTAAGCAAAAATTTTATTTTAATAACTATAATGAAGTATGCTTCAAAGAATTCAGTAAATATCCAGATGTTGCCTAGGACCAGCCAACAATGCACTGAGTCTACATGCTTTACAAAAATGTGACAGAACATTTAATTTCAACACAGATTTTTTTTTGGTCCATTATTATAAGTTTCCTACCTTGGAAAGAAACTAAAACAATAATAAAATCACCTCTATTTTTTTGTTTTGATTTTTTATAATTTGCTTACTGTGCCCATTATGAAAATGCATCTTTTCCTCTTCTGGATCTTGTTTTGCTTTGCTGTAACCACACCGCCTGGAACAGAGTAAGCTACAATTAACCACATCTCAAGTTGGTGAATCACATCAAGCCCAGAAGCAAGAAATCTAATTGAAATGATGGTAACAAAAACTGGTTTTCACACTGGCAGTATGAAATAGCACCAATGCTCTTTGTGGATAAATTACTTTTAGTACATAGTCAGATTTCAACATACATCAGATATTTTTATGTTCCCCTTCTCTTTTGCTTTTTTTTTTTTTTTTAACTACTTTGGAAGCTTCCTTTCAGAATGAACTAACCAGTATGTCTCTAATCATTTCTTCCTTTGAGCATCTCTCTCTCTCTCTCTCTCTCTCTCTCTCTCTCTCTCTCTCTCTCTCTCTCTCTCTTGTTTTGATGTCTTTAGTACTTGAACTGGTTTTTCTACTTCCATCACTATCAAATTAACCACAACTTCCAATTCCCTAAGTTCCACACCACAAATCCTAGTCTTTCTTGCTTTTCTCAACTACATATTAATTTGCAAGTCCCCGTTTTTTTTTTTGCAGCCTGTTTTTATTATTTAGAAAAATCTGTTTTTCTAAAAGTTCACTAATGAAATACTCAGCCCTAAACATAATAAATGAAATCCCAAGCCACTTCCTTCTGATGTTTTTTGCTCCTCTCTTCTTTTGTATGATCATTACCAAAGGTTCTCTATGAACTTCTCTGGTTCTCTCCTCTCAATTCCTCCATTCCCACGGTTTTGTTAATAACTTTTTCCCTCTGGTTTAATTTTTCTGTGAGTTATACTTTTATTCCTGATAGAGTTATTTTATGATAGTTATTTTATGATAGTATTCTACTGGCATTCAAATTCAATAGATATGAAAAAGAAATCAGTATATTTTTTCTCTTTTCAATCTTTATTTGCCACTTTCTTTTTCTGTTAATAACATTGATTCCTAATGTAGCACACTTCTTTATCATATCTTCAAGTATATTAAAATTTTACCCTCCTATGGCCCAGATATTTCTCCATGTTTCCAACATTTGCATGTATTGCTTCCTCTACCTGGGATATTTTTCCTCACAATTTCCAGTGCTCAAAGTTCAGTTCCATTTTCACATTCCTTTTTTTTGTCCTGATACTCCAACTAAATGCAGTCTTTCCTCCTCTGAACCTAATAACTTTCTGTATCATTCTAAAATGCAACATAGTCATTTGAGTATCATTTTTGACTCACTATTTGTTTGATTTTTGAATGGCAAAACCTAGCACTAATCTAAAATTTCTGAAGTGTCCTAACACCTGACTCAAAATTCACTCTAAAATATCTGTCACACTGGGCCTCCTTCTTGGCGCTGTGTGTTGAGCACAGCGCCGTGAAGCTGTCCGCAGCCTCTGTAGCATGGGTTCGATTCCTGGCCAGCCAGGGAGATACCCACATGTCTTGGCAGCCCTCTCCTGTCTCTCCCACTGCTACCCTCAGCAGTGCTTTCAGGCCGTCTGCCTGTCTATGGTGAATCCTCTCACCCTCCTGCGCCACAGGCCTGTACCCCAACTCTTGTATAAATAAAATAAATCTTAAAAAAAATCTGTCACACTGATGAATGAATGAATGAGTGAATGATATCTCCACAATGACAAGTATTCAGAGAGGGAATATGTTGATGAATACTGAGTTAATGCAGTACATGATTAGCCACATGACATTAAAACAACCAACCAAAATGAAAATATTTAAATTATTTTTAGTGAGCATCTAATAAAGAGATTTTACTATTCATAAGCTCTTATTGATTAAAAAACAAAGTTTTCATTTATTTCAGTTTAAAGAAATGAGGCCAAATGGCAGACTGACAAAATATTTTTGTTAAGTTGGTTAAAAACTATTAAGTGATGTAAATTAAGTATCCATCAGACATGTATTGATAGAAATAGTTCCTTGATGACATATTCTTAAATTTTGTATATTTTGATATAAAAGTGAAACCCATTTTAGCCTCATTTCCTAGAGTGTAATTGCATATGTTATAAAAAATAATTAGTAATACAACCTATCTTTGTGCCAATTTTTATAAAAATACGATATATTCATTTTATCATGTTAAAGAACTGTCAATTTGTAAAGCATAGTTTCAAGATCGTATAGCATTCTTGAGTAAGGAAAATACACAAAGTTGATCTGATGACTTTTAAATTTTATTTATAATGCTTGCATACATTCAAGAGTCTTAAAAACATTTTGAAACATCTAACCTTTGTGAAATGGAGAAAAAATTACATAAAATCATAGTAAATTTATATTTGATCTTTTCAAGCTGACCTTTAAACTATTTTAATCCAATGTTCATAATTTTTGTATATACATATTATTCCTTCAATCTTTAAAGTGTATGCTTTAGATAGAAGTTACTGACACTCTTTTTTACCAATATTCTAAATATAATTATGTGAAATCATCATGAGATTTTGTTATTCAATAATACTGACATATGCTGTAGGAATTCTAAAGAAACCTATAGAGTATACAAGTTTTTATAGTTTACATTAAAAACAAACATCCATTCCACCTTTTACTCTCCCACCTTCAAAAAAAAGTAAGCTCTCAAACTTGAGTGCTCAAATAGTTCTTATCATTAAATAAACCTCATGCATATTTAAATTGCGTGCAAATTCCTCATATGACAGTGGATCTCTTCTAAAAAATGATTTGGGAATACCTTGTTGAGGAGTGTTTAACATTTAATACCTAGGGTGAGAGTCTGGAGGGCAGTAGAAAGGAGTTATTTTTTGACTCTTGGCATCTCAGGAGTTCTATAACATATACGGCTGCATGTCACATTAACATATAAAATTAAGTTTTGGAACCCTCCAAAGCATCATTAAAACAAGTCTCAGCAAGTTACACAAGTAAAGTGCAGCTGAGACTGGCATTCAAGCAGTTGTTCAGCCTTACTAACAATGCATTGTAGGAAGACTTTTCTTTCGGTATCATCTTCTGTACCTGCTCCAGATGCACAATTTTAACCCATCAGATAGTCAATAAATATGTTATTCTGAACATAATGTATGTCTCCTACCTTCTGGAACTAAAATTTTTTCTGAATGGGAAAGAAACATTTTCTTCATTTTGCTTCAAATCACATTTTTTAATTTATGAATACAAGAACTGGGGTGTAGGCTAGAGGATGTGCAGGGTGAGAAGACTCACCAGAGACAGAGTGGGGATGCAGAACAGGAGGATCTACTGAAATACACTGCTGAGGGGAGCAGCGGTGAGTCAGGAGAGGTCTGCTGTGCCATCTGAGGGTTTGCTCCCTGGATGGGGATGGAACTCATGCTGCAGTGGCTGGAGATAGCTTGGTAGTGATCAGACTGTAACCCCTGCACCACCTGGAGACCCTCAAATTACAATTTTTTTAAAGCTTTATTTATTTATTTATTTATACAAGCACTGGGTACAGTCAGAAGTGTGGGAGGGTGAGAAAATTCACTAGAGCCAGAGCAGGGAAAAGAACAGGCAGACTGACTGAAATACACTGCTGAGAGGAGCAGCTGGCGTGGCAGGAGAGGTCTACAAGCCATGTGGGACACTTGCTGGCGGCCAGGGATCGAACGGGAGCTGCAGAGGCTGCAGGCAGCTTCGCAGCAAGTGCTCAACAGTTGCACCACTAGGGGAGGCCCTCAAATTACAGTTTTAATAAGTTTTGATAGCACTGTACTAAAACTATATTATTTTTAATAGAGAAATCATTTCCTAGTCATTTATACTCATTTTCTTCTAGACAGCATTGTTTTGTTTTTAAGTAGTAGTGGTAGACATGATTAATTATACTACATGTAGACATTATTAATATTCACTAATATTCATTTAAAAATCCTAGAGGATGCTTAGCATATAAATGTAACAATGACATTAAGATAATTTAAAAATCAATCCATTTCCCTCCATGATTATCCTAAAAATTTGGGTAACACATGCTTGATGATATTAAAACTAATTTAAAAATGTGTAAATTTGGATATTTGAAATTTCCATGATACATGAGATAGTAAATAATAATATTTCTGTATGGGAGGATGTGCCAAAGAATAATTTAGTTTTTGGGTGTAAATTCAGGATGTGATAATAAATTAGAAGTAAGAATGTCAAGCCTTTCACAGTACCAGGCAATGCATGGAATCAGTAATTTACTAAATGACACTCTGATGATAAAAAAGATGAGTGAATGGGTTAGCCAAAGGGGACTGTAGATCCCTGTTCAACAACAGCTTATAAAATGGTCAGATTTTTCCACCTCTTTTGCTTATAAACACTGAGCACTTTTTTCATCCTGATTCTAAATAGTTGGGAGAGGGGTACAATGGTGAGAGGAGTACCTTTGCATTTGATTTCTTGAAGAGAATAGTCTCCTGTTAAGAAATGGACATTTTATATTATTCCTATATTTTCCAGAATGATTAAGAAATATTTGCCTATGCTTTATATAAAAATACTCATAAGGTAACAAGTTACAGCAAAAATTAGAATATTTATGCATATGTGTATGAGTGTGTGTGTTTGTATACTTTGCTTATGGAAAATAAAAATTATTTTTATGGTAAACCTCTTTCAAAGCAATATATGCCATATATTTCTCCATATATGCACAGTGTTATATTCTGACATAATAATGACCTCAAACATTGCATAAGTATTGTATTTATATATTAACTGTTGGAATCTTGAAAAGAATAAATTACAACTTTTTTGGAAATATTTTTGCTTTTCACTTAAGTGTTATCTTCAATTGAACAAAGATAGTATTATTAAAAGTTTAGTCAACTCAACCACATAAAGAAGTATATGGATATTAATTTATTAACATATCTAATAAAACTGTCTAAGATTCTTTTTTTGAGACAACGTGCTTTAGTAAGAATGTAAATAAATATGCATTAAAATGGGAGATTGAGCATTTAGGCTGTCATGTTAGCAGGATCTTAAGACATTCATATATCCCTTATTTTTATAGGAGGGTGCTGGGATTTTCAATTCTTTATAGAGATTTTGGTGATACAAGAAATGCAACTGATGCTTATTATTTAGAGAAAATCCTCAAATGTACTTCTCAAGGAAAATGATACACTTTCTTTGGAAATTGGAATGGAATGATAATTATATGAGACAAAATTATAGCACAGCTGGTAGGTTCTTATCTTACCTTCTATAAAGGTTACTAACCATCCTGTACTAATGGCAATGTGTGGAGCTTACATTTCTTATTTTATGTTTTATGTACATTTTTTATTTACATATTCTAAAAAAACCCTTATTGAATAACACCTTCCAAAATAGTATAGCACATATGAATTTGTAAATATTCCATTATGAAATTCTTCAGTTCCTATTAGATTTAACAATAATAGGAAAACCTGAACAATTTCAAATGCATCAAAAAACTGATAAATTATAGAATTTTCAGGGTTAAAGTAAACTTTATTGACTTAGAGTTTTGGTATAATAATTGTCACAAAGTAGGACATGTAAGGATTATGTCTACCTGTTTTCAAAAAAAATTGTTCAGTGCTAGCAAAGGTAATTTTCTATTATTTTTTAAACCACTTCTTGGACATGACCACTAAATTTCTCAATAAGAATAGGTCCACTTAAATATCTCTTAGACTCTGAATTTCCATGGATAGTATAAAAAGGAATTTCAGAGTCATTCAGAACTATATTTTACCTAGCAAGTCTTCAATTGGAATTTAATATATTTTATATATTGCAGACAAGCTTCACATATGCATGGTACAAGGACTTTATATAAATGAAAGTCTAGGATTAATATTATAGGCCATGATTTTATTCTATAAGCTGTTTCCCAAAATGTATAAATGGGAATAGTACTCTACATAGTTCCCTGGCAGAAAACTCATAAAGATAAGGGAAATAATCTCTGTTAAGTATATTTGAAAATAAAAATCTGCTTCAAATTTCAAGATATTCTCAGTAAAATAGAGAAAAAAATGATAGTAAATTGAAAAATTAAGATAATAGTTAATGTTTGAATAAAGTTTCATGATCATTTTGGTTGAAAAAATTTGTTTTAATATTTGTGTTATGAGAGAAACTAGAGTTTATCCTTTAATATGCTTATTAAAAAATATTTAAAATGAAAAAAAGCAAGTTTCTAAAACGAGGTTGATTTTATAAAAATCACAGAGAAATGAAGAGAATATGAATTGCACCTCTCTATTTTCATAATAATAATGAAGTTTGTCTTGCCATTTGAACACCTCAGAAGTAGTAAATGTCATAAAAACATTGAAAAAATGAAAACTAATGATGAAGAAAAAAGCCTGATAGAAGTTTGAATTTAAGAAATGTAAGCAAAAGCTACCTTGGGAAAAAGGTATCTTTCACATGGATATATAATAAAAATTAAGTCATGAATATACATTTTTAAGTGTAACCACAAATGAATATCAAGGGATAAATGATGACATTGTTTTAGAAACTGTACACATTAATATCTTAAAACAATCAATTCATAACTAAGTAGTCATAAACATATTTTTTTCTTGTGCAATGAGACAATAATTAGTGTGTTAAACCAGCTGTAATGGCATGAAGTCAAAGATCAGTGATAAAACATATCTGTGCTGAAAATGTAGCAGTCATAGGGATAGGGTAATTAAAACTTAGGCATCTGGATTTTATTCAGAAATATTACAAATGTATCTTTTATCACTGTGTAAATTGCAGTCAAACCAAGAAGACTATTTAAAATATTAATATTATATTTGTAGGTAAGTATGTATAGATTTCTTAATAAAGTAGACAACTAGAGTGATGAAAATAATTTGAGATCAAAGGTGGCAACAGGTAATTAGCAGTTATATTTTATAAATGACACACCATTCATTTGAACAAGAGTGGAACATGGTTTTCTGGTGGGAAATAGAGTGCCACTCAAAAATTCAGGAGCTTGCAGAAGTTTAAATACAGTTGAACTGCAGAATCTATATCAATAGTATTGAAATTATGCTTTCAGACCAATAGATTTTCACAAGGTATAACAAGTTGTCCCTAAAAACCAGTGTATTTATACTTCATCCTATCTCTTAATTTCCATTATTTATTTTTATTTTTTATTTTGTGTACCTTAATCTAAATATATAGTGTCTTTAACTGAAAGCACATAAACAGTTGAAATTATAACATGGAGAATCATAAGGCATAGCAATAAAAATATTTTTAGCTACCATCCTTGCCCAGTAATAACCTTGGGCAAATTTCTTACTGTCCAATTTTATGTAATCTCAATTAAAGTTGCTTCTTTTTTTAATTTATTTTTTAACTAAGAATATATTTTTAAAAATTCTGACTCCTTCATAAATCTCTCCATGAAAACTTGACCTTTTTTATGGGTATCTAAGCACATTTGTGGCTAATCATTTTTTGCACACATGCAAAAATATGCATCCACACACAAACACACTCACTACCCCGCAATTACTAATTATTTAAAGAAAGATATTAGGAAAAATTTTTGATAACTCAGGTTTCCTGGTGCTCTTTGAAGGAAGTATCCTGCCTCCCCATTTTTTCTTGTTGCTTTTTTTTTTTTTTTTTTTTGATTTTTAACAAATTCTTAAAACCAACTACACAAAATTCGGTACTTCATAACTTCATAACAAAATTTCTCAGTGATCTTGATCTGAAGTCTTGTCACCTAACTTTGTGTATATAATCATACCAACATTTCTTAATTATCACATAAATTATTTTCAAAGAATATTCAATCATCATTTGTGAATAGACACATTTGTAATAATAGAGAAGAGCTCAGACATTTTGAAATCTTTTAATTTCATTATTTCCCCCTTTTTGAAATACCATTCATGAATATATGTATGATAGGTTTTGCCCATAAAATATAATACCTATACACTAAACGTGCCTATACAGAGGAAAATAATACTACTTATTTTAAAAAGCAAATATTTAAAATCTGGTCAAAGCTACATTTTGCCAATACTCTTTCTAAGCTATGGCAATGAGTAATCTTTGAGGTATACTTTAAGTTAGGCCTGGCATGTCATGTCTTTTATTTATTTATTTATTGATCTATCTATCTATCTATCTATCTATCTATCTATCTATCTATCTATCTATCTATTTATTTATTTATTTATTTATTTATACTAGCACTGGGTACAGTCAGAAGCGCAGGAGGGTAAGAGAATTCACCAGAGTCAGAGCAGGTATCAGAACAGACAGAAGGACCGAAGTACACTGCTGAGGGGAGCAGCGGGCACGGCAGGAGAGGTCTGCACGCCATGTGGGACCCTTGCTGGCGGCCGGGGATCGAACTGGTGCTGTGGAGGCTGCGGGCAGCTTTGCAACCCAGGGTTCAACCCCTGTGCCACCGGGGAGGCCCATGTCAGTCTCTTTTCATTCTAAATGCAAACTCTTACTGCTACAAAGGTTTATTTCTTAAAATAATTACATTCAAGAGCTAAGTCAATGGCAAGTCAATGATCATTTTTTAGTTTTTCACAGAACAGTAAAAAAATATCAGGGTACAAAGCTGTGTATTTTATACTTTCGTCATTGCCAGATTTCCATTTTTATTTGGGTTGTGAGTGAAGCCCCGTTCATCTAAGAATTTTTTGAGTAATATAAATAATTTGGAATAAATATATGCTTATAAGTTAACTTTTTTTAAGATTTATTTATTTATGCATACAAGAGCTGGATATAGGCCAGAGGTATGCGTGTGGAGGGGAGGGAGTGGTTGAGAGGATTCACCAGAGACAGTGGGAAGCAGAACAGATGGATCTACTGAAATACACTGCTGAGAGGAGCAGTGGGTAGCAGGCAAGACAAGAGAGGTCTGCTGAGCCATGTGGGTCACCTCCCTGACTGGGCATCGAACTCTTGCTGCAGTGGCTGTGGATAGCTTCATATAACCCCTTGTGCCACCAGGGAGACCCCTGTATATTAACTTTAAAACTTTTTTTTTAAATAATTTTTTTAAAGCATTGAGGAAAAGATCTCTGAATTATTTTAACCTTTGTTTACTCTTTCTTCTTAGAAGATCATAGATAACCATTCCACCATTGCTTGAGTCTGCACATGCATGTACACTCATTCACACCATATTTTTGAATAAACAAGTATTAATTTACACCTAGAGAATAAAAATAACAATTTAAAATGCCCAAGGATACTCCATAATTCTCTAAAGTGCATTTAAGAATATCTTTTCTTGGCAAATTTTGACAACAAATAAGTCAACATAAAAGTGAAGAAATTTAGACTCTTTAATATAAAAAGAACTTAACTTTTTATAAGGTAGCTCACTATCATGTTGTAATCCCTCTAAATTTTTTAACACAGTTTTCTGTTATGTTCTAGTCTACATTTTTATAGGTGCATACACATATGCATATGTTTGTATATGTATATATGCATATACATATATTTAGGATTTACATTTATAAATAATTCAGCATTTGTAAATACCCCATTTCATCACTGATCCCAAAATTGTGTATCTTTTTCACTTTGCTGTTATCAAATTAGGAATACCATTATTAATATGTGAAATAATTCAAGTTTAAAAAAATTAAGTAACTGTTTGCAATTACATGTGGTTCTGTCCTCCAATACACCTGTATCCACAATGAATATGAAAAGAGAATATTCCAGTCATGTTATGGTCATTATATGGTTCCAACAGACAGAAAAGGTGACTTCATCTCAACATAAGTAGTATTCTACTTCCATGTATGATATGGTTTAATCTTAATGGAACAACAAAAACTGGGACATGCTAAACATAAACAGATACTTCAATTTTACAACTTTCTGGTTTAAATCAGGACCACCATTAAAGCCTTGGAGGTATGAATGCTTAACAGAGGATTGATGTGCTACATGTATATTTTATTGGAAATCATCATGGGATCACTTATGATTCCCCTATGGGAATTGGTTTCATCCTACTCTTCTGATAAGGTATAACCAGTGAACTAACTGGTAAAATGTTCACAAATGGAAAAAAAAAAAAGGAATGCTGACAGTAATACAGATAGGTGGGACATCACATAGGCGTGAACGTGGGAGGGGAACACTAACCATATTAGGCTTGGATGGGCAACAGCGCACAGGGAAGAAGCCCTCCCACAGCCACATTCGCAGCAACTGAAAAGCAAACAAGAGAGCCCAAGATAAGGAAGAGATCCTACTCCCTCAAAATAGTATAAGAAACTATGAATTTAGACAGGTGTCTGCTTTGCTTTCAAAATCAAAAATCCCTAAATCCATACAATTAATGTTTTTCCACAACGCCTTTAAATAAAGAAGCATTTTTATGGATTGAAGATATAAAGAGCTACATTGAATAGCTATTTTTATTCTATTTAAAATGCTTATTCAGAAGGAAATATAATGAGCTAATGCATTTGATTATGTAATTAATCTAGACATACAAATAAAGATGTAAGCCCATTTAAATATATATTTTTCTCAGAAAGTTGCAATATTTATATTTGGAAGACATTCTCAATAATTCTTTAAATATGTTTTGCATTGAAACTACAAATTTAGGAGGAGAATAATGGCTTGTTTCGATTTACTGATTCTTATGTCAGTGGCATTATTTATCATAGAATATTGACTATGTTATGCTTACGTGACATGACTTCTTCAATTACTTAAGGAAGACTACAGTTTAAATTAGCATGTTCATAGTTTAAAAATGCATTTTAAATATATATTACAGAGCTATTGTTATGTAAAAAAATCACACTATATATATTATACAAGCATTTTTCTGGATATTGCAACCTGAAGATTCTTTTATGTTTTCTATATATTAGTAGTAAAAAAATTCCAGAAATTACCAAGTAAATTGTATTTTAAAGTGATAGAAACCATATAAATTGATGGTAGAATATAACATAAAAGTATCTCATGCTTCAATGCATCTTCCATTTTTTTATGAATAGCAATTACATTATTTCAAAAGAACTATGGAATGAGCTCAGTAATGATACCATATACCAGCAAGCCAGGGCTTTTGTCCAAAATCTGTTTAATTACTTAAAATGTATCTATTTTATTTTATATCAAACAAGGAGAGGAAATTAAGATACACACATCTAACAAATTTTGAAATGCTAGTGAAGGCAGACAAATATTTCCAAATTAAATTCCAATGGATCTTTTTCAAAGGAAAGGTAGGCAATGCTCCATATATTTTCTTTGGAAACTGATGATGCTAAAATTTTTAGTACTACAGTGTCTGAATAATCAGTCACTAAAATAGGATACTAGTAAAATAAAATGGGCTACTATAACATTTATTTCCAGTATGAATATTCATTGTAATATATTTTAAAGAATATGCCAAATAATTATTTTCACTGAATAGATAATGAAAGACAAAACTGTAGTACAAATATTTAAAGAGTAGGTAAAACACCTGTAACATACTTAAATATTTCTTTAAAATTACTTTTATGTCTTAATGTCTTAAAATAGTTACTGAATTCTTACATAAATTAGCTTTCCTCTATTTCTGTTTGTATCATCGCTCAATTAGGGGTTGGCAAACTACAACCCATGGGCCAAATCTAGTCTAACACTTATTTTCTAACAGTATTGTTGAAACACAGCCATAATCATCACTTTTTTTTTTATGGTTTCTTTAATGTTATTATAGCAGAGTTGAGTAATTGTGAATGAATGTATGTCCTGCAAAGCCTATATTTATTATCTGACCACTTTAAAAAAAGTTTGCTTTCCTCTTTTCTTTTCTTATATTGTAGGTTTCTTGAGATGAGGATACTTCCTTGATTTATTTATTTATTTTTTTTTTACTGACAGTTATCTCTGGCTTCTTTATTCTGCTTTATTCTGAAGGAATTTAGTACATGGTAACATCAGCCCAAATTGGTGGTGCAACAATGGGAAATTCAAAACAATATGTACTTTGTGCCATATTCAGAAACAAATACTTAAGTATTTAAAGTCTAAGTATAAAAATAAAACAGTGAATTACTAGGAGGTACATAACAGGATGTATTTATTATTAGATATTACAGTTCTATACATCATATAAAATCTTAAGCCAAAAAAAGGTGAGGCTTATAAAAGATTTGACTGTCTAAAATTTATTTTTTTTATTTTTTTTATTTATTTTTTTATAAATAATAAATTTTATTTTTATATTCCCCATACAATTGCAGCCCCCCCCATTCTGACCCCAATCCCTCCCCTCCCGCCCCCGCCCCCCTAAAAGTGTCTCTGGTTCATAGTTTTTTGTTGATTTTGATTTTCACTTTCTTATAGTTAATCATTTTCCTGGTCCCTTATTTAAGTTTTCTAGATTCCTGCTATGAGTGAGACCATCCGGTATTTTTCTTTTTCTTTTTGGCTTATTTCGATGGCCAACAGGTATATGAAAAAATGTTCAACATCACTTGTAATCAGGGAAATGCAAATCAAAACTACCATGAGATACCATCTTACACCAGTGAGAATGGCACATATTAAAAAAACTAGCAACAACAAATGTTGGCGAGGGTGTGGAAAAAAAGGAACTCTTCTGCACTGTTGGTGGGAGTGTAAACTGGTCCAACCACTGTGGAGAGCTGTGTGGAGATTTCTGGACCTACTAAACATAGAGCTTCCATATGATCCAGCAATTCCACTCCTAGGTATTTACCCAAAGGACACAGAAACATCAATTCCAAAGAACACCTGCACCCCTATGTTTATAGCAGCACTGTTTACAATAGCTAAGCTTTGGAAACAGCCCAAATGCCCAAAAATAGATGACTGGATCAAGAAATTGTGGTACATATATACCATGGAATATTACTCAGCATTCAAAAAAGATAAACACATGCCATTTGCAGCAACATGGATGGCGCTGGAAGGGATCATGCTCAGCGAAATAAGCCAAAAACTTCCTTGATTTATTTTATTCCTAGTAGTTTAAACAAAAGGAATAACACATTAAAAACAGTCAATGTATTACTGTAACTGTTATTAATAGTACAAATTATCTTAATTATTTATTTTTATTAATATTTTTATTAAAGTAACATTGGTTTACAATACTGTATATGATTCAGAAATATTTTAATTAAATTTAATTAAAATATGAAATCACATAAAATAAAATACTTGTATTTCTATTTCTTGAGTCATTGCTTTAGATTTTGTAGTGATACTTCCTCTGACTTGTTCTAAGATGACATAAGTAAATTACCTTAGATAACTTAAATTCTTTATGTTTCAATTTGATAGTTATAAAATTAAAACAAAAGCAGCTCTCTTTCCAAGATCATTCACCTGTGACTATGCAGGTGCCTCTCTTTTTTCTAATAAACCTGTATTAGATTAGATTTGCCACATCATATATTTTGGGATAAAAGTGATAGCTATTATTCTTAGTAATATAATCAAAGTAATAGAATAGATTCTCATTATCTCAGAGGAATTTATTCTTTTCATGATCTATATAATATTACCATATTAACTATTTGCATTTATAACTAAATAACTAATTACATTCAGAAAAAAGCATGTAAATGCAGAATGGCCAGTGTACCTAAAAAATTATTTCTGCAAAGTACATTTTTTGATGATTTAGTAAGTAGAGAAGAGTATATATTAATATGTTGTTAAGAAATTAAAACTGAATTTCCTTTTCTATGACTATATGAAAGGGAAAAGTAATCCCCCAAATAACTCTTTCAACTCTTTTTAAGTAAAATCTGATGCTGTCCCAGTAACATTCTGACACCAGGTGGTATAAGGAACATGTTATTTTTTTAATCAATAAAATGTTTGAAGAAGTATAGGTTGAAAATGCTTCCAAACCTCAGTGATAATTTGGAAATAGAAACGAAAATGTGCTAGAAATAGCAACCATCTAATTGACATGAGCTATATTTCAACACTCGCTACACCTGCATTTCTATCTGCTTTTAACACCTGGAAGTCTGTCAGTAAATGCATGTAGCTATAACAAGATCATTATTATCCAAATTTAAAATAGTTTAGCCCTTGCAGGCTTAATATCAAAAAACTGTTGGCCCTTGTTTTAACAAGATATTGGATTTGTCCTTTAGAAGATTAAAATATGATAACAGAAGCTTTCCAGACACAAAGAAGATTCAAACAAAATTATTTTAGCCAGGACTTATACAGAGTTGATCAATATATGTATAAAGTGTGTCAATGTAAGTAAGATAACCTCGGTCCAACTGAAACAAGGTGATTATACCTCTGGGGAAGAAATTCTCAAAGATACTTGATCAGAGAAGCAAGACTAAAGGTTGGATAAATGATGACTTAAATTAATAAGCAAGAGATCATACAAATGGATAAGAATAACATTGAGCTTTCAATAGATAAAAGAGATAAAAGCAGAAAGAGTATTTTCATAAAAGAAGTATTTTACATAGAACATATTTTCAACTTACTGATTAAAGACAAGGCTGTAAAATTTACACATTTTAAATAAAACTCCAAATTACTGTGCTCAGTGCTGAAGAAGACAGAGTGGAATGTGTGTCCTCAGCCTTGACAGACCACATTGAATAACGGTGTAAATACTTTATAAAACAATATTCCAAATCCTATTTAAAGGTGACTGTCTTCACCTTTAACACCATTGTGTAGCAAAATTGTTAAGATCAAACAAAGCATGGTCTTGGATGTGTCCATTACTAAATGCACAGCTTTGTGTAAACTCAGCATTGATGTAGGTGAAATAATAGACACTATACCACATTAGGTTGCTTTGAAGAATGAGTTTGATAATACATGTAAAGCTCTCTGCATTGTCCTGGGTTCACAGTCAGTACTTTAGAAGTTTTTTAACTGTTAAAATTATAATAATGTGGTCTTAGGGCAAAAGGTGGAGTATAGATAATATGAATGAGGATGGCCATTGATTTTAAACTAAATGACTAATGTATATTTTATAGTAAACAAAATATGTTTATGGAGTCATAATGCAATGAAAATTAATACGATACAATGTTATTCTTTTAAATTAGGTAAAAGCTAGTGTGCAGAAAAATAAAATAATTGCTAAAATTTATACCAACCCTCTATGAGCTATTGTTTATGTTACATTAGCTAGCATTACAGAACAATTTTAGTTTTCTCTGATTTCATTTTTGGTGATTATCCTGAGTAACTCTGAGAAGAATGCCAGCTCTACAACACATCCTCGGATTGACATGCACAATCCAATCACTAACCCCAAGCTGTAGTTTAGACAAACTGGAATATTCATTATTATTACAGTTGTTTTTTTTTTTTTTAACCAGATCGCTGCTTCATTCTAGTTTCTTATTCCTTCTCAAAGATTACTGGTGTCTCACTATTACTTGCGGGGATATTCTGCCAAATACTGACCTATTGAGCACAAGCCATTGGTAGTTAAGATTTGAAACATTAGTAGATCTCTCAGCCTTACCTGATCAAGTTCCAAGTCTGCCACTCTCATATCTTGCTTTATTGTGAATAAATAATATGACTGCCCCTTATTCCTAATACAGATCTCCTAAAAGCCTTGTAAATAGAGGGGCAAAAAGATCCTTTTGTTCTAATATTTAGTCTTCGATGCCATGTCCTAACAAAAGCTCCTAATTTCCTTGTAACTTTCTGTGATATGAGCAATGGAAGTTTCTTGTGTTCTAATATACGGTCTTTAATCCAGGTTGACAACCAAAGTTCCTATATCTTTTGAAATGGCTTGGGTCATAGGTGATCTTGTTCCAATGAAGTGACCCCTGAATAGGGGCTTTTCTGAAAAGAACTTCTGGACTTAGGAATATTACACTAATAAAAGTAAAAAGAAAATTGGAGGAGAATTGTCTTTAGACAACAACTCAATTGGTTTATTTCTGGAACTATAATAATGAATCACCATACTTCCTTAATTATTCCAATGACCTAAACATCATTATAAAACAGGCTTTTATTTCACAGGTAAAGGCATGTATGTAGCAACTAGCAAATGGTATTGATATATTTGATTCAGTTTGTTTATTACACTCTGTATTTGGGAACGCCATTATTTCACTAAATATTAACCATCTTTTCTGTGAGTTTTTGTTGCAAGAGTAAACATAATCATTCTCATTATTAGCAAACATTCACTGAGAAATGATGGGCAATGCTTTAAGGATAAGTAATTATGTAAAAAATCACTTTTTGTTCACATTATGCAATGATTTTAAACCTGACTACAGATTGGAGACACCTGGGGAGCTTAGAAAAAAAAAAAAAAAAAAAAAAGCAATGCCCAGGTCTCATTCCAGAACACTGAATCAGAACATCTTGGCTGGGGGACATAGGCATAATCATTTTTCAACAGTTGCTAGGTGATTCTATATTTCTTCCAGATTGAGAACCACTGATCCACTAGGTACTCCATAAATACTTATATTAAATGATATGTTTTGTAAAAGTCTTAAGGGAATCTACTTAATGGAAAAAAAAAAGGGAAAGATTTGTAATTACCATATTAATGGCCTGCATGTTAATAAAAACTTCTAAAATGCCTGGAGGTGCATAAAAACAATTTGTTCTCTGGTAAGTACTTTAAATAATTCTCCTGCAATTGGTTCACAGTATCAATTTATATTATCTACAAATGAAGACTGCCTGTTAAGTAACTGTAAATTTCATCTTTTCTCTATCTTTTTAAACTGTAATTTTATTTTCCTAACATCTATTTTTACAGGTTCCACTTAATTGCAAGTTTCACATTTAATGACTAACGTTTTGGCATTTCTCTATTTTCACACTACTTATTTCAGTTATCTAGAAGTCATACGACCTCAATCAAAACAACAAAACTGTAAAATTATCTTTATTAAGTATCCCCATTTTGCTCTTCTGAGCTACTAGGTCACACACTTATACAAAGTTACAAGACAATAAAACTCAGTTTTCTCCACAGGTTTTTTAGGAGAAACTTCAGGAAGTGATGAATATTTGATATAAAAATTTTCTTTTTGAACTATTACTGAGGTAGAGTAAACCAGCACCATATATATTATATATGATATATATATATATATCATATATGGTATGTATGACATATCATATGTGTGCTATATATATAATTGTTTGAAGTATGAATTATTCATATATGTTTATTTTATTTGTGGTATGAGAAAGCATATGCCATAGATCTACAGGAAGGAATGGTGATGGGAGTGGGGAGGGTCACAGTCAGAGGTTGTAGAAGGCCATGCGTGCAGGCCTATGGTTTCAAGGAGCCATGGAAAATTGGACACCCCATGTGCACCCATGCCTACATGCTTTTCCCATAACAAACTTCAACCAATTCACAGAAATACTCTTTATACTCCAGGTCCACCACTAATTTACCACTTCTGTAACAATACTTCTGTACTGTCAAGACAAACATATCCTTTCCTCTATTCTATTCTCACATCAATTTGTTAAAAATATAACACTAATAGTGTTTTATTAAAATTATCTGCTTACATGACTCTCACTATTAGATTGTGCTACAAAAGCAAGAAGCATGTCAGACAAATCTCATCACAAAACATTCTTCAGTGTACCAATGTCAGAAAAATCTACTTTAGTGAGCCTATAACAAAAGAGATGTTACATGGTCCATCAAATACTTTTGCAAAACAAAACTCTCCAGTGTAATTTCTGAACAGAAAATTGGATTGTTTTACTTTTTTATATTGTTTAAACTTTTTATATTGTTCATACTTAGTAATTAAATGGCAGCATTATTAATTATGCTCTTACATGTATAGATGTAAATATGTACATTTGCATTTATATATGCATGAAAATATATAAATATGTATATACATATATTAAGCTTTAATTTAGATATGATCAATAAAACAATAATACTAAAATATTTGGTCTAAATAACTGTATCATGGATATATTATGTTTTGGTTTAAAACTTCTGAAAACTCAACTTTGTCCTCAAGTAGCAAGTAAGTAATAAGATATTGTATGCAAGGAAGGCTACAAATTTTCAATATGCTCTCTTACCTCAAAACTGTAGACAGGCAGGGAACAGATAGATTTTGCTATTAAGAACCACTAAAAGTGCAGAAAATAAACAAACCTAGAATTCAATTCATTTTTATCTTATCTCCCCTTCTACTTTTTTTGTTTAATAAATTTTATTTTTATATTCCCCATACAATTGCAATCCCCTTATTTTGACCCCAATCCCTCCCCTTCCTGCCCGTCAGCCCCCACAGAGTGTCTCTGGTTCATAGTTTTTTGTTGATTTTGATATTTTCTTTCTTATAGTTATTAATTTTCCTGGTCCCTTATTTAAGTTTTCTAGATTCCTTCTACTTTTTTTCCCTGTTATGAATCCACTTTTCTTCTTTGGCATTATAAAGACATACAGTTTCATAAAGTTTTGATAAATCAAAATCCTTCTTAATTTTTCTTTCCTTCCTTCAAAATTATTGTTTCTTTAATAAACCAATAAAATTTAAGGTGATACTGATTTGAGCTAGTTAATATCTGATCACTTAAAATAAATTCACAGTATCTTTATTTCCAAGATTCACATTCTGAGGTTTTTTTTTTTTTAACAATGGAGTAATGTTGGTTTATGTCATTGTTTGTATTTTGGGAGTATTTGATCTTATTAACAAAGTGCACACATCACCAGTCCATTGTGCTCTCACCCTACTTTGTTCTTGCCTCTCTCCCTCTGGATTCCTCAGTTCTAGAATCAGTTTTCAAGGGCCAGTTTTTCAGTTTGACTTTATCTGACTATACTTATGTTATTTTCTCCTCTTTTATTTTTTAAAAATACTGAACACAAACTTTATTAAAAAGCTTGTATTACTATTCTGAAATGTAAGAAGTGAGTGATGGAATATATAAACGGACAATCTTCAGACTAAATGACTGCAGCAACCAGTCCTACAAGACAAAGTACAACTTCTGTAGCAATCAACTCCAATGATCAGAACTTCACCAGTAAATGCCAGTTTCCCTAATTTTTGCCGATACTTCTAACTTAGGTCCAACTAGAGAATGCTAAATATGCTTCGCTAACAAATAACATAGGATAGCTCACTTCTAGTTAGACCACACTCAGTGATCCCACTCCAACAACCTGCTATCAGCACATACTTGAAGACTTCTCTTTTTCCTTATAAAACTTTTACACTCCACTGCCTGCTTTTGCATTTCTCCCAAAAGCAAGTGGCAGCGGCATGCTATATGGAAAGCTCTTAATAAATAGCCTTTGTTATTTTTCATTGAGAAATTTTTGTTTATTTTTACAGAAGAGATCATCTTTACTACTTCAATAAATGGAGACTGTGTATATTCAATTTTGCAATCTACCATCATCTTAGTTTTGTTTTAGCACAATAGTAGTGTTGATATGCAAAATACTGAAAGATGAGTTAATTTCTCCCACAGGATGACACCTTCACTGAGCAAACATCAATTAACTCTATTTCTGGAAGCTTATAAGTTCTTTGTAATTTCATAGGTGAACTAAGTACAGCTAAGAAGTCTCTTTGAGAGGAATGTAAAATGATCATGACAGACTGGCCTGTGCTGAGTTATTTTAGGTTTTAATTTTTTTTTTAGAAAAGTAGAGGGAAAAAAAACTAGGAACTGATAAATTTGCAAAAAAAGCCCCAAAAGTGATGCTAGTATTGCCAGCTAAATATAAGAATATTTAAAGTACAATTCTGATAATAATATTTGTTTTAAAAACATATTTGTCTATGATATAAAATGTTTTAAAAATATATTTGTCTATGACACAAAATAAAGATATGAGTGAGTCTCAAAAAAGGAGGATAGTCAAATAAATAAGTTAAATATATATGTTCTGATTTATTTAGCTCCCTTCATTATAAATGTTGAATTTTTTCAAAGTTGAATCACTTATATCAGAATTAAACTTATAAGGTGGAGAAACCAGAGGATTAATGATTAAGTTTAATAACTTCACTCTAAAATAAAGTAATTGTGGAATTATACTAAATTATCAAAACATGTGGAATGTGTGTATTTTGTGATAAACATTATGGGAATTGAATTAGAGGAATGATTTAAGGGGAAGCTAAATGTTCTCTTTCATATCAAACTATTCAAATTCTATAAGTCCATTTTATTTTCTATTACTATGGTCAATATTATTAAAATAATATATTATGGTAGTAATAACATTTTAAAATTAAACATAATGGTGATAAATATTAACTTTTTAATACATTATGCATATGTACTATAACTGGTTAATTATGGTTACAATTGTTTTATATATATGCAATTGTGTATAAAATTGTGTCTAAAAAGTGCTCATATAAATTATTTGCAATTATGTGCATAAGTTATTCCTCAACAGGAATTTCTTTGATCAAACATTGAAAAATATTTTAAAATTATAAAATTTAACCTCACATGATATTGAAAAATTAGATGATACCTTCAATAATCCCAAAGGAAGATAAAAGAAGATAAAAGAGTATCTATACAGAGACTTACTGAGTATATGCTATTGGTGAAAGACCTATTAGAATTTTGATAAACAGTGTAAGTATTTATACAGGTCTGTAAAAATCACATATTTAGTTCCCCAACCACATACAATTAATATTTTACATCACCTGCAAAATAAATATTACTAAAAAGCAAACAAACTTGATACTTCTAATGACATATATTTCACTATATAAAGAGATAAAATCCCACTAGCCTAAATGTGTAAAGACATTTATATTTAATTGAGAATACAGATGATAAAAGAGCTAATGACTATACTTACAGTTATTGCATATATATTAATGAACCTATTAAATCTCAAAAATGAAAAAGAAATATGGTTAAAAATAAAGAACTATTTTTCTACTCTTACATTGTTAAATTAGCAAAGACTGGTTTGTGAACCACCAGGAAACGTTATACACCGATGGGGGAATGGTAATTGGTTTAATGATTTATGAGGGTCATTAATCAATAAGTATCAGCAATCTTAAAAATATTTATAATCCGTGATCCTTACTTTGAGTCATACAAATGTGTTCTAAGGACATGAAAGACAGAAAGAGCAGAGACTTTCCCTTAAAACAACAGCAAAAGAAAATAAACAAAAGAAAAAATCATAATATTACACATGGAAATTTTGTATTATAATGTTAAATAAAAGAAAACAGAAAACAAAATTATACATATATATTTCAAATATTATTTGAAATATATTTACATATATATGTAAATATATATATTTACATATATACATTTACATATATATATCAAATATTGTATGATTGCCTCTGGTGGGTAAATATGATTGATTTCATTTCCTTTTGCTTTATGTTCTACATAATTTTTAATCAGAAAATTTAAAAATATGCAAATATAAATAAAATAACAAGTGGTAAGAAATAAGGACAATCATCTTAAGCATGACAACTTCATAACATGCAATTTAAAAAAGATGAATTGTACAGAAAGGTGAGGAGCAAGAGTTCTTGGTAATGTCAAAAAATCAAGATGTTTACCTAAGTGCCCAAAGATAGATGAGTGGATTAGGAAGTTGTGGTGTGTGTGTGTGTGTGTATATATATATCTATATATATATATATACACACATATACACACACATACACACACACACACACACATATATATATATATATATATATACACATACACACACACACACACACAAAGGAATGCTACTCAGAGATAAAAAAGATTAAATCTTGCCATGTGACATGGGAGGTACTGGATGGGAACTGGAACTGAAAACATGTCAGAAGGAGAAATACAATTTCACATATAGTGGAATATGAAGAAACAAGATAAAGGGTCAGATAAAACTAAACCAATAATAAATCCTAGAAATTTGATTGTAGAATTGAGGCTATCAGTGCTGGGTCAGGGGAGGACTTGAACAACATGAGGAGAGGGTCCAAAGGATGAAGGTGGAGGTGTATAGTTCCTTGGTGGTGGATGTGCTGTGATATAATACACCTGAAGCATGTACTCTTATACCTGTAAATCATATACAGTATTGTAAAGCAACAGTATCTCAATTGAAAAAAGAAAAAGGAAAAAAAAAATGAGGATGTTCATCTAGCCATTAATCTAATCTCCAGAAACATGCTGATACATAGCTAAAACAGTCAATCAGATGCAATTTGAATATTTGTGGTGAAAGGAGATACAGTGGAATGGGCAGGCAAATGGAAGCAGGACTAATAATGATTTTCATTTCAAGACATGTGATAGCCTGAGATGAGCTGACAGAATTCCAAGTTCAGTTATTTAAGAGTTCTCTTATTTTTTTTTTTTTGAGACTTTTGTATCTATTAGTTTATTTATTTATTTGTTGTGAAGAACTAGGGTATAGGCCAGAGATGTGGGAATGAGAGGATTCACCAGAGACAGAGTGGGGAGCAGAACAGGCCATTTACTGAAATCCATAGCTACAGGGAGCAGCCAGCAAGACAGCAGAGGTCTGCTGCACCATATGTGGGTTAGCTCGCAGGCTGGGGATCAAACTCAGGCCACCATTGTGATAGCCCTGAGACTCTATCCCTAGGCCACTAGGAGGTTTTACAGTCCTCTTAAAGTGGCAGGTTTTAAGAGGGTTGGAGGAACAGGAGCAGGATCCAGTCACCCCGATGACTGAAATGATGGGCAGAATGAGTCAAACTGCAGATTTTGACAAGCTATTTGAGATATATAGAAGGACTTTTTTTTTTTTTAATTTCTTGGGTATATTTAGAAATCTTGGGCATTTAAGTAGAAAGATACTGGGTAGTAAATTAGACATCTACGTGGAATTCTTTGTTGCTGTTTCCCTGTTGGGGTTGGAAACTGTCAATATACAGGTTTGGTTTGATTAATATGAACCTTTATGACCCCAAGAAGGACTAGGTTTATACTAGTGCTCTCCATTCCAAATAACTGGAGAAGAGGAGAATGTAACAGACCATTATATGTAATTTGAACAAATTAGATTAGGATTAAGTAAGATAAAGTCAGATATTAACATCAAAATAAATCATCAAGAAATCTCTATGCATTAGAAAACATGCAAGTCACACAAAAGTAGAATTCTGGCTTATCATATATTTGTTTCATCAAAAATTATACACAATGTTCAACATCACTTCTATAAATACAAAATTTGTGTTGATTTGATGATGATTTGTTAGATTTTTACATCTCTTCAGCATGATGAGCTAGAATGTAATCATTTGCATAACTAAAGTTCATCTGAATAGTTATATGAAGAAGATTGGACCTATAGATTGGTATTTTTTGATAATTTTACTTACCGCAAATTAAGAAAATAAGAATTATTCTACAGATTCAATAAGTACTGGTTAAATAGTGATGCTGAACTTTGTATCCCTAAAACAAATAATATTTTGTTGCTGGATATATGAAAGATATTACAAATATAACAGTGAAGACTATGGTCAGATTCTAATATAGCTAGAAAAACTGATACTAGCATAGAAAATGTTTCACTTAATTTATTCCTAAATGATGTTAAAGATATTTGTTCAACTGTTTGATGTGATTGCATATTATGGTTATCTTTTATATTCTTATGTATTATTTCTCCCTATCGTGAAACAGATATTTTTGTTTTAACAGTTAAAGCACTAAAGTATTAGACAATCAAAGTTACAGACTTTAACTGAAAATGCAACATTTATGATCAATTATTTTTAATGTTGTCAACCTATGTGCATTATTTATAAATAAAGTCAGTTTAATCAGAAGCCTACTAAATTTGCTTTGGAAAAATCACGTGAAACAGGCATAAGCATCTTCAAGCAGAACTAGGATCTCACTATCAGAGGCATGCTGAGTTCTGTGAGGTGGAGAAGTTTTTGTAAGATACATGAAAATACTGAGTTCTTTGGAATGTTCAGACTGAACTGAAACACAAGAGGAATTTAAAATAGATTTAAGCAAAACCTATGAAATGCTAAGTTATAGAGGTTTATCTCTACTAATCATGCAGGGAGGTCCCAATTTGTCAACTTGATGATCTTTTGTCTTCTAAGATAAAACTGGTGGTGTGGAAAGGAGGCAAAAACAAAGAAACAAACCCCCCCCCCCCACTCTCTTGCCATTCAGTCTAGCCTGATTCAAGAAAATTCAACAATGACCATTATAGAAATGTGGAACCCAATCCCACACCAGATAGGCAGGAAGAAAAGGAAATGCATCATTGAAGAAATAAACAAGTAAAGGCTGATTTGAAGTAAGAAATCCAAAGGAATAATTAAAATGGATTGAAATTGTTATCTGCAATATCAATAGCAGTATTAGCAGAGTAGATTAATGCCTAGAGACTATAGAGACTATTAATGCATATGAAAGAACTAATACAGCAAATTATGTAATTTTTACGAGATTAAAAAGCAAGAGGAGCAAGAAGAAATGAGAGAAAAGCAAGTAGTGAGAGGGAAAAATAACTTTGGTAAACAATATATGGGAATATAACATGTTTTGTAGCACTATATTATCAACATCAGATATATTTAAAGTCAGTCCCTCTACATTGCACATTAAATAATTCAGATGTTTAGATTGAGTTGCTAATCTATTAGAAACATTTATCCCTTTCCAGATTCATACAAGGTTTAAAAACAGAGCAGAGATTTTGAACAAATGTGGCTTTTAGGTGGTACTTAAAATCATTTTCAATATTTTAGTCTTCATTTTCCTCATTTCTCAGCAATGAGTACATACCTAAACATGGCTCAGGGAATTAACTGATTTTTTTGTTGAGTCTACCCTTTGGCATAAGGTGGTGCTATTGATTTTCTCTTTAATGTTGGATATCAGGTTCCTGTGAGAGCCTGTCCTTTTCTGAGCTTGCAGAGACTGGTAAGATTCCAGAAACTTAGCAGAGTCATCACCAGAGCCCAGTGTCTTCTTGCTTGCTAGTATGCTCTCTCTTATCGATGGGGATCATATTGTTATAGAAATGGAGCTCCAGGAAAATGGAGCTTCAGACAAAAATATACTTTGCTCTTGTGTTTATTATGATTTTGATTCGTCCTTTCTTTTGCCCTTGGTGAAATCTGAGCCTCTAGATTTTTTTCTAAAATAATTTTGATCCTGGCAAATCAATGATATTAACTTGCTGTATTCAGTTTTATAAATGAAATTTCCTTCCAAATATTTGCCTCAATATAGCTTCCTGAGAACTGTAATGTTTACATGTTTGATCTGTGAGAAGTCGCAGGTGGGATATTCAATAATGTTGAGCAATTGAGCCAGTAACCCTCTTGGGTTCAGTTTCCGAGGACTATTTACTTCCCACAGTGGGCAATTAGTTGTTGCTATGCTCCTAGTCTTTCTGGCACTACTCTGCCCTGATCCCCATTTGTCAGTTATTAATAAATTATGATCTGCTCTCTAATTATCTTTGATTTGGAGCCTTTGAAGAGAAAAGCATGTAATCATGAAAAAATAGAAGGGATAACAACTTTCAGATATTAAATCAATACACATGCCTGGATTTATAATAGTTTTATAAAGTCACATCCATTGCTAATTCATAAACCACTGAGATTTATTTTAATGAGTTTTTTTCTAAAATCAGTGATTACATGTGTGATTACAAATTTTTATCTATCATTATTTAAAAATAAAATAGTATTAGAAGAAAATATTTTCATCTCAATACTTTTTCTTACCAAAACTTACCAAGTTTTGAAAATACATGACCCTAGTTATGTAAACAATGCCAAATATAACAACAGATCCATTATTCCCTCAACCTGAAGAGAATCAGGAGACAAATACAAATATGTTGACCTACATTATTATTTATAAAAGCTAATGCCACTTAATGTCACTAAGTGCATCATCATAATCATCATATTGGCATTTGTAAGCCAGAAGTCAAATAAATAATATAAACTGGTGAAAATTTCTTAATTCCTGTGTAATGCTTCTTTTAAAATCATTGCAATAATTTTGTAGTGGCACCAAATTTCACAATTCAGAAAGACAACATATTTATGGATTAGGAATGCCATTAAGCTTATGCCACAGTAATTAACATCTTTCATTTTTCCAAACTATCAATGTTATTAGGGAAAATGAGACAAAGCACTTCAAATAGAGATTGATGCACAGTTTATCTTTAATTCAATAATTTATGAAATATTCATTCAATTAGATTATGTGGGAGAGCCACAGTCATCTTTATCCTTTAAATACTTAATGGAGAACAACAGAGAGAAGATCTTTATTTAATGTATGCAATTTGTGGTTGAAAGTGGTAAATTCTGTGAGAACTACTTTGAGATAATTTGAGATTGTTGAGACTTCAGTGGGAGGAGAGAATATTTTGATTAGAGGCCTGGGGAAGGTTTTATGATAGGAAGAATGAATGATGTGTATCTGACATGTGGGTAAGGTTTGAATATTAAAAAAATGAAATGGAGGATATGCTAAATTGTACATTGAGATCCTCTTTTCACATTTTACATTTATGTAATTTGTGTGAGGCTGACCCTATTTCCAGATTCAGGTTTGAGCTACTACTCTGCAGCCTATTTTTGGTTAAAGTTCCAGTGATATTGATTAACTTGCTCTGTGCAGCTGCTATCAGGTTCCTGTCAGAGCCAGTGCCACGTGAGCTCTGCAGGTAAAGGGCAAGAGCTCTACAGTCAGAGTTAAGTTCAATAGAGTGAAGGTCTTCCCTCCTGCTACATTATGGGCCACTCTTTCTTAGTTTCCTTTGCCAGGACATCCTCCTTCAGGTGTCTCTCAGTATCTGAGTAGCCCTGGGCTCCATTCAAATTATCTCATATTTATCAGTGGTTTTAAAACCTGCATTCCTTGATTATTGCAGCTCTACTTAGAATAGCCAAGCTATGAAAACAACCTAAATGCCCAAAAACAGTTGAATGCCCAAAAACATACCATTTGTGGCAACATAGATGGAGCTGGAAGGGATTATGCTAAGTGAAATAAGTCAGAAGAAAAAGATAAATATTGGATGGTTTCACTTATATGACTATAGAGAAATCAAGCAAAGGAGTTGAAAAAAGATAAAACTTGCAAGCTGACTATAGATCTAAAGCATCTAGCAGGGGAGTGGTAAGAAGAGGGGTCAAAACAGGAGAGAAGAGAGCAGAAGGGACTCTGGTGATGGATCACAGGGGCTATGCTGGTGGGAGAACTATGGGGACAACTCCTGAGGGAAGAAATAAAATACTGTCAAAAATTAACAATGATGTAAGAAAATTAATAATTAATTTTAAATAAATAAATAAATACCACATTTGTGCCAGAGTATTCCTGAATCATGTATGTGTATTGAACTGTATAGGAGACACTATTTTGATACCTGAGACAGTATTTTGGCATCTGAATCAATAAGTGCCTGCACTTTTGATTTTCTTTTTTTAATCTCTGGAACTTTTCATCTCTCTGAACTATAATTGTCTTTTGGAGTAAGTCACTTTAAATTTGGCTTGTGTCATATTCAACCAAAGGAGTCCAAACAATAATGATAATGCTGGAAATATAGTTTGAACCATATTTAAAGAGGTTTGAACTACAGCTTCAGTCCCCCAGTCATATGGTTATTGGACTTTTACTGACAACATATACTATCATCTATGTGAAACAAACCAAATGAGATGTACAGAAGAAGGAATCATGGGTCATCAATGTCATCATTCTAGTAAGCACACTGGAGAGATGAACTTTAACAAAGACTTGGAAGAAGGAGGAAGAGATATGGTTCTCTGGGGCAAGGAAATTTGAGGCATCAGGAAGAGTCTTAAGATTGGATCATTCTTACAATGTTCAAGAAACAACAAGGATTTTGTCAAGCATAAATTGGAACTAACTAAAACCGTGACATAGTAGTATGAGATAGTGCATGCACAACCCATGGAACAGTGCCTGGTAACAGGTGTTAAGACATTCAAGCTAGACATCATTATACTTATTATCATCAATATATCATTGTATCACTTCCATTTGGGGAAGAGACATCTCTTAAGGTTTTACAATACTATGTATACGTTAGAAAGTATCCCGCTTAAGAAGTTCCTATGTTTTGACATTAAATGTCGGTAGAGCCCTGGTACTTATCTAAATTAAATAGTTGCACTCAAAATGTCTACATAATTATATTATTTGGCTTCAAAAGAAATTGAAGAAAAGATTCAAAGTCTAGCAGATTCTAAAGTACTTGTTTTTCGAACATAAGAAATGTGAGAAACATGTAATAACCAAAGTATTTCTTGAATTATTGAATCAGACCATCATTTTGGTCCAAAGAGGGTGGGAGACATCAAGAAGGGAATGACTCTAATTTAAATTCTTTTCTTTATCTCTTATTATTGTAATTGTTTATGAAATTCTATTAATTTATAGGACTACTAAACTAAGGTGGAAAAACTGAGAAAAGGACACTCAAATTTTTTAATTCATATGCTCTGGCCTTATTTTGGTGTTTAAGTATGAGAGGTACTCAATAAATGCTTGTAATGCATGATTAGAGAGACTATGTCATTTGCACTGGCTATAATTTAAGAGATTTAGAAAAGACACAAGAGGCTAAATATTAATACTTGTTACAAGTAACAAGAAAACCTAAAGCTGCATTTTCAATAAATCTCCTTTTCTTGTCTCTAAAGCTCTGGCATGGTCTCTTAATTTTGATAGGTTATTTCAAAGTATAGTATGCACTGACTCCTAAGAAATTTTCACCTTAGGAAACTCAGATTAAATTTATCATTCCAGAAACATTATAGCATTGATGCCACATATAAATAGCCTTAAAGTCATATCTAAGGCAAGGCAGCTTGAGGGAATCCTTCTACCTCTTCAGGAGCTGTTGTATTTTGGTTTTGTTTTCCAAATTTAAAATGGAAAAAAACTTTACTTTTGTGACTTTATATGCGAAAACATGTGTAAATATATGTGGCAGCGCAGGTGTGGAATATATACTTTTCCTCTGAATATATATGTGGAATTTATTGAAAAAACAAAGCTCTAAAAATTTTCTTAAAATTTAAATTCATGAATATGTGACAGTGAGGGTTCAGATTAAAATAATCTTTAATATCAGGATGTTTATATTAAAAAGGTACAAAATAATTTCTGTACACTAAAAGATGTTTTCCTTTGTATTTTCTATACCATTATATTCTGTTAATTTAAGCTTTTTGCTAGATTAAAAGGTATCCAGAAATCAATTTTCAGAATTAGGCCTCATTCTGGCTTGAAATAGGGATACAGAAGAAAAAATCAGCTTAGTGATATCAGCGATTATCTTTAAGGGAAAGAAAAGGAAAGACACATTAAGCCCCCAGACATGTAACTGGAAGAGTATGGATATGACAATCCCATTGGTAAAATACTGATTAAACAGTTTCTATTTATCAGAGTATATATGAGAACAAACATGAAATTAGAATATTAAAAAAGTTATCAATGTGCAATGTCATTACTGACAAAAGAGAAACAATTAAAAGCATTACAACCTGAGTTATATATCAGGAGATTTCACTTATATCTATTCCAGGGTAATAAGTTAATAGCCTTCTGAGAAGGTATGTCAAATGTTTCATAATGTCATGAAAGAAATGATTTTAAATCAATGCGGAAATAGCAAATAAAGGAAATCCTAAACCCTGCAGAAAACACTCTGTGGACTCATTAGCACCTTTAAACATGTAAAGCGCACAAATTCTAAAGTAGGTAGAATCATAAAATGCTACAATTACTTGCCATTTTTATTTTGGACTCTTCTTTCAAAATCAATATTTGTATTATCTTAAATTGTAGAAAGACTTAAAAAGTTTTCTGCATAATCATTCTAGCCTAAAAAGAGTAGAAAGTCTCTGTAAATGATTTAATTTTTATCTTCAATGTCTTTTAGAATAATACAAGTAATTTCCTTTTTTGAATGATTAATCTCATGATATTTAGCATGTTAAAATCTTCAACTTTTCATTTTAATTAGAATACAAATTGTTAGTGAATATGTTTTTTCTCTATAACTTCTCTTGTGTCCAAATAATATAAATTCTCAATAAAAATTACAAGTGATATTAATATTTTTCAATATATCAAAATTAAGTGATTGTATCATCATTCAGTCAAATTATTTACAACTAAAATATATTTGACATAGGAACAAATGTCTGGTTTATAAACTATTAAAGAGAAATTACAGTGATAAAGGAATTTAGTTCCAAATGAGAGGATATGTCATTATGTTTTTGTATGTGTTTATCATAGTTTAGCATAGCCAGGACAGAGAAATGTATATAATAATGCCTTTAAACCATTCCTTGAATGAGTTTTTTTCAATAACTTCTTAGTATTTAAAGATAATTTCCCAATTTTTCTCTTGCTTGACAAATCTTTAGTGAATTAATTCAGAATACTCTAGATACTACAAGGTGGATAAGATTTTATTAGTGCAGACAAAAGTTAAGGAGTTTATGGCCTTCAATGAGATAAGAAATGTCCTTCAAGAATCATATCATTTAAGCCTTTGAATCAATATATTTATATAATATTAACCTAAAATGACTTGTCTATAAAAATTAAAATACAAAGTCCAAAGATGTTTTGCTCATGTGACAAGTACCTTGAAATTCAAGAATGGGTATTCAAAGGAATGAAGAGGAATTTTATGTAATATATTTGTTGCTAAAAAATATGAGCCTCAGATTGTTTTTTGATAAAATTTGTTTTCCTTTAAACTGCTATCTGCTAAGTCCTAGCTTCAGCATACTAGGGTATCATTTAATTAAATTAAGACAAATTTAATTGAATGAATAATGCACAATCATAAAGTATCACTAATTTTTAAATGACAGTACATTAAAAAATGTGTCTCACTGAAGCTTGTAGTTAGTTATGTTGAAAATTAAGCTTTGTTTCTTGGGTTTAGAAGGGATTCCAGTATAACTGAGAAATTATCCTAGAATTATCTTGTTATTCTCATACAGAAAATTCAGGTAAATATGGAATCTGTATGTGGATATATATATATATATATATATATGTATGTTAAAGCTATATTTTCCTGATGTCACTAAATAATTGGTAGACTGTACCTTCTCTCAAACATTTTATCTAATAACCCAGATGTAACAAAGTGGATTATTTTCAAGTAATTTTATGTATGTATTTGGGGAAGAGGTTTTTTGAAAGAAGTGCTGATTCACATACAGGTAGGCAAGAATGCATAGCTGAATGTCATCAGTAAATTCACATTAAGAATACATAGGTTAAATAAATACACTGTGCCAAGTGTACAATAAAATATTTCCTGTGTTTTATGTATCCCTTAGGAACTCTTTTTTTTTTTTTTTTTTTTTTTTTTTAATTTTAATTTTTTTTTTTTTTTTTTAATTTTCTAGAGGCATGTCTTATTTATTTATCTATTTGTTTGTTTGTTTGTTTGTTTATACATGCACTGGGCACAGTCAGAAGCACAGGAGGGTGAGAGAATTCACCAGAGCCAGAGCGGGGAGCAGAGCAGGCAGAAGGACCGAAGTACACTGCTGAGGGGAGCAGTGGGCGGCAGGAGAGGTCTGCGCGCCATGTGGGACCCTCCTCCGGTGGCCGGGGAGCAGCCGGGGATCGAACCGGCGCCGCAGAGGCCGCGGGCAGCTTCGCAACCCAGCGCTCAACCGCTGCGCCACCTGGGAGGCCCTCCCTTAGGAACTCTTAAACACATATATTTGTTGTATTCTAGAACTTGACTCTTTTACCTTTTTATTCATTTCTCCGAAGTGTGAAACTAGCAAAATATTCTATTCTAAAGATCTCTATGTCCCTAAATATAGCAAATTCTTATTGGATTTATTGGAAAGGAAGAAACTAATACATATCTCCATCGTAAGTAAAGGAATGAGATTACAAACCAGTTCTGAAAATGTATTATAGTTATCTTCCATTTGGGATAGGAATGGTATAAAATAGAAAGATAGTTTCATTGGTAGTTATATTTCACTAAACTTAGTTATTTAAATGATCGAAATTTGAGCAGTTTTTCTGAAAAGGGTGGTGAAATCAGCTTATAGTCCAGAAAGCAGAGACAAAGATAGGCCATTCTCTTCAAATGACTTCAGAAAGGAGAAACCAGTGGGGCTCCAACTTCTGTCGGGATGAGGTTAATTGTCTACCACAGAGCACAAACTGTTTTCCAGCAAAAATTTTAAGAAGTTATCATAGTTATTCTAACATTAAAAGTTAGAGATAGATTTTTACACATAGTCTTGAAAACTTTGAAACTTTGAAAACTCTTAAATTAATGTGAGTTAGAAGACATAGAGTTTTCAGATACAAAGAGAAAGAAAGTTCAAGGGAAGTAGCAATGTTTTATGAAAATAGATCGTTAATACTATAATTTGAGGATATAGTCATAAATCTTTTCAGAATACAATATGCAGTCTATTGGAAAGCGCCTAATTCTGTATATTTATGAGTTAAATAGGTGCTGAAGAGTCAAAAGTAAATGAGTTCAACAGTAACAAAATCAATATGAATATAGATTTCCTGACTTTTTTGGACTTTACGGTATATTTTCATATTTGTGCAAGTTTAAATGTTTCCATAAGGACTTTCATCAAATTTTATATAGTAGTTCAACACCTAACACTTTCAAATAGATGGCTCTTATTGCTCATTATAAATGACCTACCAATAGTCTGGATGAAGTATAAAAAAGTTTGTTGTAGGAAAAGAGCACATTCATGCTTTCATTTGCTTATTTTTAAGGAAGATTGTTTATGCTCAATTCAATGTCAGTAAAACCTTTTAGAAAAGCTTTTGTTGAGGCTCTAATTTTTATTTAAAATGAAAATTATAAATATGATGCATTTATTGATATAATAGTCAATAAAATTCATGGATATTAGTATACACAATGATTGGTATATTCATATTGAAAACATTCAGAACTTGAAAATAAAAGCAATTATTAATATGGGATAGTTATTTCCCAAAATGCTTGTTCACCAGAGTATCTCCTTTATATTTACCAACCTATAGGGACAGAATGCTGGCTTACTAGAATTATTAGTGCCATTCCTCTAAAATCTACCCAACACAGACAGAGGCTTTCCAAACATTACAACTGAAACATGCAAACATAAACATTTTCAAAAATCCATTTTGAAGGGAAAAAAATGTCAGAGAAAGATATTGCTATATTAATGACAGAAGAAACACCAGCAAATTAATATCACCAGCAAATCAATATAAATAGTACAACTGGAAAAGAGAAAATGTGTACTTAAAATAAGTTAGCACTACAATAGGAAAAGGAAGGAAGATTTAAGAAATATATCATGCTTTGAGGTTATCTACTGATATATCGCTTGCCTGATTTGTTGGGATGTGCTTAACAGTCAAATGGTCAGATCAAGGTAAGGAAGAACTCAGCTGCAAAAGTTCAGAATCACAGCTTCCTCTCTTACCTTCCACTGAGGAGGAAGCCGATAACCACTGCCAACAAAATGACTCCCACTGTCACAGACACCGCAATTATAGGAATCTGGCTTTGATCGCTGGATGCTGCAACTGCTGATAGGAGACACAGAAAATGGAGTCTGTGGTTAAAGTGATCATATGTATTCAAATAAGAGGTGCTTAATAATCTGTAATCAACACATGGTTTAAGCAATTCATCCATTCTGGGCTGAGATTTCCTCCTAATATCTCTTCTCAAAAGTGTGTAATTGAAAAGACATCTTCAGGAGAAAACATTTACTCTTCGAATGGAAATTCAAAAGAATCACTAAGTATCTGATTATTCCTTGTCATCATAAAAAATGAATGTAATTGTTTGCATAGTATTCATCTAGGAATCTTAGGTTTGCAAGATAAAATGGAACTTAGTCACTCATTTGAAACACCTTAATCTTAATAGGAAGTGCTAAGTATATGAGATTTGACATTTTAGAGTTTGCATGTGGCTGTTATTTAGTTTCTCTAGGGAAAAAAAAAAATCTCATTAACTCAGATAGGATTTGTCCCATAGACATAGGTTGAAATTCAAAATGATGTGGCTATGACCCCAGTAATGTTTAATATAATGACTATTCTGATATTATACAATAAGAAAAGCATTTCAAATAGAATGTAATCAGTAAGTAGGATTACTTTTTCAAAAATATCAATACATTTAAAACTTTGAGAATTCTTCAGTCAGATTAGATTCATTTATGTCATCTATTTTGTAAATAGAGGGATTTAGGTGAAATATTATATATTTTAATAATGTAATTACTATGATTAAAAGAATAGGGATATGATTAAAGAGTTGTAGCCACATAAGCAAGGACATTTTTCTTTTGTTTTTGTAACTACATCTGATTAAAATAAACCTACAGAGAAGAATACATTTTACTAATGTTTTCAAGAAACCCTTAAAAGGATATATGCTGCTAAAGGACATAATTTTGTGACAAATTCAGACTGTCATAAGTTCATTTCTGTGATAACAATTTTTTTAACTGAAAAATGGTTTCTTTTTTTAATATAAATTTTATTTTTATATTCCCCATACAATTGCAACCCCCTTATTTTGACCCCAATCCCTCCCCTCCCATCCCCTACCCCCCATAGAGTGTCTCTGGTTCATAGTTTTTTGTTGATTTTGATTTTCACTTTCTTATAGTTATTCATTTTCCTGGTCCCTTATTTAAGTTTTCTAGATTCCTGCTATGAGTGAGACCATCCGGTATTTTTCTTTTTCTTTCTGGCTTATTTTGCTGACAAGATATTTCTCTGCCTATGAGAAACTGTTATTAAAAATAGCTAAATATAAGAACTTGTTTTCATTTATATTTCAAGATGTTTTTTATATTTTTGATTAACTGATTTTTTTAATTGAGGTAATATGCCTTCATCAGATATTACCACTATAGCATATCCATCACCAAATCACTCCTAGTCCACCACCATAGTCTATTGTGCTTCCCTCCCTCTTTGTTCTTAGTTCTCTCCTGTCTCTTTCCCTGTTGGTGCTTCAGTTCTGTAGTCAGCTATCAAGGACTAATTTTTAATCATGTCTTTATATGATTCTTAGTTTAGTTATTTTATATTCCACAAGATAAATACTGGATGTTGTCACTAATATGCAGTATCAAATTTTAAGTCATCAAAACTAATATGCTTACTTTGCATGTTTCATTAGTTACAACCCCATACCAGATCTTGGTCTTATCAGCAGTTTTTGACATCCAAACACTTTTCTCTCTATTCTCATCACCTCTGTCTTGATTCTTTTTAACCTGATTAACTGACCCTTAGACCATCTTCTTGCACTGATCTACTTTCAACACTTTGAGACTCGTCTTCAAAGCCCATTTTCAACAGTTTGTTCATGTATGAGAACAACTAAATCAATGTTCTTACCCAGCCTTTTCTTAGATGATAATGGTTGTAATTCAATGTCTCTTTCCTCTGTTTTATTCTGTTCTCTGATGTTGAAGACCATGGAAAGGAATTTAAATACTAGAGTTCATTATAAATGATGTAAAACAAAGCTACCTCATCACCATAAGTAGTCTTCCCAAAAAGTTGCTTTATTAAGCTTTGGAAACAGCCCAAATGCCCAAAAATAGATGACTGGATCAAGAAGATGTGGTACATATATACCATGGAATATTACTTAGCATTCAAAAAAGATAAACACATGCAATTTGCAGCAACATGGATGGCGCTGGAAGGGATCATGCTCAGTGAAATAAGCCAAAAAGAAAAAGAAAAATACCGGATGGTCTCATTCATAGCAGGAATCTAGAAAACTTAAATAAGGGACCAGGAAGATGAATAACTATAAGAAAGTGAAAATCAAAATCAACAAAAAACTATGAATCAGAGACACTTTTTGTGGGGTGGGGGGGCGGGAGGGGAGGGGTCAGAATGGGGGGGTTGCAATTGTATGGGGAATATAAAAATAAAATTTATTATTTTATAAAAAAGTTGCTTTATTAACCTCTAAACTAGGATTACAATACTTCCACCATTACTTTTTCTTGGTTCTTTAACTTTCATTTTGACAGGGACACTGTTTCTGGAATAAGTCCTGTAGATTTGGTCATAGGAGGTCAATGACATTTTGATTGGGCTCCAGCTGCTCCCAGTGTTTTTGATTCTCTCATTAATTCCTAACAAAATCAGCTCCACAATGAGTCTTCATCTCTTCAGTACAACTAAACCATCCCCACTTCTAATGTTTTAGAAATACTAAAGTTTATAAATAAAAAAATGAATTCTGAACTCCATGGTTAAATGTAATTGCATAACTTTCTTTTGCTAAATCTAAAACTACTGTTAGAGTTCTTCCTGTTTCTTACAAAACCTTTTTATTTCAAAGAACTTCCTCCAGGAGAAATTTTCATTATCTTATAAGCTAATTCTGTTACTGACAAACCTGAATGAACATATCCTTTTTGGGAAAACAAATCCTTAAACCTAACTTTCTGATTTTAGTTCAATTTGACTGTAGAACCATGACCAAGATTTATTAGACAATGGATCAAGGCAAATTATTTAACCTTGTAAAGTCTCATTTCAATAATCTCTAAATAGAGATAATTTCCCTGAATTATTATATTCATGTTTAGAAATAATACATAAAAAGCAAGTAGCATAGCATTTCATCTATTGCCAGCTTTAAATAAATAGTAGATATTATTTTTACATATTTTATCTTCTGTTTTATTTACCATTTTTATTCTGTCCTACTTTCCTGACTTATCTTCTGAGAATCTTTCCTGCTTTTCCTGTTCTTTCCTGACTCATCTTCTGAAAATCTACCTCATTAAATTATTTCTGAAACTTCTCTTCTTCTGTCTTTGAGCTCCATGAATTACATATTTGCTAATTTCAATGTATATTTCTCCATGTGCCTTACCACTTTCTATAATAACATATTTAACCTTGGTGAACCTATATTTCATTCTTGAAACCTCCTCTTGGTTTCTATGAACTCAGATGAGCTGCTTTCTCTTTTTTCCACAGTAAAGCACTACTTTGTCAGTTCTTCTGGCTCCACTTTCTCTTTCTACATCATATATACAAAAAGTTATTGATGAATATTTCTCTCCTCTTCTATTCTTCCTGTCTTTTCTCTTCCTATCTCCTTTCTCCCTCTTTATAGATGCATCTTTGCTCATGGCATCAGATAACTAAAAGTTGAAGAGTCCCAAATTTGTATATTCAACCCTTATTTGTCTGTAAAACATCACTTTATTTTAAAAAAAGTTTCCTTTATTAAGATTGTATTTTCACATAAAATAAACATGCCTAAAAACATCCCTTAAACCACATTCACCCAAAGGCATTAACAAAATCACATCAATAAATAAACACACCATAAATCTAACCACCAAACCAGATTAATTTTAATGATCTCTTTCTGGTTTCTTGAACTATCATTGATTTCTTAAACCCCTAGTAACCATTAATTACCAAATATGTTGTTTTTCTTTTATGCATTTCTTCCCTCATCCAACACTCATTTATTTGATTCAAATTTGCTAGAATATTGGTCAAAGCCTCTTAGAAATATCTAAAATAAAGCCACTTTGATCTTGTTTCTTAGATCAAAAAGCTAACAGATGTTTAAAACCTATGAGGAAAAAATTCTGAATTTTCAAGGTAGCATTCAAAAGTCTTTCTTCTGAATCTAACAACTCTTTGGGTTTCAGTGTACCACTTTGGGAACTCTCAAAGATTTGGATTTAGAGGAAGGGGACATGATTAATGAGAATTAGGGGTAAAAACAGAAAATTTAGGCTAACAAATAATAATTTGAAGGAAAAATTATGGGTACATAGTAATACCAAGTGTTTCATTTTACATAATTTTCAAGATCTAATTTAACAATGTGATAAAATATGCTCCTAGGTACAAGCAAATACTTTGCATCAAAATCATTTCTAATAGTATATTAAATGTTCTTGAATAATATATGTTATGGAAATATTTTGTAAGTAATACCAAATCACATTTGTATTTGTATGTTTTTATCTATGCCCACTGTAAATTAAATTTAAAGTAATAAAAATCAAGGGATCTTGAAGAAAAAAATTTAAAATCACATTTTCATGTATATTTTGAAATTTATAAAAATTTCTAATTTCCCATTGGGTTTAAGTTACTGATTATTTCATAATTTATTTGTAAGTTATTTCTAATGAAAAATGATTCATCAAGATTTTGTAGTATTTATTCCTTTGATTCCCAAGCCAGCATTAATAATATCCCCTTTCATATCAACCAAGTTGGAAATACATAGAATTTATAGGGCACTGTTAAGCCCTTCATGTTTATTCATTCCTTAGGAACATAAAAATAATTAATAAGCCTAGTGTGATCCATGATTATCCTGTTAATATGTTGTTAGACTTTGTAATATTCAACGATATAAACCTCTAGTCACTCATATTTCCAATTTCATTATGTATTTTTATTAATAATTAGTTGATTTATTATGTACTTTTGAAAGAATAGCTGTTTTGGGAAAACTAAAAATTTTGCAACAATTTAACACTAGTATAAAAGGATCTCACAAAAATTAATATTCTTGAGTCAATAATGATTTTTTCAGTCTTATATATTTATATGATCCATGGTAACTTCAAGATTCCATATGTTGGGCCTCCCCTGGTGGCGCAGCGGTTGAGCACTGGGCTGCGAAGCTGCCCGCAGCCTCTACAGTGCCGGTTCGGTCCCCGGCCGCCGGGCGAGGGTCCCACATGGCGCGACAGACCTCTCCTGCCGCGTCTGCTGCTCCCCTCAGCAGTGTATTTCACCACTCTGCCTGTTCTGTTCCCCACTCTGGCTCTGGTGAATTCTCTCACCCTCCCGCACTTCTGGCTGTACCCAATGCTTGCATAAATAAATAAATAAATCTTAAAAAAAAAAAAAGATTCCATATGTTGAAAAATGACATTTTCCATTTACTTTGCTCCAACACCCTTTGTGTTTACCAAATACAAAGTTGTAGGCAATCACTAACTGATCCAGCGATTGTATTATTGAGCATAAATACCAGGAAATTAAAAATTAGGTTGAAACAAAAACAGATATAAATGTTCATAGCATCTTTTTTTTATAACAGCAAAAGCTGGAATCAGTGCAGATGTCCATCAACAGATGAATGATTAGACAAACAGTGGTATGTGCAACCCATGCAGTACTCCCTAAATATGAAAATAAATAACCTTGTTCTACACAACAGCTTGGATGAATCTCCAGGGAATTATTCTGAGTCAAAAATGCCTGTTTCAAACTAAAAGTTCACATACTGTATGATTCCATTTATAAAACATTTTTAAATGTCAAAATTTTGGAAATGGATGCTTCCAAAATAGTGGTTGCCAGGGATTAGTTATGGCACAGGAATTGCTACTGAAGACAGTGGGTGATGTGGGTGATTTTTTAAGACAGTAATACAAAGAATCCATGATATTGTAATATTTTGTATTTTGACTGGGATGGTAGGTACAAAAACCTACAAAGATAACTACTGTATAGAAATTCATACACACAATTTCAAAGGACCACCAGCAACAGTGCTGGTCTCTAAAAGCAAATAATAGGGAGGCCAAACAAAACAAAACAACAACAACAAAAAACCAAATAGCAGTATGTTTTCTTAGTAGACTACTATGCTACAGAGAACAAATCACCAGAACCTAATCACTAAGATATGGAAGATCTGTTCTTCTTATCAAACATAGAGTTCAAAATTTCCAAGAGGGCCTCCCCTGGTGGCGCAGGCACTTGAGTGCTGCGCTGTGAAGCTGTCCACAGCTGCAATGGTGGTTTGATCGATTCCTGCCAGCAGGCGAGGGTCCCACATGGCGCGGCAGACCTCTTCTGTCACTCCTGCAGCTCCCCTCAGTGGTGAATTTCATCAGTCTGCCTGTTCTATTCCCCACTCTGTCTCTGGTGAATCCTCTCACCCTCCTGCAAATCTGGCCTGTACCCTGGTTCTTGTATACATACATAAATAAATAAATAAATAAATAAATATTTTTTTAAAAAAGAAGTTCAAAGAAATGGAAAAAACAGAAAAACTGATGGAAGATATAAAAAGAAAACTCAGAAAAAATTAATGTTCTGAGAAATAAAATTAGCAAACTCCATTCTAAATGGAGTTTTAGAAAGGAAAAAGACAAATAGATGACATTAAAAATTCTAGGGAAGGCTATAAAAGCACATGAATTAAATGGAAAATCAAATCAGTACCTGTGAAGATGATAATGCACAAAGAATCCAGATGAAATAAGAGAGAGAGGAAGGGAAAAAATGATGAAACACTTTGAGAATTATCAAACTGCATGAAGAAGAACAATATAAGAATAATGGATATCCCAGAGAGCAAAAGGAGGGAATAGAGGACAGAAAATTTATTTGAAGAAATAAAAGAGGAAAACATTCCATTCCTGGAGAAGGAACTAATAATACACATCCATGAAGCCAGAAGAACACCAGGGTACCTAATAATGAGACCTGCAGAAAGACATATACAAGTGAAACTTCCATGAGTTCAAGACAAAGAAGTAATATTGGAGCTGTCTGGATGAAGAAGCAAATAAATGGTCAGGGAACTCCAATCTGACTAACACTGGAATTCTCTGAAGATAATAATGGTTAGTCAATAATAATGTATCCTGCAGACTAATACATCAGATAAGAAAGAAAGAAAGACCCTCTAGAAAAAGCTGAGACAGTTTGCAAACACAAGCTCACCCCCCCCCCCATCTAAACTAAAGAAAGGAACATCTTCAAAGAACTGAACAGGAAATAGAACCATAAAATTCAGGACAAAATGGCAGAAGCAGACTTTTATATATCAATAATAACTGTACATTTAAATGGACTGAATTCATGCATTAAAGGACACAAATGTCTGGCTGGATAAGTAAATAGATGAAACTTACTGTTGTCTCCAAAAAATAAATCTGAACCCCCAAAATAAGCACAGACGCAGAGTAATGGGTTTGAAAATAATCCTACATGTAAATGGGATACAAAGAAAAGCAGGCACAGTCATATTTATATCACCTAACATAGATTTCAAGAGACGGGAATGGCAACAATAAAATTATAAAAAGGAACAATACATTAGGATGACCTAACACTCATCAATGTATTCTTAACAAATGAAGGAATTTCAAAATATACAAGACAATTACTATCAAATCTGAAAATAGAAATTAGGAAAAACACATTCATGACGTGTGACATAAAAACTCTGCTAACACCAATGAACAGATCAACTAGAATAAAAATTTAAATAAGGACACAGTAGCCTTTAACAAGAAATTAGACCACAAGGGCTTGATACTCATTTATAGGGCATTGCATCCTCCAAAACCTGAATAGACATTATTCTCAAGAGCACATAGGACATTCTCCAGCTTTGACTACACAAGACAAGTTTTAACAAATTCATGAAGATTGAAATCATATCAGTCATCTTCTATGACCATAAAGGTATATTAAACTAGAAATCAACCATAAAAAGAAAGTAGGAAAATCCTCCATATGTGGAAATAGAACAAATGACTACTAAATGACTTTTAGGTTAATGAGGAAATCCAAAAGAATAATCAACAAATACCTCAAGGCAAATGCCAAGGAGGATACAACCTTCCAGAACTTATGGAACACAGCAAAAGCTACACTAAGAGGTGATTATGCAGCAATATAGCCCCACTTAAGAAAGAACTTAAGTAAATAACCTTACCTATCACCTCAATGAATTAGAAAAAGGTCAACAAATAAAACCAAAAGCCAGTAGAATAAAGGAAATAATTAGAGCATAAATAAATAAAATACAAATTAAACAGACAGTCCAAAATATTAAAAAAAATCACAACCTGATTCTTTGAAAAAATAAATAAAATAGTTTCAAACTCCAGTTAGTTTCAAAAAGAAAAAAGAGGGAAATTCAAATAAATAGGATCAGACATGAAAGAGAAGTCACAACAGACATTGCAAAAAATTGCAATTTGGTTAAATGTGCTCAAGACAGAAATGTATCTTGATTTTCTAAAGAACTGAATTGTGTAAGTTTTTAGAAAATTTAGTTTAATAATTCTAATCTTCACAAAGTAAATTTGATAGGTAAACTGTCATTTTGTTGATTTTAAAAGGACAAAAGCATTTTACTTTTTCATTTTTAAATTGCTAGATCTTTCATATCCTAACTCATATCAAATACACACACACACACACACACATTTCATGCTATTCTCATGTGTTATTTCTTTCATAGCCAAACTTTCATAGTATCACTTCTCTGATCTATAAATAGAATAAATTATTGTCTTCTTATAATTCTACTTTTAAAATGTTTGCTTTACATTCAAAAAAGATAAACACATGCAATTTGCAGCAACATGGATGGCGCTGGAAGGGATCATGCTCAGCGAAATAAGCCAAAAAGAAAAAGAAAAATACCGGATGGTCTCACTCATAGCAGGAATCTAGAAAACTTAAAAAAGGGACCAGGAAAATGAATAACTATAAGAAAGTGAAAATCAAAATCAACAAAAAACTATGAACCAGAGACACTTTTAGGGGGGCGGGGGCGGGAGGGGAGGGATTGGGGTCAGAATGGGGGGGCTGCAATTGTATGGGGAATATAAAAATAAAATTTATTATTTAAAAAAAAAGAAACATAAAGGCACAGAGATATAAAGGCACAGGAGAGATACAAAGACACTGAATATGTAAATTAATATAACCTAAAAATATGGTTATTGGGGTCCTCCCAGGTGGCGCAATGGGTTAAGCACCACACTAAGAGGCAATCCACAGCCTCTGCAGCACGAGTTCGAGCCCAGACCGGCCAGGGAGCTACCCACATGGCGCAGCAGACATTTCCTGTCTCTCCCGCTGCTCCCCTCAGCAGTGTATTTCAGTCAGCCTGCCTGTTCTGCTCCCCACTCTGTCTCTGGTTCATCCTCTCATCCCCCCAACCCTGCATCTCTGGCCTGTACCCCAGCTCTTGTATGCATAAATAAATAAATCTTTAAAAAATAAATAAATAAATAAATAAATAAAATGTTTGCTTTAGGATGCTAATTTAAATATTTTGTTTGTCACTAACAAAGAATGATTTTTATCCTTTTTCATGAAGAATTGAAAAAAAGATACAAGAAGATTTTCCAGAATTATTTCCTAGGTCCTCCACCCAGATATATTGCCAGAGATTTATTTTTTAAAAGTCAGCTTGGTTCCTTAGTGCACCATTTACTTGCCAAACACAATACTAATGAAAGTTCCCTGTGGAATTTTCATAAAAAGACTAAGCATGGTAACATAGCTCAATAAAACAAGTAAAAAGTAAATGGCAATAATTCAATGAAGTATGTTAGCAGTGCAAAGAAAGTCTTTCAAAGCAAGGTTTAAACATTTCTTAAGGATCTCCTGATGTTTCATCTCCCAATAGACTAAATGTGATGTGGAGCAGGGACTGATGTGTTAACCCACTAACCTACCATAATAGCATGACAGATGCTTCCTACCTGAAGAGGTCATGCCTAGGAGAGGAGGAGCAGGAGACTGACAGAATGCCCATGGAGAGTATTGATCCACTGACTCTTTCCTGGTAACCATTACAGAGACATGAGTTGACAGTAATTAAAATGACTTACACACTGGGGTGGTTTCAAACTCAAATCTTCGACTGAAGACACCATAGCCTGCTGCTGTGCGTGCTCGAATTTGGAAGACATATACCGAAGCTGGCTTCAAGCCCTCTGCAGTAATAGTTGTCTCTTTAGATTTGATAATTGTATAGCTGGTCTCTTGGTCCTTGTATTAAAAATAAACATAGGAAATAAACACAAAAATTGGCATATGATTTCATAATAAAAGCAAACCTTAGAATAATTGATCAAAATAGAAATCAGCACCTACACATTTGCTATCCGTACAGATATGTTTTAGGAAACAAACCTACATACTCTACACATTTATTTATATTTATTTATGTAGAGCCTTAAAGTATCTTCTAGGACTCAAAATTAGTGGATGACTTGTCCTGGGCCACCTACCACCTTTACCTGTGTCAGAAATAAATATGCAGTGTTTTAAAATATAACTTGGAGATAAATCATTTCATTGAATATACTTTAGTCTTATTATTTGTGGGTTTGCTGTTCTTAGAAATGTTTTGTTGGAACACATCTAACATGCTGTATGTTTATAGAGGAAGGTGGTAATATCTCACACTGCCAGAAAAGATTTATGCTTTACATCTTCAGTGAATTTGATTTCTAATTATATTTAGAGCTTGAGAGAGGAAGGACTAGTTCACTGGAGAATTTTAATTTCAATGAATTAAATATGAATTAATTTAGATTCAATTCATTAAGCCCTATATTAAGTATTAAGGGAGTATTAAGGAAAAATGTAAATCGGGAATTTTTTTTTTCCATTTTAAAACTCTATTTTTTCACTTTAATGTTTTGGGGGTAGATGAATAGTGAATAGAGATGAAGTGGGAAGAACATCACTGGAAGTATAGTTTACTATACTTGAAATAAAGAGTAACTATTCCTATTTTGACTGCTAATGAAAATATCTACCTGGCATCTGTAACTGCTTATTATTGCTGAAGTTACTGTGATTGAAAATCAAATCTTAGACCTATATAGATTTTAAATACACTAAGTCCCTGTCTTGAACTTTGTCCTCCCTTGTATTTTTTCTGTGTGAATTTTTCACTGAACTTGTTTTTCTCTGAATATTTTTCCACATTTCTGTAGATATTAAAGAATTAAAGAAAGGTAATGGCCAGATATTTCCCTCTTTTTAAGAATCAGTCTTTCCTTACAATAATTTGATTAATGAGTACAAACCATCATTTTCTAAACATTTCAGGTAATTTTCTCTTTATAAATAGAAATGTGTGTTGATTTATATTTTCAAAGCAAATGGAGATAACATATACAGAGCTTTTTTTCCAAATAAGAGGAAACAAGAATGTAATATTCACTTCTCAAGCACTCTAATAGATAGTATAGTTATTAATCTTCACAACACTGTATACTGAAAAGCAAAACAAATGTAAGCCATGCTCCTCCTTCTCCCTTGAAGTTTAAAATCAGTTACAGTATAGTAATAGTACTGTAACTTTGGTATAGACCCTGAAAGCATGTGGTAAAAGTACACTAAATCCATCTTAAAATTTTTTCCTTAGTTTTTGTATGTGTAAAATTAGAGTAGAGATTGTTGCCTGGGTAAGCTGACACAGGTAATGTATGTGAAAACACTTAATAAACTATGAAGTATAGATGTTTTAGCTTTCATAGTTGTTATTTTTTCCAATTTGACATATCAAACTTGACCTCCAACAACTTCCTATATACAATCAATTAATCTAAAATATATAATCTGTAAATATTCTTTTTAAAAAAGCTTTAGCATTTCTCATTTAATGTTTAAACATAAAAAATTATCTTGGGGTTAGTATATCCAAATATCTTTCCAAATAGGTATGATCTATGTTCTAATTTAAATAGGCTTTCTGACCAACTGTATGCAAATTATTGACTCCTATATTTTTATATTTATTATTTTTAAGATAAAAAATGAAAGTGTTTATTGTCAGCTAACCTGAATGTCAAAAAATGTGATTCTGACTATAAGAAATGACATTAGAATTAAATCCAAATCTACAGAAAAAAGGAAGAACATCATAAATGATAAGTATGTGGGTATATAAAAAATGTTATAAATATTCTTAATTTTGTTCAGAATTTTGTTTAAAGCAAAACTTTTAATGACAATATACAGTTTATTATGAATGAATATAGAGGACAATACTGGCACATAGGATGAATATAAATGAAAGAAACCCAATGACTGTTGATATATGAATGCATTTTTTTAATTCACAAAGTGATTTAAGTGCCTAGTCATTAAAGTGTTTAGGAAATTTTATTTGTTTTGCAAAGGTTTAGATAAAGTAGACAATTAAATCTTATGCTACTTTTCCTTTTAATGTCAATTATTTTTCATTCATAAATATTTATTTCTTTTCTTATCTACTCCATTACTATTTCTATATGCTAAGGGTAAAACAGTAAATGTAAAGAATTAAAAAAACAGATAATTTCTTGATGGACTCCTTGTAAAAGGGATAAAAAGCTTCTATAAACAATTATAGTGAAATTCTAGAGTATTCACGCTTAAAACACAATGTGCAAGATTGCCTCAATAACATTATATTTTACAATTTGTCAATGATCTTAGCAGTGACTTTCAGTAAGAAATGATTAAATGTTTGTTCACAATTATTTTCATTTTGTTTATATGGAATTTAAGTTAGTGAAAAAAGTCTAGAAAAAATTAAAATATTTGATTCTGTATATGTTATGTCCATTTGCTTTAAAAATATAAATCAGCACACATTTCTATTTATAAATAGAAAATTACCTGAAATGTTTAGAAAATGGTGGCTTATACTCATTAATCAAATGATTGTAAGGAAAGACTAATTCTTAAAAAGAGGGAAAAATCAAGCCACTACCTATCTTTAATTCTTTAATTCTTTAATTCTTTCTACAGAAATGTAATAAATGTGGAAAAATCTTCAGGGAAATACAAGTTCAGTGAAAAATTCACACAGAAAAATTGACTAATTATGATTTTTATATAAAATGCTAACCTTTGTAACGTAAAATAAGTATTATATTATAGGAGAACATAGGAATGTCAGGATAGAATTCCAGTCATGTTATTATTAAGTTTGTATGTAAATGTGAGTATACAACTCGACCTAGTTTTTTCTTCTTTAAAATGTAATGAAATTACTTATCAAGAGAATTGTGAGGACATAAGGCTAGAGAAAATTTACTTAACATCTTAGCACAATTTCTATAATATTAGGTTGTACAATGGCAAATCCTAGAACCAATAGCCTAATCCTATAGCATGATGGCAAAAGTAAAAAAAAAAAAAATTAAAGCTTACATGATTGAAGTCACAGCTAATATGTTTTGCATAAAAGTTAGAAATTGGCATTTTTGCTAAAAGACAAAAAATATTATAAGAATATAAGAATGCTATTCCTTGAAATAATGCATGATCTAATACTAATTGTACAAAATTGTAGGACAGTCTGTCTGATTTATCTATTAACATTATGTATGTCTCAGTGGTTCCTTATTGCAGGTATAACTGCACATTGTGTCTCTGAGTTAGCTGAATACTGTATATTGAAGCAAAGCATATACCTACATTGTAAAAATCCACAAACATACATTGTGAATGATAAAAGTATCTTCCAAAACATGCTTCTATTCTATCACTTTCAATTATTCTTATTGCAATTTCCATCAAATCACAAACTCTATATATACATCTTAACACCCACAACCACCTGGCTGCCAAGTCCTTGGTCAGGGCAGTGGCTTTTGCTGCTTTCATGCCCCTGCTGAGCAAATGAGCTACATTCCCCAGCTGCTTAGCAAACACTGCTCACATGCAGCGAGGGGAGGGCCTCTGCAGAAGGAGCCAGCTGGCAACCACCCTGCCAAAGGGCAGCTTCCCTTTGCTTTTGCCTTTAATTAAGAGATGGCAATGGGCCCATCACCATGCAGGAGCAGAGAGGCCCAATGACCTCTATTAGAGCAGGGCAATCACGGGCAGAAATGCCAGCTGGCAAATGCATGAGCCCTGGAAAGCTATACCACCTGTGTCTGGCCAAAAGCCATCCAATAAAATAGTAGTGTCATTCTGAAAGTTCAAAATGAACTCTGGAAACCTATCAGGACCCCCACCTCAATGCATGGTACAAAAACTCATTATCCTTTTTATTTTCCCTACTTAAAGTGTTAAGAAAAAACTTCTGTGTATTTCATTGATATGTGCAAAAATTTTGCTTGACAAAGAGTCCAGGATTAATATTATCAATGCAGAAAAGAAAATACTGATGGAAGTTTATAACTTCTCCCAAATAACATGTAAAATTTTGCTCCTTTCAAAGGATGTAAACAAGCAACTTATTATTCATTATTGAGGATATGTATAGAAATCACTTTCTAAAATCATAATTTTGTATTATACAGGTAATAGAATATATTAATGTGGCTTTAAATAGAAAACCAAATTTTAATGTAATGCATATATTTAAGCAATTAGACTATGTATAAAATAAATAAAACTTATTAGAATAGATACTAACAGAAAATAACTCTTGCCCATCATTCATTCAACAACTCTTTAACAGAGTCATCAGCTAAGAGAAAAGATCAATCATTGCACCTATTGAATTGTACATATATAAGACCCATGAATTTGCTGATAAATAAAAGTATAAACAATAAAATGTTACTTATAAAGCAAAAATAGGATTTTTCCTTAAAGACACAAGAGGAAAAAAAAAACAGTCATTGATATAGTTAGTTGTTGCAAGGTAAGGAAAAGGAAGCAGGGAATTAAATATTTGTCAAACTTTTAGTTTACCTGCTTTATTTCCTCTAAAATTCATATATTCAAAATATAGCTTTTAGTTTAGTTATTTTCAAATGCCATTATGCATTGGAATTTCTTTTAAAATAAACTAAAATCACAACAAAATTTGGAAACATGTTTATAAAATGATCTAATATATGTTCATATGTAGATGTATAACTACTTATCTGGCTTTACTTTAGTATTCAGATTAATAAAGTCTATGAAAGCTTGAATAAGAAATGTAAAACTTAACAATTATTTTTGGCTATAGCATGTGTTTAAATTATAGGCCTAAAGAATATACATTGCGGGCCTCCCCTGGTGGGGCAGTGGTTGAGCGCTGGGCTGCGAAGCTGCCCGCAGCCTCTGCAGCGCCAGTTCGATCCGCGGCTGCCGGCAAGGGTCCCACATGGCGCACAGACCTCTCCTGCCGCCCGCTGTTCCCCTCAGCAGTGTACTTCATCAGTCTGTCTGCTCTACTCTCCCCTCTGGCTCTTGTGAATTCTCTCAACCTCTCGCGCTTCTGACTGTACCCAGTGTTTGCATAAATAAATAAATATTTTTTTTTTTAAAAAAAGGAATATACATTGCAATTTGGACTACTACTCCCCCAAAATTATGACTCAGTGAGGAACATTAATGTAATGACATTTTACATGATTTACCCATTGTAGGGTAAATAATTGTCAGGCTTTTCTGCCATCCCGCCATTAGGATTGATGATGGATCCCTGCGGTCCTGAATGCATGCCTGGTGTAGGGCACCAGAAGTAGGGTGTGGGCATGCATAGGTAGATGCACCTGGGCTAAGATGGGGCTTATAAGGGCAGCATCACGGGGACTCCAATAGAGCGAAAGGAATGGAACTATCAGAAGAAGCAGAAGCAGCAGAGAAGCAGGGACCACGAGAGCAGGGACCACGCCGAAGAGCCCAGAAAGAGTGGAGATATGCCAGGGGCTAGGAGACCTGCCAGCCACCTGGCCCCCCAGCACCCCTGCCTGCCATGTACCTGGTAAAATGTAAAATAAAAGCCTGAAAAAGCCACCGAGGGTTCCTAGGACTCTCCTTTACCCTGTCTGCTCCAGTCATAGAGATCCTGCTCTGGCCCTTCCTGCCACTACACCCATTTTTAAAAATGTAAGTACTGTAAATTATCTCTCACCAAACCACAGACTCAGAAGTATTCTTTGAGACCATCTTTGGTATATAATGTATTTGATATTAGATTTTGTGACATATGACTTATTTTTACTTATATTCCCTAGTAATCCAGTAATTACATGTAACACCATCAGTTAATCATGCCTAGAAAGACTTTTTCAAAAGCAATAATTGACTATTTTTCTCTTTTAAAGTCATATATGAACACTGTACTAAGGACACCCAAAACCTAGAGAGAATATGCAGAAAACTCTGCTACCCACACCCTCCCATACTGTCTTACTATTTGTAGGGTAAAGAAAATATCAGGCTTTTCTGCTCTTCCGCCATCAGGATAGATGATGGATCCTTGTCCTGAAACCATGCCTGATGGCGGGCATCTGGAATAGGGTGTGGGCATAGGTAGATGGGATTCAGCTGAGCTAAGACTGTGCTTTTTAAGGGTGGCGTCACGGGGACGCCAGCAGCAGCAGTAGAAGCCGAAGCCGAAGCCGAAAGAGAAGCCGAGAAGCAGCAGAACCAACGCCAGAGAGCCCAGATAGAGTGAAGACTTGCTGGGGGCTGGGAGGCCAGCACCCCTGCCTGCCATATGCCTGGTGAACCCCAATAAAAGACCTGCAAAAAAGCACTGAGGACTCTGACTCCTCCTTTGCCCGGTCTGCATGGGATCAGGAAACTTGCACCGTGTCCAGTCCTGACTTTACACTATTGTAATTGAATATTTACAAATAATTGAATTAATAATGAAAGATGCAAAATTACTTTTTAATTTTCATAATGTAATGAATTATTTCACTGTATTTTAGTGTTTACCTAATCTCTTTTCTCCATGCATATATCTATATCTATCTATATATCTATTTTTTTTTGCTATGTAGATGATGCTGGATTTTTAAGTAATTTTAATAGGATATCCATATTTGTTGTAATAGTTTTCCAGTAGTACACTAAAAACCAATATTTCCCCTTTCTTTACCAGTATCCTAGCTGGGACAATTTCTTAGGCATTGCAGAAAAAGCTTTTTGAACTTTCTCCCACTGTCTTTATTCTTCTCTAATAGAGAACTCCTGGTTTCTGTGAGCTTGGAAGAATCAATTGAAAGGTGTGGCTGGGCACATTTCTTCATTATGCAAAGAACCAGATCCTTTCTACTCTTCCACAAGATAAACACATCTGGGTCAGAATCTCTAATACCTCCACTTTGAGTCTGGTTTGGGCACCTAAGTATATCTGTTCTATCAGAACTTAAGTTGTTCTAAATGTTGTATGTAATTGTACAAGATCACAGTAAATGGGGTTGCTATTTGTAAAGACCCATGGCAATTATATGCATGGCAACTATATATATATATATATATAATATATATTATATGCAGCACACTTCATCTAGAAATTTAGGCCCATCTTTATTTTCCATCTTTCTTTATCAATAATTCACTTGTTTGTGGATTAGGAAAGAGTAATTTGGGTGATTGTTGTACTGCAACAACTATTATGACAAAATTCTTAATTACTATAGTTAATTCTAGGAAGGAGAGAAAACTGATAAAATATAGAAAATGTGAGACACATTTCTGATTTTATTTCCTAAAATTAAAAAAAAAAGTTAATAGTAGTGTAGATTTTTGTTATAATTTAAAATAATTATATATTACAGGCACATCTGTCTGTACTTCCTTAACAGCATAGGTATGGTGCAGGGTTACTGATCATAAGCACCTGTGTTTTTTCTTGCAGTAAAGAATAGTCACTCTTGAAGGTGAACAACCTAAGTGTGGCATTTTCAGGATGTCCTATCACTTTATCTTTTAATGCTGTAAAAGCTAGTTAAGCTGATGTTAGATGATATGGTGGTATTCCGGTAGCCTAAACTGTTTGGCAGCAGAAAAAGCTGAGTAGTGTGCTCCCTGTACACTTCCAGGCTCCATAATCACAACTGCAGAATCAATTGTCATTGATTTACGCATAAAATTGCAGCATGCTTTTTTGTAAATTAGATAATTGCAACTTCTAAAGTGAAAAAAAAGGAAGAGAGGATGTTCTTTATTCTGTTAATCTCACCTTTTCAAAATATTTGATTTCATACTCCAGGATGATTCCATTGGGACGATCTGGCTCTTGCCAAGACAGAGAGATGCTGTTCTTTGAAATCTTCCCCTTTTTCACATTGGTGACTGGAGAGGGGGCTGCAAAATAGTATAAATAAAGAGTAGCATGAGTAACAAAGCCCTGAAATTAGAGTTGTATATATGAATATTGGCATTTTTGAAATGTACTGCAATAAATATTACAATACATTAAATTTTCTTTTAACCTGGAAGTAGTTTTACTTTCTCTATATAAGTTTTTACAGATTTTTCTCATACAAAAATTATAGTCACACAGAATCTTAAGTCCACATTTTCCAAAAAAAGGAAGAAAAATGAACTATATTACTTTTTAGTCAACATTTTGATGTTCTTATTTATCATCTATGTTTCTAAAATTTATGGGCTATATATTCTATAGCTCATTTCTGCTAATACTTTTGTTAACATTTACATTACCAAAATATTTACATTACCACATTTCCACATTAAGGCTTTTTTTTAATTTATTGTTTTTGAAATCATGCGTTACAATTATATTAATGAATTAATATATTAATATAGTTTTCTTTCCAAAATATGTTAGTATAATAAATATGTGGTATATATATTTTTTTTTAATAGAGGCATGTTTTTCTTTATTTATTTTGTTTTGCTTGTTTGTTTGTTTTGTTTATACATGCACTGGGTACAGTCAGAAGCACGGGAGGGTGAGAGAATTCACCAGAGCCAGAGCGGGGAGCAGAGCAGGCAGAAGGACCGAAGTACACTGCTGAGGGGAGCAGCGGGCGGCAGGAGAGGTCTGCACGCCATGTGGGACCCTCCTCCTGTGGCCGGGGAGCAGCCGGGGATTGAACCGGCGCCGGGGATTGAACCGGCGCCGGGGATTGAACCGGCGCCGGGGATTGAACCGGCGCCGCAGAGGCCGCGGGCAGCTTCGCAACCCAGTGCTCTACCGCTGCGCCACCGGGGAGGCCCAATATGTGGTATATTTTGAAAACACCAAATAAAAGAAATTTTTTTTTCACATCCATATAACCCTAATATTTTATTAAAAGTCCCAACAACTTATGTGCTTGTGGTGTTTCTGGATATCTGTTAGTGTTTATTAAATGCTTACTTAGTGATTAAAACAAAATATATATATATAAGCAATTTCACATATGTCTGCATATTCTAAATTCACAAACATGTGGCTATTTGATTTAGCATATATTTGTATCAGTTTGTTGAAACTCATATAGAAAATTATTTTTATAGTTTTCAGCTTTTATAAAAGACACAGGTAAGATTATTATATACTAATGAAAGATTTACATGTGTTTTGTGTGTTTATGTATAGAAAGATGGAAATAACATACAACACAGTATATATAATATGCTAATATGCATAAAATATATATAAAAGTGGAAAATATATCAGTCCTAGAGACTAGTCCTACCTATCTATCTATTTATCTATCTATCTATCTATCTATCTTTTATTTCTCTTATTCCCCTCAAAATATAATCAAATCAGAGGTACCACTTGAATAACAGATAGCAAGAACAAAATTTAAAAGTTTTTGTTGGGCCCTACAGTAATACGAAAAGTGGGGTGGGGGATAGGCTGATCATTGAGAACAGATGTGACTCCTCTGCTCAAAAGTCTCAAGTGCCTCCATGTCTCACCCAGGAGTAAAACACAAATATGTCTACTTTCAAGGATCAACACCTCTGGCTTGCTGTATCTTCTCTGCCTTTCCCTCTTGGTACAGTTCTTCAGTGGCTCTGTTTAGGGTCTCTGTTCTTAAGCACTTCAGACACACTCCTATCAAAGAAAGCTTGTTCAGCATTCCATCATCCAGGGGGGATTTTTGCCATGACTTCTCCAGGGCTCGCTTCCTCTCTGGTTTTCTCATGGAGACCTTTCCCATCTACTCCATGACTCAAGCAACCAACTCTCACCTGCAGGTCCCTCACTTCATCAGACCCACTGATTTTTCAGTGTTTTTTTTTTTTCTCAGATTTTATATTTGTAGTATCTGATTTACAAATTATATGTTTTTTCAATTGTGTCAAGTAGAATATAATTTTTATGAGGGTAGAAATATCATTTATAATATTTTCAGTTGATTCCCTAGACTTAGAATAGTATCTAGAATAGGGAAGGTGCAATAAATATGTATAGAATTATTAAAAAAATCAAAGTAATAGTGTACAAACTTTTTAATTGCAGATAATTTATAAATTTGAAACAGAAAAGGAAAACTCAAGTAAATAAATAGTTGAAATTGTGGGCAGACAATAAAAAGATAATGTGAGGTATGGCATCATCATGAATTTAAAAGTTTATGATATAAATATAAATTTAAATGAAAATAATTTTATACACTGGATTTCCAATGACATAAATAACAAGCATGCTTATGACTGAATGAAGTATGGCTTCAATGAAATTAATAATTTTTAATTTAATTAATAATAATTAAGTATGGCTTTCAATGAAATTAATAATCTGTAAGAGAGTGTCCAGTATTTTATAAATCCATCATAGGTGATAATGACTTTGGCACTTTAATACGTGTACTTTTATGCTTTTTTATTAATATTTTTATTTTTTATTATTTTTTTTAATTTTATATATTTTTACATCATTTTTCATTTTTGTACAATGTATGCATTTTCATTTTGGCTATTGTCCCCATACAATTTCCACCCCCCACCCCCGTTTTGAGCCTACTCTTTTCACCCCTCCACCCCCAAATAGTGTCTCACGCATAGCAGGAATTTAGAAAACCTAAATAAGGGACCAGGAAGAAGACTACTTTTATGTTTTTAACCGTAGACCTATGTGATATTCAGGTTCAGAGGGTGAGTATGTTCAGTCTTAACTTTCTTTTTAAATATGTCCAGCTCCATAAAGTTTCTCATAGTAGAACAGAACATATACAACATGCATATAAAACCAAAATTGTAATATTTTCAAAATTGTAGTTTTGAAATTAATTTGTTTACTTCCATGAAAATTGTATTTGTAATTCTCACAGAACTATTTTGGCATTGGTTCAAAGTCTCTACAGATTTCTTAGTAAAGGAAATTCATGCCATTTTCATCACAGTGATTAAAGCATTCATAAGATATGCAAACAAGGAAAAGTAAACTACGGGCTCCTAGTTCATTGCAGTGTTTATAGAAAAATAATAAAGTGAGTGAAGCAGAATACTAACAAAAGATTAAAGAAGACAGATTTTTAATGTACTTCATTCGGTAGTATCTTTATGAGTTATCTTGAATCTTGAATTGCACTACTGTCATCAATGCATATTTATTGAATTATATACTGTAACTATTGTCCTCAATATTCTTCATCACTTTACTTCATTGTTAACATCTTTTTGATTGATTATATTTCTAATAGAGTGTCCTTACCTAACAAATTAGTGCTGTTGCCAACTTTCTATTCATAGATTGTACTTAACATGTGTGTTCCATAAAGGTAAGGAATAACTTGGTTTAGCTCACTGCTGTATTTCCAGCACCAGAAAATTACTCGGCATGTAGATATTTAAAAAACATATGTTGAATGGATGCATGAGTGAATAGAAAATATGTAAACATCATGGTATAGCATTCAAAACTGAGTTTGTATCATCATAGGTGCATATGCTAGGATTTTATTAGTGGGGATTTGTGCTTTATTTTAAAGTTAAACTCTTTAATAAAACAATCAATTCCAAAGTGAAACTATCAAAAAAATATCAACACAGAACAGCCTGAAGTAGAATATTTGTATTTATATACATCAATCACAGTTAAACTATGTAGCTTACAAAGACTGTTTGATTTAATAAATTTGCTTTTTTTCCCAAACCCAGTTTTCTCAGAGGCTATAGACAACTCTTTAAAACTGGGTTCAGAAGAGGTGAGAAGACCACTTGTAAGATCAGAGGAGTTCATGAATAATTTTTCTCTCTAACATGACCATCCTTGCATCGTATAAGTACAGCTGATCAAAGTGGGGAGACTACAGCTCCTGGGGATATAATAACAATGCACAAATTGTAAATGGTAGCAATCCTCCCTTACTGTAAAATATTTTACTGTAATAGATGATCCATATTAAACAACTGTACCCAGATTTGTCAGCATCAACAGCATGTTTACTTCATGTCACCTGTCCTTCTCATTGATAATTTTTACTTATTTTTTACCAATTTAACCTTTTGTAATTAACCCAGGAACAAAGTTCAAATCATGACAGAATTTTCAGTTATAAAATTTTGTTGGATAATATTAAATCATAAAACTATTAGAGCATCAGTGTAAGAACAGCAAAATATACTAAAGAAATCAAGTTGTGAACAGGGTAAAATTTTTATAACAAATTTCACCATTTGGATATGTAGAAATATTCCAAATTGTTTTCATATTGTAGCTTCTATACTAAAGTTGGCCTCTGAGTACCAGTATTTGCAAGATATGGATTTTTATTTTTACATAGAAGAACTAGAGTGTAGGCCAGAGGTGCAGGAGGTGAGAGGATCCACCAGAAACAGAGTGGGGAGCAGAACAGGCAGAGTAACTGAAATACACTGCTGAGGGGAGCAGTAGTTGAGAGAGGAGAGGTCTGCTGTGCCATATGTGGGTTAGCTCCCTGGCCTTGGATTGAACTCAGGCCATAGAGGTGACAACACTGAAACTTAATCCCTAGGCCACCAGGGAGGTCCCAAGACATTGATTCTTTACACGAGTAACAGTTCCCATTATGCACTAATTTGTAACTTTGGATTTTTTAATTTTAAATTTAGAACAGTTTTATAAATATTGAAAAATAATGAAGATAGTACAGGGAGTTCCCAGGTAGCTCTCATCTGCTGTCCCCCAGTAGGGATATCTTACTGTAGTACAGCACATCTGCGGGGCATCTGTCACAACTAATGAGCCATTATTGACTGCATTAGTATTAAGGAAAGTACATTATTTCTGCATGTTTCCTTAATTTTTACTTACAGTCTTATTTTTCTCCCAGGATTCCATCCAACATACCATAAGAAATTTGTCATGCCCCCTTAGGCTCATCTTGGCTGTGATACTTCCACAGACCTTGCTAGATATTTTGTTTGTTTTTAAACTTGTTTTTTATTGATCTGTCATTCATCTGTGTATTGACATAACTTTGGGGACAGGCTTCACTCACTCTCCACCAATACTCCCAGTACCCATGTCCTGTGCCCTTCGTTCTCCTCCCCTCCTCTCCATCCCCCTAGACTTTGCTTGATCTGATGACCACAACAGTTTTGAGTCATAACGATCAGGTATGCTCTAGATGCTCTCATTTGGAATTTGAGATTTTTCTCATCACTAGTATGGGATCAACACTAGTATATATGAGGTCTTTGAAGGAAGACTTCAGAGTTGAAGGGTCACTTCCCACTACATCGAATCAAGTGTACATGTTATCTACACTATTTATCTTTGGAAGAATGTTACTATATGCAGCTTATACTTAAGGAGTGAGGAGTTAGGTTCAGAATGTCTGACTAAAGTACTTGAAATTCTTTTGTACAGGGGATTTGTCATTCTGTTCCTCTACTTTCCCTTCCCCTCTCCCTCTCTTTTCCTTCCTCTCTTCCTTTTGTCACTTATTTATATCGCTGTGGATATATGGGTATTTTAATACTTTCTTTTACAATAAAATATTTTGTTACTTAAATTATTAAAACTTTGGCCATGTCTCATTGACATACCCCATTATTGTAGGTTGACTTATCTGTGTAATTTTCTCACTTTCTGACACTATGGTACCAATGTTGGAAGCTCATCTTGCTTATTTAATTCCTGGAATCAGTTATTTCTACAAGGAGCACTGATCTCTTTTATTAGAAACCAAAACCTGGATGATAGATGTGTTCCTTGCTGCTAAACATGACTACAAGCTGCTTTCACCAACTCTAATCAATTATCACATGGATCAGTCTAATATTTTCAGCCTAATTATTTGTAACATCCCACATGGTTCCTACCATTTACCATCCATTTATTTTATTGGTCAATTCTGGTATATATGTCTGGTGGTTAAATAATTAAAAATTTTTGTTTGCTTTACTTGTTGATTATAATTCAGAAACCTCTAATATTTCAATGGAACAAACAATGATAGTAACAATCCTACCACCCATTATGTAAAGCATATCATCCTAACTTTTCAAATACACAACCCTAGTTAAGGCACAGAGTTCCCAGATGGGAATGAGTGACAGGTCACAGACATCCCTGAAGTCAAACAGAATTGGTTTCAAATCCTTTGACAGTCAATTATTTTCTAGTTCTGTGATCCTGTTTAAGTTACTTAACCTCTATGAATGTACTTTTTATCTTTCAAGTAGAAATAATGATAAAAATTCATCTTTTTATGAAGGTTGAAATATGTTTCTGTATAAACAATACCAAGTATAGACTGGGTGCCAAATATATACTACTGTTTGTAGTATTTTCAGTTGCAAAATATTAGACCATTGTTTAAAAAGACTTCAATGATAAATCCTCCATAACTCTTCATACCTTTCAAGCTTCATCAATCAAAAGTATCCATAACCTCTTCTCTGAACTTTGCACTGCTCTAAATGTTGGGTGAAATCCAAAAGCAATGCACCTATACAGATAAGATTATTTTTCCCTATATCCAGTGGATTTTACAACCCAAATTAATATACCAATTATAGGCAAATTTCCTTGATTATAACAATTTTAATGTTATATTAAAATTTTTAAATGTTGAACTTTTAAATGTTAATGGAATGACCAATAGTTCACTAAGTATAAAATAATGTCTGACTCCCTCTTTAAAATAGAATGCTTATAATGAAAATATAAAAATCAGTTATATTAAATGGAATAAGAAAATATCATCCATTTGTCCTTATACCCAGTGCTATTTGTGTAGACAAAAACTGGCTACTTGTACTTAAAAGACATAACACTCCATTTATTTTACTTATTGCCATATGTTTTAAGTATTAAAGGTTTGAGAAAGCATATAGGACAATATTAAAATTCTTTCAGCCTGTGACAGACCATGAATATGTTAATACTTCAGTTGAGACTGTTTTTAATTTCCTACAAAATCTCCTCCATATGTGTATTGTTTTAGTTTATTAACATTCACATTTTAAAAATGCATGTATCTCCTATTTGATTCTACATTCAAAATTTGGCCAAGTGGACTGTCAGTATCTGCCAGCTGGAAACCACCACTTATTTCTGCCATGCACAATTTATCACATTCAGGTGCTTCTTGTTATCCAGAAGGGTCTGGGTCAGTTTCCTCTAAAAATATAGATTCTTAGATTTCTGTTTAGAAAATTCTGACTTAGAGCTTCTGATTGTGTCCAAGAATTCTGTGTTTTTGATAGTCTATTTGAATCACTTTAAAGTAAAATTTGGAAAATACTGAAGGTAAACCATACAGGGATTAGTTTTTCTTTTAAAAAAAATTATGTAAGCTTAGAAACATGTGGTTAGAAATAGATAGGTGATTTTTGTTTTAATGAACTGCTGCTTTTGTAAATTATTGACTCAACTAGTATCTGCTATTCTGCTCTCATTCCATGTTTACTTTCCTCAGTTGGGGTTTACTTCTTATATTTGATCATGTAGTATTTTTGAAACTGGTTTGTTTGTTTATATGTCATCTGGCTTAGTCTAACTCAATATAAGCGTCATAAAACTAAATTTTTCTCTTTCTCCCTATTGTCTGCAAAGTCATTAAAACAATTTCAGAGTAACTTTAGACACATTAAATATTTGGTAAGTAAAGAGTTGAATTAAAAATTATTTGTTTTTTTATTACAATAGGTTTGTTTGCACTTTCCAGAGTATTGTATAAATAAAATCATGTCATGCTCATTTTTTTCTAACTAGATTATCATGTGACATTTGTAAATTGTAGGGAGAAATGGTTATCTCGAATAAGTTACTGTCTTGCTTGTGATGATATGTCACAAATACATATGTTAAAACTTAACAATTTTTACACACTTTATGTGCAGTTTATTTTATAATTAGGTACTGATAGAACTGCTGAAGTCTGTGTGTGTGTGTATGTGTGTGTTTGAAATGATAACTTCTATTTTTATTGATGTGACATTGTATAATAACATTATATAAGTTTCAGGTATACATACTTATAAATCAATAATAGTATACATTCCGTTAAGTTCACCAAAAAAGTCCAGTTCTGTCCTTCACCATACAATTGACTTCTTTTTACTTGATTTATTCTCTTGTCTCCATTCTCTTCTGGAAATGATTAGTTCACCTTATAGTCTAAAATTTATTTTTCTTTTATATAGTTCATCTGTTTGCTTAGTTTCTTAATATACCACATGAATGAAATCATATGGTATTTGACTGTCTTCAATATGGATTTATTTCAACAAACATAATATACCCTACATCCATGAGATTGCAAATGGCAGGATGAAATTAAAACTACTTATATAACTCATTCTACCCTTATTGAAGACAACAAAGTCTTTTAGCTAATTTATTTCTCTCTCTTCCTCTCTCTTCTTCCCCTTCTCTCTATGTGTCTCTCCATCTTTTAGAACATCTCTTAATGATACTATATATAATGATTGCTTTCTGCTACATTGCTTTAGAGTACATATCTCTCATATGAAGGTAAGAAATTCAGTAAATAGACTTACTAAAATAAATGAGAAATGCAGTTGCTGGATTAATTATAAACATACCTGAAATTGTTAAATTGAAAATTAAAGTAGATATTGTAAAATAAACTTTCACTAAGTATTATAAAATTTATATTTCATATGCTATAGAATATACATATTCTATTTATATTACATAGAACATAATAAATTATATACTCTTTCTATATTTAATATATAATTATTACTATATACTGTCATTTGATACCACTGGACCAAGAAAAACAACTACAGTGCATTCTTTAAAAATATTTATTCATTCATGCATACAAGAGCTGGGGTACAGGCCAGAGATGTGGGGGGTGAGAGGATTCACCAGAGACAGAGTGGGGAGAAGAACAGGCAGATTGACTGAAATACACTGCTGACGGGAGCAGCGGGTGCGACAGGAGAGGTCTGCCTTACCATGTGGGTTTCTCCCTGGCCAGCCAGGGATTGAACTCGTGCTGCAGAGGCTGCAGATTGCCCCATAGTTGGATGCTTAACTCCTTGAGCCACCAGGGAGGCCCCTACAGTACATTTTCAACACAACTGATATCCATGATCTGTTCTAAATAAGTAGAAATTTTAAAAGTTTCTTTCTCAACTGAAAATTCATTGTACTCATTCAGACAAAACCTAAATCACTCCATCTTAAAAACCTGAAACTAGATCTTTTGATATATGATCTCAGTGAAGTTTCAGAAGAACACTTCACAAAAACCTGTCTTTAAATGTCAGTAATTCTAAGAGACAATATCCTTTTAAATAAAAAGAACTTATGAACTGAAATGTCCCATTAGATTTTTTTCCCAAAGTCACAAGATATTGAAAATTAATTGTTTTCAGTAGAAAATAAAATCAGGGCCTCCCTGGTGGCGCAAGTAGTTAAGACACAGCACTATGAAGCTTTCTGTAGCCTCTGCCTGTTCTGTTCCCCACTCTGTCTCTGGTGAATCCTCTAACCCCCCCATACCTCTTGCCTGTACCCTAGTTCTTGTATGCATAAATAAATAAATCTTTAAAAAATATAATCAATTAAATTTCAAAGAAGGTGTGTATATAGATATAATTTTCTCTTCTTTATGATTTTTTCTATTGATGTATCACTGATATACAAGTTTCAGGAGTATACATTGATATCACAATAAATGCAATAACCAGAAGTTTTTCATGCAATTATACTTAATGATATTAAGTCATATATTTCAAATATTAGTTTGAAGTCATATTCACAATTAGTTTTATAGCTGGGAAATAATAATTAGGTTAATAAATACACTATTATAATTATTTTATAAGAAAATAATCTCTTACAAATTTATACCATATAAAGTCTGTTAACCTCATAAAAACTACTAACAGAAAAGTGCAAACTTTAATTCAATCCTTAATTAATTCAAGATTTTCACAATCTACACTAATCTGATCTAATATTTTAAAAAGCAAAATAAATATAAACAACCTTTTTTTTCCTTTTAATTTCCCATTGGTCTTAGCCTTCTATTGCTTCATAAGAAAGGAAATATTAAATAAAAAATATTTAATTCAGCAAGAATCATAAGTTACCATTTATCTAATGACTATTTAAAGAACAAAATTAGATTTCTATTATACCATTATAGTCAAAGACATCACATCTTCCTCCTCTAAATATAGTCTCTCTAAGATCATCTGCCAAGATGTGAAATTGTAGCAGTAGATATAGAAAGTTAAAATTTTTGACTACAAAACAACCAGGGAGAACTAAGTACTGTTTATTAGCTAATCCCAATCACAATATCACTAAATATAATTTCTAGCAACAACATGATAGCCTGTAAATAAAGAAAATATGATATTAAGAGCAGCTAGTCAGCATTTTAGAATCCAGAAGGAAATCAAATCAAGATAATCTGTTCCAAGTTAGTAATATTATCATATATTTAATTCTTCAGCTTTTATCATTGTACTAATTTTAGTGAATAAAACCAAATTCTCCAATTTGTGGAAAATCTCAGCCAATACTCAAATTGCATGGAAAGTCATTTTTTACTTAGAATGATCACACAGGTCAGGGACCACAAATTTCTAAAGCAAATAAATATCACATTATGTATTTGCTGTGACAATTTCAAATGCATAAGGTTCATATTTTTTCTACTAGAAGTAGTAGTTTTTACTCATATTTATGCAAAAAGAGAAAAAGTTTAAGTCTCTGTCTATAAAATGCCCAAGATAATGCATTTTATAAAATTTCAGTTATTAGAAAGAATTAACTCAAAATTTTACTTTGAGAATTTTTAAACAAATTTTGGTTACACAAATAAAGAAATCCATTCATTGATGGATAATGAGGCTATAGTAATTCACAACAAAATATATATTGCATTTATAGTATACATTGTGGTGTGCCTAACACCTGTTAGCCTTGCACTTTATACACATTAACTCATTTAATCCTCTAAAATCTTTTAAAAAAGCAGGAATTATAATCACCCCCTTCTGAAGCACACAGAGAAAAAGTAATGTCCAATCAGCCCCATCAGGAATTTGCAGATTTTTTTTTTTAAATTTCATCTATGCACTCAAGAGCTGGGGCACAGAGCAAAGGTGTGGGGCGTGAGAGGATTCAACAAAGACAAAGCGGGGAACAGAACAGGTGGATTGACAGAAATACACAGCCAAGGGGAGCAAAGGGCAAATCAGGAAAGGTCTGCTGCACCATGTGGGTTGCTCCCTGGCCAGGGATCAAACTCGTGCTGCAGAGGCTGAGGACAGCTTCATAGGTTGTGTCTTAACCCCTTGCACCACCAGGGAGGCCCAGGAATTTGCAGACTTAAGCAGTTACTCTTCAGAATGTTCTTAAGTATTATACCACAGGTAATAAAGAATCCTTCACCAGAGAGATGATACATTTAGCACTTAATTACACATTAGATTATGATAAAACTACTTGGATTATTAAACTTTTCTTTATATAATATAACCTCTTAATTTTTCTGTGTGTGTGTATGTGTGTGTGTAGGAAAGCTGGGGTGTAGGCCAGAGGTGTTGGGGGTGAGAGGATTACCAGATACAGAGTGGGGAGAAGAACAGGCAGGTTTACTGAAATACATTGCTAAGGGGAGCAGTGGGCAAAACAGGAAAGGTCAGTGTGCCATGTGGATAAGCTCCCTGGCTGGGAATGGAACTTGGGCTATAGAAGTGATAGCGCTGAGATGTAACCCCAGGCCACCAGGGAGGCAAATCTCTTAATTTTTGTTCAATTTTTCTAGTGTATACTAAAGCTGATTACAAAAAAAAATAAACTGTAAACAACATCTGATTAAAAAATTAGGCAATTCTTTCTAATCATAGATATGTATTTTGTGGTATGTAATCGTGTTGACTCTGAGTTTTATTACATAAAGCAGGAGTTCACAACTATTTTATCTACCATAACACACATTAAAGACAGTATATTTGAAAGCTACTTAAATATATTTATAATGATAAACCTGAAACTGACTTCTGGAAATAAAGCCCCCAAATAATCACAATTCTCATAACCAATAACATTACACAGGTAATGAGAGTGGTCCACAGACTGTTCCATAACTAATATAAACTGCTGATTGAATAACATTTCTCTGTATGCTAGATGCATGCCTTCTCTACCACTCAAAAATCCATATTTAAACTCTTAAATACAAATATTATATGCATGATTAGGTTTTACATCATATATGTATATAAATACATATTTCATAAACTTTGATACTTTATGGTAAATAAATAATATCTATCAAAAAATTACAATGCAACTTCTTCCGTGCAGATAACACAGCAGGGATATAAGAGTTCGTGTACATCTCTCATTTGTTCCAGCACATTTCTCTCCCAAAACTGAAAACACCTCTCTATCTTAAGGCATTTTCAGAGGAATCTAGTTGGAAAAAGAGTGGCATCAGAAAATATCTTTTCTATGTTCCTTTCTTCTTTCTTTCCTAATTTACTGAAAGACCAACATGATGTGGTGAATGACTGTAAAATTGGGAATATTAAAAATAAATTGTTTGGCATCAACTAAAGGAAAATGACATCAGAGGAAGTTTCCTGTTTACTTCCAAGAGGATAATCTGAACATAGTCCAGAAGGGCACTAGATCCAGAGAATCCGAAGAATTATACAAAACTAGAGCACATTCTGGATATTAGAGAGCAGTGCTGACTATCCAAAAGGGACACAGGAAATTCAAATCCTACAATAAAAACTGGGTGAAAAGAGATACCAAAAAATGTGGTGGGTCAGGAACCTACCATTAAAATCTCAGAGTTGTGATACAGTGTTTGGCCAGCAACTCTGTGAGGAGTTAGCAGATTAGTGTGGAAGTGAAACCTCAAATGAGGGTAGATGAATGGAGAAGAGCAGGGGTGTCCCATTGTACAGTCCCAGATGAGGATAGGTTACAGAATGATATGTCCCCTCTTCCACCCCTTCAGACTTGCTTAAGCTGTTAAAATGAAACACGACAACATGGTTCACAGATCACAGAGACCTAATTCTGGAAACCCAGAGAGGAGTATATTCAACAATACCAAAAACATGAGCAATTCCTGCAACCCAGTTCCAACAGTTACTGGATCCTTCTAGGTATTCTCCTACCCTTGCTGAACAGCTCCAGATCAGTTCTCTCAGCACACAGTGCCATCTGCTGGAAATATGAAAGTTCTGCAACCTTAGACATGAAAATACAGCAATCTAGAATGTTACAAAATGGGAAGATAGTAGAAAACTAATAAAAGATATTCAAGAAAACACAGAAAAATAAATGAATGTCCTGAGAAATAAAATTAATGAACAGGAGATGGAAATTGGAACTTTAAATTTAAAAAGGTCTTCAGTGATGACCTTCTGGATTTGTCTCTAACAGAAAAACAAAAGAGAATATAAACAATCATGACTACATCAAACAATTTGACAAAGAGCTGATATACAATATGCACAAAGAGTGCAAACAACTCAACATAAAGAAAACAACCCAATCAAAAACAACATCAACAACAACAACGCATAGAATAGCTAAATAGGCACTTCTCTAAAGAAGACAGAGGGATGGCTTAGGCACAAGGAAAAAATGTTTATCATCTCTTGTAGTCAATTATTAAAGTGCAGTTAATTTAATGCAAATTAAAACACAATAAGATAGCAGCTCACACCTGTGAAAATGACTCCTATTGAAAAGACCAAGAACAACAAATGTTTGTAAGAATGTGGAGAAAATGGAATACTTCTACACTGTTGGTGGTAATGTAGATTGGTTCAGACCCAGTGGGAAACAGTATGGCAATTTCTCAAAATATTACAAAAAAATCTACCATGTGATCCAGCAATTCCATATACTGCATTGTAAACCAATGCTGCCTCAATTAAAAAAAAAAAAACATAAAAATAATTTCCTTTTGTAAATGTAATACCTATAGAACTTTACTCCATTCCTTTGAAAATATATTTACAGACCTCTCAGATTAAATAAGTCATGAGTACAATGAGTGACTTCAATTATCTTTGTATCCTCTGTAAAGTATAATAACACATCATGGATGTCCAATAAAAAAAAATGGTCCAACTGATCAACAAGCCAATGAAATAGGAAACTGCTACTAGAAATTTTGGACAATTAGTGAAGATGTAATATAGTCATTAAAAATTATAACAGAAACTTGTTTTTTTTAATCTATGGGTAAAACTGTCAAATGTCATTTTACTTACATGTAAGTTTTAATTTAAAAGCCAAGTGGGAATAAACTTGAAAAGAGCTTTCATGAAATTATATTACAAGTTTAATTCTACCTTATGAATAAAAGAACAAGCAATACTTCTGAATACAAGGAGGAATTGAGGCCAGTGACAATTATTAAGTATTGCAATAAATATAATTTTGATGAATTTTGATAATGGTTACTTAATTGAATGTCATAACATCATGTTTTTAATTAAAGAACATTGTTAGAAATATAGAAATGAAACCAGTCAAAACATTTTGTGATTCAATGAATCATCAAAAAATACTGGAACAAAATTTATTTTTATGTTTTCTTTGTATTCAATAAGTATGGTTAATTAATGGAAGGAAAAGTTATAATATTTCTTATACTTTACTGCAAAATCACCTTAACTAGCTCCAAATTGCTATACTGAGTTTCTTGTTTCAATCAAAATCTTTATCATTTTATATATTCAGTAATAAATTTCCCATTGACTATCTTTTTCTACTATTGCAATTAAATTGACCTAGAGCTGATTTTATATCTTCCTTTGTTGAGAAAGTAGGGAAAATTATTATATAAATTTATATATAACAAATATATGATGTTTAGAGGCATAAATGCATGTATGCAAATACAAATATACATATGCAAGTATATTTAATGTCTGTTTTATTAACTAATTATTCATGAGTATTAGAAGTAGGACTTAATGCCTAGATATGTCTGATTTCAAAGGTAATTCACCTGTTTCTTCTATATAGAATGAGGTTTGTATATGTGTATATATATATATGCTACAGTATACATTATATAATAATACTTTAGATATGTTCTGATGCTTATATAATAATCTGCATGCTTGTGTACTATGTTTATAACAACCCATTTATAATAATTTTACTCACTAATTTCAAAACATCATATATAATGTTCTTACCTAGAGCAAAATAAAGAAATATAAGCTACAACTTAGGACTTTTATTTTTTATTTATTTATTTTTTAAAGATGTATTTATTTATTTCATACAAGAACTGAGGTACAGGCCAGATGCTCAGGAGGGTGAGAGGATTCACCAGAGACAGAGCAGGGAACAGAACAGGCAGACTGACAAAATACACTGCTGAGGGGAGCAGCGGGCGAGACAGGAGAGGTCTGCGGTGCCATGTGGGACCCTCGCCGGTCGGCCGGGATCCAACCGGCACTGCAGGCTGCGGACAGCTTCACAGCGCGGCACTCAACTACCTACACCACCAAGGGAGGCCCAACTAAGGACTTTTATAGATACTTCCTTAGTTCATTAAAATACCACATGGTATTTATTTTTAACATAGTTTTCCATATCTTGGTAATCTTAAAATGACTTCAATAATACAAATGCATTCTTCTGTAATAGAGATAAAATTTAGGTGACTTCATATAATTGTGTGTGTGTTTGTACATAATGATACAGCATAATATTCCAAGGTTCAGTCTATTTAGTAAAATCATATCCTAACACAGTATCAATATCTCTGATAAATTTCCTTAGGATGTATTATAATAAAAACAGTTTGGTCAGAGTATAGGCATATAACTTTTGATTCCAGTCATCCAGACACATCATAACACAGCTCTGCCACAACACACTATTGTATTAGTTTACAATTGCTACTGTAACCGATTATCACACACTTCATTGCTTACAAAAGAAACACATTTATTCTCTTACAGTTCTAGAAGATAAAAGTCTAAAATGTTCTAGAGGATAAAAGTCAAAATGTCGCCAGAGCCAAATTTCATCTGAAGTCTTCAGTTAACCATTTACTTATCTAGAGGCTGCTGGAATTCTTTGGCTTCAACACCTACCTACGTCTTCCAAGAAGACCACTCTAGCCTCTGTTCCACAGACTTTAGTTCCATAGTTTGTCTAGTTCTAACTCTATTGCTTAATTTTATAATTATATTAGGTCTACACTGATAATACAGAATATGTTTTCAATCTTAAAATTCTTCAGTTATAGCCACAAAGTACATTTTGAATGTAAGGTTGCATATTCAGAGATATGGGAGATTAGGGTATAAAAACTTTTATAGGGATATTATTAAGCCTACTATACATAAACATATCCCAATTTTAACTATATTTTTCTTTAATATGCATCACTTTATAGACTCTGCCCCCTCATAAAATACTAGATTAAATCAATTTATGATGATAATATTTCTATTATGAAATTGCTAAATGTACCTATCAAATTATATTTTAGATACACATAGCCAAACACTTTTCATGGGATTACTGAAATAGTTAGCACATTAATATTTTATTTGTATTTATTTACACAGATTTTTTTTCCTTAGAAATTCTAAGGATGTAATTCTCTTTGAAACTTCACCACATATTTTTAAATACATTCCTTTGCTTCAACAGCCAATCACTTTTGCATTCATCATATGCTCTCTACAGAAATTATTGCATCCTTCCATCAACTATTTCATAATTCCTGTTTAATAGCAGAAAATTCATCCCTTGAATCAAGATTGCTGTCCCACATAAAGTTGCAACCAAAGTCAGTAACAAATGGCAATGTCGAAACCAAAATGTTATTTTTTTTTTCAAAGGAACATGAAACACTCAATCCAGGGCATGCACTGTTCAGGAAGAATTTATGTGACTTTTCTAGCTTGTTACAGAAAATGTTCCAACCAGACACAATGTTTTGCTTAGATACAGCGATTAAAACAAAGCATGTAAATAAGACAATATTAAAAAAAAAAGGTCTTATATTTTCCTTATTGCTCTCTGTGTGCAAATTGTGGTATTGTTAGATAAGTGAATTTCCCATCTACAGCCAGCATTTACATATAATAACGACATAAAAAAGAGGAAATCACCTATATTACACTCCAAACCTGACTACAATTTATCATAAACTACACACATACTCACACACTGGGCAAGTTCATGAATGTTTTATTACCACACATTAAATCCCAATGTACTGTCACTGAGAATTTAAGATTTGTATAATAGATGTTTGGCATCAGTGCACGATTTTCATCCACTGTTATAGATTTCTTGGCAGAGAGTGGAAGCAGTTGCATTGATGAGACCACACATATGAACAAGGATAATAATTGCAGCAAGTAGGTAACTAAGTGTTCTTAAAGACATCACAAATTCAAGAAATCAAAACATTATAGATTTTGATGCTGATTTCACAGCCATCTAATTAGATTGACATATACTAAAAATACTCCCAAGAGATTAAGGTTCATGGGCCTCCCTGGTGGTGCAAGGAGTTAAGCACTGCACTATGAAGCAATCAGCAGCCTCTGAAGCACGAGTTCAATCCCTGGCCGGCTGGCCAGAGAGAATCCCACATGGCACAGCAGACCTCTCCTGTCTTGCCCACTGCTCCCCTCAGCAGTGTAGTTCAGTCTGCCTGTTCTGTTCCCCACTCTGTCTCTGGTGAATCCTCTCACCCCCCACATCTCTGGCCTGTACCCCAGTACTTGTATGCACAAATAAATAAATCTTGAAAAAAAAAGAAATTAAGGTTCATAAAGAAACATTTTTCTAGATGTGGACAGTTTTATTATTTCTCAATCCTGTTCTCTGAAAACCTCTTGTGGTTGCTGTATAGTTCAGATTTGGGTATGAGTAAACTGCGCTTATATCTTAGCACTACAGATAACTCATTGAGCTTTTTCATGTGTCAAGTTAGGGTGTTAAAGCAGATTATCTCTATTATTCTCCTTGAAACACACAAAAAAATCTACAAGCTTAGAAATGAATCACTTTAAGGAAAGAAAATGTCCATTCCAAATTGATCAGAGAACCTTGAAACATGGCAATGTGTCTTGATTAGCAATTCAATTCAATTCCTGCATTAATGGAAATTAACTAACATAAAATTTACAATATGACATTTTAAACTTGGAGGTTCTAAAATTTTACTGTTAAATTGAATTTAAAATGTTTCCTCACATTATGGTACACAATACAATTTTCTCAGTAGTGAAAGAGAACAGCTAATGACGAAATAACAATACAAGATCAAGTTCTGTCTGGCGACTGAGACTGCTGTTTTAGGAGAGAGTTGCATTAATCAACTGTATTGATAGGAAGTAGGTCATCTTTTTGAAATAAAGTTCTTCTGATGAAATAAAATTTGGGAAATTTGGGGCCTTTGTAAAATAATTTAAGTGAATGATTTGCATTTTTCCTACAGCATTTGATACTTGAGAAATGTTTTCATGATTTCTTACCAACTATCTACTACTACCACTACTATTTAGGACTACAAAAGAGTGCAACAAGCAATAATAGTGTAACTAATTGTTTTCATGATTTCTTTTTTAAATTAATTTATTTATTTATTAAAGTTTATTTATTTTTATACAAGAATGGGGTACAGGCAACATGCGTGGTAGGGTGAGAGGAATCACCAGAGACAGAACAGGGAACAGAACAGGCAGACTGACTAAATACACTGCTGAGGGGAGCAGCAGGCGAGACAGGAGAGGTCTGCTTCGTCATGTGGGATTCTTGCTGGCTGGCTGGGATCGAACCCGCGCTGCAGAGGCTGCGGACAGCTTCACAGTGCGGCGCTCAACCACCTGCACCACCAGGGACGCCCTGTCATGTTTTCTTAGATGTATTTCTATGTTAAAAATAGATCCCTTCCTGGCCTCTCTGATGATGCCAGGGGTTAAGACACAACCTGTGAAACTAACCTCAGCCACTTCAGCATGAGTTCCATCCCCAGCCAGGGAGCAACCCACAAGGCGCAGCAGACCTCTCCTGACTACCCTGCTGCTCCCCTCAGCAGTGTATTTCAGTCAATCTGCCTTTTCTGTTCCCCACTCTGTCTCTGGTGAATCCTCTCCCCCACCCCCTCACTTCTGGCTGCAATCCTGTTCTTGTATGCATAAATAAATAAATCTTTAAAAAAAAATAGATCCCTTCCTTTATAATGTTTCACTCTTCTTAGAGAGGATGTAATGATTTTATCCCCTTCTGATTAAATCATCTTCAAATAAGAAAATAGAGGTATTAATGGAGCAATCTAGTGTCTGCTAAAACAAAGATAATTTGGCACTGCATGTACATGAAAAGTGGACATATTCTAGATTCAGAATTTTTTCTTCATTTTTAGATATGGGCAAAGTAAAATATTCTTACACTTAGCAGTATACCACATATTTTAAAATGTACATATTTTGAACAATCAAATCAGCATGAGATCTTATGAATGTAGAAATTACCACAACCGTAACTAACTTCAGCTATTTAGACATGAGATTATCTGTCCATAACTAACTTGCACCTACTGAGAACTGGAATGTTTAATGATTTTATGATCAATTACATAATGCCAAAGCTATTTTTCCTGATAATTTAGAACTCATTTCTTTTCTTTTTATTCTCTCATGAATAAATGGTACCAGGCTTTTGATCTGTATATTTCCATCACAATAACATGGTATGAGAGGAAAGGAATAGCTTTTTACAGTGTTCACTGCCAGGAATTTATGAATGATGTGCTATTCTTTTAAGTATCCCTGATATAGTTAAAGAGACATTTCATGAATATGTACAGAAGAAATATATGTACAGATAAAATATATAAAACAACATTGCCAAATAGGGACATCTAAATACTATCACTGGTCTATTTTTTTGTATTTTCACTTTTCTTCTTTCCCCATGGATTACAAAGACATTTTTCTCAACTTATTCCAGAATCTCAGCTCACAATATTCTTGCAAATGAGGCAGATAGAGCTGTCACACTAAGTTCTCACAAAGAACCTCTGGCTTCCTAACAATCAGTGTCTATTTATTATTGTACTAGGTGGCTATGCTTCTTAAGAAGTTCTTCAAAATCTTTCCAAGTAGGCCTTATGGTTGTCAATCACCAAACACTGAGGTTAGATATTTGTTTCTTCAATCTATTAAGAAAAATACATCAAATTTTGAACAATCCATAAATAATAATAGTATTTCATTATCAGATTATAAAATACAAGTAATCATATTTTGCTATAAATACTAAGTAAAATATAATTTAAAAAAATCATAATAACCAATGGCCCAAATTTCGGATAAAATAAAACTATCAATTTCACCAACTATAAATTCATTCACAAGATTTCAAATATGTTATTTACAATTATAAAATTGCATTCCAATTTGATTCTAGAGTGAATCTAGAGTCCTGCTTAAGTTGTGTGAAAAATGTAGTAATATCAGTAAAATTGAAATTCCTTATCATTTCACCTGCTTTCCTGTCCAACCCTGATTGAAAGCAACATTTAGAAAGTTTGGAAACCAAGAGTAGAAGAAAATTCACAAAGATATCAAGCAGGTTGTTAAAACTAACTTTTGGAATTAGCTACAATACGGGTAGCAGTTGGATTTTGGGGGGGGGGGAACAAATTGGAGATAGCTGCAAGTTGTTTAGTGGGTTTTTTGGGAAATAAAGATAGAATAACACCTCAAACTGAGAAAAGAATTAAAAGAAATTAAAAGTAGGTTGTAACAATAAGAAATTATAATATGTAATTATGTAAAAAGGAATGAGGACTCAGAACTCTAGAGAGGAAGAAGAAATAAAAGAATTGAGAGATGGTTTATATTTTAAAAATCTAGAACAGCAAATACTAATTCAGCTTGTGTAACTTCATGCACTTAACTCCCTAAGACATACTAAACAAATTATATTACTAACTTTAAAAAAAGTCACAACTCAAGAAGTAGATACTGCCATTATCCTCATCATACATATGGCAACACTGGGCAGGGTAAGACTCAAAAAGTACTGGAGTTGGTCTCAGCAAGGCAACCTAGTTTCAGTCCACATGATTAACCATTGATATTACTACACTTCATTAAGCATTTGTGTCCTAGATAAGGTAAGGAAACAGAATACTTGGATGCATTCAGAGTTTAAAAAAATACATTTCTTTAAAAAAATAAAATATTGAAAATTTTACTATTTATAATTTTAGTAATAATTATGCATAAAATACAATTATAGAAGATGCGATCTTTTGTTTTTACATAATTTGAGATTTATCATAAATCTTCACACAGAAAACAAATATGGAGAAATTATCTGCTTTTCTCAAAAGAGATAAAAATTTGTTTTATATTAACATTTAATATAAAATATACTTCAATTAATTGAGTTTTCTTTTTTGTTATATATATTTATTTAAATATGTATATTTCATTTTTGTATAATGTTTGATTTTTCCTCTCAGATGTAGTTCCCATAAAATTCCCACCACCATAAATGAGCTCTTTCTATAGCAGTTCAATACATATGTCAACAATTATTTTCTCAAGATACATTATTGTCAAGGTCCCACCATGTTCACTGTTGCATTGGAAGATCCCTCCCTTTTAAAATGATTAAATATCAAAACACAACATGAAAAATGTGATAATGACATTTCAAAGGCTATTAATCACTCAGTCTTTGGGAAAGGAGGTGGTACAATCATGAGGCAAGTTCATGTCTGGAAAAAGGGAGAGAGGTGGAAAGAAAAAGGTTGTCTCAGGAGATGTATCTGGTCTCCCAGCTCCAAGTGGGAGGTGGTAGGTTGGAGAGGAAAAGCAGAAGGATTCAGTAGTTACTTGGTATGCAAATTATCAAGCATACTAGAAATATGGTTAACACCCCTTTCTGATGTCTATCTGGGCCTATGCGAACTGTTCAATAAATGTCATATTGTTTTCAAACATATTACTCCATGATTAACTATCAGAAATATATTCACTGCACAGTTAACAAAAAATTAACAATATTGAAAGTGAGAATGCCTGTTAATACTACTTATTGATTTTCTAATAACTTTGAATTACAATTATTTATACAATCAGCATATTTTAAAATTCTACTCTATAATGAATGACATATATTAACTAACTGAAATAAAATATAAATGCCTTATAAACATGAAAAAAGTGTTTTACTTCAGGTACATTAAAGCATCATTCATCCAATTGACAAACTTAAAAATAATCTACAAACACCGTATACAATTAGGGTGTGAGAAAACCAATATTTCTGAAGGGGAGCAGAATGCACCATTTCAAAACCTGTTTCTTTGATTGTTTTAAAAAAAAGATTAAAAAAAGACGGATATAGAGAATGTTCTGAAAACAATATATAATAATTGTTATTATATATTACACTTTTTGAATCCTGAATTTCTAAAGCAGAGTAAAATTTTATCTATCTAGCACAATCATGCTTTTTCCTAGAGAAAGCAAGAAGAAATTCTGTAGTGATTTTGTGCTGCCTAGAAAATCAGTTACTTGGCAATGCCCTCTAAGTTGAGATGAACTGGGAAGAACTGAGATGCAGGGGAGGGGAAGTAACTTGTCTGCAGTCACGCAGTCACTACCTAACACTAGGGATGACAACTCTCAAGTCTCAGATCTCTACTGAGTTCACCAGATCATGGACATTTATACAGTGAACTTCAGAAGTTAGAAAACCTTTCAAGCCACTATTTGAACAAACTATATTTTCCAGCAGTCCTTTTCAAAGAACAATGCTAGAAACCTCAAACACTTGAGTGACTTGCTTTTTAGAGGAGCAAATTCAATATTTCTGGTAGAGTGGATGAGAAGGTCCTGCTGCAATGTCCTGGGGTTTGCCCTAGTTATTTTCAACTTGTCTAGACTGAGATGTTGTACTTCATAGTTGTGTCTACTTTTCATTATTTTTTATTCACAAAGAGCATCCATGTTTAAATCTTTCTTAACTGAATTCCATAGAGTTAATTTTTCTAAAATGTAAATGAATTTTATCTGCACAAAACTATAGTAATTATATTAGTTGAAGGCCAATTAGAAAAGTTAAACCATACCGGATATTTCAACAGAAAGAATCTAATATAGGGAGTTGTTTATACCACATAATGCTGAACTAGATAAAATGGAAATATTGAGGGAATCCAGGGACAAAACCCACAAAAGGTAGATATCGTACCCACCTCAAAGGAAGGGAAAATTGAAGCAATATCAGAATTAAGATGCCTGACTGCTGCTGGTATCTCAGGGGCTTGGGGGTGGTGGGAGGGGGGTCTCTGAAAGGGTGCAATGCAGCTGGTTCTGGGAATACCTACAGAAATTGGGTGCTGGAAAGAAATGCTGCTATGGAGACAAAGATCAATTACCAGGGTAGCAAGGCCTGAAGCAGAAAGTTGAACAGGAATAATAACTTCCCTTCCTCCCTCCAGCAGCCTTCTAATCTCCGTCATTGTTTCCAGTAGGTGAAATTTGACAAGAAGCTATCTGGCCAAAGGGAGATGTGGCAAAACTTGCTATAATTAGGTGAAATGCCATATAAGAGACAAAAGTTTGTTTAATAGTCTATTTCCTGCTTTAAAAAATTTATGTTTCTAGGTTTCCAGTGTGTATGTGGTGGGGAGTGTACATATGTGTGTGTGAAGGCTTTCTGTACCTTCCATTTTTACTATAACAGTAAACATTTCCAAATAACTAGGTATTGATTGTCATTTGAAAGTCTTTCATGGTTGACATGTAAGCTTGAATAACAATTTTACTAATATTACTAACAAGTAATTAAGTTCTGTATCGTGGAGGAAAGTATCAGCTTTGGGATAAAACAAGCTAAACTGCTGGTTCTTCCACTTTCTAGCTGAGTAATTTAGGGAACATTATTTAGCCATTCTGAATAACTTTTCATCTCTATAAAAGGAATATAAAACCTATATGTAGGTTTTTAAGTTGTTATATATATATTAAGGATATTAAATATGCTATGTTATATTAATTATATTTTTATTATATTATATAAATATAGTCAATGCCTATACATTACATTACATTAGAGTATATAATATATTATTACTACTATGGATATTAAGCACTTCTATTTGAATAATCTTATTTAGTTTTCATAAGATCTCAGTAGAAAAACAGAAATTAAAACTCTATTGAAAGGTTATAATGCACAGCACACTGATTTAAGACTTACAAAGATGATCTCTTATAACTATGCAATATACATATTGCCTTGTTTTTCCAAATGAGAAAATTAAATTTTGCCATGTGAAGTAATAGCTCAATTCTTCACAATTAGCATTCAAAGTCACTGGGATTTTACTATTGCTATTGTCATTATGTTTTTGTTTGCTTGTTATTTTTATCACAGGTCTTAAAATATTACCTTCATCCATTCAATTCTCATGAGTTTAGCTAAACTGTTTAGTGCACAATCAGTAGATTTACTTTCTTTTTCTCAGGTTTTATTTGGTTTGCTTTTCTTGCTATTGTAGCTCATAATTACCTTCTTTCTTGAAGGTAGTTTACTACATTGCTACTTTTTCCATCTTATCACTATTTGTTGAAAAGGAAAATGGCAACTAAATTTCTGATACATTTTTCTTGGTTGCTTTCAGGAATATCTATCATACTTTTACAAAGGCTTAAAAAAATTCTTCTCTCTCTAGACATTATTTTGTCCACCAGAATTACTAAAATAGTATAAAAGGTATTTCTTCTAAATTTTTGTTTGGATTAAAATGCTGAATTCTTTTCTATACACTACTTTTGTGACATGTATTGGAAAGGAGATGAACTGAAACATTATTGGGAATTTAAGGTATTCCTTGAATAAAGTTATCCTGGTATGGCAAAGAAAAGACAGTCAAAGATCTAGAAGACAGATGTGGAGAAATTCTACAGTGTCAAACACTTAAATTAGTGATGACAGACAAGCAAGAAGTTATGAGAAAAACCAGCACTTATCTAAGAGAAGTTCCAAAAGAACAGAATAGGAATAGCCAAAAGAAGATAAGATTTGAAGAGCCAATGCTGATCAATTTTAAAACAAGTGACTATCATATATCTTCACTTAAATAATCATAGTGTGTTTCAAGAACTATAAATGAAGTAGAATACAGAGATACAAAACAGTGCAATTGATGAAACTAAACCAAACAAACCCTACAGATATGAGTGCAGAATTGGGGCTACCAGAAGGGGAGGGTGCTGGCGAGCAATGTGGAGAGGGGTCACAATTATCTATGGTAAAATACTATGGGTGCTTTGGTGGTAGATGTGGTAGGGCAACACACATCTGAGGAAATGTGAAGCTATTCCTCTGAACCATAAACAGTATCATAAACCTATGTAACCTCAATAACAAATAAATTAAAAAAATGTTTTCCATAAAAAATAATAACCTCAATATCAATTTCTTATATATAGAAACTTTAAAACTACACATACAGGAAAAATATAAAGATTTGAGATAAGAAAGGAAGACAATCTACAAGCAAAACACAATTCATATTGATAACAACCTACTTTAGAGGACAACCAAACTTATAACAGAAATGAAGAAAAGCATTAATAGCCTAAAGCTTTCAAAATGTCAAGAATAGTCATAAACCCCCCCACACACACACCAAAAGAAAAAGGATACAGACATTACTGACATATTATAAAATTATTATAATTAATGTGTTGCAATCATTGTAAATAACAGAGAAGAAACACAATGGAGAGTCCAGGAAGATTTGTGTGTGTACATGAGAGGTACTATTGAAGCTTCATATGGACATGATAAACAATTTAACAAATGGAATTGAGAAACAGTGAGAAGCAAACCATTTGTATTAAAATGACCTAGGGGGCTCCCTGGTGGCACAAGGGGTTAAGCACTGCACTATGAGGCTACCCGCCCAGCCTCTGCAGCACAAGTTCAACCCCTGGTTGGCCTGGGAGAAATCTACATGGCGAGGCAGACCTCTCCTGTCTCCCCCGCGGCTCCCCTCAGCAGTGTATTTCAGTCAGTCTCTGTTCTGCTCCCCCCTCTGTCTGTGGTGGATCCTCTCATCCCCCCTGGCATCTCTGGCCTGCGCCCCAGCTCTTATACGCATAAATAAATAAATCCTTAAAAAATGAATAAATAAAACGACCCAAGAATCATAACATACACCATGAATTGCCGATGAATTAATTTTGTGAAAATCCAGGTATAAAAACCTCCAGAAGAAGATACATGAGACTACCTTTATGGCACACTGCAAAAAAGTATTTTAAAATTTACTCAGAGGGCCTCCCCGGTGGCGCAGTGGTTGAGCGCCGGGTTGCGAAGCTGCCCGCAGCCTCTGCAGCACCAGTTCGATCCCCGGCTGCTCCCCGGCCACCAGAGGAGGGTCCCGCATGGCGCGCAGAGCTCTCCTGCCACCCGCTGCTTCCCTCAGCAGTGTACTTGGGTCCTTCTGCCTGCTCTGCTCCCCTCTCTGGCTCTGGTAAATTCTCTCACTCTCCCGTGCTTCTGACTGTACCCAGTGCTTGTATAAACAAACAAACAAACAAACAAACAAACAAATAAATAATAAATCTTAATAAATAAATAAATAAATAAAATTTACTCAGAAATTACAAACAATACGTAAGAGATTTATAATTTTAACATGTTAAAATGAAAAAAAATGCAATGAATTTTTAAAAAAGGACCACAATTAATAAAAGACATTTGAACTGGTTAAAACCAATAAAATTACTATGTGGTGAATGTAATTTTATTTATTTATTTATTTATTTAGACAAGCACTGGGTACAGTCAGAAGTGTGGGAGGGTGAGAGGATTTACCATAGCCAGAGCGGGGAACAGAACAGGCAGAGTGACGAAATACACTGCTGAGGGGAGCAGTGGCGCAACAGGAGAGGTCTGTGCACCATGTGGGACCCTCACCGGTGGCCAGTGATCGAACCAGCAATGCAGAGGCTGTGGGCAGCTTCACATCCCAGCACTCAACCTCTGCGCCACCAGGGGAGGCCTGGTGAATGTAATTTTTTAAAAGGAATATTTGAAAATGGAGATGGGGTGGGAATATATTGGGAAAAGAGATAACAATCATTATATTTAAATTTATCAATGATATTTTTTCCAAATAAAGAATTTATCATTGGCTAAGATTTCTTTGTATTCATCAGAATACTTGACACAGTTACCAAAAAGCAGACTCAGAACAAAAGCAAATTCATGGCCATGTCAGATATCTACACATCATAACAAAACACTTCTTACATCAGAAAATTTCCACAGCCAGACTGAGCCTGGACAGCACCAATCACTCTTAATTGATGGATTGACCTCTCTTCTGGTCATGTGTATGAAACAAGAATTTTCAACAGCAGCATAAAACAATCTTCATAGTGCAGCACAAGACATTCAGCATTATGGGAGATATAGCATCCTTGAGACCCCTAAATTACAGAAATTCCATCTAATCATTTGGACAATTAAATATATGATACACTTTGCTAATCATGCTCTCTTCGTAGCCCCCCAAAACCCACACACAAACAAAGAGAGGTGACCACAGTTGAAAAGGTGCAGCAATACATACTCCAAACCACCAGTCCCTGTGCAGACCAACTTACAGGAAGTTACTCCAGAAAGGCAGTTTCCTTCATTCACAATGTATTGATTCTTTTAGCTATTTTCAAGTTCAAGATGGTATCCCCCATTTCTAACGACATACAAGAAGCAGGCAAACAACATACTGTCAATTCCAACTTAATTTGTTGGGTGAAATTCCTTGTGACATGCATTATTTTATAAAGCCAATAAAAGTCCATTAAAAATAAAATAAAATGGGGGCTCCCCAGTGGCACAGCTGTTGAGCACTGGCTTGCGAAGCTGCCCGCAGCCTCTGCAGCGCCAGTTCGATCCCCGGCTGCTCCCCAGCCACTGGAAGAGGGTCCCACATGGCGCGCAGACCTCCCCTGCCACCCGCTGCTCCCCTCAGCAGTGTACTTCGGTCCTTCTGCCTGCTCTGCTCCCCGCTCTGGCTCTGGTGAATTCTCTCACCCTCCCGCGCTTCTGACTGTACCCAGTGCTTGTATAAATAAATAAATAAATCTTAAAAAAAAAGATTTACTGAAAATAAAAAATTTAAAAAAAATAAAATGAAAAGGAATGTTTTAGTCAATTATGGTTTAAATCACTAGGTAATTCATAAACACAAATCCCTCAATTCATATGAAAATTTTTAATACTTTAAAAAATTAGGAAATGTAAATAAAAACAAAATAAAACCCATATAAGACCCAAAATTGAAAAACTGGGTAAAGCCAATTATTAATGAGGACATGGGGGAGTCTTTTGCACTGATATGTTGATTTTTTAAATATACACATATGTACACTTTGTAATTTGAAAATAAAGACAATTAAAATAGAAGAAATTTAATTGTATGTATCTGACCCAACAAAATTCAAGACCATGAGCAGAAGAGGGTATTTACAAGTATTTGTAACAGAAAAAGCAGCTGAGATAATCAAACTATTTATTAGCCAAAGGATAGTTCTACTCTAGGCTAACAGCAATTATATGCAACAATTCTGATACATAAGTTTTATTCTGCCTTGAATTATATATTCCAGAAGTTGCTAAAGTCCTAATAAGCAATATCTGATAATGTGACTTTCTTGGGATTTATGGCTGTTAGTCCTTGATTGAATGTGATACTGTGCTTATAAAAAGAAGTTATGAACACACTGGCCCTCTCACAGGGTGAAAGCCTTATGAAGGTTACAATTACACAGCCCCAAGCCAAAGAACCACCAGAAGTTAGGAACAAGTCCTAGGACAAATCCTTCCTTAGTGCTTTCATGGAGAATATGGCCTTGTCAGAATTACAGGGCAATAGTGTAAATCAATGGTACTACAATAAAAACTTTATAAATAAATAATAAATTTCTATTGTTTACACCACAAAGTTGGTGGTATTTTGTTGTGTCAATGTTAGCAACTGAATACAGTTGTTAAGACAAGTCTTAAAAAGCAATATTTAGGATGTATATCAACATTGAGCCCCAAGATACAAAAATGGACTTTGGGTGATTATGATACCATTACAAGAAGGTGTGTGGAGACAGGAACGTTTATCGCAAATCTGCACTTTCCTATCAATTTTGCTATGAAATTAAAACTGCTTTTAAAAGGCAAATTTAAGATGCCAAAGATGTATGATTCATAAAATACTGATGTATTTGTTAAACTGATGTCCACATTTGCCACAAAAGTCCAAAAACACATGTCCAAAAAATATACATACACATGAAGGTAATTTTTTATTCTTGGAAGAGAGTGAGGGAGAAGGAATGCTTGTCTTAACTGAATATTGAAATTTTAGTTCCATGTTTTAGAATGGAAAATAGAACTTAATCCAAAAAGTGTTTATATGCATTTCAGCCTATTGGTAAGCACATTATATCATGATATACATTTTTTCTTTGAATTGTTTCACCATTACAAATTCCTACAAGTGAAAGTGAAGCACTGAAAACTTTTTGACTGTATTTTGATGTCCAGTGAATCTAGCTCTCTGTGCCAGTATTCCACATGCAAAGCCACAGTGACCATTATATAAATAGATACTTAATATTTAAACCAATGTGAAAACCAGTTTGTCACTTTACTTGCACAAAGTAATTGAAAAAAAATGCAATTATCTGTAATATCAGAAATCATCTGTTCTTCTAATTATGAATCATGTAATATCATTACATTTGGAAATAATGATTAAAATACTGATTCAGTGTTTGGAATAAAAATGTTAAGTGACAGATTAACAAATCAGTCTATTTTTGTCAACAGAATGAAGTCACCTACATTTTGGCTCCCACTTTAATTGCCTAAGCAGTTAATCTGTTGTTTTTCTGATCTCAGAGCAGAATGTAATACTCCTTAACAACCTCAAAGTAATCATGACAAAGAACTCATCAGTATAAATGCTAAGTTGTTTTTTTTTTTTTTTTACTCTGTGTTCTGTTTTAAAATTGCAATATGAGCAGTGCTTTGCCTCTTTAAGTATAACTTTATACAATCTCAAAAGGGCATTCATGCATGAGAGAAAACGCCTCTCCTGTCTTTTGACTAATGCCTGGAGCATGAACAGTGAAACCTTATTCCTCACTGCAGACTTTCTAATGATACTTCAAAGACTTACAAAGCACCCTAGAGGCTGTTCAGAAGTGCCCATCCTTCCATGATAAAGCCTGACTACAGAACAGGTGGCTTCAATCGCTTTTGTATGAAAAGTGGCTTCTTTTTGTGAGATATTTTGCATCATTATGCACAGACTATCCAAAAGGCAATAGTAACCTTTTAAAGCATTTTTCAGAAAGGATAATTAATGTAAAAACTGTATTTGTTTTCATAATACATTCCCAGTATCTTCAAATCAATACCATTTTTTTTAAACAAAAAAATGATTCTGGGCAAAATTCTGAAAATAATAATATTCTTTTATATTTCAATCACATTTTACAATCTCAAGTATCTACCAAAGTAAACACTTTTGCTTTGATAGCCACCAATGCCAGTAGGTTCTAGGCATCTTAATCAACGGTATGGAAAAAGTATATTTAAGCACCATAACTATGACACCTAAATTTGATAGTCAAAAGATGTCAAAAGAATGACACTTATAAAACTGAACTCATAATTAAGAAATATTTAAGTACATCTATATAGTATTATAAATCAATGATGCCTTATGGAAAAAAAAAAACTCAAGTCTCTAATATAGCAAAAATATGTTATCAAAAGTATCGTTAAAATTATGACAACTTTTCGGGCCTCCCCGGTGGCGCAGTGGTTGAGCGCTGGGTTGCGAAGCTGCCCGCGGCCTCTGCGGCGTTGGTTCGATCCCCGGCTGCTCTCCGGCCACCGGAGGAGGGTCCCACATGGCGCGCAGACCTCTCCTGCCGCCCGCTGCTCCCCTCAGCAGTGTACTTCGGTCCTTCTGCATGCTCTGCTCCCCACTCTGGCTCTGGTGAATTCTCTCACCCTCCCGCGCTTCTGACTGTACCCAGTGCATGTATAAACAAAACAAACAAATAAACAAACAAATAAATAAATAAAACATGCCTCTATAAAAAAAAAATAAAAAAAAAATTACGACAACTTTTCAAAACTATATCCCAAAGCTCTTAACACTATACTGCACCTCTTTATATTAGCACCAAAATATCATTGCCTTCTAGAATAATCAAAGCTGGCTGCTTCCCATTGTGATCGGATACATATAAAATATTCTATTTTTGTGATTGTGTCATGTTGCTAAGAGGAAAGATGAAAGTGCCAAGGAATGGGAGGAGTCTGTGAAACCTGGAGGAGGTAACAGAGAGAGAAAATTGAGAAAACTGTAGGATGAAGGATCTTTTTATCCTCTAGTTGAATTATTATTTTTTCCTTAAGTTTCTAACAAAGTTGTATTATTTTAACTTAATTATGTACTCCACCTTTATTAAAGCATGATTAATGGGTAAAAATGATATATTTGAGATGTATGATATGTTTTTATATGTGTATACATTGTGAAAAGATCACTATAATCAAGTTAATAAGATAGCACAAATTCATATTATTTTGATAATTTACATTTAGTTTTCACATGAATTCAATAGGAAACTCCAATGTTTATTGCAGCACTGTTTACTATAGTTAAATTATGGAAACAACCTAAGTGCCCCAAAACAGATGAGTGGATCAAGAAGATGTGGTATACATACACAATGGATATTACTCAGCAATCAAAAAAGATAAATTCATCCATTTGTGGGAACATGAATGGAAGAAGAGAAAATGCTGGAAAGGATATGTAGAGCTGGAAGGATTAAATCAGAAGGAGAAAGATAAATACCAGATGTATCACCAACATGTGGAATATAGAGTAACCAAACAAAGAATCAGAAAAAAACTAACTCTTGAAATCTGATTACAGAACTGAATCATCCAGAGGGGTAACAGGAAAAGGGAGGGGTAAGAGCAAAGAGGGACGGAAGCACAATAACTATGGTGGTGGGCTATGAGTAACTTGGTGGTGGGTGCACTATGGTGGCAATATCTTGTACAGATATCCAAATATTGCCTGGATTAAAAATAAATTTAAAAAAAAATAGGCCTCCCGGGTGGCACAGCAGGTTGAGCACAGTGCTGTGAAGCTGTCTGCAACCTCTGCAGCAGCGGTTCAATTCTTGGCCAGCCAGGGAGATACCCACATGGCATGGCGGACCTCTCCGTCTCGCCTGCTGTGCCCCTCAGCAGTGTGGTTTCAGTCTTTCTGCCTGTTTTGCTTCCCTGCTCTGTCTCTGGTGAATTCTCTCACCCTCCCATGCCTCTGGCCTGTACCCCAGTGCTTATATAAATAAATAAATCTAAAAAATAAAAATAAATAAATAAAATTTTAAAGAGTTCATGCTTCACTTTTTAAGCAAATTATTTTACAGGTAAAAGTGAGGTTTGAGTAGGTAGGGAAATCTATCCAGTGAATATATTAGATTTATTAGAAAAAAAATGGGTTATAGACAGAATAAATAAAATCCATTGAATAATATATGTACTTTCAGTTTGTTCAAAAATTTTGTTGATTATATCTATATATTTTAATAGAAAACATCTTTAACCAGATTAGTGATTTCTATATAGTATGATAAGAGTTAAAATTTATTATCTATTTCTGTATAATTTTTTAAACAAAAAAGATTAATACATATTTCTTTCCATGTGAAATATTAACTCTATAATAAATACCAAATAGGTTAACATTCTTACTTTAAAGTAAGAATGCACCTCATGTAATTTTTTTTAAGTACCAAAGATGTCAGAAAACTTATTCTGTAGTATTGTTCAATGGTTTACACACACACACACACACACACACACTTATACACATACTGGCACAAAGCAGGAAAGGGGTAGCTGTCTTAAGTAAACTTATAATAGAGATATTTCATTGTTTAATACAAATTATATTAGCTAGCTCAGCTAAGTTACAAAATAAAGTAATATTCCATGACTGTGGGAACTCATAAATTGAAAATCAGACTGTAAAGTTGAATGTTTATACATTTACTTAAAACATGTGTTCAATGAATGATGTTTGTCTTTAAATTTGAATGGAATACAATAAGACTTCTAAAAGAGTCACAACCAAAAACAGCTTTTGCACTGCGATACTTCTGAATTCTCTTTAGTATCTACATATTTCTTCTGAAATAACAATTGTTTTTTAAAGAAAAAGAAAGCAAGTTTCCCTCCAAAAAAGAAGAAAGTTGTGCTGAGCTGGCTGAGCTAGTCAGCATTACTTTTCTTTAAGTTTTCCTTTTCTACTGTTTAATGCTTTCTAGGAACTTTGTTCTCCAGTCTTTGCCTTCTTAACAATGGTTCTATTGGACCTCCCCAGCGGCACAGCGGTTTTGCTCTGGCTTGTGAAGCTGCCCACAGCCTCTGCAGCGCCAGTTCGATCCCCGGCTGCTCCCCGGCCACTGGAAGAGGGTCCCACATGGCGCACAGACCTCTCCTGCCGCCCGCTGCTCCCCTCAGCAGTGTACTTCAGTCCTTCTGCCTGCTCTGCTCCCCGCTCTGGCTCTGGTGAATTCTCTCACCCTCCCGCGCTTCTGACTGTACCCAGTGCTTGTATAAATAAATAAATAAATAAATAAATAAATAAATATTTTTAAAAAAAGGGTCTATTAATTTAGAAAAATTTAAGGGAGAAAGTTTTTGGTAATAGATGAGCACATTTTTGGAACTGTAATGAAAAAAAAAATGTTTTCCTTTCAAATGCTTTTGCATTCCATGCAACTATTACAAGTTTAATGCACACAGGTTTGCAATATTTTGTTCAATGATTAATCATTTTATTTTACTCATAATGTACTCTATTTTTCTCTCTAATTTTACCATACCAGTACACATAAAGAAAAAATACTTAATAATCCTAATTAAAATACTGGATAAAGATAGTATGTTCTTAAGTTGTTTATGTGTAGCAATTATAATGCAAAATTGACAGAGTAAAAAACTATACAAATCTCTAAATTACTTCATGTATAATGAGATTTTGATAAACGCCTTTCTCTCCAAAAAAAGTAAAAATTAATTAATATTAAGAATTTAGTTTTCTATCAAATCTTTACAACAACGAAACTGCCCTGGAAAAGCACAGAATCTTTGTGCTTTTTCAACCTACTGCAGAAGGAACATACCAAAAGTGATTTCTGGGAAAGCTGAGTTATGCTTTGTAGTGTAACATGGAAGCAACTAGTGAGTCAGCATCTGGGTAATTGGCGTCAGTGGTTCAAACTTTTTTCCCATCTGAGTCTTAATGCAATTATTCAGATATTGAGGCCATAAGAGCAATGTAACACACTTATGTCTAAATTAAACTCTTTTCCTCAGCTGACTCACAGATGCTGAACTCACCAAAGTGGATAACCCATGTACTCTGAGTTTCAGCAATTTTTTGAGAAACCCAGAAGAAATGTATTTCACCCAGAGAACTCAAATCAGATTCAGTAAAAAAAGTGGAGGTCACTCTACTTGTAATTTAATGGTATTGTAGAAAATTTCAACTATGGCATTTTCTGCAACTGGATTGTACTGAGGAAAACACTATCTTTGCCTCAAATGATTGTGTGTGTGTGCGCACACACGAGCGCACACGTGTGCACGTGTGTGTGTGTGTGTGTGTGTTTGTGTATTCATTCCTTGAAATAGTTCAGAACCAGGAAGGCTATCATAAAGTAGCATACACCAATGTTCCAGACAAAGAAGAAAGCTGTCAATGAGGAGAGAAAACAGCTGATATAGGAAAAGAAGGAGCCAACAGAGAAAAAAGAGAAAACTGAAAAAAGAGAAATGAAAGAGAAAGAAGTTGACAGAGAAATCAACAAAACTGGTAAACAGCTATGCAATGTATACAGGGAATAGCATACTAGAAACTGTGATTCAAACTGAACCTGCAAATTCCCGGATGCTACTTGCACAGACTCCTAAAGTTAAATGTGTACAACCTTGTAGGGCATGGAGAAGTGCATCTTTCTAGCCTAGTAATCAGGAGCTGTTCTGGTTATTCTCTTGTATAAAATGTCTCGAAGGACATTAGTGGGGTCCGAGTTGTATCCCGGTATATTGTATTTTGGTTTACACCACCAGCCAAGTAAGACATTTTATAAATTAATGTTTTTTGGTTCTTATAAAAAAAAGAAAGAAAATTTAAAACAGAAAAACAGAATTCTTTTAATATAACTAAGAATTGGATGAAAAATATTTACTGAAGGGAAGAAAAAATTTTTTTCAACTTTTTCAAAAATGTATTTATTTATGCATACAAGAACTGGACTACAGGCCAGAGGTGTGGAGGGCTGAGAGGTTTCACCAGAGACAGTGTGGGGAACAGAACAGGCAGGCTGACTGAAATACACTGTTGAGGAGAGCAGTGGGCCAGTCAAGAGAGGTCTGCTGTGCCACGTGGGTAGTTCCATGGCCGAAGATCAAACTCTTGCTGCAGTGACTGTGGATAGCTTCACAGGTTGCATCTTAACCCTTTGGGTCCCAGGGAGGCCCTATTTCTTAAAAATTATTGAATTAATCATACCTAAATTCAGCTTACTGTCAGCAAATCCTTACATCACAAAAAACAGCACAGTTTTTTCATGGTTCCTTCAAATCTTAAACCACTCTGAATTCTAGATTCTGTAAACAGACAAGTGCATAAGATATTGCATTTTCAAAGTAAAAAAACAAAGCAATTTCGCATTTTTGAGAATTGGAAACATTTTGAAGTTTGCATGTAGAGAAAGACAATGAGGGGATAGAATATAGTATTTTGAATCACTATTACCTAATCACTACTTAAATAACAAGCTAATTTTGGCCATAAAAACTTCATGCTAACAAAGCTAATCCTAGTGGAGATAGTAGTTGGGGGTAATCCTTTGGGTAAAGTCACTGATTTCAAACAATTATTTCCTGGGCATTTGCTTTGATATGAAATATTTCAAGAACATATTTAATGTTATATATTTGATTGCAAAAGAAATGTAAGTATTGGCAAGAAAATATATATTGTTATTATGGATAAAAGAGATTAAAAGTAACCCTGGCCAAAAAATGAAAATATTTATATTCACACATATTGAAATTACTGGATATTGAACAGTGAAAAGAATTCTGAAGGACAAAGAGTAAATTCTGTAGCATATAAAAACTGTTGATCCTAGGTAATGTTCAATGGACCCTCAGCAAATATGGAAAATAGTAATTCGTTAAATGGAAAATCTTACTGATATGTGTTTCCAAGCTCAGTGCAAAATACCCATTAGGCAAATGTTAATGCAGGAAAAAGGCTAGGACTAGCTCTATTTAAAGTCCAAGGATAGTAAAAATCCACACAACTTTATTTCCCTGAACTGAATTTGGAAAGATTCTTTGTCCCTGCTCTTCAAGGAAAGATCAGATTTCAGAGGCATTCACAAGTACATTATTTTTCCTACATCACTGAATAATAAAGGCTGCCAAAAGGAAAGTTGGGAGGAGAGAAAAACTTGTTAAAAGGAAAACCATGAATCAGTATGAATAACTACTATGCAAATTTGCTTGAAAATAGGGGCAATCAGAGTGAATGCCTGAACACTACACTGCCAGGCTGGCACTGAGAGAAAGGAGACTTCAGAGGACAGCAAAGAGAATTTCTATACCAGAGGCAGATCAGTACTGCCTTTGGCCTCTTTGGCAGATTTCACAGCACTAATTTCTGGTGTTCTATTTCTGAACTTTTTAAAACTTGTTCTTCAATTTTCTTCTCTTTTATGAGAATGGAAGAAAAAGGAATTACAGTATGAACTACCCTATGATTCTAAACTTGCTGTGGTAGCTATTCTGTTTTTTCCAATTTCTTAAAGACCAATCAATAAAAAGGGAAAACACATACTTTATTTTAGGATCATTGATGAAATGTTAATGTTGATTAGCATGTCACAAGGAGACTGTATTTTTAAGTAATCATGTATGCTGCTTAATTTATAATGGGAAAGCTTGAAGGAAGTCAAATAATTAATGGGTCTTGGAAATGTTTAATTAAAATTTTAATCAACATAAAAGGTGCATAAAACACAATTATTTCAGTCAACTATGATTCTATCAACGTATTGTAGGTATGAGAGAAAAAAGCATGTAAAATAAACACACAGGCACATGCCACTAGTAGTTGATTTATAATGTTATCTATCAACTTTCTCAAATTTGATTAGTAATAAATGAAAATTTTCTTGTCATTTCAAGCCATGGAAACCCATTGATATACATGAAGTCATTACTTTTTTCCTTTCTATCTGATTAAACTTCTAAGTACATGAAAATGCATAACCCGAGGAATTTATTTGCTATCTCATCGTAACAGTAAATATCATACCCATTACAGATATCTCTGTTTTATTAGGGTATTAAATCAATGTAATGAACAAAAGGATAGCTAGAAAGAAACAGTAACCTTAGAATGACCTCCAGGATATACTAATATAATCCTTAGAAGTAAAAAAGTAGCTATTTTAATAAGCTACATATACTTTCATTTGTGAACTGAAATAAACATATTACATTCATTTCTTCTTCAGAAGAAGTACACTGGACTTCCTATGAGCAAATTGCTTCTTGTTTTGGTTAATGGAATGGATTCTAGTATCAGCTTGCCTGAGTTACAAATTGGCTCCTCTGCTTATTGAATGACTTCATTTAAAAGTGATGACTTCATCTGTTAAATAGGGAAAACAGTCTGCCTACACCACAGCGTTATCATGAGGATCAAATGGTTTACTATAAAAATATATTGTTACAAGTTATATATTAAGTAATGTTTTTCTATTCCTTCTAATGTTAAAATCTATTTCTCTGAATTAGAATAGATTCTATTTCTGTGAACTGATATTTGCCAAAAAAAAAAATCAAAATAAATGTATATCCTAGGTCAGGAGTCAAGAACTAAAAATTTCAAATCAGTAGGATTTTTTATTCAAATTGTTTTTTATTTCCTTGTCAATGAGTAGTCTCAGAGCCCAAAGTTGTCATTTTCTAAGCATATCTCAACACTTATTACTTAAGAATTAGTAGGTATAATTATTTAAAATATACATATTTTGACCTTTACTATATTATATCAGAAGGCTTAGATTTTTTTGAAATGCCAATATAACACACAGATGTATGCTATTTTTATTCATTTTTTAACAAGGCTTCTTAAGAGCATACTTCTTGGGAGAGGTTCTGTGGAACCAGGCATACATATTCTTAGCCATTGCTTTGCCATTTTGTGTGTAACTGTCATTTATTGAATTTTAGGTTTTGCTGTCCCGGGAATGACGACTGCATTCCAGAGATAATTTTGACAGTTTTGACCCTCACTCCACCCTCACCCTATCTTGAGTGACCAACTAACTCAGATCACTCCGGTCACCAATGAGGTGACTTGCCATAATTGGAGCTGCATCTTGGCTGGACCAACCAGCTTAGAATTGTAGCCGCACGTGCCAAAGTTGAAAAATGCATCCTTGTAGCCAATGAGTGACTGCCAGCATGATTTAATTTTTTAAACCTGCTTGTAAACCTATAAAAAACCCCTGCTTCCTTTGTTCGGGGCTCTGGACATCGACCACTGCATCGGTGCTTGTCGTGGGCCCGGACTCGAGTCTGCATTAAACTCCCTTTTGCCTTTGCATCAGCTGCTGTGGTTCCTTGGGGAGTGCGATCATCGATCATGGGCACAACAGTTTCAATAATATGATAAATATCTACATAAAATTCCATTGCAAGGGGCCCTCCCTGGTGGCGCAAGTGGTTAAGTCTCAGCACTGTGAAGCTATACCAGCTACTGCAGCCCAACTTGGATCCCTGGCCAGTGAGCTAACATACATGGCACAGCAAACCTTTCCTATCTCCCCCGCTGCTCTCCTCAACAGTGTATTTCAATCAATGAGCCTGTTCTGTTCCCCACTCTGTCTCTGGTGCATCCTCTCAACTCCCACACCTCTGGTCTGTACACCAGTTCTTGTATACATACATAAATAAATCTTTAAATAAAACTGCACTGTAAGAAATTCACATTTAATTGTTTTTCTTTTGTTTTTCTTTTCAATTTTTTTATCTTTTCTTTAAAAATTTAACTTTCAAAGTTTAAAATAATGTTAGTTCATACTAAGACACTTTAATGACTCTTCAACGCAGAAATAATCAAACATTTTTAATTGGGTATTAAAGTGCTACAAAATCTTGTATCCACATACTTTGCTAAACAAGTAGTTCCATTGTCCCACACACAGGAAAAAATATTATTTACAAAAAAAATTATTTAGAAATAATGGATATTTGTCCTTTTTCTAGTTTTATTGTTTATTGTAATATCTAAATATATGTACTTAAAACATATATACACATAGATTTTTGTGAAGCAAATATATTTAAGAAAAGTAAATATATATGTAGCACAGAATTATGTTAATTTATATATTTTAATAAATTGAATTTCAAATGCATAATATTTTATATTATTTTCATATTTCCAATTATGAATTTAACTGACTATAGGTTTGAATCTCAGATCCACTTTACTGAAGAATTACTTAATTTTGTTGTTGTGGCTTCAGTTTTCCTTCGCTTCAAATGAAGGTGCCACTTGGAATGCTAGAACAATCAATAAGTATTGAATTTAAATTACTTAGCCTGTTCCTGAAATATACTAAATATTCAAATAGCTGTTAGTCATCAATGACTTTCAAGTTCCAAAACCATAGATTATGTGTATCACAATGATATATTTATATATCTTTTGAAATATTCAGGCTTTTGAAATATAATATAGATTTATTCATTATCTTCACAGATAGTAAAATATGACAAGTTTAGCAGAAAAGGAGAACTGGTAAAAGCAAGGGTGCCTGTGGACAACGGCAAAAGCTACTGGAACATCGGTGTTGAGCGTGTTACCACAAGAGGTGTGAAGCTGTTTTCTTAAAACATATGGAGTATTGTAAACCAATGCTACCTCAATTTAAAAAAAAAGAAAAGAAAAAAATGACAAACTTCTAGGGTTTACAGAGACTTTTTGTATTTGTCTGACAATGGAGATTACTTACATAATTAAACTAAATATATGTTTCTTTCATTGTAATGTAATAATGAAAGAGGTTTTTGTGTTGCCTATATGTATGCATGTATGAGTGTATGTGTGTGTTTTTGAGGTGAAAGAGAAAAGATGGTGAATAATATGGTAATAGTGATTTTTATTATAGATTGTACTTTCCATGATTTTCCATTCATCTTTCATAGGTAACCATTTAACATAGCTATAATGGGAGAAATCATCAATTTTGCTATCTGTATCATGTTTTCAGTGTTTGATAAAATACCTATAAATACTGGAAATAAACATAATTATTTTATAATTCTGCAAGGCACTACAACTTCATTTAAATTATAAATATTTCCTCAATGCTATACCATGCCATCAAATTTTAGTAGTTTGCGATTTGTGTTCCCTCCTTGACAAATAAAGTTATTTATAAGATATGTACTTTAAGTTAATGCATAACACCAGATTAAGGGGATAAGCTTGAAAACTAGGATTTTAAGTGGGGGACAGATCCAGTCACTATTGGTGATTTAACATTATATTTCTACTTGTTTACAATGCTGTTATTTTTGTTTGTATCCTTGTATTTCTGTTTTGTGATGCTTATTCATAGGTATTAAAACTATCACTGTAATTTGTAGGTATTTACACAAAATGTATATTTTAGATATGTAACACTACCATTCTTTTAAAAGATTTCCACTTCGCTCTCATTAGCATTTTTATATACAGGTTTACTAACCATATAGCAGGCAAATTACTAATGTTAACTCAGAATTATATTTTAAAAAGTATTTATTGCACAATATTCATCATACAAAAATTCCACTAAAATGTATAAAAAAACAGACTAATGGAGAAGATGGGAAAGAAACACTATTAATCAAACTAGCAGAAAAAGCTATGTCACAAATTTCATAAAAGATATAAACTTTGCAACCTCAGACACAAAATGACAAATTTAATGGGTATGACAAACTTTCATTGACAGCTACAAAGATGGGGCAAATTTTAAGAACATGATAGATTCAGAGAACTAAGTATTTTAAGCTTTGAAATATGGACATATGGATATTATGAAATATAAGAAAGAACGATCTGAGAATCAAAGCTAATAGGATATATTATTATGAAAAGAATCTCAGGTCAGGTCTAAAAGGATACAGCAACAGAATATAATTGATACTGAATAATTATGCAGCTAAGCAGGTAGAAAATTGCTATTTGAGGAATGAAGCATCTGCACACATAAGATGATAAAGAGATAGGTAGATAGACTGATAGATAAATACTAAAATTGATACATAATTCATGCATAAAACAGGGCTATTAGAGAAATTTAGTCTTTGTATGTTAAGGATAAATCATCTATAATGATTTCTGAATTATCTTCTGAGAACTGACATAGCATAGTGGTTAATGTGATGCTTCTGAAGCAAAATTGCCTGCATTCAAAATCTGTTTTCTCCACTTACTAGTTGTACATAAGTGACTTCAATTATTTATAAACCTGTTTTCCCCTCAGTAAAAATGGAATGATGAAAAAGATAATGAAGTATTGTTCATTAAGTGCTCAGAGCAATTCTAGACATTTTGTAAGAGCACCACAGATGTTGTCTGTTTCATTGTTTACCAATTGCAGCAAAGAAGCAGACACCAAATTTGGTGACTTAGAACTACAGTGATTTACTGTTGCTCATAATTGTAAGCATTTCCTGGGGATTCTTCAGGTCTTGGCAGGATAAACTCACATGGCTGCATTCATGTAAAAGAAATGCTGGGCGCTAGGCTTGTGTCAGAGAGCCTCACTCCCAGTTTTATGGGAAGGCTACAGTGCTCTCTCTCAGGTTCTGTCTCATCTTTGAGAAGACTAGGCTTCTCAGAGAGCATGATGGTCTCAGGGATCCAAGAGGATGAGGAAAGGAATTTGTGAGTCTCTTAGAGTCTTGGCAACATATTTTGCATAGAAGTTTTGCTGCATTCTTAGTCAATGAAAGTCACAAGCCAGCCAATATTCCAGACTTGGAGAAATAGATTACACCTTTTGATGGAAGGATCTTTAAATAAACTGTAACCATATTTTTATAATCACTATGATTATTATTTTTACTCTGGGAACGAGAAGCTTAAACAAAAACCCTTATGTCTACATATAGAAATAATAAAATACAGTTTTTACCTGGTCCCTAAAAAAATCTTGTCATAATAAATATAATCTTGAGACTATAAAACTATACTTAATAGTCATGATTTATAGGAAAATTGTATTCATATTTTTCCAAGAGGTCAATCTATATTACCCAGAATATGTATCAGTCAAATAATGAAAAATACTATCATGCCATATATACAAGAATCAATCAAAATGGAAAAAAAGTTTGAATAAGACATGAAGCCATAAAATACCTAGAAGAAAATATAAGCAAAACATTCTACAACAGAAGCTTCAGGAATGTCTTTATAGATTCATCTCCAACAGCAAAGAAAGCAAAAGGGAATATAAACAGTAGGGACTATATCAAACTATAATGTTTCTACACAGAGAAAGAAACTATCAATCAAACAAAAGGATACTACTGACTGGGGGAAAATGTGTACACACCATGCACTTGACAAGGGGCTGATCAAAGGTCCATAAAGAACATACACAACTCAACAAAAATTTTTAAAAAAACCCAATCAAAAAAAGGCAGAAGAGGTAAATAGGCATTTCTCCAATGAAGACCTGCAGATTGTAACAGGCACATGAAAAAATTATCATAATCAGTTATAGTTAGAGAAATGTAAATCAAAACTACAGTGAGATAATACCTCAAATCTGTGAGAACAGCCCATATCAAAAAGACAAGAAACAAGTGTTAGTGAAGATGTGGAGAAAAATGAAACCTGTACACTCTTGAAAATGTAAACTGGTCTAGTCCCTATGGACAACATTATGGAGGTTTTTCAAAATATTAAAAATAGATCTACCATATGATCCAGCAATTTCACTCTTAGGTATCTACCCAAATAATGTAAATACATTAAATTTGGAAGGAGTATCAACTCCTAGACTCACTGCAGCACGATTTATAATAGCTAAGATATGGAAACAACTTAAATGCCAAAGACAGATAAGAAGATACAGTATACATACATAATGGATTCTACTCAGATATCAAAAATGATCAATTCTTCACTTTGGAGGCAATATGGATAAAATTGGAGGGAATTATAATAAGTAAAATAAATCAGAGGACAAAGACAAGTCTAGGATGATGTCATTTATATGTGGAATACAGAGAAACAACACAAAAGTCAGATAACCCAAACCAACATCAATCCCCTAGAAATCTGACTATAGAATTTAGGTTACCAGAGTGGGAGGAGGAACAAGGAGAGCAAAGGGAGAAAGCAGACATAATGGACTATGGTAGAGGACTACAGGTGCCTTGTGTAGTATGGTTACATACACCTGCAACGTGTGATCCTAAAACTTTAAATCATATACAGTGTTGTAAACCAATGTTACCATAATTAAAATAATATGTGTGTATATATATGCATATATATGTTTAATACCTGACACAAATATTTATACTTTGAGTGCAAGCATACACCTATATTATATTTTCAATTAAACTAAGCAATAATTGTAGTATCTATTTTAAAAAGAGGATAGTATCTCTATGTCATTCACAATATAAATGTTCTTTTGTGATGTACTTTTGTTCATTATACAACACAGGCAACTTTCTATTTTAAAATTCATTTGACATAGATAATTCTTTTCTTGGGAATTTAATAGTGACATTCACAAGATGAAATCTATCTCTTCTAACTTTATATTAGGCTTGGAATTTGTGGCTCCAATGATATCAGTGAAGCAAATACTTTTGTCTAAATTGGACTTTAATTATTCCACATGTCACTGTAATGAGTTTGAAATGATACCACAAAAGTCATGAGAAATATCACTGCTATTAGTAAAGAATTAAGAAAGCAATAGGAAGCTCTTTAAATCAGTATTTGCACTATTAGAAAGGAAGAATGGCAAAGAAATCAACAAGGCTAAATTCAAAGAATTCTGGGTAGGGATTCCAGACACCTGAATTTCAGCTATGGAGACGTTTCATTTATGGAGTTGATTTTCACAAGTACTTCCTATCTTCCTGCCCTCATTTAAATGTAACTCCAAGGCCCTCCATGGTGGCGCAGGGGTTAAAGTATCAAGCTATCAACACGATCAGCACTATCAAGCTATCACCAGCCACTGCAAGATGAGGTCAAGCAGGGAGCTAACCCACATGGTACAGCAGACCTCTCCTGTCTCTCCTGTTACTCAGCAGTGTGTTTCAGCTAATCCACCTGTTCTACTACCTTCTCTGTCTCTGGTGAATCCCCCCATCCCCCCTGCCCCAGCACCTCAGGCTGACACCCCAGTTCTTGTATAAATAAATAAAAAATAAATTCTTTATAAAAAAAATGTTACTCCATTCAGATATTGTCAAAAAGTCATTGCCTATAATGTAAATCAAACACTTTATGGAATTTCTCTTTTGTCAAGAATTTGAGTAGGGATACATTGGGATTTAATGTTTTGCTAAACAACAGATCCTTATGTATACAGAAATCTTGAAAAAGAAAAGAAAGGCAGTGGTCATAACTTTTGAATATAGATATCAAAATGATTTAGCAAAATAGTCAAGAAATGTTTTCTGACTCTTAAATTTACAAATATAAATTTCTTTTACATGAGCTATGGTTTACAAAGTATCTGTTATCCTCTATTTGTTATTTGCCTTTTTAAACTAAAAATACCCACCTCCATTTAGACAATAATAATATAAAATAAATTTCACTGGGGTCTCCCGGTGATGCAAGTGGGTTAAGACGGAGCACTATGAAGGTATCAGCAGCCACTGCAGCAGGAGTTCGATCCCCAGTAAGGGAGGGGACGCACACAGCACAGGAGACCTCTCCTGTCTCACCCACTGCTCCCCTCAGCAGTGTATTTCAGTCAGTCCGCCTGTTCTGCTCCCCACTCTGTTCTGTCTCTGGTGAATCCTCTCACCGCTCCCCCACTCCTCTGGCTTGTTCCCTTGTTCTTGTATGCATAAATAAATAAATCTTTAAAATAAAATAAATTTCACTTAGAGACGTTGTAATGCTTTGCCTTTCATCATTTCAAGAATGACAAAAAATGTAGTTTCAGGATATTATGAAAAGTATAAAGAAACTCTAGACATATACTACATAACATAAGAGCTATTATATATATATATACAATGTAGGAGTTCTGCAAAAGTGCAGTGATTGGAATTCAATTTTATTTATTATAAATAAGTAATTTTCACAACTCCTCAACCTTCTCACATGTAGATTTATTTTTTATTAAAATTATGTTTTATATATATAACCAATTTAAAAACTGTCATTCTTAGAAATTGAAAAACAGAGAAGTTATATTAAGTCTCCTACAAGAAATTGATAAAGCAACATAAAGGATAAGCAGGAAATTTCATATTAAGAAGTCAATTAATCTAATCTAATAAGATAATTTACAGTCTCACAAAGAACTGAAAAGACAAATGTTGTGATAGTTTTACCTAGCATAAATTGATGTTGCAACTTATGAAATAATTAAGCTATAAGACTGAATAATGTACACATGGTGAAGTACAGCAATATTTTAAGTATTTTAAGAGGAAATCATCAAGATTTCTTAACTGTAGAAATTATGACTATAGCAAAATGCTGGCAAAGGCAGGATAATTCCTTCTGAAAAAGGAAATTGTATTGAGGTGCCTAAAAATACAAGAGGTATTGATAAAGTTATTTAGAAGCGATGAATTTTAATATGCCATTAATAATGTCATAAATCAATTGACATTAAAATAGAATTCCACATTTTGACAATTAACAATGTTTTAATGAATAACATTAATTTTTTTCATTTACTTCAAAATTTTATGAGTACATGCTACATGTTAGAGCCATACTATCCAGTGAGGATTCAGTCATTAATAAAATTTGCATATTCTCTACCCTTAAGATACTTATAGGATAGAGGAAGAGATATATAAGAAAGCAAATTACGACACAATTGTGTGAATATGGTTAAATTTCCAGAACACTAAAAAGAGGTACTTATCTTAGATTTGCCAATTAATAAAGTTTCCTGAAAGAAGTCTTTACCTGGAACATAAAGATGGAGTAGTAGTTAATTAAAGAAAAGTAATGAGGTAAAGGATGTATCCATGTGAGGCTCCTTGCTGTCAGACATAATATTTTTCTAAATAAATTCCTACTTAGAAAAAGGTAACATTTTATGAAATTGGCAACTTATCCATTCACTCTTTCAAAAGATAATTATTATATAATTATTATATTTATTGTATGTGCAAGCATATTTCTTGGCATTTGATGATATTCCAGTTAACAAATTATAACCGGATTTTTGTTATAATGAGCATACATTTTCAAGGTGAGGCAAAATACAATATAAAATAAATAAAGGGTGTTAAAGAGTGATATATGCTGTGGGGGGGAAATGTTAAATGGGATAGGGAGGGAAGGTGAGGGAAGTTGTGTGTGTGTCTGTGTGTGTGTGCGCACGTGTGTGTAGGTGTGTTCTTGCATGCACACCCAAGAGCAGCATATGTAAACAATCTGAAATAGGATGATCATGAAACATTTATGAAAAGATATCTAAGAGAAAGAATTTATGATGCCAAGGTAGCAAGACACAGATATTTGGGAGAATGTGGTTCGAAGGAGAAGTAACAACAAATATAGAAGTCATGAGACTAGTACATACCTAGAAAATTCACTGAGTAACAAGAAGGCAAGTTCACCTGGCAAAGTGCTGGCAAAGCATTGAAAGCTGAGGTAGGTCAAAGAAATAATAAGGATTCAGATTCTGTAGGACATTGTGTTTTACTGTGAGTGAGAATGGGAGTCATTAAAGGTTTTGAATAGGGACATGATATCATACGTCATATTTTAAAAATAATCTGTACATGTCCAAAAAAGAAAACAAGGGTATTAATTAGGAGGTGATTGCAATAATTATTTTGAAATAATGGTGGTTTAGGTCAAAGTGTCAGAAATGGAATGGGTAAGAAATAATTGAATTATAGTTAAAGAATACTTAGGATTTAATGATGACTGGATGTGAGATGTAAGGGAGAAAAGTACCAAAAATGGACTCCAAGATTATGATAAATGTCAAAACTTACCTGATAATATATGTTGTAAACAGATACTCCTTTTCCAGGTTTTTATTTTTCTTAAACTTTTTATAGGCCTACAGTCTTGTTATTAAAGTCAGATGCTTAGTTAGGAAGGATGCATCTTTTTTGTAACATTCCCCTTCACCTCTAGCAAACCACCCCAGTATATGTGAGTCTATTGCCCTCCACATGAATTTCCCACATCTGGGAACAGAAAGTAGAGACTCTTTAATCACAACTGGATAAACAAGGTAGCTATTGATGTATACATAAAAGAGAGATGGCATTAAAGCAGAGTAAAACTTGACTCTTTTGTTTGTTTTACAAAGGACCATCCCCATAAAAAAACAAAGATTGATTTGTCATCTACTCAGTGGAATGAACAAGGGAAGGAAGGTAGAATGCCAATTAGTCAGAATAGTATAAATGAAGATCAGAAAACAATGAAAAAGTTATTATGGTGATCACAAAGTCTTTTTGGCTGGATTGAGTTTTTGACTTGTTTCATTCAGTAGAAGGCAGTGAATAATGATACCATGTTATTTTTCTTAGAAATTGCTTTCAACAAAGAGTTAAGCCCGAGCTAGCATGAAGCTAGTTCAAAGACCATACAGAGAAAAGCACAGTTATCCCAGCCAAAGCCATCCCAAACTAGTCAACCTGTTAATCTTCAGATGTATCAGAGATCAACAGAATCACTCTGGTAGTTAGAAGACTGTCAACCAAAGAGGTCCTTGTTCTAATCCCTGGAAACTCTGAAGCACAAAGGGTAATTAACATTGCAGGTGGAATGAATATTGCTAATCAGCAGATAAAGTGGTTATGCTAGGTTGTCTGGGTGGGTCCTAAGTAATCACCAGGGTACATAAAAGTGAAGAGGGAAGTAGAAGTCAGGGTGAGGTAACAAGGGACTCTAGTCAAAATTGGTGACTTAGAAGATGTAGGGAGAGGCCAGAAGCAAGGAATACAAACATTTTCCAGAAGCTGGAAAGTCAAGGAAGTTAATTATTTTTAAGAGTCCTCAATATGGAACACAACCTTGTGGACTTGGCTTTTTAGCCCAATCAGACAATGTTGAAATTCTGACTTACAGAACTTAACAATAAATATGTGTTAACTTAATAATAAATGTGTGTTGTTTGGTATACTGAGCTTGCATTAATTAGTTAGAGCAGGCATAAGAAATAAATACAGTTACATCTCCATACTGCATCTGACTGTGTATGGATAAAAGCATAGTGAGATAAGCTAGAATCCTAGAAGATCCATAGACTAATGAAACAAAATAAATGTTATTGTTTTATGCCACTGAATTTTGTATAATTTGCCACATAGTACATGGCCAAGCATAGTGTGGAGTGAAATATATTTGTTTTGTTTTATTTTAAGTGAGAAGAGAAAAAAGCTCTAGAATGGAATTTGGAAGAATAAGAATGTACAAATTGATGGGAAGATAAAAATAATTTACAAAGAAACAGCAAAAGATAGCCATAGAAGAAATTATGAAAAAAAATTACTCATGAGCATACTTGAAATTCTAACAGAAAACCATTCTCAAAACAGATATGAATCAGAATAAAGAATATTGCATATGGGCAACAAAACAAGGGAAGTTCTGATTCCTAAATCCAGGCTATCTACCTTCTATTTGCCACATTTTTAGAGTTTTGATGGGACTGACTTTACATTTGGGTCCTTGGGGAGGATCATGGGGTTGTTCATAGAGGAATAAACCAGTTGGTTTATTTCCAAATTCTCAAGAGAGTGATCGGCTTAGTAGCAGGTACCCTATCAAGTTGACCCTTGTGTGTGAAGTCTAGGTCATTAAGTAAATGACTGAGAACAACAAAGTCCCTATCAATTACTTAAATATGTGATACCATAAACTGAGGAAACAAAACTTGGGTTTCCGATACTTATCCTTAGAAAAATAGGCTTAAATTCCATGAACAACTAAATATCTAGCTTCCCTAAGAATATATCAACATCAGCATCATATAAGAAAATATTAAAGATTCTCAGTCTATCTCTGAAGACTTTATTCTAAAATATAATCTGTCTGAAATAAACCAAAGCAGAACAACATAAACTACGATCATCACTCCTATCACTACCAAGAATAATTTAAGAATGACACTAATGTACTCTTTAGAAATTAAGTTGTTATTTTCTGAAATAGATTTATATTGTTCTGTATCTGTATCATATTGAGATTTTGGTCAATATAAGTAATAACAAGCGAAGCTTTATTACTATGGATACACTATAGATGACAGGGATTATAACCTGAAAAATTAATAATTTATAGAATAAAGAGTTTTCATCTTCAAGTGCCATTTATTATTTCATTATAGAAGATGCTTATTTGAAAAATAAGGTAATTTGCTCTGATTGTATTTCAATAATGTATCAGATGAACTGGCAGTTGTTAATAAATTACATATACCAGAGTAAATGAAGATATCTAACAGTCAAACAACATATTTTTCTCATTTCATTTCTGTTACTGTATCATTGGAGAGCAGGTTATAATAAATAAAGATTGATTATAGTGGTTTAATATTCATCAACCAAGACATGAACATTTAAATATATATAAAAATATATTTAGAGTTACATACATAGGGTATATAGATTAGAGTAAGTGCCTTTATAGACATGTACATGTAATAAAAGAGGCAAAATAGTAGGTTAAAAAAAGATAATAATGATATCAATGAGTAAATCCATATCATCATTCATAGGTAATGAATTTGATATTATTGCTTGTGAACTTAAAACCCAATTGCCTCGGTTCCTTTCTAATTGTTTTGTTTTATTAACTTTTGTTCTTTAAATCTCCTGTGAGAAAAATAAAATCATCCAAAAATGATTTCAACTTCAACTTCGTTTGTATCTTTCAGAATGCTTAATAGAGTATAACGAATGCAGGAGCCTGAATTAATACTTGTAAGAATGCATGGTCATCAGTTTTAGGAAAATCAAATGAACAAGTCATTGCAATACAACATGGGGAAAAAAAGTTTCAGTATTCTAAGTAAACCTTATTTACAACCTAGTAGGGTACTCATGCATATGCTTGCTTTAAACATGATTTTGTTTTTGTGGGTCTTATTATAATACAACCAAAGAGCACATTAGAAATTACATGATGCCAGACCATTGGGAATGCTTTCAAGAATTTTATTCCCAAAAACTAGTAAAGGGTAATGGCATTTCAGAATGATGTTTCATACAAAGTGATAGTCAACTCATACCATGCATGCTTAGGCAAATAAGTCCATAGCATCCATGTCAATGAAACAGATGATTGAATAGTTCAGATACTGAGCTGCTCTGTTTCTGAGCTGACCCACTAGACTCTGATTGATCACACATTAAGTAGATCATTGGCTATTTTTGAATTAAACAGGCAATACGTTTGCAACCAGAATTGACACAAAAGAGCAGAGTTTTAACTAGTTTCCTGGTAAGCAACGGGGAGAACAGAGTAACCAGATTAGAGAAAAAGATAACAGTAGTATTAACAGAATCACTGCTGCTGTGAAAATACTGTCAGCAGATATTTATCAAAAGGTTTTGGGAAAGTAACATCAAACAAACCTGATTAAGTGTTGTCATCATTTCTTTAAAAGAGAGGAACAGGAGGGGCCTCCCTAGTGGCTTAAGGGGTTGAGCACCACTCTATGAAGCAATCTGCAGCCTCTGCAGCACGAGTTCGATCCCTGACCAGCAAGGGAGCAACCCACATGGCACAGCAGAACTCTCCTGACTAGCCCGCTGTTCCCCTCAGCAGTGTACTTCAGTCAATCTGCCTGTTCTGTTCCCCACTCTGTCTCTGGTTCTCCACCCACCAGCATCTCTGGCCTGTGTCAGCTCTTGTATGCATAAATAAATAAATCTTTAAAAAAAAAAAAGAAGGGCCTCCCTGGTGGTGCATGCAGTTGAGGGCCCTGCTGTGAAGCTGTCCTCAGCCTCAGCAGTGTGAGTGTGATCCCAGTGGCCGGCAAGAATCCCACAAAGCGAAGCCAACCTCTCCAGTCTTGCCAGCTGCTCCCCTCAGCATTGTATTTTGTCAGTCTGCCTGTTCTGTTACCGCTTGCTCCGTGAATCCTCTCTCTCCCATGCATCTGGCCTGTACCCCAGCTCTTGTATAAATAAAATAAATCTTTAAAAAAATAAAAAAAAGAAGACGAACAGGAACGAACAAATCCCCTATAAGTATATTTTATTTTCAAAATGTGGTCCAAACATACCTTACAGTAGATTCACTCTGTGTGCTTTAAAACATGCAGATTTGTGGGCCTTCCCATGGACATTCTGAATCATATATCCTAGGTGGGGATTATATGAGTAATTATTAAATATATTAAAAATTGATAATAGCCTAGACTGTCTTAAATAGCATAGTAATCACCATATGAAAACCTCTAGAATGGGTTTAGGCATTCTCAATGAATCCTTTCAAGATTGGAGTGTATAAAGAAGAGAGATTTAGAAAATAGAGAGGCTAGGTAAGGAGTTCTTAAATAATCATGCCATAGTTTAGAGTTCTGGAAAACCTAAACACATGAATAAAAGTACTCTATGTCTGAATTCTTGATTTAGAAAAAAAAATTGAGTAAAGAAAGAAGGACCCCCCAAAAAACAAAAAAAAAAGGCAGGGAATTATTTGAAGAATTCCAAAAATCTTTAAACCACATTACAGATCAACATTGCTACCAGTAACTGGAATTATAACACTTATTTGGATATTGGAGAAACAACTGAACTCATTCATTTATGAATTATTTTAATAAACACAGGTGCTAGACACTGGTGTAACCCCAAGAAGAAGATTCTAGGAAAACAGACAAGAGAGCAAATAATTAAAGTTTCTTGTGTTCCAGACGGCTTTAGAGAGCCATCCCCAAATTGGGGAGCAGAGAAAGCTTTTTCAAGGAAGCAGGGATTTAAGAGGATCTGAAGACTGAGCTACCTACAACAACAATATAAGAAATAGGACTTAGTTTAAAAGGAAGGAAATAGGCTTCAGTTAGAAGGAATTAGCATGTGCATTGACTAATGATTCAGAGCAAAATGGCTCTAGAATAAGAATTTGTTGATGGAGAATCCTATTCCCTCACTTACAAGATTTGTGATCTTGGGCAAATCACTTCACATCTTTAAACTTCAGTTTCTTCATTCTAAAATGAGAATAATAATAATAATAATAATAATAATAATAATAATAATAATGTCATGAGAATATTACTAAGATCAAATAAGAAAATGTAAATAATGTTCTTTGAGTAGCAATGTGCACAATGGGTGGAAACACACCAGCCATCATTGTCATTACCACTGTCACTGCAATAGGTAGAATGCAGAGAAAGAAGGAAGAGAGGAGCCTGATGTGTCATTTTAGAAACAAGAGGGATATCTAAGGAAGAGTCTAAAGTCAGTGAATTTTGATGGTTTCTAAAAATATATCACTCCTACCACTAATACTTATTAAGTAAACTAGAGATGAATTATGGACAAATTCATCAGACTAGAATCTCCTCTTTGAACTATACTTTTGAAAAAGCTAATAAGCATAAGAAGAGGCACAAGCACCTCACTGAAGGCAAGTTTCAATGTAGACAGGCAGTTTCAGTTGGCAACATTAACAGTTTTTATTTTATTTTTTATTTTGCTGGCAGCCATAATCAGAACACTAACCTAGTCACAAATACATCACTGTGAAATCAATGTAGAGATAGTAATGATATGTAATTAAACAAAAAACATTTGAATTAAAAAACATTTGAATCTAGATTTTTTTAGAGACTTCAATAAATGACCAAATTAGTATCTGTCCACACATTGAAATTTGTATTTTTCCCAAATATAGTTTGATGTAAAAGAAAATTATGCATTTATTTTCTCTTATAAACTATACCTCCAATTTTCCTTTCTTACTTTGATGCTTTTATTTCATTTTTGTTATAGCTTTGGGTATTTTATCAAAAGTAGAACTTCAATGCTAATATAAAACTCTGTTTTAAGAAATAATTGAAGATTAAAAAAATTTGGGGTAAAATCCAGCAAGCTTGAGTTTCTTTTGTTCAATATGTTACTTTTTTTTTTTTTTTTACTTTTGAAAGTTTTCCCTTCTTCCATTTTACCTACCATTATGTGTGGATATATAATACTCATAATATTTAAAACCTACTTATTCCTTAGTTCCTTCAATGGACTCACACGACTTGGAATATTATTTAAAAGTTTCTCATTAGTGCTATAGTAATATTTAGTGATGGCTTACTATATCAGGAGCTTCAAGTTTGAGATTCTGAAATAGCAATGTAACTAATGGCAATAGCAATTACAATAAAGCCAAGTCCTGACCATTTGTTGCTTGATAACTGCAGTGGTAATTTTTGCTTATTCAGGTCAGTTTTGTGGTGAAGTATTGACATTGCTCGTGGAAATATAGTGTCTCATTTTTTAATCATTCTTCTCAAAGACTCTATGAGTAACTTAATGTTTTTTATGGAATTTCTGTTTAAATTAAGATAGATTTTACTTGTAACAACAAAAATAGATAATAAAACTAAATAAACAAAAAAATGTTCTCAAAACAGAAATGTTTCAGGTAAGTCTTAGGGGAATGGGAACATACGAACAGAGATTACAAAGGTTATATTTCAATGTAGCAAGGAAGTATTTGATACTGAATCATGATAACCAGATAATATGGGACATATAAGTGCATCTTCCCATGTTCCTCATCACCTGTGTCCACCTCAAAATAAAATGTTTCTTGAAAATAATATTTTGGGTTACCAAATTCCACCTATTTGAGTACCATAAAAACATGAGAAGAATAAGAAGGATTGGCAGATGCTAAATATACTACAAAATGTAAATACATAAAATGAAAAGCTCAGAATTTAAATTCTCAGCTCATGTCATATTGAGATTCTATCTCATAAGTAGTGCATGTTCTCTTATAGCAAAAAGGATGACAGAGTCACATATCAAAATACTAGTCTTATCCTGTATAATTCCTGAACTAAAAAGATGACTGAATTTATGTCTTGCCTTATGAAGAAATGAGCCATTGATGAGGAACAAAGTGAAATCCTGAGCATTGGAATATGGATATGTGGGAGAATTCAGGTAACTCAAAATATCCTCAGTTTCTAAAACTTATTGAGTCTTTCTGGCTACCAGAGCCAACTGTTGCACATCTGACTGAGAAAGCTCTACCTTCACATAGTTCATACCAAATTCACATCAATACTAAGATTGTTAAGGTACCAATTTTCTTCTTTCCCAAAGCTATATTCCAACTCAATTCTAGATCCCAACAGCCTCTTGGGAGCCAATGAGCCAATTATCCAGACAAAATTGAGGACACAAAATTTCTTGAACATGAGACTCACATGATTCAGTAACTTAAGTTTGCAGACATATGGGAAATATGCATCAAAGTGGATTTTATGAATTCCGTATATAGGATGAAGAAATAATTTAAATCAAACTGGTATAAAAGCATGATTAGATATTCTGACTTCAGTGTGCTTATCTAGGTAACTGTACAGGTGTTAAATATGTCTTCAACTAGTTGAACAAAATCTGAACAAAAAGGTGATTCCTATACCAGGAATATCTGTTTTACATGACAGAATTAAGTTACCTGTTGAAATAGAAGTATTAAATGTGAATTTTGATTCGAGACCCACTAATTTCATCTTAGGAAAGGGCCCAGAACATACTTTCATCACCATAAAGAAGACAAATACATTGATGAGGAAGGTGTCACCATTATAAACAAAATATCTACAATTTCTATTCTTTTATACTTGAGACCACAGAGATTGAAGTTGCAGTAAAATTATGACCTGATTTCTTGAGGGTTTTAATGGAAGAGGGCAAAATGCTGCATTTACTACTAGAAAGATGGTGAAAATGGAGTTCATAATAAACAGTAGAATTTAAGTAGTAATTAATACAGTACTCTGGCATTCTGCGTGCAAGACAATGAAAAGACCATTTTATCTTACTATGAATGATATCACAATCTGAGAAAAAAAAATTATAACCTAGGTAGTTATGGTGTCTCACCAATTCCCAGACTGAATTTGGTTATTTGACTCATAACTCCTTAAACGAAGAGAGTGGTGATAACACTTGAAGGAGAACTATGCAATAATAACGTATCAATATTGTACAGCTTCCTTTTAGTTCTGAAAAGTATCTTTAGTCATTTCTAAATAAACTACAGGTAAGAGGTAAATGACCAAGTCTGTCAGAAATTATTGAGTAATGTCTCTAAGCTAAAAGTAACCCTTGTGGGGGCCCTCCCGGGAGGCGCAGCGGTTGAGCACTTGGTTGCGAAAGTTGCCCACAGCCTCTGCAGCGCCAGTTCAATCCCCGGCCACCGGGTGAGGATCCCACATGGAGCACAGACCTCTCCTTCCGCCCGCTGCTCCCCTCAGCAGTGTATTTTGTCAGTCTGCCTGCTCTGCTCCCTGCTCTGGCTCTGGTGAATTCTCTCACCCTCCCGTGCTTCTGACTGTACCCAGTGCTTGTATAAATAATAAATAAATAAATAAATCTTTTAAAAAAGTTTAAAAAAATTAAAAAATAAAATAATAAAACTAACCCTTGTGGATTCAGAAACTACTAAGAAACACTGATCTGAATACAGGTTATGAGGGCCATGAGATAAATGAGTTTTTGTTCAGAGGCTATATTATAATTGGCACAATGATGCCTCCATTCTATACTTTGATGATTTCACCAGATCATTGGTGTGCATTTTCTATATTTACCCTGTATCTGGAATCAGTCTTTCTTCGTCTCTGGTTCATGAATGAAAAACTATAAAAATGTAGTAATGGGCAAAGTAAAGTATCTCCCTCTATAAAGAGTAAACACAAATCTTTATTGTTAGTTACCCTGGGGAAATGTATCAATTAGTGTCTCCATAAAAAACATGGATGAATAAAGAGTAGAGGTTACAAACATGGGCAGATTTAAATTACCTGTTTGGTCTGTGTAGAACACAAATTAATCTTGGCAAACAACAATACACTTAATCAGGTCGTGATTACAAATACAGTCAATATGGTCTCTCCATTAAAGAAAATCAACCAAGATGCTGGAAAGTGGTATTATAGCAATGGTCAAACAAACAACAATGAACTTTTTTTCAACATTTCAATAAACAGAGACTTTAAGGTAAAATTTGTTGCCCCTATGCAAAAAAACAGGTTGGGGTACTTTCAACATATTGTTTCAGCATTCTCTTAAACTTCCAGCTGTACAACATAATTTAATCTTTAAGAAATCTGATCATCTCAACATCCTATAAGACTTCATCCTGGTTGACTACATGAAAGGCATCAAACTGAAAGTACCTGATGAAATGAAATTGTCATGTCCCCAGACATCTTTACAAGAAGACTTCATAATGATATAATATAGCTGAGAAAATGTTTTTGAAACTATATATGTATCCATAAATTAAACATTTAATCACTATCCTGAGCAAGAAATCATTATTTCCTTTCACAGACTGATCAATCTGAGCTACCTAATCAATTTTAGATCATAGCTTAATGTAAGAGTTTCATCTTGAAAAAATTAATATTTTTCTACTTATACTGCCTGACTATAATTTTGAATCTTGACAGTTCATACAAATGTGGTACAAACACACACACACACACACACAAATACTAGAGCCAATTACAAATTTGAAACTAAGAAAATATTTATCTGAAAAAGCGATCCTTAGAGAAGATTGAAACAAAAGTAAAAATACGCTAACAATATTTTGTATAAAACTACTTAAGGTACAGATAACTTTCTTCAACTTAATATTTTAAAAGTATTCAGACATTAAAAACTAATCAATACAGCCTAATTTCTATATTGTTGGTACTTGATAAATGTCTAACAATTAGATGCATTATATCTAAGACTTTTTTAGGAGCTAGTTGAAGTTAACAATTTTTGTGGAACTTGAGACATAGTCAGTCATCGATGTCTGAGAAAAGCATGTTTAATTTTTTTTTAATTATTTTGGCAAGTCTGCAATTTTAGTGTATGTATACCCTGAGAACTTAGGAAAAAATGCAACCATAGTCAAGAAAATGTCTGCTCTGAATACAAATGTTTGTTTTACAAGATAGTCATGACTTGTACAGCTGAATGAAAATTATTGTTTCTTGATATTTAGTGTATTTAAAGTTCAAAAACACATTTTGCAGCCTACACAGGTCAACAAGTCAAAGGAAACTATAGCATATATTTATTAAGCATATTATTTTAAAAAATTCAGCAGTTTCCTATATCTTGTTCATCAGAGATATCTCATGCAAAAAATGAAAGTTATGCAAACTAGATAATGTTATTCCAAAGGATTACAACTCTAAGTGATTGTTCAATGTGCTTTCAATATGTTAATACAAAATTCATGTGTAGAATCAAGTAAGGCTGAAAGATGTTGCTTAAGAAGCCTGAAATCACACAATTAAAGTTGGTCTTTTTCTGATGTGGGAAGACAGTTCACATTGCTAAATATATGTTACATCACAATACTGTGATGGAGAATTGACAGATACTAGTATTTCTAGCAGCCTAGTCTATACTGAAGGCAAACTTAATTTTCATTGTTCTGATCCACCTCCACATCCTTAGCATTTTCATCAGCTCCCCCTTAGGTTAGGGAGTACATAAAGGATTCACCAAGGAAAGTGACATCCATGCGTATGATGTTTTCTCTATCAAATAAAAAAGTGAGTAAACTGTGACATGTATTGAACATAGATAAGAATATTTGTTGTTCAAAATTATTCTTAGTAAATCTTTCATAAATCTTCATATCATTTGGGCTACTATTCAATGTTTTTCTGTTTTATCAACCAGAAGCAAGTATGAGCTCAACTGAGTGAATTTCATTATCAAAAGATAACTACTTGATTTACCTGACATATCCAAAATCATGTTATTTGGCCAAGACTTGATTATCAACAGCATTCTTGAATCAACCCAGTCATTACACAACCTAGGGGAAGCTCTCACACGTCTTAGTCAATTTCTCCCTCAGCCTTGGAGAAAATTGACAGAGCTCACCTAACTTATACGACTTGGTTGGACATCACACTTACCTGCTTGATTTGTGGTTACATTTACAGACACATACTGCCGGGGTCCTGGGCTCAAGTCGGACACTCCATTCACTGCCTCAATTTCAAAGGTATAGTTTGTGTGAGCAAGCAGATCCACCATCATGACAGAGGTGTTTTTCAGGCCGATTTGCTGGGGGAGGTACCTGACATGACCGCCACACTCCTCACACACACCTGCATGGGAGTTGCACTTCTTGCATGCAATATAATATGACACATCTTTCCTTCCACCAGTGTCAGCAGGAGGAATCCATTCCAGAAAGACACTAGTTTCATTAACATTTGAGATGGCATTCCGAGGAGCGGAGGGGGGTCCTGGTTTGCAAAGTAAAGTGAAAAAAACATATTTTAAGATAATAAAATTAGGCATCTCTTACCACCCAAATCCCTGGCCAGAGAAGAAAAAAAATGGATAACAATCAATCTTTTAAGTAGAGAGGACACAAGTGTCATTGATTTGATTTGTAGTAATCTTTGAAAATTTTAATTAAGATTTGCAGGGTGAAAGTTAGGCTTACACCCTATGATTTCTATTGGCATTATTATAGCACTAACTCAGTTAAAGCACATGTTTTGTTTAGTGCATATATAAATAATTATGGATAAAGCAATTTGAGCAAATAAAATGTCACATGAAATTGCATATTTTAAAAAGTGGCAACTCCTTCGCCAAGTCCACAGATAAATACTCTTGGGGACTGAACTGATTACATCCTCACTGATGCTTGTCCTTAAATCTAAGAAATAGACATGAATGATCTATTAATCTATGACACAGGTAAAAAGAAAATGTTTAACTTTGGCTCTACAACAAATAAGATTAAAGGACCCTATGATCTTTTTACAAAATTACCTAAGACTTGGTGAAACTTATGGTTGAACCCTGTGAATTTTTCCACACATACAATCTCACACACTTAAAATTAAAGCCACTTCTAAATAGAAACGATTATTTAATATGGAAATGCAGATATTATTTTTTACTGTACTTGTAATTTATTTGATAGTGGAGCATTATGCAGAAAATATAATTTAAATTCAAAATGGCATGGGTGTGTTTCTTAGGAAAAGGTAAAATACACCTGAAATACAGCCAGTTTGGACAGATATCAAATTTCTGAGCTTTTTTCTGCCAAATGAAACATAATAAAACTTAGCACCTTCCTTGTAAAATGGTCTCATCCTTCTTTTCTGCCTCTGCTACTAACAGCCCCTCAATAATTGAATGAGACACCTATGATTCCTTAAAGTAAAAGTAAACTTAAGTGAAGTACTAAAGTAGAAAAAAAGGTAAGGGTCAGACTGATATGCACCTAAAAAGTAATGTAATGAATTTTCCTGTCTCACTACTAGATACTTTGTATGAACCTAGTTCTGTGAGAAGTACCTTTACATTAAACATCAGAGTATTAATTACTGTGTTTGATTTTTATTTGGTTTTCTTTTATCATATAGATTTATAAAATACTGTTTACCGGATTTACTTTTTCTGGAAAAAAGATAGTAAAGGAGGTAAAACCATAAATTTTAATTCGAAAGAACCAAAATGAGAGCAAAAATTGAAGAGTTGCATGTGAACATCAATCCAATGAACTGTTCAAGACGATCATTTATAGTATTTATAGAATGTGACTAAAAACAGAACATAAATATTCACAGATTATATCAATATTTTAGAAAAATCCTCTAAATGAGTCCCAGAGCCTTTTTGAGAAATGAATATAAATCAGTGTTTTTTTTTAACACAAATATTAAGATTCGCACACCAATAGACAGAGAAAATACACAGCCTCCTATGGACTGAAATTTTAAGAGTTTTAAGCAGTCCTTGCCACCGGAGTTCAGGCTCTCCTATAATCCCAAACGTAATGAATTTGCAAGAAGGGAGTTTCACATTTATGCTAAGAAGGAGAAAGATCACAACTGGACTATTTAATAAAACTAATATTTAGAAATTAATAAAATTTAAAAGATCATTCATGGCATAGTTTTCCTAATTCGCTACACTTTTATCTGTTCAACATTTTCATTATTTGTGCTTCCTTTTCTGGGACTAAATAATCTGTAGTGTAACCAAAACACATCACATTTGATCATAGTATATAGTTTCTATAGTCAAATGAATCCTCCCCAAAGTCTATATAATCATGCTATTTACTCATCTGAAGAGGAATTATTTGTAATTAATCACCATCTAACCCATACAATTAACGGTCTTAGGTTAAAAGAATTGTCTTTAACAAAGTAAAGCTAATTAATATCAATGATCTGAAGATTTATGAAATATGCTTCATGAACACTGTGAAATTCAGACACAAATTTAGATAAAATTTCAATTTGGGTTTTTGATTAGAGTGACTGTACACTAATACTACACTTCAAAAATCTCTGTCATCTTTGAGAGTGATTATAACTTACTGAAACCTAAAATAGTAAGATAAGACAGATCATGGAAATTGAATCTTATAAGAGGGGAGTCAATTTTTGTTCCTTTAATTTTGTTATTGTTATTTTTAATTTGCTATAAAGAGTGTGATGTGGAAAAACTGAAAGTATGGTCATCAGGCAAACAAATCTGTAAATTTGTTTTCTTCCCCAAATTGTTTCAAACGCTAAAAAAACAATAACACCAAAAACAATGATTAATATGGATACATTCACTGTAAATGTTGGAATTAAATGTTTCATATTCATCTACTCTAGTTATATATGACCACATAATTAATAGTAGTTAAGGACACACTAATAAGATACATGACAACTGCTTGAAAAATCAGCTAAAATGTCCTTATATTTTATCATTAAATCTGACTGTCTAACTTCTCCCTCCCCCCATCTCCCTATGTTTTTTTATAGTGTTTCTTGTCCTTTTATATAAATAACTTTCTTATTGATCTTTGCAGCTTAGTGAGGCAGATTAGAACAAGAAGACAGAAGTACATTTATAGCATGTTCATGTGATCAGAAGGCTGGCTTGGAAGAAGAAGAAGAAAAAGAAAAAGAAAAAGAAGAGAAGAAATGATTTACCATGAAGAGGGAAATGGAATTATCAAAGTCATATGTGACAATAGTGAACACTAATAGAAATAACAAAATAAAAGAAAAAAATTCTATTATCTGTGTTTGTGACGTTGAATGTGAAATTAGGGTAGCTGAATGTTTCTAACAGTGAGTGAAAAAAAAAATTTCAAAGCTCTCTATGCTTACTCAAGGAGATTGAAATTTGGTAAAAAAACTATCTTGGAAGATTAAACTTGATGCCTGTTTTAGGGGAAATGGTAACAGAATCTAACAGGCTGCATCATGCTCTTTCTTCAAACTGGTGAAAGTTAGCATCACCAAATACCCATGGGTTTCCTTACTTGTGCATGCCATTGTGGGTGGATCAGACTCCCTCCTGAAATAATCCTTTTCACAGACACAAGAGGTTGAAGCTTCCTCATGGGTGTAACTGTGAGGTGGACATTTGCTGCAGCTCTGGCTGTGAGGTGAGGCTTTGAAGAACCCAGGTCTGCACACTGTCAAAAGAAATAAGAGACTAAGCTTTTCCTTGGAACAGATGCAGGGTTTGTTTTGTGAATAATGTCATTATTTTGACTAGTATACACAGATTACATATAACACAATCTTGGCATTAATTTAAAAATCTTTCATAAGCTTCTGAATCATAAATACCAGACTATTCATTTAGATAATCAAATATTTAAGTATTCAAATTAAATATTTTTTGAAAATATATAATTTTAATGATTTTTATGTTACAGGAGCTTATAAGAAATTATATTTATAAAAGGCAAATACTTATATGTATTTAAAACTGAAGCAGTGGTATAATTTTAATTTACCCTGTTATTACAAATTATTTTGAAAAGATGCGAATCATCCATTTGCTTATAGGATGGTATGGGAAACAGTTGGTGCTCAAAATTTTGTTACTGATTACATAAATAAATTACATAGTAGGTGTTAAAAGTTCATAAATTCTGTTAGATTGGGGAGAAAGAATGAATTAACTAATGTATCATTCACATATTGATTTCAGGAGGAGTTGGAATTTAGGTATTTATTTTACATTTTAATCCATTTTAGAACTTGTTTTTGATTCAACATGCAGCTATTCTAATGTCAATACCACTTAAACTATACAAATTTAAACAATTTATAAAGGGTAAAAAGTGTGCCTTAATCAAGTTTGCTTTCACAATATTTATCACAGTGTTTTACCAAGTAGGTGTTCATAAATTGTTATAATACATGAATAAATGAATGAATGAATGGCATGGTATGAAGATTGTAACTGAAATATTTCAAATCATATAAAGGAAGTGTTACTTGACCAGTAAATTTTCTAAGTTGCTGGTCAGGTAAGTGTTTCTCTTTTTCTTGTTAGTAATAACATCAAACTTCAATATTGCAAAGGTCCAGTATGGGCCAATTGAAGACCACAGAACTGATGGTTTATTGACTAGTTAGGGTTTAGTTTATTTACATATGCTAATCAACTTTCAACAGTGTTTTTTAATTTTCAAAATCCACTATATATACTTAACAGCATTTATTCAAGCATCAATGAACATCTGCTAAGCTCAAAGATGACCTTGTATTTCAAGAGAAATTTTTGACAGACATAATGACTTGGATCTAATTTTCATGTGCAATAACTGATCTGGGGTTTTAGTAATCCATGCTAAAGCTTCCTGCCATCACCATGAATAATCAGGAATTGACAAAAATGAGAAGGTACTTTTTCAGTAGATCTAATTATAGTGATAGTAAAGCCTTAATGCTCTTATGAAATTCAGAGAGAATGTGAAAGTATTTGAAAGATAAGACGAGCTTTTTGATAGTATTAGGGACATTCTTGTAGTTAAATGATTAGGGGAAGATTTAAAATATCATTTTTCTTATAATAGGATTGCTGTAGCAGCCAATATCATACTTAGGTAAGTTATCCAATTTTTTTCTTTTATCCCTTTCAGTAAAACCATTTTGACTTTAAACACTATTAGCTTTCAAACACATGAAGTGTCAATCCACACATTCTGTATACTTGGAAATCAATTATCATTCATGAAACTAAAGTCATTTATTTTCTGTTTTATGAGTTATTTCTAACTAAAAACTGTATATACCATATATACCACTGCTATCCAATCCTACATGGGAGCTCTGCAAAGAGTAAATAATATAAATGTAAATAAAAAATAGGTAAATTTATCCTTCACTCAATAGTACCTCAAAATATTTTCAATGAGTGTGGTGGGCCAGCAATTTTGCTTGGTACGTGGTTACAGAGGTAAACAAAGTAGACATGGCCCTGCCATCATGAGTCTTACAGTTATTGCATAAATACATGTAAGTGTGGTTAGGCTAGGAAAGAGAAAGGCCACAGGAGGAAACATCTATAACTAATTCACACTGAAATGTCAAAGAATGTCCCTCAGGAAGTGGAGTCTCTTTTGTGAGGTAAAATGATCCAATTTGATGAGGAGTTCAGCAGGGAAAAATCTTTGCAAAGGGCCCAAAGCGGTGGAGCACAGAGAGTGAGACTAAAGACATTAAAGTACTGATTAACATGAATAATTATTTTACATCTCCACAAACAAAATTAACATTTATCATTTTATTGTTTGGAGAAAAGCCAGAAATCTATGTTTTTTTGTTTTTGTTTTTTTTTTTTTTTAAAGTAACAATGGAAAATTGTGTGAAAGTGAAAATTTGTAAATGAATGTTACCTAAGAAGTTTAGCTTTTATTTATTAATAACCTCTGTATTAGCTTCTCTAAATTAGACAGTATCCAAGTACCACCTTAGAGTTTTCTTTCATCATAAGCAAAGGTAATGTTTTTCTGTAGAAGTTGATTGAATCTAATGACCAACTTATTTGCTTTCTTTCATATTAAATATGATGAAAAAGTGTTTTTTAAAAATATCATGAAATAATTGTGCATCAGCCTCTATTGTTTTTCTTCATTCATAAATGGTTCAGTCTAAGTGTTTTATTGAACATCCATGTCAATATAAATGTTATTTTTTGACAGGCAGGTTATGAAGCTTGGGTATTAAAGTTGAATTAAATTGAATGATTCATCTTGTAACCAAAAGAAAAGTTTATATAGTATGAATTTGATTTGAATATCCATCATTTCTACAATCAGGCAGTGAAATCTGTGTTGGTTAATTCAGTTATAAAATCAATCCAGTTATGAATCATGTGCTGAATGAACTTCAGTTTATGGAATTAAACTTCATGAAGGGACAAAAGTATCCAAGACAATATTGAGTATAAAAGAATATGCAAGAGGGCCTCCCCTGGCGGCGTGCTGTGAAGCTGTCTGCAGCCTTTGCAGCGCCGGTTCGATCTCGGCCTGCTGGGGAGGGTCCCACATAGCGTGGCAGAGCTCTCCTGTCTCTCCCGCTGCTCCCCTCTGCAGTGTATTTTAGTAGATCTGCCTGTTCTGTTCCCCACTCTGTCTCTGGTGAATCCCCTCACCCTCCCGCGCATCTGGCCAGTACCCACGTTCTTGCATAAATAAAGAAATAAATCTAAAAAAAAAAAAAAAAAGAATATGCAAGACCTTTCAGGGTCTTGACCTGGACAGTTAAGTTAAAAAATAGTGTGTGCAGTTACAACCATTTCTCCCTTAGCAGTGCATTAGGGATCACTAACTTAGATAACAGCACTGCATATATAACAAAATTATATCTCCTTTGACATGATGAAAAAGTACACATTAAATATGTACTATTTTGGAATAAATAATACGCCATTATATATAGAACAAATGAATTGGTGATTATATTTTCTCCTTAAAAATCAAGTAATAACTACAACAAAAAGAAAACATATTCCTAAGTTCTGCCAGAGAATTACTATCCACAATGATTATAATTTGAGTTTAAATAAAACATTAAAAAATCAGTTCTTTGAAAAACATATATATGTTTTTAAGATTAACAAGTGTTTCAAAATGATAATTTACTTTAAAACAAAAGAAATGTTTTAAAAATTCCTTGATTTTGAGACTATTTACTTAGAATATAGGGTATAACACATTTTTAGCTTTGGACACCAGTACAATGAAGGAAGGACAGAGAACACATAAGGCATATATTTATTCTAAATCCATTTTGTCTAAATTGTACACTGAGAATTAAAATGAATCAAGCCATTTTGCATCTGCTCAGTCTATATCTATGAAATGAAAATCTGTGAATTAGTAAAAACAAATGGCTAATGCATTTCACTTGGCAAAAATCAGTCATCTATTTGCCCCTAATTTTCAGTGTTAAGGCCCTATGGGCCTCAAATTAAGCAATATCACATATCAACATTAGGGGCATAACTTTTTATTCACAATACAGGGAATACATGCCCAAAATCACTTGGTAAAATCTGTCCTTTAGTAAATATCTTAATAAATTTTCACTCATGCATTGCCTCAAATATATTTCAGGGCATCATATATTGTATTATTTTTAATTGTAAATATTTAAACCACACTAATATCAGATTCAATGATGAAAAACTGAAAGCTTTCCCTCTAATATCAGGTATAAGACAAAATATGACTCTATCCACTACTATTCAATTTAGCATTGGGAGTCCCACATAAGCAATTAGGAAAGAGAGGTAAAATTAATCCAAATTGGAAAAGAATTATCACTATTTTCAGATCACATGACTATGTAAATGTAAAACACCTAAAGACCCCCTTAAAAAATTTAGATACAGTAAATCAACACAATAAAGAGGCAGGCTTCAAAATCAAAATAAATATCTAGTTTTGTTTCCATATGCAAACAATGAACTAGAAGGAAAAGAAATCAAGAAAACAATCCATTTGTAACCACATCAAAAAGAGTCAAGTTCCTAGGAAACAACAAAGGAATTAAAAGATTGACGACACAAAAACTACTATACATTATACAAAGAAATAGAACATAAAGAAATGGAAAGATACTCTATGCTCATGGACTGGAAGAAATCAATATTGCTAAAATTCTCATTTTCTCCAAAGCAATATGCAGATTTACTGCAATCTCTATGAGAAGTCTTTGAACTCTTAATACAGTACCTCAAGAACACCCCTCAAAAATATAGGGATGAATACACCATCAATTTTTTTTAAAGATTTTTCAGGTGATGAGCAGTTGTTATGATCAGGTTTTAGACTGTAAAGATATCTGTAAGGTAATGGCAAAATTTTGTCAATGGGACTGAATCAAATGATTTGTAAAAATATTAACTTCTGAAAATTTTATCATGCTAAAAAATTTTATCATGCTAAAGAAAAAACAGTACTTAGGTATATATGTTTGACTAACGCAGTAAGACACTTATAATTATTTAATACCTTTTTATTCTATATGTCAAACCTATACAACCATATAATCTTAAAAAACAATGAAAGAAATAAACATTTAAATGGTATAAGAAAAGCTTGTAAATTTTAGCTGACACTGGGGGAAAATTTCAGGAACTCAATTATTCTATCCACACAGAAAATCATTGTTAGTATCTCAAAATGTTAATTTGGTATTTAAGTATTGCAAGTTGCATTAAGAAAATATTTCTATTAAGGCCATTTATTTTCCATATACAACCTAATTTTTACAATTTTTACAAATTTTCTCTCCTCTACTGGTTCTTTTATAGTACATCTCTCTTCTGTTTTACTTTTCAACCTAGCATAAAACTTGGCATTCCACGTGCATATGTACACTAAGATTAACTCATTTTACCAAAGTTCACTGAGTACTATGCACCAGCCATGTACTATTCAGAAGTATGTAAACATGGTGAAAAAGGCAGAGAATTGATAGATACGACAGTAAGCATTTATGGAAAAAAATGGATGTAGAAAGAAATCGTCCTGTCATGTTCATGATGTTATGACTATCCTTAAACATGAATTAAAAATAACTTAATGGAGGGCCTCCCTGGTGGCGCAGCGGTTGAGCACTGGGTTGCGAAGCTGCCCACAGCCTCTGTGGCGCCGGTTCAATCCCCAGCTGCTCCCCAGCCACCGGAGGAGGGTCCCACATGATGTGCAGACCTCTCCTGCTGCCCGCTGCTCCCCTCAGCAGTGTACTTCGGTCCTTCTGCCTGCTCTGATCCCTGCTCTGGCTCTGGTGAATTCTCTCACCCTTCCGTGCTTCTGCCTGTAACCAGTGCTTGTATAAATAAATAAACAAATAAATAAATAAATCTTAAAAAAAAAAAAACTTAATGGATAAAGTATGAACAAGTAGGGTTGAATTGAGAAGATGGACAAATAGTTGAAGATAATAAAGAATTTTTGCAAGTATGGGTGTTAGTAAAAGCATTAGTCTAATGAGATAGCATGCTTGGTGATAAAGGAAACAGAAAGAAATCCAGAGAAAGCTGCAACAGAAAAGAATGAAGAAAGGTGTGTTAAGACATGTGGTCAGATGTCAGATCATGCAGGTTTTTGAAGGCATGTAAGAACTTTTCACTTTTATTCAGAAAAGTCATATAATAAAAGTTTAAAGGGTCACCTTGACTTCTGTCTTGAGAAATATGTTTAATAGATCAAGAAGAAAATCAAGAACAGTTATAAGTCAACCACTACAATTCAACAGAAGGAGGATGCTGGTTTCATTCCAGGTAGTAGTAATAGTGGAAGTAGTGTGAAACCACTGTGTGTGCGTGTGTTTTAAGATTTTATTCATTTATTTTTGTGTAGAAGTAGTGGAGTGTAGGCTGGGGTGGGGGGCGGTGAGAGGATTCACCAAAGATAGATTGGGGAGATCTATTTGAAATACAATGCTAAGAGGAGCAGCGGGTGAAATAAGAGAGGTCAGCTGCTCCATGTGGTTTAGCCCCCTGCCTGAGGATTGAAAACTCAGGCTAGTGTGGTGTGCTATTTCAGTGGAAGTACTGAGACTTAAACTCTAGGCCACCAGGGAAGCCCCAGAAACTACTGGCTTATGCACGTACTGTAGGTGGAGCAATGGTATATGCTGGCTAACAGGATCTGGAATTTAAAGCATGATTTGAGGAACTAAAAGCATCTAATTTTCCTCATATAGAAAAGTTTACTTATGGTGCAGGCTTTCAGGGAAAAATCTGGATTTGTTTTAGACATGTTATATGTGAAAAGTAGGAGACACTCAAGTAGAAATGTGAACTGTGCAGCTGGATAGGTAATTCTAGAATTTGGAGAAGTCTCTGCTAGAGTTAGAAATAGTGTTTAAGCCATGGGAATGAATAAAATCGATATGGGGATGAGTGTTTATAGAGAAGAGATGACCCTCTACATTCAACATCCAAAACACCAAATTCCAGACACTGTTGGTTGACTAAGTGCTTAGGATATAGATTTGACCAAGAGCCTCAAAGTATAATTCTAAGTTTTTATTTACTAATTATTATGACTACAGTTTTTTTTGGTAATTTTCTAGTAAGTACCTTTTCATTTCATTTCCTCAGTCAATAATTTCAAGAAACCTATGAGGTAAACATCATCTTCATAGTACCCTAAAGTCAGCTGTACTCCTGAAATGAAATATACTTAAAAGCAAAGCTTGCAGTCAACCCATTTATGAACCCATTTATGAGCAAAGAGAAGTCTGTATTCAATCTGCTTCTACATTTTATACTTGTTTTATCTTTGGAAAGATTCTGCCTCTCTCAGGTCTTCTTACTTTGACTACCCCAAGGTCCACTTTCACTCCTCACTTGCTCTTTTTGATTTCTGAAGGAAAATTCATAATTCATTGGAGAAAATGATGCTTAGCTTTGTAACATAATTTTTAATCAAAGATAACCAAAACCAAATAATATCGGAATTTGTCTGGGAAACATTTTTACTTTTTCTTGTTAATATTCCAGCTCATGACATTTTTAACAAAAATCTTTGTGAAAATCAAAAAGGCCCAACATCAAAAAAATTTTTTGTAAGTAGACATTAAGTCACCATTCATAAAGCTTCTTATTAAAAACATACTAAATCAATCATTAACAGTAATTATTGTTAAAAATTATTTAACATATCATTAATGTAGGGGCAGGATGGGCACTGAGCAGCTTATCTACGATCTGGCAGATGGGGTAAAGGAGAGTCCTGGAGCCTTCAGTGGCTTTCTCAGGCTTTTATTGAGCTGTCACACATAGAGCAGCTACCAAGTACATGGCAGGCAGGGGTGCCTCCAGGCCCCAGGCAAGTCTTCACTCTAGGCTTCTTTTAATGTACATTTTGAATATAATGACTATGGTGGTGTAGGGACAGGATGAGCACTGAGCAAGTCATCTATGACCTGGCAGACGGGTAAAACAGGAGTCCTGGAGCCCTCAGTGGCTTTCTCAGGCTTTTATTGAGCTTTACAGGCCAGGTACACGGCAGGCAGCGGGGCCAGGAAGGCCTCCAGGACCCAGGCAAGTCTTCACTCTGGGCTTCTCTGGCCTCTTTCTCTCTTTTCCCTCTCCTGCCTCTCTCATGCTTCTTTTTGCTCCTCTTGCTTCTGCTTCTCTTGGTGACTCTCAATACTCCCAGGACCCACAGAAGTAAGTCAGCTAGCAACAATGTAACAACTGCAGATACTCCATCAGGCAGGGCAATCCTAATGGTGGGAGGGCAGAAAAGCCAGAAAAACATTTACCCTACAGGTGGTTTTGTAGATTTTTCAATGACTATATAATCATCAACTGATATATTATGATCATGAAATACATTTCACTTTTTCAAAATTTATCCTATATGTCAACATTAAAAATTAGTATGCTGGCAAAATAAGTATGCTGGAAATAAAAATCTGACTTTTCAAAAGCCAGATGTGTTATGGTTTAATAGAACTGAGTCTTCAGTCTTATGATCAAACATACCATGGAGATTTGGCTTTGAGCCTGCAGAGAAAGACTGACTCTCAAATTATGATGTGGTTTGGACAATTTGAGTAATTTGTGGTTAGGAAATATGGCATTTGGGAGAACTTATTTTAATGATTCACGTCACATGTATTTACTACATTCACATTTTAGGACCTTAGTCTAAAGTAATAAAAAAAATTACAAATGTTCTTAAGAAGCAGCTAAATATTCTTGGTAGATTTTATTTTTGTAAGCACACAAATAGTATGATGTTTCTATTTTATAATCTGTTTCTTAAATAGGCTGAGTATTTAAAATTGAAAATGAAATCATTTCAAATTCTGATAAAATCAAATTTTATATTGTATACCTTTACATCAGACTTTCTAAGTACTTCCAAATCTTTCACATTTTCCTGTTTTTCTAAAGGGTAATGAACTATGCCTACAAACAGGCATCAAACTGAATCACTGTTACATCATTTAAAAAAGATATCTCAATTATTAATATTTGTTGAGATTTTTTAAATCATTTAACCTATATTATGATTTTATCAAGAGAAATAGAATTCAGTGGGAAACCACTGTGATATTTATCCACATAATAAAGGTCAATACTTGACATTTATTGAGTGCCTATTATATACCAGATCCTGTTGTTTTACATCATCACACTCTACCTGCATTTTCCTCCTTTGCCTCAGAATTTTCTCTATATAGCTCTGCACATCCCCCTTTTATTGATCACATCTCTCTCTCTCTGTCATTAATCCCAAAACCTATGACTGTGATTTTTGGTCTACACCATATTATCAGCAAAGTTTCTATCACTCTCAATTTCTTTTCCTATCCCTTTACCTTTCTACTATAACAAATGCATGGCTGTCACCTGATAACAGCACTATCGTGGTGATATCCATTTTCTTTCTCACCTACCCTCCAACTTGTTGGCCCCTATATGAGTTAAATGTCTCTCTTGATCTATATTGTGCTTTCCAGCTCATTCTCTATGTGACAGATTTTCTTCAGTGGCTGTTGCAAGATCTCCCATGATGTCTTTTGTTTTAACCTTTCCTTATTGTTTGGTGAAAACATGTAAATTCTACTCTTAGCTAATTTCAGTGTTATCAACTAGAGTTACCATGTGATTATTGACAATAAAAACAAAAGATGAGACCTGACATGTAAAAATCTTTGTTTTATATCCTAGTCATCTCTATATTTTCCTCCATTATTTGTACTTCATTTGTTGTCTAAGTTTCTTTCTAAATTAAAGAAAGCTGAGCATGTAAATTAATAGAAATGCCAAGCACAAACTATTCTGGTTCTAATCATTTGAGAGTTGCTGTTGCTTACTTTTGCCCAATAATGTCACAAAAGTAAACATTTCCCTCACTCTCCTTTATGTAATCCTTCTACCATTACCACCCTGACAAATCCATTTCCCACTGTCTTCCATAAACATGTTATAAAGTACTAGCCTGCAGCAAGTTCAGCAGCAGCTGTTTAGCCCACTGTCTGTGCTTCTCAGATTTAAAACTTCCAGAGCATGATTTGTGCAGTTGATTCTGAAAATAATTACATAACTTAATCTTTCCTTTCATTTCAAATTTCTTAGTCCATCTAAAAATTCTTTTTTGCTACCAAATAGTTACAACTCTCAAAACAGACATATATAGAACTACACCAGAAAAAATGTCTACAGTCTCACTAACCAATTCAAATATGCCAAGGGTACTAAAATTTCTGAGATCTTCCTTGGCACTGCCTCTAATGTGGTTTGATCTTTCAAGGTTATGGTTCTTTATGTCCAATTATTTAAGAATACTGCAGGATGGAAATGTTGTGGTTCCCCTCAAGTCTGCTGAGTTCTTCTAGATAAATGAAATTGTAAATAAAGTAAATGAATATGTTATGTCAATAATTGAATTTACTTACTCAAAGTCAATACCTTCTTAAACTTTTTTTTTAAGATTTTTATTTTTTTATTTATTTATGCATACTAGAACTGGGGTGTAGGCCAGAGGTGTGGTGGTGAGAGGATTCACCAGAGACAAAGTGGTGAGCAGAACAAGTGGATTTACTGAAATACACTGCTGAGGGGAGCAGAGGGAGAGAGAGGAGAAATCTGCTGTGCCATGTAGATTAGCTCCCTGTCAGGGGATGGAACTTTTGCAGCAATAGCTGGCAATAGCTTGATAGCACTGGGACTTTAACCCCTAAGCCACCAGGGAGGCCAACCTTCTTATACTTTTATTATCATTTTCATTTTCATAAATGTAAGCAAAAAAAACAGTATTTAAATATAATTGAAGAGCAATCTTCAACTTGATCTTGATCCTGCTATAAAAACTCCATCAAAGTAGCTATCAAAATTACAATTTGATTCATTAATATCAATGACCTGAACTATGAGCTAAGTGGAGAGTAAGTTTAAAATGTCATCCAGTTCATCCAATATATACATTACAGAAACTTCCATGCTTCCAAATGTATGATGCAGTAAGATGTTCAGTTAGTGTAACAGAATTAGAAAAGACACTGGATAAGTTTATAAGTGCTGCACAGTTGTTCATACCGCACCACTCTCACCTTCCCACCATGCTTTCCTCACACAGATTATGTGATCTGTCCTTCATTGACTTTTCATTTCTACTTCCTCTTCATCTAATTCACTGCAGCTGAAATTCAATGTAACTTATGCAACAGTCTAAATAAAGTGGTCTCTCATTACACATTTTATTTTAAGTCACCAACTGTTAGTGATGCTCTGGGAATCCAGAGTATATCGAGGCTGTCAAAAAAACATGATCAGCAAAAAGAGGCAACACATCACAGGTGACTGGTAATTTCGGAAGAGCTAGTGAAATTAATTCATTCATGCTCTATCTTTGCTATTCTTAATATTCAATCACAGATAACCTGAAGCTAGACTATTGCAATGTATATAATTGAAATATACCTTTATCATAGTATATAAAATATTGTACACTGTAACAATACAATAGACTATACTGGGTAATGTAATATTATATTACATATTGCCAGGGGCTCACAAAACAACTTTAAACAATTTTCCTTTTTTCCATGGTTCTTCATGTAAAATAATTTCTAATTTTTCACATATTGTTACATTGACATGGTACATTAAAGAACAAAATATGGAAACAATGATTAGTGGTACTTTATCGCTTGGCCTGCTACTTCAACTGTTTTTGTTATCATAGTAAAAGGGGTCTGATTAATTTTCCTGTATTTCTTTGATTGTCAGACTTTGTAAACAGCATGTGACAAGATGTCCAGTTAGCTGGAATAAAAGACTCACTTGAAGAGAAACAAAGTTGTTTTTGCCATGTTATGAAAAACCTATTTTCTAACCAGAGGTGAAATGGGAAAACACTTTTAAATTGAAGTTGCAAATCTGATTGTGTAAAATATTTCCTTTTATGAAATTGTTCGGCTATCAGAAATCAGGAGCCATCAATGTGGAATAGAGGCTTCACAGAGATAATAAAAAGTGCATTCCAAATAGCTTTGGTGAATTTTCAGATTCCTCTTGATGTTTTGTTTTTTTTTCCCAGCTACTTCTAGTTCCTCCTGAGGAAAAAAAAAAAAAAAAAACTACTGTCTAAGAGATTTGAATACATAGGATGCCTACAGGCAAGGTTCAGGTTCAAAAGAGTCTTTTTCATAACCTAGAACAAAGAAGGGGAGAAGTGGTGGATGCTTAACTTTCATATCACAAGAACGAAGGTTTTTTAGACAGGGTCACAAAAACTCTTTTGAAAACACAGATGTAAATATCAAACTATGAAATGTCTAGGAATAATTAAAAAGCATTTGACTAGAATAACAACCTGGTTTTTCCTTCCAAGGAATGTTGTAAACGTATGTAGAAATTGTACTACTGTCTATATTACTTTCACTATATTTTTCTTTCACTATATTTTTTAATGGTCGAACAATACGAGTGAGGCTTTTACAGAGAATTTAGAATTTATATCTTTAAATATAAAGATATTTAAAAAAATAAAATGAAATGACTGAGTCAAAGGAGGAAAGGAAACTAAAAAAAATCTAGAAAGCAAAAAAAAAAAAAAATTGCCTTGTCTACCTAATCAGAGATGACTTGTTAGATAAATATGTGATTCTTTCAAATTGCTGACAAACAATATCTTTTATCATTGCTTTACTTTTATACTTTTTTTGTGTGTGTGTGTGGGATCTTCGCCGTTGGCGGGGAATGAACCAGCGCTGCAGAGGCTGTGGCCAGCCTCGCAGACCAGCGCTCAACCGCTGTGCCACCAGGGGAGGCCCCTACTTTTATACTTTAACAAACATATACACCTATGTTATTTTTAGTTTGGAAAATCGCATTACTGAGTTTTATAATCAATTATTTGTGTCTGTATTTTCTCAAAGTATAAACTCCTAGAAGAACTGTCATGTATATTTTCCTATTCCTGTTTAAAGCCATTAAAATTTCACCTGAAATAGATAACTTAAGTATTATAACATTTGCAGTTGCTTAGATAGCACACATTATGATTTTTATAAGCTGTATGATTTCGATAAGCTTAATTTGAATAAAATTCTGGTAATTTTCCATATTGAAGAAGACATTTTTGAGTACTCACACCAATATTTTCCCCAAGAAAAAGAACAGATTGTACAGCAGCTGAAACACTGCGTATATAAGTAAATATGACAGATCTACTAGCTGTTCCTGTAAACCAAAGGAGAATTCCTGAATTTTTGTGCTGAAAAGTGTCTAATCCTTCAAAGAAAGATCTGCTCTGCTCCACTATATCATTAAAAACTCACATCTTTTTGTGCAGCAGTGACTAGTATTTATTCCTCTTTTAAAATATCTGCCATACCCTGTCATCATCTAAATTCAATGTAGAGTCCTCCAGTATGTTTCCCTACTTTAAGGAGAGCTTATATTTGAAGGTAGTAGAAAACTTTTTTAAATTCATAATTATGCAATTTTCTATCTACTAAAAGACTATTAGCTAGATATTCTTTGGAACTGCTGTATTAATGAAGTGGCATTTGACATATCATACTGTGATTTATTTTAATAGTCATTTTTATGACTGTGGCTGTAAAAATGAAACAATTTAATATAATGTCATTTATTCATTCATAAGTCTTTGATTATGGAATGGACCATGGAATGATAATAATACAATGTAAAAAAGACATTCAAATTTTATCATGACTCTAATGGATAGCTCTTCATATTTTAAGCTGAAATATTTTCATACAATATATTTCTTCTCTTGTCTTATCAATCTGTTTGCTACTAGTCTCCCCCTGCTCTTAAACTGTACTGATATGCATCTGTGGCCCATTTAAGTAACCTACTACATCCTTTGGAACCATTGAAAAGCTATTTACAATACTCTAAAGAACAGTGATTTCTGCCTTAAAATGTTCACATTTAACCGTACAGACTTTCACAAATGAAAAAAAATATAAAAAAATAAAAACACAATGACCTTACTAAAACACATAGACTCATCATTTTCTCAGAGAAGCACTCCAGCATGAATAAAGCATGAAAACACAAGGTAAGAGAAGTATAAGAATAATCAATGTTACAGCACACAAACTTCTTCATTTCTTTACCTCCTGCAAGTACTATGTTCCTCTGTATTCAATATTTGTTCTTCGTATCTTTCTGGCACTAAACAAACATGTTTTGAAAATCTCTTGGTAACTGGCTACACTCTTAGGTATTGAAGATACAGAGACGAGTAAGACTCCCTTAACAGATTATGCCAGTTTGGGGGCAAATTATCCTCTATGAATTCTTGATTTGTTATATAAAATAAAGTATAATGCTACTATTTATCTCATTTTATAAAGAACAATGTTTATATATAGCCTAATAGCACATAGTATTTGACTGATGATAGGTTTTACTATCTTCCATTTAGCAAACATTGGTGATCTAAAAAATTGTTGTCAAATTTGAGATGATTTCAAGAAGGCCACTATTCATATTAAATCTATAAAGAGAGACAGAACTGTAAGTTCTCAGATATACCAGAACGTGTCATGCTGTATTACTATTCTAAGTGCCGGGGCCATGAAGAGCAACATAATACACACAAGGGGTTCAGGCTTAGTGCCATTTTACCCTGGGTATAATTAAATGGCAGGAAGGGCAACAATATTGTAATTCTAATTTGATTTTTAAGAATTATAATGTACTTAAAATAATTGTATTTCTAATGCTTTATTGGAGATTTAAACCTCATAGAAATTTCTTTCTTATAAAGGTTAGAAGAAGACAAGTTAATGGCAAAGCATTTTTCTCAGTGGTGAATTTCCATTTGTTGGAATAAATACCTATGATAGCTCAAAATCAGCTAGGAAAATAAAATTAACAGTATATGGAATGTGAATTTAAGGCAACCAAGATATCAAGAAAATTACACCTTACATATTTGTAGACATCATCATCTTACTAGCTGCTATACTTCTACTTTCTTAGAAAATGCAGAATTTCCCTCATTTTCTTTCTTTTTGTCTAATTCTTTATCTTCAGTAAGAAAAAGACTATTGGCCCAGATGATATATTTCCAAAGTACATTAACTTGAGTTTTAGAGAAAAAAAAAAACTACTGCTATTAAATATTTTTTAAAAGGTGCATTCTCACCCATAGCCAGGGAAGTGTAAATTATAACTACCAATTCACAGATAACAGGAGATAAGCCATTAAAAATATTGATATTACCAACATTCAGAGAACAAGTGGAAAAACAGGACAGAATTTGGCAGTGTTTGCCTAAATTTCACCTCTATATGTATTTCATAAATATAGAGTCCCATATGAGTCAGGAGCTATGTACTAAGATGATTATTGAGCTTGCAGTACTGAAAAAAAAATGAGAAGCATTCTATTTTGGAACACTGTGTTGCAATGAAATACAATTAATGAGATCTCTATTAATCAAAGGAATAAATCATAAAAATTGTTGGTGAGGGAAAAGCTGTAAAATTATACCCAAAATATTTTTCCAATTGACCAAAATTTGTATAACTAGCAAAATATTATTATATACTAGAGATACACACACATACATGTGTGTAAAATGGCATAAGTTCGGGATAGCATTTACATTTAGAGAGGGTTAGAATTCAGGATGAATACTGAACTTTATCTGTCCAATAAAACAGTAACCAGGAGATGACCCATTTCATGTTAAAATCAGACCTGTATTTTCAACCAATAAACCCTTATGGTTTGGCGTAAAAATTAGAGACTGCTAACACTGCTAGAACTAGAATTTTTGGAAAGTAAGATTCTGGGAATCCTTATTGTTAAACATGTTAATAAATTAAATACATTTTCGTAAGTTTAAATGTTGTTCATTGATTATCTTATGCTGATAGAAGTTTACAGCATGGTCAACAAAAAGAAATCATTTGACCAGTAAATGGCAAGACATAAAATATTTCATAAGTTATTTCTTAAATAATAATCTTGCTCTGATGTTTACTAATACAATTACAAATAGAGGGATGCTGATAAGCATTGCACATTGATAAAATACTAGGTGCTCAGCCAAAACACCACAGGAAGAATGAAGTGTTTCCAAATTTAACCTATTTAATTTAAAACTGGATATAGAAAAGCATGTGCTTTGATTTTGTAAGATAAAAAACATCTTATATCTTAATTTAAAAAATCTACTTGTCTATTTATAGACTCTTAAGCAGCACAGTTCAGTTGCTTCTTCCTCTATCCTTTTATTCTTAAGCAGAAAAAGAAGTCTGTTTTTCCCTATTGCTTAAAAATACTGTCAGAAATTCAATCTGTATAGGCATGTACTCATGAAACCCATATTTCAAGATTTAATTCAAGAATTCCCAGAGTGAAATAAGTAGATCAAGATACCCAGTAATTTACATGCTACATACATGTCAACAAATATTCAGGGCAGGTATTCTTTCATTTCCTTTTATTTCATAGTATTTTTTTTCCATGTTTGGTTGCATCTGAATTCTAATTCTGTTCACATTCAGCTATTTGTAGGAAAGTAGCCTGAAGCCGGCAGCAAGAGTTGAGCACTAAATCGAGCACGTAAATCACTCCTTCTGCAGTTCCTTAGCCGATTTAAAGAGCATCCCAGCACTAATGCTCGGAAATAATACACTGTCGAGCCCAATAAAACAGAGGAGCTCTGCTTCAAATTATAGGATAGTCCAGGTGATCATGCAATTATAATTAACCTCCTGCCCACAATGTCACTGATAAAATCATGTGAGTGGTAGGTCTGAGAAAAAGTACTCAGGTAATGTAAAAGCAATATCTGAGTCTTTAGTGTTTAAAATCTATTTCCAATTAAAAAATCTCACAACTTCAGGGGGAGAAGAGAGTAGGTTCAAAACAAGGGTGGTGGGAATTGTATCGGGGCTATAGCCAAGATGAAAATGCATACATTGTGCAAAATGAAAAATGATGTAAAAATATATAAAATAAAAAACAAAAAAAGGTAAAGATCTCACAACTTCAAAAATAGTTTCCAGATGATAATCTTATACTATATAACAGTATTATTTCTGTTAAAGCAGTTAAATCATAAGACATAATAAAAAGGCACAGAAGAATGTCTAAAACATATCAGGTGATGAAGAAATGTTTATAAAACAAAGAAGCAATGGTAAGCACATTTTTAGAAATTCACATTCTAATCCCAAGCATTTGTGCAATGTTTAAAATAGTTTATCAAACCATTATTTTTGTTCAATCAAGTTTATGTGAAATAGTAACTACTGTTGTACTTATATCAATGTCAATAAATTTCCTTCCTTTGAATATCTTAAACATATATGTGCATATGTACATGCACACATGGGTAGATTTACATGTATGTATACATATATGCATATAATCCATGGACATACAGAAATACAACATATAACATTATGCATATCATTCAAATAGATAACAATAGTGATTGTGTATAAGCTAGTTATAAACCCACATAAATTTAATGAAATTTTGAATTATAGAAATCCAGCATAAGTTGAGAGATTGTATTAGGATAATAGTTTATCTCATTACAGAGATTAAATAGGGATCAGGCAAATTCTAAATGTCAGACATCCCATAGTTTTCTTAAATATTTGACTTTATATAAATAACTTATCTATGCCTTAACCTCCTAATGTGTGTTATCAATCACAATGTGCAATACAATTATGGCAAAGAACTCTGGCTCTCTAATCACTACACATCCCTCCCTTTTTTTTTAAGTAACAGATTTTGTATATTGAAAATGAAAATGTACCAATTATAATGCCACAAATATCAACTCTCCCCATAGAATCAAGGTAGGGGAAATGCAGTGAGATGTAAACAGAAGTTGTGTGTTGCTTCTAGGGAAGTGATTTAAAGACTGCTGATTTAACATGCTTTCTTTTCTTTGATTCATTTCCCCCATCTTTCTTTCTAGAATGTGGATTTGATAGTTGTTAATCCAGAGGTCATCTAACCCTAGATCAGGAGGTTGTCTAAAAATGATAGCTATACATGCAGTATGGCATTGCAGAATGACACAGACCTGGATACATGATGATTAAGAGGTAACCAATTAGTCCTGGGCTGAGTACCACTTGTCCTGGCCTTCTTTTATGTGGGAGAATAACAATCTCAATATTTAGGCAATGAAACTTGTTTAGACTTTTGGACTTTCACTTACATTCAGCAAAAGCTAATTCCAATGGATACATAAACCTGTCTCATAGGATTATTGACTTAAATGAAGCCAATTCTATATAGAATTTAATGTAGTCCTCACTTTTAAAAATATATATATATTTGAGGTCTGATCTCAAATATCTCTTCAAAGAGGCAGGTCTTTCATAGTGGTGAAATATAAAATAATTTCCCTTATTTTCCTTTTCCTTCACAGCACTTATCACAATTCACGAGGATACATGTATGGGTTTAATCTTTTTCCTCATTGTACTGTCAAACAGGAGAAAAATAAATACAAGTAATTGACAAAATAATGACTAAGAAAAATATATGCTGGATATACTCATTAAAATAAAACCACTGATTTTATCCTTAAAATTCTGCATGAATTAAATATTTCATTTTCAAAAAGTAGACAAACTTTCATTTATTTTCAGATGATTATCAATTAGCAGTGGAACTGAATGAGATTTTTTAATCTCCCATGAAATAATAAAACTCCTTAAAAATACTTAAACTATCATCATTCTCCATTTGAAGGAAATTTAAATATTTTCTTGTTAACGATCTTTTACTAAGATTCTCATCTCTAGCCTACTTAGATATAATTCAGTTACCAAATTTTCTTAAATATGAAATTTTCTTCTTTTAAAAAAGATTTTATTTTTGCATAGAAGAACTTGGGGACAGGCCAGAGGTGTGGGGGAGGGAGGGTGATAGGATTCACCAGAGACAGAGTGGGGAGCAGAACAGGCAGATCTACTGAAATACACTGCAGAGGGGAGCAGTGGGGGAGACAGGAGAGGTCTTGCTGCATTATGTGGATTAGTTAGCTCCCTGGCCTGGGATCGAACTTAAGCTGTTGTGGTGGGCCTCCGCGTGGTAGACCCTAGGCCACCAGGGAGGCCCTGAAGTTTTCTTTTTTTAATTTATTGAGGCAATATTATTTTACCACACTATATGTGACTAAAAATTACAGGGTCATACCTCTTCAGATAATTTATGTCACCCTTCACACCCTCTACCAAAGCACCTATAGTTCTCCACCATAGTTCTTTGGGCCCCTCTACACATTTCTCTCCACTCTCCTCCACACCCCTTAGTCATCTTAATTTTACAGATTTCTACAGTTTGTCATTGGTTTGGTCTTTACTCGTGCTTTACTTTGCCTCTCTATATTCCACATATAAACAAAACCATGTCATATTTGCCTTTCTCCTTATGACTAATTTCTTTAGCATAATCCCCTCTAGTTTCTTCAATATTGTTGCAAATGCACTCAACATGATCTCCAACTCTTTCCTAATATAGTTATAAAGGCAGGTCTTTGCTGTGGCCTGGGCCCATTGTGTGTTATGAGAGTCAGGGGTGGTATCCATCTCTCCCCAGAATTCTTCTTGGGTTTTTCCTGAAACTCCCAACTTGCTACGGCTGGGGAGTCAAAGACTCCTGGGAGAAGATCTGAAATAGCAAAATGAAATTTTCAATAAAATAATAGACCAATGTGTAGGGTAAGTAAATAATTATCAGACTTTTCTGCCCTCCCACCATTAGGATTGATGATGGATCCCTGCGGTCCTGAATGCATGCCTGATGGCAGGTACCTGGAGTAGGGTGTGGGCATAGGTAGATGGATATACCGGGTCTGAGACTGGGCTTCTAAGGGCGTGTATGGGCAGGAATGGCCACAGTGCAGGTTTTCTGATCCCATGCAGACCAGGTAAAGGAGGAAGAGAGTCCTAGAGCCCTCAATGGCTTTTGCAGGCTTTTATTGGGATTACCAGGCACACGGCAGGCAGGGGTGCTGGGGGGCCAGGAGGCTGGCAGTCCTCCCAGCCCCCAGCAAGTCTTCTATCTGGGCTCTCTGCTTCTGCTTCTTTGCTTCTCTCTTGGCTTCTCTTTGGCTTCTACTGGCGTCCCCGTGACGCCACCCTTAAAAAGCACAGTCTTAGCCCAGGTGAATCCCATCTACCTATGTCCACACCCTATTCTAGGTGCTCGCCATCAGGCATGCATTCAGGACCGCAAGGATCCATCATCTCTCCTGATGGCAGGAGGGCAGAAAAGCCTGACATTTTTCCTTACCCTACAGTCTACCCCCTCAGGGTTTTCTGCCATATAATCTACATATATATATATACAATTTTCTTAGCAAAGATAAACAACGCAGCTATGGCCCACAAAAGCAAATATATCACAATTAACAAAATGCAACAGAACACAAATAAATCCAGGCAGGGCCCCAACTTAGTACAAAAGACAATTATTGGTACCAGCAGATGAGCCACCAAATCTGCCGCCGAAGGCACTGCTCATACAAGGGAGGGGAATCATTCATGGCATCTACTGTAACACGCCAGGAGCCGTCAGGCTTCCTGGCCTTCTCTGGCTGTAGTCTCAGCTACAAGCCGCACACAGCATCCACCCCCAGGATGCACTCGCTCTGGCATTGGCAATTCACTTCTGTTGGGGGTAATCGCCAAACCTCAGGGTTTCTGTCTGCTGTCGCTCCAACATTCGGCCTTCATAGCCACCAATGCGACTCGCAGACCCCTGCACTCAAGCCAACCCATTGCATAAGCACATGGGCCAGGGATCCAAACTCTACATTAGGCTTAGGCTCCACCCCAAGCCACATTCCCCACCCATCTCCCAAGGACTGGTTCCTCAGCAACTCACCCTCACTCAACAATGAGCAGGGCATCACCCACAGGTGATTTTACGAGACTCACAGGTCTTCAGCATACTCAGGCTGCTTCACAGCCACTCAGGGCTTCCCAAACTTAGCATCAGCACCAGCTTTTGCCTTCTCAGTTGGCTTTTCTCCTCTGCCTGGCTGCTGGGCATACACAGGCTGCTTTTGGCCATCAAGGCCCACTGGCCACCCCCAGATTCTTAAAAAAAAACATAACCTGCCAAGGTTCTCAACCTTCTGGCGGGATTGTCAGTCCAAGTCCATTAGGCCAAGTTCGTTGGCCTCTCCCTGCATCAGCACTGGCGAGCTCTGAATCGTGGTCCTCTCTTCACTGACAATTCTGCTGCCTCAGGGGTCATTGGCTGGTCCTCTCGGGCATCTCCTCCTCCACATGAGGTCTCATCCTGCAGCTCCTGGACCTCATCCATCTCCTGTGCCGCCACGACGCCTCCAGCGTCGTCACAGGCAAACAGTCTATTACTCCTTAGTCCCTCCAGGTCTTCGGAGGGCTCCATACCTGTCTGCATGGATCATCTTGCCAACTTACGCCAATTGTAGGGGCAGGAATGGCCACGGTGCAGGTTTTCTGATCCCATGCAGACCGGGTAAAGGAGGAGAGAGTCCTAGAGCCCTCAGTGGCTTTTGCAGGCTTTTATTGGGATTACCAGGTACATGGCAGGCAGGAGTGCTGGGGGGCCGGGAGGCTGGCAGTCCTCCCAGCCCCCAGCAAGTCTTCACTCTATCTGGGCTCTCTGGCATTCTCTGCTTCTGCTTCTGCTTCTTTGCTTCTCTCTTGGCTTCTCTTTGGCTTTTACTGGCGTCCCCGTGACGCCACCCTTAAAAGCACAGTCTCAGCCCAGGTGAATCCCATCTACCTATGCCCACACCCTACTCCAGGTGCCGCCATCAGGCATGCATTCAGGACCGCAAGGATCCATCATCTCTCCTGATGGCGGAAGGGCAGAAAAGCCTGACATTTTTCCTTACCCTACAGGGTGGCATCACGGGGATGCCAGCAGAGCAAGAGAGCGGAGCAGCAGAACAGCAGAAGAAACGAGAAGAGAGAAAATAAGGCCACGAGAGAACGCCAGAGAGCTCAGAAAGAGTGAAGACTTGCTGGGGGCTGAGGAAGACTGCCCTGACTGCTGTGTGCCTGGTAAACCCAATAAAAGCCTGAAAAAGCCACAGAGGGCTCCAGGACTCCTCCTTTACCCGTCTGCATAGAATCATAGAGAACCTGCTCTGTACCTTCCTGCCACTACTCAATGCTAAGTCGTTTTACACTAATTTTTCGTTTTATACTTTCAATTAATTCCTTCATTTTAAAGTTTCTTTCTTTTTTTCCTTCTGAATGTTGCTTTACTTCTTTAAGATCACCCATACATTCTTTTTTTTGTTTGTTTTTACTTGTTTCTAATTTTTTTTACTGTCTTTGTACATTTTCTCTCTTTTATAGATCCTACCTTGTAATTCCACTTTCTTTATAACAAGTATAATCTTTATGTGCATGATTTCCAAATTCATATGTTGAGTGAGATCTGAGCTCTTTTCCACCAATAGGAATGTTTTCGTAATAAAATCTTTTAAGAGTCACATTTTATTGCCTTCATTGTCATCATCTAAATAGACATTTGTCTGACAGAGTCCATTCTTTTCATTTCTCAATTTTCTTTTCCTTGTGTCTATATCATTTTGGTCATAGCACAACTATGCTGTTTAGTGCACTTTGACTCTTGCATCATAAACTGTCAAGATTCCCATTAGTATTTCTTGAGTCAATAATATCATCCCCTTCCCATTTAAAATTCAGTTATTCTAATTCAGGTCCTTATTCTAAATAGCAAATGATTGTACAAATGAATAGTTCTCTAAAAGTACCTGTAGGGTAAGGTAAAAGGTATCAGGCTTTTCTGCCCTCTCGCCATTAGGATAGATGAGGGAACCCTGTGGCCCTGAATGCATGCCTGATGGCGGGCACCTGAAGTGGGTACACCTGGGCTGAGAGACTGGCCTTTTAAGGGTGGCGTCACGGGAAAGTATAGAAAGAATGATGCCTAGTTGGGGACGCCAGTAGCAGCAGAAGCCAAAAGAGAAGCCGAGAGAGAAGCCAAGAAAGAAGTAGCAGAAGCCGAGAGAGAAGTAGCAGAAGCCGAGAGAGAAGCAGAGAAGGCCGGAGAGCCCAGATAGAGTGAGGATTTGCTGGAGGCTGGGAGTACTGCCAGCCTCCCGGCCCCTCAGCACCCCTGCCTGCCGTGTACCTGGTAATCACAATAAAACACCTGCAAAAAAAAAACCACTGAGGAGTCTGACTCCTTTACCCGGTCTGCGAGATCATAGAAAACCTGCACTGTGTCCATTCTTGACCCTACAGTACCTAAGGTAAGTCAGTTTCTATACTCTATTATTCTTGGTAAATTTGTTGATTGAGACTTAGGAAATGATAAGTCAATTCACTTATTTTTCTCTTTCCATTCAGGAGATTTTCTGCATTACTTGTACATAAATTTTGGCATTTGTAAAACTGTTTCATTATACTGAATTATTAAACAAGGGCAATTAATAATATTGCCCTTCGAAAATTTGGAAACTCTGTTGATGTGATCAAATACATTTCTTAAAGCGACACACAAGTAATGAGCCTGAAATAGAAATTAGGTGTGTGTCATTTCTATACAAATAATAATCAGTGTATTATCTAGGATTCATTTTTTTTTTTACTGTTTGATGAGAAAAATATACCTAAAACTAAGACTACTAATTCTGAAGTTATAAAGGGAGATTTTCTACCAGCTGTATAGAGTTTAGCCAAGAAAGAATGAGTGCTTCTCATTTGATGATCTGATTACTGTATTTAAAGAGAGCTGTAATCAAATTAAGATAATAAGAAGTATTTGTGCCAAAATGTGTTTACTCAGTAATTCATAAATAATTCAAATGCCCAACTAGGCATCATTCTTTCCATACTTAAACTATTGTGAGGAAAAAAGTTTAAGAAATTAATGCGTACTGACATGAACGTCTGTGGCAATAGATGTCTATTTTGGGTGAAATTAAAAGTTATATTTTGTTTATATTTATAAATTTTGAAATATTTACTTAGTTTTTTAAAATCAAAGTGAAAGTTCCATCACATTGTTATTGGCCACATGTCTGAGATTTGTAAAATAATTTGTTTACAAAGCTAAATTAAGAACATTTGGGATAAGTTGTTAACATAAAGTTAAGTTAGAGAATTTGTAGCTTTCACTGAATCTATGAATAATGGTGTTTACTTCCCCCAGCTTTATATTCATGTATGTGAAGTATAAAATGAGGTAACTTGTAATACGTGTACAGTGAGAAAAGATTGTAACACTCTAGTTAATTAGCACACCTATCACCTCACATAGCTGATTTGCAGGAATGAAAACTCTTAATATCTACTACATTAATACATTTCAGTTATTCAGTACAATTATAGTTAATATGTTATAAATTAAATCCTCAGAACTTATTTATAATTTAAAGATTTTACCAACTTCTCTATATTTTTATCACCCCCCCAAACCTGCAACCACACGTTTACTCTGTTTCTGTAAGTGCAAATTTTCTATTTATTTGTTTGTTTTAGAATCCACATGTAAATGATGCCATGCTGTAACTGTCTTCTTTCACTTAGCATAATGCCCTCAGTCAATCATTGTTGTTGCACGTGAACCAATTCATTCTTTTTTAATTCTGAGTAATATTCCACTATGTGTATTTTCTTTATTAATTCATATATTGACAGACACTTAGGTTGTTTCCATAACTTGGCTATCACAAACAATGCTACAACGAACAGAATGCAGGTGTTCAAAAGAAGGATTCTTTTATATTTTGCAATAGCTTTAAATTTTAAAGGAAGACAAAATGAAAACAAACATAAAAATTTTCCCTTCTGATACCTTCAGATTTTTCACATATTCTACAATAATTAAGAAGATGAAGAAGTCTTCAAAAGTAGAAGTATGAATTTATTCCAGATACATGTGCATTATTTATAAATTTCTGTTTAGGATCTGAAAGATGACCTTGGATAAATCACACAGGCTAACTCAGATTCTGAGAGATATATTTCTACTATAGATGTAATATTCATAGCTTTTAAATTAAAAATATTCTAGATGAGAGTTATATCACATCAACTGCAATAAAAAAATGCTTAAATAGATATGTTCCCTGGAAATGTGGCCAAAATGGGGGGGGGGGAAGTTTCTAATATTTGCAACAAACTTTAGCTTTATTCTTTAATTTTGGTTTTCATTTCAATGGGTATGGCCATTAAGACAAAATCTGTGGTCATATTTCTTGTGAAGTATTTCAAATATTTTCAAAATTCTGAATTTAATCAATTATGTCCATTTGCTCAATGGCAAGAGATACCCCTTGTAATTGGACTGAACCCACATGCTACAAATAAATTATTGGTAAATCAGACAACAATCTATATGTGAACAAAAATCAAGTAATGGATTTTTTTTCTTAATTTCATTTTTTTGTCATAGGCTCTCCATCTAAACTACTAATATCATTTAATTGCTAATGTGACCATTATTATCTTGGAAAACTTAGTCTGCTGTCCTTGTCATGACTAAAAGTCTTAATGCCTATCTGTGAGAGATAGTGACATGAGAGATTACTAAACTGTAAGACACAGATGGAAATAGTAGTGAGGTGAATGGCATGTAGAGAATAAAAGGGTGGCTCTTTTTCCATAGCTGAACAATTTTCCGGACACAGATACACTAGAATAATGATCTCCAAGTAAATCAGTTTCTGAATGTTTGAGAGTATAAATTCATTAATTGAATTTATTTAGGAAAGATGTATTCATCCAAATTCTGTGTATCAAAACTAGTGTTATAAATTTCTTAGAATACTTTATTATTTTGAATTACTGTGTGATTTGTTCAAACTGCTAACATTCTTTATTTCAAAGTTGTAAAAAATCCAATACATGCAAAATGACAAAAAATAAAGGATTAAAGATTTCATTGTTTGATTAGTTGAGGGTGTTAAATAACATTAATGATATAGTATTAAAATGTATGTTTTGAATTACAGAGCAAGTATAGTTTCAGTGAAAAGAAAACTGTATAATTGATTTAGGAAAAATGTCCACAAGACCCAGTCTAAAGGCAAAGAGTCAGAAGACAGCAGATAACATTTTGACAAGAAAATCAGAGTGAATAGGTTAGTAAATTTTGACCTCTAGCATTTCTACACCAACATACCTAACACAATAAATTATTGAGACATGTGAAAACACTCATAAAGGAGACACACAAGCCAAATATGACAAAGATTATGTTGGTTAGAAAGCAAAGCATCAATATTTATATTTCTCAAAGTTAAAAATATTGAACAACTGTCTTTAAAATTTATAACATGCTAAAAGCTCTTTTCTAAAATTATGCATGTTTAAATAAAATTATTCTGATTCTCACATTACCTTTTAGTTTTATTTACATACATTTTATGGAAAGCGTAAACACAATCCCCTACTACCACAAAATATGCAGTAGAGATTCCTACATTTGGAGAAACCTCAGAGGTCAGCACATCTGAGTGCAGTGGATAAGCCTTGCCTGAGAAAACCATCTTCGTGATCATGGTATCTCCCCTGCCAGGTAAATATAACACATTACATTTTAGATACCCATTATATTCCTGGCAAGTAGGCTCCCTTCCTTACACTTTAGAGAAGAAAAATATTTCAATTTCTAATTTTCAAGATCTTTATAAGACAAAACTAAGAATTCTAAATTCACTGTCACCATCATCAATTAATTGCAAAAGTAATTCTGGAATTACAGTTTTTGAAATGTGTGTGATCAACCAGTAGGCTCATGAATTGTAAGTGGAAACCTAACATTTTTAGGTTATCTCACATGGGTGCTATCTAATTAGTAATAATTCTAATTAAGATTTTTCTGGGAATTAAAGTTACCCATTTAGGTATTAATGATTTTACAACGAAACATTTTTAAAGAAAAAGTATACTCATAGGAAATATGCTTCACAAGAACTTTTAAGGTGTACTAATAAGCAGCATTATTTACACTAGAAATAAAATAAACTGTTTTGTAGTTCTAAAATACTTTCTGCTTGATCGATCGATTAGTGTATGAATTGCTATTTGCATTTTATGCCTCTGTTGTATGGCTTGACATGCTTGCCATTACACAGAAAAGTGGATTTGTATATGTGCCACAGTGCTCTGGGGCAGAAAATTGTCCTCTCCTAATCTTTTTTGAAGCAAATAGATAATAATTTATCACTGTGATTTGACTTCTTTTGGTTCATTTAACTTCCTTGAAGTATCACAGTCATCAAAATCTCTTGTAATTGACTCCTTATTGAATGCAAGGAAATCTCTGCATGTAACAAGGTCCTATAGTAAAATAAATTCATATAGAAAGTTTATCTTTCTGGGATATTTTATCAATGAAACCATATACATATTTATATTTTTCTCATACCCCCCAATAAGATTTATCCAGCAACTATTTGAGCAGTCAATTTTACACTACTCATTAAGAAAGAAATTTTGCTTAAAGTTTTGCATGGTCATTCAATTTTAGAGATGTTTCAAAAAGAAATTGTTGGAATAAAATTGAGTTTTGAATCAAATTACAAATAGTGATTTCAAAGTATATTAGCTTATCATAATCCAATGATTTTGTTCATAAAAAGTAAGGTATTTTTACTCATTCAATTTAAGTAAAAGGAAATCTATAATACAAAAATCTTAATTCTCTGTTCATACAGGAAATATCTTGGAAAGAGAAATCCTTAGATTTAGAGCTCAACTTAATAACAATGCATGGTACTGAACAGGAAATAAAAACAAATTATTTGAAATTTGGTTTCATGAATTTTATACTTGATTTATCAAGCTATATAGAATTGGTGCATATCTTATAAAAGTGTGACTGTGATGACAACCCAGTTTTAAACCCTTTAAATGGTAAGTGAATTAATCATTTTCATATTTTAATTGGGTCAAATTATGACTTAAAGGGACAAATTTTCCATAAAACCCTTGGGATTCAAAAATTAGAACATTTTTCTCACATGAGAGAGATACTGAATATCGGTATTTTCCCTGTGGTAGAAATAAAGGTACTGAACTGAAATTCATTTTCAGTTATGAGAAACTGGGATATGGACCACTTATTTTCAATCGATTCTTTGTAACTCGACTGAGCTCCAATGTTCAAATTGGAGCATTATGATCGTAAAGCTAAGGAATAAAACTGATATGCATTATTAAGTCTTGTAGTTACTATATAACTATATGATAAGCAGGAGATATTTTGAGAAAATATATGGCATAGAAAAATCCAAATTTTTCATATAACAAATTTAAGTTGCTCCTGCTATTGTGGCATTAGGCCCTGGCAACTATAGCAATACCTGATAGAGAATGCTTAATTATCCTACAAGACATTCTCAAATAAATAAAACATGCAGAAATAAATGTTTCTTTCAGTTTCCTTTAAATAATTATTTGGATTCATAGTCTTCATATGAGCTCAATTCTTCTTTTAATTCAGAAACATTTCCTATGTATCCTGCCAAACACATACTTATCTATCAACTAAGTATGTATTAGAATCCACAAGTTATTTCAGGCTTACTAGCAAGAGACAATATTGAACTTTATATAAAAATATTGGGAATTTCTACTGATATATTAAAAGTTCCGAATCAGCCAATTGATATTTTTCCTTAAAAGTTTATTGAATTTATTTTTACAAACTTAAATTTCTGGAAGTTAATATTAAAGTTCAGATCTTAAGAAATAGAAAAAATGAAAAAGAAAGAAGAAATCTTAATAGAAAAAGATGTATAATCTTCAGGCAAATCAAAATAATTTTTCTAGCACAATTTCTATTACTAAATGTTTGAATGGTAGACTCACAGATTTCAAGATAGCTTTCTCCAACCCTTTTATACCTACAATAATACACATTTGGAGATGGAAAATAATTATCATAGGGCCTCTCTGGTGGAGCAGGCAATTGAGCGCAGCGCTGTGAAGCTGTCCGCAGCCTCTGCAGTGCCGGTTCGATCCTTGCTGGCCTCAGAGCAACCCACAGGGCAAGCAGACCTCTCCTGCCTCACCTGCTGCTCCCCTCAGCAGTGTATTTCATCAATCTGCCTGTTCTGTTCCCCACTCTGTCTCTGGTGAATCCTCTCACCCTCCTGCACATCTGACCTGCACCCCACTCTTGCATAAATAAAATAAATCTTAAAAAATAAGAAAATGATTATCATAAATGAATATGAAAAATGAGTCTCAGACAAAAAAAATTTATATCAGCACATGCATCAGTACACTCACCTACATTGGGATAGCTTATTAAAATAATGTTCTCATCTTATGCTTTTTTTCATTTTAAGAATATAAAATAATATTCCACAAAATGGAAAGTCTTATTTGCCAGGATGACCTCGCTTGAGTCACTCTGGTCATTTAGTTTTCTCGTTTCTGAACATACAACTACCTACAAGGCAGCAAGGAGAACAGAGAAGTAAAGCACAAGGGAGATAGAGCCATGGTATATAAATTTGCCAACAACTCAGTTCTATCAATATATTTCAGATGTTTGAAAACCTCAGTCCGAATTCCTAAAGTCTAAAAAAATGGAAAATTTAAATATGAGTTAACAAAGTAGCTCTGGTAGTTCCAACTTCATAAAATTCAACACTCTAGTGAGAAGATCACTCTGTTCTGAGCCACTTACATTTCAACTAGTAGAGACTCAACTAATTAACAAAGGATTGATTATATTAGCGGCAATTTTGATTGTAGATTAATATGCAATAAGCAATCTCACAACTTTCTACTCCTTTCTTAATCCAATCCATAGGCCTGGACATGAAAACTTTATTTCTGACTAATTCCAATAACCTTGTGTTTGTCCTTTAGCTTTTAAGCACAGCATCTATGAAAAAAGTTACCTCATACAGATAATCCAATGTCTAGTCTTATTTATATGCTCTAGAATTTGCAAAGGAAAAGTAAAAACATAAAAGTAAAAAAGCAAGCAAAAAATCAGATTGACAGTTGGAGTCAAAATCAGAGTTACATAGCTGACGTACAACTTTTCCATTCTTCATTCTTAATCACTGGGCTTCCTGAATTTAAACTGGGTGTATATAGCTAAGCAGCTGGATACAAGATTTTTCAGTATGACTTTCAGCATGAAATCATATGATTATACTCAAGCAGGTTGAATATGATAGGAAATGACTTTTATAATACCCTAGATATTTCCCTAGCAGTGAAGGCACTCCCTGGATTTCTTTTGTCACCTTGTCTCTGACTGAAAAAAAAAAAAAAAAAAATGGTGAGAAATGTAGAGACTGCTTTAGATACTGTGATTAGCATCCCATGTGAGAATTGCATAGTCTTTCCTTAGCCAGAATCCCTTTACGATTTCATGAAATGTTGCTTGCTCCCCACACTGTACTGCTAACTGAGAAGTTCTTTTATTTGAATTGCAGTGTTTTGTTTATTTGCTATAGAATGTCATACAGAGTTTAAATGGTGTTAACCTAATATTAGGATTAAGAAGTAATCCAACTGGGCCTCCCAGGTAGTATAGAGGTTAAATCTCAGCACTATCACCTATCCTTAAATTCAATCTTCAGTCAGGGAGCTAACCCACATATGGTTAGCAGCAGACCTCTCCTGTCTCACCTGCTGTTCCCCTTAGCAGTGTGTTTTGGTAAATCCTCTTCTGCTCCCACTCTGTCTCTGGTGAATTATCTCACCCCCTGTATCTCTGGCCTACATCCCAGTTCTTCTATGCAGAAATAAATGAATAAATCTTTTTTAAAAATTAATCAAACTGGAGGTATAATGCAGGCAAAATAGGTTCTGATTCTGAACCCAAGTCAATTGGAACAAAGTTTTATTGTTCCATTTACCAGGTGGGAAAAGAGACAAAATAATTTTGTTTCAAATTCTATAGTTCTGAAGTGAGGGCTTGACAAAGTTAAAAAATTAGTGCATAGAAAAGACAGCATGGCTGGCTTGGCATGCATTACCAACTATATGCAGTAGGTGCTCAAAAGTTGCTAGCTAGCACTGTGACCAGCCAAGGGAAATTAACTTGCCTGAACACCTGCTCAGGTCCTTTGTCTCCTGTGCTTCCTAAGGTCAGGTCCCTCCATTTTCACTTGAATTCTAGTGGTTCAAAGGCACATCTTAGCAAACTGGCCCAACCACAATGGAAAGCTGTTTGGAGATTACTCAACCTACTAACGATAGAGCTCCCATATGATCCAGCAATTCCACTCCTAGGTATTTACCCAAAGGACACAGAAACATCAATTCCAAAGAACACCTGCACCCCTATGTTTATAGCAGCACTATTTACAAAAACTAAGATCTGGAAACAACCCAAATACCCAAAAGTAGATGACTGGATCAAGAAGATGTGGTACATATACACCATGGAATATTACTCAGCATTCAAAAAAGATAAACACATGCAATTTGCAGCAACATGGATGGCACTGGAAGGGATCATGCTCAGAGAAATAAGCCAGAAAGAAAAAGAAATACCCAAAAGTAGATGACTGGATCAAGAAGATGTGGTACATATACACCATGGAATATTACTCAGCATTCAAAAAAGATAAACACATGCAATTTGCAGCAACATGGATGGCACTGGAAGGGATCATGCTCAGAGAAATAAGCCAGAAAGAAAAAGAAAAATACCAGATGGTCTAACTCATGGCAGGAATCTAGAAAACCTAAATAAGGGACCAGGAAAAAGAATAACTGTAAGAAAGAAAAATCAAAATCAACAAACAACTATGAACCAGAGACACACTATGGGGGTTGAAGGGCGGGGAAAGGAGGGATTGGGGTCATAATAAGGGGGTTGCAATTGTATGGGGAATATAAAAGTAAAATTTTAAAAAAATAAATTAGAAAAAAAAAAACACAAAGGCACATCCTAAACCCTCTTTTACTCCAAGCAAGTGAGCTTGACACCACAAAACAGAAAAACTGAGAGGCATATCCTGCTTCTGGATAATTTATTTTAAAACAAGTTGAAACCCCATAGAGGTCTTTATCTCTCTATTAATGGAACCATTAGGTTGTGGAAACACGGAGTGAGAATTCTGAGACATATTGAACAAATAGCTTCTCCACAGAGCATTTTTGTCACTAATACTAGATACTTAGAGTTTGAAGTATTTCTAGATCTTTAGAAAAGTTTATTTACCTCTAAATAAAACTTTAGTTATGCTTTGTATTAAATATTATGATCTTACATAATTCCTTCTATTTAAATATATTATGCTGGAAAAATATTCTTAGAAGATATGCAGACAAAACAAAAGAAGTAGGCATAGGAGGAAGGAGAAAAAGAAAAGAAAAATATTTGTTCAATCTATTTTATTAAGGGAAGGAAAATAGGTGTTTTATATGTCAACGGATATAAGAAACAAAAAGGTAGCTGCATATGACAAAAGTGATTCTTCTTTAATTGTGTTAAAGCAGATGTGAAATAGAAATAGAGTCATAATTCCATTTGCTTCTATAATCATGTTCAATAGTAGTTTGTTTAAATGATACTGCAAACAGATGAAGATAATGGTATGTTCTGATCGCTTTTCCAAGAGGTTGAAACAGCTGCAATTTGATCATTAGGGATGTTAGTCTCACTGGAAAATGACATACAAATTAAGTGATATCCTAGAGTATTTGAAGAAAAAAGGAGGCTTTAAATTAGGCTTTTCAACCTTTTCAAGAAAGTTTCTTGAAGTCATATTGTTTTCAAAACCCGAATAATTTTGCTATTGCTCCACTCATTGTATCTGTATTGTTATTGTATTAGTATTAGCATCAGATTAGTAATAGCATCTTTTGTTTAATGGTTAATTCAATAAGCTAAATATCATTAAAACTTATTTTACAATAAATTTTGCATATTCCTACTATATATTTCTCCAAGAAAAGCCTTTGAAAGGAACTACTAATCTTGAGAGCATTGTTTAAAACTTAAAATTTGCAAAAAAAAAAAAAGGGATATAGGTTCTCCTAGCAGAAAGACAATACCGACAAAGACAGCAGGGTGCATGAAATTAATCACACTGAACTCAATGTCAGGTGTGTACAGGTGCTTATCAAGACTGGCATAAAGAGACAAGAAGCAACAAGAAATGTGTCAAAATTGTATTTCTTTGGGTAGAGCAAAGGATATATTCTTAAAGTCTGAAGAATATTCTGAAAAGTTACATTTTCCAAGTGAGGGAAATATAAACATGAAACTTGTTTCTTCTCAAAACAATTTAGCTATTTTTTTTTGTGTTACACACTATATGAACAATAGGATCTGACATTAGTTTAACTTTGTCACTGGCAATGCTATATAGTTCAATAAACAATCATTTCTTCCCTCTCTGAAGTGGTTCCCTCCCCCCAAATTTTGGTCTCTAGAGAATATCTTTTCAGTGAGTGCTTAAAATTACATATTGAAAATCTGAGAATAGCATAGTAAAAACAAGAAACACATCAGAAGCAAGGTAGAGAGATACTTCAAAAGATTCCTGTGAACATAAATTTAAGAGGGCAGGTTGTCTTACAACACTAGACATATATGATAATTAAAATACTGCAGGAATTTAACACCTGTTTGGTTTCATCTAGGTTGGCATAAAGTCAAATATACTTAACCCAGCATTCCCTCTTGAATGTTGTTTTACCATTAATTTTTTTCTCCTTTTATGAGTTTCTAAGACTTCCTTCTTTTAATTATTTTAAGTGTTAGCTACTCATCATAATAAAGTTCTAGTTAAGTCTGGCTGCTGATTTTCATTTATTGGGGCAAAAAAGTATTTTGTAGCAAAGGAAGGGCTTTGTAGATAACTTGAGGCTTAGACAATAAAAGTAAAACTATATGCCTTTTTTCTCTAATACCATGTCCACCATCACTCCATTCTCCTTCCTTCCTCTCCTCTTGTTTATTTTTTCTATTTAGAAATACCATTCATTATTTTTTTGGTAACATTGATTTACAACAATATATATGATTTAGGGGAATAGGTTCAGACTCCTTCAGAAGTATGTTAAGATACCATGCCCATTGCCAAAACACCCAGAGTCCTTTACCAAGATCACTGGTCTCCTTTCCTCCTCCCTATACCACTCAAAACCTCCCCCTCTAGTAGGCTCAATTCTGCAGTCATATCACTCTGATTTGTTTTTTTGGTTTAATTTTGTCTGTTCCTTTGTTTTCTTTATTTATATTCCACATGTGTAAAATCATCTGGTATATGTCTTTCTCCTTCTAATTAATTTCACTTAGTATAATTCCCACCATTCATTTATATTTCTAAATCCGTTCCTTCTCTAAACTATGTTTAAATAGTCAGGGATACAGAGTTCAATCATGATGGAAAAACTACACTGTGGACATAGAATTATTTCATTGTTCTTGTTAATATGTTTGTCATCAAAGAAGCACAAATTTATCTTTGCTCACTTTTTTCTGTTCTAGTAATGTTGGTACTGCTAATTGAAGCTAATATGATGTAAAAGAATTAGGCATCTGTGATCCTCTAATAAGTGTGTTCCTATTATCTTCTCTTCATTTAATTTGCCTCATTTCTCTTCTCCCTGCTTATACGTCTGGATGGAATTCCAAATGGGATCATTTACAGAAGGCAGTTCTGTGGATCTGGTAACCTCCAAACAAAAGGGGTCTCTCTTTTACAAAGTAACCCACCACTCCTGGTAAGATAAATACAAAGACCATTGTCTTGACCAACATATCTTAGAACAGAAAAATGAGATTCTCACATGATGCCAAGGTTTGAATAGTGATTAGCAAATAAACAGCCAGCAGTCATTTCTGAGACCTAGACGTTCAAGGGGAGGTCAGGCTTATAGAATGTAACTAGTAGCACAGAAAATTGACATACTGGGATATAGAGAAGATAGAAAACACAAAACAAGGAATTCCAGAGCCCACACTGATTGAATGCCAATATAGAGCCTGGTAAAAAGTAGAAAGAAAAATATTTTGAAAACTGGAAGATTTTCTATGTGACAACATACATTAGTTACATGTTCAGCATAATAAACTACCACTCAGTTTAGGTCTAACAAAAGTATGCACACAGGGTCAATGATGTCATTTGTCAGGACCATCTCACATAGTCTGGAACAAAAACCTGTTGACAACAATTGAACATCTTCTGCAGGAATAATCTGTAGAGTAAGACCGGAATGAAAACTGCCAATGTTACCTCAAATTAAAAATGGATAAAATGACAAATAAACAACAAAATCATCATACTCATTAGTAACCAAAGCAGGTCTAACCAGTGGTCTGTTAGAACAAGATAGTAGATATTTAAAATGGCATGACCTATAAGGTTTCTAGCATAAACACTCAAATTCATTACAGCATTAAAAAGGAATATAAAATGGGCCTCCCTGGTGGTACAAGGGGTTAAGCACAGCACTGTGAAGCTATCCACAGCCTTTGCAGCAGGAGTTTCATCCCTGGCCGGCCAGGGAGCTACCCATATGGCGGAGCAGACCTCTCCTGTCTTACCCACTGCTCCCCTCAGCAGTGTATTTCAGACAGTCTGCCTGTTCTACTCCCCACTCTGTCTCTGGTGAATTCTCTCACCTCCCACACCTCTGGCCTGTACCCCAGTTCTTGTTCACATAAATAAATCTTTTTTAAAAAGGAATAAAAAGGGCCTCCCCTGTTGGCACAGCAGTTGAGCGCTGGGCAGCAAAGCTGCCCGCAGCCTCTGCAGCACCGGTTCGATCCCCGGCTGCCGGCAAGGGTCCGACATGGTGCGACAGACCTCTCCTGCAGCACCTGCTGATCCCCTCAGCAGTGTATTTCATTGGTCTGTCTGTTCTGCTCCCTGCTCTGACTCTGGTGAATTCTCTCACCCTCCTGCGCTTCTGGCTGTACCCAGTGCTTGTATAAATAAATAAATAAATCTTTAAAAAAAAAGGAATAAAAATATGAAAGTAAATGAGCTCTCAGTAGGATTTGTTCCTGAATTTGATGACTTCTATCACAAAAATACCCTAGCAAACATTTTTAATTGTTTTATCATTTTTTAATTTTTCCTTTATGAGTACATGGAGAGAAGTGAGAGCTTACTAGTGCTGAATGCTCACTTCCTACTGCCGTATATTATACCTAGCCCCACGGTAGAAGCATTTGGGGGAATTTAATAAACTACTGAAGCTGCAGTATAGACTGGACACTAATTTAAACAAATTATTATTTTTCATAACATTAATATTTTCTTCTATTCTGGACATAATACAAGGCATTTGAAAATTGAACATTGTAGCTAAAGGGGGTGCTGTGTGCTGCTTATAAAACAGTACAACTCACTGCACATTTGACTTACACATTTTTGTGGCTTTAAATAAACAACCTATGTTTCTAATGATTCTTGCTTTTTTTGAACCTTTACTTTTCTCTTTAGTTCAATACTCTTGATCAAGATCTACTTTCAGATATTTTAACAATTGCCCACCAATTCTCAAAAGTAATTTATAGTACCAGGTTTCTAATTTTGTTCAAAGTTAGTGATTGAAATTGATGATATTAAAGTTACCTGAAATGTATTACCTGTCTTAATTTCATCACTATATTAAGAACAATTGCAATGACTATGAATTTTAGATCTCTAAATCTTAATTCTCAAAAAAATCCAAATGTCTATTATTGTAAATAATTATTAAATTTCTATCATCAAAATATGTTAATTTCAGGAGGTATCACTTTTGTTTCAATATTTTTATTAATTGAAAACAACTTTGTCCAACTTGCAAAGCAACCTGCATGTGTAATACATTTATCTAAAATTTCAACCTCTTTCCTAACAGAATAATCATTCATAAGTCCTCTTATGACTAAAAGCAACAGTTCTGTAATGGAAGTGTCACTGCAACCTTAAATATAGCATTCACCACCGTGAAAACTGTAATAACAGATGCTCACAAATGCCTGGTTTGATGAATCAGTGCAGAGAAAGGAGAGAAAAAGGTCTGTGTAGGTGTTTCAGTGGAAGGGGTGGGAGGAGGGAGAAAAAGTGACTTACAAATGCAAGAGTAAACAGATGGCTGTGATGGAGGCATTCTGGGATAAATTTGACTTTTTACACCCTGAGACTTCTCTGCTACCTGCAGTTACCTATATATCAAATGGACAAAATACTGAAGATTCAAAGGCAAGAGGTAAAAAAAAAGAAAGAAGCATTCAATGACTTTATTGCTATCGTTTTGGTGATGAGAACAAAAGAATGTAGGCAATAAAAAACAGCAAATGAGACAGAGAAGCTGTTTTTAAAAAGGTCAGTCAATATACATTGACAGGGCTCTTTGACATAGTCCATGGTCTAATCCATTACTCTTTACTTTTCCTTCGTGTTGTATTAAATATTATGTTCTGGTTAAGCCATTTAACTGTTGTAAAAGAAAAGCAGATTTGGAAATACTCTCGGACTTTGTTATTTAAGAAATATGTAATTTGGGTTAATTTTCTCCCTTGAAAATTTATAAAGGAGAACGAAATACCTAAAAATAACTCCTTGATGTTTGAGGATACTTTTCTCAGCAGTATCTGTGATTTCCAAACTGAAAGGTTTTGTGTATTTTTTGACAGTCTAATAATAAGGTCAGGGAAAGAGACTGGAGGTTAGCATTACCCAAAGAGAGTGCCTGAGGGATTCCAGGTAAATATTATTGCGTGGGAAAGTGATTCTGAAAGACTGAAGTGTAGGCAAACCCCAAGGCAATCTCATCTTGATGGAACTTTGCTCAGTTTCAGATTATCTCAGTGAAAATGGACTGAGGTGATCTCCAATTACTAGTATCACAAATCCTGGGTCAAAGGTAAACACTTCCTGTGGAAGAAAATATTATTCCTCTTACAGTCAAAGGATCACATGGTTTTGAAAATAAAATATACAATAAATAATTAAAAATAATGAGGACCACACTGCAGGGCATAAAAATAAAAGCTAATTAAAAACAACAAAATCAACTGAATGGTACTTAAGATATCAGAAACGGATACCAAATAACTGAATAGAACTGGCTTTTGGTAAAGTGCTATATAAAAATAATATATGTTTAGAGAGAAAAATACAAGAGTTAGAGCTTTCTTTAGAAATTTGGAAAAAAATCATTAAAAATAATAAATTGTAGAATAATTAAGAACTCAGTGAATCAGATTACAGAAGATTTGACAAAATAAAAAGAAGAGGTGTCTTGTTATATACAAATAAATCAGAAAAAATCCAGATTGGAACACAGAAAGATAAAAGAATGGAATAGGTAGAAAAAAAGATGTGAGACTAAAACAATACAGTGAGAAATATTAACACTGCCTCCAACAAGAGTCAGAAAAAGGAAAAATTTGAATCAAAACTATTATTTAATAAAGTAATGGCTAAGAAATTCCAAATAAAATATGTGATATCAAAAATTCAAGAAAAAATACTAATTACAAGTAAGAAAATATGAAGTAATACAATTTGGGAGATAGTTATATTTCATGTTTCTGTATATCTTACAAGCAGAAACACCGGTAGGCTTTGTTCTAGAATGATCTTTATATGAATGGTTATATGGGAAACAGTATTTGATAATAGAGTTAGTGCCTTTCTCAGGAGCAGGGAGGTTTCTGTATTATCCAATACAACAAAGACACAGTTATAAATTTTTGCATTTCCTCAATTTAAGGTTTCTCATCTGAACTGCAACCATGGTGAGTACAGGTATCATCTGATCATTTGCATCTCTGTGTGATGATCAGGAACTGGCACAAAGGATACTAACCTGGGTAGTACTAATGCAGTGAATAGTGATGTCTTTTGTCTCTGAAATACCCTGTCTTCTGCCAGCATCCATAACACTGGTAAAATAACTATATTAGTTTGAAAATATAAGATGAAAATAGCAGTTCTTTTTTAAATACCATTTAGTAAAAGTACCAAAATCCATATACAAAAATAAATCTGAATATCAGCCAGAAAAAAATTTCAAATTATATTCAAATGAGAAAATCAACACTATCAACTGAATTTTCAGTAGAAATGGAAGCAAGGAGATAAAATAATATTACCTAGTCCTGGAAAAACAATTCTAGCAACCCAAAATTCAATGATAAGTAATAGCATCCTCAACATTCAAGGTAACTTTCAAATAAATAAATTGAGAAAAGTTATTGCCAATCAATACAGACTAAAAGAATTCTTAAATATATTTTCTGGCATCTGTATTTATAGATGTAAGAAGTCACAAGCACAAATGATGATAAATAGCAAAATTTAAATTTTTGTTTATATAACATGACAATATGCATTGTCTAAAATGTTAAGCAAATTAAAATAAGATCAATGGCATTCAGTTTGAAAGAGCTGCTCATAACAAATGCTCCAAGGGGAACTTTTTTCAGGAAAGAATATGAAAATGACAATGTCTTTAATGTGATAAGGAAGCATGTTGTAATATCTATAGCAACTTTTAAACTGATATTTACTTAAAAGAGCAAAGAAAAAAATTTAATATTCTCACTTCAAACATATCTTGCTATAGAAGAGATCAACAAATGAGCTAGACCATGAAAGATGTTGATGTTTAAAGATTTTTGTATATGTCCAAACTTGAATAGACAAATAAAAATTAAAATAAGCCCCTGTCATGTAGAATTCTTATCTTCTAACATTTCATTATGATACCCTGAAGTACCAAAATATCACTTTATATTTATTTGCAAAACTAAATACAGGGCATCCCTGTTGGCACAAGGGGTAAAGACAAAACCTATGAAGCTATCCACAGCCACTGCAGCATGAGTTCAATCCCCAGCTAAGGAGCTACCCACATGGTGCAGCAGACCTCTCCTGACTTGCCAGCTGCTCCCCTCAGCAGTGTATTTCAGTCACTCTGCCTGTTCTGCTCCTCATTCTGTCTCTGGTGAATCATCTCACCACCCCCCCAACACCTCTGGCCTATACCCCAGTTCTTCTATGCATAAATAAATAAATCTTTTTAAAAAAAAAAACTAAATACATAAAATTTATGAGAATTTCTAACTACATCGATATTATTACACGATATTTGACATTTAAAACAAATAAATACACAAAATCTTTAGCAAATTTCTCAAAGCCTAAGAACACAAGAATTTCATAAATAATTATTTAGGGGTTATTTTTCTTTGCTTCTCTAAGCCAAATGCAATGCAATATAAGGACAAAATGTGAAAATAAGTCAAAATTATTTTTTGGCACAAGCTGCTAATTGTTTTTTTAAATTTTGTTCTCTGGGTGATGGGAGAGGTACTCATCTGTCTTTTAATTCTATTTTTACAGCTTTAGGTGGAAAGATATCAAACTATAGCAAACTGCTTTGATTATCAAATTTCATAAATATTCCAATACATTTAGAACTATTTTTAGATGTTGAATAAATGTTCTGTGACCTATAATGACTGATATAAGTACCAGTTTTCTGGCACTTATGTCCAGTAACTTTTAAGCTTCTATTTAAAGAAACAACTAGGGTTTAAATCTGGCAGCCTAGGGTTTAAGTGGCCTGGTGGTCTAGGGTTTAATTCTCAGCGGTATCCCTGTTGCTGCCTGAATTCCATCCTTGGCCAGGGAGCTAACCCACTAATGGCCCAGCAGACCTCTTGCCTCTCCCACTGCTCCCCTCAGCAGTGTATTTCAGTCAATCTGCCTTTTCTGCTCCCCACTCTGTTTCTGGTGAGTCCTCTCACCCACCGCACCTCTGGCTTATACCCCAGTTCTTCTATGCATAAATAAATAAAGTTTTTAATAAATAAATAAAAGGAACAACAAAAATATCTCCAGAATGCAACATAATGAATCGATGCCAAATGTAAAGTCATAACAAGACTTGAACATTTCCCCTCAGTTACAGAACCCATTATATTTACTCTTAGAAAAGATGACTGGTATGTATGTGTGCATGCTATAAAAACGTGTTCTGTGAGCATGTAATTTATTATCTAAACCAATAAACCAATTCCCATTTTTTTTTGTTTTATTGAAGTAACACTGTTTTACAACACTGTATATGATTCATAGGTATGGGATCACACCTCCTCAGATGTGTGTTACCACACCACACCCATCAAAACACCCACAGTCCTCCACCAAACTAATTCACTTTTAAGAGTGAAAGGAATCGCTTTTCATAATGACACTGAGGACATAATGTAAAATTGAACCATTCTAAGAATACTAGGGTGTATGTTTACCCTATGTAGCAATTGATTTTCCTTAATCACAGGAAAAAATGTTAGGAGAAACAGATAAGCAACATATTTCTTTTCTTAATTGTTCACTGTTAATGAGATTTGAAAGTGAGTAATCACCTTTGTTCTTAACTACTGTATGACATATGCAGCACTAATTTTTATTGCACTATGCTAAGGCCTAATAAGTAATATCCAAAATACTGGTTCTGAAATTGTACAGTGTATTTATTGCACAGTGTCAATAGCACATATTAAATAACCAAGTCTTCTTCATTTTCACTCATATTATTTTTACTACTCAGTAATGCTTACAATAAATAATAATTTGATTTTAATTTCAGAGTCCTAAGAATGTAGGTATGTCCCGTGCAAGTAGTACTATTGCTTCAGACCATCAGCAGCTAGTAGTGGATAAATTATGTTCAAATGCTTGCTAAAATACATATATTTTAGCAATTTTCTTTTCCTCCTACAAACTGGTAGAACTATAAAATAAAATATTGCAAAAGGTGTTCATGTTGAACAGTAATTTAGGCCTCAGTACATCTACCTGTCTCCTCAATCAGAGCAGGAGAGAAAAGGCACCAACATCACTAATGAAGCTGTTGGGCCTGTGGCTTGATGTCGGAACAGCAGACGTTAACTTCATCAGTATTTAAGTTACAGGAGCAGAGAATGTTTTCTAGTTGAGCATTGTTCCAGTTCTTTGAACTGACTGCCATGGATTCCTGGAGCTTGACCACATTACAATTTTCACACTTAGCAACTGTAAAATTGTTAAAGCGATATCTTTCCACACCGTTTATCCGTTATTACTGCTAAGTTTGGCATACCACCTTAGTTACGGGCTTTAAATGCCACTTTCATCACTTCCCAGGGTAACCTTGGCCATGAAATCGGAAAATCAGATCATTTTCTGGTCCGTTTTCCTCTTTTTCTTTGAATGAGATTAGATTTTGCTACGGTTGACTGACAAATCTCATTTAGGATTCAAGGAGAGGCCTGAGCCCCCGACCTCTTTAAGAAATAGGAGGTGAGATGACTTAGCCAGTGATGACGAAGACAGAGCCAATTTCAACTCATCACACAAAGGTAATTAGTGATTAATTTACTTTGTGAGGCAAAATTACTTGTAAAAGTATAAGGAGTCTAAGTATCAGGCCTCAACATTGTTTACAATAAAATATCAATCATATTCATGGGTTTTCCTCTGCATGTTTTGTTTTCCTTTCAAATTATATTTCTAGGTCTGTTAAATAGTAAAGCACAAACCAAAATTATTTTACTCAATTAAATTTATCCAAAATTAATTGGAAAAATCATATCATTGGTTAATAGCTAACATGAGTCTAAAATTGATATATTTTCCATGATATGATAACGTAGGGTGAATACTTTATTCAGGATGCACTGTTTCATTGCTGAGTTGTATAATTTCCAGACATTACCTGTTTTGTGGGCAATTCTCCATTGTAGGTTAGTAGAAGGGAAGAATGTAGAAAGGATGAAGATAAAAGTTGGCAAATTCCACAAAATGACTATTATGTGTTCTAGAGCTTTTCGTTGAGTATAGCAGTTTTAAAATCTCAACGACAAGTTTTGAGATGAGCTGATATTTTGAAATCTATGTCCTACTACACAAATTTACATTAAACTGAAACAAGAAAGTTAACTATATATATTATCACAAAAATTGAATGAATAAATGGATCAATGAAACACCCAAGCCATCTTATTGACCTTAGACACCTGTTCAATATTGTTAGGCCATTTGATTTAAATATACAAAGGAATAAGAATGAAATCTTTAAGGATCATCTGGCTTAACACACTTATATTCTATGTTAATTTCTATGCTTACTGTCTTGATTCTCTTTAAATTTCTTTTTCTCTCCAGTTGCATTTCCAGAATTATTACTGCATCACATTTTACATCATGAAAATTCTAGTTATGTCAAAATGAACATTTAATTGTCCCTAATTTCTCTTTAGATATATTTAGGTTCTGATTTGTTTCCTGTTAATATGAGGTTCTAGTGAAATACCAGATAAAAGAATATGTTGAAATTCATTTCTAAAACATTATGTGGGAAGAAATATGTATCACAGTACCTTGCATAACAAGTTATATAAATATTTGTAAAAGATTAGGCCATCTCCCTTAATCTCTTTGACTATATAAATATTGCAGTGCACATATCAAGTGTACAGATGTAGAGCCTCAAATGTTTTGAAATCAATTATATATGAAAAGAATCACAGCTGCCTAAAAATATAAACTATCTTCCCCCAAATAGGAAAATCTTTCAGGAAGATGGCTATATGCACCACCCTAAATGAAAATGCTAAAGAAATCTTATTTCATCTTATATATTAGTTACATTCTTGAGAAGCTGTACAAATTAAATATATGTATAAAAAAGAAAAATATGTATCTGTGAATTTCATTACACTCCCAGTAATAAAATCTCTTAGCAAAAATATGTGCTCTTCAGTACATAAGAAAAATTATTATGCACCTAGGAACTTCAATCTTCATTTCAAAAAGCATTTCCTTTGATCCTTGTGTTTATTCCATATATTCTTTAAAGATGTTAGGCAAGTAAGGAAAAAGAAACACCCTGCAAATTTGAGAGATGTACAGCTTCACTTGAAATCACACATATGTATTAAATTAAAATATACCACTAGATATTTCCGCTTTATTATTTTCATTAATTTCTTGAGAAAATTACTTAGTTGGCTGCCATTTTGGTTATACTGTTTGTGACATCAACAGCATGTAGTTCTATTTCAGTTAACAGTAGTGATTATCAAGTTTGTGAAAAGTTAATTATATCAAGTGCTAATAACATGTGCATAAGAGATACAAGTGAACAAGCAAATAATCTCTGACTAACATCTTATAATTGGGCAAGGAAAAAGTGGTAAAACAAATATATGTAAAATTATATGAGCATAATATAAATTTCACTACTTATAGATTTTATTTAGTTTTTCAGGTAATGTTAGTACTTAGACTACATATTACTGTACTACACTAGTCTCCTATGTGTAGTTAACAGATTTCTGAGTCATAAAATATATTTTAATACTGAATTTTATTTTTAGTATATAAAGACCTTTCATTCTAAAAACAGTTATATCTGATTGTTTTCAAATAGTATTTATGAGATTTTACCCCATGTTAGCAACTATTTTAAGGTTTTACTATGTAACAAATTTTATTTTATTAATTTTATTTATTATAAATAATTAAAATTTATCTGTCTTTCTACACAGTGATAATGTCTTAGAGACTGAGAAATTGTCTTTTAAATACAAAATGTCAGTGCTTTCCCTCATAAAACAAAAAAACATATTTTTCATATTTCTTTTGTTCATTTCAGAAAAGTTTTATTTTCTATAGGTTTTGTTTTTGTTTTAACTGTTTCATCATGTATTTACTTCCATGTTAACCCAAAAAGATCTATATTTTTCAGTGTCCTTCAGGACTTATGAAATGCTGAACATACTCTGTGACCCAACAATTTTACTCCTTGTTGAATCTTCAATAGCAATAGATATATGTTCAGGTTTTGCAGACTTAGAATGAAGAAAGAAGGTGGTACCAATTTAAAATCCACTGGGAAGGAATGTCTGAAGGCTTATTTGAATACATGACCATAATTCAAACATTGATTTAATTATATACCCTTGATTCTAGATTGTAAATTCAGCCTGAAAATAAATGGCCACCTATCTATCTGTGGTTACCTGCACAAAACAAACAAACAAAAAAACATGTGAAACTGCCACCTATTTTGTCAAAGCAACTGAGATTTGTTTCATTTTCAATTTCACATAATACAATTCTTTAATACACTGCTCAAAGCTGGGCTTCTTCAAGTTTTTAATTTTTCATTCAAATATTCTGACAATTGACATACTTGATTATTTAACATATACAATTATTCTCAAAACCAAGAAACCAAGCTAACGATACAATAACATATACTGTATTCAGATTGTCAAATAAAAGTACTATGATAATGTCCAGGAGATATAAATTTGGCATTTTTCAATATCTATTTAGGAACTATTTTTTTTTAACATTTTGCAAGTTGTTCTTAAGTAATCCAAAAGGGAGAAAAGCTATGGAAAATATATTAACAGTTTTCCAAATTTTCAGGATTTTATTTTCCGAATGAATATACTTTTAGCCAAATTTTGACTCCTTCTTTTAAAAAAAAAAGGAATCTAAGGTATACTTGACAGCTGATTAATCTGTGCAGCCTTAACCAAACTCTATTGATACTGTATAATGTCAGACAGACCTACATCCTAGTAAGACATCAGTAACCATTTCTTGTACAGAATCACATCTTTTTACTGACTTATCAGTTTTGAAAGAGCATAAAACCAATTTGAAGGTATATGTGGATATGTGTTATTTCACCACCAGTCAGATTACATGGAACAGCGTCAAGAGATCCTGCAAGAACTATTATGATGTCAATAAAATGTTCTGTGAGTGGCAGGGCTAAGCCAGGACAATTCACCCTCTCACTAGTGAAGTCCAATCATATGCTGAGAACACTCAGAGGAGTACTTGGCAGGATTAGAAAAAGCCTCAGCATGACCGATGTAATTTCTTCTCTTCTCAAAAATATGTGTATAACTAATCAGGGCTAAAGAGAAATAATGAATTAGAAGGATTAAACTATGTTTCCACCACTAACAATATATTTGCCTTTGGTAAAAATAATTTATCCAACAGAATTATGTGCATGATGGTCCAAGTTAGATGGGGAACCATTTCATATAATTTAGAACATTCTAAAAACTCTAAGGATTAACACATAATGTTAACTGAGTATTAGTTTTATCTTTAATATTATTTTCAGAGTGTGCGTAAAATTAAGCAAGGAGACTATTAGTTTCAGCATTTTATTTTAACTACAAATGATTCCCGTATGGTAAGCTATAACCCAGGGAAAGAATTCAATCCATTTTTACTCTTTTGTATTTGCTAAGACCTAGATTCACACTAATTATAATGAAGTAAAAATCAAAATCAGCAAGCAACTATAAACCAGACACAAACTACAGGGGTGGGGAAGGAGGGAGTAGGATGAAAACAAGGGGGGTGGGAATTGTATGGGCACTATAACCAAGATGAAAAGGCATACATTGTGCAAAAAATGAAAAATGATGTAAAACATATATAAAATAAAATAAATGGAAAAAAACTCAAAAAATGAAAAAAAAAAAGAATGACTGCAACTATTAAGGTTAGTAATACAGAAAGTTGTGATGCTAAAAACATTCAATGTTGTGTTTTCATTTTATACTGAGCGAGTTTAACTTCACTTTCTCAAAAAAATATGATTCCATTTGTTTCTTTTATTTGGGCAACTTTATATCTCATTTTCTCTAGTTTCTTAATTTTGGTCTGTCATAAGGTTTAGGGATTATAAAAATAGGAATGATGCATAAATGTAGAGAATTTGGCCTGACTATTGAGGCTGCAAATTAGAACAGACTTAGAGAAACAAAACGAGATTGTTGCAGAACATAGATCAAACTCCCTTTACACTGGGTATGTTTTCTCTTACTTTGCTATTACATAAACCAACCTCATAAATTTAGTTATGAATATTTGGAAGCAGATATACTGTAGAAAGTTATGAAGACAGAAATGATAATCTATAACAAATATTGAAAATTAAAGTTGGCTAAATAATTTTACAGCTGTGAAACATTATTATTAAAAATTAAATTTAACAATATTATGGTATTATTTCTTTAGCAAATACATTTAGAGTATTTATGTCAGTCTTTAATGTAGGCACTAAAGCCACAGCAATACAGAATGAGTGAAATCTCAAAACCAAATTCATAAAGATTGTCTCATTAAGCCATTAATCCAAAAGATCAAACAGAGAGATAGAGAAAAGTGTGTGGCTACAAGTCATAAATCAGAAGTAGCAGCAGTAAACAAGAAGGTTTGATGACTAGGTGGAAAGCAGAGTCAGCCTAGCACATATCTGGGAAAAAGAAGGTATAAATGCAGGAGCATTCTAGCAACCATCTGTGGCTTCAAAGGTAGATAAAGGAAGAAGCTGTCAAGGACTGGTATATAAGTTAACAAAAAAAAAGTGTAGCAATGTTTAAGCTCCTGAATTGATTGCATAAATGATGCTGAGGACTGCAAGCCAAAATTCTTGTTAACTGCACTACTCAGAACATTTATTTTCATCTTTCTCATTAAGTATGTTTTAGTGTAGTTACATGTGAATTTATTGATGATGATAACAGATCACACCTGCATCAACTTATATTTGAGGTGTATTTAATTTTCTCACAATTCATTGATAAAAATGAAATCTAAAATGCACACTGGAGTTTTTTTAGGAAAAATGAAATATAGTCTCATTAGACTATTTCATTATATCACATCTCCCAATGCATTGTTACTGGTCTTCATTTTTGATATGTATGTGTATATGTGTGCATGTGTATGTATGTGGGATTTACTGAACTCCTTTATATGCTAAGTACAGGAGGATAAGTTCTATTATAAATACATTTAATTATTTTAGTACTCTATTCTTATTTCCTCTTTCACAAGAAAAGAAGATAGTTGTAGACCGTTGCTGAATATAAACTCGGGTTCTGCCTGCAAATCTAACATTTTAAGATGTCAAAACTTGCCCAAAGCAAACTTTCAATAGAAGTCTCTTAAAAAATATATAAGGATTATTTTTAAAATAGGTAATAATAATCTGTTTCAATTTTCTTTCTTATAGTAACTAAATGTTCTCCAAAGATAAAGGTTTTTATTGTGATTTTCAGTCACCTTCTTTGATTCATTCATTTACTGACTTATAAACAACTGTTTTTAAAAATTAGAATCTGCTACATTATCACAGATACTCTCTCATAAAAATATATAAAGAACACACAAAGCATAGAGACCCATTTCATAAATTGGAAATAATTTCAAAGTAAATCTGTAAGGATTTGAATCAAAGCACTTAAATTGTCAATTCCCACAGCTGTCACACAAATAGCGAGCAGTGATGCTTTCCTTCCGTGGTATACTCTTTACATCAGCCAGCTCATCCTGGGCCAGAAGTCATTTGTTTCAGAAAGAGTTCATGAATTTCCTTCTCCTATCAGTAACCTTGAGGTTTCTCAGTGGTCTCTCCACACAACGGTGATTTCACAGTCTCTCCTTTTTCAATAAATATTGGTCAGTAAAGATCTCTGGGAAGTTTCTTTACTGCTGAGTGTCTGCACAAGGGTATGTGGACTTATGTAGAAACTCCCTTGGGTATGTGGATGTGCTGAGGGTTTTAGAATGTCTTACAACAAAACTGCTATCAGCCATTCAGGCAACTTCTGGGCTAAAATTGTTTATAAAACTAAAAAATAAAAGCTTGAAATAACTGCCATTATGGCTAGATTTCTTTTACAAGGTTGATTTCTGACAAGAAGAAATGTCTTGATTAATTAAAAAGTACATTTTCATATGTGTTTGCTTAAAAATTGTGCATGTATATTCACAAAGTAAAATTCTACTTATAGTTCTAGAGTGGAAAATTGATATATTCATAAGCCACCGATGGAGTAATGTCCAATATACACTCCTAGTCACAAAAAGAGTTAGCAGTTGAGTGTGAAAGGTTAATTTTTATGACTGAACCCTGCCAGAGAAGTGTGAAATATTGTAATTTATTGAAACCTGGAAATTATACTTCAGTCTTGTTTTTTTTGTTTGTTTGTTTGTTTGTTTTTAAAGATTTATTTATTTATTTATTTATACAAGCACTGGGTACAGTCAGAAGCACAGGAGGGTGAGAGAATTCACCAGAGCCAGAGCAGAGCGGGGAGCAGAACAGGCAGAAGGACCGAAGTACACTGCTGAGGGGAGCAGCGGGCGGCAGGAGAGGTCTGTCGCGCCATGTGGGACCCTCACCAGCGGCTGGGGATCGAACCTGCTCTGCAGAGGCTGCAGGCAGCTTCGCAGCCCAGCGCTCAACCACTGCACCACCAGGGGAGGCACTATAGTTCAGTCTTTTGAATCAAATTGTTTGTTTTTCTCAGAGCACCCCTCCCCCCAAAAAAAAATTTTCAAGGGCTCCGCAATATGATCATTTTGGCCACTGCCATAGTTTTTTTAAAGTCTTTTCAAATAAGGAATCTCTGAAGGAAAATTGACACAGAGAATTATCCACACACCTGTTTTGCATTTCATCACATTGTTTACTGTGCACAGTTTAGTAGTGTAATTTTCTGAAAGTTGGTTTCCCTATACAAAAGAGTACTTAGCCATTGTTCTGTATCACAACTTAATTTTCACCCTGTAGAAATAAAGATGATTTTTTTCTTCCCCTTTATTATTCAGAAGATCTTCTCAAATAATTTATTTCAAAATTATAATATCTTCACCTAATGAATGGAGAAATTATTATTTGAAGTAATTATCACTGTTATGATTAACATCCTTCTTATATTTCATTTGCCCAGCCCACTTTGGAAGACATAGGGGAAGCAATAGTATTTCCTTTGATTCCAATTCAGTATTCTGTGCCCTCCTCCAAGTGCAAGGCTGCATTTTAAGTGGGAAGCTACGGCACTAGAAACTACTCTCTGGAAAGAAATAGGGAAATATTAAAGGTAATATAATCTCTAACTCTGAATCTTTGCGTTTATATAAATATGCTAGACTAAAACTTCCAGTCTGTTAAATAGACTCTAAAGATAGATGTAATTATATAGAATATAGATATGCTTTTGTTTCTTAGAAAAAATGTTTCTATATAAAATGTACTGTTTTGATTATGATAAATGGTTCTGTGTTGATGGTTCAAGTAATCTCTTGGGGATTCCTTTGCCTATCCATGTGTGGTTCCTCAAATCATCAATTCATAAACTCTTGATTAGAATGATGCTCTTATATTGAGGAAAAAGGTAACCTCAAATCAATTTCATTAGTGGGCACAAGGCATGTATTGCTAGACATTGAAAATAGGAATTCAAACTGTTTTTGACTAGAATGTCTTTTAGGATTTGGAATTGTGAACAAAAAAAAACCTCTCAGTTATCATAGTCCATTGGACTCTCTACTCTTTGCTCCCCACTGCCACTCTCTCCCTTTGCTAACTTCAATTTTGTAGTCAGATGGACTATGGTAGACTATGTACTTTGGCAATGGGTATGGTATGGTAACATATACCTGAAGAGGTGTGCACTATACCCTTAAATGATACACAGTATTGTAAACCTTAAATACCTCAATAAAAAATTGCAATTTTAATAAATGAATTTTCTCAGTACCTATAGTGACATTATTAAAAGACAAAAACTACACATTAAAAAATAGTAACTCATTTTCCCCTCTTCCTTGAAACAAAGTTTTAGATATAACTTGTTCTAGGAAGGGGAAACATTTTTAGATGCCTTATACCCATGGCAACAGCATTATTGGAATGCCATCCACTTTGCAAGGCAATCTGCCAGTTGCAAGTACAAAGTACTGATGCTACCTACAATCACAGGCATATGGGGTATCCAGAGAATAGTTGTATTGCCCCTCTATTCAGATACATCATTCATAAGCAAAGGCAGACAGGGGTAGATCAAGTGCAATATCTGAGGCATGGCATGGCTTAGCTGTCAGGTGTACTACTAAACTTAAGATATGGATGGTGGTCCACTGCTAACATGGTCAATTCCCAATTTCCAACAAGTATATAAATACATAGATTGAGTAAAAGCAGCAAGAGCCACAAGTGCATTAAGCCACTGAAATTAAGACACATTACATTGATTTAAACTCTTTCAATGCCTCAACTCATCACCAGGTCCATGCACTTCCATTACACTAAAAGCCAAATACAGCAATTGATCTGTGGTATATTTCTTGGAAACCATAGAATAGAACGAACCACAAAAGGTTGGGGGAGGACCCCTTCTAGGAAATAATTTTTTAAGTGAGATTGATATACCAGCAAATTGAAGATAAACCTAAGTATTGAGAAAGAATTGTTTAGCTGCTCTCAATATTTAACTATTTCTCTAGCTGTCCACCTAGATATAATATCAAAAGACATTCCTGATGACTTCCCTTGACAATATTCATAATTAATTTGATCAATATATGTAATCTAGTTAACTGTGATTATCAGAAAGTCAGCACCTTCAAATGAATATAACATAATTTTTGATTCTTCTGATTATTTGGGATATTGCATCCAAATTGAAAGTCAGTAGCTTTCATTCCCTGGAGAACTAGATTTATTAGTCATTTAAGTAATGCTACAGGCAGGATTACATTTCTCAACCAGGATCCAAGTAAATGCGGAGTCCATGATTTCAGCTAGATTTTTTTTATTTTAATGTTAATTTTGGACGATTCATATGGCTCATATAAATTTCTTACTACTCCTGAAGATTGTCACTTTTGATTTGTGTTTAGGATTGCACTGACATTATGTGACTGATTGTAACTTTTATGGTCATGCTTTTCAATTGGTTTTCTTGCACAATTTGGAGACATTTATGGTTCTCCAGTATAATTTCAAATATTTATTAATATGTGTAGACATTTAGAGTGTACCTGAATTCTCTTAATTTAAAGGAGGGAAATTTAACTCTTCTATAAGTTAGATTTCATATGAACAAAAAACCCAAAATAGTTACTTAGGTTATCTCCATGAACAATTCATTTAAAAAATTCATAAGACCATTTTGCAACTGCATATACCTGCATGGGTGATACATATGGTTCATTACACAACAGGGTCACAGAGAATAAGCATGGCCTAACATTCTTGACCTACTGAAGGTCATAACTTTTCCCCCTACTACACTATAATTTTCGAAAGGCCAGCTTATCATATAGAGTTATTTTAATCTTTCAAGTAATGTCTTATGGCTTTATAAAACATAAAAAGTCTTAAAAACATTAAAGACACTAATTAGGGTCTCCTTGGTGGCCTCAGTGCTAATATCTTTATGGCTTGAATTCTTTTCCCAGCCAGGGATCTAGTCCACATGGCACAGCAGACCTCTCCTGTTTGCCTGCAGCTCCCCTTACCAGTGCATTTCAGTAAATCTGCCTGTTCTTCTATCCTCTCTGTCTCTGGTAAATCCTCTCACATCCCACACCTCTGCCCTATGCCACAGTTCTTCTACGCGCACAAATAAAAATGTATTAATTAAATATACTGTACATAAAACCTTTGTTTCATTTAAATTTTCTTTCATGGCAAAATATACTTTCAAGAAGATATATTTTAAAATGTTTCCTTTATTCTTTTCTCCCTTTCCTTATTCCCACATTTTTAGTAATACACAGTGCTCATGTGTAAAGTAAGGATCAACTTGCTCTTTACTTTAGGCTTCCGTTGTCCCCTTTCCAAAGCTTGCTGAGTGTTACTCCCTAGATATTGCTAATGTGTTGATGTTTGATGAAAACTAAACTGACTGCACTTATCTCATAATATTTGTAAGTGGTCTTTTAGAATGATCTTCAGTTTTGTCATCAAATTATTGAAAAATACAGCATTCAGAATAATTTGGAGGTACAAAATTGTTTCATCATTCTCAATCATAGCACCTAAGTAACACATTCAACACCTAAGTAATTTATTTGACACAGAGGAATGCAATTATTTTTCTAATAGAGAAGATAACAAGAAATTATATTATGTTTTTGTTTAAGCCACTAGAGTGGAACCAGAACTACAATAAAAATTCACTGAATTTACAGATTTATTAACAAATTTCTCAAGATAACTCTCTTGTGGGAAGATAAGGAAGATTCAGCTAAAATCTCCAATGTGTGTAACAGAAAATAGCAAACCACATTTTCTGTTCTTAATCAGTATGAAAACTAAATACTTAAAAGGAAAGTACTTACTGGATGAAAACATTTAGAAATTAGCACATGAAAATAAGGTTAGTTTTTACTTGGAGGAAAATAAAGCTATCTCCACCATTTAAACCCTATTGAAAATTTTTATGTGAGTAGTGAGAGATTTTTAAATATAAAGTTTAAGGAACTAAATGATTTCAATAGCTTGTCTAATCAGAACTCATCCATCTGTTTAGAAAAATCTAAGGATAATAAACCAAAACAAGTACTGTAAGATATTCTAAAATCCTAGAAATTTTCCTCTCAATTTTCATCCAAGATTCTTTATAAAGTACCAGTAGTAAGTGTTGAACTAAATTATCTTCTGTTATCCACCCAACTTACCACTTTCTATGTTTGGCAAAATTTTAATTAAAAAGAAGAAAATATTTCTTTCAATTTAGATTTTACCTTTGCATATATATTCAAGTTGTGATCTTATGATCCCAAAGGATACAAGATAATTGTTTTTCTTGCACATTAATGGAAGTTGTTCTTAAAAAGGTAGTACAGGGCCTCCCTGATGGTGCAGCGGTTGAGCGCTGGGCTGCGAAGCTGCCCGCAGCCTCTGCAGCACTGGTTCAATCCCCATCCACAGGGCGAGGGTCCCACATGGCGCGCAGACCTCTCCTGTCACCCGCTGCTCCCCTCAGCAGTGTACTTCGGTCCTTCTGCCTGTTCTGCTCCCCGCTCTGGCTCTGGTGAATTCTGTCACCCTCCCGTGCTTCTGACTGTACCCAGTGCTTGTATAAATAAATAAATAAACCTTTTTTTTTTTTTTAAAGGCACTACAGACACCAAACTTCAAAATCAAAATCAAACCTCAGAATCAAAGTATGAAAAACTTCTTCAACCCAAGATACTTTGCTGAAAATGTTGCAACCACTCAACTAGCTTTTCTAAATTACAGTTCTTAGTAACTTGGCTGTAACTGTTGTAGTCCCAATTGCTGAAAATTCAGATATTACACAAGAGATTATCAATACTTCTCATTCCTTTTCTCCTCCTATTCATGTAATTTTGTATTTTGTGTGAAGCCACACATGGTATCTATATATTTTACTTCTTAAAGACCATATATACATACATACATTTGAAATCACATCCTTTTAGAATATATAAATAACAACTGAATTCATCCCCTAGTAAAACCTGCACTACTATTATAAACGCTATACCCTTCCTAGCTACATGTACCATTATTAAAATGTATCCAGTAGAATAGCTAGTATTCTTTTTATATGTCTTAAGGTTTTGAGAAGTCGCCCCTCTAACAAAGTAAATTAGTGTCTGCTTAGTGGAAAAAAAAATGTATGACCAAGATTAAGCACATATTTGTATTTAGCTTGGTGCTCATACACACTTACCAGAAACTGCATGCAAGAAACAATATCACTCATGAACTATTTCTAGTTCTCCTTATTGCTACATCTAATAAACAATGTTCTCTATTGATACTGATTTCAAAATATAGTCACAGCTTAGTTATGACACTATTTGCACAGTTGCATGCTGAAACAAATCTTAAGATTTTCTGTAATATTCCCTTATTCCTTACACAGAACCTATCAGTAAATATTAGTGATAAATTAGTTGATAAAAATATTAGATGGAAGCCTACATATTTTGTACATATTTTGCAGTTTTCATGTAGTTAACATTTTTCATATTCAATTGAAATATTCTAAGTGTTACCACACAGAATTCCTTAAACATTCACTCCATGAAACTAAGATCTTTCCAAAACATCTTTACATAACTAACTTTTTTTTGTTTGTTTGTTTATACATGCACTGGGTACAGTCAGAAGCGCGGGAGGGTGAGAGAATTCACCAGAGCCAGAGCGGAGAACAGAGCAGGAAGAAGGACTGAAGTACACTGCTGAGGGGAGCAGCGGGCGCAGGAGAGGTCTGCGCGCCATGTGGGACCCTCCTCCGGTGGCCGGGGAGCAGCCGGGGATCGAACCAGCACTGCAGAGGCTGCGGGCAGCTTCGCAACCCAGCGCTCAACCACTGCGCCACCGGGGAGGCCCCCATAACTAACTTTTTAAAGAGGTATGTTGTAGGGCCTCCCCTGGTGGTGCAAAGGTTGAGCGCTGGGCTGTGAGGCTGCAGCCTCTGCAGCGCAGGTTTCTTCCCCGGAAACTGGCGAGGGTCCCCCACACACACACAAAAAAAAGTATGTTGTAATGTTAATGGTGACTCAATTTTTAAGGAGCATAGTTAATAGAACTTTCATTTTAATTGAAGTAACACTATATTATAACATTATATAAGTTTCAGGTCTGCATCATTAAGTATTAACACTTATGTAAACTACAGAGTTCATCACAAAAAAATCCAAATTTTATCTATCACTCCCTCCACTGCTCCCAGTGGAACTTTATCCGGTTAGATCTTACATCATTAAGCAATCTTAGGAAAAAATCTTTAGCTTCAATGCCTAGTATAGTCAACCCAATTTCACTTCAATAACTCTCTTTATAAGACTTCACAAGGTATTTCATTTCTAAAATTATACTCTGGTATAAGAAAGAGACTCATGAATTTATAATTATGTGTTCCAGAAAAATTTAATAAGGGATTTCTAATATGGCCTTAAGTAATTTTCACTTTGTTCAGACACCAATGTACCTTATTTTATCTCATTTTTTGGTTACTCTCTATTTCTAAAAATGTAAGAATACATTTACTATATTATTTTTGTAATTTTAAATAATTCAGTATTTCAACCAGTCCATTTTCATCAAATTAGAGAACTTAACATATGTTTAAAATAAACAGTATCACAGAATACAATAACCTTTAAATGAATAAGAATCTAAAGACTCTACTAGTAATACATAGTGAAAATGCAAGCAAAAATATTCTTAAAAGACTAATTTATATTAGAAATAAAAGCTGAACAGTTTATAAGTTAAATATTTTCTGAAAAATGTTTGTAATTTCAAATAAATTACGAACAATTTTATTTCCTGTTCTACTTTGGAGACATAACTATAAGACTATTTCTATCTTCTTTCTTTCTCCCTGATGATCTTTAAATTTGATATATCAAAAAATGCTGTGATGGTTCATTTAGCCTATTTCCTTCAAAATATCCTTTCAAATTGTCTTTTATAATTTCACATTCCTTTGCATTACAAAGAGACCTCTGTGGGGGCCCTACTTTTACAACATGGGAATATGTTAATTAAGAGATTTCTGCCCCCATTTTCTCATGACTGAGTAAGGTAGAAAACAATAGGGTCTCCTCTTTCTATTTAGCAATTCCATTCATGCAACAAAGATGCTCAATGTACATGTCACAATATAATAACAGTCTAAATGGATTAAATTGCAGTGTGTATTAAACACACAATTCTCTCTGGCAGATGTATATACATATTATGCTTAGCATCACTTAACTCTTTTCATATTCAGTTGTAATGCACAAATACCTCACAGTGTTTCATAAGAATCCACTTCAAGAAACTAAGACTCTTCTGAAACACCTTTCCACAACAAATTTTTTCAAGAATTAAGGTTGCAATGTCAATGGTGAATCATTTGCTAAATCAATTTCACGCCCTTTCTTCAGCTCCACCCACCCACCTTCTTTTTTCTTTCTTGCTGTCATTCTCTATTTCTTGATGGAAATGCAGAGAGGCAGCATAGTGTTATTCCAATTTAATTCACAGTAGTGGCACTGAGTGTATGGGCTCTAAAGTTCTGAGGTGGCTGGAAACATCTGCCAGTTAGCAACGCTTGTTCCTGCCCATTGCAGGGCTTGTCTATATCATATCACTCATGTCTTTAAACAGGAGTAAAATGCAATTGACAGCATACTAATTATATAAATTGTTTTTCCTACCAAAACCATAACTCCATAGAGACCACTTAAAATATATCTACTCTTTTGGAAAACAGAATTTTTTTAAACATTTCTTTATTTTTGGTTATCCCTTTATTTTTTATAATATGGGCTTGTTTTTTAATGAAAATTTCTGGAATGTGTCATCTCTTAGAGGGCTTCAATACTTAATAAAAAAGAATTACATTCATTGAACATATATACCCATAAACACTGACTCCACATTTCTATTTGTGTATTCATCAAACTCTGTCAATTAACAGAAGACAGAAGCTTAAAAATATTTATTTCTGATATGGTATAAAAGCAAAAAGACAAGATATTTAGTCTTTTAGAGATCATCATAATATAACATTTTTTTTTTATTTTTGAAAAGTTTTAGTCCTTAAAGTATTTCTCTAGATAAGGAATAAACAGGTGAACTTGGTGGAATATTTAACATCAGAAATGAACTTTTCAGTATCCTCCTACACCCATCAGTCAATAAGGATGCATCAGAACACTGATGTTCTTTTTTGAGTTTTAATATTTGATCTTAAATGACTATAATATGTCAAATTCACACTTCCAGCCATAATAAAAACAACTGGGATATTTTAAACAGCTGACATATTGTCACATCAAAGTTAGTATCGATAATGTACGAGGTTAGGCTCTCTGAGATTCTTATCTGTTAAGGAAAAGTGACAGGCTAAGAGAACGACTATGGCAAAAATAAATGTTTAAGCAAAAATTGGTGCTACCCAAATTCTGACATTCTGAGATTGAAAACTGAATGGAATAAAATTGAAATATTCTTTAAATGATTCACGCAGAAACATCTGCATCGGTATGTCTATAAGCATATTTTGCAAATATATAACACTCAACACAGACTACAATGTGACTATTAATGAAAGAATTTGAAGAGAACACTGCACTTGCCCACAATGAAAGTTGTTTCACATAAACTGTCAATACAAGTATCACTGGAAGTTTCTGTATCGTGGGGACTGGAGGACTCTTATAAATCATATTCTCCTTTTCATTGATATCGTCCTGTTCTTTCAGATAAACATTCATCCTTTGTTCTGAATCTCCTTTTTAGATTCTGGCAACCAATACATGAATCATCCCCTTTGACTTAAAAGACAGTCAAAGAGTTATTGGCCACTATTAATACTCAAAATGTTAGTACAGGAATAATAGAAATTTACTTATATTCATGAAAAATCAACATTGAAAAATGTTTGTTTTTTTTTTTTTGTCAAAACATGTTTTTCTTCATAAAAGGACTCTTTTGTCATGAGAAAAATGCGTGGTCATGACTCCGCATCCTTTTATCTGCTTTAGAGAAAATGTATCTTTGCACTTCAGGTAGCAAATGTCTCTTATAAACAACTTTGAATTTTTGCTGAAGGTAGAAATCTAGTGGGAAAGCAAGCACCTTTACGATGTGAATCCAACAGCAGTTGTTTAAAGGGGAAGCATAGAAACAAGCTTATTTTGCTTGGAAAATAAATATGATAACTAAATATACATATTTTTCTATACTTAACACAAATATATCTACAAAATATATTTTTTAAACTAATAATCCCAATCATAGACAATTCTGTCCTGTATAAAAGGTTAGATTAATCCATGATTTTCCATAAAATATTAAATAATTGTATACACTATTTGGATTGTAATTCTATTTTACATACCAACTATATTTTATTAATTTATATTTAATGATTTTATTAAATCTACCCATTATCATTGAAACCAATATTTATTTTTCAATACTGTGAAATATTTCACCTTAAGGAAAATACACGCAGAAGTTGTAAAATGCTATTATCCAATTTGCAATGGATAAATAAATCCTTTCTGGAGAGCACTTATCTTGAAAGGCAGTTATAGAGTAACAGCAATACTATCCTAAAAATGCATTTACTCTTTTTTTAAAATATCATTGTTTTATAGTTAATGAAAGTAAATTAATGTATCACCAATGAATTTTTAAGTTTATCAACATACCACTTTTAAGATCAGGAAAAAGTTTTTGTAGTGTTCATTGCCTTTATGTATTTTAATCATTATGACTGCATACATTTTAACACTAAATGTAGCCAATTAGTTTTCTTGATCATAATTCAGATTACAAATGATTTTACTTGACTTTTCTAAGCACAATGAGAGAAAAAAATGTTTAACTGTTTAAAAAGCAACATTCAACTCACCAGTATTACTTCAGAGAATTATGTGCTTAGCTAAGCAAATGTGTAATTATCATAAATATATTTCACAAACATATATTTTATTTTTTTAAGATTTATTTATTGGACCTCCCCGGTGGCGCAGCAGTTGATCGCTGGGTTGCGAAGCTGCCCGCAGCCTCTGCAGGACCAGTTCGATCCCGGGCCACCGGCAAGGGTCCTACATGGCGCGCAGACCTTTCCTGCCTCGCCTGCTGCTCCCCTGAGAGTCTGTGGGCAGCTTCGCAGCCCAGCACTCAACTGCTGCACCACCAGGAGAGGCCCACAAACATATACTTTAAAGATAGATCACTGACCAGTGAAATTACCACAATATTATCACAAATATAGTCAATAAAAAAAATTTGGATTAAGTTTATTATATTTAAATAAGTCTTTTAAAAAGCTTTTAACCCAAAATAAAAATTTACAACACCCAATGCAGTAAATACTGTTTCGTAACGGAGAAATTAATTTGTTTTGTAACTTGAATTAAAATATCCATTTTTGTTTGTTATTTATTGACCCAAGCATCTTTTTTAATGACTGATTTAAAGTTAAGAAGAGAAAAGTTACTTAATGCCCCTAAGTAGCACAATTAAGAATCAAAAAAGGAAAAATAAATCAATGTGTTAATGGGATAAAACTTGCAGGTATTTCCCCTCCTCCCACATTAATAAAACTTTCTTGTATTTGAGTTTTCAAATTCAATTTCTTAACAAATATGAAAATTTCTGAGGACAACATTAATTGGGATTAGGTACAGCCATCTAAATGAAAAACAAAACAGTATGATTTTGCTGATTATAGATATATACAATCTTATTTTTTAAACATTCCCAAAAATAGTAATATAGTTAAAAAATGAGAAAAAAACAAATTCGACCATGAGACATTTACTTGTTGTAAGACTGTAATAATAGTAAACAACAGCAACATTCTTTAATATCTTTCCATTTAATAGGGTAGAAAATTTGTCATTTCACCACAAAATTAAGCATCTGGAAGTTATTAAGTACATATGTACCCACACAATGATTCTTAATCTAGGGTTGGTATATCCTTGCCTTCCTTTACTGAAGACAAAATAGTTTAAATTTTAATAGTAAAAGTGTCTAATGGAGTATAATCAAACATCTAACAAATTTTCAAAAATCTCCTTGCTGAAGAAGATATGCCACTAACAAAAATATCTCCAACAACAAAGTATTTACTTAATGAAAGTGCATGTGAATGCGTCCAATTTCTACTTGGTTTGGGAAAGAACAACATTAATATATTATAGATCAAGAAAGAAAAGAAAACTAGATCTTTGGCTACTAAATTCCTTAAATACTCCTTGAGTTCAGATAAATTCATACCTTTCCAAGATATGCTTCCTTCCCTAATAGAATGATAACACTGAAACTTCTAACTATACCCTTAATTCAAATGACATGAGGGTCAATGTCTCAAGCAATTCAATAACTACTCTAATGGAGAAAACTTCAAAATCAGGGCCTCCCCGGTGGCGCAGTGGTTGAGCACTGGGTTGCGAAGCTGCCCGCGGCCTCTGCGGCGCCGGTTCAATCCCCGGCTGCTCCCCGGCCACCAGAGGAGGGTCCCACATGGCGCGCAGACATCTCCTGCCGCCCGCTGCTCCCCTCAGCAGTGTACTTCGGTCCTTCTGCCTGCTCTGCTCCCCGCTCTGGCTCTGGTGAATTCTCTCACCCTCCCGCGCTTCTGACTGTACCCAGTGCATGTATAAACAAAACAAACAAATAAATAAATAAATAAAAACATGCCTCTCTATATAAAAAAAAAAAAAAAAAAAAAAAAAAACTTCAAAATCAGAAATATTGACACTATTTTACTCCAACGTCAGTGCACCATTAATGAAGTTACAGGGTCATTAAAGAGTCATCCAGCATTTTAAATCATATCAACTTGGATATTGCTACGCTTGATTACGTTTTTACAGGATGATGGCATTAGAATTTTTGGACCACCTGTTTCCCCTCTACCCTCATCCCTATACACCATGACTTTTCTTCTAATCCCATCTTCCTGAATCTTAAAATACAGGGACACCTGAGTCAACTTTCCTTTCTAGAATAGCCCATATCAACCATTCAAGTAACATTGTTCTAGAATTAAAAATATCATTTATTCAAAACATAGTCAGTTAAAGAGTTGTTTCCTGGGTGGAAACAGCTAGTTATGAGTGTCCTGTAAAATTCTACATCTACGCAGTATCAATTTGTGTATTTTAAAACATTAGCAAAATCCTTACTTCAACCTGTACCTTCTTCCATTAAGAACAGTAAAATAAAATTCTTAATATTCAGTTAATTTACGATATTTTCATCATGAATTTGGGTTATCATATACATTTAGGAGAAGACAGTAGAGATGAAAGAAACAAGCATTGCTGGAATGGCATGGTTTCTAGAAAAGATTGGGCACAATATAACCAGGAGAAATAAGAGAGAGAATAACTCACTAATTTCATATCTTCTCCTCCTTCTTCCTTCTACCCCACCCCCCCCCGTCTTCTCTTGATTCTGTTCCTTCTTTCTTTTGCCCTTTCCCTCTCCCCCTCTTAATTTAGTAAGCAGACAATCTCTTTCAAAACCATTTCTTTATCAAATAGCATTGTAAGGAAGAAATATAAAACAGTGGAGTAGCAGAATAGGAAAGATCTAAGTAAGAAGAATTTTCCAGTGATTAAATGCTACAATATGGCCAACATGCAATTGATATGGCCACTTATGATATAAAATGCAAAATTGGGTTCAATGAAAAGTAAGGAAAATAATTAAATGAATTTATATTCCCTAAATGTTCTAAACAATAAGTATTTTAAAATAAATTAAATTGGCATATTTTAAAATTCAGAAGAGGACTATTACAGCATTGCTTAGAAGACTAGGAAATGAAGCCATTTGCATGAGGTGAATAAACTTGTCAAAACATCAGTTCTTTAACATTTTCTTATTAAGCACTACCACTTAAATTAGACAAAAAAAAAGTAATTTCAAGGAAATTAATGAAAATTGTTTGAGTCTGAAACAGCATTGTTTATCATTTTTATTCATGTTTTCCAATCTTTGTCTCTGTGTTTTAACTCTGGTACTCACAAAAGCTTACTTTTTAACTTAAATTGATTTCTGAAATCTTATTTAATTTCTCAAGAGCAGTGGGTATTTTGTTCAAGGGCTTTGTCTGTGTTGTTTTATTTTTCACATTTGTTTTGCTTTGCTTTGCTATGTAGTCAGAATTCTGGTTCTTACTGTTACATAATACTATTTCACTGTTTATGTCCAAAGTCATCTTATACTTTCAAATATAATTTTTATATTGCAAAATTAATAAATTAATAAATTAAAATAAGTATGCTGTATACTCCATAGAAGTATACTTATCTGAGACAGTTAAACAATTTCTACTTTTTATATCACCTTCTATAATCTTTTAATTTTTGAATTAATAAAAAATATTACAATTGAAACACATACAGATATTAAAAAAAGTTATTGTAATTTGTTTCTTTGTTCTTTTTCTGGCCCTATATATGAGCAAATCTTTAGAAATAACTTGTGATTCTAAATTAATACTTTGTAGATTCTGTGTTGCAATACAAATATAAAGTATGACTCATTTTCTTGAGTCAATTAGAATGTTTTTAACAAACTCTAAAGAAAATATGTCAGGTTTAAAAAGTGAAGAAGGTAATAATTCAATTATGCGATAAAGGTCAACAAACTTGAAGGATGTTTTCTGTTTGATATTCTGAGTGGGAACCATTTTTTTAAAGCAGATAATGCATTTTTCATGTTCCTCTCTAAACCTCATTCCTATATAAAGATGTTGCTTCCAGGCTCAAAGTAGGAGTACAAATGGTTGATTTTATATTCAGAAAGTTATCTTCCAAAACTCTTCTGCTATTAGTTTTCAAATATATATTCACTTGTGAAATATAATTTTATTACTTATAATAATGTCTTAAATGTATTTTTAATTATATCATTTGTATTGAGCTAACACTGCATTACAATACTGTATAAAATTTATAGGTATAGTCTGTACATCTTCACATGTATGACACCACACCACACCCACCACCAAAATATCAGTAATACTCTAACATATACTTATATTATTTATTTTATATTTTAATATATTACTCATTCTCAAAAGCAGGCATTCTAGAAGCAATCATAAAACCTAAAAATAGAATTTAAGCCTCAACTATATCCAATAACACCAAGTTTATCAACTTCTGTCAACTTTAATAAGTAATGATCCATATGCTAGCTGAAAAGTTTATATAGCAATTGTGGCTATAAAGCAAGTTTTATGGCAAAGTGTGTCACTCAGTTTTTGTATATTGAGTATGAGTAGAATGTGTGTATAGAGAACTAGAAGAAAAAGCTAAAAACTGTGTGTCCTTTATTCTCATATATTACTTATCTAATAACATTTATCATCACAATTACAAGGTAGATTTTAATGTATTTTAAAAACTTCAAAAATACCCAGACACATACATTCACGTTCCTAAGGCTTTAAGTTAAGAAAATAATTAGAATGCGTTGATATTGAAATGCACTGAACTGTGATTCCACAGAAAAGAAAGTTGTCTAAATGTCCAATTATAAGGAAATTGTTAATTAAACTGCTAGTCTATCTATCTATCATCTATCTATCTATCTATCTATCTATCTATCTATCTATCTATCCATCCTCTATCTAGCAGAACATTATACAGGCATTAAAAATTATTTTCTCATATGGTAGTTTAAGAACTACAGGGACTATACCTGAGAGGAGAAAACAAATACTGTACAAAAATGAAAACAATGCAAGAAAAAAATAAATGAAAACATAAGAAATAAAAATCATTTCCTAGGGGAGTACTGAGCCATGCGGGATGCTTCAATAATGTTCAAAAGTTTATTGCTTTTCCTCTAAGTTCCTGAAATTTCAGATGGACTCTCTGACATCTCACCTTCATTTCAATTAAACAGGGAAATTTTAACATTTGAAATTCCTGGTTTTATTGGACAATTTTTTCCCTTCTAGAGACAATATGAAGAGATTTGGATAAACACTATCTTGCAAAGTTGTAAATTTTGAATTGGGGAAAGTGTTGCTAACCCTAGAAAAGGATAAATGCAGGAAAATAATGTAAATAACTGAGCAATGTTAGAAGGAAAAAGCCAACAAGAAATAAATACAAACTGGAACAATTGAGTAGATCAGAGAGAGAACTTCAAAATGAATTATCACAAAATGAATTTCTTTCCATTGAAATTTGGCAGGTCATACATGGCTTTATATTTATATATGGATACTTTCTAAACCTTAATTAACCCAATATTAACATTACCACTCCTGTAAGATACTGAGAATTCAATTAGAAAGAGTCATATTAATTAAGGCATGAAGTTTCCCAATTTTGTTCTAACTTTGGTTTCTAGAAAGTACACAACATGTAATATGTGGATTGTGCTATTATCACTCACCTAAAAGAGAACAGTCATCTGTTTACAATCATCTCTCAACTCTGATCCATCCAGTAGTCATTCCTAAATTATATATTATAATTATATATTATATATATAAAGTGTCATTCCTAAATTATATATGCATTTCAGCGTAAAACATAAAAATGAGAAAATAAAACTTCCTATTACCCACCACATACTTTCTATATTTCCTACAGTGGATTGTCACTTACATTATAACTCTACTCACTTGGGAGATTTCTCACCCTTGACACATAAAAAAAGTTTGTGAAGTTAGGACAGGCGGGCATTTGGAGTAGCACCACTGGGAGTTCATGCCTTGACTTCATATTTGATGCAAATGCTCAGTCCCTTGCCACTTCCCTCCATGTCCATCAGTTTGAATGACATTCTTTCTCCACATAGAAAGAGATAAATTTTACACACCGTAGAAATTGGAAAAGAAAACCAATATAAAACTTTGTAACATTGTTGCTAAAAAAATGTTTGCACGTGCATTCTATTTTCAACCAAAGAAACAAACCTTTCCAAATAATCATATTTGAAGGTAAGTTTTATTCTTATAATTTGTTTTTTTATTATCTGAACAGGGCTTATAATCTAATATAGGTTTAATTTGCTATAACTATAATTTTAATCACTTAAGAGTAAATTTTATATACTGAATATATATTGTTTTTCAAAATTTATATGAAAATCCCTGTATTTAAAAGACCATTTTTATTTATTGGACCTTAATATATGCAAAATATCTTTTTTAATTAATACTTTCAGCTATGTGCATTCATGTGATAATTAGCAATTCACTTCAGACTTATACAAATCAGTGATAATTGTGTTATTCTTATGAGATAAAAAAATCTGCTATATCATGTATATAAGCCAGTAGCATATGAAGTAAGTTGCTATACATCTATTGAGGCTAATAAGCAACTGACCTGGTAGTTAGAAAACAAAGCAGGAAAAGCCTATTCATGTAAATTTACATAATTATAACTTGAACCCAATTTATTTATTATTTCTCTGCCTGAGCTAAATTTTGACAAATTTTGCAGATATATCATTTTCATCTTTTATATTGAAATACCTAACATTTACATCAAGACTTCATTTTAGACAAAAATCATTGCATTATACATGAAGATATATAACTACATAGACTCAAAAACATCAGTAGAAATCCAGCCACAACTTCTGGAAATCATTTGAAGGAACAAAGTCAAATGGAAAATACGGTCTTAGAATCAAAATTGAAGTGCTTTTACAAAACTCTGTCAAAAATACCTCATATTAGACTGGTATAGTACCAAGTAGGCTAAAAATAATCCCCATGAACTCAGTAACTTTTTGACCTTTGTTTACCTTCTTTGTTTACCTTAGTGACAGAATATTTTAGCAGTAAAACTGCCCTCACTAAGTAATTAAATACAATTATAAATAATGTTAATGCACAAAAATGGGGTGCTTTTTGGGATATCTCTATAAATCAACACACCAATATCTACATATAATTTCTGACTCTTAACTTCAAAGCTTTCACAAAAATGTAATTGAAATCCTACTGGATTATTTCTAAGTTCTTATACAACAATTTCCCAAATATAACTCCATACCAACCCCAAACTGTTTTTTGTAATACATACATACCTAAGATGATAGTGAGGTGAAGAATGTATATTTCATGTAGATATGGAGGAAATATCTATAGAGAAAATATGCATATATATGTGTATGTATGTATGTATGTATGTATGTATTCTAACCTGCCATCTGCCATTTCAGGATTGTGGTGAAACAGTTGAAGCAAATTTTCAAGGTGAGATTATATAATATATAAATGTTGAAGTCCAGTTACATTTAGAATGTTTTACTATTTATAATAGACATTTTAGAAACTAAAGATGTTCAAGATATTTCCTATTTAAAATTAGAAATATATTTTACAACTTGTAGTATTTGTTTTTCTCATATTTGATTAAAAAATTCTTAGCTCTATTGGATCAAATACACCATTACCAGTCACTGTGATCCTAAGTTGACCATTTCCAATTTTTAAAGAGTCGATTCCAAGCAAACAGGAGTCAATAAAGAAAACTGAAATAATACATTCTTCTTTTTCTGAGCATAGCAATTTCAAATCAATAATAATATTTCTTGAGCTATTCCATCCATGAAGGCACCCATAGCTACGCATGCTAAAAACAGTTCTTCTGTGATTCTCATTGAAACAACAAGTAGCTTAGAAAAGTGAAAATACTAATTGTTCAACAAAGGCTAGATACTGCTCTGTCACGTAAAAATGTAATGTTCTCTATTAATATTTGAAAAATTATCCTAAAGAGTATATAGTGTTGGTAAATATATATAAACTAAAGTAATGATCTTAATCAATTCAATTCTTTATTTTTCAAAATCAAAGAGAAGACCTAGAGATCATTTTGAATGGAATTTTAAAACTTGAATAATAAGTAAACATTTTTTTAAAGCAGTAAGTTTGGTATTAATTGAAGACTCAGGTCTCAATATTCACTTAATTTAAAAAAAAATTCTATTATTACATACCAATATAAGGCAAAAATAAAATTATTAGATTGTAGTTGTTATAACTACAAAACCAAATAATTTTACAAGTTAATATAAATAGATAAATTTGAAATTAACAATACTAACTAGTGTGACACTGTGCAATCAATAGACAGCTGAAAATAAAATACTAGGTTTTATATACAACATGGCTGGTCATTACATGGACAACTTTAGGTCAATATGAAGTGATGTTTTAAATTTTTCAAAATCATTCCATGTTAAGAGCTGTGCAACTCTTAGTCACATAATGAGCATTATTATCATTTGAACTTCACTTGGTCAGGTATAATTTACAAAATACCTAGCATCATTTTTTTACCTTTACTCTGAATGATTAATATTGAAGAAAATGCATATTTTGACAGTATTCTAATTTAGAATATACTTATATTACTTTTTGCTATGATCTGAATATATTCACCTCTTTCTCATATACCCTCCTCAGATTAATATTGAAATCCTAACTACCAAAGGTGTTGCTATTAGTAAGTGGAGCCTTCAGGAAGTATTTATTTATTTATTTATTTATTTATTTATTTATTTATTTATTTTTAATAGAGGCATGCTTTATTTATTGTTTTGCTGGTTTGTTTGTTTGTTTTGTTTATACATGCACTGGGTACAGTCAGAAGTGCGGGAGGGTGAGAGAATTCACCAGAGCCAGAGCAGGGAGCAGAGCAGGCAGAAGGACCGAAATACACTGCTGAGGGGAGCAGCGGGCGGCAGGAGAGGTCTGCGCGCCTTGTGGGACCCTCCTCCAGTGGCCGGGGAGCAGCCGGGGATCGAACCGGCGCCGCAGAGGCCGCGCGCAGTTTCGCAACCCAGCGCTCAACCGCTGCGCCACTGGGGAGGCCCCCTTCAGGAAGTATTTAAAGTGAAAGAGTGGCGCACTAAAGAATGGGGTTAATAGTTTATTTAAAAGGCTCTTAAGAAATCCTAGTCCTTCCCATCAATGAGAATACAGTCAAAAATTGGCAGTTTGCAACTGGTAATTTTATCAAACACCAAATAGTAAGTACCACGATCCTGGACATTTCAACCTCTGAAAATATAAGAAGTAAATGTTTGATGCTTATAAACTACTCAGTCTCTGGGATTTTATTATAGCAGCCTAAAAAGACTAAGATATCAGTTTAGATCTTTATGGAAATTAATAACAAATATTCTAATAAAGTTCTTTAGAAACTAAAAGAATATGTTCAGGAAATGCTTTTTGAAGTGCATCATATTAAATCAGTCTTTTATTTCAAACACTGAACTACTGAAACTCTAGAAAATAAAATGACTCACACAGGGTCATCTGTTTCCGGCAAAGACGATAGCTAAATGCCACTAATAATCTATGTCAAAATCATTGTCTTCATTCTTTAATCTGGAGTCTTCAAACCTAAACTAGCAACTTTAATATTCCCCAGGTGCATACAGATTATACAGACTGAAGGCACTGAATTTTTAATTTCACTTATTTTTTTTAAATCTTCCAATTTTTTTAGTTTAGTAATATTGCATTATAACATTATCTAAGTTTCAAGTATGTTTTTATTTATCTTAATCACAGTTTGTATCCTGCATCAGACTTTGAGTTAGGAAAGTCTTCACTTGCAGTGTCTTGACCTTTTCTTCCTTAAATGAAATGTAGGCAAGGAAAAGTGAATCCATTACCATAATAATTACTTCATACCAATTTATTGAAAGGTTTCTAAAAGACTATGATTCATGTGATGAAGTTATAAGATAAATGTGCAACAATTTTAACATGTTTTCTTTATAATTCTTTACTCCTAAACATTTAAAATTCTAATGAAACCATTTAAGTTAATAAAGTTTAACTAAAAAGGTAGAATATTCATGTTTGATTATGTGAGAGTATGTAGAGATGTGAGAATAAGAGTATACTTTAAAACAAATGAAATCAGTACTTTTGAAGACAAACCTACAAATACTATGAAGCTGAGAAGAAATCTTCCTCAACTACACAGGACCTGAAATACAGTAATTTTTCTAAATAAAACAGGAAAAAAATAAAACAAATGAAAGGAAATCCTTAAGGTATTCTGAAGGAAAATAAAATTGAATGGTTTGAAAACAACACTGCTAAGGTGTTAACTTAGATATATGTAGAGTATTCTATAGATACCAACTTATGACGAATTTTCCAGATAATACAACTCTATTCTTAGGCTATAGCAAGAAATATATATTTATAACTCCACCTTTATAACTTTACATTTTAAATTTTAGACTCTAATTTAGATATAAAACTATGCATTAGATAAACAAAACTGAGTATTCTTTACTCATAAAATAATCTCCCTTATTTTTTTGTTCTGCTGAAGGGCAAAGACTAAATCATAATTATTTGAATATCAGAAATGACAGGCAATTGGAAAAAGAAAAGAATCTCAAAGATTTCCCGAAGCATAACCTATGTGGTAAAAAAGAATTTGTTTATGGACAAACAATCAAAAAGCAGCTAGCTTAAATGGCTCGCTGCAGTTGGCATTTTCTGATAACTGGTCTCCAGAAGAGTAAATGTTGGAGTAACTTATGCAGTCCTTGACAAAGAGAAACAGTTAACATTGCATCCCAACATCTCTTGCAACTGGTTTGCAGCAATGCTGGTTGTATGTAATCTTAATGATCTTATTTCTAAAAAGAGAGGAAAATAACTTTATGAATTCACCAATATTAATTGAAAATTCAATTTGTAGTGGCATAGAATGAAGGAAAATGGCAACTGGGTTTCATGGTAGGTGACTATCTTTTGATTTTAAAACTCTGACTTATATAATAATCATTTCCATGTTGCCTTTGCCATTGCCTTCATTTTTTTTTCTTTTCTTTTTGTTTCATTTATGTAAGGTGAGGAGAAATATAGGGACCAGGATTGAGAGAAGATTTTTCTTTCTTTGTCTTTATTTGTACAGTAAAAGCCCTGTTAAATGTTAGCTAACAGTTTCTGATTTGCATATGTTCATATGTCTGTTAAATTTATTTAAAAATATGTTTGGTATAAATCAGTGATTTTTCTATAGTTACTGACATACTAAGTCCCTGGGCTACAAGAGTTTATAGCCTATCAAGAGAGGAAATTAATTAATGATTTTATAATGTATAAGGAAAATTTATTCTGAAAATCAATATGTAATGAGAAACTATTACCATTAAACACATTAGTTTCTCTATAGGATTCAGAGAAAATTAATTAAAAGCTAGAAAAATCCTACAATAAGTAATAATAATTTATGTTTATTGTCTGGAAAATTTATGTCCTCCTACAGAAGAGGACACTAGTCTCTAATCTTCCTATCTGTTTTTCTAGACTGGAACAAACAACATCTTCAGAATATTTAAAGTACATAAATTAATGTATGTATCACCAATATAATTCAGTAAAATGAAATATGACAATAGTTTATCAAGGTTTTGTTATGAGAAGAACAACAATTTGCTGCTGATAAGGACTCAGCAGAATAAAAGCCTGATTACAGTGTTGAATAATGCATGTTGCCTATGGTACTAATTAACCTTGTACTCCAGTAAGATATTACAGAACAATAAGGCTAATTTGAATGTGGTCCAGCACTTTTCCCTATGGCTTGTGGTTATCACCCTTTAGAAGGCGAAAAATTTGATTTCATTAAATGAGAAAGATATATTTGCTATTTTTTACATAAAATAATGAAAAAAATTATATTTTAATAACTGCATTTTAGAAAAAGGTAGATTAAATGCATATATATTATAGATACAATGTTAAGTGTAAGTAAAATATGCTAACTATAAATAAATTTATGGTTTACATCGGTATGAATTTATTTATTTATTATAATATGTTAAAATGCATTTTAATTTTGCATCAAATCAGTTAAAAATCAATCTGATCGATTCTTATGGCATCAATAAATCCCTACATTTTATTAGTAATCCTCTACTCATCTAAGAAGTTTCCTCTTCTTTTTAAAATAATAAGGTATAATAACATAAGGTATAAATATAAAGCATAACAAAAATTTGCATAGGGAATATTTTCTTCTAACAAACTATTAATTTATTAACACTATAATAATTGTTCTTTTTGTGACAAATTACTATTGAAAAGGACAGTATTAGCTATGCTTGTGATGATAAATTATCTTCAAAGGAAAACATCAATTTCTAATATTTTAATCATACTATGTAAACTAGTATTAGATGTATTTTTAAAATGAAAATATTTCAAATAACTATTTCAAAAATCTCTTACAGAAGCTTGAATATAGAATCATGATCATTTTAGATTTTCAGGTGGTATGACACAGTTCTCTACCTCCCTCAAAAAATTCTCAGACATGACAATACACACTCAAACAGGAGGCTTTCTTTATCACATGTTTAAAATTGGTTTAAAAAAAATACAAAAAGTAAAAGTAGCAGAACAAACAATAGGAGTAAGTTGAGAACAAAAACTTGAGTGTATACTAAGAAAATAGTTCTACTACCTTAATATCAGTTTTTTAATGACAATATTGCTTAGTTCATGACAATTTGCATTTATTTTTAGACAGTCTGCATTTATATGAATTTCATTCTTAATGTGAAGTTTTGTATTTGAATTATTCTCTTTATGAGAAAAAAAGTATGAAGTGCCTAAGTCTTGAGATTTTTAACGCAAAGAAAGTTCTATGAGAATACTGTTTAAAAGTTTATTTTTATCACTTTTATAATAATTATAAATGTAATTTTTAAACTATTTATCCCATGATGGAAAAATCAAGGAAAGTTGGGGGGATATAAATGCTTATGAAAATGCTTATAAAACACAGAAACAAATGGTCTTGGCTGTTACCTCACTCCACTAATTATTTGTTGCTCAAATTACATAAAACCTCTGGGTTATTTTTTCTGCAAAATTTAAAAATCATATCTGACTCATAGAAAGGTTTATGTGTGGGGAAGGTAGTTCAAGTCATATAATAAATATGCAGTTGTTAGAAGAGTGTGATACAGTAGAATATGCTATGGAAGTATAATGCATGTTGTCAGCATTTTTTTATTTATCATCAGCAATATCCTTCATCATTAAATATCTTTAAGAATACTTATGAGTCAGGATAACACTTTATACATCACAATAGTACCTTTCTCTGTTGTTTCTAAATTAACAGACACAAGTGTCCTCTTTTAGGAGAAAGAAGAATATGAAATAATAGCCAAAAGTGTTTTCTCTTAAAGAATTAACTGAGGTTCTCTCAGAAGACTAAAAGCATTTAAATGAAGGGAATGAATTTACAGTGAGAAAATTGATAACAAGGTGGAACATGGAAATAAACAGAAGATATTAGTGGAAGAAATCCAACCAATAAAAGACCAGAGTGGCTTTTGAAGAGAATAATTAAGACTTAGAAAAGAAATCTCTAACCTCATTTTAAATCTTGTCTGGCAGTTGGGCCTCAGAGTTTTTCAAGGTCAAATATTACTTCAGTGTGGAAAAGTATGCATCAAATATGTCTTAATTAACCATACGACTAAAGTAGTCAACACTTTGAGTTTAAAAAGGATATAATTTCTTTATTAGTAGAGAAGATGAAATGACAAAATATTAATGAAAAGACAAATCTTTTTATCTTTCAGACCAAAATGAGTAAGATTTCTTTGGAAAGAACAGGGTAACTTGAGGACTAATGGAGTTGTTAATGTACTGACTCAATCTCTATCTCAAGCATAATATGGATACTGGACATATTACAGATGTTTATTCCACTATTAAAAACTCTATCTTGGTTGCTGATTGTATAACCTGATTGCAGGGCCTCTAGTATCCAGGAAAAGCACTTCATGCTCTTATATGTTCTCCCTCATACTTTTGCTTTGCTTGATGTGCTTCATTCCACTACACCTACATTATTCCTCATTTCCAGCCCCCTCAAATTGCCTTCCCACTCCTCAGTGTGAGGTCTGAATATAGGGAAAGAACTTTCCCTAGATGACTGGTGACTCCCAGGTCTTTCTGGGGTCCCTCTGTCTATGAGTGTAGTATATGCTGCCTGCAGAGACAACAGGGTGTGATTTAATTCAGGTGACAAAATTAAGAGGCACTCAAAAGTATTTTAATGGTAAATACATAATATAGTAGAAAGACAGACTTTGAACAAACACACCTGGGTTGGTATGTCAGTTTTCCACTTTCTAGTTTTAGTTTGACTGATCTATAATAAAATTAACCTCTCTGAGCTTTGGTTGCCCCAGAAACTGTGGCTCACAGGATACTGTCAGGATTAAAAAGAGAAAAAATGAATAAAATATTTAACAGTATGTGCAGATAGTGGGTCTTTGCGTAAGTGTCAACTTTCATCTTCCTGACTTACCATTCCATTAGAGCTATCCTGACAACTCTAGTGTTCAGAATCTTAGGGTTTATTTCTTGGGAACCTATTATTTCTAGGATGTTATTGCTCTGTGGACACCACTTGAAAGTCATACGATTCCCTTTGGTCCACTACTGTCTTTCCTAGAAACAAGGTCCTTTTCTCCTCAGCTTTAATTCCATCCCCTTATAAGTTTAGATGAAAATTACTTAAGCTCTCCTGAGAGCTGATCATAAGAATGCAGTGGCCAGTATTTCCCCTGATAACACAAGATGTTCTTGGTTAAGACTTTCACCTTCATCAGATTGTTCCAAAACTCAGATTGTTTGCCCTACTCAGTTCTTCCTGAGTGATTAATTCCTTCTTTCTTTAGATCCTAATCAAGATTTGTTGTTAATGAATTCTTCATTCCTGTAATAGACATTTAATTAATTGCAGCATGCCTACTTGTACCAGTTTACTTCTCTCAGATTGAGATATAAATTTTTACATTTACACTCATACAAACTTATACTCAAGTTTTTATAGACCCTGCCATGAGTAACTGCTCTGATGCATATCAGATTGGATAGGAGTGTTCCCACAGCCCCAAGTGCTGGAAGCAAAGTAACAAATATTAACAAAAACATGAAACCAAAAGCAACAACGAAATATACTCTAGCACTCTGTCTAGGGTTATATCATTGCAATTTGCTTTTAGCTTTTAAAGCAAACTAGCTGTACTGAGGATTTTCTTTGTGCTGAAAACTAAACTTCATGAGAATCCAATCTTTAAAATCTAATCCAGGTTTGGAAATCATAAACAATACTTTTATTGTGGGAGACAGTGGGAAAAATTTTTGCTATGGATTAGTTTCTAACGTTATGTACTGAGAGCAATAACATCTCAGGGCCTGGCAATAAAGCATGGAAGAAATCAAACTATAAAATAAAGTGCTCTCCTTGAGTATTATTTTGGGAAAACTGCTAACAGATGTTTTCCTTGTGTCCAGAATGGAAAAAAAATGTTCCTATTTTGGACTTAATCATTTCATTTTCACCTGAATGGTGAAGTCCCCCTAAGTTTAAGTGCATTGTGTATCGCTGCCTTTCTGTGTGGGCCTGAACAGGACAGACCTAAGTCAGCTCTATTATTATTGTTTAAAAACAACTCCCTCACCACCCCTTCTTTCCAACCACTGACTGTGTCAAAGAAAGCTACTGCTGTCACAAAACAAGGAGTCCTCACTGTTGTGACATTTCATTTAACTGGGCAGTAACATGCTTGAAAAGCGACTGCTTAGTTCTAAGTATGGAAGACAATCAAACCCAGTTAAGCAAACCAGTGTTGACATATTAAATCATGCTTGAACTAAGAGAGCAAAAACAGACGACACACAAAATCTTCTAAAGAGAATTTTAAGTAAATAAATAATGCGGGTCAGTCTGGTTCTAAAAACATAAGAAGCAGCAGCAGCTTTTAGTATTGGAGAATATTGGGACTAGGTGACTATCGGGAAATCATTCACAGGAGCAAGCAATTATGCTGCTCTCTGAACAAGAGGTATAAATCTAGAGCTAGTGTGGGAAAGAGAAGCATGAGGGAAACACTAGGAAATGTTGATGACATTATATCACATTACTTTCCAATCCATAAAATATAAAATAAAATTTTGTTAACCCCATCCTTAATTTAAGAAATGTCCTAATGGAAACCTTTCAAAGCACTTTGAATTCACCAGTGGAAAAGCCCTTATGCATATGGAGTAGTGTATTATTATTCTCCTTCACAATCACACAGCAGGAATTTTGAAGCATTCATTCTCCAAGTCTGTTTCCTGCTAACAATTCCATCAAAGAAATGGAGCTATCCATCAGTCAAATTATCATTTACTCTAATTGTTACTTCCCCCAAACTGTGGCTTTTCTTTCTTTTTCTCTTCTTTTTTTGAACTATACCTTAACCACACTCAACTGAGTAGGTTATCTTCAAGCTCAGAAAGATCAAGGCATATCAACAAATCACTACCACTCTTACAGATGAATCCCTCCTGGTCAGTCTTAAACGCAGACAAAGCATTTATACACCAAAGAGAAGCAAACAGTAGAAGACACAATGTGACCCACATCTGTGAGCAGAAACAGTAGGGGATACAAAAGCATTTTCATACAATGAAAACCAGTTCTGAGATCATAGATAGTTAAGAATTCATATTTTATTGTTATAACTAATGATATACTTTCTAGAAAGTACTATGTCAGGGTGAGTGGCTCTATTCCTTCCTGCTGTACAATAATTGGCATGTCATCTGGATTAATTTTAAATTTAATATAAAGTCAATAGATTGTCCAGTCTAGATAAAACAGAATACTTAACTTTTTTCCCCCTGTGAGTAGCATAGATACATAAGTAAATCCACTAGATTGATATCTACACATTAAGCTAACCTGCTTATTAGTTACAGTGTTCTATAAAGAGCTCAAAAATGGGTAGCACTCCCTTCTGCCCATCTGTAACTACGCAGGTGCTTTTTAAAAAAAAAAAAAAAAAACTTTTTTTTAAAGATTTATTTATTTATTTATACAAGCACTGGGTGCAGTCAGAAGCGCGCGGGAGGGTGAGAGAATTCACCAGAGCCAGAGCAGGGAGCAGAACATTGAATTACACTGCTGAGGGGAGCAGCGGGCAGCAGTGGGATCGCCTGGGGATCGAACTGGCGCTGCAGAGGCTGCGGGCAGCTTCGCAGCCCAGCTCCCAACCGCTGAGCCACGGGGGAGTCCCTACACAAGTGCTTCTTTCACCAACTCTCTTCTGCAGGGCAGCAGCTTCCTGCCTGCCCATGACCTGTACCACGCTGGGACTTCTCTTCACTGACCTCCCTCAGTGGAGGCAGCTCTCCTCAAGGCCACCCACCTGCAACCATGCAGGCCTTTCTCCTCAAACCTGTCCCTTTGGGGCAGCTCTTCCCGCCCGCTTGTGTCTATGCAAGGGTACTTTACTTTTTTGTCCCTCTCCTAATAAACTTATTCTTTAAATAATTAAAAAAAAAACCTCAAAAGTGATTGTATATTTCAAGGCTAATTCACACAGGATGTGTACTAAACAAATCTATATAGACAGAACAAAAAACATTTGACATATTAGTTATAACAGAAACATGACACTAAATAGAAATCTGTTTTTATTCAGGATTATAATTGATGCTATATGTGATTACAAACCTAAAATGAATTATTGTGATTGAGTTTATATACTGTATAAAGTATAATAATAGCCTGAAGAATCTGAAGTTAAACAAACAATTTTAATTCCAAGTCTAAACATCTAAAATGTCTTAGAAAATTTGAAAATGTTCCAGTTACAAGTAACTAGAAGTGTTCAATTAAGTAGAACAATGTTTTGTGTTAATTTTGTTATATTTTGATTTAATGCAGAGAAATTACAAGAAAAGTTATCTTTTATTTATTTATTTATCTATTTATTTTTAATTCTGGCAAGGAACTCTACAAGGAGGAGCAGAGGGAGCTGACATCTAATGTGCTGCTAGCAGTCCCCACTGCTCTGAACGTGGGTGAGACATGGTCTGAGAACATGGGGACTTGGATTTTAATGCCCTAGAATCCAGGAGAAAAGGCCACAGACTCGTGTGAAGTGGGCAGCTCTTCAGAGAGACTGAAACCTTGAAGAACTATTGCACCCTCATGAAGACACCAGGTCAAATACTCTATAATTATACACAAATAAAACGAAAGAGACTGATTTGAGCTTGACTTCTTGATGGGGAAAAAAATCAGTCTTCAAGAACCAAAATTTGAGACCCTCCCTGAGTGAGGTTTTGGGGTGCAAATTTATACTATCCAGCAAAAGTTGCCAAACCTTCATCCTATTACAATACTTTTGAACTGTGGCTGCAAATCATGAGTAGGATATCTTCAAATTCAAAAAATCATCTGGGAAACTTTTAAATAAATATTGATTCCTCTGCTAGTGCCATACAATGAAATCAGAATTTTTAATAAGTGTGTTCAGCAACAATGGCTTAAATGATTAACTGAGATGTAAATACTCTGAACAGCAGAATCAAATAAAAGTTGGACTCAATATTACATCATTAGTAGGAGGAAATGTGAAATCTGAGGACCTCCTGTAAGTCAATATAAAAAGACAAGCATCCCAAGAACAAACAGATGATTTATATATTGGAGACATTGGAAAATGAGTGACATTTATACTTTCTTTTTTTTTTTTCTGGTGCTTGATTTCTCCTATTTTACAAATAATGTGAGTTTATGATAATAGTAAAGAATTGATAATAAACAGGTAATTCCTAAGTCAAGATGCAAGTCTCAGAAATTAAAAAAGTTAAACAATATTATTAGATTTAATACAATCAATATCAAAACACTAGGAGGAGATTAATATATAATTAATGCACAATCATTTAGAAACAACATAGTGCAATATTTCCACAGATATTCAGGGTGTTAGAATAACCAAATTTCTGTTCTTGTTCTTATGTTGCTACCGGGTACAACTTCACCTGTACCTCAGTTTCTTAATCTGCAGAAAAAAGAACACTCACTTCTAGAGTCTTCAATAACAGTATTTCTCAAACCTGAATGTATATGAAAAAACATCAAGATTTTAGATTGCTAAAAAGTAGATTGTGAGTCAGTTTTGCAGGGATAGCACTTGAGATATTGCACTTCTAAATAGTTCACAGGTCGTGCAGAATTTGCTAATCCATGTACCACTCCTGAAATAAGTAGTCTTTATATGTATTTACTGTCAGGCTTTGCAGAAACATACTGTAATAGTTACCATTTCATGTATGAGGAAAATTGGGTTCAATCTGGTTTTGTATTTGGATACAGTTGCACATTTAGCAAATGGAAAAGTGAGATTTGAACTAGGGGCTGCCACATCACCTAAAGAGCAGTATCCTGAATATACGAGTACAAAATCTCTTGGTGATTTCAAAAATCAATTTTAAGGTATGGTGTCTACTTCATTCCCTAATATTTACACTTATTTGGCTTAACTTGTTGCTATTAAGAATGAGAGCATAATTAAAAAAATATATTAAAAACCAAAGACAATGAAAAAAAAAAGGAATCTGAGAAAAGAAACTGAGAGGTCTGTTGAATCACACTCGGTTTTTCAGCATTAAATTTCTACTTACACACAACTTTTCCTATGAGAGCTACACTGATTTATATTATCAGATTTATGAAAGTCTTTTGCTGCTGTCTGTATAATAAGAAAAGATGAAAATAGTGAAACAAAAGGATGATGTTTTGGTTCCCTAGCACATTTAAATGTAATGGAGTTTAAATCAGTTCTGAATATAACAATTAAAATATGGCCCTTGTGAGATCTTTATCATTAAACTATTTTGGACAATTATCTTTCTAAATTAATTTAATAAAAAGATACTACCCAGTGCATCTTATGTTAATAAATGTTTATTATCAAGAGGTGATACAATGTGAGTCACTTGAACGTAAATATAATCATTAATTCTCCATTCATATGGTTTATGGTGGAGCTAATATCAAAATTCATTTGTACATTAAAAATATGCAAAGTGTCATCAACATAATAAAACATCCTAGAGACCTACCCAAAATAGATATTTACAAAGCAAGTATTCTTGTTACTGTAAATATCGATATAGCATTTATCACAGTCATTCCAAACTAATGTACTTAATATATGAGAGGGAAAAAATGGCTCCACTTTCACAAATAGTGACCTTCTTTTATGAATGATAATTTAGTGAAAATCAAGATTAAAAGTTCCATTTAGGGGGGCCTCCCTTCGTGGTGCAGTGGTTGAGCGCTGGGCTGCGAAGCTGCCCGCAGCCTTTGCAGCAGCTGTTCTATCCCCGGCCACTGGGGGTCCCACATGGCATGGCAGACCTCTCCTGCCGCCTGCTCCTCCCCTCAGCAGTGTATTTCGTTGGTCTGCCTGTTCTGTTTCCCTCTGGCTCTGATGAATTCCCTCACCCTCCTGTGCTTCTGACTCTACTCAGTGCTTATATAAATAAATAAATCTTTTAAAAAAAAAGTTCATTTAGGGCCTCCCTGGTGGCGCAGGGGTTTAAGTCTCAGCACTATGAAGCTATTCTCAGCCACTGCAACACAAGTTCAATCCCTGACCAGTGAGCTAACCCACATGGTATAGTAAACCTCTCCTGTCACCCACGGCTCTCCTCAGAAGTGTATTTCAGTCTATCCACCTGTTTTGCTCCCCACTCTGTCTCTAGTTAATTCTCCCACACACACACCCCCACCTCCCCGCACTTTTGGCCTACATCCCAGCTCTTGTATGCATAAATAAATAAATCTTTAAAAAATATTTATCTAAGAGGATGGCAGGGTATTTGATTCTTATATTTCTTTCTTGTATTGTCAAATCTCCTTTTTTACTACTCACTTGTAGCAAAAAAAAATGTACATTTGCAAACTATTTTTGTACTAATGAACATTAAGATCTTTAAAAAAACTTTCATTATTTCAGTAGGTACAATAAAAATCCACCAATACCACTCATAACTAAACTGAAATGTTTCTTATTTAGCAAGCACGAATTTGACCATAGGAATTATCAGGAATTATCTATCCTTAAAATAGTATGGTGTGTGTGTGTGTGTGTGTATGTGTGTGTGTATGTGTGTGTGTGTATATATATATATATATATATATATATATATATATTTATGAGCAGTCTCTTTTGGCAGGTAATTTCAGGAATTAGCAGCTCTTTCATTACTCAAACATGCAAATACATTTTTACAGTATAATTTTAGAAAAAAACAACATTTGTACAAGTTGATTATATGATAAATGTCTGCACTGAAAACCTCCTTTGCCTGTTAAGTTTTTCCCTATAACATTTGCATAACTTTTTAAAAATCTACATCTAAGTTAAGCATCATCTTTTCAAGGAAACATTTCTGACTATCCCATCTAAAATTGCACTTACACACTGCCATTAACTTTTTCATCAACTATAATTGTATATTTATATCCCTATATGTCCATATTCCTAGGATGCAGGAATTGTATAGAATGAACAGAGTCTAGTACAATAATAACTTAAAGAATGAATGACAATATCTAACCAGAGAGAAAATCTTTGTAAAGGAGGTTCTACTGTGTTTATACAGTTTTGATCACCCAATAAATAAAATTATAGGGTTATGCTTTGATATATGATATTGTACTAAAAATACACAATCTAGTTTGATATAACTAGAGAATTTTCAAACCTGAATTTCTTTGCATATTACAAAAGGCAAACACATATTCCTATAAATGTATTTTATTTTTAAAGAGAAATATACAAAATAGCTAATCTTCATTAAGTACATTGTGCTAGACTTTGCTATAAATATTTTTTATATAATGTCTCATAAGATTGCTATGACAAAGAGATGAAGAAAGCAAGGGATAGATTCAATTACTTGCACAGGGATATAAAGCTGATAAATGGAAGAGGGAGGATTTAAATTCAGGCACTCTGGGTTCAAATCTGTGTGCATAAACTACCAGACTGTGCTGTCTCTCGTAAGCAGCATTATTTTCCACCATACTCAAGTTAAATTTGTCACATTTCAACATGTACATCTCCTTGTTTTGCAGAATTTTAAGAAAAAAATTCACCTTTGCAAAAGTAACTAGTGTATAAACAGAGTCAGATTTAGTAGTATATCTGTTTATTTGGGGAAATGATTTTGCCACAGGGTACACTTGGCAATATATGGAAGCATTTTTAACTATCAAAATAGGGAGTGAAGTGTTCTTGTGCATCTTGTGGATTAGAGGTCAAAGACACTACTAATTGCCCTGCAACAAATGGGACCACCCCCTCCCCCAACAACAATAAAAAATTATCTGATCCAAAATATCAATATTATTGATGTTTAGAAACCTGGATTTGGGGGAAGGGTGGGAGTTCAGAGTAAATAAAACTAATTCAAAATATTCAAGGGAGGGACTTAAAGGAAAAAAAATCTATTTCATTCTTCTCTTGTGGAATATCTACAAAAGGACAAAAAGATTTAACTGTCCTAGTAGAGATTCTCAGCAGCAGGATGGGGACGGACACACACACACACACTTCACTGATATGCTTCACTCCCATTATGTCTACCCTCTGTTAAAATTGTGAAATCAAAATTAGTTTCCTTTTGTTGCATAAAAGGGCATACCAAATAGAACCAAAAGTGCAAACCCTTTGATGTTTTTGGTAATATGCCTAATTAAAAATAACTAGGCTCTCCAATGCATAATTACACGAACACCTAATAGACTGTATTTCCAGCCAATTTTGTTTCAAACATAAATATGCAACAGAAGTATGAATGATCGACATACTACTCCCTGCAGTATCTGTAACTGTTTCTGAATCAAGGCTCTTTCTTGAGCTTAGTATTTTCACTACATTTTCCTTGCTGTGCAATCATCTCCCAGTTGGACAATTAATAAGTGCTTTTTCTCCACAGCCCTTGGCGTGTGACCCCCCCCCCACCCTGCTTACCCTGTATTTTAGCATGCACTATATACCTTCTTTGCTCTGACTGGTTTTGGCAGTGACCCACAATCTAAATCTCTTTCCTCCATTTGATATAAGTGAAACTATAATTATCTAGGGGTAATTTCAAATTACTACTTCATTCCACTAGCAACTGATGAAGATTAGTGGTCTTGCCTTGCATCTGAGTAAGTCAGCAACATAATCACAAGAGAACTCAGCAGGCAACATTTGATTCATGTGAACTCAATTACTTCTGTCAAACACATTCACTTCAATAAAAAGCAGAAACTTCCAAAATGTGTTTTTGCTAACAATTTTGCACTCAAAAATTTTTTTCACATGACTCTTAAGGGAGAAAAATAGCATGAATTTCATCAGAAATAATAATAAATAACACATTGGGAAACATACTTGTATAAATGGATTTAATACATTATTAGTTTCTGAAAATAAAGAACATTTCAAGGAAATAAATTTGTATACTTAAAGCAGCTTATTATACTTCAGGTATATAAGTTAAGCTTAGAAAAACAAATGTACTCTGTATTTCAATACAACAGAAACCAGAGTATTATGTTACCTACTTAAAGCCAGATTATTAGGGTAAAGGTAGCCAATTTTTCTTAAAAGAAGTTAAATGGAGGCATGAAGATGACAGATCACTGATTGCTAAAAAGAACATGGATACCTGAATCACTTCCTGGTTGTATTCTGGGCTGAAGCCATATGATAGGAAGCTGTCCAGTGTCCTTAATCCTTAAGGTTTAATGTCTAAGGCCTTTGGGTAAACTAATCTTGCCCTGCACATATATCAGGTCACAATAACATCATCTGACAGCAGCTACTAAGTTACCTTCCAGCACAGATTCAGCAAATATTAACATATGACAGTCATTATAAATTTCCTCAAATTTTAACCTTTTTAATAGTTACATATTAATTAAATCCTAACATATTTTGAAATTAAATATAAGTATCTAGCAGTATCTAATAAGGTTATACTGGGAACACATTTTAGTACGTAATGTTTTGCAATCTACAAAAATCACTAAGATTGCCTCAGTAATAGTCAATACATCTATATGCCAATCACATATAACTTAGTATCTGGAACTGCAAAATTTGGCTTATGAATTTCAGGACTAAGATTAATTTAAAAGATATTTGTAGGGCCTCCCCGGTGGTGCAGCGGTAGACCGCTGGGTTGTGAAGCTGCCGCAGCCTCTGCAGCGCCGGTTTGATCCCCGGCTGCTCCCCAGCCACTGGAGGAGGGTCCCACATGGCGCGCAGAACCTCTCCTGCCGCCAGCTGCTCCCCTCAGCAGTGTACTTCAGTCCTTCTGCCTGCTCTGCTCCCTGCTCTGGCTCTGGTGAATTCTCTCACCCTCCCCCACTTCTGACTGTACCCAGTGCTTATATAAATAAATACAAATTAAAAATAAAATAAAAAAATAAAAATAAAAGATATTTGTAATTTTGTGACTTAGTAGATTTTATATTAATTTAAAAACAGTATTCTTTTATGCTTTTGTCCATTATACTTCCTCTTGAATTTATTTTCTCTACCTCTTGCCTTTTGACTTCTTTCTTATTTCTTAAGGTAACATACACCACACCTGCCATTAAGAAATATGTAGTCTAATGGGAGTGGGAAGAATCATTAATCAAGTAGCAAATTAGCAAATAGTTGTAAAAGCATAACTCTAAATGGTTCTAGGAAGGAAAGACATGTAAATGATAGAGAAGCCTAACTTACTCTTGAAGGGGTGGGGCAGCTTTACTGAGGATCAGGTGTTGCAGCATAGAGCTGAAGGATTAATGTAGGTTATTCAGACATAAAAGCAGTACAAGAAAGTTGCAGGGGAAAGCATCATAGAGAACAAATGGTGAAAATGAGCAAATTGCCTGTGAAACACGGAAAGAAAGCAGTGTGGCTGGTTCCTAGAGAAGGGAAGAAGGGAGGATGCACAGGTTAAGTTATGTCTGGAGACACAATGGGGACAAAACCAGGGAAGACTTTAGGCTTCTGTAGTAACCCTGTCTTAAAGGAAACCACTTGAGTATTTAAAGTGTGTGTGTGTGAATGTATGTGTATGTGCGTGTGTGTGTGTCTGTGGGAAGAGGGGGGAAAAGAAGGAGGAAGATAGTTATATAAAACAACCAGATCTGTATTATTATAAAAGTGACACATTCACATTGTTCAAAAAGCAAAACTCTATATGAAGTTTACAATATATTTGGAAATAAAGTTCCAATAAGATCTGTTTACAGATTGGAAGAGAAAGGAAAGAAAAAGTGGATGATTTGAAGTGATAGTTGGTGGTAATTTCTATGAATACTTTGGGGTTTTTGTTGTTGTTTATAAAGATTTATTTATGCATACAAGAACTGGGGTACAGGCCAGAGATGTGGGGGGTGAGAGGATTTACCAGAGACAGAGTGGGGAATAGAACAGGCAGACTGACTGAAATATACTGCTGAGGGCAGCAGCAGGAGAGTCAGGAGAGGTCTGCTGAGCCATGTGGGTTGCTCCCTGGCCAGGGATCGAACTTGCACTTCAGTGGCTGTGGATAGCTTCATAGGTTGCATCTTAACCCCTTGCACCACCAGGGAGGCCCAACAATGAATACTTTGTGATAGATTGGAACCAGAGTGTGAGTAAGAAGAAGATGTCAAGAACGTTTCCTAAATTTCTGGTTGATCAAGAAAAATTCTAAAACATCAGTTTCCATTTAAAAGTATTGGAAAAGCATGTTAAGATCGTAGAATGAATTCTAGTCATGGAATTTTAAATGGAACACTTACATATACATTGATATCTGCAGATACATGTTATATAGAGATAAAATATGCCTGGGGAGTATCTATAAAGCTGTAATTCTCCAAAACAAACCACAGATGTAGTCTTTCATTCAGTAATTTAGTCCAAGTTGTTTATATGGTCATCAAGTGCTATGTAGTCCACAGCCTTTAAGATTCTACATTTGTTTCCCCTATCTCCTAATTAAAACAAAATACAATTTAGTGAAGTTTCTGAACTGTAGACCCTCAAGTCCATTTCACTGTCTCTCAGTTCTCTACTCTTTAATTATAGAGAACAGTATGAGAAGAAAAAATAAGATAGTCATAAAAAGCCTATACTAAGAAATGTTCTATATTTTTCACAAGATGTTTTCATGATAAACACCCACAGAACATTTTCATTTCATCAACAATGTCAAAAAAATGTATCCTCTGTGAACCTAGATGAAAACAAAGGTCACTGTATCCTAAAGTGACCGCATATCATTTTCTTAAATGATATAACCAAACTATTAAAATAGATTGTTTTATACCACAATAAATACATTTTTAGAAATAACAAGGTTTACACTGCAAATATTTTAGGGGGAAAAACTGAAATTCATTCAAAAGATTATATTAACTCCTGCTTCTGATTCAATAATTACATCTATTCTCACCTTACGTCAAGACTGTTCGAAAACAAAAGCTAAGTTAATATTAGAATTCTTTAAATAAAATTCTTAATAGAATATGGCTCATTTCCCTGACAAAACTAAAAGGAATCCCAAAATAAAATTTGATTTAAGAAAGTTATAGAGTTAAAAATTACATGGAAAAACAATTATAGTCTTAATCTTAGATGGTACTATGGAGATCCAAAATATGAAGTGCGGCTAAAAAAAGATATTTAAACAAAGTACAGTGTCTTTGTACCAAGAAAGAAATAGCAAAGTCATGCCTATTTACAGGTATTTTCCCTAGTTTTGTTTCTGATCTATAATCAATCTAAAGTCCAAGCCACACAAACTTGGATAAGTTTGATTCACATTATATAGTGGATTTGGAAAAAAAAAAATGCAGCTGAAACAACCAGGGGAGTTTAGGAGATTTCTTGCATTTGGTTTTGTTCTCAGTTAATACACACTGTCTCTTATTACCTATGTAGTATGTGCATACCATGGTGAAAATAAGTTCAGGTTCACAGAGAATAATACAATTTTTTCAGGGAAAAGTGTTTTTCATATACTGTTATTCTGTTCACCATAAAGTACATCCTGTTTTAAAATACCTATTGATAAATATCCAAGTTTAAAAGGGCAACTCACCACACTGTGGGCAAAATGAGGATATTTTCAAATGAGGAGGGAAGCATGCATGATCAAGTTTCAATTTAAAAGAAAAATTAAAACAGAAAAAAAAAATCTCCTAATGCAAATTGGTTTGAAATGACCTTTTTGTATTGGCTTCATTTCCAAACAGTTATTTTCTTGGGCACTACTTACTATGCATTTAAAATTGACCTGTAAATTTTAAAAAGAAAGCATGTAGTAGTAATTATATTTAAACAACACAGTAAACTAAATCATTTCGGCTTATAAATATTTTTTTATAGAGTTCATATTGTTGAACTTATTTTTGAAGAATTTTTAAAAGGAAGTTAAAAGTATGCCAAAACAAATCTCATCTAAGATTTGCATTCAAATTTTATATAGCAAGTGAAGAGTAGAAAATAACTTCATGGAGATAAAAAAGCAGCAGAGTAAGAGACAATAAGCATACAGGGTTACATACAAAGAAACTAATCTCTTGGTTTGGGCTGTTCAAATATAAAACTTCTTAAAGCAAAACGAATATAAAATATTACACTGCAAGTAAGACGCTCTGAGTATTAATTATGTATATCCAATAAAAATTACATTAAATCTTTCATCGTTGCCAGAAATTTTTAAATTCTGGGAAGCGAGAAATCAAACTTGAAGAGAAATAATCTCCATAAATTAGCAAACTAAAAGGTCATTTGCTCATAATCATTGGAGAAAATGCATATACATGATCCAACTCAAGCAGACGGCCCCTGCAGATCAGGAGGCAAACCCTTACCTTGACAGGTGCCATTTTTCTCTTCATATCCTGCCTTGCACATGCATTTCCCAATGGGCACCAGCCACTCCCCTTCAGCGCTGCAGTGCATTTTGGGTGGTTCATCTGTCACAGAATGGTTGACACAGGAACCTGACACTTCAAGCAACTGTGAAGAATCAGCTCCAGTGATTGTGTCAGGGAAGATAGCCAAGTGTCGTACCACAGAAGGGCATTTTTTATAGTACACACGCACAGAGACCAAAGCAATGCAAGCACCCACATCTTGAAAAGCAAGATAAAATCCTTTTTTGCTGAGAGGCCCAACATCTCTGACCTCTGTATTCAGTTTCATGACACGGTCACCGAGATCAAGTTCTGTAAAGCTTTCATCGGCAGCAATGGTATCAATTTTGATGTACTGATTTTCCTTGATATTTCTCCCATTTTCAGCATCTGACTCAAAATAATACATGTTAAAGGTTTCCTTACAGGTCCCCAGTCCTCCAGGAAGGCTATTGCAATCCCGCAGTGTAAACTTGAGTTCTATGAAAATTCTGGAAGCACCTTCGTTGGATATCCAACTGGTCAAAAGCCAGTTATTCTGATTCTGTTCCATAACTTTGCATACTTGGTATGTGTGGATAGGGGCATAATTTTCATCAACTTCACCAATCTCTTCCCACTGTATAATATAAAACAAGAGATAAAAAATCAACAAAATAGAAAATAACCAGCAAAAATAGTAAAAAAAAAATAATTCAGATATATAGTAGTCTTCATATATAGTTTTAGGAGAGGAAACTATGTAGCAAGAATTTAAAACTGTATCTTTTTAAATTAAGCTAATTAATATTATTTATTATCTCAAAAGTACACAAAGGTGAGCGCATCTGAACATCATTTTTTAAAAAAAAACATAAAACATGTGAGAATAAAAGTAAAACTCAATGCAGTTAAGATAAAACAGTGAAAGGAAAATATGTATATTTTGAAAAATGTTAAGTATATAAACTAACAGTAGATAATGTTTTAGAAAAAAGAAGTATTTTTTAAAAGACAATGAGGGAAAAAGCAGTATATATGGAAAAGAATAGAATAAAATGACATGTTAGTCCATACATATTTAGTTCTGGCATGGAACAAATAACAAATCAGTGTAATAAAATAGAAAGAAATTCATTTTAGTTTACAATTAATAATAGATCTTTATTATATGCACTAATCTTTCCAGCAATCTTTGCAAATTGGAGGGCTAAATGCTTATGCACAGAGGTATCCACAAATGTAACCCTAAAGATAGGCATAAAATAGAGACAAAAATTAGAAATTAATAATATGGAGAGTCTTATCATTTTGAGTACTGAATTCTTGGAGATCCTGCAATGAATTAATTATTTCTTATCAATATATTATTTTATATATAATGACCTCAAGATTTCTGAGATGTAGAAAAATCACTTATGATTTGTCTTCCAAAATATTGTTTGGTTGAAGCGTTACAAAGTTATCTCTTACCTAGCAAAATATTCCAGTTTTGAGAATTTCAGGATACCATTATCACTTTAGGAACAGTATAGAACCAACTTTTTATTCTTCAGAAAGATGTTAAGAAACTTAAATTTCTTAAATCTGTACAGAATCTGTGTTATAAAATTATATGTTTTTTTAATCTTTTTAAATGGTGCTGAAAAACATAGTGAAACTATACGGACCTTCAATAAATCTAGAATAAGACTTCAGACACTTAGTACTATAGATAATAAACTTAATAAGATCTCATTTCCTTCCACGTGATATTAAGAGCATTATTTCTTGATTCTATTCAACAAAGATGTGAAAAATGTGGAGTCACAAGGGATGCACATAAATTAAATCATATAACTCAGATGGGCTCTTTCAAAATTCTAGCTGCCATCAAAAGTCAGTAAAAGGTGCTAATGAGGGGAAACTGCTGAGTTCTTTAAACTCACAAGAGAGAGAGACATCAAGATTTTATCTTTCCTAACAATTTTCACATTAGCTTTTTTTTTTTTTTAATAGAGGCATGTTTTTCATTTATTTATTTATTTTGTTTGTTTGTTTTGTTTATACATGCACTGGGTACAGTCAGAAGCGTGGGAGGGTGAGAGAATTCACCAGAGCCAGAGCGGGGAGCAGAGCAGGCAGAAGGACCGAAGTACACTGCTGAGGGGAGCAGCGGGCGGCAGGAGAGGTCTGCGCGCCATGTGGGACCCTCCTCTGGTGGCCGGGGAGCAGCCGGGGATCGAACCGGCGCTGCAGCCGCGGGCAGCTTCGCAACCCAGCGCTCAACCGCTGCGCCACCTGGGAGACCCCACATTAGCTTTTATATAAGACTTAGTACTTTCATTTAAGCTCACTTGTGTTCTCTCTCAAAATGTATATAATTTCTGCTTCACGTCTGGTTTCTAAACCAACCACTATTTCAGCTACTCACATTTTCTTCCTGAAGCAATCTGAATATCAGTCTCTTTATTATAAATGGTTCCTGAATGTCATGATTAATATTTCATGCAGAGGATAACCTCAACTAACCAAATGAAAACAATAAAGAATGATCAACTACTGTAAAAATATTAATTAAATATATATTATTTGAATTGGTAAAGTGGAAAATAGCTTCAAAAAAGCTCTTTAAAAAATAAAATCAAAATGCTACATTATCTCTGTTTTCGATTTCTTTTATAACTGTCCTCTAATAAAAAACAAAAACAGATTTCAACTCCCTGGTCTTAAATCATTTATAGAAGACATATTTCTGCATCATTTATTCCAAAAAACCACACTAGCCCATAAAAGGATTTGGAATAGCAGCCTCTTCCAAGATTATAAGGCAAGTAATTCACAGTCTTTATGCATAGTCCAAGGTACCACAAATATTATTAAAACTGCAAGCCAAGCAGCACTTGACAAGACAGCTTAATAGTTACTGCTTCAGGTGATAATTTCAAAGTATATGCATAAGCATCTTACTTCTCTGAATATTCTCAATTAAGAAGTGAAAAACTGTAATTTTCCTTGATGCTTGACTCTATCATGGTGGGTTTTATTTATTTTTCTTTCAAGTGTCCAAAATATAAAAGGAGGCCCACATCTTTTTCTGATGAATGCATAGATAGATTTTAATTTAAATAATTATGGCCATAAGCTATTGAGAACATCAAAGATGTAATATACACAAATTTCCCAGAAATATCGATTCCTATTTAGACAAATACACTAAGAAACAGACGAAAATATTTCATTTACTTTAGATCAACTAGCTGAAATAAATGTTCAATTATTCCAAGTTTTCTTTCTTTTCAATATCAAGAATGCATCTTGCTGTTCTCAATAGATGTTACACATGAAGAAGAAACAAGAGGAGGAAACAAGAGGATGGAGAGAAAGTAACATTCAATTTAGACAGACTAGAACCTCCCCTTATATTACATTTCCAAATATACATAGGAATCAAGTGAACAGAATTTACCTTTTCAAGTTACCAGGGAGTACCTACTGTCTAGTTTCATTTTCGTGATTTTATTTCTATTTACCTTGTTTCTACATGGAAATTGATCTATTCAGGTTAAAATACAGTGTCAAGAAAAGTTATAGAAGAGGGGCCTCCCTGGTGGTGCAAGGGGTTAAGTCTCAGCACTATGAAGCAATCTGTAGCCACTACCCAACGAGTAGGATCCCTGGCCGGGGAGCTAACCCACATGGCACAGCAGACCTCTCCTTTATCACCGGTTGCTCCCCTCAGCAGTGTATTTCAGTAGATAGAACTGCTGCTATTCCAAATCCTTTTAATGGCTAGTGTGGTCTTTTGGAATAGATGATGCAGAAATATGTCTTCTATAAATGATTTAGGACCAGGGATTTGAAATCTGTTTTTATTTTTTATTAGAGGACAGTTATATAGAGCCTGTTCTGCTCCCCACGCTGTGAATCCTCTTACCCCTGCAACCCTAGCACCTCTACACCCAGCTCTGTATACATAAATAAATAAATCTTAAAAAAAAAAAGTTACAGAAGAGGCCTGAATAGAAATACTTGACTGGTTTTGTATAGAGAAAAGACCACCAACCAGATCCACAGTTTTCATTCTGGCTCTTACAATATGGAATATTGTAATTATTATGAGTTAGTTTTGCATTTAACCTGTGGAACTATTTTCATTAGCACTATATTTTTCCAATTAAAACTAGCAAATTAGCTTAAATATATTATTTTTGAGCATGATATGTATTAAAATATTAATTTTATATTTCACTCACTAGCCTTCTACACTATTCTATACAGATGAAGGTCCAGGAGATAGCATATCAGTTAGTGGCATTATACCTTAATTTACATTTCAGGGAAATAATATTAGGAAGATCTTTGTGATTTATTTAGAACAGTGATATAAAAATATAGCTAGAAATAAACTGCCTGAAGTCTTCCTCTGAAGGGATCAAAGCATAATTATTTAACAGAACCTTTTTTAGAATATAAATGTTTCTTTGAATGTTTTTTAATCATCTATTATCTTTCATTAGCACATATTTTATACAATGCCTTTGAAATGCTCCAAAGAAATTTTATCCTCCCCATTTTATTCAAAATATTTCAGTTGTTGCTTATTTAATGATTTTCTCTGTGTGCACACATGCTTTCTTTCTTTTTTTTAAGGATTTATTTATTTTTATACAAGAGCTAGGATACAGGCCAGAGGCACAGGAGGGTGAGAGGATTCACCAGAGACAGAGCAAGGAACAGAACAGGCAGACGACCGAAATACACTGCTGAGGGGAGCAGGGGGCGCGACAGGAGAGGTCTGCCACGTCACGTGGAGTCTCCCTGGCCGGCAATTGAACCCGCACTGCGGAGGCTGTGGACCGCTTCCCAGTGCTGTGCTCAACCTGCTGCTCCACCGGGGAGGCCCTGCAGATGTTTTCTAACTTCACTAAAGAAATACTAATCCCAAATTACTGCCGGTTTTAAAAGAGTACTACACTACGATCTGCAAAGATGTCTGGGAAATAGTTTCACTATATGTTCAAATTTGGAATAAGACACTTTAATCATTTAAAACAGTGGCCAACATAGTCCAATTGCTACCTCATAAAATGTTTCTTCTAAAGTATAGAATTTCTAGAAGCTTCTTGCTATTGCAGAAGTCTGATGTCATATAATATAAAAAATCTGAAATCTCAAACATACCAAAGTTCTTTTACTTTTCTTTTAATTAGTGTTCAGTTTATGGCTGTAATTTAAAATTTTAATATATTTTAGTTTCATTATTTCATGTTTTTTAAATGATTATTGTTAGATAAAATTACTCAAATAAGGATCAGAAGTCTTTATTTTCCCTATATGCAAGCTATATGATTACTAAAATTATACCTATGTCATTTTATAAGACTTACTATGCTTATATAAAATAATTATGTATTTCCTCTTTGTTAGATGTACCATTGAGCCCATTTGTCTCTGTGTCCCTGAAGCCTGCCATTACTTAATACATTTAATATGGAAAGAACTGGGCTCAAGTGTAAATGACTTAGGACCATGATTATGGCAGAAAGGAATAAATCTACTGTTTGGCCAGACATTTTTTTAAAATCTGTCATTACTACCTTTGATATGTCATTGTCAGGAATAAGCCTTTCCTCATTAGGAAGAAATACCATACATTTAAGATTATTACATGTTGGGTACAAATATGAGTTCTTAGTTCACCTGCCTCTATAGTGGCTGCTGAAATACTTACACAGGAATGATGAGAAGAACAAATTTTATCTTGGGTCATAAAGCTTTGGAAGACATTTTGCGTAACTCAAAGGAGATTCCAGAATGTGTGAAACTTCAAAACTAGTTAAGTACAGTTCAGTAAGAACAACCTAGAGCTACAGTAAATCGACACATTTCAGAAGATTGATTTTTCTTATTACATACAAATGTAAGACATACTCACATGCATCACAGCCACATCAGTTTGCAGATGAGTAAAGTGAGGGCCAGAGTGACTACCACACTAATGAGTGCTAAATTAATATCTAAGATCAGAAGTATATTAATGTTTTCTCCCTCTGAAGGGTTAAAATTACAATACACAAAATATGGTGTAACATGATATGATGTTATTTTAACCAACAAGAGAATTTTTTTACATAATGAGCTAGATATTTGTTTCAAAAAGATAAAATGCAGCTTTTGTTGTTGTATTATAACACCCAGCTTTCCTTGATCAACTCACTGACTTTTTATTAAGACCACACACAACCCATTGAACAACAGAATCTTGATTTTTATGCACAACCACAAGCACAAAATAGTTTTAAAAGAATAAAATATGTAATATAGCTTGTTTCAGAAATTCAATCTCTCTAATAACTCTGGTTCTATAGTAAAATATATGTGACAAAGTGCATCAACTTTCAGCAAAAATCATTTAAGTCAACAATCATGTTACATTTTCTCAATAATATATTAGCAGGGAAAAAGACTGCATCAAAAAGGAGTTTGGGTTGTTTAAAACATCTTTAAAATTCATGAGTATGATGCAGCAGTATTACTAAAAATGACTCAATTAGCTTTCTATATATGAAATAAAGATGAAGTCTATTATTTTATTGCCCACAGAACAGTACAAATATTTATAGGCTCAAGTACAACTCATAATACAAATAAAATTACTTAAGAGAAACAATATTTAAAACTTTCAAGTTTATGTTATTGTACTCACTGCAAAAATCATGAAAATTGAGCATCTATATATAATACTAAATATGAATTGCATAGAGGAAAATAGTTCCTCTGGAAAACAATTCAATTTTCTTCTCTCTAAAATTTGTCAGTAATTAACAGTTATGATTTTAAGCAAGAAAAATATGACAAAAACTAAAAACAAAAAATACATATTTCATGAACGCTTATATAGTTGTTGCCATTCCACTTTTAAAAAGATATATGAAATAGGTTCACACTGTGTATAATGTTAAAAATGTGTCACAAGTACTCCAAGTTTTGAAATCTTATCTTTATCCTTAAAAATGTACTTAGGAAAACAAATTCAAACTTATCTACTGGTAAAAAATAATTTTAAAGGTTAGAATGAGCTAAGTGAGCAGGTATGCCTAAATAAACAAATTGATACACTTAGCTAAACTGTCAAAATATCTCATTAATGTTTTATCAAAAAACAGTCCCATTAAATACACATTAGCTAGTCTATTGATGATTATTTTTATAAGGAATTGTAATTTTAAAAGAAGGAGCTAAAATAAACAGATGTATGTTTATTTCCATTAATCTAGTTTAGTTCTACTACTTGTACTGTATACTGAAACACCTCTGTGCTTAAACTATAATAACCTGCTAATACATATTTTCCATCACATTATATAATACCAAGTCTAACATTTGATTACCACATAATATAATCATTTGTGTACTATTACAAAAGTTTACATAGTCTGCGAGTTTAAAGCGCTAATGAGATGATCACGATCTCAATTATACACCTGATTTTTAGCAAGAGTACACATTGAGTATGGAGATGTGAAGATCTAAGACAGTGGATGTTTCTGCTATGCTTTTGGGATTTTGCAGTGAACACATACAAACACACTGACACACACACACACTATGAAATTTCCTTCAAGAAAGTCATTGAGAGAAATTAGAGCTGGTCCTCCAGTGTTATTTAAATATTTATGTTTTCAGTAACACTTATAATTTTAAAATGACATCACTACTCTCTTTAATACAAATTCTGTGGGGAAGTTTTCTTTGCAAAGCAATATGACAGTTTTAGCATATGAGGGGAAAAAACTATCTCACTTGGGATTCAATTTTATGACAATAAAGTAAATTAATACCCTTGCTATCCTGGCAAAATAAAAGGAGGGGAGGTATCAGCAAACCATTTTAAACTCTGAATTATTTACCTGACCTATAAAATACACCACAAAAATGTAATTTTGCCTGTGATTTTTCACCTTTATTCCGCTCTTATATTTCAATAGATAACATTACAACATGGTATAAGCCTTGAAGACAGCACTCATAAAATCAATAATCAGCTCCAGATCTCACATTAATCACATCCTTATAATCAGTGGCTATTCAACATGAATTCCCATTTCACATAAAGGCTTTAAGTTTTATTTAAGTTTAAGTGATTATATTGCCAAGATATAGACACTAACGTCAACTTCACTCACATGCCACCATCATATTAATGAAATTCTGTGGAAATGGAGACCATCTTCAGCAGTTAGTACAAGCAGGAGCTGGAATGTCCACAGGGAACAGCTTTATTTTTCAGGATCTAGGCGCCTTTTTTTCAATGGAGTAAATAAAGTATGGAACAGTCATGGAACCATTGCTAATTTCTTCTAGTAGTTTAATAGTTTGATGCAAATTCAATTTTGATTATAAAGTTGTGTACCAGGACATGGTATCTGAAGTCAAGGATTGACTAATATTTACATTTTTTGATTATCAATTCAATCTAAATATTTTATTGCACGTAATTAACAATTTTTTTGAGAATTACTATAAATTAATTTTTCTAAGAATTCTAGGTAACTATACAATCTTTACATTCTTTATTGGAATTGCAACAGTAGGGTAGAGAAAATACATCTGTTTACCCTGCATGGACCTTCTGTTTATACTTTTTCCTTCATTGCCTATGTTGTCCCTTAATTAATTCTGAGACCCTGTACTTAGGTCAGTAGTCACAATTGGAAATAATTAATTATGAAGTGTGATTTTTATAATAAAATTAAAACAAGTTATCAATGCCTTTTTTTCTGATTACCAATATAATCCCTTTCCTCTATATACAATAACAGGGAATGTTAATACAAAAAATGCAAATAATTAGGTTAGTTGTAGAACAGAAACAGAGTATTTTTACCTAATGTATCTTATGTACTGTTCTCTCAAATTCATTTGTAGATAAGCAAACAATGATTGTTATGATGAAGGATGTATTCATAATTATGAGATAATCGTCCCTGACTTCCACTCATTTTGTTCACTAAATCAATCTCCAAATGTTAAATGCTGTATAATTTTATTTGTTCATTATTTTTTTTAAGATTTATTTATTTATGCATTCAAGAGCTGGGGCACAGGCCAGAAGTGCGGGGTGGGGGGTGTGAGAGGATTCACCAGAGACAGAGTGGGGAGCAGAACAGGCAGACCAACTGAAATGCACTGCTGAGGGGAGCAGCGGGCAAGATAGGAGAGGTCTTCTGTGCCATGTGGGTTGCTCCCTGGCCGGCCGGGGATTGAACTCATGCTACAGAAGCTACGATTTGCTTCATAGCGTGGTGCTTAACCCCTTGTGCCACCAGGGAGGCCCTGTTCATTACTTTTTTTTTTTTTTATAGAGGCATGTTTTTATTTATTTATTATATTTGTTTGTTTGTTTTGTTTATACATGCGCTGGGTACAGTCAGAAGCGCGGGAGGGTGAGAGAATTCACCAGAGCCAGAGTGGGGAGCAGAACAGGCAGAGGGACTGAAGTACACTGCTGAGGGGAGCAGCGGGTGGCAGGAGAGGTCTGCGCACCATGTGGGATCCTCCTCCGGTGGCCGGGGAGCAGCCGGGGATCGAACCGGCGCCGCAGAGGCCGCAGGCAGCTTCGCAACCCAGCGCTCAACCGCTGCGCCACCGGGGAGGCCCCTCTGTTCATTACTTTTGAAATATCATAATTTTAGGATTAGAGAGAGCTTATTGGTTTCCATAGAAAACAATAGGGCACGGAGAGGGTTAGAAGAGACTTGAATAGAATCATAAAAGGACAAAAGAAAGTATTATGGTACTGGTGACTCTAGTTGGCATCACAGAGGTAGTCAACACCCAAACCCTGGGTGTTCAATCTGTACAGATTTTAAAATGCGAACATGGTCACACACATAGAGAAGATAGAAAGGGAGAAAATCAAGAGATACAGTGAGGAAAAAATAAGAGAAACAATTACATATTAATGAACATGATAAACAAAAACTGAAACTGAGATTTAACTGCCTTCAAAGCTTATGTATGCCAAAGAATGATGCCTCCCAAGGAGGAAGATAAAGCAGTCATTCCTACGCAAATTAACGAATGGAGCAAATTGCCACTCTCTTGTATACTTTCAAGGCACAGCCATATTTCTGATTCCTAGATCCTACTGTATATTTTTGAGTCTCTTTAACTTTAAATTAAAAACTAAATAGTTATTATAGTAATGCCACTGAAAATATTTCAGTGCAACTAGAAACCCATTGATTATTTCGTGGAAAGCTAGTGTTCTTTAGTGAGACTTATGGAACTGTTCCTGTTGTCTGCCTTCACATCTACTTTTATATTAAAAGTAAAAACTTTAAGAATTCTATGCACATATGTAAAGAAAATGTGTAACATATACATCTGTATCATAAAGTTATGCAATAAATTATCCTGTTTAGTTTTATATATTATTTTCTATGCTTCATATTGCCAGAAAACTCTTACTCATAACACAAATGAGCAGTCCGTTGAACATTCTACAGAAATATGTTGGAAAATTCTAAGTTATGGAGTTGACTGGCATTGCTCATGTGTAACTACATACTGGGATATATCATAATGACTAAATCCTGACTACAGCCCTATGACAATTTTTCATTTTTAATTTATATCCCATCATTCATTAACTTATCTGTTTTCCCTAGTGGATCCATTCCATTTGTATCAACATGAGAAGAAAACTGTTGCTACTTGTGATAATGATGTTCAGAATTATTTCTGCAGAACTACATATATTCAATATATATTGACTGAGTGTATGCACACAGGTATAAAAGAAGAATAAATGAATGAAATAATGAATGAATGAAAATGCAAACAACAGTCATTTGATTTACTCATTCTCCTTTCTCAATAGTGTGCTGGGATCTACAACAAGAAACAGAAAGAACTCGTGAGTGAATTATTTCTCCTTCCTTTTTCTAGAAGCAATTTAGTCAAAGAACACTTGGCATGTCAACCCTGAAATGTTGCCAGCCTTTAGCTCTAGCCACGACTTTTTTCTCTCAATAATAACTCCTACCAGAAGAATGGCAAGAAAAGAAAGAGAAGGTTAAACTCAATTCTGTCAAATGTTGTTAAGAGTTGGCAGGTCCAGGAAAGGTTTTATAGTGAAGAGAATTGAATGTGGTAGAAAAGGGGCTACCTGCATCACAGTGAATTTCTTTTGTCTGTATATCTCCTTTCCTAATTATCACTGGTAAGTTACAGTTGGCAAACCCATGAAGGTTTCAGAAGATTGCAAAATTTTATTAAATGGTTAAGCCATGGCTTTGAAAGATTCAGTAATTCTTGTAAATAAAGGCACAATTTGTTACACATGATATAAAAGCTTGCTCTAATCAATTTCTTTTTAATTTAATATGAAATAGGAAGTTAAAGTTATAGAAGGGTATCTGAAATCCCTATCTTGACAAGATCTAATTAATGTGGAGTTCAAACACTGGAGCCAAGATTCTCTTTCACTTACACTTCCCAAAAAAGAATATAAACCCAACTGCCTCCAGTTCACACGGTCCAAATAAGGAAGGTAAATTACAAGACTAAGCAGAAACATTTCTTTGTTTTATATCAGATAAGCAGTAGAGTCTCAATAATTCTTTCATCATAATGAATTAGAACCCTTTTAAAAAGTACATTATCCCAAAAAACAGAAATTGAATTACTCCAAAATGTAAAACAGTATTATTTGATTTAAAAAAAAAACACAAAATAAGTTTTATACATAGATCTTAACCTTCGTAATTAATTTTCTTGTTTTTATCAAGGATCTCAGTGTATTTTAATTAATTTTCTTAAGGATTTAGAGCCATATTTTAATACTGACCACCTTGTTGCATCATTAAGTCATGCCCACTGTAAGGGCAGAAACAGGCACAGTGCAGGTTTTCTGATATCCAGCAGACCGTGTAAAGGAGGAGTCAGAGTCCTCAGTGGTTTTTTGCAGGCTTTTTCTTGGGATTTACCTGGTACACAGCAGGAAGGGGTGCTGGGGGGCTGGGAGGCGGGCAGTCCTCCCAGCCCCCAGCAAGTCTTCACTCTATCTAGGCTCTCTGGCCTTCTCTCTGCTTGTCTGCTCTTCTGTTCGTTCTGCTGCTTCTCGGCTTCTTCATCGGCTTCTCTTTCGGCTTCTCCTGGCATCCCGTGACACCGACCTTAAAAGCCCAGTCTCAGCCCCGTGAATCCCATCTACCTATGCCCACACCCTACTCCAGGTGCCCGCCATCAGGCATGCATTCAGTACCACAGGGTTCCGTCATCTATCCTGATGGTGGGAGGGCAGAAAAGCCTGACATTTTTCCTTACCCTACACCCACTTGCTTACCAGCCTTTGTCTATGTAGTTACTTTACGGGTTCATACAACCTTACTGCTCACACAGTTCATATCTGCAATGAATTTTATAGAATAACTAGTATGCACCAATGTATTTGTTGGCTTTTTCTTTTCTTCAGTGACTAAAGATGCCCTTTTATTCATAAAAAGATGATTGTATTTATAGATCTAAATTCACATATTTAGTTATTACATTCACTATAAATAGAGCTAATAAATAAGTAACATAGCTACTTGTTCTAGTCACATAAGCTCACCAATATGGGTTCATGTTTGCATATGTACAATCAAGACAATGCCCTTCTACAGAAGCATTTATAGTAATCTATTATAAACTATTAATATTTTCTACATAACGAAAAAATGATTCTTCTATGGTGACTGTAAGTTGAACTTAAGAACTTAAGATTCTTCATACTTTCATAAATCAATATGAGATAAGTATATATATATATATATATATATATATCCGTTTAGCATTGCTTGCTTAATCTGGACTCTGTTAGAAAAGAAAGACATTAAAAGAGAAGCCTTCATGTTTAAAACAAGTTAAAATTTTATTCAAGTTAGAATCAGTATCCAGAAAGAATATATAACTGTGAAAACTGTATATTGCTATTAAATAATTGAATTTGATTTATACAGCTTGGTTTTGAAAATGTACCTCTAAATGAACAATGAATAATGACTGAGGTGAATTTTTTTTCATTTTTTTTCCACAGCTAAAATAGCTTAAAGCTGACACAATTAGACATTCAGCTGGAGATGTACTACCTTATCTGTGTGTGTGTGTGTGTGTGTGTGTGTATGTATACACATATACATGTGCCAGATTTTCTTAGGTAGGAATCTATATGCACAGAATTTCCATTCTATTTAATGGGGTCATGCTTACATGATTGATTGATTGATAGGTAGATAGATAGACAGATTCATATTATGGTTACATTATTATATCCAGAAAAAAATAGTACAATATTTCCATAGGTAAAACCTACTCAACCTTTCTTTTTAATTTGTTTGCTTTTATAACTTACTCATATTAGTATCTCTTCATTTTTCCTGTTTTAATCGATACTATTATAAGTTCCTACTTTCTTTTATTCCTCTGTTCAATTTGAATAACCCACAATAGATGTTTTCAAGCACTAGTTTCCCCATCAGTTGAATCATAAACACCTCTGGTAGTCATTAAAAATGTAGATTTTGGAAGAGCCTCCCTTGTGGCACAGGGGGTTAAAGTCTCAGTGCTATCAAGTTATCACCAGCCACTTGGGCATGAGTTCCATGTTTGGCTAAGGAGTTTACTCACATGTGGCACAGCAGACCTCTCCTGGCTTAATTCTCCCCTTAGCAGTGCATTTCAGTAGATCTGCCTGTTCTGCTTCCCATTCTACCTCTGGTGAATCTTCTAACCTCCAGCATCTCAGGACTATACCCCAGTTCTTGTATGCATAAATAAATAAAAATATATCTTAAAAAATGGAGATTTTTGTGTATTGCACATTATCTACAAAATCAGACCCACTAAAATATAACAATATATGCTAAAAGCAATTGTTTAAAATGTATTGAAGTCTTAAAATATGCCTAGAACATTCCTAAATACTTTACATACTTTAGGATAGTAATAAAGTGCAATGGAAAAGCTTTTATTATGTAGATGAGAAAACTAGTGTAGGGTAAATGATTTTCAGGATTTTCTGTCCTCCCGCCATTAGGACTGCATGCCTGATGGTGGGCACCTGCATTTTGTTACATTATTATCTTCAGTTGCATTGTTTACTTCTGTGGGCCATGGCTGAGGTATTTATATTCGCCAAAAGAAGCAGAAGAGAAAGAAAGCCAGAGAGCCCAGTAAAGAATGAAGATTTGCCCCTGGCCTGAGAGAACCTGCTGGCCTGCTGGCCTCTTGTCCCCCCACCCCACTTCGCCCCCCTGCCTGCTGTGTATCTGGTTGCCACACTACAAATAAGAGTTCAATAAAAGCCTGAAAACGCCCCCGAAGGCTCCAGGACTCTCCTTTACTGGTCTGCTCCAATCATAGAAAACCTGCTCTGGTCCTCCCTGGTGGCACAAGGGGTTAAGACACAACCTATGAAACTATCCACAGCCACAAAGCACAAGTTCGATCCCCAGCCAGGGAGTACCCACATGGCGCAGCAGACCACTCCTGTCTTGCCCACTGCTACCCTCATGTACGGTAAGGAAAAATGTCAGGCTTTTCTGCCCTCCCGCCATCAGGATAGATGATGGATCCTTGCGCTCCTGAATGCATGCCTGATGGCGGGCACCTGGAGTAGGGTGTGGGCATAGGTAGATGGGATTCACCTGGGCTAAGACTGGGCTTTTAAGGGCGGCATCATGGGGACACTGGCAGAAGCCGAAAGAGAAGCCGAGAAAGAAGCAGAAGCCAAGAGAGAAGTAGAGAGAAGGCCAGAGAGCCCAGATAGAGTGAGGATTTGCTGGGGGCCTGGAGGAGTGCCAGCCTCCCTGGCCCCCCAGCACCCCTGCCTGCCATATACCTGGTAATCCCAATAAAAGCCTGCAAAACCACTGAGGACTCTGACTCCTCTGTGACCCGTTCTGCATGGGATCAGAAAACCTGCAGGTCCTTCCTGCTCTTATACCTCAGCAGTGTATTTCAATCAGTCTGCCTATTCTGTTCCCCACTCTGTCTCTGGTAAATCCTCTCACCCCCACACCTCTGGCCTGTACCCCAGTTTTGTATGCATAAATAAATATATTTAAAAAACTGTATAAAAAAAAAGGAAAATCTGCTCTGTGCCTTCTTGTCACTCCACTAGGAAATCAAAGAGCTATGATTCTGGAAATATTCAGAGTCTAGCCTCTTGACCACCGATCACATAGTTTCCTGGGTGAGATTAACATCTGGCCAGATTTCTATAAAAATTTCCAGCAAGGGCCTCCCCGGTGGCGCAGCGATTGAGCGCTGGGTTGCGAAGCTGCCCGCAGCCTCTGCGGCGCCGGTTCGATCCTCGGCTGCTCCCCGGCCACCGGAGGAGGGTCCCACATGGCGCGCAGACCTCTCCTGCCGCCCGCTGCTCCCCTCAGCAGTGTGCTTCGGTCCTTCTGCCTGCTCTGCTCCCCGCTCTGGCTCTGGTGAATTCTCTCACCCTCCTGTGCTTCTGACTGTACCCAGTGCAAGAAAAGAAAGAAAGAAAAGAAAGAAAGAAAGAAAGAAAGAAAGAAAGAAAGAGAGAGAGAGAGAGAGAGAGAGAGAGAGAGAGAGAGAGAGAGAGAGAAGAGAGAAAGAGAGAAAGAGAGAAAGAGAGAAAGAGAGAAAGAGAGAAAGAGAGAAGAGAGAAAGAGAGAAAGAGAGAAAGAGAGAAAGAGAGAAAGAGAGAAAGAGAGAAAGGGAAAGAAAGAAAGAAAGAAAGAGAAAGAAAGAAAGAAAGAAAGAAAGAAAGAAAGAAAGAAAGAAAGAAAGAAAGAAAGAAAGAAAGAAAGAAAGAAAAAGAAAGAAAGAAAGAAAGAAAGAAAGAAAGAAAGAAAGAAAGAAAGAAAGAAAGAAAGAAAGAAAGAAAGAAAGAAAGAAAGAAAGAAGAAAGAAAGAAAGAAAGAAAGAAAGAAAGAAAGAAAGAAAGAAGATTAAAAAAAGTTAATAGGGAGGAAAAGCAGCAGGTCCCAGTGAGAACTGGGACACGGAAGATAAACGGGTGACTCCAGCAAACTGCCCTAAGAAGAAAGTTGCCATAAAAGAGGATGAGAAGGGAGGGAAGCGCAGAACCCTGCTCCCCTCCCCCGCCCACAGAGGCGGCACTCTCCGACCGGCAGAGACGAGGGAAACAACAAACCAAAACGCCCAACAAGAAAACGGATGCAGCAAGCGGGACTGTGAGTGGAAAGGAACTATTTCAGCCACCACACCCCGTGAACGGGAGCTGAGGCAAAACCCTGCAGGACCCACCGCGGAGGTGAGCTCCACGCGCAATTAAAGAGAGCCCCGCCCACCAGGAGGAGACCAGCACCAGCACACAGCCCCGGCCGCCCGGTAAGCTTGCGCGAAAGCGGCGCTCGGATTGCAGCTGCCCAGGCCCCTGCGCCTGCGACCTAGGCTTGCAGGGAGACCGCGGAGGCCCTCCCTGAGTGAGCAGGAACAAGGTGCCCAGGCAGGGGAGCGGGATTCAAAAGGCGCCATTCCCGCGAGGGCTTTGGAACTGAGACCCGGGGCACGAAATTAGGGGGAGACTGCTGAGGCCCATCCTGAGTGAGCAGGAACAAGGCGCCCAGGCAGGGGAGCGGGACTCAAAAGGCGCCATTCCCGCGCCACTGATCTGGGCTACAGCCCGAGTCCTGGAACTGAGGGCTTTGGAACTGAGACCCGGGCGGAGGCCCTCCCTGAGTGAGCAGGAACAAGGCGCCCAGGCAGGGGAGCGGGATTCAAAAGGCGCCATTCCCGCGCCACTGATCTGGGCTACAGCCCGCGTCCTGGAACTGAGGGCTTTGGAACTGAGACCCGGGGCACGAAATTAGGGGCGTGGGTTCCCCACGACGGTGGGGCACAAGGCAGACACAGCACCCCAAAGCCGTTGAGGTGTACCCTACCATCCCCGCTCTGCTCCCTGTCCCACGGGGTGGAAAATCAGCTCCCCAAGGGCTCTAGGAGAGATCTCTGGTGCCACCTAGCGACTTGACCCCAGCACAGGCTACTGAAGGAGCTAGTGGCCAGCTGGGGAGTTAGCCCACACCGGGCCCCTTCTGAACAAGTAGTCTGAGCCCACAGGGAGAGCGAGCACCCACAGCCGGGGCAGACCAGGCGCGCAGAAGAGTGTGCCTGAGACCAGAAGCGCAGGGAGTGTGTCCCACATCACCATTTTAGAACAGGGACATTTCTTCAGTAAAAACTACCTGCAGAAGGCTTCCTCAGGAGCCAGAGGTGAGCGGGGGAAGTTCGCCCACGCCAGACCCCCTCTGGCCTGCAGTCCAAGCCCAGAGGGGAGCAGGAACCCACCGCCGGGGCAGACCAGGCGCACAGGGGAGTGTGTCCCCACATCGGCATTTTAGAACAGGGACCTTTCTCCAGTAAAGGCTGCTTGAAACTGACAGATGACTCCTGGAAGAACCAGAGGGGAACAGAGAAGCCCACCCAAGATGCCGGCAAGTCCCAACAACACAGTGTCCCAACGCATACGGCAAATTAGAAAACAGACAGTAGGGAGGAGAAGAACCACACGCAACCTAGCAACTCTCCAGAGAAAAAGCACACCACAAAAAGAAAGCCAGCCCCCAGATTGCAACGACAATAACTTGGAAGAATTTCTGAGCCTTCCAGAAAGAGAATTTAAAATTGCCGTGATTAAAAAACTGACCGAAGTCATAAAGGAAAACAATGATAAGGGAAAAATAATCAACGATCAGAAGAATGCAATTGAGTCCCTAGAGAGGGAAAACAATGGTCAGAAGAAAGAAATTGAGTCCCTAAAGAGGGAAGTAAAAGAAATGCAGGAGATCAAAGAATTAATGGAAGAACTAAAGAATTCTGGGAAAAGCAATGAAAGCAGAATAGATGAAATGGAAGAACGAATAAGTAATCTTGAAGACACAGAAATAAAAAGAACCAAAACAGAAAAGGAAAGAGAAGTACGAAGGAAAAAGAACGAAGAAAGACTTCGGGAACTATCTGACTCCATGAGGAAAGGAAATATAAGAGTTATAGGAATACCAGAAGGAGAGGAGAGAGATGTAGGAACAGAGAAAATATTCAAAGAGATAATTGAAGAGAACTTCCCAAATGTGAAGAAGGAGCTGAAAATTGATATACAAGAAGCAAGAAGAACACCAAACTTCCACGACGAAAGGAAAAATACAGCAAGACACATAATAGTAAAGCTCCCAAGAATCCAGGACAAGGAAAAAATAATGAAGCTGGCAAGAGGGAAGAAACAGATAACATTCAAAGGAAAACCAATCAGGCTGACATCAGACTTCTCCGAAGAAACACTACGGGCAAGGAGAGAGTGGAGGGACATAGTCAACAGACTCCAAGAAAACAGATGCCAACCAAGAATACTCTATCCCGCAAAGCTCTCCTTCCTCTTTGAAGAAAGAATATGGACCTTCCCAGACAAACAGAAACTCCGGAATTTCATTGCAACTAAACCCCCACTCCAAAAAATACTACAAGGAGTCCTAAAGCCAGAACCTCAGAGGGACGAATAACAATGAAAGAAGGCCAAAAAAAAAAAAAAGTTATTAAAAGAATAAATAAATAAAATCAAAGGAAAGACAAACACAATGGCAAATACAGATGTTAACATATCAATATTAACTCTAAATGTAAATGGACTAAACTCTTCAATAAAAAGACACAGAGTTGCAGCCTGGATTAAGAAACAAAACCCAACCTTTTGCTGTCTCCAGGAAACACATTTAGCTACAAAAGATAAAAATAGGCTCAAAGTTAAAGGATGGAAAACAATCCTACAAGCAAATGGACCAAAAAAGAAAGCAGGAACAGCTATACTTATATCAGATAAAACAGATTTCAAACTCAAAAAGATAAAAAGAGACCCCAATGGTCACTACATTATGATCAAGGGGACAATACTTCAAGAAGAAATAACACTCATTAACATATACTCACCAAACGAAGGAGCACCAAAATATATCAGACAACTGTTGTCCTCTCTGAAAACAGACATCAGAGAAAACACATACGTAGTGGGAGACTTCAACACACCACTATCAACAATGGATAGATCAACAAGACAAAAAATAAGTAAAGAAACCAAAGCTCTAAATAAAGACCTAGAGCAATTGGGCTTAACAGACATCTATAGAACACTAAACCCCAAAAAAATGGAGTATACATTTTTCTCAAGCGCACACGGATCATTCTCCAGGATCGATCACATACTGGGGCACAAGACAAACATCAACAGATACACCAAGATTGAAATCATATCAACCATCTTTTCTGACCATGAAGGCATCAAACTAGAAATAAACCATAAAAAGAAGGCAAGGAACTTTCCTACCTCATGGAGATTAAAAACCACACTACTGGAAGACCACTGGACTAAGGAGGAGATCAAAGAAGAAATTAAAAAATTTTTTGAATTGAACGACAAGGAGGACACCAATATCCTAAATGTATGGGATGCAGCAAAAGCAGTAATAAGAGGAAAATATATAGCAATAGAAGCTCACATCAAGAAACAAGAAAGAACGCAAAGAAACAACCTAATCTCGAAGCTCAAAGATCTAGAAAAAGAACAACAAAAAAACCCCAAAACCAGTAGAAGAAAAGAAATAATAAAAACCAAAGCAGAAATAAATGAAATTGAAACTAAAAAAACAATCCAAAAGATCAATGAAACCAAGAGCTGGTTCTTTGAAAAAATAAATAAAATAGACAAACCCCTAGCCAGGCTCACAAAGGAAAAAAGGGAGAAAGCACAAATAAACAGGATCATCAATGAAAGAGGAGAAATCACAACGGACACAGCAGAAATCAAAAGAATAATCAGTAACTACTATGAACAGTTATATGGAAACAAGTTTAACAATCTAGAGGGGATGGACAAATTCCTACAACTCTACAATCACCCAAAGCTAGATAAAGAAGAAATAGAACACCTAAACAGACCAATTACAATTAGCGAAATTGAAATGGTAATCAAAAACCTCCCCAAAAACAAAAGCCCAGGACCTGATAGATTTACAAATGAATTCTACCAAACATTCAGAGGCGAATTAGTGCCTATCCTTCACAAACTCTTCCAAAAAATTGAGAAGGAAGGGACAATACCAAACACGTTCTATGAAGCCAACATTACACTAATACCAAAACCGAACAAGGACAACACAAAAAAGGAAAACTACAGGCCAATCTCCCTAATGAACACTGATGCAAAAATCCTGAATAAAATTTTAGCTATCAGAATCCAACAATGTATCCATAAGATAATTCACCACGACCAAGTTGGATTCATTCCAGGGGCACAAGGATGGTTTAACATCCGAAAATCAATCAACGTTATCCAACACATCAACAAAAAGAAATATAAAAACCATATGATAATATCAATAGATGCTGAGAAAGCTTTCGACAAAGTGCAACACCCATTCATGATAAAAGCCCTTGAAATTCTTGGGATACAAGGAACATACCTCAACATCATAAAGGCCATCTATGACAAGCCAACAGCCAGTATCATTCTCAATGGTGAAAAGCTGAAAGCAATTCCATTAAGATCTGGAACAAGACAAGGATGTCCACTCTCACCATTGCTTTTCAATATAATACTGGAAGTCCTAGCCAGGGCAATAAGACAAGAGAAAGACATCCAAGGAATCCAAATAGGAAAAGAAGAAGTCAAACTATCACTATTTGCAGACGATATGATATTATACATAGAGAACCCCAGAAACTCCACAGAAAAGCTAATTCAACTCATCAATCAGTTCAGTAAAGTGGCAGGATACAAAATCAACACGCAAAAGTCAGTAGCCTTCCTATACACAAACAATAAATCTGAAGAAGAAGAAATCAAAAAGACCATCCCTTTTGTTATTGAAACAAAAAAAATCAAATATTTGGGAATAAATCTAACAAAAGAGGTAAAGGACCTATACAAAGAAAACTATAAAACACTGTTTAAAGAAATAGAAGAAGACACAAAGAAATGGAGAGACATCCCCTGCTCATGGATTGGAAGAATAAACATTATTAAAATGGCCATCCTTCCAAAAGCAATATACAGATTCAATGCTATTCCAATCAAAATTTCAATGTCATTCTTCAAAGAAATAGAACAATTATTGATGAAATTCATATGGAATCACAAAAAACCCCGAATAGCCAAAGCTCTCCTGAAAAAAAAAGAAGGGAATGGAGGCATCAGACTCCCAGACTTCAAACTATACTACAAAGCCATAATCATCAAAACCGCATGGTATTGGAACAAGAACAGACATACAGACCAATGGAATCGAATAGAAAATCCAGAAATAAACCCACAGATCTATGGTCAACTAATCTTTGACAAAGGAGCAAAGACTATGCATTGGAGCAAAGAAAGTTTGTTCAATAAATGGTGCTGGGAAAACTGGGTCGCTACATGCAAAAGAATGAAGCTTGACCACCACCTCACACCATACACAAAAATCAACTCAAAATGGATTAAAGAACTAGACATAAGACCTGAAACCATAAAATATATAGAAGGAAATATAGGCGAAACACTACGTGATTTGCACATCAAAGACATCTTTACAGACACATCACCCAAAGCAGTGATAGTGAAGGCAAAGATAAACAGCTGGGACTATATCAAATTAAAGAGCTTTTGCACAGCAAAAGAGACAATAACAAAAACAAAGAGAAACCCCACCAACTGGGAGAACATTTTTGCACCCAACACTAATGATAAAGGACTGATCACAAAAATCTGCAAAGAGCTGATGAGTCTCAACAACAACAAAGAAAATAATCCAGTCAAAAAATGGGCAGAAGAGCTTAAAAGAAACTTCTCTGAAGAGGAAATGCAAATGGCCAACAGGCATATGAAAAAATGTTCAACATCACTTGTCATCAGGGAAATGCAAATCAAAACTACCATGAGATACCATCTTACACCAGTGAGAATGGCACATATTAAAAAAACTAGCAACAACAAATGTTGGCGAGGGTGTGGAGAAAAAGGAACTCTTCTGCACTGTTGGTGGGAGTGCAAACTGGTCCAACCACTGTGGAAAGCTGTGTGGAGATTTCTGGACCTACTAAACATAGAGCTTCCATATGACCCAGCAATTCCACTCCTAGGTATTTACCCAAAGGACACAGAAACATCAATTCCAAAGAACACCTGCACCCCTATGTTTATAGCAGCACTGTTTACAATAGCTAAGCTTTGGAAACAACCCAAATGCCCAAAAATAGATGACTGGATCAAGAAGATGTGGTACATATATACCATGGAATATTACTCAGCATTCAAAAAAGATAAACACATGCAATTTGCTGCAACATGGATGGCGCTGGAAGGGATCATGCTCAGCGAAATAAGCCAAAAAGAAAAAGAAAAATACCGGATGGTCTCACTCATAGCAGGAATCTAGAAAACTTAAATAAGGGACCAGGAAAATGAATAACTATAAGAAAGTGAAAATCAAAATCAACAAAAAACTATGAACCAGAGACACTTTTAGGGGGCGGGGGCGGGAGGGGAGGGATTGGGGTCAGAATGGGGGGCTGCAATTGTATGGGGAATATAACAATAAAATTTATAAAAAAAAAAAAAAAAAAAAAAAAAAAAGAAAGAAAGAAAGAAAGAAAGAAAGAAAGAAAGAAAGAAAGAAAGAAAGAAAGAAAGGAAAGAAGGAAAGAAGGAAAGAAGGAAAGAAGGAAAGAAAGAAAGAAGGAAAGAAAGAAAGAAAGAAAGAAAGAAAGAAAGACATGCCTCTATAAAAAAAAAAAAAAAATTTCCAGCAAATATGGATGACTGTAGTATATTGAATCACAAATATTTATAGTATGCTTACTTCTCAAACTAAACAAAAAGTTCCTTGGAAGAACGAATACTATATATTAATATTTTAGATCCTTCAGAAAAATACTTGAGTTGTCAGAATATGCTTATGAATTGATTCTCCTTTACATCAAAATCATCTACGCTAAAGTAATAGTATATAGCAAACAATCCTGCTATGGTACAGGATATTTGTCTATTGTCTGACCCAAATACAATTACCTTCATCCCAAGAAAATATTTTAACTCTGTTTTTAAAGGAAGAGTTCATCAGCAACATATATACTGTTTTTTTGGTTTTTTCTTTATTTTAGGATTTTGTACTTTTATAAGTTCTTAAATTTACTATTTGATATTGGCTCTGGCCTACATTCTAGTAAGCAAACTGCATGAGCTAAACTATATCTTTTTAGTATGATTAAATGAACGCAAGTTCCCTTCATGACACTTGAATCCATTCAGATCTTTTGTTTCTGTGAACTAACCAAATGACTGCCATTCTTTAACTAGCCTACAGAGATATAGGTTATATTTTAATTTTTAGTTTTTACATCTACCTCTCTTTAGTCTTTACATTTGTTTATGACAGTTACAAAAATTAACAATCATTCAAAATTTTCTGTTTGTGAGTGAACATAGTCCTTTCCTTTTATAAGAATCAAAGTCAAAATAATGTTTCAGTTCATGAAAGGTTTTTCATATATTAATTTGAAATAAAACACACATGGTGTTGGTTGATTATTGCTGTTATTGGGTAACTATATGCTCAAATAGAATGAAACTAAGATTTTTTGCAGAAATGAAAATTTAAAGAAATATATTCAGGAAAAAATACCCAGGTAGCTTAAAGAATGAGACAATGTAATTGCATGCTTTTAAAATACCTCAGTGCTTTCCCTATACATTGGAGCAAAGTAGAAAAGCACAAGGTGTATGGCATTTCCTTCTTAGGCATAGGCAGAAGGAATGGCAGGAAGTGAGAAATGAATTTCAGTTCAGGGAGGAGCACGCTTCAGGACTTTCAAACACTCACAGGTAAACCAATGAACCAAGTCACCATTTTTTATGATTTGTTGAAATTCATTAAGAAAAAGAATGGGATAATTGCTAACTTCAGACTCTGGTTTTAGAAAAATTATTCTCTCCTTGACCAAGATATAGCCCAATTTGAATAATAAATACCCCGGTCATGCTTATTGTGGTTAAGCGAGATAAGATGCAAAAACAAAACCGGAGAAAGACGTAAGTTTACACAAATTGTTTGCTTGTGGACTATGACAATATGTACCAACTTGAAAGACACCTAGGTCCAGAAGTACCAAATGTTACTGTTATGAAGCCAACAAATATGCTGATACAATGACTTTAAATTTGAACTCTTTTAAAAATAGATATAAGATATCCATATTGGATTCTCCAATGCCAAATGCAGTCACTGGTATAAATTGGTGATAATGTTTATGAATTAGCATATATAGTCTGTTTCTCCATTAGCCTGTAACTAGCATGAAGTTTGTCTTTCATTTTATAGTACTTAGTTAAAAGCATTTTTACAAAAAAAAAAATGTATTTCTTTAAACAGTTGTAAAAGGGAATCAAAAGTGAAGAAAAAGATTCCGAAGTTATAATTCAGAAGAAAAATATAAGATCCAGAATAAGAAATGTTATCAGATGCCTACAGATGAAAATAGGAGTTCAAATACTGGGTTATTCAGGAAAACTTTTCCACAGTGTACTAATAGATTTTTTTTTTAAGATTTATTTATTTATTTATACAAGCACTGGGTATAGTCAGAGGAATGGGCAGGCGGCAGGGGAGGTCTGCGTGCCATGTGGGACCCTCCTCCAGTGGCTGGGGATCAAACTGGTGCTGCAGAGGCTGAGGGCAGCTTCGCAGCCCAGCACTCAACCGCTGCGCCACCGGGGAGGCCCCTAATGTCAGATATTTTTATAGGGGTTTCTAGTATATTGAACTAGTTTATTTACTAGTACATTTCTAGTATATTTAACTCCTGGTACTTTTAAGTATCTAATACTAGTATGTATGTGTTTGTGTGTGTGTGTGCGTGTGCGTGTGTGAGAGAGACAGACAGACAAAGAGAGAAAGCGAGAGAGAGACAGACAGACAGACAGACACACAGACTGTTAATCTGTGGATATGTCTGAGCGTGACTGAGATCTGAGACAGGAAGGGAAAGGTAAATTGACAAGAACAGTACCATCAGTATTCTGGGTTCAAAGGATAATCTCAGTCTACTAGTTTCTCAGATTAAAGTTTCCCGTAGATTCTATTTTGCTGAAGCTTAAGGAGTATGATTAAACTTTAAATGAGAGTCAAAAATAATATTATTCAGTGAGGCCCAACTTCCTTTAGGCATCCTTGTTTTCAGTTTTCATTTTTTTGTAATCCTACATAATTGCATTCTGTTCAGCTTGCTTTATCTTACAGAAAAGTAACTTTTTCTTTAATTAAAAGCAACTTTAAACAATACCTTTGTTGGTAAACTCTTTCAAGATGAAATGTAAACCAGTGTTAGATTAAATCAACAACACAGGTGAGATGGAAATAATATTAAGCACATTAGCAATATTAAGGTTTTCCAGAAAAACACACCTTACCCTACTTGTTCACATCTGGAGCGGAATGAATTTATAAAAGTATTCAAAACAGAAGGAACATGGCATATATTTTTTTAAAAATCTTGGATAAGAAGTCAAAAGTTACAATCTGTAAATGAAAATACAATTTCACATCATTCTCAAATGTTAATGAACCATGACATAGTTTTCACTAATTTTGAAGGAAATGAGAAAACTAGAGCAGACATTTCATAAGACCAAATTTGTTCAACATAATTGATTATTCTTTATTTGAACATTAGATGCTTATTTATTTGGGTACTATAATTTTCTTTTTTGATGAAAAGTAATAATAATAATGGTAGTTTTGACTTACAGGCTAACTTGAGTTAAATTACTAAATCACTGGTTGAGAAGCCTCCTTGGTGGCCAAGGGGTTAAGTCTCAGTGCTACCACCACAGCTTGGGCTCAATCCCCAGCCAGGGAGCAACCCACATGGCAAAGCAGACCTCTCCTGTTTCTCCCACTGCTCCCTGCACCAGTGTATTTCAGTACATCTGCCTGTTCTGTCCTCTACTCTGTCTCATGAATCTTCTCACCCTCCACACCTCTGGGCTACACCCCACTTCTTCTTTGCAAAAATAAATAAATAGGGGCTCCCTGGTGGCACAAGGGGTTAAGCACTATGAAGCAATCCGCAGCCTCTGCAGCGTGAGTTCAATTCCCAGACCACCTGGGAGCAACCCACATGGTAAAGCAGACCTTTCCTGTCTCGCCCTCTGCTCCATTCAGCAGTGAATTTCAGTTATTCTGCCTGTTCTGCTCCCCACTCTATGTCTGGTGGGTCCTCTCATCCCCTGCATCTCTGGCCTGTGCCCCAGCTCTTGTATGCATAAATAAATAAATCTTTAAAAATAAATAAACAAATGAATGAATAAATAAAACCTAAAAAAAATAAATCACTGTTTGAAAAGCAGCATAGCTATTCTATAATTATAAGAGATGCTTGTGGGTTGTTGGGTTTTGTCTGTGAGAAAGAAGAAATGAAGGATTGATACCTCCCAGAAAAGAACTTGGCTTCTGAGATAAATTGTGCACAGTATTTGAGATTCAAGTTAATGTAACTTCAATTATAAATAAGAATAGATTGGCCAGCATGTCAAAGAACTGCCAACAGTATAGTAATATTTTATTTTAAGGGTATATATTATAATATTCACCATAAAACAGTTTTTATCATAAATAGATACAAGCATGGGCTTAGGCAGTTTAACTTATGAAAAGGTAGCATTCCCATACCACTTGCATTTGAAACTTGGAAATCATATCCATATTGCTCAGTATTTTTTTTTCAAAGAAGTTGTGTTCCTAAGGCCATAAGTCTCATAAAAGGCTTTTTCACATGTAATATGCAGTATACTTAATTTATTTGTTAATTGTCATCTATCACAATTACATTTAAAGTTAACATTGAAGGGCCTTCCCTGGTGGGACAGCGGTTGAGCTCTGGGCTGCGAAGATGCCCTCAGCCTCTGCAGCGCCGGTTCGATCCCCAGCCACTGGCAAGGGTCCCACATGGTGCGACAGACCTCTCCTGCCATGCCCGCTGCTCCCCTCAGCAATGTATTTTGTCAGCCTGCCTGTTCTGTTTCCTGCTCTGGCTCTGGTGAATTCTCTCACCCTCACATGCTTCTGACTGTACCCAGTATAAATAAATAAATAAATCTTTAAAAAAAAAATAAAGTTAACATTGAATATATCTGATGCTCATATTTCTTTTATAATAATCCCAGAGATCTGAATCCATGTTCCTATAAATGAGTAAAAAATTTCCCCTCCATCCACACATTTATTTATTTATTCTTTCATTCAACAATTATATTGATCACCTACTATGATATGGAGAAACATGATGAACAAGAAAAACAACTTGTGTTTCATGTGCTTTACCCAAAATGTTATGAAAGACATACAATAATGATTGATATATGATATATTATGTAATATAAATATAATATGAATAAAAATATAATTAATATAATGTAATAATATTGGTAGGTTTGTGGTAAGTGCTAGAAAGTAAATATTAAGTCTCTTATAGCTTTTGAGGTAGCTAGATGAGGCAGGAGACTGCAAGGTTTTGGAATTTTAGGTATGTTCAGAATAGTCAGTTCACAGAGAATTGGAGTCAGTTACCTGAATATGAGTATTTTTGGCTGATAATATAATGCTAGTAGGTTCTAACTGAGCATCATAGAATGTACCAAAATCTTCATGAGATCACACTAAAGGTTGTGGTAAAGAGTGGTACTCATTTTTATAAATAAATATGCTTTAATAACAATGTGTTTTAATAGCACCGTGGCAACTATTACAATTAAGAAAGAATGTGGTTTTATTGATAAAGTTTCTAAATTCCTAGTAAAATTGTAGAAACTATTAAAAACGCATATATTTGTAACATTGGTAACTAGTGAATAATGGACAAAAAGGTAAAATCAAGTCCATGATCAGATCTCCGTGGTGGTGCAAGGGGTTAAGATGCAACTTATGAAGCTATCTGCAGTCACTGCAGCACCAGTTCACTCCTGGCCAGGGAGCAACACACATGGCACAGCAGACCTCTTCTGGCTCACCCGCTGCTCCCCTCAGCAGTGTATTTCAGTCAATCTGCCTGTTCTGTTCCCCACTCTGTCACTGGTGAATCCTCTCACCCCCCACACTTCTGGCATGTATCCTAGTTCTTGTATGCACAACTAAATAAATCTTTAAAAAAAATCAAGTCCATAATCTAACCACTAATCTCATAAACAATTACCATACAGAGCCAAAACTAAACAGATTCAGTTGAATATCAGATAGAGAATCATAATAATAGAAGTCAGTGGCATCCATTATTATAATGGCATCCTGTTCTGCTTCAGGAAAAGTTACTCAGGAGGAGATAATATAATTTTAAGATATAATAAAATCTTATTAAATTATTTTAAATATAAAAACAATTTTGATGACATTTTAAAACCAGCAATTAAATGCCTTCGGGTTTATTCAATGCCTTTGTGAACACTATTGATTCACAAATTCACTGTAATGTGTGGTTGCCACACACTGATGTGTGACTTACTGACTATACACAGGAACAAGAACTTTCATTTACTGCTATGAAATACTATATTTCCTTTAAAATCATAACAGAATAAACTTCACTGTTACCTCTCATAATATTTCAATAAAATTAGAGGTAGATACCTTTAAGGGCACACACAGTTGAAAATAATTCTACCAGTAAAAGGAGTAAATAAAATCAACAGACACAATGGGTCTTCAAAAACAACATGGATGGACTGAGGGGGGCTGATGCTTAGTGCAATAAGTCAATGAGAAAGAAAAGCACCGTATGATTTAATCCATATGTGATACATAAGGAATCAAACAAACAATGGAAATTGAATAAAACAAAAAAAATTTGTCTTATTAAAACAAAAAAGCAACTGCTATAAAAAATAATCATTGGCATAATGAAATAACCACCTTTGATTTCAGGGCTTATTGAACATTGATTGTTTATATTAACTTTAGATAACTAAGAAAATAGTGTTTATTTGCTCAAGAAAAGACATTGGAAATTCTGAAGTATGTATTCTCATGCATAAATTATTGAATGTAAATGGAGCTATGCTGTAGGGGAAACTCCAGTAAATTTAATAATTGAAGAGAAAACAGAAGAGAAAATTAGAATAAAATTTCTCTTCTCTTAATAGAAAAGAAAAATTGTGTAAAGAGAATTATTATACCTTAAATCTCTTGTCAATTAATCATAAAGTATATAGACACACATAAAATGGCTGCTTGTTTTTTTTTATTGAGTATATAGAGAACTGACATCGATGAGGGGTTTTTGTGTGTTTCATGTGCAGAAACAGTCACAGACTATATAATAAGGGTGGTAAAGCGTTTTCTTCTCCAGTCATCAAATGCTGCAAGTTATGACATTCAAGTATATTAAGATATCAAGCATTTAAACAGTACTTAATATTTCTTTCACAGTTCTCCCATGAGGTAAGTCAATATCTTCTTCTCTTGAAAGATTTAGCAATTGATCTACTTATCCTAATTCACAGAAGGAAGTCATTGCAAAAATGAGTTAAATTTAAAAATCCCCTAGTCACTGAATTTGTATCTACATGATAAGAAATTGTTCACAATAGAGTAAATAATAACTGATTCAATTTAGCAGTTATTTTAATATTTATTTAAAGAATTCCAATAAATGTTAACTGAAAATCACATATAGCTCAGTCACACTTTGAATAACAATTTTACATTTTGAAAGGAGGCATTATGTAAAACATGACTTGGTATTGAAACTTGTCACTGACAAAGAATAAATAAAACATTAATTTAATGCAAAAATGAAAAATAATTTTGAACTTCTGAGATTTGATAAATACTGCAATAGACGTCTAACACATCACTGAATACAATACCTGCTTCTTCTATTTCCCAGAGTCAATAGAAAATATTACTATTAGCTATTGCATTATTTTGATAGAATATTTGTTATACATGTGAATTTGGAGTTCAAATTCTTTGTTAAAAAACCCTGTACAAGATTGAACTGCTTGTGTAGTTAGTTGTATAGCTATATAATCTCCAGTTCTAGAGTTTTTTTTTTTAAATCATTGAATGTCTATTATATCTCTGTACCCTGAGTGCCTACCATAATTTTAGCAAATAGGTTTGCTGGATAAATATTTGTTAGATGCAGTAATGAAAAATTCTGTATATATATTAAGAAATTAATTTTAAAGACATGATTTCAAGGTTATATAAAAACTCATAATTTTAATTCAAAGTCATATTTCAAAAATTCACTTGTGCAAGTGTGCTACAAAAGATTTAAGTAAAAGATACACCATTTTTTGTAAGAAGACATTAATTCAATATAACTTTCTGTGGTATTTTTGCATTGCCTCTTTCTCTGTCCTACCAAAGCACAATAGATGATATAATACAGATGTCTAATTAGAGCATGAGTTAAATGAATTATTTAGTTTCTCACTTATAGATGAAAGGAGGTTTTCTTTCATTCACCTTGGAAAAAGTAGAACTGAAATCCTCACAACCACAGCTGGCAAGTCTAGGTCACCACATCACTGTAACAGCAATGTAGGTCTGATAAAGCCCTGTGCAATGCAATAGAAACAATGTACAGGGTAAATCCCAATGGCAGGATAGGTAGTTGTTTTTATGGTGCCTGAGACAAAATTTCAGGCATGTGTGAGAAAGTAATTCTTAGGCACTGTTTCTTATGCCATTAAGATTAAGAACGGGAAAGTTTCCTTTATTTCTATTTCTCTGTATCACTATATTCATTTAAGTTTTAAAAGAAGAACAAGTTTTTTGTTTGAATAAAATGTCTCCTAAACTGTTTTCTCCTGAGATGTTCATAAGGATAAGGAGAAAAATGTTTCCTGATAAAATAATTTGGGAAACATGCATGCTCATTAATATATAAAAAATTTAGTATAAAATGACAGGTAAAAAAATGTACATAATTCCATTTAATTTAGTATTTTCAAAACTTACTTCAGAATAGAACCCCTTGGATTTAATTTTTTTTTTATAGAGGCATGTTTTTTATTTATTTATTTGTTTGTTTTGTTTATACATGCACTGGGTACAGTCAGAAGCGCGGGAGGGCGAGAGAATTCACCAGAGCCAGAGCAGGGAGCAGAGCAGGCAGAAGGACTGAAGTACACTGTTGAGGGGAGCAGCGGGCGGCAGGAGAGGTCTGCGCGCCATGTGGGACCCTCCTCCAGTGGCCGGGGAGCAGCCGGGGATCGAACCAGTGCCGTGCTGCGCCACCAGGGAGGCCCTAGAACCCCTTGGATTTAACACAATTATTTCCCATTTCAGAAAACTTTTAGTTATCTGTCACTCTGGAAATGTCTAGCATCAATTCAAGAGGTTTATGCCTCCTTATTTGCATCCTGTGAGCCTGTCTTGTTCAGTAAATTCACATTTTATGGAATGTGTAGCCAAAGCAAGAGAAAAATGTATCTCCTGTTCTTGCCTTTTCTGGATCTGACCACATTACACCTTACTACTCCTCTAAAAATAGAAGTCAGCACCTATCTTAGTTCAGGCTGCTATAACAAAAATCATAAACTAGGTGACTTAAGCAACGAATATTTGTTTCTCACAGTTCTAGAGGTTGATACCCAAAATCAGAGCATCAGCAGATCTAGTGTTTATTGAGAACCTGCTTCCTGATTTGTAGATGGACACGTATCCTCATATGACAGAAAAGTGAGATAAGGAGATAAAAAGTAAACTGTCTCCTGCCTCTTATAAGATACTTAGCCCATTACAAAAGTTCTTTTCTCTTAACATAAGCAGTTCCCAAAGCCCCATTCCCTAATCTTAGCACATTGAGGATTAGGATATCAACATATGAATTTGGGAGTACACAGAATTCCATCCATAGCAAGTTAAATTCTCTAACTTCTTCAAATTCACACCTTAATTCTCAGACTTGACTACCTCAGCTAGAATCCTAGAGATGATTTCTTCATTAGACTTACACAAATTTTAACTATGACCTAATTCTAACTTATTATCTTTGTACATGTTTTAACTGCTTATTCTGTCAGAATTCAACTCAAAATCAGAACAAAAAAGCATAAAAGATGGGTATTAAATTACCTTTATTATCAATAAATCTTTTTTAATAGATGAATAAACCGGTCATTAAAATTGCAGTAACTCACAAATTTAATTCCTTATTGACACAAACTGCTTTTATTTTTGTTGTTATTTGTACTGTTGCTATTTTTGGCATGGCCATTGTCATAATTCTGTGCTAATTGTATTCATTAAAAAAACTCTTTAAAGTATATTGGAAAATGTCCACATGCTTATTTACTACTGTGGAAAATCTCAACTATAAAATCCCACGGTACATGTATTATTTTTCACACTATGTCCTAAATTTTCTATCAAGAGATGTGGGGAGGGTGCATAAGAAAATCTTCATTTCATTGTGTGTGTATACACACACACACACACACACACACACACAGTAGTCTTTCATTCTCATTTTTCCTTTTGAAAGACAGATTTTACATATATATAATACATATATGTACACACATAACAATGTGTATATATAATTATGTGATATATATATCTGTGTGTATGTGTATGTACATATGTGTATGTGTATGTACATATGTATGTATGTGTATGTACATATATAATATATATATATATAATATATATATAAAAAGACAGCAAGAGAGAGATTGATGTACTTATGTATGGTGCACAGACAGGATGAACTCCAGTGCACTATTTAATAATGCTACCAAGCAAACCACTGATGACTGGCAAATCTGATGACAGGTTAGTTGCCTTACACCTTAGAGGTTGACATTCTAATCCAATTTTTGGAACCACATTAATTTGCCTAAATCGACCATTAAAATTAGTGATGTTATCGGGGGGCAAAGGGTGTAGGATCAAAACAAGGTGGGTAGGAATTATACAGGGACTATAACCAAGGTGAAAATGTATACATCGTGTAACAATGAAAAATGATGTAAAATATATACAAGAAAATAAAAACCAAAAATAAATAAGGGGAGAAAAAATTAGTGATGTTATTTTGATTGAATAGCTTTAATTAGCATATTCTAAGAATTTCAAATTAAAAGTGATAAAAATGCAGTACATTATCACTATTGTTAATTTAAAAGTCCTATTATTAAATCTGGCATCAAAATAAAGAAAACAGTAAACCAGAGAAACTTGTTTAATGAAATGACTTTTTCTCTCAGGATTATACTCATTGTTATGGCTGTTAATTGTGCAGATTGAAAGGATTTGTGACGCAAAGTGAAAAATCTTGCATTACTTGAATAAATTGTAATCACAGTAGAGCCTATGATTCAGTGGTTTATTACATGTTTGTATGTAAAATTAACAAAATTCCATGCTTGTCCAAATATTCAAAATTCTTTTAAAATGAAAATTCTCCAACAGTCCAGGCAACTGTGGCATCCTGATGTATAGAACATAGAAGGGAATTGTATTTTTGGAAGCGTATGCATGGCATTTCCATTAGCTGTGTTCTAAATCACATATTAAGATATAAAACTTAATTGGAATATAGGTTCCCAATAAATTCATATTCATAATATATTGTATTCAATATTCATAATAACATTTTAGAAGTCAAAATTATGTAAGGAAATCCCATAAAAAAGCAATATTAACTGATATTAAAGTTGCCTTCCTCTTTTGTTTCTCTAATTTTGTGTCTGTAACTTGCGTCTAAGTAAGAACCTTCACTTCAGATGCAGCATAGGGACTTTCAGAACGAGGTCAGCAATCACAAGGGTGCTTTTCCTGGGCTCAAAGGAAACAATGAGCTAATAGGATGCTATTAGCATTATGCCTACTCATAACTAGATGTAGACAGGAATAGAACAGTCAAAATAACAAGAAGACACAGAAATCTGTGATATAGGAAAGAATGAAGATAGCCAAAATATGTAGAATCAGTAACCACAATGAAGTCCAAAGTAAGAAACAAAAAAAATGTGGGAAAAATAGCATTAAGACTTTATATAAAATAAATAGATTAGTTAAATATAGTTATGAAATAGAACTTAAATAAATCAAATAGAGCACTCAAATACAATTGTTGAATGCTGGGTGAAATTCATGTACATTGGAGAAATCAGTCTTCACAAATAAGATTGAAATTACTAAAACAACTCATTTACCTGAAAATGTTAACATTAGTAAGTTTTTACAACAAAATAATTTTATATCAGGGAAATGCTTTCTCATAAGAATTGCTCAAAGACACCCATTGGAAAGAAATCCAACTGTTTTTAAGCATCAATAAACAGAGACAGCCAAAACAGCTACAGCTACAGTGCACAACTGCATGTCCTCCCAGACACAAGAGTTCCTTTAATCATTAATGGGAACTACACCAGGGCGAACTCATCAAAATCTTTGGAATCTGGAACATTCCAAATCTGGATTTTTTTTTTTAATAGCAGAGATCAAATTTGGAATTTGGGGCAAATTATGTGCAAAGTGAAACAAAGGAATGTTTTGCTTTGTTTCGTTTTGTTTTGTTTTCTGTGCCCTTTCTCCTGTGGGTTTTTCCTTACTCTCCTGTATCAAATACCCACACTCTGACACTCCTCCAAACATTCCAAATTTTCCAGCATGTGAAAGACATCTGGTTCATAGAGAAAAGAATAAAAAAATGTCTGGTCAGAAGCATGAACGAAAGAGAAAAGGCAATCACTGCCTAGTTCATGGTCACTTGCCCAATGCCTTGGTTTCATTATTTCAAGAATTCAATTGACCTGGGTTCTCTGAATTAATAATAACTTTCTTTGTTTTCTCTTAAACTAGCTAAAGTCAATTTATGTTCTTGAAACTATTTGAAACTTTTAAAAGATTTTTATTGGAATATTATTGGCACATGGAATTAAATGATAAATAACATTAATGTGAAAACATAATGATTCAATATATGTGTATAGTATGAAATAACATAATCAGTTAAGTTAGCATCTATCACCACAGAAACTGAATTTGACCAACAAAATAATAAATGATTAAATCAACTTCACTTATCCAACAACTTACAAATTTAGTATACCTCCAAGAAACTATTCTTGCAAGCATAATATTTGATTTTAATAATTTTTGAATGAAATATTTGCCCATACCCCAACCATTAAAGGGAAAAAAAAGCAAAACAGCACTTAAGTAATTTTGAAGAATGAGATTATCAATTTTTTATACATCTATCCTTGTATTCTCGCTCTAAGTCAGAGTAAAGTGCTTCTATATATAAAATAAAAAAAAATTAGCCTTAAGTTTTCAAAGATTTGTATAAACACACTCTCTTAGTCCATTCAGACTGCTCTAAAATAAAATACCCAGACTGGTTAGATTGTAAAGAACAAAAAATGTATTTTTCTCACAGTTCCAAAGGTCGAAAATCTGGGGTCAGGATACCACAACAGTCATATGAGGGTCCCCTGCCAGGACTCAGATTTAGCATTGCATATTAATATAAAGAAAGGGGGTTAGATATCTTTCTGGGATTTTTTTTTTAATAAAGAGAGTAATTGCAACCATGAGGAATTTACCTTCAAGTCCTAAGCACTTTGTGAAGGATCCTCCCTCCCAGTACCATCACATGGGGCATTAAAATTTCAGCATATGAATGTTGGTGGGCATACAAACATTCAAATCATAGCACCTATAGAGCTACAAAATTATATTTCATTTTGCTCTTGATAATAATTTACTTTCTTTACTGTGAATTTTTCCATCTTGCTTACAATTAGCAGGTATTACTATTTTAATTTGTGAAACTGAACTGTCCTTCAGTGAAAAACAATGTACTATTTTAGGAAATTTTATATATGTACTACCAAGTCAAGTGTCATCTGACTTTGGTAAAACCTTTCAACTTTTTATTTATTTAAAAAGTGAATGCATTTTCCATCTTTAGATTTTAACTAAAATTTAGTTCAAACATACTACAGAGAATTAAATGACCCTATAAGCTTATCACAGCCTAACTAAATACCTCTTGGGAGAAATAAAAACAAGAAAAGAAACCAAGATTATGAATAATTGCTATACCACACACTGACTGTTTATTATGATAGGCCAGGCATTATGCTAACCATTGCATCATTATCTTATTTTAATCCATATAAAACTTTTTGCAACAGAAAATACTATACATAATTTTTAGGCTAAGAAATAGAGACATAGAGAAATTAACTAGTTTGCTACACTTAAAGTAGTAAGGAATAAAGCCAGATTTTGAATATGAATTAGCTGATTACAAAGTCTCCACATTAAATATACTGCCTCTAATGAGATAAATATTTATAATTTATAATAACTTAGTAATTAGATTCAATTCAATAGAAAAGTGACCCAGATTTGTATATATGTTGACACAGTTTGTATATTTCACAACTCTAGGTGACATCATTCAAAAAGTATCACTCTAAGTAGTTAAGGAGAGTAACTGAGTCCTGTTTGTACATTATAGTCTTTTTGTAAAATTAATTGTACAATTAAATAATGCATTCTTGGCTAAGTCTTCCTGACAAGGAACAAACAAGAACTCCTCAACCCAAACTTTGATATCTCTTTTCACTATTCTAATTTAGCTAAAAATGTGTAACTTTTTGGGTCCAAAGAAACACCAATTCCTAAAGCTTTTAGATATCTGATAATATATCAGTTAGGAACAGATTCACCTAATTTAAAGTTATATTTCAGGCATAGGGTGACATGCTAGGGGTAAAACCCAAAAGGACTTTACACTAGGGGAACTTACAGTATTCACACCAGTGATTGGTATTATAAATATCTAATTTTTAATGCAGTCATACAATGAATGTTTACCCTAGAAGTGGTCCCCTCTGGGTGATAATAAAAGGTTTCGTATTACACAAATGAAGCTGGACTTCAAAAATATTAATATTAAGAAAGGTTATATGGAGGGAAGAAGGTTTAATATTTTAAAGAATTTGTAAAAAAATACTAGAGGTAAAAAATTACACAAAACCTTTGGGGAGTGAAGACAAGAAATCAACTCATTTGTGGATAAATGTGGAGGGAAACAATACCACAAAGATAGCAACAACCAAGTTTCAGAGGACAGAGGACGAAGTTCCAGTCTGAGCAGTTTGGACCATCATTTTCTACATTAGCACAAGCACTGAACAGCATAAAAAAGGTGGGGGGAGACAATGAATAGCAAAAGCCTCAAAAAACTTCAAAAACAAGAGGAGTTTTGAGCATTCTCTCTTCCCCTGCTGCCTTTAATGGAAATAATCAACAGGAATGCTCAATGATTACAGTATATTTTTTCTCTGTGGGAGAGGGAGATTATGTACTCAGAACCATAAAGCATTTTGCTTGGAAAATTAATTCAAATTGACTTGCATAGGAGCACTGTCACATGAATTGAAAACAGCTGAAGAATGGTTAGGGTAAAAAAAGATCATGATAAACAGCAATCAAACCATTCGGAAAAATACCTTGTGCTTGGGCCCTGGGGACCTTTTCAAGGCCCAGTTTTATTTAACATCTTCATTAATGAATAGGAAGATGGGAGTTTTGTTTTTTTTTTTAAGCTCATTATATTTACATATGGAAACTGGTACAAATATGAATGAAAACAGAGATTTTTTTTTTTTTTTTCAGAAAGTAGGATTGTAGTCCCAGAATTTACATGGACAATGCCATTTGGGAAATAAATGTCTCAACAGAGACCATAAATGCCCATAGACATAATGGAACAAAGGAAAATATTAGGACCTGTTATGAAATAGGCAGGAATTATATTGGGAAATTGTTGTTCATTGTAAGTGTGTACACAGGTGTCTCACACCACAGGAGAGGTGGCGGTAACCTGCACAGGACTCTTGAAATGACTTAAAATTCTGTTCATATTCATCTTCTCTGCTTGCTAAACAGGTCAATGGAAAAAGTCATGAAACAAAGACCAGATCAGAAGAATTAAGGGCTGGGTAACAAAACTAAATGAGGGGATGAGTATGGATAATACAGCTATACATGTTGTAGTCTGAAGGGAAAAAAAAATAGATAGGGGTTGGGTAGATGGAACGGGAGGATTTGACGAATGATGTGCTAACAGGGAAAAGCAGTTTTGGGAGTCATACTTTTCTGAGGAAGTAGTACTTAAACAGCAATCTGAAATGTGAAGTCTTCAGTCAGGTTAAGGAGAAATAATTAATAAGAGGATATGCTGCATAAATATCATTTTCCGGTTATACTTATGACATGGGAAAATTTTTCTAAAAGCCTCTAAGGAAAAAACAAATAGTTGTACTATTCTATAGAGATTTTAAATACATAAACAGACCAACACTTACTAAACTATATACGTGTGTATATATATGCAAGCATATCTGCATACTTATACACACATATATGTGTGTATATCTGTATATATCTGCATGTATATCTGTATATATATATATATATACACATGCACACATACATACATATGTCTCAATCCTACTTTGAAGGAATACACTGTGACTACTTTATTTCATTCACTGTGGTCCTGTATATCAAATACTTAATATAGTATTTGTCTCATGCAGAAGCAGAGCTGGACATTTTAAAAAACTTTTTTCATAATTGCTAAGTTTCCATGTGGGAAATCTAAATGCAAAATTGTTCTTCTAAACTTCTGTGTATGCTTAATGACTATCTTGAATTCCTTAAATTATTTATCTTAATTACCTTACGGGTTGGCTATACTTTTTGTTTTTCTAAAAAATAATGAATACAAAGCTACTTTGGAACAGGATTGTTCTTCATTATACTGGCATTTGCATTATATAGTATAATATCCTTTCCCTTTAGAATTATTTTCTATCACTGTCCAAATAAAGAGCTTTTCTTTATCCATTAATGTGTTCTTTTTTATCCACTTCAGCATTACTTTAATCTTTATTAGCCTCTCCATGCTCAGTGTGTGCCTCAATGCTTGTCATTATCTTTCCTCTCTTTAGCAGAAAGGAAAGCCAAAATAAGGTTCTGGCAAAATTAACCCTGACACTAGCAAAATAAAAGAGGTAGGCAGCAGTCAAATATTTCTTCTCATCTCTGCCTTTAATTTTGGGGAAAAGGAATCACACACACACACACACACACACACACACACACTTTCCCCAAAATCTGAGTATCAGAACAATCTACTTTTAAGATTTTCTTGATTCAAGAGAACCAATATATAACACTAATATTGTATCCATAATCATTTTAAGTAACCTAAACTTAAGTTATTTTCAACCTCAAAAGTAAATATACAAAATAAAACAAAGTGAGAATAAAACAAGAAAATGCTATAAACTCTGTTTTGAAGTGTCTTCTTTGTAGGACTATTGCTTGGTCTTTCTCCCCCAGGCAGAGAGCAGATTACTCTCTTTCCATTTTAGTACAAATACGATTTACTTCAATATTGTAAAATCTCTCCCAAATGAATTAATTGTTAAGAATGATCCTAATAACCCCTAAAATCAGCATACAAAAGATCTCAAAATAATGTTCATTCACTTTGATTGGAAGAAAAAAATACATACAGCAAAAATAAAAACAGAACTATCAATATAACCTCAGAGGTGATGCCCAGGGGAATGGAGAGGTTTGTCTACTGTGTGCTACTGGAAGTGTGGAGAACTCAGTGGGGAAAAGGCAGATTCCGTCAAAGCAAAGGAGGCAGGTGTTTCTTGTGATCATTTGTAACAAAAACATATGGGGAAAAAAGAGCAAGAGTGGAATTTCTAAGACATATCAGCATGATATGCTCTAAACAAACACCATAGTCATTAGTTTTATCCTCATAAGCATAAAACCTGAAAATAATACCTAGGAATTTCCAGGAAACAATGCTTAGGCTATTACATATATTAATCAATATAAGATGTTCCAGAAAGCAACTGAAATAACTAGTATAATTAGAAGAAAGTAAAATACATCTTATGAGTATACAGATAAGGTGGTAAAGCTACTGATATAAGATTGACAATTTACGAGAAGAAAAATAAGAGAGCAGAAAGCCTAATGTGAAAAAATAAATAAATAAAAAGTGTCTAATAGCTAAAGTATTCCTAAGGAAAAAAGGAAAAAAATGGAGACGGAATCATGTTACCTTACTTTACATTTCAGCATTAATTAAAACAATATGGTATCAGAATACAAACAAACACATAGATCAATGAAACAAAATTAAATGCCCAGAAATAAATCCATGTATCTATTAATGTTCAATTCATAATAAAAGTACTGCAGATATCCAATGGGGAAAAGACAGTCTCTTTAACAAAGGATATTGGGAAACTGAAAAGAACTTGCAAGAGAATGAAGTTGGATTACACTCTAACTTCATGCAAAAAAATTGATTCAAAATGAATGAAAGGGGGCCTCCCCGGTGGCGCAGCGGTTGAGCACTGGGTTGCGAAGCTGCTCGCAGTCTCTGCATTGCCGGTTCGATCCCTGGCCACTGGGGGATGGTCCCACATGGCCCACAGACCTCTCCTGCCACCCGCTGCTCCCCTCAGCAGTGTACTTAGGTCTTTCTGCCTGCTCTGCTCTCCCCTCTGGCGCTGGTGAATTCTCTCACCCTCCCGCGCTTCTGACTATACCCAGTGCTTGTATAAATAAATAAATAAATCTTTTAAAAAATAAATAAATAAAGGCAATCACTTTGTAAAAAAAAAAATGAATTAAAGACTAAAATCTAAAACTTGCAACAATAAAAGATACGGAAGAAAGCATTAACAATACGTTTAATGACATCAATGATCAAAATGTTTTTGGAGATTTGATCACAATGGCAGGGAAAGTAAAAGCAAAAACAAATAATTGGGATTAACTCAAATTAAAAGTATTTTACACAGCAAAAGAAAATATAGGTTAAAAGGACATCCTACTTAATGGAGAGATTATTATACACATATTCTGTAACTGAAAAAAGCCATCACTGATGACGTAGAGAAAGAAGAACCTTATCATGCTATAAGTGGGAATGTAAACTGGTACAGCCATTTTGAAAAGTGATCTGAATTTGCCTTAAAAAAAACAGAAATTGCATATGACTCAGAAATCACACTCGAGCATCTTTGAAGAACATAAAACCACAAAAAAATTTCTGTTGTAGCATACTTGTAATAGCTATATAGAAGTAACCCAAATGCCCACTGATAGATTAGTGCATTAAGAAGATGTGGTATATCTGCACAATGAAATACTATTCAATCATAAGGAAAGAAAAACAAATTGCAATTAATAACAAAATCATAGTTCAAGGGAAATACATGTACTAAAGCAAAACTAAAATGATAAAGAACCATATTAGGTTTTACATAGTGGACGGTTAGATAAAGCAAAATACTTACAAATGCTAGCAAACTCTAATAGAGAAAGTGAGGCTCCTAAGATTAAGAAGGCAGGGGGGGAAAGAAGAGAAAGGTTAAAAAGTATACAAGGGATGGTGGCACCCCTTTGTTTGTTCCAAAACAAAAGTTTTAGAACATTAAAAAGAAAGAAATAGAAATAGAGTGAAAGCCAGTTCAAAAATCAAGTGTAAGTGATCTAAGCAATTAGATAAAGTGTTGAAAAAAGATCTCTTCAGGAAAATAAGCAGTGAAAAATGAAATTGAGGGTAACTATGCATATTTTGCATAAATCGTAACAGACACAAGTCCGATTTCCATTGAGGCAGGGGTTTGTTTTTGTTTGCAATTAAAGGTCAGTCTGGAAAGAAAAAAATAAGTCTACAACTTCTCTCCTTAATGAGTGAAAGTGAATTTAGAGTTTGGGTGGCATTCCATTTACTTCATTGAGTAGTTATAAGAAAAGAATATTGCTTTCCAGCAATATTTAAAAACAGTGATACTGAAGCCACTTTTTAACCAGCCATCAAATTTTCTATTTCTTTACTTGTGAAGAGGTCATATAGTGAGTGCATTAAAATATATTTTTATAGTATCCTAAAACAACACTGCTAAATAATATATAATATGGGTGATATAATGTCCATCCATCCTCACTTAACAGATCGGAAAGATTTGTAGACATCCCAAAAATAGCAGAGTTAATTATAAACAGACCTAGTAGTCAAGTTAATTTGCTCTCTTAATTATTTATCTTATCTATCTCTATCTAAATTATCATATATATTATATACACATATATAAAAATACAATTTATATATTTGAACACCTATGTTCTATAAATTTTTTTTAATACTTATCATCATCTAACAATGAATAGAACCACCATCTTTGGCCCATTAAAACTTTCTATGAGGTATGTTTCTTTTTTATTTTTTTTAAAGATTTATCCATTTATACAAGAACAGGGGTACAGGCCAGAGGTGAGGGAGGGTGAGAGAATTTATCTCGGAGGTGTATTTCTTTCCAGAATCAATTCCTCTTTTGTTTAGAATCAACACATATCTCTGGAGACCTAACAGTTTGGATCAGACTGCCTCTGACTTAAAACAATAAGATCCTGGTCCTGGATCTGAAATGGACTTAGTGTCTTATCAGCTGCCTAATCTTGGAAAAGTCCCTTACTTTTACTAAGTTCCATTTTTGTCACTTACAAAAATATGCATTACCTTCTTTTACATTGCTGTTGTTAGTACTAAATAAATTTGTGTACATGACAGTGTGTATATTTCATGGCCAGACAAATATAACCAATGACATGACACATGTGCATGTGCAATACAGGTGCTCTTCCCAGAGTATCACAAACTACATCAGTGACTATAAACAAATGCTGTCACTTCTCTGCCTCTCTTGTTTATAGAAAGAAAAGACAAGAATAGAGGTTTCATTTACAGTGTTCTAACATTCTGATTACTCATTTTCAGAAAAATAATGCTTCCTTAAGCTCCAGGATACTAGGGATATTTGTTTGTTTTTTACACTGTTATAAACTGGGTGCCTAGAAAAGTGACTGGCACATTCCAAGTGCCCAATTCATATCTGTTGAATGAATGAATGAATGAAGTAAACGGTGTGTAATGTGGCACTATATATATGTTAAGAATAAAAAAGAGGGCCTCCCCGGTGGCACAGCGGTTGAGTGCTGGGTTGCGAAGCTGCCCGCAGCCTCTGCAGCACCAACCAGTTCCATCCCCGGCTGCTCCCCGTCCACCGGAGGAGGGTCCCACATGGGGCGCAGACCTCTCCTGCCGCCCGCTGATCTCCTCAGCAGTGTACTTTGGTCCTTCTGCCTACTCTGCTCCCCGCTCTGGCTTTGGTGAATTCTCTCACCCTCCCGCGCTTCTGACTGTACCCAGTGCTTGTATAAATAAATAAATCTTAAAAAAAAAAAAACCACAGTATAAAAAAAGGAATAAAAAAGAACAGGAAAGTTAAAGTTAATGTCATAAATCACTGTTTTTTAGCACTGTGGCTAAAAAGTACATATTTAAGTCCAAATTCAAAAGATGTGTCTTAACTAAGAGGAAGTTCTCTAACATAAACTAGGAAGAAAGCATCTCTGTATGTAACACAAAAGTTTTTAAAATATAAAATTTACCTGAAGCATCACAAAATCTGGTGTCAATATTTAATACTATCCACAATAGTGTCAGCATGACACTAGTAAATTAAATGAGTGAAGAGTGTTCAGGGAAAACCTGTCAAACAGGAAAAATTTCTTACTCTCTTAAAACAGTAGCATTTACTCAACTTCAGAAAACTGAGCCATGAAAGGTTGCTAGTTCCAGTTATCTGAAACTTCCCATTAGTGAGAGAAGATGGAAATGTAGACTTTAAATGAAATCTTCCGATCTTCAAGTGCTGGCAATTAATTCATATTTATATATGCTCTCTTAACATGAAGAAAATAGGTATATGAAATAAGGTCAAAGAAAGGATGTTTACGAAGTGACAACACTACAACTAATTCTACTCTTAGTCCCACTAATGTAATCTCTATGCAAAACCATATCTCAATAATTTATACTACATTTTATAAATTAAAAAGAAGCAATAAATATTTATTGAAGTTCTATTATACACCAGGAACTGAGCCAAGTGTTAGAATTACTGTATGATGGTAAATATGAGATAGCCATAAAAAGTCCAGGAGCTTTCAAACATAGAAAAAATGTTGCAGGTACATGATTCTTTCTCAGAAATGTATGAAACAACTGCATGACTACCAGGAGTGAAATAGCAGTATATCTCTTAAATACATGCTCAATTCTTAGGCACAGAATTGGAGTAGTGGTATTGTTTTTATTGGTTTAAGAAATCAAATAACCAAATGCTCATTTCTAAGGCCTGAAGTGCAGGAAAATGTTCTTTTAAAAAAAATTCTTCTTTATCTAATATAATAAAGATTTCTGGACTAGGAGAGTTCTGCATCAGATCAAATCAAGATGACCCTACTAGACCAGTCTTCTAGAGAGCTATCAGGTCAGATAATGACAATTCTCTAGGATCAAGTTTTTGTAGCATATACTTCCCCATTCTGTCCTTTGCCTTCCAGTCAGCTGGTTTTTACCATGATGGCAGGTTTGGGGTCTTTCAAGGCTAACTTAGAGTGGAGAGGCAGGAAAGATATAAGCAACCTCAAATACTGCATAATTCCTGTTCTAACAAGATTCATTCACTTTTCTTGAATAAGTGTTCCCTGGATTGCTCTAAGAATTTTGTTTTTAAGATTTTATTTATTTTTATACAAGAACGGGGGTACAGGCCAGATGTGTGGGAGGGTAAGAGGATTCAACAGAGACAGAGTGTGGAACAGAACAGGCAGACTGACGAAATACACTGCTGAGGGGAGCAGCGGGCAAGGCAGGAGAGGTCTGCTTCACCATGTGGGATTCTCCATGGCCTGCCCAGATGGAACCCATGCTTCAGAGGCTACAGACAGCTTCACAGCATGGTGCTCAACTGCCTGCGCCACCACAGAGGCCCTGCTCTAAGATTTTTGATAACTTTCAGCATTCTGAAAAGTGAATCTGACTTTTGCCAGTTTTTCCCTGACATTTATAAAAGAGAAAATTTACAGAGGCATTTATTCCACAATTTTTGCTGAAATCACTGCAATGATCTAAATTTTATCTAGAAGTAGATTGCTTATTTAATCATAAGTAGCATAGCTTACCAGTAGCACATTAAGGGATAGGTACAACTTATTAGAATTACTTATACTTGAACACTCACTTCCTTTAAAATGTAATTTTAAAATTTGCTTCATTGAATTAAGTTATTAACTTTAACTGCAGTAACACTGGTATACACCCATCGGGTATATATTGTATTCACCACCAACTCACCCATACTCTACCACCACAGGCCATTATGCTTCTCTCCCTCACTGTTTTTTCCCCTTCCCTCTCTCTCTCCCATTTTGTATCTCAGTTCTGTAATTAGCTATTAAAGGTTAGTTTTTCAGCTTGTCTTTATCTGAATATTAATTCAGTTGCTTTATATTCCACATATTACACTATCCAATATTGATCTTTCTCCCTCTGATTTACTTCACTTAGCATTATTCTTTCAATCTGTTGTTGTAAATGGTGTGAGTTTAAATTTTGATTGCTGAGTAGTATTCCTTTGTGTTATTTATGCCTTATAATATCTTGTTTTACTAGTGTTATTTTATAATATCACATCTCACAATGCAACCATAATTTTTAACAACCAAACAGTAATATCAGGAGACAGCACATTGAGATTAGGATGTTAACATATAAAATGTTATGAATTAGAACAATTAATGCAATTTGTTTTACTTCCATAACAGCTTTATTAGTAAAGTACTAATTACACCTGGTTTTCTTGTCCACTTAAAAGAAAAGTTTCAATATTTGGAAAGAATGTTCTAAATTTTTCTATAAAATTCAATTATTTAATTAAATTGAAATAAACCTTTAAAGTTACATGAAATATATCAATGTGCATAGTTTTCTAAATTACTTACATACTTATACTATAAAGTTTTATGCTTTCAAATTATTTTTTTCTTTTTCTTAAGATATAGATTAAAAATCTTTTACATCTATTTCACATGTGGCTTTATAATGAATTTTAATTTAAAAATTTTAAGGTAACTATTAAGATTTTTAGATAATAAAAATTTCTGAAATATAAATTGTTATTAATATAGTAATAACCTGCAACCAGTAAATATTTTCTGTGTAACATAATGACTTCATGTTCCATTATTTTACTTATATTTCCATTTTCCATCTGATACATGAATTTGTTTTTAATTGACCAGAAGGTAATGGGATGATTTTTTACATTTGCTATATTTTAAGATTATTAATATTAGAAATACCTTAATATGTACATTTAAAAATTATTTACCTAATTTTCACCCAAAATATTTTATTAATAAAAACAAGTACTGATTATGAAAATATCCCAATGCAGCATTTTTTCTAAAAACTTTAAGTGAAGAAAAATTAAAGAATTGAAAGAAAACCTTTGAATGACTACTGGCATGGTAAACTTGTAATATTAATGGAATGTAAAGGGTCCCTTACAATATTTTCATTCTCTTATGTAGTAAATTAAATACAAAACATATTCCTATTCAATATAACCAGGATAAGGGCAAACCAGTAACAAATACCCCTTTTTTACATATATTAACCAATTCTACAAGTTTGTTGATTGTTTCAATGTGAAACTCTTCCTGAACTCTCTGAAGGAAACTTCATATTTTTTTATGGAAAAATATTCAAGGAAGAAAATAACAATTTTGAGTCACTGAAATCCCCTCCTTATTTGTCTTCTTTCCCAAGTCAGAGTTAATTAGAGGTCTCCCTTCTCTACCCAAAAACCCTACTTCACTGAGCAAAAAATATGCCCAATAAATTTTCAGTCATGTGTGACATTTAAAATGATGTGTACTCAAGTAGTTTAAGTTGTGGGGAAAATTCATAAAAGCTTACCCCATTTTTTGGAAAAGCAATCCATCCCAGGTCCCCCATGACAGTACGTGAATCCAGTAAATTCACTGAAAGAGAAAGGAGAAAATTTAGTGAAATAATTTAAAATGTGTTATTAAAAGTATACATTGCTTTATGTAATTGAAATGAGAATAATCATTCATTATGATGCAAGAGAACAAATGGTTTTGAATAAACATTTGAAGACAATTACAGGGAAGAAATATAAACATGCCATTACCCTAAGTGCTTTTTTAGTCAAACAAAAATAAATGAAAAGAATATTAAGAAAAAGAAAATAATGAAAGGAAAGTTCACAAAAGCCATAAGGACAATGCCACTTTTTTAAAGGCTCTAGGTTTGAGGATTAAGCTGCTGCTATAAAATTGAGGTTAAATGTATTGTTTTCTTCTGGAAAGCTAGTATGATGCAATTAACAAATAATTTATATTAAATAGAAATAAACTATTCCCAGGCCTGTAATATTTTATTCTGATTTAACCAAAATCTGTAATCCAAATTGCAAATTTAATTAAAAAACAAGTCTATACACATTTAACCAAGCCAAGGAAACCAGCAGCTCTCAGAGTTGTTGCTACTTAAGTTAAGAGTCCATGGCATCCCCAAAGATATCTTCTATTTATGGTCTAAAAAGTGCTTTTTATAAGACTATCAGCTAAATTTTTGAAAGGCAGAACTCAATGACAACTGGATATCTTAAAATATTTGGAAATCCCCCAAATGGAAGTCTGAATATTGTCACTGCAAAAAGGAAGGCATGGATAAGCACATATATGTGTGTCTGTGTGTGTGCAAGCACACACACACACCCCCATTCACACATGATATTTATATTTCTAAAGGTTCATCCACTGTTTGCTGGAAACCAAACTATCTTATAAGGTGCATTTAATCAAAATGCTTTAGACTTGGATCATAGCTCATCTTTCCAAACTCCTATGAGTAAGCCAAACTGATTTACCATTGCACAAGTCAACCACATTGAAAGAGCAAGCTTATGGACCCAAAAGAAAATAACTACATTATGCCAAGTCAGAGGTACTGAAGCTTCCTTAAAATGCATTCAAGAACCAATATCTTGAAATGTCACTAATTCTAAAAGGATAATTCTACCTGAAATCCTAAGCATAGGATACTAATGAATAACAGTTGAGACGCTGAGTAATAGGTTAGAATAATTTTATAAGGGAATATAAAATAAAATTATGACTGAAGAAACTGGGATCACAATTTAAATAAAATTTTCTATACCCACAGAAAGTGTGTACATTTAACCCTTATTATCCATTTCGTTTCATACAACATATACAACCAAATCTTATAAATGAACAGTTTATAATAGTAACATTAAAATAAGTCAACAACTTAATTTAAAAAAAAAAAAAAGACTGAAACATCTTCACAGGTCCACATCTCTTCAACTGTATGTTACAACACCATGCCCACCACCAAAATGCCCATGTTCTTCCACCATTGTCTACTGAGCTACATTTTCTCATTGCTTCCCTCCAATCCTTCCCACCCTCTCTGCTAACTTCAGTTCTATAGTCAGATTTCTAAGATTTGTTTTAGATTAGTTTGTCTGTTCCTTTGTTTCTCTTACTCCACATGAGTGAAAACATCTGAATTTTGTCTTTCTCCTTCTGACTTATTTTGCTTAGCATAAACTCCTCCAGCTGCATCTATGTTGCCACAATTGGCAAGATTTCATCTTTTTCTATAGTTGACTAGTAGTCCATTGTGTATATATACCTCATCTGTCATAGGAGCACTTAGATTGTTTCCATAACTTCGCTATTGTAACAGTGCTATAATGAACTTAGGAGTGCATATATTCCTTTAATTTTGTGTTTTTGCATCTTTCAGGCGAGACCTTGGAGTCAAAATGCTAGATTATGCAGTGAATCTATTTTAAAACCTTTGAGAACTCTCCATACTCTTTTTCAATACGGACTGGACCAATCTACATTCCCAACAAAAGTGTACAAGGATTCCCTTCTCTCTCTCTACACCTCTACCAACACTTGTTTCTGGTCTTTTTGGCATGGTCCTTTCTCATAGGAGCATGGCAGTGGCTCCTTGTGGTTGTTTTTCAATTCCCTGATGACAAGTAATGATAACCAGTTTCCCATGTGCCTTTTGTTAACCTATATATCTTCTTTAGAAAAATGTTTATTTAAACATTATAAACTGTGATAAAATATTTGCTAGTGACATATCTGATAAAGGTCTAAAATCCAGAATATATAAGATACTCTCAAAAGTCAAAGTTGAATAATTGTGTTCCATATCATTTATGATTAAGGAAATATAAATTAAAGTTACTATGAGTATCAATCTGTACTTATTAGAACTTTTGTCATTTACAACTCCTTTGACAAAGGAGCAAAGAATATTCAGTGGAACGTGGACAGTTTGTTCAATAAATGGTGCTGGGAAAACTGGCCACCACATGCAAAAGAATGAAACTAGAACACTACCTCTCACCGTGCACAAAAATCAACTCAAAATGGATAAAAGACCTGGACATAAGACCTGAAACCATAAAATATATAGAAGAAAATACAGGTAAAATACTGTGAGACATACATCTCAGTAACATCTTTTGAAAAGCTTCTGTACAGCAGAAGAGGCATTAACCAAAACAAAGAGACACCCTGATCAGAAAAAAAACTTTTGCACTCATTTAACTGATAAGAGACTGATCACAAAGATATACAAAAAAATCAAATGACTCAACAAAAACAAAGTAAACAATCCAGTCAAGAAATGGACAGAAGGGCCTTCCCGGTGGCACAGTGGTTGACCGCTGGGCTGCGAAGCTGCCTGCAGCCTCTGCAGCCCCGGTTGGATCCCTGGCCGCCAGCCAGGGTCCCACATGGCGCGTAGGCCTCTCCTGCGCCGGATGCTCTCCTCAGCAGTGTACTTCGTCAGTCTGCCTGTTCTGCTCTCCACTCTGGCTCTGGTGATTTCTCTCACCCTCCCATGCTTCTGACTGTACCCAGTGCTTGTATAAATAAATAAATAAATTTTTAAAAAAAGAAAAGAAAAGAAATGGGCAGAAGAACATAAAAGACACTTCTCCAAAGAGGAAATGCAAATGGCTAATAGGCATATTAAAAAATGTTCAACATCCTTTATAATCAGGGAAATGCAAGTCAAAATGCAAATCAAAGCCACATTGAGATACCACCTTACACCAGTAAGAATGGCACGTATCAAAAAAAACTAGCAACAGCAGATGTTGTTGAGGATGTGGCGAAAAAGGAACTCTCCTACATTGCTGGTGGGAGTGCAAACTGGTCCAACCACTATGGAAAGCTGTCTGGAGGTTCCTCAGTCTACTAAAAATGGAGCTACCATATGACCCAGCAATTCCACCCATAGGGATCTACCAAAAAGACACAAAAACCTTGATTCAAAAGAACACCTGTACCCCTATGTTTATTGCAGCACTATTTATAATAGGTAAAATCTGGAAACAACCCAAATGTCCAAAAATAGATGACTGAATCAGTGGTATATATGTAGTATATATGCACAATGGAATACTATTCAGCAATCAAAAAAGATAAACTCATGTCATTCGCAGCAACTTGGATGAAGCTAGAAGGAATTATGGTCAATGAAATAAGTCAGAAGGAAAAAGAAAAATATTGGATGGTTTCACTTATAGGAAGAATATAGGGGAACCAAATATGACATTAGGAGAAAAAAATAACAATACAAAACACAACACAACAAAACAAAACAAAAAAACCCAGACAATTATAAACCACATACATCCTGCAGGGGAGGAGGAGGGAGAGGGATTAAGGGAAGGAGGGAGGAACACAGGGGACTGTGGTGATGGTGCATGGGTACATTGGTGAAGGAAATTCTGTGGAGACTATACCTCAGGTGGGGCCGGGGGATGCAAACATTGTTTAAAAATGAACAATGTGGGCCTTCTTGGAGGCGCAGCGGTTGAGCACTGGGTTGCGAAACTGCACGCAGCCTCTTGCATTGCCGGTTCGATCCCCGGCCACCGGGGGAGGGTCCCACATGGCACACAGACCTCTCCTGCCTCACCTGCTGCTCCCCTCAGCAGTGTACTTCTGTCAGTCTGCCTGCTCTGCTCTCCCCTCTGGCTCTGGTGAATTCTCTTATCCTCCCATGCTTCTGACTGTACCCAGTTCTTGTATAAATAAATAAATAAATAAATCTTTAAAAAAAGAAATGAACAATGATCTAAAAAAATATATAAATAAAAAGAATATTTAAAAAAAGGAAAAATGTTTGTTTAGATCTTCAGTACATTTCTGAAAAGTTATTATTTAAAACAACAAAAACAAAAAAAACACAAACCAATCCCAAGCTTTTCTACTATGCACTAACCCACCAAATCTACCAGCACTCCACTATGTCCAATTTTTCAGTTATATCCATACTCTTTTCTTTTTTCCTCTGTTGCTGACTTTTCTGGTTTCCATGGGAATAAAGCTATATTAAATGCCCTTGTCCTCATTTCAGTTTTTCTGGGACACTAGGGCTATGTCTAGACATGACTAAATGCCAGGGGAGTGCAGAACCTAAATTGTTATGTTTATTCATCTTAATGGTTCAGTTGATTCACCTTTGATATTGAGCAGTATATCTGTGTAGACTAGATAAAGTATATCTGTGTAGACTAGATAAAGTAGAGCAAATCATCAAGCTAAAGGTCTTCTACTATGATGGCATACAAACTGAACTTAATCCTCAATGGCAAACTATTATGCATAGGAATTCTAGGAATTCATATCTAGTCTCCTATGAGAAATACAGCAATCTTTATAGATGTCTTAATATGTAGATCTTAAAATATCCATTATTACCAACAGAATTCCAGATCTTTGTAAAATGTTGTTTCCTCATTTGAATTAATTTTAAATTACTATCTTTAACATATATTTTGGCATCTATAATGGTCTATATATGCACAAACACACACACCATTTATTTATCTATATTTATCTATGAAAGCAAATGAATAAACTCAAAATACTAGCAAAGCTATTAATATATTTTTTAAGAATTTGTAATATTAGAATAAATAACTAAACACATAAAAATAAAAATAATAGGAATATATATGATTTTGTCAAAAGATTTCCTTCAAACAGATTAAGAGGTTTACAGGAAATACATGCATGGCACTTCCCAGTACTGTCTAAAATTGCTTCCCTCCTGAAAATGAATGATTTCATAAAATTCACACTACCCCATTACTTAAGCTAGTAACAAAACAACCAGAAGTATAGACATAGGGTGTATAAATGTGAATTTTCAGAAATTCATTACCAAATTTGTAAAAGGGGGGATTGTCAGTAATGAAACACAGTCACCAAGTATCTCCTGTGTTACAATTACAGTAATTAAATTGTTCTGAACAGTATATATGCTTGTTGTGAACTGCAATGAATACACAATGAGTATTGATCTTCATTGTACAACTTAATTAAAACTTGTCTGGGAGAAGCCACTAATGAATATAATTAGAGGAAATGTTTGATACCAGAGTTACTCTGGAAGACATTAATTAGATATCAGAAATCTTATGGAAAATGTTTTCATTCTATTATTTATATTTAAAATAAAACCACACCATTAAACTGAGAGACAGCCTTCAAGGTCATTTTCCCTCAACCATTGTATAATTAGAATGAAGATGGGCATATTGGTTGCTATTCTAATCAGTAATTAAGAAGATTGATTCTCCAGGAGAAATAGCTCTAAAGGGGTCATTGAATATGTAGTCTATGCAAATTCCTGAAGTTAATATAGGAAAAAAAAATTCTCACTAATACACAAATTTTTAACATGTAAAAGTCAGTTAACTGTCCAACCAAATAACAGATCATAATAGAAACTAATGCAAACTAATCTGAAGTATGCTTTAATTTTATTACTACATGCTAATAATTTTAATGCTTTCTTGAACAAACAGAGAAAAGCTTTTAAAGAAAATTTGCTTTCAAAAAAGTCAGAGGTTGCTAACTGTTCTTTTTGTTGGAATTCTAGGGGGGGGAAGTAGATGACAGAATGAATAAAATAGAATATTCATAAGAAGATTTCTAATTCCTAAATGCCACATATTCTAACAATTAAAGATTAATCTGAGTTAGCAACTCAAATATGCTCTTCAATGATTATAACTTTCAAATATTCATAATTTGCTGTGTTTCTCTTTGACTCCATTGCTTCCTCCTTAACATCTTGCTAATATTAGTCACAAAAAAGTAAAAAAAAAAAAAATAGTTGCACTGGGGTCTACAAAAAAGATATAGAGGAATTAATGTGTCCTGAGACTTTGAAAAGCCTAAAGACTGCTCAGAGTTACCACCATCTATGGGCAAGACCTTGAGAGCATGTGTGATCTTTGTGTCAAATAGGTTAAAGAGAGAGCCAAAAGGCATATTCTTACCATTATCTTATTTTTTTCCCTTTTCCATGATTTTCACTTTAACAAAAAAACTGGTAGCTGGACCTCCACCACAGTATGAAGAGAGAAAAATTTGGATTTGAGGTCAATAATATGGCATTCTCTCTTGCTAAAGGCATGGAAGCAAAGTCCCATTACATACAGAAGAATTTTGATGGCACTTGCCTATTGATTTTCATTTAACAATATCAGAAAAGCTACTGGATTCAATTACAGCACACATTTAACTAATCTGTGGGAACAAACCCCAGACATAGAGCTGTCCAGCCTCTCTCGATGGTCTTATTCAGCATAGATGTGACGTTTTGCTTCCGGGCTAAATTTCATAATTTGACAACTGCTGCAGGGAATAAAGAACACTTGATAAAATGAATTCAGAGAAAGAGGACATGTGTTTCCCATTAGAAAACTAAATTTGTAAATTTGGTAAAATTGTTATAGGTTTAGGGGTGTTGTATAGATTTCTAGCATCTCTTTAGTTAAAGGTAAGAACTCACAACCAAATGTATTTCCACAGTCAATGAATGGGCAAGCATAATTTATTTTGCAATATTGAGCATCCTAGGCAAACCACCTTTTTTAGAAAAAAGAAAAAAAAATACAGAAAAAAAGAACTTACTTGGTGCTTACTACGTGTCTGATGTTCTACTGGGCAACTTATATTTGTTCTTTCATTTAATCTTTTCAATAAACCCAGAGACACAACAAGAACAATGAAATTTTGCAGTGGAGTGTGCACTACTGCACCCCAGCAAGGAAATTAAGGAAGGATGAAAACATGAAGCAAAACATGAGGCTTACCTGAAAAACCATAAATCATGCCTATGACTTCCTGCAATCAAGTGGCTCAACCTGACAGGATTGAACTACCTTGATTGTAGATGCCTATCTCCCTGGACATCCAAAGGTCATGAATTAAACCTTTCACTTGAATGAATCTACTTTACTATATATGAAACACTGCCTTTGAATACTGCTAGAGAATAATCCCACAACCAAGGAGACTGATTTATTTTAAATTAACAGTAGCCTCAAATGGATTATCAACATCATCTGACAAACCTACTATCCTTAGGAAATTAATTCCTTCACACATTAAACCACAAAGTAAAGATTTAGTTAAAACATAAAAAGAACACCACATTCTCTTCTAGTTAATACCCTCTCTCTGTACTCTTCTAAACTCAAGTTATTAAATGCAATGTCAATATCCCTATATATTTCTACACACCCTTCTCATTCCTAACTAATTGCAATCGTCTTCAAATTCACTACTACACTAAAATTTCGGTTACCAAGCTCAATAGTTATAATCATATATTGTAGTTCTGAATTACTAATTTGCCTTCTCTTTAAGAAACATTTTTCTACGGTCTCCATGAAAAAACTCCCAACGTTTGTCTTTAATGACTACATATGTCTGTGATTTTCTTCTACATCTCTGGCTACTTGTTTCCATTTTAAGCTACTCTTCCTTAACTACCAACCTTAACTCTGATCAAGAGTCTTTTTTTGTAGACTTCCTTCACTTCTCATTCTATACCAATAATTCTTGACTAGGACTTAACCTAATAATAAAAGTTTCTTGAAAAAACAAACCAGTTCATATGCACATGGTACTAATTCAGACTGTTTAGGATAGGGAATGACTGGTATATTTATTTTTTGTTTGTTGGTTGCTTTTTACAGGCAATATTTGCATTTATCTTTCTGTGTAAAAACCCTTTAGAAGAGCTGATGACTTTCAAAGTCTTTCAGGTATAATGTTAATGTGAATCACCCCCAAATTCATGTATTGTGTCCATTTCTCTATTCTGAAATTTCTTTTTTTTAAGATCTATTTTATTTATACAAGAATTGGGATATAGGCCAGATGTGCAGAAGGGTGAGAGGATTCACCAGAGACAGAACAGGCAGAATGACGGAAATACACTAGTGAGGGGAGCAGTGGGCGAGACAGGAGAGGTCTGCCGCGCCATGTGGGTTGTTCCGCAGCCGGCAGGGATCGAACTGGCACTGCAGAGGCTGTGGACAGCTTCACAGCGCTGCACTCAACCCGCTGTGCCACTCAACCCTCTGTGCCCACTTCTGAAATTTCTATCAATTCATTAAGCATTCTGCTGGTTATTAATGCATTCATGATACACAGTCACCTGAAAGTCGGCCTGTCCCCAAATGGGATATCCTCCTGTCCAAGAAAAAAAAAAATTCCTCCTCCTGTGTACCATACTTCTGTGCATGTAAGAGAGTAGAATAAGTTGTTCTTTCCAGAAAATCAGCTAAGTCACCTTCGTCTTCCATCATTTTTACCCTCACATTGAATCAGTGACTAAAGGCAACCAACTCTAACTATATGCCACACATAATTCTCTAAACTGTTGGTGTGTTTCATTCCACATAAAACCAGTCCAGAAAAATCCTTGCTGTTGTAGCTTTAAACTTGAAAATTTTCCTAATTTGTCAGTAGAAAGGGATGATGCCTGACAATTTCTTCAAAATACTTTATCCAGAAAGTCTTTCTAAGCTGCTGATACCATTACGTCACTCATTCACTCACTCAGTCACTTCAACCTTCCAATTGCGTGAGAATTTTTTAATGTGAATCCTTCCATATTTGCTTCTATTTCCCTCTCCATTCTCATGCAGGATTTTCTCTTCCTTCATTTTAGCAATACTGTACTTATTTCAGTTCCAATTATGTGGTCTCACTATTGATTCTGTTTTGTCCAATGAACTGTGAAGGTGATCTGCAAGGGAAGGGAGTTTTGAGAGGAAAATATTAGAAAAAGAAACTCCTTGCTGTCTTGGCAGTTGCTGGGTATGGGTGTATTTCCTGGAACTGATGCAGCCATCTAGAGAAAATAAGGAGAATCAGCAGGAAAGCAAAGCCTACAGATTAAGGTTGGCAGAGTGAAAGGGTGGAAATATCTGGTTCCAAATTATATCATAGAGTTGCTAATCCATCTAAATTTGAAACTTGCTCTCTTAGGACTTTCTGTTATGTGGGGAAAATCAATTTTGTTGTTTAATCCAATGGGGAAGTGATTTGCTGTTATTTGCCGAGGAAGACATCCTAACTGGTACAACTGCAAAATGGCAGAATTTGCAGGCAAACTCCTGCCTCTCTTTTACTGGCCTCATCATGGCTTGATACTTCCAATAGTCTACTTACAGATTTCCAATGACATTTTCAAGGGAATCACTTAAATTTGCAGATCATTTATCTTTGAGGCGATATCAAAAATAGATTTTTGTTGTCTTTTTCAATCTTACTATATTGGGTTGTTGGAAAAGTCATGACACATTTTTGCATAGAATACATCATGCCTTTTTCAACAACCCAACATTATGTTTAACTATTGACTACAATTGTATTGTCCTTGTTCATTTAAAATACTTTCATCTCTACTAATTCTATTGTTTTGTTTTTCCCTTTTGTTTGAAAGTATTTTTCATAGTTATAAACAAAGAAGTTTTTAGACATCGCTCATCAAAAATTAAGTAGAATATTCATATCATAAAGAAGGCAAAAATCATTCAGAAATCTATACTAAACATTTTAAATTGTTACATGCTCTAAAACTGTGATATCTGGTGAACAGAGATGGCGAAAAATAATTCAGAACTAGTATCCACCATATGTGTGGTATCCATACAAAATGTTTAGGCAAAAGTGACAATGAAGGGCCTCCCCTGGTGGTGCAGCAATTGAGCACTGGGCTGCGAAGCTGCCCACAGCTTCTGCAGTGCAGTTTCCATCCCCGGCCAACAGCAAAGAGTCCCACATGGTGCACAGACCTCTCCTGCCGTGCCTGCTGCTCCCCTCAGCAGTGTATTTTGTGAGTCTGTCTATTCTGTTCCCCGCTCTGTCTCTGGTGAATTCTCCCACCCTCCCGCACTTCTGACTGTACCCAGTGCTTGTATAAATAAATAAATCTTTAAAAAAAAAAAAAGTGACAATGAAGTCCAGAGGCAGTTAAATTAGGAATGATGAGCAATCAACTACATTCACAGGACACAGGGCATAAAAAAAAAAATAAATTATGGTTTTCAATGACTACCTTATCAGTGGTGGTAACCAAATCTGTCAAATCTTACATATTGATTTTATTCTAAAGAGAAAAGTCAACATTAGATAACACAACAAGCTTGAAAATAATCACACTACCAAACATACTTATTTAATAGTTAGTTCCATGTCACTATATGAAAATGTTCCTTACAAAATGATGTTAATCCTCAATACTTAAATACTCAAAAAATAAATGTTATTCACAATTTACCCTGAGAAAGGTGCACTGCATAGAGCATACTCATTAGTCCTATAGCTCTGGTTTTCTACTATACAAACTTACTGGAATTTACTTTACTTTGAAGACCTCCATCTCATATTTGTAACATAATTTATTGAAACATACAATTAGATGTGTCTCTATTTAACATACATTATGTTGCTTAATCTAACACTGACCCTTTGATATGTTATTTTCATCATTTTACATATAAGAAAATTGAAATTGAGAAAAGTTAAGGAAGTATTATAAGGTCTAATAAGGACTAATAAGTTCATGGCTGAAATCTAAATCAAAGCCTATATAATTACAAAGTTCTTTCTTTTGCTTCTTTGAAAATTCTAAAGCATATATACATTTATAGGTATATGATTTAGATATATTCATATATATAACAATGAGTTTTATTAAATAAACAAATTGTGAAAGGTATATTACATCATTATGGTAGCCAGCATCTACCATAATGCGCTAAATTGTACCGTAAATAAGTTAGAAGTCTTCAGACATATTATTCTAAAAAAAGCCGACTTGAGTTTTTCCTGAAGAAATAGTAGTTTATTATCAAAGGCAAAAGGATAAGCAGCAATGTAACAATAAATCCTCTTTCCTTAATGTTTTCTTTGTTATTCATGATGTTTTAAGGATGTTAATTGGGCCAAAACAAGGCATCTATTAGTCCAAATATACTTTCCCTTTAGATGTCAAAAAGTACACGATGTCAAAAATAGAATGAGTAATATATGCAAAGCTGATTCTTTGTTTTGAATGAATCCTTACTCCCACTCCCTAATTATTCCTAATGCTTGATTGAAATATACCAAATTGCAAAACAATCTATATAATCATTAGCTTTCCAGCCTTCAGGGTAGGATAAATGATGATTAGATCTGAACATGCACTAAACCAGACAGAAACTTGCACAAATTTATTGTCTATTTTAAGGTGATGGCATATTCAAAATGCGCAGACAATTGGATGGCCCATTAGTTATCTTTGTAAAATAAGAAGTGACCCAAATTTTGGTAGGCTGATGTAAACTCTACATGATGATTTTTTGTTCTCTAAAATAGAAAAAAATACCTATCACAAAAAATCTTTTGGGCCTCCCCAGTGGCGCAGCGGTTGAGCGCTGGGTTGCGAAGCTGCCCGCAGCCTCTGCAGCGCTGGTTCGATCCCTGGCTGCTCCCTGGCCACCAGAGGAGGGTCCCACATGGCGCACAGACCTCTCCTGCCTCCCTTTGCTCCCCTCAGCAGCGTACTTCGGTCCTTCTGCCTGCTCTGCTTCCCACTCTGGCTATGGTGAATTCTTTCACCCTCCCGTGCTTCTGACTGTACCCAGTGCTTGTATAAATAAATAAATAAATCTTTAAAAAAAAAAATTTTGGATAAGTTTTTTATCATCAAAAATTAGTCAAAATATAAAGCAAAACAGAGAGAAATACTAATAAGTACTATATTCAATAATTGTCGGTGGTTGAACATAAACATTTGTCACTCAATTCTAATTATGCACCTCAAAATAACCAGTAGCATTCAAGTTGAAATATTTTTAAGTCAGTGTATTAATATGCAATGAATTTTATGTCTTAACAGGATATGATTGAGGATCAAGAAACAATACTTTTTTGACTAATGAACTTGGTACCTAATATCTATTCTTCAGTCAAAATATAAACTGGGTAGTTGACTAATTCTTATTTTCCATAGAAAAGGAAATAATTACTTTCATTTTTCTTTTGTATTGTGACAGACACTTGCATACTTAATAATTATTCACATCCATTCTCTTCCTTTGGTTTCAGAATCTCACTCGTGTTTGGAGTGGCAGTATGCCCAGCACCACACAATGGGTCATGACTGGTTTTAGCAAATAATGATAATCATGTTTCTATTATCTTAGGCTCCATTGAATCTGGTGGCCTTGTTACATAGGTTTGGCCAATGAGATATAAACAGAAATCTGCTAGCTAGTTTTGGGGAAATTTTGCTTTCTTAACTGAAAGAATACTACAGTTGACATGACTCTTGACTCCTCTTTCCCTTCTTGTTCTGAACTGGATGTGATATTTGGAGATGCAACTATCTTCTTGCAACCAGGAAGCAACAATCTTGATAGACAAAAAAAAAAAAAAACCCGCAATGACTCCCATCCTGACATTAGACTATTGAATCTAAACTACCAGGTATCTATTCTGAAAATACTTTCTCAAATATAAAAAGAGCCCTCTACATTTTAAGTCACCAATGTATAATTTTACTATTATTTGCAACATAATACAGATAATACATAAACACCTGAAGAAAAAGTTCAGCTCACTTGTTTATCATCTATTAAAGTTCTATGGAATATGACACCTGCAAAAGGTGGGCTCATTCCTTTATAAATATTTATTAAGCGTCTGCTTAAGCAATAAAAACTCATCTTGGTCCTGGGGATACATCAGTGAATTAAACAGGAAGCATCTTGCTTATTACCCAAACTTTCCATTGCTTGACGATGAGAGAAAACACTTGCTTGAATTTAAACTACCTGTGAAATAATCATTCTATATCCCTGGAGTCAGACTCGCTTAGGGTATAATTATCTAAATTAACTTTTGGCACTTAGGGATAGATATGAACACATTCAAAAGGAGTATAATATTATCTAGGAATCTAAAGGGGAAATGTTAATACATATATCTGGATCAGTTCTGATAGCAAATGGCACAATCACTGATTATATATCCAATCATACTCAGTTTTTTGCATTTTCATATTACCTTTTACAATTCATTAACATATTGGATGTCTTTAGGGTTCATTGTGTTACATGATACTAATACATGTCACCGTTAGCCTTAACACATTTTCATATTTTATTTTAGGAGATTAATATTAGAAAATATTTATATAACATTTCCAGTGTGTTAATCATAAGTACGTTCATTCTATCTATCTTTCTATCTATCTATCTATCTGCTATCTACCTATCTACCTACCTACCTAAATTTGGTGAGGTAGTCTCAGTGTGGTGTTTCTGAAATTGCCTGCATTGAAATTACACACAGTCTAAAACCTATAGAATTAGGATGTAGTAAATGGCGTCCAGGAGATTGCATTTAGAATGTCCCCTCCACCCAGTATGTTCTTATTCTTAATTAGCATTACATAACATTTGAATTAGGCTATGATCTGTTCAATGAGACAAGTCTACTTATTGCACAGTAAAAATGTTGTGGCAATGTCAAACTGAGTCTGAAAAAGCTGTGCAACTATACTGATCCCAGAACAAAGATAACACTCTTAAGTATCTCTGTTCTAAGGGTTCTTTTTTTTTTTTAAAGATATACAAGAACTGGGGTAAAGGCCAGATGTGCGGGAGGATGAGAGGATTCACCAGAAACAGAGCAGGGGAGCACAACAGGCGAGACAGGAAAGGTCTGCTGTACCATGTGGGATTCTCGCCAGCTGGCCAGGATCGAACCCACGCTGCAGAGGCTGTGGACAGCTTCACAGTGCTGCGCTCAACCACCTGCGCCACCAGGGAGGCCCAGTAAGGGTTCTTTAGCAGGAACAAAAGTTACAATTATTTACTGATATTCTAAAACTACAGATAGCCAGATTATAAATCCATGGATTATAAGGGACTTGTTTTAATCATTTTAATTCAGTGAGTCCAGATGGGTCTAGACATAATATATTTTGTTGTTGTTAGACATTATTATTTATATGTCAGACTTGACATATTTAATAATGTTCTGAAGTTGACTCTGATAAGCTCCTATAGGTTAGAGAACACTGGCTCAAAGTAAACTTTGCCACATATTTTAATTTGTTTTTAAGCTAGATATCTAGAAAGCCACAGGTGAAGTCACAGCACATTGATCTTCTACACAAAATCCCTTTTACATTTAACATGTGGTTTTCACACTTAGCTCACAATGGCCCCTGTGGTTCTAAAGAATTGTCTCAGAGGTACAGATGAAGGGAGGGAGGAGGTAAAAACACAGCCAAGAAACTGAGTAACTCTTTTGTTATCAGCTTTATGTATTGGATTTCTATGGTTATTTGTTTTGAAAGAGAGTTTACTGCTTAAAAATAGTTCGAAATCCACTTCTAATATTATGTTCCTGGCCTTCAACAATGACGGTAATAACCTATTAGGATGAAAATCAGTTCTGCATATATTGAAAATTCTGATCATATCATTTAATGCCCCAAACACAAATATAAGTGTTTAGTTTCCAAACAAAGGGGAGGTTCCAGGTTCCCAGCCCCACCCAATGAAGGATTTAGCTGAGCATCCATGGAAGGACTCAGGAGAAAAGATCTGCAGGAGGCACATGGAGCAGAGAGACTGGTGAAAAAGAATCCAAACATGCTTCTTGCCTTGGATTTGTTCCAGGGACTTGGGGAACATGGAAGGAGACACTTGGAAGAAACTTGGGTAAGAAACAAGAGAGGAGGCTGACAATGGCAGCCTTTATCTTGATTTATATTTTCATTTTGCTCTTTTCCTTCCAGATGTGCTGGCCTCTTCTGTCCCTTTCCTTTGGTTCCCCACCAGAAGGTGCCTTAGACTTGTGGCAAAGCTTTTGGGACAAACCTGTTTGGCTGAGGATTTACCCACAAGGGGTAGGTAGATTTGGGTGCTTAATTTGGAAACTATATCCTTTCTTTCCACTTCTTTCTATTGCACACTAATTTTATTGAAGTCCTTTTCTATTGAAGATCTTACACATGTTTAAGCATTCTTATGCATTTAGAGCATGCAGGTTTTGGGGGTCTTGGGGGTGCCCCTCAGTTTGCCCAGTAACACCACCACAGTGACCAGCTTATTTCAAATCCCAGAGTCAGGAAAAAAATGTGTTTCTTGATGAATTGACAGGTTTTTGACCAGGAATCGAGAACTGTGTAACTAAAAACTTGTACTTAAGTTTTCTGTTCAACTGCATTAGCATTAATGATAGTGAGACGTTCTTAACAAAGGTTTTCCATGTGTTCATATATTTTACTTGCATTTTATTATTCCTGTATAAATTGTTTTTCCTACAAAAATGTGATTTTAGTAATAAAACATGATTCTTTCCTTGAAAGATGGTGTGCACAATTAAAGCACAAATCATAATGCTAACTACATTTAGGTAAATGTAATCTCTAGCATATGGATGTAACCAAGAGCTTATGCATCAAACACACCTGGTTCCTTTCCTGTTTATTTGTTGTGTGACATATGCAAGTTACTTAGTTTCTCCCAACCCTAATCTCCTACCAGTGAACAGTAATAACAGTAATAACAGCCATCTCACATTCACATTTACTATAAGAATCAAGAGATTACATGGTTATAGTCTTCATAGAAATGGTCATTATTATCATTCCCATCTAGAGAAAGACTCAGATCAAAGAATTCTTAGCTCAGTAGAATATACTGCTATTTCTGCTGTATTTATTATTATTTTTAAAGTAAACAAAGAGACAGTTAATCAGGAACACTAATCAGACACTGGATAGAACTAAACACACTAGCCAAACTACTTCAATAGTCATTTCTCACTACATTTTTAATGTTCTCCATTATAAATCTATTTTTAAATGTGAATTCTATTCACATGGTGAATGGTATCCACTTTCCTACTACTCTCTCTGCAATATTAAGAATTCCTTCCAAGTTATAAATCGAAAGTGCTTCATAAAGTAAGTGACAGTCCAAATAATACAGGGAAATCCAGAACAAATAAAAGAGTAAATCCATCTCTTCCCAAGAAATGTAGACCATTAAGAAACATATGTTTTATATTAATTGTTTTTCTAGAGGTAAAATTAAATCATGCTTAAAGCAGAGAAATTTATTTTGTGTTGAATGATAGTGACTCAAGTCATGAATTCTGAGAATTTATTGTAAAAAAGGGAGCAGGAAAGCAGTAGCTGAGTAAGTCTTAATGAAATAGTGACCAAAAAATGTCTACTGATCCTTGTCTAATTGTTTACCAATCTCAATAGAACTTTTTTCTCATTGATTCTTTTGGTAAATCCAAAATATTCTACTGGTAAATTTTTTCCTAATAAATTGTTTGGGTTGGCAAATTGCACATTTTTTCATTAGAAGTTTAGAAGAGACTATAATACCAGAGATTCTAAGCTCCCTTACTTATAAATTTAGAAGAAGGGCTATACTGGTTCCACCAGCAAGGGAAGTAAGTGGTAAGACTGGGTGTTTTTTTTTTTTTTTTAAAGCACTGTCTTCAAACAAATGATGACATTTCTTAATAACATTAATTCATTAAACATAAATATACTTCACTGAGGAAATATCAAGCACTGTTGCTGGCTTTCAATGAGTTTATAGACAGGCCAAACTTTCTTTATATAGATGCATGTTATACATGTAAAAAAAAAAAAACCTTGCCAGTAATTAACTTGCTTTAGTTGGCAAATGATACTATCTCTGTTACTGGGGAATTAACAGGTCAGAAGAGAACTTTCTCTGGTTAATCTTTATTTTTTGTAGTTATTTCTATTCTGTTGAAATACTCCAAGTATTAAAAAAAGGAGAAACCCAACACTAATTCAATGTGCTATATACTTCACATGGAATAAGAATTAACACACAATCTTGGGGTAACTTGAAGTGTTCTTACTTTATTGATCTAAGTAAAAAGATCAAGTTAGTCAGAGGAAGGAAGGACCTGAATGTTTCCTAGTGAGCACCCAGAACCCCAATGCAATAAAAGCAGGCTTCCCCCACAGAAATCTGGAGTGCAGGGACAGACAATAGTGTCAGGAAGGGCAGAAGCAAATCCTGAGACCTTGGTACCCAGCTCAGGGAGTTTATATTTTATCCTGAGGGTATTGGAGAGTCATTAAAGGGCTTACTAGGGAGTAAACAAGGGCTGCTAGAGCAATTGAACTGAAGTGAAATATTTTCCTCCTAATATTTCCATTCATTTTAAATTAGACTATACTCACTGACTAATACAGAAAATTAGATCTTGTGGAGACTCAACCCACACTGTTTTTTTAGAACATATATTCTTGACAATTATATAATTCTCACTATGTACCAGAATTTTTACAAAGTATTTCATTATGCAAACTCATTCAATTGTTAAAACTCCAAGCCATCATAAAAATCCCCATTTTATAGATAAGAAAGCCTAGGCACAGAGGTATTCTAGGTTGCCCAAGGTCACACAGCTATAAGTGATTCAGCAAGGCTCCAGGCCAGCAATATACTGTCCCCCAAAGTGAAACAAAGATCCTGCACTTCTAAGACTGATTTTGAAACGAATTCTGATTTTCAACAGATAAATCTTTATGTGTTCCTGTTTATAACAATGATTTATCTAATCCATCCTACAGACTTTTTGATGAAAGTCTCATGAAATAATGTAGGGTAGTACATTGTGTAAGCTACAAAGCTTTGTGTAAGCTACTTGCATTGTAAGTTGCATAAAAGTGATTATAAAATATTTAATATAACCCTCTATATAAGGAAAATAAAAAGCACCAAGGGGTTGCCTTGGATAGGAGATGAAAGATGAATATATTTTCTACTGAACATTTCAGTCCCCTCATTTGTTATCAGAACTATCGCCAAAAATATGTCACAAGTTAAGGCCAAACTGTATTTTCAAAACAGCCCTCTACTCCCAACAAAACAAGGGGTGATGAACAATAATAGTTAGCACTTTTGGGGAGAGTTTAACAATGAAATTTCTGCACACAAAGGTAAATCTAGAGTGTAGACTGAGCTAGGGATTGAAAACTGGTTATCTTACATACAAAAGCCTGGGCATGTGGAAGATTTTGAGCAAAGATGAAAGAAGATATCAAAATGGAGTAAATCAGCTTGGAAGAATCTGATGACAAGCAGTTGGTCAATAATTTAGTAAGGAGGAAAAAACTTGGGAGTTACAAGTGACCAGGAAAACAGTTATACCCAGTACCATACATGGAATTTTTGTATGCACTATTACTGTACTTTCTACTCACTATAAAATGATCCATTGTTTGGTAGGTAAGGGCAAAATTGTTGACAAATTGAGGAGAGAAGCAGACTTGTGCTTGAAAGACCACCTTCCTTTTTGGCAGAAGGCAGGGGTATTATCCAGCCTTATAATGGAGTAGAAGCAGTGGTGGGCAAGGGTCTGCACGTTTATCCTTGAAACCAATTGACGCCAGCTTGCTTTTGCCATCACCTGGTGGTCAGCAGTTCAGAATGTTATCTTCCTAATGATGCTTTTTTTCCCACTGAATGTAATAAAACAAAGTTGTTAAATCTAGAGAGTAGATGAGGAAATGGGAGGACTTATCTGGTGGGACAGAGAGAGACATGTCCTTCATTCCTGTTTCAGTACATTCCCACTATAGAAGAGATAAGAGCAATGCTGTAAGGTTTTGAATGCCGATCTCTACCACTTTTAGATCTGTACCCACAGACAAGTTATTTAACTATTTCCTGCCACAGATCCTTCATGTGTAAAATAGGAATAATAATAATGGTATCAGCAGTAGCTGTAATAATAATACTTCCTAGGTATGTTTAAAAAATATATCAATAAATGTATGTAAACTCTACTTGGAACAAGGTCTGGCACACTGGATGTCAATAGGGAATGTTAGCTATAGTTTTTGTGTACAGGTGTGCACCCATGAGCATGCAAATTCATATGTGCATTTCACAAGTAGATCTGTATATACTCCAAATTTCCTTAAACCTGCTCATGCTCACCTATATAAACCAGATAAATCCTCAGAGAATTATATTAAAACCTTTCAGAAAATATAAAAGGCCAATTATGTTTTTAAGTAATATTTCAAATTCTGCATATAATTAAACAGAACAGAAAATTGTACATTTCAGATTAAAACAGAGGTATTAAATTATAGCATTAGACTTCAGGAAATGACTAAGGAAATGACTAAGGATTTAATTCTCCCAACTATGCCCTTTCAGCAGGATTTTAGTGGTCAAAATGTATTTTTTAAAAAAATTTTCACATTATGTTTACCGAGATAAACTAGGTTTACATCATTGTTTTTGCTTTGGGGTAACTACATGTATACATGTATTATATATTGCATTTGTGTATTATATATTACATATGTATGTGTGCATTATATATATTTCATGTATGTTATATGTATTATACATGTATGTGTATAGGGTTCTATAGAAAAGGTAAAACAAAAAATATACTATTCTAGGACTAAATATACAAAATATCTGGAGTTATTTTTTGATTTGTTTTGTGACTAATAGAAACAGCTAACCTTCACCTAGGAAATAATGAGGTAAAATGTAGCATTGATAGTCCAGGATCATTGTACTTATGATTTTCTCTTTTTTTCCTCATCAAAGTGTTGTTCTATATTAAATAATGAAGAAACCTACAGATAATCAGGATAATGTAATGTGGTGGATTTTTCTCTTAGCTAGCTCTATGCAAAATTTTCATTTTCTTTTTTTTTTTTAATTGTTTTCTTGTCCTAGATTCTCTTTAATCATCCAATACAAAGAAAATGATACGTGGGATTGTGAAATCTAATCTCAAATACCCCATACTTACTAGGAGGGGAAATCACAGAGACTTACATTTGTTTTGTCCCTGCTTTGTTCTATGAATTTTACTAGACAATAAATATATTGTATCATTTGATTTACACAACTTTATGAGTGTGCATTAATAATTCACTGTAATTATGTAGAAGCTGAGGTTGATGGTTCAAGACTATAACAAAGCTCATACCACTATCTTTATTTTTTTAAAGATTTATTTATGCATACAAGAACTGGGGTACAAGCAAGAGATGCGGGGGTGGGTAGGGGGGTGGATGAGAGGATTAACCAGATACAGAGACAGAGTGAAGAACAGAACAGGCAAACTGACTGAAATACACTGCTGAGGGGAGCAGAGGGACAGACAGGAGAAGTCTGCTTCACCACATGGGTTGCTCCCTGGCCAGCCAGGGATCGAACTCATATTGCAGAGGCTGCGGATTGCTTCATAGTGCGGTGCTTAACCCTTTATGCCACCAGGGAGGCCCCATACCACTATCTTTACATCTCTACATTCTTCACTCCCAGTGAGAGCACAATGACTATAAAGTCAATTAAAATTAAGCTACAAGGCCCTCAATGACAAGAGTCACTTCCATGTCATTGAGGCATTAGCAATGTGGTCATTATGTCCATGTTTCTGTTATACTTGCAAAAGTAATCCATTTTTGTATTATTTTTCTAAAGAAATTTTCCTTAAGTTTAAATCCACAAAACTCCTGCAGCAGTGTTTTCTTATATCCTAATCCTTACCCAATAAGGTGTTGACATGCATGTGATATGCAGAGGTTTTAGTCAGCTGCACTCCCACAACTAACATTTGTACAGTGCTCCGCCAATTAGAGAGTAGTTTAACTTTATTTGCTCTCTACATTATGTGAAGTAGGTAGTAACCTACTACAGATAAATAAACTGAAATAAAAATTAATAACTAAATGAGTGTTCACAGAACTGAAAGTTAGTAAGTGATGGAGATTAACCAAAAACAAAACCCAAAAGAAAATAAAAACAAATATGTTTTGAATTCCAACATTTTTCTTTTTGTTTAATGCCAGAGCATTAGATCCTCTTCTTACTTTGTTTCACAGGATTAATTAGAGAGACAACAAACCTGCAAGATTAAATGGTTCTGTTGTTCCTGCCCGCGTCCTTACCAGAGAAATCAAATATGATAGTTTGAAACTTGAAGTGGTTAAAATTTCAGACATTGCAGTCTCCATGTATTTCCTACTTTTCTCAGAAGGTGTTCTGTACCCCCTTGTAGGAGACTCTACACACTCCTTGCCTTGAAAGTAACTCCTGAGGGAGAAGGGAGTCCATTGTCTTCTTCCACAGGAGGAGGCATCAGCCTCACCTGCCCAGCCAGAACATGAGGGGAGGCCTCACAGAACTAGGAACTTGGCTCAAAGACAAAGCTCCTGCTGCTGACTGCTGGGCTGAGCTGGTGCCAGCAGGATCTACCTGCTGAGTTTGTCTTTCCACAGAAAAGACATTAACAAGCATCCTGGAACAGGAATGTGGAGACAGAGCAATGCAAATAAGTGAGTTATCTTATAGGAAATGCAAAAGTGACAGAGAAGATTTAAACTTTTTACTTCCGATTTACTTAGTTTAAAAAAATCACTTTACTTGACAAAATCTACTCTTTTTTTCTTTAGGGACTGGTTTCCAAGATTTATTTAAGAGGACTATATTGTCTTATCACCTACTGAGGAATCATGATTTCCTGGAATGTTGAAACCTAACAGGCAAGGCTTCTTACCTTCTACTTTGCCCTTCTACCTTGTTAAGACTAGTCAAAGTGTCTGACTGGTAAGGCAAAAGGAAGGAGGGACAGAGGGGAAAAAGATATGTGACAGATGAAAATCTGAGAAATTATTGTAAGAGACAAAAGACACTACCCATCTCTGAGTAAAAGAACAGACTGTATTTTCTCTTAGTCTTCCAATACTTAGCCTGAAACATGTTTCCAAGTAGGAACACTTTCTCACAAACCATATGCAAAATATTTCAACCCTCAAGTTTTGGCACCCCATCCCCCCTACCCCCCAAGTCATTTACTTAACAGAGTTATGGTCCCAGTTCAGTTAAGAACTGAAGCCATATGTGATGGACTGAGATGATGGCCTGGGCAACAGTCCAGCAACTAAAATAGAATTAGAATCATCACAGACTCTTTAATCCCAATTATTTAATCTGCAGGGTGTCTAATGACACAAGTATTTGGCATGACTAGTTAAAACAGTAGATCTTACAGAGAAATAAAAGGGAAAAAGATAAATGAATGAAATAAAATAAACTCAAGAGGTTTTTTTTTTTTTTTCCATTTGGCTGGAATTTATATCTTCAACAAATACAAAATCTGAATGTGTACATGTGTATACGACGTGTAGGTGTGATATTTTTAAAAATCAGATAAAAAATAAAGACCAAGTACTTTCATCAGGATCATTTTCATGCTGATACCACTTCGACATCCTTTCCCACTCTTTCTTCCAGACTCGCCACAACTCTCCCACTGTACATCTGGCCAAATTACAGCACTCTTCTTAATAACTTTACAACAATTGAAGCCATGATCACCTAGTATCTCGGAGACACGGATGGGGGAGAATGCATGTCCCTAGAATCAGCGTTTGATCAACAAAGTCTTATATGTTCTCTAATAGTTAAAGAAACAATATGAATGATATTTAATTTAAAAAGGAGTAAAGTAACATAAATGCTGACCACAGACTAAAACTGTAGAACTTATAGGAAGACTTAAAGTTTAATGATGAACAGAATTTACCAGATTTCTTTACATGGAATTCAATGTATATGGCACTCTAAATACTAAGTTTACACACATTTTTTCAGAGACTGTTTGGCAATATTAAATACTATAAATGATTCCTTACAGTTTTTTTTTTTAAATCACTGAAGATAAAAACACATTTAAAAATCTTCTAACATTTAATGGCAGTTAATAAATATCATCACACTATACCATAGAGTTTTTAAACACTCCAAGTGGTAGACCTACTAAATTAAAAGTTTCTTTTATGACTTTGTAACAGCTGATATTCTCATTATGGATACTAGATGAAAATTTTAGGTAAACTTTCTTTAAAAGACAAAAAATGAGCAAAACATAAATTACCACACTTTTCAGTGCATAATTCAAATTTGTATGCACTTTGCAGTATTTTTTTCTTGTAGTTTATTTTTTATTTTATACTAACAGATTATAGCAGGTAAGGTGGTAAAGACATTAAAAAAGAATTTTAAAATTATACTCAAGATATTTATTGATCTGAATCATAACTCAATTAGGTGCTTTCTACTGTTGCTATAATGTGAATTTTAACTTAGAGTTATCACTTGAATTTATGTAATTAGAATAAATGGAAGAACAAATTCTAAGTATGCAAATTTCTAGTGTCAGAAGAAAAATGTAAATTCTGATAAGCTTTTAATATTTTATAATATCTCTATCACTATCTATTTGAACTTGATTTATAAATAGCTACTTCATGATACATTTTATGGCAATAGTGATCACCCTATTTTTGTGGAAATTTTATTATGGCATGTTGTATTTTTTAATAAAGGTATTATCAAAAATGATTTGCTGTCCCAAATTTGAATTTGAAATTCTTAACTTATTTTTTTTGTTCAAATGTATCTTGTTCAAATGCTTTAAAATTTATTTTACTAACTTTGAATAAAGTTTTAAGAAGAGTTTTAAAAAGAGAAAGGGAAATATAAGATAAAGGGAGACTCCTCTAGGAACTTACACAGATTGTTTTCAAAGTTAAAAACTATATAAAAATAGATTACTTACTTTCAAAAATAAACATTTGCAATAGAACAAATGGTTCAGAAAAGATTTTCACAGTGAGTAACTGTCAAGTCTTCCAGTTTTTCAATTCATCCGGAGTGCTTTAAAAGCATTATGAATAGAGCAGAGAAGCTCTTATTTATCCATTTCTCTAGCAAATGTATCTCAACAAATTCACTTTGTTTATTATTTTAATAATATATAGTTAAACATTTATAAGAATTATAAAATATTTCAACCTTTGTTTGCAAAGCCTTTAAAATTCATTTTATTGTGTATCCACCTTTATATACAGGCATATAAATGTACGTGTGCAATCTAGTCTGAGATAGAACATATGATAAAGTTTCTAACGTCAATTAAAATTACTGTCAGATGTGTTTATATACGTAATTGACTATTATAATGCTTTTGAAGAAATCTCTAACTGACTGATTATATAAATTTTGATCAGACTAAATATGTATTTACCCAGTAGAGCATACCAGAAGGAGCTATTCTGCTCTATGGATAAATACATACTCACCAGAAATATTAGAATAGTAAGAGTCATTCTGAGTCTCTAAGGTAGCAATTTACATGTTTAACTCCCATATTGCCTTTATAGTTAAAACTCACTCTTGAAAAGAAATAAAAATGACAAATACTGTAATGGTTAATGAGCAAGTTTGGATATTCAAACTTTAGCTAATTTTATGAAAATAATTGGAAAACTATTTTAAGATCTCTAAAAATGTCATAATCATCTTTGAATAATTAAGGACTCTACTAAATTCAAACTACTCATTAGTAAAATGGAAAAGATCTATCTGTTAATTCAAAATTTTAAAACAACATATAAGGAGTCATCATTACTTGTACATAGTAATTTCTTCAAGATATTAATAGCACATTTTTCCATTTTTAAAAAATTAAATTTGACTCATAAGAGGAAGAATAACTGGTTAGTTAAAATAATCATATGCATATAATCTATTTTTATAGTCAATGGTAGCAAGCTTTCTTTCAAATGAAAGATAAACAAAAATTTTAAAGAAAATAATTAGCTTTATACAAATATGTGGGGGGAAAAAACCACAGAGCACTCCCAAAAAGATTCAAGTGGTCAAATCAACCAGGAAAAATATAGTGAAAATTACTAATGCATAATAATTTTCTCAACAGCAGTGATACTGAATAATTTCTAATATGCCATTAAACAGTTGGGAATGTTTATCAATAGTTACATCTCATTTTTATATTTTATAAAGAAATGTTCTAAGTGATCACATTTTGTACAGCAGAGTATTAATAATTTAAATAATAGTAATACATTTCTAAGTATAGAAAACGAGCCCTTTCCCATAACAACAATATCCTATAAGAACTGAAATACAGAATTAATAGTATTTATGAATGATGATATTACAAGAACATTTTCAATCAAAGGAAAAATTTCCATGGCAAATGCAAGAATTGTCCACTCTCTTCTCTATCCTAGATGAGGAAATAAAATCCTCTTACCTGTCATCCAGACATCAGACAACCAAGATCTTCATATACCTCAAGATAAAACCTAAAACTTCAAGACCCAACCCTCAGTTCCCGTTTCACTTTTAAAGCGAAAAGCCTAACTATTTATGGCCCCTTCTAGTTTCAACAATCTATGATTCAAATAGGGGTAATGGCTCTCTTTTTGTGTTCAGTAGTGTCCTGGTGAGGGAATGATTTTACTGTCCCTTTTCTGTGGGGTCCTGCTGCTTCCTCTAAAAGGAAATGAATTACTACAGGATGACAAGGTCACAAAACAAAGTCATTTAGTTTTACAAATCAATTATGTCTTCCAATCTGTTTTATGGGCCTGGTCCTATTATACACCAAGAAAAACCCTAAAACAAACTTTCTTCCTTTTCTTTCTACTGAAAACAATTACAATTTTATGATTGTTTCAAACAGTTTAGGCCATAACTTTTCCCTTTACATGTTTCTCTTTGGGGCTTTTTTGTCCCCAGAACCAATCCATTCCATTTTCTCAAACATACAAAACATTCAGGGACAAGAAACTGGACTTTCCAAAACACGAACTGCTGACAACTGTCAGAAACACTTTACTGGGACATTACTGGCTGTAGCTTCAATGAATTAAGCTTGATTCACTGCGGGTGAATCATTTTCAATGCAGAGCTGTTCAGCAGTAATTGGCCAAGAATCCCTGCTGCGAAAAGCACTTGTCAAATAATGCTTGTTTACAAATATATCTCCAGACAGCAAAAAGTGGCAGTTACTGAATAAGTTCAGGGCCACCTCCAATATTCATAACAGTGGACATGCTTCTTTTACACATAAAATCTATTAAAATTTTCACTTGTTGATACACTTGCCTATATTTATCTTACTTGATCATCTTAGACAAGTTTCTTGCTTAACATGCCTCTAAATTATTTTATAATGCTGTATCTATTTAACTATAGTTGAAAGGTTTCTTCCACATGTAATTTATGCCTAATGCATGTAACAAGAAACTTAATTTTTTTAATCTTAGATTCAAGCTAAAAAGTAAGTTTTTTTCTTATTGTCCATTATCCAATATATGCTGATTTTCATTGTATATCAATTCAAGCTTCTAGGTATTTATGTTTGGCTTTCCCTGGTTATTTTTTATTTCTGTATACCTAAATTAAATTTTTTAAAGTGAGTACAATACCTCTTATTAATATAAACTCACATTTATTTCTGCCTTAAATTTCCCCTCTTTTATAATGAGAACATTCATATTATACACTTACATAAGACATATATATACACTATAAGACACACATAGACTATAGTTTGAGAAATCGCTAAGCATTTTATAGGTTACAGAAAACAAAGTATATGAGAGCAAGTTATTAATAGACACAGTGCAGGCACTGAATCTTTCAGTTCCTTAGCTTCCTAAGTCCCTCAAGAAATAATCAAAAACAAACTAAAAAATTCAAATTTAAGTCTTAAATAGACTGCTGTTGTTATTAATATCTTAATACATTCTCTCTGATCAGTTTATAATAGCACTATTACAGAAAAACAAAATGAAACTAAGGACATGAATCTTACAAAAGAAACTTAAAGATCTGGAATGATATTAATGAAAAGAGCAAAACTGTGTTCGACAAAGATGGGATGAATGAGATAAAGTCATAGATATTAATATATTTTTTCTATTTATATAAAATAGTAATATGTTCCAATATTTGCCCCAGACAAAAAAACAAGCTTTTATGTTTAGTCTTCAGAGCACTGGGGAATAATATACCCCTAAATTTTGGTTAGATCCCTGCAACCCCTTCTCACTATAACGCAAGTTTTGATGTGTTCCAATAGCTGGGGTTAGGACAATACAACCTGTGGGTGTTAAGTCTGTAAAATCCAAGCTACTTTCCACAAGATACAGGTTCTGCTTACAATATTTTCTAGAATCAGACTGGTTTATTTCCTTGCTTCCCTGCTTCTTTTTGCCTCTTACTCCTTCCTGAACAGTCTTGGTCTCAGTTTTCATTCAGTATCACCAGAGGCTTCATCTCTTCCAGTCTCTAAGCAAGAGCTACTACTCTTTTTAACCTCTACATAAGCCTCCTTTACACAACATACCTTGGGGGGGGGGGAATGAAATAACAAGAACATGAAATGATAAATGTGTATTACTATTACTCTTTAAATCAAAAACAAGATTCCCTTCCCATGAAACAAGATAGCTAATAAAAGGACTCCTAAGTCTGTCATAATACTCCAGACTTCTAACACAACAAATTTAACAAGAGATGTTAAAGGACTATGACTTCAGAAAACACTTTCAACTCACCGGGTTTATGCATGGAAGATCTTATCTATACATATATATATATATATGTGCATACATATATACATACGCATGGACGATCTTATCTATACATATATGTGCATATATGCATATATATCCCCCCACAGTATATATGTGTGTATGTGTGTGTATATGTACGTGTGTATATATGTGGAGGGAGGGCCGGAGGGATGGATGGATGGAACTGCATATAATCCTTAAATTAGATGAAAAAATAAATTTAGGGCTTAAAGAAAGAAGTTCATGGCAAGGGGTGGGGAGTCTGGGTCTGCCCTGCTTTCACATGGCTCATAGCAAGCTGGCAGAGCTCCGAAACCAGCTCAGCGCCTCTCCCGTGGCCAAGACACTACCCGTGCAAGTCACGAGAACACACACGACTCCGCCGCCGCTGCTTGATCTTTCCGGTCCAGCTTCCCCTGCCCCAGGAGGGGAAGGAATTTTTTTTTAAGGTTCTGTGCTTCACTTAAGACACCGGGAGCCCCAAAGCGGCCCCAGCCTTGCAGCCGATGGGGGTAGGGCTCCTGATGTTTACGTAGTGGAGCTGATCGCCTCGCGCAACCCAGATCCGGATCTAAGATGTGTCCCCCACCCGAAAGGAATGCGCCCTTGAGCTGAGACCCGAGCGCAGTCGGGGTGTGAGAGGAGGGACCCCGCGGCAGTGCCCCAGGGGCCGAGGGCTGCCTGCAGAGCGCTGGCGGGAGGAGGGACTAAGCTCCACTCCTGGAGCTCCCGGCACCTGTGAGGCACTGCTCCAGCGCGCGGCCCTACTCTCCCAGCGCCAGCCGAGACAGTGGTGTGGGTTCCGAGCGCAGAATTGGGGGTGGGGAAGAGGGTTGGGGACTCCGGGATCGGCGCTGGCTGGAGGGATTTTTCTGTCTTGGAACCCGGAGACATAACCCTGATGGGTTCCAGCAGCAACTTCCAGGCAGGGACACTCCCCCCTCCACCTCCCGCGGTATCCCACCTTCCCGCCTGCTTCCACTTCGCCTCAGTGTGATGACGAGCCCCACAAAGTGAAGGGCACCCCACAGTGTGGGGCGCCTTCTCTCCTTCGCCATCCCCCTCCCTCGAGAAATAATAGCTCTCGTCACCCACCCCAGAATAGCATCTGGTGATGCCCTAAATAACAACTCCCAGAAGGCACTTTCCCCCAAAATAAAAGAATCCAGCCACCCCCACAATGTTTCCCATCATCAGCCTCAAATAACGGTTTCTGAAAGCCCCACCGCTCCCAAGATCCGGATCCTTGCGCTTCGGGCAGCCCCTACTCCTTCCAGACCGAAATGTCACTTCCCCACACGCTTCCAGTGAGACCCAGCCGCACCCAACCTCCCGGAGCAGGTCCCAGACCCCTTTCACCCTCTGGCTTCTAACTTCCCAGCCCCCCCAGCCAGCCTCTGTCCACATGGAGGTCGCTCGCCCAGCCCTCCGCTGCTAGTGTCAAACAATGCAACCAGAGAGAGCAGAGGGAGCGCGAAAAGGCCAGAGAACGCGGGCGACAAATATTAATTCCTGACCAGGCGTGAGGTTTAGTCCGCGGCAGCAGCATCCAGCGCGCCCCGACCCGCACTCGCAGGCCCCGCCTCGCCCATCCGCCCGGGTGGCCGCGGTCCCCACCCCCACGGTGCTACCTTCATTGCTGGGGCTGGCCAGGAGGGTCCGGAGAGCTGCGCACAGTAGAAGGCACGTCCAGAGGGGGGCCCTGCGGGGTGCAGAGTAGCAACCGGCCAGAGACGCAGAAGTGCTGGGGGGCTCGCCGCTGCTGCTGCCGCCGCTCGAGGGCCTCCGGCGTCCCGCACCCCGGGGCCCTGAGCCCCGCATCTTCCCCGGCCGCCTCCGGCGCTGCTGTCCCGCGCCGCTCTGTGCCCGGCTCAGCCCTCGCGCGGGGGGCGAGGGAGGCGCGCGTCTCCTCCTAGATCCCCGTGGGGTCCTTCGCCTTCTGGCACGCGGCTCCTCCGAATGCGGGAGCCACGGATCCTCTGAAGCCGCTGAAGTTTGCTCCGGCGCCTCTCTCCCTCCTTTCCAGCGGGGCTAAAGGAAACACTAGTTAGGCTTGCTGGTGCAGCTCTGTTCTGGGCGCGAGGGTGTCTGGCGAGAAGGTCCCGCGTCCCGTTCCTTTGCCTCTTAAGACTTTTTAAGGATTGCAGTCTTTGAGATGCCACGAGGGGGAAAGATAAAGGCTCCTTTTCGGTTTTCAGGGTTGACATGGACGAGGGTCAGGAAGACAAGTCATCTCAAGTCAAGAAGGAATCGTCGGTAAAAAAAAAAAAAAAAAAAAAAAAAAAGAAGAAGAGGGAAAAGCCGGGTGGCTGAGGATAATAGACGCGGAATTGAGAGGATACGGGGTATGGGGGATCGGAGCGAGGCGAGCAAAGGGAGAGATCCAGAGTTCAAAGAGGCTGGCAGAAGGAAACAGCTGCGGGCTGGGGACTGACAAGGGGAGGGTCTGAGCGCTGCCAGCGGGCAGAAGCGCGGAGCCCGGCGGCGGCCCGGAGCTGCTCGCGGTCCCCGCGGGTGGCGGAGCAGGCGGTGTGCGCGCGGCTGGGGAGGCGAGGTTGAAACTGCACCGCCACGGCGCGCTCCTGCTGTGTCTGGAGCTCCGCGGGCTCCCTCCCGCCCAGCGCTGCGCCTCCCTCCCTACCCCCTCCTACTCTTCGCAGCTCCCCCGCCCTCTGCTGCTCGCAGTCTCGCCAGCGAGAATCTACTGTAAGTGTGAGTTGCTTAGACGAAGTAACACACCCACGGAGGGAAGTAATCTGGAGGCTGCCGTGGTGAATGTTGCCTAGCGGTCTCCCGGAAAAGCGCGTCTTCCTCCCCTGATAATTAGGGCGAAGAACACTCCTGACGACGCCTGCAGGAGTGGAGCTCCCGGGAGGTGGAAGGGGAATCTGCCCGAGCTCCAGCGGCAATCTTTAGAGAAGCAGGTCCCTCGCTTTGGCATATTGCCTGCTGCCCATCACTGGCTGGTGGCATCAACAACCTTGTCGTCACATACACTCGCATACGCAAGCTGTGCGGGTCCGTGGCTAGTTTGCTAAACACCCACAGCTCTCGCTGCTGCTGACCCTTTCCATTACTTTAGCAGCTGGAATGAAATAATTAGTCAATATTTTCTTTAGGAGTAAACTGTAAAATTTCTCAATTTGGATATGGGAGCTTTGATTGCGATTTCACAAAGTCAAAGGATTTGAGTATTGATGTATTGATATTTGCAGGACGCTAGATGCTTTAGGACGTGATGGTTTGATTGATTAATTTCATTGAGGAATGTTTTAGTATTTTAGCAATTATATAATATGCAGATACATGCTAGTGAAATTAGCACCGGTCACACGGTTGTTTTTTTTTTTTTTTAATAACTTCTTAGGTTGTGCTGTATCGAGAGATTTGCAGGTAATTAAGAAAAAAACAGTTGAAAGCAATTCACTGTACGCTTCACCTCTAGTATATCTTTTCTTGTTTTCATATTTTTCTTCAGTTTTCTCATTCAGTCTTTCAAAGAGACATCTGAAGGGCAATTTTAATATACTGGCATTAAAAAAGGCTGAGAAGAAACCATCCATAAAAAAGTGTGGATTTTAGAAGAAAGGTGTCTTGTTTAATTTGGTATGTAGTAACCACTATAAAGACTGGGGTAGCATTCACACCTAATAAAAGCAAGTCAGCTTTTTGACTTGCCTATAGCCCTGTTTGTCTTCACAACAAATTTCTCATAATCTTCAACTGATGACATTTGGTTTTCGTTCAAATATTTGCAATAAAGATGAAAGAATAAATCAGCAGTGATGCAATTTTGTAAAGAGGTGGAAGCTCATCTCTGATTTTTTTTTTTTTCCTGAAATGTTTGGCACCAGAAATCTAAAAGCAGCTTCTTTCTATTATAATGTGCTCCAAATGCATGAAGCAAATTTAGAGGAATGGCAGTGAAGCAGTTTTTCAGTTTGGCAAAAAGCCTCACAATGAAATGCTAAGTTAGAATTTATGTTTCTATTTGAAAACGTTTCAAAATGTAAGCTCCTCCCCCACAATTTATAGTTGATTTACTGAAAAATATCTAAACAGAATATCAACTAAGTTTTCTAAAATCTAGGAATAAATAATAATGCTAATAGGAGAAACAGGCAATTTAATGGGGTTTTGAGATAGTTGCTTCACTTGTACAGGCCGCCATAGCCTTATCAGTAAACTGAGCAATTTGGACATAGTTTCAAACTCCTTCTTTTCCATATTCCTTGCAAGCCTATGTTACCGTTTCTGTTCATCTAGCCCCCATTTGTTTACTATATACTTCAAAACTACTAAGTTTCTTCAAACTCACATTTAAATCCCTCTAAAGTAAAGGATTTAAACAAGTTTCCTATTTTATTTTACAGTAGCACTTTAAATTCAATATTCCTTAAATTGTCTCATATCAATCTGGGTTTATGTCTGTCACTCCATTCTATACAAGTTACAACCTCTAAAAATATTTCATACACACGCACACATCTCATCTAGATCCTGCCTAGTGTCCTAAGAGAATCGTATATTCAATACTGTTTTCCCAAAAAATAATTTGGTTCTCCAGAAGTATCCATAGTTTATAGTTGATGTCAATCAAAACAATGCAATGGTTTCTGAATGAAAAATTGGAACAAATTAATAACTATGCTTACACAAATATGTATTTGTTAAAGAAAACCTGAGATACTGGTCACTATGGTGAGTAATTACGTTATCTCCTACTCAAGATAGCTAATTGAAAATACAGGAAACAAAGTCCTTTGCATTCTCCACATTAAATAACAATCATCTTTGTCATGGTTGTATAATAATACTTATTACATAGCATTGAAGAATGAACAGATGTCAAATGAAGCACCAAGGACAGTATTAAAAGTCATTTTTGGTCTAATATGAATTAATCAGCAATGGCAAATAAGGATAGTTTGACTTGATCTTCAGTCTCAAAAGATAGCTTTTATTGGGCCATGTTTTGATTTTATGGCATATTAGTGCTTTTAGAATACTTACATTAGACCATGGTATTGAATGAAAGCTATATTTGTCTTTTTCCTTCATACATACTGTTTTGCTGCATTCATTGTACATCAAGAAAAACAATCATAATAAGCAGACTTTCTAGTATTTACTGAAGGTTTGGATGTGTGAAGATTCATGTGATGTTTAATATTAATTATTTTAGTCAATGATAACACTTCATCTATGATGTTGGTTATAATTATTAGCCTGAAGTTAATGATGAGAAGACTGAGGAAATTAGGTTAAGTGGCAGAGTCATCTCACATCTTTGTGAAAAATGGGAATTTTAACACTTAACATTTGACTCTATTTGAGAAAAATATAGCAGGAGCAACAAAAACACTTCGATAAACACTTGGTCAAAATAAGAAAAAAGAGGACTACTCAAAATTTTTGCACTAATGGGAGCAATTAACAGAGGAGCATATTCCGATTTTCAGGTTTATTTAAGTCAAAAGCAATTAACCAAATCATATAAAATATGTCAGATGAATGAATAGGATAAAATAAGAAGCAAAAATGTCTAAATATACATTACTTAGAGGAAAAAACCTATCTCATGTACACAAAAACGTACCATTTTTTGTACACTGGAGAACATGATACAATTCAGAAAATAACAAGATTGAAGTCTGTGATCAAATAATATTAGCAAAAACAAATGGCAGAAAGCCCATGTAAACTATGTAGAAAGATAAATAAGTCTTTATATAGAAAGTTTAAATAAAAACTCCATAAATGAAAGATCATTTTTTCTAAAATGCTATATACTTAGCAATTTTTTACATAATTCTTTTAGCTGTTGTGCCACTTAGCCACAGTCTTTCTTTGGAAGAATTTGGAGGAAAAATCAAAAGCAAAGCAAGAATATTCTCCCATGGTAAATTTTAGATATGAAATTATAAGATAACTCAGTAAAATTATAAGCTACTCAAAGGAAGTTCACTTTTCAGGTCCATGATTTACAAAAGAGTATAGATATTATGTTAATTATTTTGATCTGAAAGGTAAAGACTGACTAAAATATACTTAAGCAATCGATAAGTCTTGAATTTCGCATCCCAAATAATGTCAGTATATTCATTATTTATGATACATTTTAATTTATTAACATAAAGCATAAATATTTTAAAATTTGGTGGTAACTATTTTGTTTTATTAAGAATTTTTCTAAGGTCTTATAATTCCTTTTCTCTGCTAATCATCCACATTTTTACCTATTACTTTTAGATTTAATTTTATTTAAAGTTAACTATCTAGTGTTTAACATAAAAAATCAATTTTAATAAATTAATGAGGGCTTAAATATATTAATTATTTCATGACTTAATTAAAAATATTACTTATCAGAAACTTCACTTATTAAACATGTTAATATCATAATCAGCCATTATGTTTTATCTCTTTCCTAGTAATATTGAAAACAGAATAAAATTCTCCATTTTCCTGAGTATTAATACCAAGATTTTAGGGCCTCCCGGGTGGCGCAGCGGTTGAGCGCTGGGCTTCGAAGCTGCCCGCAGCCTCTGCAGTGCTGGTTTGATTTTTGGCCACCCGGCGAGGGTCCCACAAGGTGCGTAGACCTCTCCTGCCGCCCACTGCTCCCCTCGGCAGTGTACTTCATCAGTCTGTCTGTACTGTTCCCCGGTCTGGCTCTGGTGAATTCTCTCACCCTCCAGTGCTTCTGACTGTACCCTGTGCTTGCATAAATAAATAAATAAATCTTTGGGAAAAAAAAAAACAACAACAAGATTTTAGCATAGAATAAGGAACAAGATAGTTAACTAAATCACAGTGAACAAAAAAAATCACAAATTTTTATTGGTGGTGGTGATTGGATTATTTTCTGATCATTCTTCTTTTTTAAATATTTATTTTTATTTTTATTTATTTATGCATACAAGACCTGGGGTAAAGGCGAGAGGTGCCTGGGATGAGAGGATTCACTAGCAAATCAGAGTGGGGAGCAGAACAGGCAGATTGAGTGAAATATACTGCTGAGGAGAGCAGTGGTCGAGTCAGGAGAGGTCTGCTGCACCACGTATGTCAGTTCCCTGGCTGGAGCTGGAACTCATGCTACAGTGGCTGGTGATACCTTGATAGTTTGATAGTGCTGCGACTTTAACCCCTGAGCCACCAGGGAGGTCCTATTTTCTAATCATTATTATATCCATGTGCTAGAATCGCCAATATTGTAGTGAGTGTGAGAATAAGGCTACTGTAGTTCATCAACAGTCAAATTGACCTGCCAGGAACTTCTTTGATAGTTGTTGCCTCCAGCATTTTGGACAATCAGTATCATATGAAGAAGTGAACAACGAAAGAAGCAGGAAAAATATGTTCAAAAGAGTCACAAGGTTGAAGTGATACACTATGATAGTGACTTAGTTCAATTAAAATTCCATTTAATTGTCACTTACTTTGAAGATTCTAGAAGCATATCTGATCATATGCAACAAGTAAGCTATAATATTTTTCATATTCAGAGGAAAGTTTTTATTAAACTCAATGTATATACTCAGTTGAAATTAATAAATAACCTATTTATACAAGACCATGTTTTATAACATAACTAGTATAGCATGCTAGAGGGAAAACTGATAAATTTGCTCTATGATATAAATAAAAAAGGAGCACATAGATAATCAGACTTTTGATGCCACTGCTGAATGTCCATGGAATAGAATACTAGGTGATAGTTAGCAATACTGGTGTCATGCACTCTCATAACCTGCTGGTGAAAATTGGATGAGGAACATCTTCTGTAGGGCAGTTTCAGAACATCAAATATCTTTAAAATAAATATAACTTTATATCCAGTAGTATTATTTTTAAAAAGCAAGCACATAAATTAAAATAATCTAAAATGTTAAACATAATTATATTTTAATATTTTGTTTCTCATATTTTATATATTTTTACTTACATATTTTTTAATTGAGGTAATATTGGATTACACTGTCGTTGGTATTTTGGAAGTTCAGTACCTCCCTCAGGTATTATCACTATAGTTCACCTGCCACTCATAGTTCACCCTTTAGTCCATGGTGATATTTTTAATAAATAGAATGCAGACATAATCTAATGTTCAATAAGAAGTGTTAGCCACATCTATCTTCTATCTATCTATCTAGATATCTATCTATCTATCTATCTATCTAGCTAGCTATCATTCTAAAACCACCATTGGAGTTATTTAAATGTGTGACAGAATATTTGTCTTAAAATATTAAATTATAAAGACAATACAAAATGAAAAAAATTAATTTGAATGCAGTGTGCCATTAATGACATTGGTATATAAATGGTGGGAAAATTTGGGTTTATTTTCTAGTTGGTATATTTGTATTTTCCACAAACAAAATTTACTTCTGCAACAATAGAAAAATGGAAATTAAAAAAAACCCTAGAACAAAAGTTGTGCACACACACACACACACACAGAGTATAAAAATATATAGAGAGAAGAAAGAAGAAAGGAAGAGACAGAGAAAGTTGAAAATGTTGATAATGAGTAACCATATTTTACCATAAATAAGTGAAATACAATTCTTTCAAATAGCCCCTGCCCTATTTTATGTTATTTTTTCCCTCACTACCAACCTTTGTGTCTTTTCCTCCTTTTCCTTCCCTGCTCCCTCTTAACCTCAGTCTTCAGGATGTTTATTGATGTTTACTGTGTTTTTTTTTTTTTTAAGATTTATTTTACTTATCCATACAAGAGCTGGGATACAGGCCAGAGGTTTGGGGGGGGGTGAGAGGATTCACCAGAGACAGAGTGGGGAACAGAACAGGCAGAATGATTGAAATAACACTGCTGAGAGGAGCAGTGGGCAAGTCAGGAGAGGTCTGCTGTGCCATGTGGGTTGCTCCCTGGCCAGCTGGGGGTGGCCAGGGTATCGAAGTTGTGCTGTAGAGGCTGAGGACAGCTTCATAGGTTGCGTCTTAACCCCTTGCACCACCAGGGAGGCCCCCTGTCTACTGGTTTTTGAAAGTGTTTTATGTTTTCAAATCTTCTACCTTGTGAATGTTCAATATTTGCTTTTATCATTCTGACTTGCTTTGTTGCACATAATTATCTCACATTCCCTCCACAGTGTGTGTATACCATATCTTCTTGATCCACTCAACCATTGAAGGAGATTTAGATTGCTTCCATGTTCTAGCTATTTAAAATAATGCTGCTCAGAATGGGGGGCTGCAATTGTATGGGGAATATAACAATAAAATTTATAAAAAAAAAAAAATAATGCTGCTATGAATACTATGAACTATGTTTTGTTGTTGTTGATGGATTCATATTGTGCTCAAGAGTAGGACTGCTGGTTTTTACATTATTACCATTTTTATTTTTATTTTTTAAGATTTATTTTATTTATGCATATAAGAGCTGGAGTGTAGGCCAGAAGTTGCGGGGGGTGGGGGTGTGAGAGAAGTCACCATAGACAGACTGGGGAGCGGAAAGGGTGTCTTGACTGAAATACAATGCTGAGGGGAGCAGTGGGAGAAACAGGAGAGGTCTGCTGCACCATATGTGGGTTAGCTCCCTGCCTGGGAATTGCAGTGACTGCCAATAGCTTCAGAGTGCTGAGACTTAATGCCTTGTGCCACCAGGGAAGCTCTTCCTTTTTTTTTTTTTTTTTTTTTTTTGGTGGGACCCTCGCCCACTGTGCCACCAGGGGAGGCCCCCTTCCATATTTTTTTTAAAGATAAATCCAGATTTCTTTCTTTTGTAAAATTGGTTTCACCACTTCACTTTGAATATATAACACGTATATGTATGGAGAGAGAGTGAGAAAGAGAAAGAGAAAGAGAGAGATACAATGAGATTTTCTTTATTAAGCATAATTTCCTTGTGGTTCATACAGATTGTTGGTATAGTAATAGCTCATTCCTTTTTTATTTGCTGAGAAGTATTTCATAATATGGATATACCACAATTTTTTTTTAAGATTTATTTATTTTTATACAAGAGCTGGGGTCAGGCCAGAGGAGCAGGAGAGTGAGAGGATTCACCAGAGACAGAGCAGGGAGAAGAACAGGCAGATTGACTGAAATACACTGCTGAGGGGAGCAGGGTGCGGGACAGGAGAGGTCTGCACGCCATGTGAGATTTCCCCCAGCTGGCTGGGATTAAATCCGCACCGTGGAGCCTGTGGACAGCTTCACAGCAAGGCACTCAACCCACTGCGCCACCGGGGAGGCCCCCAATTGTTTTTTTTTAACCATTTACTCATAAAGGACATTTGGGTGGTTTCCAACTTTGGACTATTACACATAAAGTTGTGATTAACATTCATGTACAAGTGCCTGTGTGAAACTAAGTTCAATAAGTTTCATCTTCCGAGTATATGCCTAAGAGTACATGATCAATCAATTTTCATCATTAATTTTAAATGATATGTGGTTTAGGTCATTTTCATTATACTCTAACTTATCCAGTAAAAATAGAATGAATCAGTCAATTGTATAATAAATTTCTTTAAAAAGGAAATATTGGGGGGGCCTCCCCAGTGGCGCAGCGGGTTGAGCACAGTGCTGTGAAGCTGTCTGCAGCCGCAGAGCGGGTTTGATTCCCAGCCTGGGAGATTACCACATGGCGTGGCAGACCTCTCCTGTCACGCCCACTGCTCCCCTCAGCAGTGTATTTGGGTCAGTCTATCTATTCTGCTCCCAGCTCTGTCTCTGGTGAATCCTCTCACCCTCCCATGCCTCTGACCTATAACCCTGCTCTCATATAAAAATAAATTTTGTAAAGTCAAAGATTAAAAAAAGAAAAAATATTGGGACACACAGAAATATTCAATATGTACACAAAGCAGCAAATGGAAAATCCAATGAAATATTGGCAAAAAGGGGACACTTGAAAGGGAAAATTCAAGAATTCAAATGAGTATTTTTGTACAGTAATTCTGAAATGACATGTTTCTTTATTTAGACTTTTTTTTTATAGTAGAAAACTATACACATGAAATAATAGCACACAAACATTTATCTCCTTGATTTACTCCAAAGATGTTACTCAACCTCATTCTCCCTCTTTGGAAAAAAAAAATGTTTTAGTCTCTTAACACATATATTCTGGTACCCAAATAAGTAACTCATATCACTTCATCCCAAACTGACATTTCAAAAGATGAGTTCAAATACATTTGCAGAGATATTTTTGAGTTCATTCAAGCTGAGCAGTACTTCTTATCTTTTGAAATGTCAGGCGGCTAGTCTGAGGAAAATGGAAACAGATCTCTTTTAAACATCATCACACATGTGGGCATCGGATTTTGACTTGATTTCTCCAAGCACTCCGTGGGAAATAGATCATACTTATGTGCAAAGGTGTTTCTTTTTCTGAAAAAAAGTGAAAGAAAAAACTTTGAAAAAGCAAAAATAATCCATCCTAATTAATCTATGTTGGGAGGTTTACTTGAAGATTCTTTTATCTATTTTCCTATTTTTGATTTTTTAATCACTTTAAATGTTTTAAGACTGTTATCATGCAGTAATGTACTATGAAAATCGTATAACTCTATGGTGTAGATCAAGCATTTTAATAGGATATTGGAACCCTAACTTTGACATTGAAATATTAAAACCAAAATATTGCAAGGAACCACATTAAAAGATTCTTGTGACCTTAGTCCCACATGAATAAGTGTTTGCACTTCCGTATTTGCTTAAAATCATTAAAAAATGCTGATGGATATATCCATTAAATAAAGATAGAATCAATACGTGCAACTAGTTTATGTTGTCTCTGAAACTCTACAATATTAGTAATGAAGAGATTTTTAAAACAAATGCACTCTTTAAAGTTAAGAGAACGGGAAAGGAGACAAAAATATGTGGGTAGCTGGACAGCAAACAGATGAATGATAATCTAAGAGACCCGAGAACTTTGAATCCCAAATCAATATGTAAAAGAACTAGCTAATTAGGGACATGTTTTTGTTTTTTTGTTTTTGTTTTTTTTTTTAACCAGGAATACATAAAAGCCTCTGAAATGTGTAACATTACGTAACTCTTATAGTAGAATAATGGAATAAAAATATGATTTGATAGAAAATGTGTTTTAAAAATAACTGTATTCCCAGATCCTGTTCTTCAATCTATGCAGTTAAGTAGATTGTATTTTTCTTTACATAATTCAAATGTGGAATTTTATTCTCTGAAAGAAAGTTAATAAGAAGATTTCTGTTCTAGTTTATGTATGACAGAATAAAGATAAGAATAATGTCCTGATTATTATATGTTGTATTAGTTTTCTATTCCTGTGAAATATATTATCCCAGGGCCTCCCTGGTGGTGCAAAGGGTTAAGATGCAACCTATGAAGCTATCCACAGCCACTGCAGCATGGGTTTGATCCCTGGCCAGGGAGCTACCCACATGGCTCAGCAGACTTCTCCTGACTCACCTGCTGCTCCCCTCAGCAGTATATTTCAGTAAATCTACCTTTTCTGCTCCCCACTCTGTCTCTGGTGAATCCTCTCAACCTTCACACCTCTGGCCTGTACCTCAGTTCTTGTATGCATATATAAACAGATAAATATTTTTTTAAAAAAGTAAATATATTACCCACGAGCTTACTCGATTGAAATAACATGACTCACCTAACAATTTCTGTATATCTGAAAAGTAAGAATAGTATAACTGGATTCTGTGGTTCCTCAGGGGCTAAAAATCAAGGTAAGGATGGAATCATAGTCATCTCAATGTTCAGCTGGCCAAAGAGTTACTTAATTGTGTTGTGGGCAAGAATCAGCTCAATGTATGCTCCTAGTCAGAGGTTATCCTCAGATTCCTGACATGTGAGTCTCCTAAACATTATACCATTATAACATTATGCTTCATCAAAATAAGGAATTCAAGAAAATGAAAGTGTATGTGAGACAATAAATAAAATCTTTTACAACCTAAGTTCCCAAATTCTATTACCTTTGCTGATTCAATTCATTAGCAGTAAGTCACTAGGACATTGAAGGATTGTTAAGTGAAAGACGAATATTTTCATCTTAACTTGATAACCCAATTTGTTCTCTATAAGGTCTGTAAAGTTTTTCGACGGCAATATTCAAAATTTGTCAAAAGATGGAATATTGTTGTGTCTCCCCTCAAAAGAAGTAGCTCTCCTTTGACAACAGCTTTCTCAGTAGGCTGTTCATTTACTTTATTGTTAAATTTCTATAGTGCTTTTCCTCTAAGGAGTTCATGGGGTTTCATTTTTTTTCCATTTCTTTTCTATGCAACAATAAATGCAGGAGGACAGTGAAGCAAAGTCAATAGAGATTTAATAGAAAAATGATTGCAATTCTAAACTGTTATGCCCAGCAAGATTTTGTTCATGTGTGAAGGAAACACTCTAAGTCCTGTATAACTTCAAAAGAATAACACCCAAATATACTTTCTCAAAAAATTCCCACAAGAATTTTTCCATATCACCAGGCAATGAACACAATACGAGCTGAGATATGGAGTCGTTATGAACATTCAAAATTTAAAAACAAAAATAATTATATAACACCACTGAAGTATATGAGAAAGTGTAGGGTGTTAGTGCACGTAAAAAACTGCTGTTATAATTCCTATGCAGAAAATTTCTAAAAAAATCTTGAAAGATAAATTCACTTACTAAAATATGGTGATTGTGACCTTCACAATATGGTAAATGAAATAAAAAATATTTAGAAAGTAAGGAAAATGAGTAAGAGACTCTAAAAAAAAGTTTAACTTGGGCCTCCCCGGTGGCACAGCGGTTGAGCGCTGGGTTTCGAAGCTGCCCACAGCCTCCACAGGACCAATTCCATTCCCTGCCCCTGGGCGAGGGTCCCACATGGTGCACAGACCTCTCCTGCAGCACCCGCTGCTCCCCTCAGCAGTATATGGTCAGTCTGCCTGTTCTGCTCCCAGCTCTGGCTCTGGTGAATTCTCTCATCCTCCAGCGCTTCTGACTGTAACCAGTGCTTGTATAAATAAATAAATAAATAAATAAACAAACAAACAAATAAATAAATCTTAAAAAAAAATTTATCAAAAAAAGTTTAACTTATTTATTTTTTAAAAATTGAGATAACACTGTTAAAAAAAATTGAGATAGCACTGTTTACAGCATTGTCTATGATTTAAAAGTATAGGATCAGCTCCTTCAGGTGTTATACCACATCACGCACACCACCAAAACATCCATACACTTCCACCATAGTCCATGGTGCTCCCCGCGCCCCCCTCCTGCCTTAACCTTCTCTTTCCTCTTCCCCTCTAGTAACCTCAGTTCTGCAATCAGATTTATGAGGTTTGTAAAGGGTCAGCTAAGTCAAAACAATAAAAAGGCATATTAATGTAACTAGTTATTTTTGTAACTGTCAAATTTGAATTGAAATTAGCACCCTAACTTTTAAATCACTACAGAAAGAAATGTCAATAAAACAAAGGATAAAAGAAAAGTGACATAAAAAAATCACAAAGTAAAAGTATGCAATGCATCATAATAATATTATGGAAATAAATATGAGCAGCTTAAATTTCTTGACAAAAAGTTAAGATATGCAAGGATTACTGGGTTCCTGGATGACCTCTTATAGAAAATTCCCTATCAAATTATCTAAACCTCCTCCACTTAAGTGATAAGAAAGTTTGAAAATGATTTAGATAGTATTTGAAATGATGGAGAGAAAAGACAAGATGTTCTTAACAACGGAACATGATACAATATCCTCTTTACTTCTTTGTGTGTGAATTTCTTCTCACTCTATCATGATGTGCTCAAATATCATTTCTTATTCAAATATTTACTAATAGGCCACAAAATTACAGAATCAATAACTCTCTTGCCTTGCATTTTTGTTTTATTTTCAAGATAACATTTAGATTTGGTGATACAATGATTCTTGTACTACATGGCATCTCTAGTGGCAGAAAATATGCACTAGTAATTTTTGTTGCCATTGTCTAAAATAATCTGAGATGCAGATATATTCAAACCATGTTTATGAATTAAGTTAAATTGATTTTTTATGTTCTCAGTCTCATTATTCCTAGATAAGAACTTTTCATGAGTATCATGCTTTGTGAATCTATGATAACCACCCTATGTTAGAAGTATATCTAAATCATATACTCTTGAAATAATTTGGAATGTTTCTAAACCCTAAATTCATGGTATATTTACTTATAAAATGCTAAAAATAAAATGCTGACTTTTAAGTATCTTTGCAATTATAAAACATACAAATTTTCACTTTAGTAATACAATATATAATAATATAATAATGGATTTGATAAATAAATGCATATTGCATTTCCCCCTCTACTCACTTTGTCTCATCTTCTTACCAAATAGCCTTTAATTGACTCTATCTTGGAATAGTAGCAAAATTGAAAAAGACACAATTTGAGATAAACTGCTTTAATCCTTAGTATTACCTTGAGGTAATATGGTTTAAGTATTTCCTTAAAGTCACTATGATACAGAGCATTACATTTAGATTAGTACTTGAACCTGAGTATATTTGGAATTTTTTGTGTGTTTTTTTCAAGTGGAATGTGTTTTTTTTTTCTTCTGGCTTAATAATTTTTGACAGTATCCTGGGTATTTATTTTAAATGAAAGCTTAAATTAAAAACAAAACACAAGTCTATCTTAGTTATGAGCAACTAAAAACAGTTTTATTATTTTATTTGAGTGAAATGAAGTTAACTTTTAGTTAATAACATATTTTATAAAGCCATGCATTAAATTCTAATGAAATTGTATGCATGTATATAATTAACATTTTAATTTGCATCCAACTTTTGGCAAAATTGCTGCTTGCAAGTGTAGCTGAAAAAAATCAATGCCTAATGAATTACCACTTTCATAATTTTTACAATACTTTTCTATAACTATTTCTAGGACTGAGTTTTTCATTGTTTTCAAGTCACGTTCAGCCTCAACTTTATAGTCCAGTCTGCTCACATCAGCCCTATCTTAAGAATTGCTAATTACTGCAGACACATTAATTTATTCATTCCCTTTTTTTTTTTACAGGTATTTAGGTGTTCTATGTTCTGTGAATTTTGCTTTGAATTGTACAGCACTTTTTGTCTTCCTGTCTAGATTACAGTTTTCAGATCTGAAATAAGGAATTCGATTAGAAGACATTAGGTGCCCACCGAACACATTAAGTACTGATATTTCAATTCATGTATCTTCTAGGAAATTAAGTACCTATAATCTGGCCAACAATGAAATGAAAATATTAATTGCTCTATGTTTGTTAACCTGTTGCAAATGAATTAATGCTAATGTTATACTGAATTGAACAACTGCCCAACATAGACACACACAAAAATCTTAAATACAAACTCTATCCGTGAGGAATTTGATGAATATGACTGTGACCAACTTGCTCATGGGTAAAGATTTGCTTATTTGTTTCTGCAGAGGCCTATACTTCTTTGATAAGAAAGCCAGATTGAGACAAAGATGTGTGTAGTAAATGACTGTAATGTGACCATCCCAAACTGGGTAGGTTCATCACTGGTTCAAGCAGCTGTGTTGGTGTTCTGGCCATTTTCATATTCTCCACCAAACGCCGCAGCACTCGGCCACACTCCACCGCACTCCTCCCTCATCCCACAGCTCGAGGACCTTGTCCACCTCCTGTGCTCCTACGGCATCTTTAGCTCTTCCCGCAGATCCTAGACTTTGGTCACCTCCTGTGCTGCCTTGGCGCCTCCAGTGTTTTCACACTGTGGCTCATGGTCTGCTACTCCTCAATCCCTCCTGAGGTTTTCGGAGAGCTCCACATCCATCTGCACTGGATCCATCTTGGCGACTTACGCCAGTCCTAGTGGCAGGCTAGGCACACAGCTGGTTTTCTATGATCCTAGCCGACCAGATAAAGGAGAGTCCATGAGCTTTTACATGTAGTGCATCAACCAGGTACACGGCAGGCAGGGGTACCAGTGGGGTGGGCCAGGAGGCTTGTAGGCCTCCAGGCCCCCAGCAAGTCTTCACTCTGGGCTTCTTTGGCCTACTTTCTCCCCTTCTCTCTCTCTCTCTCCTCTCCTGGCTCTGCTTCTCTTGGTGGATATATCAATACTGCAGCCATGGCCCACAGAAGTAAACAACACAACTGAAAATAGCAATGTAACAAAATGCAAGCCCCCACTATCAGGCATGCAATGCTAATGGCAGGAGAGCAGAAAAGCTTGAAAATCATTTACCTACAATGACTTAAATATTTTGGAAGTTCTGTTGGAATTTACATTGACTAAATGTGATGCTGGGAAACTTGTGTCTAATTACACACATTTTTCCAATCTTTGTATTTTGCTGTTAAAAATATCATTGTCTTTAATTATTTACACATAAATTATCTGAAAATCAATATCCTCTAAACAATTCACTACCCATATAGAACAGTATAATTTATGTTGTTCTAAGTGTTATTGGTATCTAGGGTAATATCCCAGACCTTCACTGCTTCTTATATTTTCCCATTTCATGTAAAACACAGAAATAAAATAAATTTGTTAAAAATTTTAGACAGTTACTGAGCTATTATTCTTTCTTTCATGCAGATAGCATATAGATCATGAAGGTGAAATAATGTATATATTATATCATACAGATCATAAAGATAAGAAAATGAACGGAAGCATTTAGATTTCATATGAAACCAGTTATTTCACACATGTAGGTTTATTTACTGTTGTGCTTGATGCAATATACATAATTCTGTATATTTTCTCATAGATCAGAAGAATTGCTACCTACTGGCTTGTGTTTTTAAGGATAATCTTCTATGTCAAAGTGAATTTTGTAACAATTGTTTTATTATAGTTGGTATTATCACTACTACTGCTGCTAGTATGTAGATATTTAGGGCATAAGAAAATTGCCCAATATTTCATGGTCATTATAAACCACAGACCATAGGTCAAATTATTAAGACCATATATGATTCTAGTATGCATCATGAATATGTTTACAACTTTTACATTATCTTAAAGGAAAGTAATTTTATATTTAATGACTTTCTTTCAAATAGTTGCAATACCAAATTGCTATTCTCATAACATCCCTGCTTAAAAGTAAAAGATATTAATCTCTCTTTGTTACTAATTGGTATAAAAAAAGTTTTTCAATAAATCAAAATGGCACAGATGCATACACATATCACATTTCAGAATGAGGACATAATGAAACAGCATTATGCACTTAGGGAACGTGAAAAAAATAAATGATTAAAAATAATCCCATAAATGAAATGCCGTTGTCTACTCCAGTATACATGAGTTGATATGCATACACATACTGATATATACTATAATATACACTGTGAGTAAACTTTTCTAATTTCTAGGAAACTAGAACATATGAAAATCTACTTGAAACATAATATTTTAATAAAAGCAATTTTTGTTTTAAATACTTTACCCTATTGATGTTTACCAAAAATCTTTTTGATGATTATAATTTTTTAAGATTTATTTATTTATGCATACAAGAGCTGGGGCACAGGCCAGAGATGCTGGGGGTGAGAGGATCCACCAGAGACAGAATGGGGAACAGAACAGGCAGACTGACTGCAATACACTGCTGAGAGGAGCAGCGGGCAAGACAGGAGAGGTCTGCTGCGCCATGTGAGTTTCTCCCTGGCAGGCCGGGGATTGAACGCGTGCTGCAGAGGCAGTGGATTGCTTCATAGTGCAGTGCTTAACCCCTTGCACCACCAGGGAGGCCCCCGGTGATCATAATTTTTAATATTTCATATAAATGTTAAAATAAGAGATAATATCTATGATACTGAATTTTTGTGTTTCCTATGTGCTATTTATTTATATATGTGCTCTTATTCTTTCTAATATATAGAATCCTTTTGAGGATATTTCCTTTATGTTATCTACTTATATTTAATGTATATTTCAGACTGTATTTTCTCAGGTTGCTTTATTTTATTTCCTGGTCATATTGTTAGGGGGAAAGTATGTCCTGAGCAAATTCCATACAGGCTTTGTGGACTCTACCCCCACTCCATCAAGACACTGGGAACTGCAAATCCCATGATCACCAAAGGGAAGTTTGCCAGGACTTGAGGGTGGAGGCGGAGTTAAGCAGCTATGTTCTCTGTTTGAGTATTTAACCAGCCATGTGGCTAGTGTGGGGAGTGGGGAGGGTGCTATGTTGGCCTGACAGCAACAGCACATGGTTTTTGCTAGCTCAGGTAGGATGCATTTTCTGACTTATCTCCCACTTTTTATCCCTGAGTTATTCATTTCCCCTTCCCTTGTAAATAAACCTTTTATTAACCTTTTGTGTGTGCCTGCAGTTTAGCATTAATAAGTTCCCTTTAAGTGCGCACAGGCAAGGACCCACAGTCAGGCAACCCGTTTTATATCAGGGTTGCTCTGTAACAGTATGACCAGATTATGTTTTCCAGGATCCATTTCAGTGATGTGTGGCCTTTTGACCTGAGCCCGGGTTTTTAAATATGAAGTAATCAGTTCCCTTTCCTTAAATACATAATAAACTTCTTCCAATCCCTAGGCTATGATTTGTCATTAGTTGTCTGAGTGCAGAGGAATTCAAGGACTTAGAGGCAGGCAAAGCCATGATCTGGGAAGAACCTGAAGTGCTGTATGACTGTAGGACAGCACTACAATTATGATGTCAACAGAACATCAAATGTGTAAAACCAGTAAGGTATAGCATTTTGTTAAATAAATTAGTCTATCTGGTTTGTATATCATCTTGTGGGAACCTTTGACCCACAGTTTAATTAACACAGTCTTAACTTAAGTATTCATCATTTCAAACTTCCTTCTTCATTATAAGAAAAATTTTATACCAAATCGGTATTTACTGACTACTTACTTCTAAGTTATTGTTTTAGCTCACTACCCTATAATTCTCACTGTGGCTTTAATTCCTCCCATGTCGGTTTTATTCACTTCCTTTTTCATAGCTCATCATGGTATTCCTGTGTTTTTCCTATTTCTTTACACAAATCTTAACTTCCTTCCAAATTCTGGTGAAATTCTGTATTCATTCTAAGTGTTTTCTGAGTATTTCTATTTTTTTTTTTCATCTTAGACCTACCTCCACACACCTCTGTTCCATCTCCTATTATGCTTTGTCCTTCGCACTGTCCTTCCTATGCTTTTCCCCAATGCACCAATTTCACCCAGTGATTCTGCATTTGTTTACCCATTTTCTTAAAGCTCTCTTACCCTAAAAAAAACCCTCAGTTTTATCTCTCATGTCATATCTCTTAAAAGTCCTCTTAAAAGTCCTCTCAAAAAGGACTTCTCTGTTTACTTATATTTACATCTCTGTTTACTGCTCTGTTTACTTCTTCCAAGGCTGTTCCTCTTCTTTCCTTATTTTGCATTTTTTTTTCCTATTGCTTACAATCTTATGTGACCATTACATTTGTCTTTGTATTTGTTCATTTTCTGTTTGCTCCCCTAGAATGTCGGCCTGCCCAGAGTAACCAAGCAGTCTATTCAGTGGCATAAATCCAACATTGAGAACAGTGTCACCCATATAATTGGGGCTCAATAAACATCTGTTCAATAAAGAGATGAATAAATAAATGGATTGACTCTTTTGAAATGCTATAAAAATGATGATTAAGGGTCTCGCTGGTGGCGCAACGGGTTAAGACACAACCTATGAAGCTGTCCGCAGTCTCTGTAGCACGAGTTTGATCCTCCGGCTGGTCAGGGAGCAACCACATGGCGCAGCAGACCTCTCCTGGCTCCTCCACTGCTCCCCTCAGCATTGCACTTCCGTTAATCTGCCAGATCTGTTCCCCACTGTGTCTCTGGTGAATCCTCTCACCCCCCACCACCTCTGTCCTGTATCCCAGCTCTTATATGCATAAATTAATAAATCTAAAAAAAACAATGATTAATACTAAAGCCTTTAGATAAATTTCACATTTCCTCGGTTGAGCCCCCTACACCTGCCTCCTTGGACACACTCGATCACTAAGTGTGTCACATGGTGTGACTCAAAATTGCCATTAAAAGAAGTTCCAGTGGCAGAGCAGGAATCGTGTCTTTTGATTCAGACCCTGAATGATCATAACAATAACCTACAGACACCATCATATAGATGAAGACTCCATCAAATTTAATAACTAATGGCTCCTTAGTATTTCCTCATTATTTTAATATGTGCTAATATTTTGACTAAATTATAAATGTTTTGAAAGAAAAGAACATTTCTTAACATTATAGTGTGAGGCTGCATTTGCTTAAATATTTCCATTGATTTGCTTACCTTTTGATTTATTTGTTCAGAAAAAAAAATTGCCTAAACTTAAGCTAGTATTATTTAAATTTTTACTTAACATAGAATATGGTTCCTTTATTATATACAATATATGTTCTACATTTTAAGTACTGTTTTCTTTGCCTTTGTTTAATAATGACAGTGTTTCATGTTCAGTGGACAGCAATAAAAAATTACATCCATGACATCCATCTGAAGTGAATACTGCTTAAGTAAATTAATTGAATAAATAAATAACTAAAAGGAATTTTGTCATGTAATTTCTTTCTTTGAGCGACACACCATGTGCCACAAAATGCTGCTACCTTTCTCACATTGGGTGGCCATCATTTATATTTGGACATATTTCTTCTCATGCAAAATGTTCTAAAATAGTTGAAAAGCAGTAAGAAGAATAATTTAACATCATGGTATAATTTATGCAGCACTTCTTTGTAAACAAAGCAAAAGCAGGTTTTCCTCCATTACATCTTATAATCTATAGGGTTTGCATCAAAATGTAGTGCTTCCATTGAGACACAATGCAAAGTTTTCTGAGAGATTGGCCTATTTGAGTTTTTTTGTTGTTGTTGTCTTTTTTAGATATTTTACTTTTGTTTAATTGGAGTACTACTGGTGTTAGTATTTTGTAAGTATAAAGATCTCTTATATACCTTTACACTCTGCTTTTGGATTGCAGAATCATGTTCTATTTTATTGGTAGTGATGATTGTTTCTTTACAGTTTTTCCCAGAGAAACACTAATATATTTTAACCATTAAAGATGTTTTTGAATTGTCTCTCCTAGAAGGGAAAAGTGATTATATACTTTCTTAATCTTTGATTTCAGTTATTAACTTCACTTAAATTATTTTGCACTGCATTAGAAACTTGTTCAAATCATATTTTCAAAAGTATCTTATTTTGCCACTTCCATACTCATATTCTCTTTTATTTCTCTTCACAGCACTATTCTGATAGATATGTAGTAAATGTTTTGTATTCGTAATCTTTTCCCTCCTCCTCTACAGTGATAAGCTTCATAAAACCAGGCACTTTTTTCACTACATTTTAAAAAATTTTATCCCTGTGTCTTTGCATTTCATATGATAAATCAACATTTATTGAATGAATGGGTGAATAGATGGCTGCATTCATGTTTCAATCCTAACTCACTGTGTCCCAGAAGAAGTACTTGGCACAGAAAATTACCTATATTAAATTTACCAATTAATCTTTCAAAAGATTAATCATACTTTGATGCTATTTATTGACAGATTTATAACCCAAAACAAAACGTAGGTTACATATATAAGAAAGAATGAAAAAAAAAAAACCAGAGCATAAATCCACCCACTATTTAATTGTATAATCCTAATACTTAAATATAAATTAAATAATCCTTTTTTCATATATTTTTAAGTCACAAGTCATAGTTTATTTATTCCTGTTCTGTCACATACTTTGCTGGCAAAGATGATTTGAGTTCTCATTTAGAAACACTGACAACTTATTTTAAAATAGTCTATTTGTTCCTCTCTAGTTAGATGTGTGAGACACAGAAATAGAACACTGTGTGATAGAACAGATGCTGTAGCAATGGTGAGTTTATATGAGGATGCTGATGACAGATGCCACCTTACAGCATTAGCCAATAAAATAAGTATGGGTATTACTACTTACAATTACTCAAAATGAGCTGGTTTATGGAAAACATGAATGCATAATCTTATTCACATGTATTGTAAGTGATCTCATATTATGATATGATAAATATCCTACATAAATTGAAAAGGAATAAAATAAATTTAATACAAGTGACATGACCACTTCCAATTTTTCTTAGGAAAGTGCTTTGTTCTCTATGGCAAGGAGAGAAAATAAAGATAAAATTTAGTTGGAACAGTTAATTGAAAATATCTAAGTTACTTTGAAGATTAATTCAAAGTAATAACTCAAAAATTTCAAGTGAAGATATTACTTATAGCAGTGGTAATTATATTTACTAGGGTTATTTCCATTTTTTAATAGTGAAAGCATATGAACAGTTGAAACCTAGTAAAATGAATTAGAAGGAAATATGTTCTTATAACTAAAATAAATGCATAATTCATTTTATATATTGTTATTTAAATAGTTTTAATATAGTAGTATTTATCATAAGAGGATTTTGACTTACATATTTAAGGTAATCAAATGCAAAGTCAGTATATTTTGGTTATCTTATGGTACTGTTAGAATCGAATTTGATCAGTTTTTCTTCTATTATTGACTATATCAACAACAAAATTAGTGAACAAGTTAGATTTGCCTTGTTCCATTATGCCAAGTTTAAGTGTTTAAACACAGACTCAGTGGTAAAAACTTGGATACAGGTAATATATGCGGGTGGTGTTCCCAGGAAATGCAGGTGAGAAAGTAGCAACAGTGAAGCAGGCAAGATAAGTTGTGTCAATGGTAGTACTGCTGGAGGCTACTGATAAATCAACTTCTAATATCCCTCTGAGAAACCATGAGGACCAGCTTCAGAATCATCCATTCCTCCAGAAGAAAGCAGATCTTGCATTTATTCAAGACTACTCTATTTACTATTGCTTGAGGGCTAACTGAGGGACTTTAACTCCCGCAACTTACAGGCTATCCCTAACTGCGTCCAAACAAGTTATAGAGTTACCAATAAAGGCCTCACCAATACTTATCATATACTCAAAATTTTGTCAATCACCCCTCATTCAAATGTAAGATCTTGTGTTGTGTTATGTATTCTTAGCACACACAAACTCTCACACAAACAGACTCACATGATTATTATAAAGGGGATTGGATGTACCTTTAAGAGGTAATGATTTATTTTAATTGTTTATGCACTGGTACCCCCTAAATTTTTGCTATATAAATGTTCTTTTCATAAAGTTTATCAGGTTTAAATTTATATTAACTTAATTGTCTTGTAGCTCAGTAGCAGAAACTATATTTTTATCTACCAATATAGATTTGAGAATATATTGCTAGTTAGTTTCCTATATTTACTTTGAGACAATTGATTTCTTTTTCTTTTTTTTTTTTTTTTTTTTGTGGTTATGGCAGAGGTCAGGGGGGAAAAGAGAAAAAAAATAACTTGCTACATCTCTTTGGAGCAGAAAAAAATCAGTATAGCTTGAACTGTGTCCAGATCTGCTTTTTGCCATCTCTAGAATACTTGCAATCTAAGCTCATATAAATGCCACCGAGTGAAGGGAAAAGGTCAGGAGAAAGCTGTGGCTGCCCCTTTGTTCAACTTCCAGTCATGCTAATCTGTATACAGGCCTATTCCCTGAGATCTCCAGTTTTTCCTTGAAATTCTCTGCTTCAGTTACATTCATTTTTAGTGAAGAGTATTTTCTGCAACTCTAGGATATAAAAGGTCACAGGCAAAGCTAAACAGGTAACATCCCTGGCCTTTACCAATAATAGATACAAATTTACTATGAGCCATAGGACAGACCTCATATCTTTCTTTGAATATCAACAATAAATATTAAGAAAAAAGTAACCACACTTTTCCTATGTTCCTCATATTAATAGGATAATATTTTCTAAATAATAACGAAGCTTCCAATAAAATCACCAAAGCTTATTGAATTTATGAAAAATTATCAGTTGCTTCTATAAACACACTAAAGTTATGAGTTGATATTATAGATGTTGTGTACATGTCCAAATTACCCCTTTCCTGTTGTTGTCAGTCCCCATAGAGTATTATTTTTAGAACAATTCTTGTGCCCAAAGTGTACTTGCAAGGAATTGGAAGAGGTTCAAACATAAAGCCAGCTAAGTAAGCTGGAACTCAAAATTGTATCTTGAAAAACTAAATATTGTACCAAAACCAAGTAGCAGCTAAAGGACTGAATCCCAGCCACTGTCTGGGGATCTAAATTACAGAATTAAAGTATAAATACAAGATTGCCCAGGAAGTAACAAATAAAAAACAGACAAAATTAACAAATAATTGAAATAGCCCAGGACTAAAGAAAGTCATTCGTAGACCTTATGCAAGAAAAGATTTACAGGAATTATTGCTATTTTTTTCAGTTACTGGACATGCTGATGCATTGCATTAATTTTAAGTGGGAGGAGAATAAAAGTGAACAACTTGGGAGATTCCAAATAATTCAATAAAGGGATATGTGTATTTGAAGATCTTGCCATCTTTATGATTTCCATAGAGCACGTTGAAACAAAGATTTGACTTGTACTCAGAAAGACTCTCAAAGAAACTATATTGTCTTTTACATTTCTGGAAACCTATATTGGCTCTCTGAGTATCACATCTTTTAAAATTTATTGAGTAGAAATGAAGTGATGTGGACTTTCATGCCCTTCAGATATTCAAAATTCTTGGGCCCACTGTTCTTCCTTGGAGTAAGAGTTCAGTCAAGTATTTTTCTGTAGTACAATGATGTTTTTATTCTCATTGAAGAACATAATTTCTGCTAATAGCTTTTATTGTGAGATTGTTTTTAAGATTTAACAGCGGGCCTCCCCCGTGGTGCAGCGGTTGAGCACTGGGTTGCAAAGCTGCCCGCAGCCTCTGCAGCGCCGGTTCGATCCCCGGCTGCTCCCCGGCCATGGGAGGCGGGTCCACATGGCGTGCAGACCTCTCCTGCCGCCCGCTGCTCCCCTCAGCAGTGTATGTCAGTCCTGCCTGCGCTGCTCCCCGCTCTGGCTCTGGTGAATTCTCTCACCCTCCCACGCTTCTGACTATACCCAGTGCTTGTATAAATAAATAAATAAACAAATCTTTAAAAAAAAAAAAGATTTAACAGTGAGAGTAAACAACCAACAAAGAGTCTCAATCAAATCCACTTGAAGTTCTAGCCTGTAAAGCCAGCATTATTATTGTTTAGTGGGTTTTTTCTAGATTTTAAAATGCATATATAAACACAATTATTAAAACTTAAAAAAAGATTAAGTTTCAGAAAAAACCTTTGAAACTATAACCTACAGGCCTTATAATTTCTGTAGCTTCCAGTTAATTATTTACTATATTATATTAATAATAGAATAAATATTAAACATATAATTGTAGAATTGGCAAATAGAAGCTGTTTAATGAATCCATACACACTACATATACTCATTGAAGAATAAAAAAATGGGATTAAATGTGAAGATCTAGTTCAATAAAATAACAGACTCATATGAAAGTCAAATGTGGGAAGTAATGCATTCTGAACACATACAAATTACAGAGAAATTTAGTTCATCCTTTGTACATAACTGAGATGATTAATTTTTTGTGCCAATTTAACTATGGTACAAAGAAGTTAGAGCAAATACCAGTCTAGATGTTTGTGTTAAGTAATAAAATAACTAGGCTTAGAGTAAATAAGAGTATTCTCCATAATGTAGATGGGCCTCATTCAATCAGTTCAAAGTCCTAACTATTCTCTTTTATAAAAATTATTGATTTTTGCATAGCTCATGAGACCAAAATATTTTAGAATTATAAAGGAGTTCTTGAACAATTGACAAAAGTCAATTATTTTAATCCCAAATATTAGAAGTAGTAAAGGAATGTATTATTTGATTATAGTAGATTGAATAAAAATATCCATGACTTGATAATAAAGACAAAAATAGATATAATGAAAGAAAGCTCTTTAGAGAAGAATGAGAATATATATATGATAGAATTTGAAAATCATTTTTACAACACTCTATGTTATAATCCAGTCAGTCATATATATTGATTGAATGCTAAAACCATTACATGAAACTGTATTAGAAAACAAGATATGAGCAGGATGCCTTTTATAACTGCACACATTAGTAACAATTTGTAAGTTAAAAAAATACCTTTCAAGGTATTAAGCTCAGAATCACTCATAGAATTGCAACTTCATATTATGGTGTTCTTGGTGCAGCACAATAAAGCACACAGCATTACTTATGAAACATTAATCACCATAATGTTTAATCTAAATCTATTTCAATTATAGGAAATATGTGGGGTAAAAGAACAAAGTTAACATCATCATGAGGAAATAATTATACATATCCAGAATGTGGGATAGTCTCTAAATTAAATGGTCTGAAACAGTCATTGACATTTTAAAAAATGAGGAAACTTAGGGCCTCCCTGGTGGTGCAAGCAGTTAAGATGCAATGTATGAAGCTATCCACAGCCACTGCAGCACGAGTTCCATCCCCAGCCAGGGAGCTACTCACATGGAATAGCAGACCTCTCCTGACTCCCCTGCTGCTCCCCTCAGCAGTGTATTTCAGTCGATCTGCCTGTTCTGTTCCCCACTCCGTCTCTGGTGAGTCTTCTCACCCCCCACACCTCTGGCCTGTACCCCAGTTCTTGTATGCATAAATAAATAAATCTTTAAAAAAAAAAAGAGGAGGGCCTCCCTGGTGGTGCAGGGGGCAGAGCGCAGCGCTGGGAGGCTGTCCTGGTCTTTGCAGCATGAGTTCGATCCCCATCCAGGGAGCAACTCACATGGCACAGCAGACCTCTCCTGTCTTGCCCACTGCTCTCCTCAGCAGGTTGTTTCTGTACATCTGCCTGTTGTCCTCCCTGCTCTCTCTGGTGAATCCTCACCTCCCCTGCAACTTTGGCCTATACCCCACTTCTTAAAAATATGAGGAAACTTTTATATAAGGACAAGACAGTAAAGTAATAAAAGTGTACACACACACACACGCACACACATATCTTACTAAATAGATGACATTTATATTATTAATAATAGCACCTTAAATTTTTAGGGAAGATGACTAACTTACTCAAAAGCACCTTTTAAGAAACATCACTCTTACAGCAATATGGAAAAATGATAGATTTTATTGTAATAGTGCTATGAGAAAAGAGGAAGACTTATTAGTATGTTGAATCTTAGATTTGGTGCTGGATTAAAAGTGATTTGTAAATGGTTTGATGAGTCAAAACCCTAGAATCTGCCTTGAGTTTAGCCAGTTCCCAAGACAAGAAATGTAGTCATAGCCATACTGAGAAATGATTTCTGTTTGGGGCATCTGTACTAAAACTGCTTACGTGAGATCCAGGTGTTGATGCCAATCAGGGTGTTGACCCAGAGTCAGAATTTGGATATCAACTATTTACAGATGGTCTCTACAATTTCAAGTAGAGAAGAAATCTCTTTGTACTATCTGAGGACTTAAAATAGAACTGTGTAGCACATTGTAGTAATTTGTTGCTGCTGAAACAAATTGCTCACAAATTTAAAAGCCGAAAACAGCACGTTTATTCTCCAAAAGCCCTGGAGGTCAGAAGTCTGAAGACAGCTTTAGGGATAAAATTCAAGTTGTCTGCAGGGCTGATTCCTTCTGGAAGTTCCAAAGAAGAATCTCTTCTTTACCTCTTCCAGCTTCTAAAGACGGTATTTCTTTGCATTGTGACTGCATCCGCGTGCATTATCTTTCTCTCTCTAACTTTCCTCTTCTATAGTCAAACCTCCCTCTGCCTCATTCTTATATGGACATTTGTTGTTATATTCTGTCCATCCAAAAGTTAATTAAAGCTAACAATTAATTGGGTATCCTCTTTAGTCCCAACTAAGGAGCACAAGCCAGAGTCAGGATGCAGCTGGTCTTATCCTGAAGAAACTGTGCCCAGGAAAAATGTTGTCTTGGTGAAAAAAATAGTATCTTGGCAACTACTGCCTCCAGAAAAATCAGTAACTTCAAAGGACTTCAACTCTAAAATACGTGACATTGCTAAAATTTCCTGTTCCAGAGGATAAAACTAAACAAATAGGGTAAATTTTAACAGACCACTTTGTTTTCCTCAATGCATAAATAACATCACATAAATACATTACCCAAATCCCTGTTTGGATTGTCTTTGTAAAAATCCTTGAGATGTTTTCCTTGTAGACTATTTGAAATCCTCCTTGAGAAGCTCAGAATTCAGCCAGTATACCCAGAGTTATCTGGAGACTGTTTTTGATCTTGACTCATCAGTCTTGATTCTTTTAGAAACTCACTAACTTTTGCTTCTCTCAGTTTATTTAAGTTGACACAGATAATTCAAATGATTTCCACATCTTAAAGTGCTGAACTTAGTCACATCCACAAAGTTTTTCTATCATGCAAGGTAAAATATTAAGAGGTTCTAGGAATTCAGGTATTGATATCTGAGGGGAACTGTTACTCAGTCTACAACACAGAACAATACAAACTCATGAACTAAAATAAATTTTTCATAAAGAATAATAAAAGCCCAAAAAATAGAGAAAAAGAAAAATAAGAAAATTAAAAAATGAAGATATTCTTTCAATGTTAATCAAAGATAGTAACTTCACAAGAAAATATTTTCCATGGGCCTCCCTGGTGGTGCAAGGGGTTAAGACACAACCTATGAATCTATCAGCAGCCACTGCAGCACGAGTTAGATCCCCAGCCAGGGAGGAGACCCACATGGCACCACAGACCTCTCCCGACTCACCCGCTGCTCTCCTCACCAGTGTTTTTCAGTCAATCTGCCTGTTCTGTTCCCTACTCTGTCTCTGGTGAATCCTCTCACGCTTCATACCTCTGGCCTGTACCCCAGTTCTTGTACGCATAAATAAATCAATCTTTTAAAAAATTTTTCCACACAACTGCAGTTAAACCTATACATATGCTTCCTGATAATACCAATCATGCTTGTTTGCAAATCTCTTAGCAGACCTGAATTTAAATTAGCTGAAGGCTTCTTTCATTTTCATTAACATTTTTAATCAGAATTTACAGGCTGACCTTAGTTTCCCCTGCTCATACTCAGCTTTGAAGACTTGCCTATACTCCTGAGATGCAGATCTTGGAACACATACCAGGTTTTACTAGACTATTCAAGTATAGGCAGTGACTTTCCAATGAAACCACATGCATCCACATATGTTGCTGTGGATAGAGTTTTATTTAATCATTTTACTAATGATTATTGAATGACAAGTTAGTGCTAACTATGCCAGAAGCCCTGTGCTTATTATTATTAAATTTAGATTGTGTAGGACTTGATCAAAAACCATGATAGAAACACACACCTCCCCCACACAATCGATTGGATGTCATTGGTTATAAGACACATCATTATTTTATGTAATACTAAGAAATTTAAAAATTATATCATTAAACTATGCCATACCACTACAATATTATTCCATTCATATTAAGATGCATCTTCAATACCAGAGATATTATGGTATGGCAATTAATGGGTCCAGAAATGTAGTGTCTCAATACACTGTGTGATGCTATTTTAACATAGAGGAATACCATAATTATTTGAAGTGAGGAAATTAGTAAGACATATTAGGAAATTACCCAGTTTTTCTAGTCAAAGGGAAAGAAGTTTTCTGATCATGCCTGAAACAGGATGCTTTTGTTGGGTTTGTCTCTTTTGTCCTTTTGACCCCTTTACAGAGATGTAAGATCAGTGAGTAAAGAGAGTAAAAAGTTTAGCTCTATATTTGGTTGAGATCTAATCTCTAGAATTTAGACCTGAGGAATGAAAGAGGTATAGCAACATATAATTCAACAAAAGGGAATTTTGAAAAGTCAATACTAATTTTTATATTTTGCCTGATTAGATTCTCCGGGCTAGATTGCTTCTTGCATAGGTTGAGTTGGTCAGACAATATTTGAGCACTTGCTTAGAGAAGAAGAAAGTGAAGAATGAAACTTGAAAGAATCCATGGGCAAATTTATGGATGTATGAAAGAAATGACCTCTAGAAAATTTTAAGTATTTTGGTATTGTTGACACATACAGCATATTGGTGAATGAGGATGAGATTAGACAGGCAAAGTTAGATCATGAAAGAAATTATATGTATACAAAGTAATTGAACTTTATATCAATGTATTGTAAGGGAAGGGCAAGAAAGAGACTGATCAAATCTATTTTTAGAAAGAATAGCTTTCTGTAATTATAAAAATAATTCATCTTAAATAAAAATATATTCTGAACAGAATATTTCTGCAGAATAGAAAAAAGTAATGAAAAACTATACCACACAAATAACTCAGGTTAAATCACTATTAATAATTTGAGAAATATCCTTCCTAATATTTCTCTGAACAAACCACCCACAACATAGATATATTTTTTGTTATTTTATCTCACAATTTCTTTCTCAGTGCAATAAGATAAATATTTGTATACTATAGAATACCCATGTGGCATACAACTTATTTACTTATAATGTAAATATTATATTTACTTTGTATCATTTACATGTAATCTGGCCAAAAGAGGGATCTAGAATATACATGTGTTATAACTAAAGGTCTACAATCTCTCACCATTAATGCTTATTTATAATATCAAGAAACATTACAAATGTTCACAAATTTACTTGAGAATTTTTTTTGCTTGTTTTCCTTTCATCTTTCTTATATTGTATTTTGCTTTTTTAATTGCTTTTTGGCAATCTGCATTGTTATATTTTAAAATTTTACATACTAATAAAACATCTTATTATAGAAACAGTATTCTTTGGAAATAAAATTATTTCCCTGTACTATTATTACTAAAATAAAATTATTTTACAAACACTTCATAAAGTGTACATGAAGATTCAGAAATAGTTATGGGCTGCATTTGGTCACTTTGGGAGTTGTTCATGAACATAAAGCCAAGTTTTTCAAGCAAAATCTATGATAGAACTTGATCAACATTTCAAAAGAACTCTTAAATTCTCCTTCTAACCACTACTGACAGTAAAGATGGCATGGTTTCAAGCATGGAGTGAACACTCCTATTAACTGTTTCATCCATATAGTACCTTATTTTGTGCCAGGCCCCATGGGGGTGCTCAATATTAATGATGCCGATGGTCAAAAATGCATACTGATGATTTACAGCCTTTGAAATGTCATATATACTCAGACCTAAATGAAATCTATATGTGTGTGCAATAAAATTATAAAATTATATTTTAAAAGTAAACTTTGGAAAATGTAAAAAATGAAATAGCATCACCACAATAATATTGCTGATCATATATTAAAAACTCTATTCTGAACTTATTTTAGTAATTTACAATTTCAGAATGCAATATGATAATACATTTATACATAGCAGCAATGGAGCTGAGAGCTAGTTTTTTTGATTTCCAATACCTGAGCTCTTAAACTGTGACTTCTAAGTACAAACTTCAGAATCTCCAGTTTCAATTCAACTCTTTTCAAAGAAAGCAGCAAAAAATAGACCGCAATAGAAGGTAATAAAAGACACAAGGTTATTTCTGTTAGAGGATTTACATGAGTAATTAATTAGCTTTGATGATCTCTGTTTCACAGAGAGGAAGTAAAAGAAGTAGAATTAGTGCCTATGAAAAGAGTATTCTCCCTTGTGGGTCTCACTATCGTTATCATCATGCCTGTGAGTATCTATCAGGAAACATTACACAGTGAACAATAAGGAAATAATTTAAAGTTATATGTCAGGTAAGCTTTTCTGGGAGATATGCAGAAACTACAGGAAGATGTTGGACATGAAGAATAAAGAAAATGTTTAAATTGGTAATAAAAATGCTAATCCACTTGTCAGAAAGGTCATGACTAGAGTTAACAACTGTTCAAATAGAGGCTTTAAAGCAAAGCTCTGCAAACTTTCTGTGAAGAGTTAGACAATGAATATTACCAGCTTTGTGTCCCATATGTTCTACATTGCAACTACTCAAGTCTGCCCCACTGTAGCATGAAATAAGTCACTGGCCATATGTGAATAAATAGGTGTGGCTATTTCCCCAAAACTTTATTTTTAAGACAAGGGAAGTTTTCCAATTTGTGCTTCATATAGTTGAGTTGAATATGAGCTATATTCAAAACAGAAGTGAAACCAGAAAGTTCAGCAGACCATTATAGTCAGGCAGTCAAGTTGCATAGGCAATAATGAGACTCAGGTTCAGGAAGATATATTTATATGTTAATTTGAAGGGAGCTATCAGGTTGGATTAGCCAAGTCTTCTGAACCCTAGATGAATTTTGGGTCATATGCTAACCCCATTAGGACAAAAGCACCTAAATAAAAAATCCATATAAAAGATAGAAAAAGGACACAGTGACCTCACTAAAATACATTGAGCACAGTGACAAAGCAGAGAGGGAGGTACACTATGCTAATTATAACCAAATTTTTTTTCAAATCCCATCTTCTGCGAGTACCGTGTTCTAATCAAACATGTGTGTTCAGGAACTGGCTCCAGAACTATGTAGAAATGAGCTTTCATAACATCTTTAAAGAGAGCACATCATTGTTTGCTATTGTATTCTGAGAATACATGTAACAGTGCTTGGCACAGGATAGGCATTTAATGAACATTGCTGAGTATATAGCACCTGACAACTATTAAAGATCTTTCCAATAGAAGTTAGTAAACGAATACTGCAATTTTCTTATTATATTCTCTCTTCATAATACATAAAAGTTTGCAGATAGACGCTATTGTAGAGTTACTGTTGTATCCTTTGTCATTTTAATTCCAAACATATTATGTTTAATATTTTTATTTAAAATTTTAATCTGGAGTAAGGACAATAATAGTAAAACATATCCTAAATGAAGAAAGCTATAAAGCTGCTCATCTGATTAGCATTATAAAATAGTGGTGAGTGCTAAAATTTGATTTTTCATCTCCTCCTGTCATTCCCTCTTAAGACATTTTAGGGTCATCTTCCATGAAGTAGGACATTGATTAAATTCTACTTTAAATAAGCCTTGACTAAGAGTGGAAATCAGTTGGCCTTGTTGAAGGAACTTGTAAGCAAGAAAAAAAAAATCCCAGGACATTAGAGAGAAATTCAGTATTTAAAGACTCCTTCAAAGAAGAACCCTTGGTAAGCATTATTGTAAGCAATTTTATGTATATTTTTTTAAAAAAACGAAGAGCTGAGCCAACTAGGCTGGAACTGAAGATGTCATATTTATAGAGTCTCAATGAAAATGAAGTGTTACTAGCTACCTTGCCAGTTTATACAGCTTTTGAGAGTGAAAAGCAATCAATAATAACATTAATTATTATTAAATATTACAAGTTTAGTATTGTAAACATTATAAACATCAACACTTACAATCTCTTGGTAAAGTGTACCTTTTTTTTTTTAGGATATTGTAGAGTTAGCTAGCAATTCCTAGTACAACATATTGTAGAATTGCCATTTAATAATTTTAGAACGATCTAGTGCAATTCATTCCTTCTTCAGTGGCACATGTTCCATTTTCTGTCTTTTTCTCATCTTTACCACCTGCTAGCAGTGTTTCAGGCAACAAAACAGCAGTGTCCTTAGCAAATAGTACAGCTCTTCCAAAATGCAGCAATTCAGATAGTTCCCAGTAATACAAAACCTTTAAGGCTATGACAAATGCTTTTTATTTGTTTGTTTTTCAATTCATGATTTCCTGTTTAATGTTTAAACACTGGTTTATAAAGGGTGATTAAAAATTCTATTTAGGGTGTATATCTGTACATATAGGATTATAGATTCAAAAAGAGTTGAATTAAGTATCTCTTACACAATCTTTAATGATATATATTTGGTGAATAAATATTCTGCCATGTAGAAATTAAGTATTCTGTTTGGACATTATTTTATAGTTCTTAGTTTTGTAATTACTTTTTTCTGCTGTGAACAAATAAATTTCTTTCCAGGTAAAAAATGTTCCTGCTCAGTTTAGGTTGCTCTAACAAAATACTATAGACCGGGAAGCTTATAAACAACAGATATGTATTTCTCACAGTTCTGGAGTCAGAGAAGTCCAAGAGCATGGTGCTAGGAGTTTGGTAGCTGGTGAAAGCTCCCTTCAAGGTTCATAAACAATAACCTTTTGTTGTGCCCTCACATCATAAGAGGCAAGGCATTCTTGTCAGGAATCCTTCATGAACCACTAATACCATTCTTGAGGCCTCTGCTCTCAAGATCTTGTCACCTCTCAAATGTTGTATGTACCTCCTACTATCATCATGCCGGAGGCTAGGATTTCAATATTTGCATATTGGAGGACTCAAATTTTCAGTCTGTAACGTAAAGCGATCATCAATATTACCTATTCTCTTTTATTCAAATGAAAACCATTTATCAGTTATAAAAAATTAAGGATGAACTATAAAATTTTGGAAGGAGGAAAAACAACAAATACTGAAAAACGATTCTATTTAACAATATATTTTTAATATTGGATAAATGTTTAAACAACATATTTAGAATATATGGTGGTAGGAAAATGGGTTCCTGACTATTTTTTATTTATTTATTTATTTTATTTTTACTTTTTTTTAAAATATTTATTTATTTATTTATACATGCACTGGGTACAGTCAGAAGCACGGGAGGGTGAGGGAATTCACCAGAGCCAGAGCGGGGAGCAGAGCAGGCAGAGGGACCGAAGTACACTGCTGAGGGGAGCAGTGGGCGGCAGGAGAGATCTGCACGCCATGTGGGACCCTCCTCAAGTGGCCGGGGAGCACCTGGGGATCGAACCAGAGCTGCAGAGGCTGCAGGCAGCTTTGCAACCCAGCGCTCAACCGCTGCGCCAAGGGGGAGGCCCCCTGACTATTTAAGTTATTGATATCTTCTATGTATTGTTTGTTTTGCATTTCAAAGGCGGTAAAACTCCTGATAATTTTAACAAATAACAAAATATAACATTTTAATCAAAATATAAAATAAGATGAAATATAATATAATAGATCCCTGTACTAATAATGAAATAACTGAAATTAATGGTCACAGTTTTTTAAGAAATAAATGGTTATGCATGCATGTTTATCTTGAAGGAAATAAACATGACTACAGATTGGACTGAGTAGGATGGTATTCATTTACAACTTTAAAATAAAGCTGTGTAGGTAGAGTTCATTATTTTATATCAATTTCACTGAAATGAAGTAAAGACTTGAAAAAGCTAACACTGAAAAATTACTTTATTTTTGTTTCAGTATTTTGAGGTGAAGAACTGTCGAAGGAAGATATAACTACAATACTGAAAGTGTCAAATTACTCTTTTCCACTGACTAACCTACAAAACCATAGGAGAAATTACAAAACAGATATTATACTATCTAATAAAAGATCAATTTAATTAAATGTAGTTATATAAGCACCTACTTTTGAAACAAACTATGCTAATGATGGGTATATAGAAATAAAAGACTCAATGACTGACTTTAAGGAATTCAGTTTTTAGAAGACAGGATAGTTAAATCAAATATTTATTACAGCATTATAAATGTCTTAAAGGAAGTGAGAAGATATTCTAAAATTCCAGATAAGAGTTGGTTCAAACTCAGCTTATGTTACAGGTGGAGTAACTTGGGAAAAGATTCATATAGTCAACTGGGAAAAGTGGTTAGGAGTAAATGGTATTCATTTAGGCAGACATGTGGGCCAAGGAGTTGCCATTTCATGTAGAAAAATATTTCTCAATTAGTGCAGTCTATTTATATGGACCTACAAAATCACATGTAACAATTTATGGTATATTTTTAGAGAGAAAATTTGATGGACAGGTGTATTTTCTTTTAAATAATTTTGGATATGCTTTATGATAAAACATACTGGTTTGTATTTTTACAGAGTAATAGATGCTCAACAGCAGTTAAGGAAATGATTTTGAGTGCTTAATAACAAATTAGGATAGTTACTTATTTCTTGTTTATACTGTTTATTTCACAAAATTATGTGGGACTATTTATTTATTTATTTATTTATTTTTAAGACTTTTTTTTTTAAAGATTTATTTTTATTTATTTATACAAGCACTGGGTACAGTCAAAAGCGCGGGAGGGTGAGAGAATTCACCAGTGCCAGAGCGGGGAGCAGAACAGGCAGAAGGACTGAAGTACACTGCTGAGGGGAGCAGTGGGCAGCAGGAGAGGTCTGCATGCCATGTGGGACCCTCCTCCCGTGGCCAGGGAGCAGCTGGGGATCAAACCCGTGCTGCAGAGGCTGCGGGCAGCTTCGCAATCAGCGCTCAACCGCTGCGCCACTGGGTAGGCCCTATGTGGGACAATTTATATGCAAATAAATATTCTAAAAATTTAATAGACTTTAAGCTTTTGTAGATTAACTAGACTAACTTTCCTATGGATGGAAATATAGAAAAGAAAGAAAAAACATATGTGAAGGCAATGTAGAATGCAGAAACTGAAGGGAATCTGAATTTAACTATAAACTGAAATAAGTGAGATTTGCAGGGTTGCAGATTTTTGCCTGAAGGTACTTTCCAATTGAATACTGCTCCTGTAGTAAAAACAAAAAAGCAAAGAAAAAAATGCCCCTTACTAGCTTAAGGTATCAGACTACAGTGTATTGAACTGGAAAATGATTTGGAAATTTTGGAGGAAACTCTGGAAAAGACAGAATTGGAAAGAAGAGTATAAAAAAATGCTTGAAAGTTATACAACTCTTCATAAAACACTGAAATTTTCACACATGAAACAGAATACAGAGCTCCCTTAAGAAAAGATAGCAGTTGAAACCTGAAAGATTTGAAAGGTATTTTAGTTACTACCAGTGCTGGGGACACACAGTTTAAGTTCACCCCCCCCCAAAAAAATACCTGCCTGAATAAAAATCGACACTCAGAAGGAAATTACAGCAGATTCTAGAGTCTTTATAATGTGTAATTTATAATGTCATATCTGAAATCCGCAGATTGCAAGTAAACATTAAACCATAACAATATATATGGGGGGAAAATACAGTCATATTGAAAGCTTTCCTAAAATTAAGTTAGTGCAAATCGCAATCTAAGAGTCTAAAGTAGCCATTAAAAATGATCAATGAGTTAAAGGAAAATATTCTCATAATGAATAAGCAGCTGAGGAATAGTAATGAGAGAGAGAAGAGAAGCTGAGAAGTATTATCACTGAAATTAAAATCTCACTGATGAATTTTATTAGCAAAAGAAGGCAGTTAAATATGACATCTGCAAATCTGAAGTTACATCAATTGAAAATATCAACTATAATTAAGATAGCAAAATATTAAGCGCTCTAATATACACGTATACGGAGTCCATAGAAAGAACAAGGGAATGCAGCAGAAAATTACTTTAATATGTATTATGGCCAAAAATTGAATTTGGGGGCCTCCCCTGGTGGAGCAGCGGTTAAGTACTGGGCTGCCAAGCTGCCTGCAGCCTCTGCAGCGAAGGTTCGATCCCCGGCCACCGGCGAGGGTCCCACATGGAGCAACAGACCTCTTCTGCCACGTCCGCTGCTCCCCTCAGCAGTGTATTTCTTCAGTCTGCCTTCTCTGCTCCCTGCTCTGGCTCTGGTGAATTCTCTCACCCTCCCGTGCTTCTGACTGTACCCAGTGCTTGTATAAATAAGTAAATAAATCTTTAAAAAAAAAATAATTTGGACAAAAAGTATCAAACTACAGAAACATGGACTTCATGAAATCAAATCATTGTGAAACTGCGAGTATCCAAGGGTAAAGAAATATATATTGGAGGACACATTCCAAACGAAGGGTTGGGAATTAAAATAAAAGTAGACTTCTTGTTAGATAAATGAACTGTGTTTTTACTGCAATAAACCACTATGTCTAATGCACTAAAAGGAAAAAGATACTGTGAACCTGGAATATTGCATCTAGAAAAATAAGCCTTCAAAATGAAGGAAAATAGACATTTAAACAAACCAAAACCGAGAAAATTCATTGCAGTCAGACTTGCATACCAAAAAATGCTATTGAACTAATTTAGAATATAGGAAAATAACACCAGATGATGACTTGATACATGAAGAGATACAGATGTTAAATGTGAGTAAATATAAAAAACCAACTTTGCTGCAGGCCAAGATGGAGCAAAAGGGACCAGATTTACCTTTTGACCTAAGTCAACCAAACATCCCAGACAAAATAAATGAAACAATGAATCACATCCAGCAATGCAAAAGTTATCCCTGAGAGATGGGAAAGAATTGAGACAAGTAATATAATTGCCTCAGCTTATAGTCTGGAAAATCAGGCAGAACTCAGCTATACCTTTGAGTACAGGAGATGGAATTGGGAATCTAAGGCAGCAAAAGTCCATAACACAAAATGCTAGAAAGGAGAATGAAGAAAGGAAGAGGGAGAAAGAGAAAGGATCAGCATAATCCTAATTGGAGAACGCATATATAGAAAATACCTGAGAAAAGGCCTGAGAAGGAGGCACAAAAAAAAAAAAAATTATTGTAAAGAACAATCTGCAAAGCCCAGAGTGAAGAATTCTGCTTGATTTCAAAAATCAGAGAGGAAAACTTTATAATTCATGAAGTAAAAAATGCGGTACTAAAAAGTTTTTTCTTAAGGTTTTAACAATTAATGTTAAACGCTGCTCTGTTTTGTCCTTACAAAGTTGAAAGAGAAGATGGACAACAATCAAATGGCTATCAACTAATTTAAACGTTGCCTGGAAGAAAGTTTGAGTATTAATAAGAATATAAAAAAAATCCATCTTCCAACAAGAATATCTTTCATCTAATACATAATTATCATGCACTATAGAAGCAAAATACACTGCCCATCATGAAAAAGGTAAAAAAAATCTTCAAAATTGTGCTTGACATGATTGAGTTAGTAGATAAGGACATTGCATGCATAGCAACAGAAAATATTCAAAAATGAAATATAGAATAAAAAAAGGACAGAAAGAAATTGAAAAAGACATCATTGATACAACTTTGAGTGTCCTGATATATATTTTCTAAGAAAAAGAGATACTTCATAATAAGAAAGGGTAAATTGCTCAGGAAGAAATGACGATTCTAAATGTTTCCTTGTGTAAATGGAATCTCAAAATTAAATAAAGAAAACCTAGAAGACATTTTCCAAGTTAAGTTTAAGATATCAATACCTTGTTTCAATAATTTATGAAAATTACATGGTCAAAGACATAGAACAATATTATTGACCAAACTGAGCCAGGGAAGATTTATAAATGCTCTACCTTATTACAACATAATACACATTCTTTCCGAGTGTGCATAGAATATTTACAAAGACTAACTGTTTTCAGGGTCAGAAAATAAATAAAAAAACATTATAAATACAAAATAATACAAAGTTATATGATGTCAGTGATTACAAAATATAATCATTTCATTATTTTTTTTAAAGATTTTTTTATTTATGCATACAAGAGCTGGGCCAGAGATGCAGGGGAGTGAGAAGATTCACCAAAGACAGCGAGGGGAGCAGAACAGGCTGAGGGGAGCAGTGGGGGAGTCAGGAGAGGTCTGCTGTGCCATATGTGTCACCTCCCTGGCCAGGGAACAAACTCATGTTGCAATGGCTGCAGACAGCTTCATAGTGCTGTGCCACCAGGGAGGCCCCATAATCATTTCACAGAAGAAGAGTCTGGAGGAAATTCAACCTTATTTACTAAAACAAAAACAACTTTTAGCAAATTAAAAGCAGCAACTTCCTCAACCTGATAAAGCGCATCTTCCAATGTTCAGAGATAACCTGATAGTCAAAACTGAGAGACTATGTTCTCCAAATAAGAATTAATGTGATTGGGGCCTCTCTGATGGTGCAGGTGGTTGAGCACTGCACTGTGAAGCTGTCCACAGCCTCTGCAGCATGTGCTCGATCCCGGCCTACCGGCGAGAATCCCACATGGCAGGGCAGACTTCTCCTGTCTCGCCCACTGCTCCACTCAGCAGTGTATTTCATCAGTCTGCCTGTTCTGTTCCCGGCTCTATCTCTGGTGAGTCCTCTCACCCTCCCGCTCATCTGGCCTGCACCCCAGCTCTTGTATAAATTAAAAAATAAATCTTTAAAAAAAAAGAATTGATATGACCATTTCTACTGGATCTCATCATTTAGTTATTATACTGGAGATTTCAGCCAGTGCATTATGGCAAGAAGGAAATATAAAAGGCATCTGTGTTAGAAAGGAAATTTTTAAATTATTTTCAGATCATATGATCATGATTAAACAAGGATGTTGATCAAGAATATTGATGCTTTTTGGAGCTGGGTAATGGATACATGAAGATTCTTTACACTATATTTGACATTCTCTCTTAAAATATTTAAAAAGATTAAAGTATTTGCATTGCATAATAGAAAATATGTGTTTGTGTGGAGGAGTGGATGGCAGTGATAATCATTGTAGAAAATCAAGGCAAAGGAAAGCTTTTACAGAGAAAGAATGGAAACCTTGAAAGAAAGAACATAAAAAATTATTAGCTCTTCTTTAATACAATACACTAATCAGGAGGAATACTGATGACAGAGTATGAAGTCAGAGAGATTTATATTTGGAGAGACTCAGATTTGCATTTTTGTTCTTCTTTATTAGCTTTGTTACTTTGTGTAAAGCAATTAACCTTTCTGAGCTTCAGTTTATTCAATTTTAAAATGAGATTAATTATCTCTAACTCAAAAGGTGGTAACAAGAATTTGACAAACTTAACATATTGTATACATTTAATACATGCAGGAAAGGTAATGCATATTAAAGGATGTTTTGCTTTCCTCATTCCCTAGCTCATTCTTCATTACCATCCCAGACTTTTAAAGAAGTTTTTAAGAAATTAGGAGTTATATTAAATTTTATAATGAATCCATATATATTTCAGTCTTGGAAAACAAAGGCTAAAGATTAAAAGAAAGAAAGGTTGATATAGCAGACAAAAACTGAATTTGCCATCAGACAAGGAATGTCTTAGCTTCTAATAACTGCAGCTTTACGTAAGACTTGTTTCCTCCACAATGAAAATCATAATACAACTATTATTAAATTGAGGATACTGAATATATTTCTTAAACAATGCTGTTTGTTATTATTAGCATTGTTATTAGCATTAAATAAGTGTTACAGGAAGACATGTTGTTCAATTACTTGTGATATCTCTAAAGTTTAGAGTGGAAGTGAAGTTTCAAAGACAAACTAGTCTGTGTGAAGAATTTTCATCTGAGAAAGTAAATCCTCAAGTTTTGTCAGAACCCAGGATATATGTTTATAATTTTTTTTCAATATTTATTTATTTATTTATCAAGCACTGGGTGCAGTCAGAAATGCGGGAGGGTGAGAGAATTCACCAGAGCCAGAGCAGGAAGTAGAACAGGCAGACTTGATGAAATACACTGCTGAGGGGAGCAGCGGGCACAGCAGGAGAGGTCTGAGCACCATGTGGGACCCTCTTCCAGAGGCCTGAGAGGTCGAACCAGTGCCATAGAGGCTGTGGGCAGCTTTGCAGCCCAGCACTCAACCACTGTACCACCAGGGGAGGCCCTATGTTTATAATTTTGAATAGAAAATTTTCCTTACTGATAATTAGAGAAAATATCCATTATGGCAGTTCTTGGGGCACTAAATCTGAGGAGCTAGAATAAATAATCTTGCAAGTGGCTCAGAAGCAGCAAATCTACCTGTAATTTAAGGAGATTTATATGGCCAAGCATATTTAACAAAACTGTAATCCAAGAGTGAAAAAATTTGCCCTGATGCTGAAGTCTATAATTGTGAAGAACTGAGTAATGTTATCAAAGCAATATATAGGGAAGATAGCTTCTGAGCTACCATTTAGGATTAAATGGGGAAGAAGTCTTAAATTTGCGAGAATATTATTGCAGCACATGTCATTTGTTGTTACATCTTGGGACATCTGAAATAATAAAGCTTATTTTTAGCTTTTGTAATAAATATACAGCAGTACTGGATTTCTGATTTAGTCATCATTTTTTAGGACCAAACAGAAAATGCAATGTCTGAAAATTTTTTGGCTTATCCGGTCTTGAAATTATATTACTTCCTATTCACAACATGAAAAATAAGTATCATAAAATAAAGTTGTAATGATTCAAGTGACCTGACTCCATTTCTTGTGGGATATTTATCAGATATCCAGTGAAATTGGGACTCCATAAAATAATGAATGCATCATTTAAAGAATTAGCATATATAAAAGCATCACGGTTGAAAATAGGTGACTAAACATGAACTACCTTGCATGGTGGAGGAGAATCTCTAGGTTTTATGCCTCGTCGTCTTTAAACAAAAAAAAAAGGTGATATAATGCAAAGCAAAAGTTTACAGTTAAGAATACATATGCACTATATACAACACAACATGGACAACACATAAACAATAAAAATATACACTTTCCTTTCTGTTTTGCATATTGTAAGTATGAGACATGATATAGGGATAATGCAATGTTTATTTTCTGTAAAGTTTCAATCATTTATAAAATGCACACCTAGATATTTGCTTTTAATGGATTTTCAGATACTCATTACTTACTTCTAGTCCAAAATAACATATTTATTTATTGCCCTAAAAGTACCAGTAACTATTTTTTCAAGTTCTTGATTTATTTGATAATATTTCAATTAATAAAGACATAGTAGTGGGTGGTTTGCAGGATTTAAACATAAAAAATATAGTTTATAAGCTCAAATTGCTTGTATCTTGTGACAACAAATTAAATATATCCTACAAGGAAAAGCACAGGTCCAGATGGCTTCACTGGTGAATTCCATCAACCATTTAAGGAAGAAATAAACTAATCTTTCACAAACTATTAAGAAAACCACATTCTAAATCATTCTATTAGAACAGCTTTATCCCAGCATGAAAGTTAGACAAAGATTAAGGAGGGAGGGAGGGGAGAAGGAGGATGGGGAAGAAGAAAGGAAAGAAGGAAGGAAGGAAGAGAGCCAGACCAATATCTGTCCTTATTATAGTGCAAAAATTATTTTTAATTGCTTTTATTGAGAAAAGATCAATTTACAACATTGTATATGATTTAGATGTAGGGGATCACATGCTTCAGGTGTATGATACCATACTACATCTATCACCAAGACATCCATTGTGCACACTCCCCACTTTGCTCTTTCCCCTCTACCTTGCCTTCAGGTAGCCTCTTTTCTATAGTCAAGTTTCTAGGATTTGTTATTGGCTTGACTTTAACTGACCCTTTGTGTTGTTTTTCTTTATTACATAGGTAAGTACAACAATCCAGTATTTGTTTTTCTGTTTCTGATTTATTTTATTTAGCTTAATCCCACCAGTTCCATTCATATTGTTGTGAAAATATCTGTCTATCTATTTATTTATTTATCTAACTATTTATTTATTTATTTCGGAGTATTATTCCCTTGTATATGTTTACCATGTCTTAATATACTCATTTCTCTTTGGGCACTTATATTGTTTCTATAACTTGTCTGCTGTAAATAGAGCTGCAATGAACATGAGTGCGCATTTCCCTTCAAATCAGTATGTTTGCTATGAGTGAGACCATCCGGTATTTTTCTTTTTCTTTCTGGCTTATTTCGCTGAGCATGATCCCTTCCAGCTACATCCATGTTGCTGCAGATTGCATGTGTTTATCTTTTTTGAATGCTGAGTAATATTCCATGGTGTATATGTACCACATCTTCTTGATCCAGTCATCTATTTTTGGGCATTTGGGTTGTTTCCAAATAACAGGAATCTAGAAAACCTAAATATGGACCAGGACAAAGAATAACTATAAGAATGAAAAAAATCAAAATCAACAAACAACTATGAACCAGAGACACTCTTTGGGGAGGGAGGATGGAGGGATTGGGGTCAAAATTGGGGTTGCAATTGTATGGGGAATATAAAAATAAAAATAAAAAAAATACTGTGTATTTCAAAATATAGTATTTTTAAAGGCCTATTGGTCTGTAAAAATGTAAAAAAAAAAATTAGTATGTTTGCATTGTTTAAATACATACCTAGGAGTAAAATTCCTGGATCATATAATGGATCTATTTTTAATAATTTTGAGAAACTTCCCTCTTGTTTCACCTAAGAATTAGACCAGTCTGCAGTCCCACCAAAAATGTCAGAGTGTTTCTTTTTCTACACATCCTCATCAACAATTGTTGTTTATGGTCTCTTTTGCTATGGGCACCCTCAGAGAAATCAAGTGTATGTCATTTTGGTTTGAATTTGGATTTCCCTGATAAGTGATGATTAGAATTTTTTTTCATGTTCATGTTGAACATCTGTATGTCCTCTTTGGAAAGTGCCTGCTCAGCTCTTTTGACCATTTTTTTGGATAAGATTATTTTCTATTGTTGAATTGTATGAGTTCTGTTTAGATCTTGGAAATCAGATGTATGGAGTGCAAAATTTTTCCCCATTCAGTAGGATGTCTTTTAGTTTGATGTAGTCCCAATTTTCTTTGTTTTTCTTGTAGTTGTTTTTCTTGTAGTTGGAGATGAACACACAAAGATACTGTTGGAATCAATATCATGGAATGTCTTGCCTATGTTTTCTTCCATTTATTTTATGATTTCAAGTCTTCTACAAGTCTTTTATCCATTTTGAGTTGATTTTTGTGTGTGGTGTGAGATAGTGCTCAAGTTTCATTCTTTTTCTGATAACTTTGAAGATTTCCTATCACCACTTATTAAAGAAACTCTCCTTCTTCAATCCCATCACTGTATGTTAACTTTCTGTATCAATGTAGTTTATTTCTGGGCTATCACTTAATTTCCATGGGTTTGTGTGTCTTTTTTGTTCCAGTACCATACTGTTTTGATTATTGTAGCTTTATAGTAAAGTTTAAAGCCTGGATATAATGCTGCCATTTTTCATCTTTTTTTTTTTTTTCTTTTTGGTCAGGATTGCTTTGCTGTCTGGGTTATTTGTGGTACCATAAGAATTTCTGCTATATTTGTCCTATTCCTTTGAAGAACACTATTGAAACTTTAATAAGAAATGTATTGATTCTTTATATTGCTTTGAGTCACTGATTCAGTCTTCCATTTGGAATATTCTACTTCCATAGCTTTCTCCAGAATTTTTTATTGACTCTATTGACCTATTTGCATTCTGCATCTCCATTATTTTATTAGTTAAATGTTCCATTTTTATCTCCTGGATATTGTACTTAATGGTGATTCCTTATTTGAATTAATAATCTTAGGATATTGAATCAAGAAGGAATACAGGCATTGCTCCAAGAAAAGTTTAAAAAAAGGTAATGTATATTATAAGTGCTATGAAATGCATTTGGGACCTTTTTTTCCAAGTAGAAAAAGTCTAAATACTTTGTATCTTTTGCAAATCCCAACTGATAACATATCTAATAAATAAAATTCTAAATCTACTAATTGCTAATATAATATGCTTGAAGGCAGGCTGTAATTCTTATATATTTCATACTAGCAACTCATACTCTGGCATAATGAAGGATTTCAATTAGAAAGTATTAGGTGGACAGTTTATGCTCAAAATATACATTGAAATCATGCATATTATTAAGATATCAAAAGCATAGTGTCATTTGAAAACTATGCTTATTTATATCAAATCTTTGCCAAAATTTTTCTAGGATACATTCAGTCTCTGAAACTTCTTTGTTAACTGTGGCTTCCAGTAGAGAATATCAGCTCATTAACAAGCTATTCAGAAATGCAGCTGTAAGTGGAATTCTGAAAAAAAAAAAAAAAAAACCCAAAAAACAGAGACATACATATACAGTGCATACAGCGGCATACTATTAATTATTGTTGCCTTGTGAATTACCCTTTTGACTGTGTAAGTATTAACAAAGACATCTGAAAGTTGTGCTCTATTAGTTAATGAGTGTCAGCAATTTGGGTAGCAGCTATGGCCAAAGAAACAACGTGGAACTTTGGTAAAGCAATTTAATTTCTCTAAACAATACTCCGTTGATGACTAAATAATGAAAAATATTAGCCATATTTTCACAGTGTGGCTGAAAAGAGTAGGATATTAGACATGCTAGACTCTTTGGGTAAAAATGATAAAATAGCTTAAATATTCCGATTATAATAAAATTAAAATTGAAGGTATAGACTATGTTCTTATTCAACATATATTTATTTAAATTTGTTCTATTATGTAATGAGACTTAATATAGTTAAGTTATGTCAAGAAATAATGTAGTAACCATGCCAAGGATTTGGCTAGGAATTAAGGAATTAATATAAATCCTTCATCCACTATCGATTCAGTATAATTTGGAGCAGAACTTGGATATCAGTTCCTTCAACAGTTACTTTTACAGCCTTATAACCCATGACTTCAAAACCCTTGAAATTTGACTGCAGAGTTAAAGCTAACAAACATGGAGGTGGGAGGGGGTGTGGATGATAGCAAAGCTAGGTGGAGGATTCTTAGAGCTTTGATATTGGCCTTGGTGTGACAATATACATTTGGAGGGGAGTGAAACTATACCCTTAAAAATAGTGTTGTAAACCGAAGTTATCTCAATAAACATAATTTTTTAAAAATTTGTAAGTGCTGGGCCTCCTGTGGTGGTGCAGGCAGTTGAGCGCAAAGCTGTGAAGCTGTCCACAGCCTTTGCAGCGCCGGTTTGATCCTGATCGGCCGGAAAGGGTCACACATGGTGAAGCAGACCTCTCCTGTCTCCCCACTGCTCCCTTCAGCAGTGTATTTCAGTAGATCTTCCTGTTCTGCTCCTTGCTCTGTCTCTGGTGAATCCTACACCCTCCTGTGCATCTGGCCTGTACCCTGGTTCTTGTACAAATAAATAAATTAAAAATAATTAAAAAAAGATTTAAAAATTTGTAAGTGCTTAAAGAGTTTTAGAAAAGGACTGCTAGAGATTTTAAGTCATAAAAAATACAACCAGAAAACTAGTGGTTTTCCACTGGAAAGTAAGGTTTTAGATATAGGTATCATAGTATGATAAGCATTTTTGTGCCTTTTACATAAAACTGCCCTTTCAAGAAACTCATCCCCCTTCATGAGGTTACATATATGGGCCCAAACAACACAATGATAAATGCCACAAATGATTCTTTGCCTGACCAAGAATAACTAGACCCAGCATATCTACCTGACCAAGGTGCAATCAGATTTTTTTCCTGTGAATTGGGATTGAGAAAAGCCCTTTGCATATATGGAGCTATAGCATGTAAACCTAGGAATCCTGGACTATATAATAATACGTAGATTAGAGAGCAGAGGAGAGAGAAAGAGAGAAGGAGAGAAAGAGACAAGGAGAGATAGATAGAGAGAAAAGAAAAAGAGTGAAGTGGAGGGAGAAAAAGATATACACAAATAGGGACACAAAAGGCAAGAGAAAAGCTACTAATCTTGATTCTCTTACTGTTTAATTTTCTGTTCCTGTGATTGTCTTTTTTTTTTTTTTAAGAGTTATTTATTTATACAAGAACCAGTGTATAGGCCAGATGTGAGGGAGGGTGAGAGGATTCACCAGAGACAGAGTGGGGAACAGAACAGGCAGACTGACTGAAATACACTGCTGAGGGGAGCAACGGGCGAGACAGGAGAGGTCTGCCATGCAATGTGGGTACCTCCACAGACTGCTGAAATCGAACCTGCACTGCAGAGACTGCATACAGCTTTGCAGCGCTGCACTCAACCTCCTGCACTACCAGGGCGGCCCCTGTTCCTGTTATTTTCAAAGACTAACTGCATTTTAGTCTTTGGATTTAATGTTATATCCTTGTGATCTTACAATAATTTCACTGGGTTTTTATTTTGATATTTGCTCATTGGTTTGTTTTCTGTTGATGTTATCATTATGCTATTGAAAATTATATGGAGGAAACAAGGGCTATGACTATAAATCTATGACTAAGGAGAAAGAAGCTTCATTTGAGAAATATTTTAAGGAAGAATTCACAAAATTAAGCCTACAGAGAATATATACCTAATTCTTAGAGCACAAAGAGACTACAAAAGAGATATGTCATTTCTCTCTCAGGTATAACTAAGTTAAGAATATGAATTTTTTACCTGAATTTGATATTATACAGTATTATAAAGGGGGAAAAGTCTTAATAAATTCAAAAGTTAAAGAATTAATGCTGTTATACATAAATTGTTTTATGATTACGTTTATCATATATCATTATAAAGTCATAGCTTTTAAATTTGGGGACTTTAAGATCATATATTTTGAAGTGTTCACCTTAATTTTGAGGATAGAGGTTAATGTATATTATTTGTATTATAATGTATAACTCTATGATTAAGTTCTTTGAGACTTTAGGAAATCAATATAATAAAAATTTCAAATAGCACATTTACAAAGATAATGGAAAATAAATCTTAATAATTGGATTTTATTAGGTATTTTTGATTCACATGGTGAAATAGTGAAAAATTAAATTTCATTTTCTTTTGAAAATTGGAAAAGATAGAGAAGTATATGATATTTATAAATTTTGAATTTTAGTTTCTTTATAATTAATTAACATTGAATTTGGAACAAAGATGTAAGTCTTCTCTGAAGTTATTCTGTGGCATGGTTTCCTATCTGAAATTTATGACTTTTCAAGCATGCTTAATGAATTCTAATTCAAAATGTTACTGGACTATTTCTATGTGGTGACATTAAATGTTTCCATTACTTTCATTCCACAAACTTTATATGCCCATTATTTGTTAGTTTGACCTCTTTCTATGTATAAAATGGAGATTTTGTCTTGTTGTATTTTGTATTGGAAATTTTGTTTTGGCAATTAAGATATTGCCAAAAATTAACAAAAGCTCTGATAGTCTTAATTCATATTCTTGAGCATTTATAATATGCTAAATTCTCTATTAAGTGCTTTCACATCTAATGATCTACTCTATGAAATAGCATTTTCACCCTGATTTTGTAAGGAAAGAAATAGACACTGATTGTTTTCAGTAATTTCTTCAGTGTCTCTCAGATAATGAGCGACATCAACACTCAAAACAAGCTCTGTTGTATAACTAATGTGTTTTTATCTTTACTTTAAGCTTTAAGGGAAAGTAAACACACACACGCACACATATGTAATATATATATGTACTTCTCAACTTTATATGAGAAATATCAGAAGTACATCATATCAATCAAAAAGTAACATTTTAGAAATCCACTTTTTCTAGAACGTGAGGTAACAAGTGAAGTCATGAGCTGCCACTCTGCTTACTAAACAGCTTTTATCTTTTATTTTGACCTATAATAATTTTGTGAGGTTGAAGAAAGGCAAGACTTGGTTGGCAATATCAATAGCACATATGTACAAATTTCAGGAAATCAGTGACATCATGCCTTTTATCCAATGGCCTATGAAGCAAGTTTTCTTAAATCAAGTAACGGAAATGTCTTTGCTGAGATAATAATAATGAAGATTGTAAATACTTAATAAGTTTTGTGTATTATTCTAATAACTTTACAGATATCACTTTATGTATCCTTACAACAGTCTTATGAGATAGGAACCATTATCTGTCTCCATTTTTCAGATGTGGAAACTAAGGCACAGAGTGGTTTAACTAACTTGTTCAAAGTCATCCCAAACCAAGCAATAATATTTTCACAAAGGCTATCTGGTTCAAGTATGTGATCTTAGCTATTACTCCCTATCTAGTCTCCAATGAAAGGAGAGATCTCCTACTTGCCTGCAGTTCCAACATATGACTTCAGCTTTCTCAGGCACTAACAAGTATTGATTATGCCACTTTTGCTTTCTGTGCCTGCCACTTTCCCCAATTTACTAGATCTTTTTACATGGCACTTTGATGTGTGCAACCTTCCCGTAGTTTAAAAATATAATTCCTTTCATCTCATTTACCCCTGTTACTAAGCAATTGTCACATTTTCCTCTTTTTCTTTACCAAACTTAAGAGAACTGTGCATACTGAATAACCTTAGAACAATTTATTCCCCAAACACACTTTATTTTTTAAAAGATTTTATTTGTTTATGCATACAAGAACTGGGGTAGAGGCCAGAGGTGTGGGGGGTGAGAGGATTTACCAGGGACAGAGTGGGGAACAGAACAGGCAGACTGACTGAAATTCACTGCTGAAGGGAGCAGCTGGTAAGGCAGGAGAGGTCTCCTGCTCCATGTGGGTAGCTCCCTGGCTGCTTCACAGTGCTGTGCTTTACCCCTTGCGCCAAGAGGGAGGCCCCCCAAATAAGCTCCAATTTGTAAAATGTAGCTACACTTCCTCCAAAAGACTTTACCTCTAAATTAATTTATTGTCCTTTGTAACTTAACATGGTTAGATTTTTTAAAAATCTGTAACACAGTAAAATCTTTGTCTGCTTGATTAAACTGTTTTACTTGTTTCCTTCTTCACAACTACATTTCTGCCACCTTTGCTGGCTTATCATTCTAAAATAAGCTTGTAGAGTCATTGTTTTTTGTTACTACATTTGTTAAATTTAATTGCCATTTGAAAATATTTTAAATGACACTAATTTGGGAGGAAATCAAAACGGGCATTGTAATCTCACATATGCATAAGAATATCCGTGTGGCATGGATTTGATAGTGTGGCAAGTATGATGGAGGAATAACTGCATCTCCACATTTACTTGCAATGCAATCTGGTAACTGAAAAGGCAAGACACCAACAATAGATGGAGATGGGTTACGTATTTTGTTACTGAATTCTTTGAACAAAGATTGCCTTTCACATGCTAAACTGGAAATTACTGGAACCTAAATTGCAGAATGAAGTTCAGTGATTTGGAAGAAAATTCTGGAAGCAAAAATAAAGTGCATTTGTAAGAAATCCTGTAGCATTAACATTCCTGATAGCAGAGAAAATGAGTGCATGTGTGGGTGTGTCTGTGTTGGAAGGTGGCATCAATACCACAGAGCAGAACTTAAGTGTGAATAGAAAATACTGTTAAGGAAACATTATCCAGTTATTTCACTTGTATATACTTTTTCATGCATGGCCAAGAGTGATATTTAATGAAATCTGTTTAAATAAATCTTTAAAACTATAATATATAAAGAAATCTTAGGTGGATCAAAAAGCATTGCACCATAGTTTAATAATAAATTCTTGTTTGTTTTCTCAATGATGCAAATGAACACATTTTACAAATGATGGTATTTCAGATTTGATGCAATACAATAGCAAGTAGTACAAAGTGGACACACACTGGATTTGATTGCTGTTCATCTTCTTTAGATTATAAACTCCACAAGGATGTGAACTTTCATTTTACTACTCTGTTTGTACAGGTGTTTGACCCACAAAATGAGTGAACTTCCTAGGATGCAAAAAATATAAAAATGGGCTTCACTTGCGTCATTGTTTTAATGCTTAACTATAAATCTCAGTGTTAAAAGACACTTCCCACTGAGGAGGTGATGATCGCTTCTAGAGGAACTTTTTTCCTGATGTTTCTATTTACTAGTGTCCGCTAAATTGTGCACAGTATGAGACTTTTGCTCTTGTTACCTATGAACATTTTAAGCCCTGTGTACAGTGACATCAAAGGGATTCCTAGTTAAAAAATGATAATCTTGCAGGGCCTCCCAGGTGGCATAGTGGTTGAGCGCTGGGTTGCAAGCTGCCGGGTTTGATTCCCCGGCCACTGGGCAAGGGTCCCACATGGCGCGCAGACCTCTCCTGCCGCCCGCTGCTCCCCTCAGCAGTGTATTTCGTCAGTCTGCCTGTTCTACTCTCCGCTCTGGCTCTGGTGAATTTTCTCGCCCTCCCAAGCTTCTGACTGTACCCAGTGCTTGTAAAAAAAAAAAAAAAAAAAAAGATAATCTTGCAACCCACATCCTTGGTACTAAATCTTCTAACACTATTTCTTCTCACAATCCTTCAAGTACTTCTAAATTTGTGTACAACTTTTCTTTTTTTAAGATTTATTTATGCATACAAGAACTGGGGTACAAGCCAGAAATGTGGGGGAGGGTGTGAGAGGATTCACTAGAGACAGAGTGGGGAACAGAACAGGCAGATCTACTGAAATACACTGCTGTGGGGAGCAGGGGGCGAGTCAGGAGAGGTCTGCTGCACCATGTGGGTAACTACCTGGCCAGGGATCAAACTCGTGCTGCAGTTGCTGCGGATAGCCTCATAGGTTTCATCTTAATGCCTTGCGCCACCAGGGAGGCCCAATTCGTGTACAATTTTTCATTGTTCATTTGGGTTTTGCAATTGTTTTGCTTTCTTGAGATATTTAAGGTGTTTTCCCATCTGTTTCTAGAAAACTATTAATGCCTTTCATTGGAATTCATATGTCCCTACAGAATTCTGTTCTCTTTGAGCTTTCTGATAGAATTCTGTCTGCATTGATATTTTTTTTCTTTCCTGTATATCATGACCATAATTATTATAAACATCAAAATTACATCTGATTGGATTCTGGATAGTTTGATAGAATAATTTTATTTGGTTCTATAATTATAACCTTGACATCATGCTAATGATATATAAAAACTTAAGGTTAAAACCAGAAGCTGTGACTATGACATGCATAAAAATCAGTCAACTTCTAAATCTTATAGAATACTTTATAGAAACAGAATATTAAACTAACTTAAGTTTATGTTGTCTCTATATGTTTCACCAGCCTGGGAGCTGATAAGGAATCACATTGGAAGTTTACCCCTATGGCAGGTGGAAGAAGTTAGTGCTTTACAAAGACTCCTGCTTTTTATTTTAGAGAGATTCTCACATTTTCTTGTACAAAAGTCTGCTGCAAACAACTTCCACCACCATTCTGTTGTCTTCCTCTGGGCATTGTCAGTAACCTACTTAACTTTATGCTCTCTATTTGGGCTTTCATGAATGTATTGCTGCTTTTCTGGATATCATAACCTTTTTACATGAACCACTATTACACTGCCAAATGCTTCTGTTTATGTTCAAGAGTCTTATTGCCAAGTGTAGAAGGCAGTTTGGAAAAACAGGGAGAGAACACTGTGCAATCCTCTGAGTTACAATGCATCAAAGAGGAGAGAAGTTCATGTCATAAATGTTTTAGGGAAATACCTTTAGCATCCCCCACCCCCTTTTTTTTTAACCTTTCATCATAGAACTAGGATGAAGGGCCTGTTGGAGAGGTGAATATTCTGAAATCATCAACTCCTTAATAAAAAGAATGATTGTAAGTGACTCTACTTGTGACTGGTTCCTTTTCTGGGGCAAATGGGGTGTTGTAGAAGACCCCTCAGGACATTTCTTTCAGACCATCCTAGAAAACTTTGGCTACTTAGACTCAGGATTGGACTTTTGCTTACAGCTTATAAAATGGAAAATCCACAGTACTAGCTGACTGGGTGATTTTTAAAACAGTATGTTTATCACTTTTCTATTGCTTAAATTTTAATTGGACAAAATTCTCTTAAAGCAATTCTGAAGGAATTTTTAAAAGTGAACTTTATAAAGCATTTATGCTTTCCTTTTTACCCAGAAATGTGGTTTTTCTTTAATTTGGATGCTGATATTAGCCTAGAAATGCCTTCAGTTAAAAACACTCCATAGGGGCCTCCCTGGTGGCACAAGGGGTTAAGAGGCAACCTATGAAGTTATCTGCAGACACTACAGCATGAGTTCGATCCCCCACCGGCCAGGGAGCCACCCACATGATGCAGCAAAACTCACCTGCTGCTCCCCTCAGCAGTGTACTTTGGTCAGTCTGCCTGTTCTGTTCCCCAATCTGTCTCTGGTGAATCCTCTCACCCCTTCCAACACCTCTGGCCTATACCCCAGTTCTTGTATGTATTAATCAATAAATATTTAATAAAATAATAAAAATGCTCCATAGCTAACAATGTCACTTCCCAATGATTAAGACTGACATGGGCTCCTGTTCTGGGCACAGGCTGATCTGTGAATGCTCCAAGTTCTAATTACAGATTCTGGTGTAGATTCTTAGTGAGGCCTTAGACCATTTAGTCCCCCTCTCTTTATTAGACTCTACATGTAAAACTAGATTAGTACAGCTCACAGGGGATTTCTGACTGAGCTGACCACCTGTGTCTTCTACTTCAGACCACAATCCATAGGCTGTTCTCTCTCCCCACCCATTGTTTAAGGTGGTATGAATTTCCTCAGTATCAACCGTATTGACAAGTAACCAAAAGATAATCAATCCCACTTCCATCAAGAAACTTTCTATTTGTACAATGTCTCTCTGGATCTCTGTTCCAAGAGCTGTGTCCTGTGGCCAAAAGGCAGAACAGTTGCTTCTGTTGGGGGCTGTCATGTCTGCCTTTCTTGGCTGGACCTGCCTGCTCTACTTCTTCCCAGCACCTGCTGAGTCTGGGTTGCTTCTAGGATACTCCCATGTGCTTGGGGACATCCATAGGAACCTAGTTCCATGAGCCTGCTTCCTGGTTCTATCCTGCAGTTCACTGAGGTCTGCCATGCCCCACTGTTGAAGTCTCCTTCCAGGATCCTCACTGAGGCTCGCTGAGAACCTGCTAAGGGTTACAGCCAGTGGGGTTGCTTCCACAACCCACAGTGGAGCTCTCTGAGGTGTGTGTCAATATTGTCAGTGACCTCCTGTGGCAGGTCTGTTTCCAGATCTGCTCTGGGATTTGCTGAGGTCTGCTGAAGGCTGTTGCCTGTGGGACTACTTCCAGAACCTGCTCAGGAGCCTGCAGCGGTCTGACTCATCACATTAGCTCTTTATATACATTGGATATTGACCCCTTGTCAGATATATGATGTGCAAATATCTTTTTCCAGTAAATAGGTTGCCTTTTTGTTTTTGTGGTGATTCCTTTTGCTAGTGGATGGCCATTTAAGTCATTTTTTTTCAAGGAAATAAAACAATCTGAAATTGATATGAAACCATGAAAGAATCTGAAAAATGAAAGGATTTCTAACCAAAAAAAACAGTTTCACAGTCCGGACCTCAAACTGTAATACAGAGCTATTACAATCAAAGCAGTTTGGTAGCGGAACACAACTAGACACACAGATCCATTGTATAGAATTGATTTCTCAAAAATAAACTCACACTTATATGGATGGACTCACACTTAATTTGCAACCTAGAAGCCAAGACAACAAATGGTGCTGAGAACTGTGATAATCTTTCTTTGATCACTTGCAAAAGAATGAAACCATATACAAAATTAATTCAAAGTGAATCAAACACTTGGGTGTAAGTCTTGAAAACTAAATACACAAAAAACAATATATAGACAAATTACTCTATGACATTGGCTTCTATAATGTCATTGAGAATGGACTACAACAGCAAGAGTAAAAAAGTAAAAGTAAACATATGAATTGTAAAACTAAGTAACATTTGAAAAATGAAAGAAATTATTATTAAAATGAAAAGACATCCTATTAAATGGGAGAAAATATTTATACCTTATGTGTATTACAAGAAATCCAATATTTACCAAGAATTCATATGCCTGAACTAAAAGGAAACAAACAATCCAATAAAAAATGGGCAGGAAAGCTAAATATACAGTTCTCCAAAGTAGACATATAGATAGCTAATGGTACAAGAACAAATTGCTTATCATCACCAAAATGCAAATCAAAACCACATGGGATACCATGTCACATCTATGAGTGAGAACCATTCCAAAACTTCCAGAAATAGCAAGTCTTGGAAAAGTATGTGGAGAAAAAGGAATCCTCTCGTATTTCTGGTGATAATGTTGACAGGGCTAGCCCCTATGGAAGCAGTGTAAAAGCTTTTGAAAATATTCAAAATAAATCTACCATATGAGCCAGCAATTCCACAATTAGTTATCTATCTGAAGAAGACAAACCCACTAATTAAAATTATGTATGCACACTTATATTCATTGTAATGCTATTTGCAATAGCTAAGATATAGAAACAATATAAATACCAAGAAAAGATAAGTATATAATGATATGTGTATTTAGATAATTACATATAGGTATATATACATGCATACCCAATGGAATACTACTCAATTATAAAATAAGATGATATCACACCATTTGCAACAACATGTATGGAACTTGAGGGGATTATTTGAAGCAAAATAAGAAGGAGAAACACATGCCAAGTGATTTCATCCACATGTGGAATATAAATACAAAGTAAAGAAGCAGACAAAACCAAATCAAACCAACCCTTGGAAACAGAATGCAGAACTGAGGCTACCAGTGGGAGAAAGGAGGGTGGGAGCAAAGGGAAAGGAAGCCCAGTGGGCTGTGATGGAATGTAATGGGTGCTTTGGTGATGAGTGTAGTATGACAACATACATTTCAAGAGAAAGTGACTGTATACTCCTAAAATGTATACAGTGTTGGAAACTACTATGCCTTAATTTATAAAAAAATTTAACATAGAGCTTCCATATGATCCAGCAATTCCACTCCTAGGTATTTACCCAAAGGACACAGAAACATCAATTCCAAAGAGCACCTGCACCTCTGTTTATAGCAGTGCTATTTCCAATAGCTAAGCTTTGGAAACAGCCCAAATGCCCAAAAATAGATGACTGGATCAAGAAGATGTGGTACATATACACCATGGAATATTACTCAGCATTCAAAAAAGATAAACACACTCAATTTGCAGCAACATGGATGGAGCTGGAAGGGATCATGCTCAGCAAAATAAGCCAGAAAGAAATAGAAAAATACCAGATGGTCTCACTCATAGCAGGAATCTAGAAAACTTAAATAAGGGACCAGGAAAAAGAATAACTATAAGAAAGAAAAATCAAAATCAACAAATAACTACGAACCAGAGACACACTATGGGGGGGTGAGGGGCAGGGAAAGGAGGGGTTGGGGTCAAAATAAGGGGGTTGTAATTGTATGGGGAATATAAAAATAAAATTTAAATAAAAAATAAAATGGATCACACAGGAAAAAATTAATAAACAATAAAAATATTTTTACTAAAATTATAATATATAATTACATATTAAACTAATTCTTTTAAAAGGGAGGAAGGGTGAATTTTAATGTTTACAAAGACTAATATAAGTTATTACTTTCAGTTACTTTTGAAATGAATCACTTAAGCATAACTATTAGTGAGCAGAAAATGAAAGATATAAAGAAAAATTGAGCTAAAAAAATAATAATGGACAAATTTGGTAAATAAAACTTGACTATTAATTTTACTAATATAATTATAATTGTTGATAATTTTAGAACAAAAGTAAGGTGAATCTAAATCAACCATTAACAATGCACTGGAGAATATAGAAGTATATTTGGTCAGGAGAATAGAAATATTAGGTAATTATGAATAGTAGTGAAGTATCCATGTTTGAATGTTTCTATTCAAACAAATAAATAAAATAAAAAGCATGTTATTTTTAAACCAATGAAGGACACACATTTGCAGAGAAAAGAAATTAGGATTAATCAAATAAAAGAGAAGAAAAGAATTGCAAGGGCCTTCTTGGTGGTACAAGGGCTAAAGCCTCAGCGCTATCAAGATATTGCCAGCCACTGTGGCATGAGTTCAATCCACAGACAGGGAGCTGACATGGAGCAGCAGGCCTTTCCTATCTTGTCCATTGCACCTCTTAGCAGTGTATTTCAGTAGATCCACCTGTTCTGCACCCCGCTCTGTGTTTGGTGAATCCTCTCACCCGGCACACCTCTAGCTTACACCCCAGTTCCTGTAGGCATAAATAAATAAAAATAAATATTTAAAAAGAAAGAATTCTGAAATTTGATACAAAAGAAAATTTGAGAATTTAAAAAGTAAAATGATAAAATTAAATAAAAGTTTATCCTAATAGCATTTGATATAAATAAATTAATATGCATCCTTATGTTAAAACTACATTAATGAAAGTGTGAGATCTATGCTACATTTTGGTTAGATTTACATGAATCACAGCAAGACCTAGTAGGACATGTCAATATATACATATGCCTTCTAAATATGTCTTCTAAATTTCACCATTATTAAAAAAAAAAAAACAAAGATTTTATCTGGATTTTATTTGGGAGATGTATGAGAAATAGATGTTTAGACAGTATACAGTAATGCAGAAAAATCATAGAGGGCCAAAGTGCAGAACGTATTTGTTGTATGCTGGAAAAAATTATAAGTAAATTAGTGCCTTTGGAGCAAAACTGTATATAATGTAGAGATAAATAGGAGTGCATTTCTGGTAGAATTTGCATCAGACTAGAAGTGGTTATAGCAACAAGCTGGAGCTAGTAATAAAATGGATGTAAGTTTGTATAGTGCATAAATGTAGCACCATAAATTCCTTAAATGATATAATTTACCATTCACAAGAAAAGAAACTAATATATATTTCATGTATGCATTTTGAATATCAAACTGGATAACTTTGTTACAAACTTAATTTATTATGCGTTAGAATCATAAAACATGTTAACATTATTTTTATGTACTTTTTTTCTATAATGTCGTAGTTGAAAGGCTTCCAAGTTTTTTTCTTAATGTTTTCTGATAGTAGATTAAAAGGCTGGTTGAGAATGAGATCATTGATCTGTGTGAGATGAATTAATTCTGGACACTGTCTTCAATAGATTGAACCATTAGACTGAGTGCTCTGTGAGGGAAACTTTCATTTGTCCTCAATTCATTAGGATGTCGTCATATAGTAAGTGATTGATGAATATTTGTATGCTAAACAAGTGTATAGAAGACATTGAAAGAGACTAGCCTCTAAGATGCAATAATTGCCCCCAAATATGTTTTACATTAAACTGCACCACTATTATAGTTAATAAATAAAATTAAATTGATGTTACTCCAGGAAATTCACATGTGGCAAACATGTAAGTAAAATTTCTCTTGTACTGAGATACCAGAAATTCTTTTTAAGATTGTTATATAAAATGTAAAAAAAACATACATAATTCTAGATTCTCTTATTTTGAAGGAAAAGAAAATAATGAAACATGTGCTATTAAAGCAAGTGTTCGTCAAACTGACAGAAATCCCTGTTTTCCAGGAAGTAATTTAACATGACTAACTTCAAAGAACAATATCCCAGGTTCCCAAATTTCATAAAATTGTATAGGCTTTTAAAATAAACTTTCCTTAAATTAGCCTATCTATGGTTTTACTGTCCTTTTAAAATTCTCTGTCAGTAAAGCTTTGACATTAGAGGGGAAAACAAAAATTTGTAATGAACTAAACATTGAGAAAATTGAAAAAGCTTGACCATTGAGAAAGTTTGTGATAATAATATGCCCTTAAAGATACCAAAGTGAATACATCAGGACTCACTGTGGTCAAAATTTTTGCATGTTTATTATGCATGGAGTGTAAATGGGTGTCTGTCTGTCTGCCTATCTATCTATCTATCTATCTATCTATCTATCTATCTATCTAATCTGTCTATCTATCTACCTATCTATCTATCATCTATCATCAGCTATTTTTATCCTCTATCATATACTACCCATCTTAGTATTTAGAAATCAGAGTATAACAAATAAATATATTAGTATATTTACTTGAATTGATTAGAGAAGTTATTTTTCTAAGAGAAATGAAGTCTGACTTCACTGATTGTTTTAGTAATGAGGGCTTGCTTTTTCATTAAATCAAATTGTGCATGTTTTAATAAATTGGACAACTAAACATGTAGCTCAAAATACTTTCATGAAAATATTTTAAATTACATAAATTACATTTGCAGCAGTAATATACAATAAGCTAGAGTACATACTTTGCAAATATTAAACTTATACATTTTAAATGTAGCATTCAGTGTTTGATCAGGGAAACAGAAACTACTTCACATATTTTAAGCAAGAATGAAATTAAATAACAAATTAATTGCTTACAAAGCCATAAAAAGGCATGGATGGTGAAAAGGTCAGGGAGAACTCCATCAGTTCTCTGATTCAATCAATCACAGATTTCAGAGAATTCAGAAAGGGCAAGAATCACAGGAAACTACACGAATGATTAGAGTTGCTATAGTCTTAAAGAAGTTGATTTGCAGGAAAATATATTGAACTCACTGTGAAACCTGTGGCTACTACCGCCTACACCTCTCCTAGAAAAAATGGTAATATGACTTCTTCAATCTTTCTAAGTCACATGCAAATGGATCTTTCTAGGAGAACATACCTCAGGATTCTTCTACCAAGCATTTTTTAAAAAATGTAGTTTCTGGGTGTCCAGCCTCTGCAATGGAGAAGAGTATAAGAGAGGGGTAGGAATGGTGTTTTCTTGCCTATAGCCAAGCTGGCACATATGTTAAACTTCTTTTCTGAATCCTTTAAGAATTAAACCCGAAGTTTGAAGGCTACTCTCAAAATGTTATAGTCAGCTCAGACTGCCCTAACAAAATACCATAGACTGAGTGACTTAAATAATAGACATTCAATTCTCATTACTCTGGAGGCTAGAAATTCAAGGTTGAGGTGAAGGCCAGAGTCAAAGTAGATTCAGGTGGATTCAGTTACTGGTGAGATTCTGCCTTCCGATTCATAGACAGTCATCTTCTCATTGAGAATTCACATGGAGGAAAAAAAAAAATCTGGCTGGCCTCATTTTCTGTTCTTACAAGGACACATATGCCATTTTGGCGACCTCAATCTCTTACCTCATCTAAACAATAGTATAGGGCCTCCCTGGTGGTGCAAGGGGTTAGGACGCAACCTATGAAGCTGTCCGCAGTCACTGCAGCACGAGTTCGATCCCTGGCCAGGGAGCTACCCACATGGCGCAGCAGACCTCTCCTGACTTGCCCACTGCTCCCTCAGCAGTGTATTTCTATCGATCTGCCTGTTCTGTTCCCCACTCTGTCTCTGGTGAATCCTCTCACCCCCCAACCCCGCACCTCTGGTCTGTACCCCAGTTCTTGTATGCATAAATAAATAAATCTTTAAAAAAAAAACCTAATTATATAGTTCTTGAACATATGACTTCTGAGGGACACAAATATTCAGCCCATGAATGAAAGCTATTCTCTAATTTTGTCCTCTACCACATAACTGGTTTCAGCTATTGTGTCAAATGACCATTTTCTGTATATTTTTATTTCTGTCTCCTTAAGAAGACTTCTTTTAATATCTAGAAAATTTTCTCAAAATCCATACCTATCAGAGTTAAGTGCTTGAAGCATTAAGTCATTGAATTATACATTTGATAAAACAGTTTCTTGCTGTTTATGTACAGTGATGTCTGCCCAGAGAGTTACCAATATGTATCATACTTTTGACATGTTGTTTTTATTTCAAAATGTTATTTTTTAAATAACAAATTAAAATGGCTTTTCTTTTCCTCCCTTGCTACCTAAAGATCCATTGCCACCATGCATGATGCAGTAACTATCTGGACTAGGAAATTCATGGTCACTGACGCCTTCACCCTGGGAAGGCAACAGTACTCAAGACAGAAATTCAGTGACAATTAGCTAAAATGTCCAAGACTACCTTTGATGTCATCTTTGTGTTTGGGTTCAGAACCCACTTTGGAGGTGGCAAGGCTGGCTTTTTCATGATTTACAAATTCTTGGATTAGGCAAAGAAAAATGAACCCAAACAGACTTGGAAGACATGACCTGTAGGAGAAGAAAACGATCTTAAGAAAACAGTGAATGGAATGCATGAACAGAATGAAAAAAGTCAGGGGGACTACAAAGGCCAGTGTTGGTGCTGGCAAAAGAAAAGAATAAAGGTTCTGCTGTGACTTTATCTGGGTCTGTGGTGATTGTGCAGACTTTTCATGAGAGGATTAATAAAACCTTTTATGTGTTGTCTATTTAAAAAAAAAAAAAACTAAAATGAACTTTGTGGTATACAGTCTAACCTTTTATTGAGATGAAATATAAGTAACATAAAGTTATCCATTTTAGTGTATCATTCAGTGGCATTTAGTACATTCAGAGTTTTCTAGAAACATTCCTCATATCTACTTTTGAATAATTTCATTACCCCAAAAGGAAACCCCATACCCTAAAGTAGTCACTTCCTGTTTTCTTTTCTCAACCTCTGACAACTCTAATCTACTCTCTGTCTCTGTGGATTTATCGATTTGAGATATTTCATATAAATTGAATTAGACAATATATGACCTTTTTGTCTGACTTCTTTCACTTACCATAAAGTTTTCAAGGTTCATCCACACTTCAACATTACAGCATGTATTAATACTTCATTCTTATCAATAGCTGAATAGTTTATTGGCTATAACATAGGACTATAACAAATTTTGTTAAGTCATCCTGTTGATGGGCATTTGAGTTGTTTCAATCTTTTGCAATGGGGAGAGTGCTGCTATGAAAATGTTTTCCCCCCACATATTGAGAAAATTGTCTGATGTACCAGAATTCCTTAAAATTCCACAATGTGTATAGAAGTTGCTGCTTAAAGTGCCCTATTTTATAGATTTTTAAGAATGAAAAAGTTTGTAGGTTTGAATAATGCCATAATCAGAGCCAAGCTTGCTAAAATATTAGCTATTGTTTAACATATCACCTTGAATATGAATAAATTAAATTAAGACAAGCATTTTGGACTAAAACTTTTATTAATAAGCAAAGAAGATCAGTAATAAAATAGTATGCAATAAATGCTTAGTATATATAACAGATATGGTATTAGATATTCTGATTCACTTACTCTTCACAATAAGTTATTATTATCCTTATTTAGAGATGAGACAACCGAGGTAAGGGAAATTTAAATAACTACCCAAATGTCAATTTTTATTACTGCTAAGAGAAAAATAAATAATAACTTGCATTTTATATAGAAAAAAGTTTTTATTATAATTCATTGATAGTTAAAATTGTTTCTACAGTTTTTATCTATCTGGCATTCCCAGACTACAGTATATCTAAGACTCTTCCAAGCAACTGAAACCAAATACACTATAATGTTTCTTAATGAATTTGTGTTGGCAAATCACAAGTAGTCTGAGTACATCTAATAACCCATAACCAAATGACTATTAAATTTATGTAAAAATGCTATATATATTTGTATTAGCAATACAATCTCAGAAAGTTGCTTTTGTTATCATGTCCATCATTTGCTTATTTTAATTAACATCAGACATATTAAAAGATGAGAGTTCCAGTAATAATAACCCCATATTAAGAGAAATTCATTCTATAGAACAATCAAACATATTTTTAAAAAATCCTCCAAGCCATAGCTTTACAAATTAAAAGAGAATATTTGTTCCATATATATCTAAACATGTGACATATATAGGCATACAAGTCAATTGAAGATATATTTTGCATGCTGCTACATATTATAGATGGGATATGAGATACATGTTTACAATAATTTTCTCCAGATGATGACAAATGAAGGAAGCTACCAATTCTCTTTCTCTGGGAAAATAATTTAGCATCTCAAAATACCTTCCCTGCCTATCTTTCAAAATTTTGTGAGTTTCAAAATATAAATCCATAAAATTACATTTCCATAGAAAAACTGAAATTTAGATAATTTATAATAAAATTTTGTTATATTTTCGTCAATCAAACCTTTGTATTTTATGTTTTAAGGTATTTCTTCTGTAGTATAGAGACATTTTTAATTCTCTTGAAAACCCTTTAGAATAATATTTGGTCATCATGGGCAAACTTTGTTAGCACAGAACTGTTAGAATTTGAATCCCTGTAGATTTAACGAACAGCCCAGTGATGGTTTATGAACAGAGTTTCTCACCTATATATACGATCCAATCAATCTCAAGGATGGTAAAAATGCTTTTGTAATTTTGCATGAAACATTTTGCACTGATCCTTGAGCAAGAAACACGATTTAAGATCACTAGCTCACATGAATAAAATGTAGACTATAAAGAACATCTCTGAGATAATTTCCCTGTCTCTTTAATGCTAATCAACCCAAAAAGATTAAAAAAAAAAAAAAAGCTGTTCCCAAATCATAGTAAAATCAATCATATTGAAATGGTGGTCTGATATTGATTTAAAAATAAGTCTTCAGGTCATGATAATAGAAACAACAATTACTATGTCAATGTTTTAACCCTGTTTGAAATCATGTGAGAAAAGGGTATTTCTAAGGCTTGTTATTTTTTGTGGCACATGGAATGAGATTCTTATTTCAAAATTCAAGATTCTGATTTCAACATTTTAACAAAAGAAAGAAGTAAGATTTAATATATAGGACACTTGAGGTAAGTAGTTTGGAATCAACACAAGCAGAAGCAGCTAGACACAGATCTGGTGACTGCAAAACATAAATTAATTTGAGACAAATTTGTACCATTGCCATTCGTGTAGGGAGGAAAAGAAGGAAATGCCTCATCAGGTGAAACATAGCTCTAGATAAAAGCACAGATACCTTTTCTTGGATACTTTGTCTTTTTTATTTCCCAGGAAAGGCTTTGTAGGGTTACTCAGTGCAGCCAGGTAACTCTAGAAGAAAAGCAAAATGTTCAAAATATATACCACATAAATGAATTCCTTGACACTATCTAGCCACACTAATAACAAGAATCAGAAACACGTCTCAAGAATATTTCCATTATGGGGCCTCCTTGGTGGAGCAAGGGGTTAAGCACCACACTATGAAGCAATCCGCAGCCTCTGCAGCACGAGTTTGATCCCTGGCCAGCCAGAGAGAAACCCACATGGAGAAGCAGACCTCTCCTGCCTCCTCCACTGCTCTCTCAGCAGTGTATTTTAGTCAGTCTGCCTGTTCTGTTCCTCACTCTGTCTCTGGTGAATCCTCTCATCCCCCACATCTCTGGCCTGTACCCCAGCACTTGTATGCAAAAATAAATAAATCTTAAAAAAAAGAATATTTCCATTATGTATAAAACAACCTTGTACATCAGAGTAAAGACACATTTTAAATATAATAAGACTAGCAAGTTATTGAGATCCCCAGTGAAATTCAAAACTGGCCTTCATATAAGGAGGACAGAGAGACACTAAAGACAGAGGCAGACCACTGTAGATTACGAGGGAATAGTATTAATAAGCAAGTGAATTTACATAAGAGGATTCTCTTGGAAAGTTACAAAATAAGTATATCTTTACACCTGCTCAGAATATTAAGAGTTTATATAGAGGCTTTAATAGGGTCCACTCATTTGTAGGTCCACTTGTACATGATTTTGAAAGGAGATTGGTATTTGGAGATATTGAGGGTTCAGTTCCAGAGCACCACAATAAATTGAATATCCCATTAAAGCAAGTCATTGTATTTTTTTTGTTTGTTTGTTTTTCTGGTACATATAATTTCTATGTTTATCCTGTACCATATTTTCAGCATGCAATAGGCCTATATCTACAAAAACAATGCACATATCAATTAAAAATATTTTATTGCTAAAAAATGCTTATCATCTGAGCTTCTAGAGTTTTCATTTAGCTTTTAGCTTTTTTCATTGGTCTATGTGTCTATTTTTATTCAAATACTATACTATTTTAATTACAATAGCTTTGTATTATAGTGTGAAGTCTGGAGTATATTTCTTCTTCTTTTATCAAGATTGTTTTGCTTATTTAGGTTCTTTTGTGGTTCCATATAATTTTCAGGAATGCTTGTTTTATTTAATTGAAGAATGCCTAAGAAATTTTGTTTGAGATTACACTGAATTTGTATATTGTTTTGGGTAAAATAGTGATTTTAATGATATTAATTCTTTCAATTTCTGAGCCTGGAATATCTTTCTATTTCTTTTATAGTATGTTATTTGTATACAGAAATGCCACAAATTTTTGTATAATGATTTTGTAGTCTGCCAATCTACTGAACTGATTTACTGTTTCTAATTGATTTATAGTGGAGTCCTTAGCATTTCCTCTGTATATTATCATGTCATCTACAAATAGTGATGGTTTTAATTTTTTTTTCCAAATTTGGATTTCTTTTATAACTTTCTCTTGCCTAATTGCTTCAGCTGGATTTTCACAATGACATTGCATAGTATTGATGAGAGTGGGCATCCTTGCCTTGTGCCTGATTTTAGTGGAAAATCACCCAAAGTTAAAGCAAAGTACTCCATTAGAAATGGAAATGGCATAATGATTAAAAGATAAAAGAAGAAGGAAAAAGTTATTTTAAATTGTGGCCATCAATTGTTCCAATGGAAAATATTACTAATCAGTGCTAGTATCCTTCCCCTGAACTATACTATGGCCTTGGCACTTTCCTCAACATTATGCTTGGCATTTGAGATGAGCCATATTTTCCATTCTATCATGGTTAAAATAGAGTATGGAGGATGGCAGACTTTCAGGGACTCACAACAAAATGTTCCATCTCTGTGCAAAATAGAATCACTTTCCTCTCTCTGGCATGGCCATTCACACAGGTATCATGGCCTGGTGTTGTCTGTGCTTCCTCCTGTCAGGATTTCCTAACTTCATGGTAGCTTCACTTAACTGGGACTTTACACTGACTCAGTCTTTTTCTTTCCTGCCTGAATTATCGATCAATATTGTTCTTTATCTTTCTCTTCTACTTATTGTCTAATTTATGAGATGAGATGTAAAATGTTTAATTTGTATACATTTTTTAATACTATTGTTATCAAGCTATGTCTAACAAATTTCTCCAATGTACATCATAGGTGCCTTTTATTCTAATTTTATACCATGCACATTTTCACAAAAATGTAAAAATTAGGAAAAATGTCACTATTGTCCTTGAAAGATCTATCAATATCTACTTTTAGTAGTTCTCCACTATAAGCGAGTTTTTACTAATGGTCAATTTTAGATATTTTAGCATAAATTTTAAGACTTCTGTGACTTTGGGATTACTATATTAAGGTACTTCTGAAATACTTCCATCAAAGTAGCTCTTATGACAGGATAGAAGGAATGCTTATCTACAATTAACTAGAGGCAAGTCCTAAGCAGGCTGGGTGAGCAAAAACATTTTTTTGAAATTATAAGTTTTAGCACATAAAAACTTAGCAAATACATGTTATGTCAATGTAGTTTTAATATAAAAGTATTTCAAATTTACCACTGAGCTAAACTTGATATTCAAAAAAAAGAGTAGTGTAAGTTTATTCTGAGAAAAGACGCATTAATCCTTGACATGCTACTAGTTAACTCTCTTCTGGTAGAGTTATATATTAGTTTAAAAATTCCAATTGCATGACAATATTAAATAGCTTTATATTTTTCCTAATTAGAAATGAACTGTAGTTTTATTGTAATGTCAAATATTTTTAAGCTCTTTTTTATTTTTAAATTAATTATTTTTTTACATCATTGTTCATTTTTTAAACACTATTTGCTTTCCCCCACCCCCTCAGGTGTAGTCCCCATAGAGTTTCCTTCACCAATGCACCTGTGCACCATCACCTCAGTCCTCTGTGCTCCTCCCTACCTCCCTATGATCCCTCTCTGCCTCCTCCCCTGTAGTATGTCTCTGATTTATAGTTGTCTGTTTTTGCTTTGTTGTGTTTTATACTGTTATTATTTTTTTACACTGATGTATTACTTGGTTCCCCTACATTCCTGCTCTAAGTGAAACCATCCAGTATTTTCCTTTTTCCTCCTGGCTTATTTCACTGAGCATAATTCCTTTTAGCTCCATCCACACTGCTGCAAATGACATGAGTTTATCTTTTTTGATTGCTGAATAATATTCCATCATGTATATATGCCACATCTTCTTGATCCAGTCATCTATTTTGGGGCATTTGGGTTGTTTACAGGTTTTGCCTATTGTAAATAATGCTGCAATAAACATAGGTGTACAGGTGTTCTTTTGAATCAATGTTTTTGTGTCCTTTGGGTAGATCCCTATGGGTGAAATTGCTGGGTGCTATGGTAGCTCCATTTTTAGTAGGCTGAGGAACCTCCAGACAGCTTTCCATAGTAGTTGGACCAGTTTGCACTCCCACCAGCAATGTAGGAGAGTTTTTTTTCACCACATCCTCGCCAACATTTATTGTTGCTTGTCTTTTTGATAAGTGCCATTCTTACTGGTGTAAGGTGGTATCTCAATGTATTTTTGATTTGCATTTCCCTGATTATAAGGAATGTTGAACATCTTGTCATATGCCTGTTGTCCATTTGCATTTCATCTTTGGAGAAATGTCTTTTAAGTTCTTTTGCCCATTTCTTGTGTAATGTCAATTTTTTTTAAAGGACATAAATAAGAATAATCACAATTTTAGGGAAAGATGACAGTCTAATCAGAATATCTCTGAAACACTAATGTTATAAAGTTCAGAATAACTTCATATAACTTTCATCTGTCTTGCCTATCTATCTATAATATGGGATAAAAAAGAGATAGTAAAATATAGTCAAGCATCTTGGCTTTACTAACAACAACAACAACAGCAACAACAAAACCATCTGATTCTATCAGTTGCATATCAATTCTCTTTCCATAATGTATTTCTTAATTTATGAAGAATACATAAAAATGAAAATATTTGCAAAATGTCGAAGGATAGATGTTCCAAAAGGAAAGGCACATGTCAATTCAACATGTGGACTATTTGAGCTGAGGTCATTTGAGGCCCTGCAAACTCATGAGAAATCTTTACCACTCCTGGGGGCCTCCCTGGTGGCACAAGGAGTAAAGAAGCAGCACTATGAAGCTACCTTCAGCCACTGCAGCACGAGTTTGATCCCTGGTAAGGGAGCTGGGACACATGGCAGAGCAAACCTCTTTTGTGTCACCCCATGCTCCCCTCAGCAGTGTATTTCAGTGGATCCACCTTTTCTGTTCCCCATTCTGTCTCTGGTAAATCCTCTCACCACCTACACCTCTGACCTGTACCCCAGTTCTTGCATGCATATATAAATAAATCTTAAGAAAAAAAAAGAAATCTTTACCACTCCTAAACTACCTAGACTAATGAAAACTGAAGGCATTACATAGAATTAGAACTTCTACTAGGAATAATCTTCCTAACAGAGAACCCACATATGTGACAGGGTGATATCTAATTACAGAGCATACTGTCTTTGTCTCCTTCTCTTCATTATTAGTTTCCCTCTCTTTATCATGTGAGCATTTCATTATTTAGCTCAGGATCTCTGCTCCAATTTCTTCATGTGTATGTGGATTCCTCAAATGTGTGTTTTAAATTTATATTTTATTTTCTGAATAATTTTTCAAATATTTACTTATTATTCTACCACTCTGAGAGGTACCCAGAAGAGTAGGGGGAACTTTCCTCTCCTTCCATATGCTGTATACAGAACATAATGCAATGTAGTTAATATTACTCTTCAGATCACATCCCAGTTATTTGAACTGTAGAATACTGATATAAAGCGATAGGCAAAGGATCCCAAATAAGATTGTCTAACACCATTTTCCAAGGTATATAAGAAATATTATTCTTAATAGAACATGCTTGTGTGAATTCTATTCTTAATTTATATTTAGTAATATTATCTAGAAGTATGCCATCAATACATGTTATTTTTTTACATGGGCTGCAAAAAATGCTTAAATGATACTTTTTTATTGCTAGGAATTGTGTATTTTACATGGCAAATTTATTTCATTCTTCATTATGTCTGTTAGTTTGAAATCAAGAGTATTTCTGGAAAAACATAACAGTCCAATTATTTTCAAAATTCTCACATTTTTATGTCATTGTTTTGGTCAGTAATTTATATATAGTTTGAAATTTTGAAAGAGAGTGGATGTCTAAACATTTAATTTATGTTGTTAGATTTTCAAAGTCTTGAACTTAAAATCTTAAAAAATTGTAGTGGTAGCATTGTGAAAAAATTATGAAAGAATTAGAGTTTTTTATACAATCTTTCATTACCGGTATAATTAAACAAAATTGTAAACTTAAATTCTAAGACTTATGATATGCTTGGATATGAGCTTTGTTTTCCTTAAGGAACTATAGTTCTATTTGTTGATACAATCACTCCGTGGCAATGACAAATTCTCATAAGCTTGATAACTTACAGTTTATTGTTTCAATGAATGCAAATCATCAAAAGAATGTCACAAAACCACTTTTGTCACTTATTTCTACTTATTGGGAATTTCTTGACATTTGAGTTCATCAAAAGTGACAAGTAACAATTAATTGTATTTTTACTCACTACAGATTCAGAGAAAAATACTGACTACAACTAGCACTTAAGGCCCCAGGGAACGTTACTGTTTTTCCTTAAAAAGGCATAGAATTTGCATTCACCAAAGCAGCATGGGTTAATATATTGATATGCACTATTAAAAGATTATGTGAAGGTCTAAACTCAACCCACACAGTAAAGAAGAGTTGAATATATCTTGTACAGTTGAAGTCTTCAACAATATTTTGAATTTATTTTAGTGGCATGCAATTATACTTCCATAAAACTGGGCAATGTATAAAGATTTTAGTTTCCCTTTAAAATTTTGGAAATACAGTCTTACTGAAATTTTTTTCAAACACTTCATTCCCAGCAGTACTTAGAAAGGAGACCCAATTCCATCTTTTATTTATCTCTTACAATAACGATTAAATACAAAATTACAAAAAAAAAGGCATAGAAGAAAGCAAGGGATAGCTCAAAAATGTCTCTGACATGAAATCGATTGTTACCATTTGGTGAGCATCATTATTGTTACCATTGGTGAAAACGTCTTTATGCTTCAATAAATAAAAATGCATGCATGCTTAGATGGATAAATAGGGAACAGATATATATACACTGATGGATAAATTTAAAAAATAAATCATATTTTAAAATATATTAAGACTCATGAAATGAAACTGAGTGTTGTTTTCTAGATAATTAAAAAAAAAAAAAAAACAACAACAACAGCTAAGCCACATGTCCTCATTGTACGTGGTTTGAAGAAAGAAAGAATTCGGTTTGATTTGAATGTACCAAAAGTTTAGGGGCCATATTCTTTGGTTTCTACTGAACTGCCTAATTCCTCTGATTCAATAATGCTGTATAGCCCTGCCTGTCTTTCTGTGATGTTTCTTTCTAGAGGCTGTCATATATATTATATATATATATATAATATAAAAATTCATTAGATAATCAAAATGAGGACTTGGGCCCAGGAAACAGATTTTTTTTTTTTTTTAGCTTTCTGTGATAGCTGTTACAACAATCACAAGTTTTAGCTTAACTTATATAGACCTGAAGTGGGAAATCATATACTTCCAATATAATGACAAGGATGTAAACTAATGATACTTGAATTAAAATAATAAAAAAACAGATGGTGTATATAGAAAAAATGATTCACTGACATAAGAAAATCGTAATTATTGAAGGAAGGGTTTCTGTTTTTCTAAAGGCTTAGAGCAGAGGGAGGTAAATGCTGTGATTGATCGCTATCTTTTTTTTTAAGATTTATTTATTTTTTTAAACTTTTTTTTTTTTTTAAGATTTATTTACTTATTTATACAAGCACTGGGTACAGTCAGAAGCGCCAGAGGGTGAGAGAATTCACCAGAGCCAGAGCAGGGAGCAGAGCAGGCAGAAGGACTGAAGTACACTGCTGAGGGGAGCAGCGGGCGGCAGGAGAGGTGTGCGCGCCATGTGGGACCCTCCTCTGCTGGCCAGGGAGCAGCCAGGAATCAAACCGGTGCTGCAGAGGCTGCGGGCAGCTTCGCAACCCAGCGCTCAACGGCTGCACCACAGGGGAGGCCCTTGATCACCATCTTAATTTCTGAAGAATTCACTGTGGAGATGTAAGGGCAGGATACTCATTGTTTAAATCTTCTTTATCTGACTCATTGGTCATTACGGTGTGTTGAAAGACTGATTTAACTGCATGCAGTAGATTCTTACATACCTGTTTCACATAATAAGAAGCAAACTAGTTCTGACTTAAAAGCCTATGCAGATTACTTTGTTTTCTGGCCTGGTAGGTTCATAACATTCACTGCATATATGAGTTTATTCTATTTAATCAAGGGTTGTTTCAGTCTCATGAGTTTCTGCTCACTTCTCCAACTCCTAAACATGCTTGGAAAGTGACACAATCAGAAATCATTCATCCTGGCAACATGAATATGCAGCACTGTCTATACTCAAAGTTTTAGCCTCTTATTTCCCAAAGGGGTCTATTCATCACTCAGCCACCTCTGTACCAACCAACTTTGAGATAGGAAGCAGTAGTAAGAATTCTCATGCTTAATTCCATTCATTTTCTTTCCTCAATGCTATTTGACTGGAGGAGTTCAAATAGTACTGACCAAGAATATTCTATTAATTTTCTGATAGTTACATTTTATCCCTTGACAGTTCGTTTATCTTTCTTTTGGTTATTTGATGCTGATGTGTCAGGAAATTTTTATTTTAATATTTTTTGTTTATTGCATTGTGTATTGAGAAAGGGAACATCTATAATTCTGTTTGATTCTGTCTCAAAAACTAGGTCCAGGTTTTGATATCATATCACATTTGTATGCATGACACTATCTGCATGCATATTCACACAATAGGAGATGTAGGTAAGTTAGAGAGATAAACAACAATATTTACTAGATCTTATTTCAGATATTCATTAGATTAAAATTTCATTCTGTTCAAAAGGAAAAATAGCCACCAAATTATAATTTATGTTTCCTCACCCTTTTATGAACTTGTGTTGTACATCATTTCAACCAGATGCTGGCAAGTTAATCATAGTCACAGCATGCTTCACTAACTTTAACATTGTTTCTGAAGTATTGTAAATTCTTCCCATAATCCAGCTCCTCTGTTCTAGTTCCAAGAAAAACATATAGCAAACCTTCAAGCATTCATTAACTAAATGTTATTCAATGAGTTATTTTTTAAACTTACAGCTTTATTATTATAAATAATTGCTGGATTCACTAAGTAAACAGAGAACAATATAAGTCTATGAAACATAATATTAAAATTAAATTAAAATCCCATAACAAGTGACAGCTAAAGGATAATAGTGGATTATATTACACTAAGGCAAGCTGCAGTCAAGGAAATCATTTTTCAATATTAATATTCAAATGATAACAAGTGTTATACGTGTCTAATACTTATAGTTATTTTATGTTGACATTAATCCTCATCAAGCATTTTGACATTATAAAATTAGTTATAATATACAATGTTACTCTCACTAGATTTAATAGTGTTTTATTTTTCTGCTTCACTTTCAAATTTTTCTTCCTCTAAAATATGTGGTCAAAAATACTTATCTTTTTGGAAATTATGATGAATATAATGCATTTCATCTATGTTCTTTTCAACCAAATACCAGTGTCCATCTAATGTTAAACACGTAAACATTGATACATGTTCTACCATTAGTTAAGTAAACTGCCTTCTAAAATTTATATTTGAATATTCAAAACCCTATTAACAGTATAAGAAGTCAGAGTAGGCCTGTTATAGGAAAAAAAAAAAAAGTTAAACCTGGTATGTTACCAAACTTGATGGACTAGCTGCTTTTGTATATTGTACAGCTAATCAGAAATGCCTGCCTAGTTGTTTGGAGAAATGGTTATAGAGGATTATCTGAGTATATCTGAGTTGCTGAAAAAGAGTAGTGAAAAATCAACGAAGCAAATTAGATCTAAGAGAAGAATTGTACTGGCAGTGAAAATGTTTAACTAGCTCACTATCTACACTGGCAGTGACCAAAGGATTCCTAGGCATAAAATTGTATCTGAATCTGAGAGATCCCAAAAATCATTCTATACTGGCACTAACTCCTTTCTAAATCATGGGACTTTTTGGCATCCAGGGAAAGTAACAAGGTAGTTCAAATAGCAGGGAGTGGGGAGCTCAAAACTCAGGAGATGAATATTTAGCAATTAGCACAGAAGTATTTGAACATTTAACAAAAGAATGAGTGTGTAACTAATGCCAATCCTGATTAGGGCTGAAGCAACCAATGGGCAAATCGAAGAAAAGGAGCAGAGATCACAAACAATATGTTGTCATTTTAGTCATGTTTTATTTATTTATTTAAAGATTTTATTTATTTATTTTTTGCATAGAAGATCTGGGGCATAGGCCAGAGGCACAGGGGTGAGAGGATTCACCAGAGACAGAGTGTAAAGCAGAATGGGCAAATCTACTGAAATACGTCACTAAGGGGAGTAGTGGATGAGACAAGAGAGGTCTGCTGTGCCATATGTGTATTTGCTCCCTGCACAGGAATCAAACTCAGGCCATCTCAATGGTAGAACTGAGACATACTCTCTAGGCCACCAGAGAGGCCCTTGTAAAGTTTTTTTTTTTTTTTTTAAATTAGGTAAACTTATCTTTTTTGTCTTGTACAATTACACTAAGAAATCCTTTTATTAAGGTAGGTGTGGAGAACTTGCACAGTAACTGTATTTAGACTATGGTATAACAGAATCTTTTCTGATTCTATCAAGGTATCACTTCCTGAGATTCTTCTCAAAGTTGAAAACTAAAGACTAAGATATTACATTATGTGGGATAATTTTTAATTTGGTTTCTTATAGAAGCTAACACTGAGACATATAGATTTCAGTACTAGTTAAGGGTAGGTGCAGGGAATTTTGCTGGAGAATGAGGAAGTGATACAAGAAAAAAGAGGTAATTAAACTATGTGCTATTAAGTCAGTCATAACAGTGGGAAACTTACCTGAGAATTATCACTCTCAAGAGGTGAGGGTTTGTGTTATTTATGATAGGATTCGGGGGCTCATTGACTGAGGGCAATCTCAGGGAAGAAGGAAGATATTAATTCATTGGTACTCCTTGACACCTGTGAGTATAAGTACACCTTTCCAGTGTTCTGGAATAAAGCAGAAATGTACTCAGACACAGAAATGCTAAAGTTAGAACCTGGAAATGTTAGAGGTATATGGGAGGCCACTTGCAGATTCTATTCCTTTGGGTTATTAGTTGGGCTGAACTAGACTACCCTCAGCCAAGTCTTAGTGAAAGAAATAATAAAGCTTCTTCAATCAAATTTCTTGTACCTAGAATAAAGAAGTGACCCAAATTAAAAACATAGAACTCAAGATCATGGCAAGAAAACGTTTCAGTATACTTTGTAACTAATTCTGAAGATTTTTCAAAAAAACTTTCTCTTTGTACTCTAGAAAATATGCTTGAGGGTGGGAATAGAAAAGAAAGTCCTTGGTGGCCTGTGCATGAAATCAGAGTAGTGAGTAGTGACGGCAGAGTGGCTATAATATTTGTGGAATATGTAGTGACAGCTTTCAATGGCAACATTTTGTATTAGTAGTGAATTAATAATGAACTATGGAATATGCTCTCTCCACTTTTGAGTAAGATGGTTAAATGCATATCTGGTAAATGTGGCCATGGAATGTTTAATGATTGTGGATGAGTAAGAATCCAAATTAGTTAGTGGATTTTCCACTTATTTGAAATGCATTTACATGGGAAAAAATTATTCTGAGTTGAAAAACAAAGGTAAAAGTCTTACAATGTAGAATCTTAAAATAACACTTAAAAAACAAATATTAAAAAGACAGTCCACTATAAAAATGGATGAGACTTGTAAATGCTCTCTTCATAAAGGTATGCTAGTGATCAAGAAACATTATATGGTATTAGCAAGGTAGGAAAATGCAAACTAAAATTACAATATGGTCTGATTAGAACACCAACTCAGAGTTAACATTAAAATTAACCACAATTTAAATCTTAGTGAGGGGCCTCCCCGGTGGCGCAGCGGTTGAGCGCTGGGTTGCGAAGCTGCCCGCGGCGTCTGCGGCGCCAGTTCGATCCCCGGCTGCTCCCCGGCCACTGGAGGAGGATCCCACATGGTGTGCAGACCTCTCCTGCCGCCCGCTGCTCCCCTCAGCAGTGTACTTCGGTCCTTCTGCCTGCTCTGCTCCCCGCTCTGGCTCTGGTGAATTCTCTCACCCTCCCGCGCTTCTGACTGTACCCAGTGCTTGTATAAATAAATAAATAAATCTTTTTAAAAATAAATAAATAAATAAATAAATCTTAGTGAGGATGCATAAATGTAGAAATTTGTATGAACAGGATGACAAAAAATATTCTGATTATCCAATAAAATCCTGGTTAAAACTAATTGATCAACATTATCTTGGTTTGGACAAAAAATTATATGCAGAAATTATTTCAACTGCTATTTGGCATGGAAATTGGTGCAATTTCTTCTTAGAAGTTTTTTTTTAATTTTTATTATACTGAAATTATGCATAGTCTGTATTTTTTCTTACTTTCCTATTTTTTCACTTATATATGTTACATAAAAAATGAACTAAATAAAGCAAAAAGAAACTTTTAAACAGTAAGACCAAATAGTTACCAGAGGGTACTGGGAAGAAAGCTGGTCAGCTGAATAATAAAAGTCAATTGTATTGTGAATGATTGAACTGGTCTTTTACTGGTGAACTTTATTTATTATACACAGACACTGATTTATAATGAGGCACACATGAAATTTCTATAATGTTATAATGCAATGTTTCTTCAATAAAAAATTTCCCCCCACAATTTCTGTTCAAAAACCATTAAGTGAGACCAAGGAAAGTTAATTTCTGTAGGTAAGAAGTGTCTGTGACCTAAAATCAGGTGTAAGAGTCCACACAGGGAGAGGAGCAGAGACTGCTCTGCCACAAAGTGTTGAAACCTAAATGCTGAAAACACTTGTGATTTGTACCAGTGAGGAGTATAAGACTCCATGTTGGGTGATTAAGGTGTTTGGATAGAGAAGAGACATCATTGATGATAGTAGATTGGTTATATCAAAGACCTTTGATCACAAAAACTAGGATATTCAGAATAATGTGAAGAGGATTTCTCACTGTCAGAGAAGGGATTTAACATATAGAATGGGAAAAACAATAAACCAATGGTACTTGGAATTCTAGTGAACGCATGGTTTTCAAATCTGAAAAGAACTTAAATGTCCATTAACTCATCAATAGGCAAGTAAAACACATTGTACTCATAGAATAGAATACTAAACTGCAATGAAAATCACTACTAGCTACAAGTATCAATGTAGCTGAATTTCATAAATATATTTGAACAAATTATGCTAGATAGAAAAGATTTTATACATTATGATTCTGTTTATGTAACATTAAAAGGCAGCCAATCAGCATTTGGGGTTGCATGTTCTGTTAGTGAAAATATGATTTTGAACATGACAAGGTTAAAATTTAGTTCAGAATAGTGATTACATTAAGAGGGATGAGGTACAGATTGGGGTAAGAGGCACAGGAGGGGTTTCTGGATTTTTCCTGGTTTCCTAATCTGCATAAAGGCTACATGGGTGTTTTCATTCTGATAAATATCTGAGTTGTATGATTTTGTCATATATGAAATATTTTACAACCAACATAAAGGTTATGCATCTATGGAATAGAGAAAATGGTTATATCAAAAAATAGTAGTTTTTTGCTTACCTAAATTTTCATCGATTTTAACCCACTTATTATCTAAGTTAACCTTCATAAAAAAACATAGAATTGAATAATATTATTTCCTTATTACAGATTAAAAAAAAAGAACTCCCAGAAAGGAGATTTTTTAATCATATTTCAGGTAGGAAACAAAATATCTTGTCCTAAATTCCAAGGCTAATATTCTACTATGATTTTGTTCTTAGTGCAGTGCTGATATATAGCAAGCAATCAGTGGATGTTTCTGAGTTAAAACATAAGCTGTGGCTACGTTTCCTTCTTTTGTGCCCCAGCAGTTCTTTTTATATTCATCTATTTCTGCCATTATAGCACTCTATTATAAATGAGTATCTACGTCTGACTTTCCTCTTACACTGAGTTCATTGAAGGCAAGTACAGAATCTTATTCACTTTTGTATTTTGTTGCCTACCATGCATGTTATAAAATGAGGGTCAAAAAACAGAAGCTGAATTAAAAAATAATCTACTTGGAGAACCAATGCTGATGTGCTTAGATAAAAGAGGAAATAATTGTTTAACTTCATGGTAATTACTACAATTATAAAACTGCAAAGTGTTTCTTTCTTCTTAGAAGTTCTTGTCAATTAATAACCTGCTCTAGGCCTGTTACAGAGATTTGAGATTTAAACTTAATAAAGAAGGTGATCTTGTGCTAGTTATGTGCCAGTAAATCTGCTTCTAGCAATTAAAATCCTATAATCTCTTTGTTTCCTAAATTCTGTAATTAAAAATCCATTTTTTTCTCATTTGAAAAAAGGAGTAAAAGTGAATATGGAGTTATATTTGAAAATAATTTTTTTGCAAATGTGCTCAAAATTTTAGTTCAGTTTTAAAATCAAAGATCTCTAGAAGCTTTATTGTAGTGGAATAACCCTAACAATTTACTTGTAAATTAATGATTTTTGCTATTCCTAGACTAGTTTATTTTTCCTTTGTTCTTCATCTTCATATAGGAACTACATGAAATGAATATTATGGGGAAAAATCAGAGTAAGATGTGCTCCACAAAATTTAGGTCAATATTAGTTAACAGCAACAACAAACTCTTGATTGTACCCAAACAGTAAGAAATATTATAATTGATTTAAATTTTCCCTCTGGCCCCCCAAAATCAATAACAATATGTAAAAACATAATTATAAGCTTATTGGAACCAGTGGTGATGTTGATCAACATGACATTTATATTGTATTACCTATTAGCAAAAATAACACTACGTGTTAAAATAGGGATATCACTAAATAGTAACAAAATGCACTTGTATTTGAGATAAAACAGGAAGTTTTCTTAAAATTGTTCATATTCCAGCACATTAAGAATTTAAAAAGTCTTCATTTATGTAAAAAGCAACATTTGCATCTGAAAATTCTGATTGCAGCAAGCACACGCTTCACATTCAGAATTTTGTCTCTTTTTACATATAACTGACTTTTTTTATACATTTATTCCAGATGTTCCCAAAGATTCCTGATTATGAGGATGTTGGACATTAAACTTAACTCTCTGCTGTAAACAACAATAAAGCTGCACAGAATTATTTTTCTGGCATTAGGCAGCAAAAGACTGTGGTCCTTGAGAGGAGAGAAAAAACAACACAAGAGGAGCTCTATATTTATTTAGGCCTTTTGCATGGGGACACATTTAAAACCACAGCACAAGGAAATGGAGTTTAGAGAATAGTGGTCTTGCTATATGGAGGAAACAGAGATTAGATTTCATGGCTGGTGAAACTGATGGAGATTAGCTTTAGAAGTTTAACTTTATGGAAGAAGCTAAGGGAGAGGAGAGACCTGCACACAAAAATGAACTACATAAATTTTCACAGAGACTCCTTTGAGTCTTTGGTCAAATATTAAGCTTCACATACCCAGCACAATCCTTGCAGAAAGCAAATACTTGGGAACTGTGAGTTGAATTGCGTTTCAGAAGGTCACATATTATTGTAAGATGTTAGATTCCTGACCTACCAACATGCAGAAAATGGAAAGAAAACACTAAGAATTCAGTTAATCCTCAGGAAATAAACTCCAAGGAAACAGGACTATTTTATTCTGAGAGAGTGTGTTATTGTAGACCCACCTATGTAAAGCTCCAAAACCAAGCCTTGTCAGGATTAATATGAGAAATGGCAAGTAATAGAAAATTGGAAAACAAAAGCGGAGCCATCTGAATCTGGATGAAAACTAAAGAGTGTGGAGGCTGTTTGAGGGAAAGGTCTAAGGAACTCTGGCATGCTTGGGCATGCTGCAACAGTGCACAGTGGAGAAGAAAATGAAACCATTCTTGCACACAGAAACTGCCTAGGATTGAAATTTGACCAATCACTTCTGCCAATCAGAACTCCACTGACTGAAAATCTCACTTGTGTAAAGCAGACCTGAGTGTGAACTCTCAGTCTTTTGAGAAGTTACTGGATATCCATCATTTAACATGTGACATGTTTGGATTAACATAGACCCTAGTTTTTAATCATTCTGTAGCTCTTGAGCTAAAGATTACTTTCTCTAGAATAAATTAGTTCTGCATTTTATGTGCCCAAGGATTTCTCTACCACTTTATCAGCAGAAACTTTTGTAATAACTTGTTCATGTTCTGCCCTCTGTGTTAGACTAGAAATTCCAAAAGGACATTATCAAATCTCTCTCGGTCTTACTTCTATCCCAGTGCCAGGCACATAGACCACTATGTAGTAAATACCTAATAAAAATTTTCTAGAATAAATGACCAAAGAAGTGATATGCACCAAAAAATGCCCTAAATCAATGTATTCCGCACACATTGCTTTTAAAGTTGTTTTATAACAGTTGTATAATAGATACGGAGGCTCATATTTTCGGAAAACCCAAATTTCAGTAGTTAAACAAATGTTATTAAACTCAAATCCCCAATAGCCATTTCTTCTGGCTTCAATGTGTGTGTGCAGGGGAGGGGGATATACATAGGCAAGGGCACAAAATATATCATCCCATAACCCTATGAGTTGTTCCTGGATGAGTAATCAAAATAGCATTAGATCTATTGGCAAAAGAAAAAGAATCAATTTAATAACTAAAGGATAATGGAGATGTAACAGGGTGCTCCCCAGGGAAAGGGGACATTCCAGGTTTCCTGCCCCACCCAAGAAAGGGTGTAGCTGAGTAGGGAGAAAAGGCTAGAGAAACTGGGGAGAAAGAAGGCAGGAGATCACAAAGAAGAACTGGAGGAGGCACATGGAACAGAGAGACATGTGAAGAAGGTGCAATTGCTTATCGTCTTTAGAATGTACCAGGAACTTGGGGGACATGCAAGGAGACAATGGAAAGGGACAGAAATGTGGCAGAGAGGCCCGTGAGGAGGCTAACAAAGGCAGTCTTTATCTTCACTTAGGTTTTGATTTTGCTCTTTTCCTCCCAGACTTTCCCTGTCCCTTCTGCCCCTTTACTATGGCTGTCCATCTGAAGGTGCTTTAGATTTGTGGCAAGCTTTCAGGCCTCTGTGGCCCTGCTTTGAGCCAACCTTGTTTGGCTGGGCATTTACCTATGAGGGGAAGGGTAACTTTGGTGTTTCATGTGAAAACTATTTTATCTATTCTATTCTCTTCTTTCTATTGCACACTAATGGTATTAAAATTTCTTAGCCATTGAAGGTCTTACACACTAACGTATGTTTTTTTCTGGATGCAGCAGATGACAGAAGTCATGTAGAGTGTGCAAGTTTGGAGGTCCTGGGCTGCCCCTCACCCTGCCCTACAACAGAGAAAGACTGGGAATATTTGTCCTGTGTTTTGGAAACTGGTACATCAAGAAGAGAAAGGAAGGAACTTTATATGATAGAAAAGAAGGGGGTGACCTCATTCCAACTATGAGAATAAAGATGAGATACTTAGATATAGAGAATATTTACTGAATGAGACAGCACCCCAGAAACATTCTTTTACATCACAAATGGCAAACGGTTAATGCTTCTTTGATTAGTAAAATGTCAGTAGCTTAGGACATGTTGATCTCTACCTTGATTAGGAGAGGGGAAAGGGCCTAAGCAAGAATAAAATCTTCTAGCTTTCAGGTGCTGCAACTGCTCTCAGGGAAAACAATGTTCATTCTTTGTATAAAACTAGTAGACTTGGGCCTCCCCGGTGGCGCAGCGGTTGAGCGCTGGGCTGCAAAGCCGCCCGCAGCCTCTGCAGCACTGGTTCCATCCCCGGCCTCTGGGAGAGGGTCCTACATGGGGCGCAGACCTCTTCTGCCGCCCGCTGCTCCCCTCAGCAGTGTATTTTGGTCCTTCTGCCTGTTCTGCTCCCCGCTCTAACTCTGGTGAATTCTCTCACCCTCCCGCGCTTCTGACTGTACCCTGTGCTTGTATAAAAAAAAAAAAAAACAAACTAATAGACTTTCTGAGACTCACAGGCCCTTCAACATTCTCTAGTCACCATACCTTGGTGAAAAGAAGCAACACTGGGTCTCCTGAGAAAAGTTTATCTGGCCCTTCTGAAGGGACTGACCCCACATATATTTGTAAGCACATATTTTGTAACAAATTATACTCGGGTGGGTGATAAATTTATTTAATCTTCTCTCCATTTATGAAACTAGCAAAAGATATGGTAAAAGAAAATCTAAAGATGTAAAACCCTACCAGTTATTTGCTAAAGGGTATTAACTTTGTTTTCAGAGGTATTAGATAGTCTTTGAATATGTAGATAGTCTTTGAATAGGAGAAGTAGATTCTGCAAATAAATGGAGGATGAAGAAGTAAATTAATCTACATAATAAATGAAGAAGTAAGAGTTTTTAAAATTTGAGTGGGAAATGTAGGAAACAAGAAACTCAGTGATCTGAGGAGCTTGGTGCTGGGCATAGGAGCATCTGCCCAAGAGCTGGATAAGATGGGATCTGGGAGATGGGATCTGGGCAGATGTCCAGAGCTTGGTAAGAAGACTGGCAACCTGAATGAAGGAATTCTCCTTTAAAGAAATGATGCTTTAGACTCATATATTTGACTATTTTTAGTCTTTTTTATTGTGCATATTGATGTGTTTAATTTTAATCATGGAAATAGAATCAGTTCTACATCTTAAATTGTGAAACTAAAGAAAAAAGAATCCTATAAAGAGTTGAGGAGTGGGCCTCCCTGGTGGCGCAGCGGTTGAGCGCCATGCTGTGAAGCTGTCTGCAGCTTCTGCAGCGCACTTTGAGGTTGGATTCCCCACAGGCCAGGGAGAACACCACATGGCGCAGCAGACCTCCCCTGCCTCGCCCGCTGCTCCCCTCAGCAGTGTCTTCTGTCTGTCTGTCTGTTCTGCTCCCTGCTCTGGCTCTGGTGAATTCTCTCACCCCCCACTTCTGATCTGTACCCCAGTTCTTGTATAAATACATAAATAAATCTTTTAAAAAAATGAAGAGGAGCAAGGGAATTGGACCCTTGGCAGGAAGAATAAAAAGTATCTGCATTCCAAGTTTACAGAAATGTTAAGAAGGTCATTCTACTTCCCTTAAGGAGTTAATAGACAACTACATCAAATTTTAATTAAATTTCCAAGAACAACATCTGGGTCACATTTCTTTGACTGATTCAAGAAATTTCATTGATGATTTTGAACTGTCACTGTTAATTTCCTTCAATTGAACAACAATTTAGATTTATTAAACAACTTCTAATCTAGTGTTTATTTAGGTATTTAACTTTTTTTTTTTTGAGAGCATAATATAGGTCAATATTATGTGGTATAGATAATTTAATCATAGAGAATTATTTGATCATGAATATACAATATGGTATAGAATATTCTATAATCATGTCAATGATCATACAAAGCAAAAAGACTGAAAGAACACAAAATAAGACAAATCAAATGTTTTTAGGTTCATTTCTCCTATTTATAAAGAAAAGACAATCTTTATAAAATTATAATTTACACTGGGCCTGGTAGCAGCAGGCCTTGAATAATTGCCGCGGACCAGCACAGCAGTAGACGATGAGGCCACCTCAGGGTTGAGAGAAGCGTGCAGGGTGGTCAGGGCGTCGGTGAAAGAAATGACAAACAGACACACTTCAAGAGTGAAAATCTGAGTGTAATTTTTTTTGAGTTTGTGACCAATATATATATGTTTTCCAAAAGCACAGGGACAATGAATATCAATGAAATCAGCTTGCTCATGGGCTCAGTCTATCACCATCAGGGAGGTGATCTACATAACAAGCAATGACTTTTATAGAAGAAAGAAGGAAGTTAGAAAGACAATAAGGGATTAAAGTTTGTAGTTCTAAAAAGACCAGATAAGATTTTTAGCATTCTTGTAGTGGTTCCTGGTGGTCGTTATCTTTTGATAAGCTTCTGTCTTTTCAGGGAACTTCCACTGTACTTCCTTGCTTCAGGGTGTTATGCTGTTCTCCCCCTGCGCACTGGTTGCCCAGCCGGCCCTAGGGACCATGGCGAAAGCCATTCCTAAAGGTCACTGGAGGAGGAGGTGCAGCAAGTATGTCTTTAGAGGGTTTTGCTGTTCTCCCCCTGTGCGCTGGTTGCCCAGCCGGACCTAGGGACTGTTAGCCCTAAAGGTCACTGCAGGGGGAGGTGCAGCAGGTCCCCCTTTGTTTTTAGAAAGGGGCTGGAAGGCGTACATATCTCGTTGAAGACGATGAATGGACCTGTGAAGTAAGCGGACACAGAGGGGAAGGAGTAAACAAAGGAGCAGGACGAGTAGGGAAAGAACAATAAAGGAGAGAACAAGATGATACCAGTGAGTAGGAGTCAAAGATTGGAGAGTGGAAGCTAGAGAATGAGCAAAGGAGGAGAGTGAAGTGTGCAGATGAGACTTACTGATAGCAGAAATTTCAGCTTGGAGAGACGAAAGGTCATGAGAAAGGTCATTGTCTTGCCAGATGCCCAATAGGTGATGTTTGGTAAGAATGCAATGTAAGGAAGAGTTATAATGTAAAGGCGTAACACAAATGAAACGAAACTGAACATGGCAACAAGTAGACAGTTGTTGTTTGAGAAGTTGAACCTCATTGATGGGATAGAAAACATATTCGGAGTAAGTAGGTACAAAACAATGGAGAAGGAAAATATATGGAGTATATGGCAAACAATATCTTATGTGTTGTAATGTGAAGAGAAATAAGGTGATAGAGTAAAAGACTATAAGAGAGTCGGTTCTCAGAACACTGGACACTGCTTCAGCTGAGGTAAACAGCCATTTGTGGTCTCAGTGGCTCTTTGTTTTTCCTTGTTAAATAAATCTCATTAATGTTGTTCTTTGAGCCTGAGTAGTCTTGCAATTATGTGCACAGGTGAAGAACTCAGTGACTGGCAAACTATTTGGGCAGTGTCCTTAGCCAGTTTTAGTGCCCCTTTGCTGCCCTGTATCATAAAGAGGGGAGTTCCATGTTACCTATGAGCACCCACGGGAAAATAGCCTTGGCAGAGGAGTCTAAGAAAGGGAGATGACTTAGAGGCACTTAAAGGAAAGACATGTGAATAAGCCTTGCTTGCTTCTCATCCCTGGACTTGTACCAGGGACTTGGCGGACATGGAAAGCAACACTTGAAACAGATGTGGATGACAGACCCATGGAGAGGCTGACAATAGCAGCCATTATTTGGACTTATATATTGATTTTGCTCTTTTTCTTCCAGATTTGACTGGCCCTTTTTGCCCCTTTATAAGTATTCCCCACCAGAAAGTGACTTTGACTTGTTGCAAGCTTCCAGGCCTCCGTGGCCCTGATTAGGGTCAGCCCTATTTGACAGAGCTCTTACCCATGAGGAAATGAGTAACTCTAGGTGCTTCATTTAGAAACCATTTCTCTCTCTTCTCTCTACTGCACACTAATTGTATTAAAGTTTTTTTCTGTTGAAATTCTTATGAACTGAGAGTGTGTTTTGTTTTCATGTTGTAGTTGGAAGAATCGATTTAGAGTGTGCAAGGTTTTGGGGTCCCAGGGTGCCACTCATTCTGTCTGATAACAGGAGGGCACTATGTGGTGAAGGCTATTATGCATAACTCAAGATCCCCTTTAGAAATGGAGACAAGTTACTTCTTGAGGGGAGTGCTGCTGAAAGCTGTCTCTTTAGTGTCAGCTCGGTTTAGGAACTGCCTTAGCCAAAGAAGAAAGCCACCACACCAAAGACAATGCCTCTGTCTTTGGGCAGCTGTATTTAGTGACTGATTCACACAAGACTGTTAAAATCGGCCCTTTCACCCCAACCACTGAATGGTTCTGAATAGTAATTTCATTTTCAGATCTCCCTGTAGGGTCAGATGAGTACATAGAGACTTAAGCAGTTCAACTTCTCCATCTGTCCAATTCGGCTTTCCATTCCATTCCATGGGTATTGAGCCTAAGGTCATTCCTTAATTTATTTCCTGCCACTAATCTCCACCTTAAAGTCCACATCCCAGGGAATCCTACCTGTAACACACTGAAAAATTAAATGGGAAAATGCATGGCTCCAGGGAAAGCGAAATTGAAGTCATTAATGCCATCAATTTAGCACAACTTTCTAGTGTAACATTCCAGCAGGTGAGATTTGATCATCCTTCAAACAGTATCACAAAGAAGATACGTTTTGTGACATGTATTTCCTCATTACTACTCTTTCAGTTCTGTTTTAATATTGACTAATGTTATAGTCACCAAGCATCATAACTAACCTATGTTTACATTTTCATACTTTTTCTTCTAAGTTATATTACTTCCTGTATTAGAATGCCTTGTTTCTGTTGCTTTTAAGTAAAAATTTAACTCTATTGAAATTGAATCCAAATCTTATTTTCTGAAAGCTGGTATCTCTTTTGATTGTTCCTAGTTAAAACTAATCTGATTCCTCCTAGCACATTATATTACACTTTTGAACTTACCATGTCATATTTGATAATTTATATTCTTGCCTCACCTCCTGATGAGCTCCCCAAGGGTAAGGATTCTCTCAAAGTCACTCTTTTTCATTGCTTAGGTCATCTAGAAAGGTGACTTTGCAAAGTTTCCTTTTTAATATTAAAAACTGAATGATTTAAGAAAAGCCATGTGCTGTCCATTGTCTTTCATTATGTTTTCTAATATAGAAACACATATCACATCCATCAAATTTAACAACTCTTTTCTACAAAGAATGTGTATGCTTTTCACGGGACAACCATATCAAATGCAAATGGTAAGGAAAGATGCAAAAACTCTGGTATAACGATTGATGTAGTTTTGATGAGATGGGTTCAGTGAACAGGGTCCTTGGGTTACCTCTGAGAAAAGTTTAGGCAGAGTTATCTTTCAGCAGCACCTGTGAGTTTACCCAGGAGACAAAGACATTTACACAGATACAGGCAGGTGAAGGATACATTTTAAAAGGATGGGTTTGTTAGGAAAAGGAGAAAGAGAAAAACGACACCTACATAGATACAGATGGGCAGTCTTGGTTGGAGAGTTGTGTTTTGTCAGTTCAGAAATTGTTCTGATATAGTGTTATTTTGGGAAGGGGTTTATTCCTTTGTGGGTTTGTTGTCTGTTGTTAAATTAGTCACTTCTAAGATGTGACTCAGTTAATTTATAAGAACTGGGGATTCTCTATAGCAGCCACACAATGGCCCTCACTATACCTACCCCTGTCTCTGGTCCATGCCTATGACTATTTCCTATAGCTGCCCTTTGTAAGTACTGAGAAGTCCCGCTCTCATTTTCCCAACCTGACTTGAGGATTTTTCATTTCAATAGCTGGTTTAGTGATGATGTTAATAATCTCTGGCCCCACCTCCAGTGTCTGGTCTTTTGATGCCTGTATTCCAAATTTACTATTCTAAGCCTCCATCAGAGATGGTATATAGTAAGCTAAAAATCTTAAACTTATTGGCCTATAGAATTCTAGGCCAATAATATAGGTTTGTATAGAATACAAACTATTCAATCACTCACATAACTAAGATATATAGCTAATGCAATAGATATTAGTTTTAAGCGGCTCACTGGGATTTATTTGATTCAGTTTCAGTAAGGCATGCAGATACAGAAATGAGTACCATGAAATAGTTTTAATTTAAACTTCCTTAGAAATAGGATGCACTGTGCTAGTCAAGACCACATAGAGAAGGACCAGGGTGGGTCAGGAGTCCAAGGGAGTATGGAGAAAGCCTGCACTCATGCCTTCATTAGAGATTTCTGTGGGACTTATGAGTGAGCAAGGGAAAGTAGCTAATTGACTGCTTTGAACAATTTTAATCGGCTCTGGTTGTAGGATCTGTCCCTTGCTCTCTTGTACTTCCTCTGGGGTGATTAAGGCAAAGCTTTAGTGATCCAGAAGGTAGGAGCACAATAAAGGCAGTAGTTGTAGTTTGAACTTTGGATTTGTTGGTTTGCATATGAAGGACATACTCTAGGTAAGTTGCTTACCATTTTAGAAATGTGCTATCCCAAAGAGAGGCAGTTTTTCCAGAGTGAGCAATGTCTTAAGATGTTAAAAACTTTAAAAAAAATGAAAAGAAAGTATGAATATATGCAAAACACAACCAAGTATGTATACTTCATATATTTCTTTTTGGGACCACTTTGGCCATATTTTAAAACTCCAACATTGCATTTATCCATAGTTTGCTTCAAGAAATGTATTTATTATGTAATATTTATTAATACTGACACAGAAATAAAGCCATGTGACTATGTATACAACTTACCTTACACTAGGAATCATCCTATTCCAATCAAGACACTTTCTTCTCATTAATAGCATAAATTTGCCCTTTGACTTAACTTTTTAATTTAATTTATAATCAATTGTAGCTAACAAATGACTTATTTGCCAAGCTAATCACAATATAACAGTTCTTTCTTTTATTACTCTCACATCATAAACCTTCCTCATTCTTAACACAAGAGCAAACAAATTTATTTTGCCTCTAAAAAACTCCAAGGTATATTTTATTATTTCATTTACTCATCTGTTTTCAATTCCTCAAGAGTTTCACTGTATACACAAGTCAATATTTCACCAATTATTTTTATTAAAAAGCTATTATCATTGGAATCTAGCTATAGCTCCTTGCTCTGTGCTCTTACATGGGAGGTTTTAGATGAAATGCATGTGATTTTTAGATTGAGATGGTAGAATGTATAGTATACCAATCCTATTTTACTGAATTTTATAACAGAGCTACCATAAAGTCATTACATTAAAAGTAAAACTATAAATTTCTATGTAGAGAATATATCCTTGAAAATGGCAATGTTATCCAAAAACTCTCTGTTCCTTAAAAACAATGGGAAAATTTACAAATATCACAAAAATTAACATATTCAAAACTCCGAAACCTATTCCAAGTCTTTCCGCAGTCTGGAGAACATGAATGCAACAAAACAGCCAAATCTTAGCAAAAACAGTGAGTGTTATGACATTATAACTATGCTATTCCCACCCCCATCCATTCCTCAGTAGCCTTAAAAACCACCATTCTGCAATCAAGATAAAAATCATCATAACTCTCCTGTCTCACCCACTGCCCTCCTCAGCAGTGTATTTTGGTCATTCTGCCTGTTCTGCTCCCCGCTCTGTCTCTGGTGAATCCTCTCACCCTCCCACGCCTCTGGCCTGTACCCCAGTTCTTGTATAAAAATAAATAAATCTTTAAAAAAAATCATCAGCTTGGCAGCCACTGGATAAGTCTGCATGAAGTAGCACTTGTCCATTTAAGAGAATTCTTATTTTACCCCTCTCTCTTTTTTTTTTTTCCCTCTGATATTTCTTAGAGGATTTCACTTGCAAGAATGTCTTTATTTGACCCAGATTGGAGCTCATCCAGTATAAACATCCTTTGGCCCCAGGTTATTTGTCAAAAACAAATAAAGCCTATTTCTTTTTAACTTCAAGGCTGCCTTAGGTAGTGAATAAGAGTTGGAGCAAACAACAGTTAAACCAAAAAGCTTAAAAGGAAAAGCCATAGGGGCTTTGAAAAACTCTGATTTTTCTGGAATCTGGAAAGCTACACTCATGGATAGAACTGTGCTTGGATGGGACTGCATTGTACAATCTCTTACCTCTGACTGACCTTGAGTCTCCATATCAACAAGAAATGAAAGCTAAAGCACAGTTTCTAACTGCCTGACTGACTGTGGAAGGTTTGCCTCAACTTAAACTCAGATATCCTCCTGGAAGCCTGGGAGATTTTTTTGTTCCAGGTGTTTATGGAAATCTTTGTTATCATTAACGAACCACCATGCAAACTCAACAGAAATTTAAATGGTCACATGTGAAAATGAAACAGACTTTACATAATTGGTTCAAAATGTCTTAAAACAAAAAGAAAGGGAGGAGGGAGATAATCTGATTTTCAAAATTGATAGGTTATTCAGCATATGTAATTTTTAAAAATACATACAAAGAAATAAGAAAGTATTGGAAAATAAAAGAAATGCTGTAAAATAAAATTTGTCTTGTAGATGCCAACATGCTGAATTTACTAGACAAAGACTTTCAATCAGTTACTTAAAATACGTGCAAAGAATAACTGAAATGATGCATAAATAAATAATGGAAGGTATGATAATGATGTTTCATTAAGTACCAAATATCAATAAAAAGATGGAATTTATAAAAAAGAAACAAACTAGAAATTCTGGGGTTGATAAATGCAATATATTCATTATAGGACTTACCAACACATTTGAGCAAGCAGAATTAAATATGTGTAAATTTGAAAACAGGTACACTGCAACTATCTAGTCTGAGGAAGAGGACATACAAAGAAGATAAACAGGGAAATATCGGATACTATTCTGTATACCAAACATATATATCCCTGAAGAAGATGGGAGAGAATAAGTTTAAAAAATTGAGAAAAATAATTGCCAAAAATTTACAAATTTGGTGAAAAGCATCATCTATCTCTCTATTTATCTGGATTAAGATACACATCTAAGAATCTCAACAAAATTGAAGTAGAATATACAGAAAATGAAGCTCGATATACATAATCAAAAAGTTGAAATTCTTTGCCAAAGTGATAATCTTGAAAGAAACAGAAAGAAGTAATTCTTCAAGTCCCAAGACACCTCAATGAGATTAAGAATTGCTTCTCAACAGAAAACAATGCATACAGAAGACAATTACATAAATAAGATTTAATTTTAAAAGTGTCATTGAAGAGAAAACAAAGTGAAAAAAGTGAAAAAAGAGAAAACAAAGTGCTAAAAGAAAAGACTGTCAACAAAAAGTTCAATAAACATCAAAACTATTCTTTAAAATTAAAGGAGAAATTATGATATTTCAAGAAATAAAAGAGTTCTGAGAAAATTTTTCAGTAGCAAAGTGCCCTAAAATATACTAAAGAATATTCCTCTGGATGAAATAATGAAATGAGAAGATACTCAACAATAAATTCATATTAATTCATAAGGAGAAATAAGTAGTATTGGTAATAATTTCTCAAATAAACATAAAAGCCAACATGACAATATTTGGAAGGCCTTACTGTGTTTTTTCTTTCCTAACTGATTCAAAAGACAAAAGAGATCTATGCAAAGCAGCAAATGTTAAACTGTGTTGGGCATATGGTACATAAAGATGTAATTTTTATGTATATAACAGCACTAAAAAGAGAGTGGTTCAAATAACAGAAACTCGTTGTTTCACAGTTCTGGTGGCCCAAACTCCACAGGCAATAGTTTGATGGATTGATTCCCTCAAAAGTCTGTGAGGTGGAATCCATTCCATGTCTCTTTACTGCCTTCTTGGGGCTTATTGACAGTATATGGCGAGACTTGACGTGTAGAAGCATTATCCTAACCTTTGTCTTTATCTTCATACGTTGCATTCTCCATTGATTCCTCAGTTCATTTTGAGAAACACAAATTGCCCCTGCTATTGAAAAGTAGAGAGGTTTTATAAAAACTTTCAGAAGCTAAAATGGTCTAAAATGAAGAAGCAGTTATCACTATTTTAATGGGGAAATTTTTGAGCATTTCCAGGCAGAACACATAACCTACCAAATAACACATAAAACCTAAAATAACACTAATATATCATAAAAACAGGAATGCCATGATAAATACTCATCCTATATTAAATAGTTTCTGAGGAAGGAACTAGTGGTTATCACTCTCAGTGCTCAGGATCCTTGCTGTCTAGAATGACTGCTAGAAAATAGAAACATAACATAATATTCACTTTCCCTATTTGTCATAAAAGCAAAATTCTTTTTGGACTTATTTTTGTTAGAAAAATTTAGGTCTTTAAAAATGCAAAGTGGCTTAACAAAAACTTTCTAAAAATAAAGGAAAACTGTAAGACTTCTGGGACTCTGAAACTTGAATTCTTTTAAGATTCTTATCACTCCCAATGCCACACACACACCTCAATTTCAGACTCTTTGCATTGATAAATCAGGTAAGGTGCTGATAATCTATTGTCTTTCTTCTTCAAAATTGTATTACTCATCTATTCCATCTAACTTTGTGCTCTTGATGATGAATATTTAAATAATTTTTCATAAGTATATTTTTGTGGGTCTTTAAGAGTTGTTGGAAATAAACATATACATTCAGTTCTTCATATTTACGCAGAAAAAAACATCTATTTGAGTTTTACTTCATAAGTCAATTCCATGAGATTTGTATTTTAGTCACATAATTATTTTTCTAATTGCTGTGTAATTAGCACATGACATGAAGTTATCTGTTGATAAGAACTATGTGAATTGTTTACCATTTCTGCTGTCTCCTGTTTTCCCAGCTGATTTGGTTAAAGAGCAGTTCTAAGACTGCAACAGAACAGGTCTGAGATAGTGTACAGCATTGTTTAGCTCTTTTGCAGATATTGATGGAACATGGGTCGTTGAATGGTGTAATTTCCACTGTACAGTTGCTATTGATCTCTTCCAGTGAGTCAATAAGTGCTTGGTTTATTCTGAAGTCATTTAGACAATCGAGGATGACCAGAGATTTCACAGTCAAATTCCACCCTGTGGTTACTAATACTGTGCAAAAGAGCAATGCTTAATATTCTGTACACTCTTTATTTAACTGTACCACCAGGTAATGGAGTTCTCTGATAAGAATCATAAATCAGAATTAAGATGGGATGCCTTGTGGTCTTCTCTAATGTGGTTACTCATGCAACCAAAGATTGTAAGGAATGTGGCTTTGAAGCAAGACTTTAAATTGTTACAGTTCTTACTCTGTTAGCTCCAGCATGCAGTACTAAGAAAGTTTCCTCATTTCCACGACTTTAATTTCTTCATATGTAGAATGCAAATAATTAAACAACAATAATGTTGTTAAAATAAATGATTGTTAAAATAAATAATTGTTAAAATAAATGTTGTTAATGATTGTTAATGTTGTTAAAATAAATGATTAAATGTTTAATTATGTGATTGAAACATTGCAAATTTCTATATTGCTTCTACCGCTGGTGTTGATGATTCTACTACTACTACTACTACTACTGCCACTCTTAAGTGTGAAAAAAAATTAAAAAACTGAGAAATCAGTTACAAAAAACATCACGATTAGCTACCATTTGAAGAAATCATTTTTCTGGAAGGACAACTACATCCCTGTCTCCTTTCTCTCTTGTCAAGTCTTTCAAATTTCTAAACATTTATCCTAGTAATATCAGAAATTCTTCACATGATAGGGATTGTTTTCAGATAGATTCTTGAAAGGCAGTAACTATATTTTTTGCTAGATTGGGAGCAGTGAAGAAAGGGAGAAAAGAGAAAGTCATGATTTCAAATATAAATTCTATTCTTTTGTTATAATGCAGTCTCTTTAAATTGTAGATACACAATTAAACACTATGGCATATAGCCCGAGATGTTCTCAGTCAGTTCATATGCCTTGGAGCATACAAACTATTATGATCTAGAGATCATCATACCTTGTATGTTTCCCATATTCTTTCACATTTATATTTTTGTAAACTATAGTCCAGATTTGTTTCATTGTTAATTAAGCTAATGATTTTAAGAGGAACCTAAAGCAAAAAAGTCAAATAATATGAAGGTAGTGTTTTAAAATTTTTAGTTTTAAACAAATGATCTCATATCTGATCTTATTTCATCCTCAATTTCTTTTCTGGGGAGAGGTGGCATTTTATTTGCAATATCTATTAATGTGTCTATGACGTTTTGAAATGAGGAAAGAAGATTCAGAGATGACCTATGTGGTAGAATAATGCTCATCCTACCCCAAAGATACCCACTGATGTCCCTCTTTCCTACTCTCAAGCATGATGTATTTTTTTCAAATACTCCATAATAAAATATTTTCTGCTATATTTTATATCTCACCATAAGTCTCTTTCCTAGATCTTATAATTGTCATAGTCTACAACCTCATTCTCTACTAATGCGAGTTTATATTTTCCATAGATATGAACCAGTTTTTGTTTTTTACAATCTTTACATGTAATGATCATGATTTTATACCAAATTTGTTCTTATACTATGAACACTGAACTAACTATAGGGGTGGGGGGTAAAATATACTGAAAGTAAACACTTTATTTCAAATTAAATGGTGCTTTTCACTATTCTTCACTAACTAGACAACGGTTAAGCTAGAAAACTTGTGAGCATTGATTCTTCCTATTCCCAAATCTCCTAATATTGAAACCATCATAGTTCTATTTTATCAGGAAAACAGAGGAGACTGGAAATCTTTCCACTAGAGAATATTTACAGCAGAAATCATCCACACATCTCCTTCCATTCAGTTATATGTCTTTTCATTTTTGATGTATGTTTCCTTTGCTTGTAGAAGCTTTGACAGAATTGAAAACCCTACTTGTCAGTTATAAATGCACAGGTAATTGAAAAAAGAGTCAGTATGTATTTTGTACATTGCAATTTAAAACACTAGAAATATTGGAAATTGGGGTGTTTTTACTATAAAATTTTGCCAGAAGTGGTTTCAACAGTGCTTGTCTTCTTTATTTGTATCAGTTGCAATGTGGAGTGAACATCTCTTCCACACCTTGGTGAGTTGTCACAATTTCCTTTGAATTTTTACCAGATACCAAATTTTCATCCTTTGCACTTTCAGTATGGTGAAATCTCTATGAAAGACCCTTCAATGTGAACTTCTCCAGGTACATTATCATTTCTTTTCCATTACTTTCCTCATTTATATCAATGACTTCACATTTGCTAGATTCCACAATCTCACCAATGGCAGAATTGCCAACATTTGTTGTCTCTTCTACAACTCTATTTACATCCCATTCACATTTTACTTCCATATTAAAATTTTTCTTTACTTTGTTGCATTTTTGCTTATTTTTGCCAATTCCATCTATAAATTATCAATTTTTCAACAGTCATATAGATTTATCTTTCTTATATGAGCATGAACCAAATAACATCTACAGTAAACTATCATCAACAGGCTTCAATAGGAATGACATGAATGGTCAATGAACATGATGCACATTTACTTAGATAGTGATTTGTAGATCATAGAGTTGGCAATGAAGGTTGTATTTCATGTAATTACTCAAAGTTAAAATATCATGTTGCTTGGAATTTGAGCTGTGTTGGAAGACTGGTACTGAATTAAATCATAACAACTAAAATTTGTGCTTATTGGAACCATGCAGAGTGAGAATTACTTAACATATTGCTTCCACTTGATGACGGTGGAGAGCTGCTGCTCCTCCCATATTTATGTCTTTCTAGATTAGATAACACCCAGTTCATAAAACTCTCAAGTTCAAGTTCGTACAATTTTACATATTCAGCAAGGGCCCAGGGGCAAGCCAGAAGCTTTTTTCTTACAAGTATAAAAGTTATTTGCAGTGGTAAACATTTTTGTTCAGAACTCCAGTGTTCTAAGATACTGAAACTTACCAGAAACTCTATACAAATCCCTAATATCTTTCCATTTTTCTTCTTTTCTGCAACTGCACATTCTGCATTTTTCCCATGTGCTGACAGTCTCAGTTTCAAATTTCATGATTTTATATCTTGAGAGAAGAATCAGCATCTTAATGATGTTCCCTAACTCCCATTTGTTCAACTGTTGTGATTACAAAGAGTGCTATTTATAAAATGAAAATTTGACCATGTCACTCCTCTGCTTAAAATATTTCAATGTTTCTTATAATTGTTAGGACACAGCCAAAATCGTTACCATAGAATAGAGTGTAGTTCAAAATACAGTCATCTCTCAGACTCTCTGATCCATTCATTCGGAACATTTGTGGTTCCTAACAAATATAACTTACACTGTTCATTTTATAAGGTGATTTCATTGCTTAATTTTTCAGTTTTACCTAAACAGCGATTGGTTATCTAACAAAATAATCCTAAAAAAACTTTGTTTACAATTTTTCTGTAACCCCTTTAGTTGAAATAATATCCATCTTCTAATTTTTAAGCTAATACTATTTAGAATTTTGCAACATCATATGGTGCTTTATTCCTATTTTCTGTTTTTCAATATTCATGATAATCAGAAACATATGTTTTGTCCCTAAGTTTTAGTACAACCTTAAAAATCTTTCCCCCACCTTCTGTGACAATATTCTTTACTAGTCTCCTCTTTTGTCTTGAGTTACTGCTACTGCCTTGAGTATACTAATCTTCTCTTGTGTTCAACTCATTGTATTATTTTTGCTCAATTTCTGACCAGACTCTTCTACTTTGTTGATTGGTAGGTTTTCCCTTGATTATTCAATCAATCCTCATGACTTTAGATACTAGCTTTGAATCCATGATTTCTAAATCCATATATTTACTCTAAACACCTTGAAATATCCTAGGTAGCATCACAGCTACTTATTTGAAATCCTTATTTATTCTTCCAAAATATTCACTACATATTAAAAAAATGCCTCTGTCCCTCCCTCACATGATATTTCTCTTCCTAATCTTTTAAGTGATGGCATCATTATCCATTCCAATTTTAGAATCATTAAGTCTTGAACTTTTTCATTTACTTAAATACATTTCACTCATGACAAATAATTGAATATATTTTGTTTCTTATGTAGCATGCTAAGCTATAGGTATAAAAAGGAATAAAACACAAAATACCTGCCCTTATGGAGTCAAAAGAACAGTGGCAAAAGTGCTATAAAGAAGGAGGGGGCGGAGCAACATGGCGGCGAGGAGACGCTGCGAGTAAGATCTCCCATTAAAAAAAGTTTATAGGGAGGAAAAGCGGCAGGTCCCAGTGAGAACTGGGACACAGAAGATAAACGGGTGACTCCAGCAAACTACCCGAAGAAGAAAGTGGCCATAAAAGAGGACTAGAAGGGAGGGAAGCGCAGAACCCTGCTCCCCTCCCCCGCCCACAGAGGCGGCACTCTCCGACCAGCAGAGAGGAGGGAAACAACAAACCAAAACGGCCAACAAGAAAAACGGACTCAACAAGTGGGACTGTGAGTGGAAAGGAACTATTGCAGCCACCACACCCCGTGAACGGGAGCTGAGGCGAACCCTGCAGGATTCGCCGCAGCGGTGAGCGAACGGCTCCGGGCGCCATTAGAGAAGAACAAAGACCCCGGGAGACGCGCACACAGCCCGGGCTGCCGGTAAGCTTGCGCTGATAGCGGCACGCTCAGCGCGCTTGAAAAGCAAGTGCAGACGGGATAGCGGCTGCCCAGGTCCCCGCGCCTGCGACCTAGGCTTGGGAGACGACCTAGGCTTGCGGGGAGACGCGCGGAGGTCCTCACTGAGGTGAAGGTCCCTCCCTGAGTAAGCAGGAACCAGGCGCCCAGGCACGGGAGCGGTGCAAAAGGCGCCATTCCCGCGCCACTGAACTGGGCTACAGCCCGCGTCCTGGAACTGAGGGCTTTGGAACTGAGACCCGGGGCACGAAATTAGGGGCGTGGGTTCCCCACGACGGTGGGGCACAAGGCAGACACAGCACCACAAAGCCGTTGAGGTGTACCCTACCATCCCCGCTCTGCTCCCTGTCCCACGGGGTGGAAAATCAGCTCCCCAAGGGCTCTAGGAGAGATCTCTGGCGCCACATAGCGACTTGAAGCCAGCACAGGCTCCTGAAGGAGCTAGTGGCCAGCTGGGGAGTTAGCCCACACCCGGCCCCTTCCGAACAAGTAGTCTGAGCCCACAGGGAGAGCGAGCACCCACAGCCAGGGCAGACCAGGCACGCAGAAGAGTGTGCCTGACACCGGACGCGCAGGGAGTGTGTCCCACATCACCATTTTAGAACAGGGACATTTCTTCAGTAAAGACTACCTGCAGAAGGCTTCCTCAGGAGCCAGAGGTGAGCGGGGGAAGTTCACCCACGACAGACCCCCTCTGGCCTGCAGTCCAAGCCCAGAGGGGGAGCAGGAACCTACCGCCGGGGCAGACCAGGCGCATAGGGGAGTGTGTCCCCACATCGACATTTTTAGGACAGGGACCTTTCTCCAATAAAGACTGCTTGAAACTGACAGATGACTCCTGGAGGAACCAGAGGGGAGCAGAGAAGCCCACCCAAGATGCCGGCCAGTCCCAACAACACAGTGTCCCAACGCATACAGCAAATTAGAAAACAGACAGTAGGGAGGAGAAGAACCACACGCAACCTAGCAACTCTCCAGAGAAAAAGCACACCACAAAAAGAAAACCAGCCCCCAGATTGCAACGACAGTAACTTGGAAGAACTTCTGAGCCTTCCAGAAAGAGAATTTAAAATTGCCGTGATTAAAAAACTGACAGAGGTCATAAAGGAAAACAATGATAAGGGAAAAATAATCAACGATCAGAAGAATGAAATTGAGTCCCTAAAGAGGGAAGTAAAAGAAATGCAGGAGATCAAAGAATTAGTGGAAGAACTAAAGAATTCTGGGAAAAGCAATGAAAGCAGAATTGATGAAATGGAAGAACGAATAAGTAATCTTGAAGACAAAGAAATAAAAAGAACCAAAACAGAAAAGGAAAGAGAAGTACGAAGGAAAAAGAATGAAGAAAGACTTCGGGAACTATCTGACTCCATGAGGAAAGGAAATATAAGAGTTATAGGAATACCAGAAGGAGAGGAGAGAGAAGTAGGAACAGAGAAAATATTCAAAGAGATAATTGAAGAGAACTTCCCAAATGTGAAGAAGGAGCTGAAAATTGATATACAAGAAGCAAGAAGAACACTAAACTTCCACGACGAAAGAAAAAATACAGCAAGACACATAATAGTAAAGCTCCCTAGAATCCAGGACAAGGAAAAAATAATGAAGCTGGCAAGAGGGAAGAAACAGATAACATTCAAAGGAAAGCCAATCAGGCTGACATCAGACTTCTCCGAAGAAACACTACGGGCAAGGAGAGAGTGGAGGGACATAGTCAACAGACTCCAAGAAAACAGATGCCAACCAAGAATACTCTATCCCGCAAAGCTCTCCTTCCTCTTTGAAGAAAGAATATGGACCTTCCCAGACAAACAGAAACTCCGGAATTTCATTGCAACTAAACCCCCACTCCAAAAAATACTACAAGGAGTCCTAAAGCCAGAACCTCAGAGGGACGAATAACAATGAAAGAAGGCCAAAAAAAAAAAAAAAGTTATTAAAAGAATAAATAAATAAAATCAAAGGAAAGACAAACACAATGGCAAGTACAGATGTTAACATATCAATATTAACTCTAAATGTAAATGGACTAAACTCTTCAATAAAAAGACACAGAGTTGCATCCTGGATTAAGAAACAAAACCCAACCTTTTGCTGTCTCCAGGAAACACATTTAGCTACAAAAGATAAAAATAGGCTCAAAGTTAAAGGATGGAAAACAATCCTACAAGCAAATGGACCAAAAAAGAAAGCAGGAACAGCTATACTTATATCAGATAAAACAGATTTCAAACTCAAAAAGATAAAAAGAGACCCCAATGGTCACTACATTATGATCAAGGGGACAATACTTCAAGAAGAAATAACACTCATTAACATATACTCATCAAATGAAGGAGCACCAAAATATATCAGACAACTGTTGTCCTCTCTGAAAACAGACATCAGAGAAAACACATACGTAGTGGGAGACTTCAACACACCACTATCAACAATGGATAGATCAACAAGACAAAAAATAAGTAAAGAAATCAAAGCTCTAAATAAGGACCAAGAGCAATTGGGCTTAACAGACATCTATAGAACACTAAACCCCAAAAAAACGGAGTACACATTTTTCTCAAGCGCACATGGATCATTCTCCAGGATCGATCACATACTGGGGCACAAGACAAACATCAACAGATACACCAAGATTGAAATAATATCAACCATCTTTTCTGACCATGAAGGCATCAAACTAGAAATAAACCATAAAAAGAAGGCAAGGAACTTTCCTACCTCATGGAGATCAAAAACCACACTACTGGAAGACCACTGGACTAATGAGGAGATCAAAGAAGAAATTAAAAACTTTTTTGAATTGAACGACAAGGAAGACACCAATATCCTAAATGTATGGGATGCAGCAAAAGCAGTAATAAGAGGAAAATATATAGCAATAGAAGCTCACATCAAGAAACAAGAAAGAACTCAAAGAAACAACCTAATCTCGAAGCTCAAAGATCTAGAAAATGAACAACAAAAAAACCCCAAAACCAGTAGAAGAAAAGAAATAATAAAAACCAAAGCAGAAATAAATGAAATTGAAACTAAAAAAACAATCCAAAAGATCAATGAAACCAAGAGCTGGTTCTTTGAAAAAATAAATAAAATAGACAAACCCCTAGCCAGGCTCACAAAGGAAAAAAGGGAGAAAGCACAAATACACAGGATCATAAATGAAAGAGGAGAAATCACAACGGACACAGCAGAAATCAAAAGAATAATCAGTAACTACTATGAACAGTTATATGGAAACAAGTTTAACAATCTAGAGGAGATGGACAAATTCCTACAACTCTACAATCACCCAAAGCTAGATAAAGAAGAAATAGAACACCTAAACAGACCAATTACAATTAGCGAAATTGAAATGGTAATCAAAAACCTCCCCAAAAACAAAAGCCCAGGACCTGATGGATTTACAAATGAATTCTACCAAAGATTCAGAGACGAATTAGTGCCTATCCTTCACAAACTCTTCCAAAAAATTGAGAAGGAAGGGACAATACCAAACACGTTCTATGAAGCCAACATTACACTAATACCAAAACCGAACAAGGACAACACAAAAAAGGAAAACTACAGGCCAATCTCCCTAATGAACACTGATGCAAAAATCCTCAATAAAATTTTAGCCATCAGAATCCAACAATGTATCCATAAGATAATTCACCACGACCAAGTAGGATTCATTCCAGGGGCACAAGGATGGTTTAACATCCGAAAATCAATCAACGTTATCCAACACATCAAAAAAAGAAATATAAAAACCATATGATAATATCAATAGATGCTGAGAAAGCTTTCGACAAAGTGCAACACCCATTCATGATAAAAGCCCTTGAAATTCTTGGGATACAAGGAACATACCTCAACATCATAAAGGCCATCTATGACAAGCCAACAGCCAGTATCATTCTCAATGGTGAAAAGCTGAAAGCAAGTCCATTAAGATCTGGAACAAGACAAGGATGTCCACTCTCACCACTGCTTTTCAATATAATACTGGAAGTCCTCGCCAGGGCAATAAGACAAGAGAAAGACATCCAAGGAATCCAAATAGGAAAAGAAGAAGTCAAACTATCACTATTTGCAGACGATATGATATTATACATAGAGAACCCCAAAAACTCCACAGAAAAGCTAATTCAACTCATCAATCAGTTCAGTAAAGTGGCAGGATACAAAATCAACACGCAAAAGTCAGTAGCCTTCCTATACACAAACAATAAATCTGAAGAAGAAGAAATCAAAAAAAACATCCCTTTTGTTATTGAAACAAAAAAAATCAAATATTTGGGAATAAATCTAACAAAAGAGGTAAAGGACCTATACAAAGAAAACTATAAAACACTGTTAAAAGAAATAGAAGAAGACACAAAGAAATGGAGAGACATCCCCTGCTCGTGGATTGGAAGAATAAACATTATTAAAATGGCCATCCTTCCAAAAGCAATATACAGATTCAATGCTATTCCAATCAAAATTTCAATGTCATTCTTCAAAGAAATAGAACAATTATTGATGAAATTCATATGGAATCACAAAAAACCCCGAATAGCCAAAGCTCTCCTGAAAAAAAAAGAAGGGAATGGAGGCATCACACTCCCAGACTTCAAACTATACTACAAAGCCATAATCATCAAAACTGCATGGTATTGGAACAAGAACAGACATACAGACCAATGGAATCGAATAGAAAATCCAGAAATAAACCCACAGATTTATGGTCAACTAATCTTTGACAAAGGAGCAAAGACTATGCATTGGAGCAAAGAAAGTTTGTTCAATAAATGGTGCTGGGAAAACTGGGTCGCTACATGCAAAAGAATGAAGCTTGACCACTACCTCACACCATACACAAAAATCAACTCAAAATGGATTAAAGAACTAGACATAAGACCTGAAACCATAAAATATATAGAAGGAAATATAGGCGAAACACTACGTGATTTGCACATCAAAGACATCTCTACAGACACATCACCCAAAGCAGTGATAGTGAAGGCAAAGATAAACAGCTGGGACTACATCAAATTAAAGAGCTTCTGCACAGCAAAAGAGACAATAACAAAAACAAAGAGAAACCCCACCAACTGGGAGAACATTTTTGCACCCAACACTAATGATAAAGGACTGATCACAAAAATCTGCAAAGAGCTGATGAGACTCAACAACAACAAAGAAAAGAATCCAGTCAAAAAATGGGCAGAAGAGCTAAAAAGAAACTTCTCTGAAGAGGAAATGCAAATGGCCAACAGGCATATGAAAAAATGTTCAACATCACTTGCCATCAGGGAAATGCAAATCAAAACTACCATGAGATACCATCTTACACCAGTGAGAATGGCACATATTAAAAAAACTAGCAACAACAAATGCTGGCGAGGGTGTGGAGAAAAAGGAACTCTCCTGCACTGTTGGTGGGAGTGCAAACTGGTCCAACCACTGTGGAAAGCTGTGTGGAGATTTCTGGACCTACTAAACATAGAGCTTCCATATGATCCAGCAATTCCACTCCTAGGTATTTACCCAAAGGACACAGAAACATCAATTCCAAAGAACACCTGCACCCCTATGTTTATAGCAGCACTGTTTACAATAGCTAAGCTTTGGAAACAACCCAAATGCCCAAAAATAGATGACTGGATCAAGAAGATGTGGTACATATACACCATGGAATATTACTCAGCATTCAAAAAAGATAAACACATGCAATTTGCAGCAACATGGATGGCGCTGGAAGGGATCATGCTCAGCGAAATAAGCCAAAAAGAAAAAGAAAAATACCGGATGGTCTCACTCATAGCAGGAATCTAGAAAACTTAAATAAGGGACCAGGAAAATGAATAACTATAAGAAAGTGAAAATCAAAATCAACTAAAAACAATGAACCAGAGACACTTTTAGGGGGGCGGGGGCGGGAGGGGAGGGATTGGGGTCAGAATGGGGGGGCTGCAATTGTATGGGGAATATAACAATAAAATTTATTATAAAAAAAATAAAATAAAATTCTGAAAAATTCAAAAAAAAAAGTGCTATAAAGAAGAAATGCTTCTCTGTGAAAGTAATGCTCACTAATTTATTATTGGGACTAAGTGCCATCATCTTTAGAGAAGTGATACAACTTGAATGTTGAGTTTTTCAAGTAATAAAGTTGTACATATAAAAACAAGGAGTTTTGTAAACATATTTTATATTGTTTTGAGCTCTTCAAATCCAACATATGTCTAAATCCTTTCAATAGTACCTCTTCAGTAAAATTCATTTTCTGCGCTCTATATGGACTAAAGTCCTCAATATCAACTATCATCACCTTATCTCTTAACTCTTGTTTTTTCTCTTTTCTTCTATACTAAATATCTATAGCAATAACTTCAAAAACATAATTTTCTTTCATAAAAATAATCATTAGATACATTTCCATAAAACAAATACAAATCTTTACCTTATATGGAACTTTATATCCAGCATCATACCTTTTTCTTCTCATATATATACACCAAAACCACATTCAAATCAAGCAATGTACAGTCTAAATGGGAAGTACCTGAACCAATGAATGTTTCACTATATGATCTTGCAGAGATGCACACTGAGCTCTTGGCTCTCTATCCATCTATCTGCTTACCTATCATCATCACTTGTATATTTGTTTAGTTATTTTATGCAGGGATGTTCTCAATTTTCTTAGTGGATTTCCCTTTATTTTTTATGACTTAATGAATTTGTATGATTTAGATGAGTATATTCATGTAATAAACCATGACTGAATTTTTCTTATTTCCTTGGGATAGTTAGCTATACTTTGCTCTGTGTAGTATTTTATTATAAGGATAATGGGACTTACCACATTGTAACATTATACTATAATTGGATGTTTACTTATATTTTCTATGCAAAGTAATTTAGCTCTCTAACGTAGAGTTATGCCTGTTTCATTGTTTAGGGGTAATGAATATTTGTTGACTAAACAAATATTAAAACTTTTACCTGAACTGCTTTTAGGAATCAGCAATATCATTTTCCATAAAAATTCAGATGTTCATATATGTGTGCCTGTGTTTACATATATATTTATGTATTTCTACATTTCCAATTAGTAGTGGATAATGATACATAAGGCAACAAAACAAAATAAAACAAACTAACAAAATAGGCTCTAGAATCAAGTTTTCAAATTTATCTTAGATTATAAGACATATAATGCATTGGGAAAAACTGATCCTTTCTGTAGAGTGGCCCAGAGATCCCATAAATTCTATCCTGTTACTGTGAATGGTAGATGAGGAGCAGATGCTTGGTTAAGGATACAACAAGACCTCATTCTCCAACTTTCTCTTCCCAGGAGTACAGTTACAATGTGTTCCATAAGAGCCCTTGGAGGAGTATGATGGAAGCTCTGGTATGTTACACACTCACTGCTACTGTCTACTCATTCACTTATACCAAGGACTTTCCTTTCCACATGATTGTGTCAAAGACAAATTCTTTAGATAGTCTGAATTCTTATCTGTAACTATTTTTTTTTCTGACAGCAATCTTCATAAGCTACTTCAACTGAAAAAGATGAGCAGAAACTTCCCTATGAGAATAATTATGCAGACATTTTCCTTGAAGATTTCCATTCTCTAATGTTTTTTTTTTTTTTTTTTGACATCTTAGGTCATTTCTCTGAAGAACCATCAAGCTATTCAAGTGTAGATTTCTCAGCCTACAATAGTGATTTAATTGAAGTAGAGTAACTACCTATGTTAGGTTTTTTGAAATTTAATTTAATATTTGAGATATTGCTTATACAGCAAACCGATTTCTTATGATAATATTATACTTTGTTATCTGGCAAGAAACAGGACCATTGAATTAAGTTGCACTCTATTATGCACCAGTTTATAAGTAAAAAAGGGACTAATTAACATCATATTTGACTTGATTACATAAAATATTACATTCAAATATAAAAAGCTATTCATCTTTAAGTTCTGTAAGTTTTTTTTGGTTTTAAGTTAGTTCATTTATAGCTACAATGATAACTTATAAATTATTGTGTGGTAGAATAACAATTTCAGCAGAATTGACTCATCAATTTAAGAAAGTGACTGATTTGACTGACATTCTTAAGACCATATTTTTTGGTAAACTAAGTGAATGAAAATTATGTGATAATGACTATGAATTTAAAAAAATGAAATTATTAAGAGAAAGTAATACATTTACTTCTATGAACAATACTATATTTCAATATATCGTATTCACGTTTACTAGCAAAAACAATTTTTAATCAGACTGTAAAAAGGATATTGAATTAGTCAATTAGAGTGGAGAAACAATACAAATGAATAAAAGGAACAGCAAAGCTGTCCTGACATTTAAAATTAGACAAATGTTGCATTGTATTCCACACATAATGTATAATTTCTTGTGTCATTAATTCATTCTATTTCTTTCTGCCAATGTTTAATTCAAAAATATTTCATGAGTGCCTAGTATTTGCAAGTACTTTGAATTGATTTATAGATTTATGCAAATAGTAATAAATACAAAGTTACTTGGAAGTTCTATTGCAGATGATATATAAATAGTAAATATGGTTATGTCTTATAAGAAGGGGAAAGAACTTTTTGCATTGGGAATTTGGACATGATCCTTTTCTACCGTAATTCTAGATAATTTCTTTTCCAAAGTTTCATAGACACAAAGATAAAGATGTTAATTACTCCTGGGATTCAGAACATGTTCTCAGCATAAAAGTCCAATTTTAATATGTATCAGTATATAATCTAATAATATCTAATATGTAAGAGTATTTGATACAAGCAATAATATTTGCATAGACAGTGACCTTGGATCTCTTATTCCCTCTATTTTCCTCTTTTCATGTGGAAGAGTTGAACAAAATTCAAATGGGCACATGAATGTGTGAATCGTGTGGGGTGTGTGTGCGTGTGTGTGTGTGTGTAAGAGAGAGACAGAGACAGAAAGAGACAGAGAAACATGGCAAGGACACAACATCTTTAAGCAGTTATCCTTTGTGTGAACTTGATCTCTTTCATGTAAGGAACTTCAATTATAACAGTAATAATAAACAGATTTATTTTTATGTAAACTTTCTTGTTTAATTCGTTCTGTTTGTTATTCTTTCTTCTTTCTTGAATTTTTTGATCATTTTATTTCCAATTCTTTTATGGCACCTAATATGCCATACAGTACTTCTTAATTAAATAAATTTATTAGCTATTTTTTCATAGAAAAATATTTGTGAAATATTTTCATGTCTTCCAACACTGAATTAAATTTGTTGATTGTTATTTCCTGGGATGTTAACTCCAAATCTCCATATAGATAATTTCATCAAATTAGTTGACGTTTGACTTATCCATGATGAACATCTTTGTCACTTAGAATAAGACTGATATAAAAGTAAGCTTAAGTAATATTCATTATTCTTTCTAGTACTCACATTTCTACTAGGCTGTTTACTATTTAGAAGTACAAAGAAGTTGCATCATGATATTTCACTATGCAGTCTCTTTGGGGGAGAAAACTTCAAAGAGAATAGGAATGCAAAATATTCCAAAGTACCATCCCAACCCAAAAAAACACCAAAGCAAGTGAAGCAAGAAACTGCACTCCTCTCACTGAGGGTACCAGCTTTAGTATTAGAGAACAACTCACGGCCTTGATTCAAGTGAAACTTCATTCTTTGTAGGTGGAGATAAAGGAACACAAGGCTTACATTCTTCCTTGAGATTAGAATACTTCACTCAAACTCCTCTAAAGGGAATTTCTGTTGTTCTACTTCACGATCTGTATTTTTTTTAAAGATTTATTTATTTTTATATAAGAGCTGGGGTACAGGCTAGAGCCAAGGGTGAGGGGATCCACTAGAGACAAAGCGGGGAGCAGAACAGGCAGACTGATGAAATACACTGCTGAGGGGAGCAGCGGGCATGACAGGAGAGGTCTGCCATGTCACATGGGATCCTCACCCACCAGCCGCAATCCAACTCGCACTGCAGAGGCTGCAGACAGCTTCACAGTGCCTCACTCAACCTGCTGTGCCACTGGGGAGGCCTAAGATCTGTATTTAGGACAAAAGCATAGCTTTTTCTTAGGAGAGGAAATCACATACTCCTAAACCATATCACCACATCTCTAATCTTTGGCAATATTCCTGTTTAAACATAAGATCAATAGGATAGGTAGCTCAGTACATTAAGAATGTATGTGATTGTATTTTAGACTTTTCTCTGAAAATCTGAAACTTATGAGAACATTATTGAAATTAATTCTGCTCCAATGACACACATTAAATATTTGCCCAATGATGTACATTGTAGTTGGATTCTTTTCAAAAATTATGTATGGTTATAGACAGATGTGCCAGGTGTCACAATGTGTATCTTAAATAAATTGCCTACAATATGCAATTTCAGTAATACGATAATGCAAACTTTGTCCCTTTTTTAAATATAATAGCAAGGTACTTTAATCTTTTAGAAAAAACAATCTTTTCTTTATTTCTTCTTTCTTCTTTTTCTCATTTAGCTGGCCATTTTCCCCAATGGATGAATAATTCTGAAATCACTTTCTGATATGTATTTAGTTATATATATATTCAAGAGAGGGAAAACACAGGCCAATAACCTTCATGACTGTTTATGCTAAGCTCCTAAATAAGTTCTGTCACCCAGAGGAAAATGATGCAAAATAGCCATAATATTGACAGTGGCTCCTGATAATTTATCACATTAACAAATTAGCAGGGTAAAATCACATTATTATCTTAATAGTTGCCAAAAAAACATATTTCTTAATCTATTTTAATCTCTTATAACTTCTTAGTTAATATTCTTTATAATCAAAATATTGGCAAAGCAGACTAGGAGATAATTAATGACAATGATGAGAATAAAAACAAATACTTTAGCAAACATTTGAGTTGAAGGATTTTCCTCTGACATCAGACCTTTTTTTTGATTGTGGATTTCTGGTATCATCACATACATTTAGTATTTGTCATCATTCCAGTCAGTATCATAAGGTAAGTGAAATATCAATACATTTGAATATGTATAGCAATGGAAGAACTAAAAATGTCATTGTTCATAATAGAGAGGCTTTCTGTATGCAAAAAACTCAAAAGAGGGCCTCCCCGGTGGTGCAGGAGTTAAAGACACAGTGTTATCAAGCTATTATCAGCCACTGCAACATGAGTTTGATCCCTGGCCAGGGAGATAACCCACTTGGTGCAGCAGACCTTTCCTGTCTCACCCGCTGTTCCCCTCAGCAGTGTATTTTAGTAGATTCTGCCTGTTCTGCTTCCCACTCTGTCTCTGGTGAATCCTCTCACTGTCCCCCACCCCATACCTCTGGCCTATACCCCAGTTCTTGTATGCATAAAATGAATAAATCTTAAAAAAGAAAATAGGGCCTCCCCGGTGGCGCAGCAGTTGAACGCTGGGCTGAGAAGCTACCCGCAGCCTCTGCAACAGCGATTCAAACCCCAGCCACAATGCGAGGGTCCCACATGGCGTGACAGACCTCTCCTGCCCTGCCTGCTGCTCTCCTCAGCAGTGTATTTCTTTCCTCAGTCTGCCTGTTCTGTTCCCCGCTCTGGCTCTGGTGAATTCTCTCACCCTCCCGCGCTTCTGACTGTACCCAGTGCTTATATAAATAAATAAATAAATCTTTAAAAAAAATACGGTAACTGTGGTTATTAGTAAATAAATAGGCACATATCTTAGAAAAAAATCAATTATATTTATATATACAAAATGAATATGAATTATAAAAATCTACATGTTAAATGTCAGAAAAACTTATATAAAAACTAACATAAAAGTTCTATATATTTGCATAACCAAATAGAAATTAACAGAGAGACAATATCACAGTAAAATCCAATAAATGGAAGATTGTGCCAGATTTTCAGTCTGAAAGAACAAATGTTGTTATTTCATCAGTTTTGTCCAAAGTTTCTGAATATATGATGTAATTTCAATCAATGTCCTAGCAGATTTTGCTTTTTTGTGAAAATTGATAACTATTTAAAATTAAAATAAATTAGGTCAGGTATTAGCCAAGACAAACATAAAGATGAACAAATTTGAAGGATTTAGCAGAAATCAATAAGTTATGTGAATTTTAATAGTGTATTATTTTATTTTATCACCATCTTTGCATTACTATTTATTTCTGTACTCCTTAGGGTTTGAAGCACTAATCTTTAATAATCATATACCACTTTCAAATAATGTCATCCTTCTTTATGCTGACTACAAGGAAATAACAAGCTCACATTTCCAGTTCTGACTTCTTATATTTGTTTCATAGTCACATGTGTTACTTTTACAAATGCTGTAAATACCAGAATATATTGGTAATTACTTTTACAAATGCTGTAAATGCATATATATTAGTAATATTAGTAATATTTTAGTAATATTTTTGCTTTGTACATTGATTTTTAGAGTAATTAAAATAGGAATGAGTTTTAAAATTATATTCCTTCCTTTTCACCATTTCTTTTTTTAAAAAAAAGATTTATTTATTTTATACAAGAACTGGGGTACAGGCCAGACGCGTGGGAGGATGAGAGGATTCACTAGAGACAGAGCGGAAACAAAACAGGCAGACTGATGAAATACACTGCTGAGGGGAGCAGTGGGCAGCAGGGGAGGTCTGCGCACCATGTGGGACCCTTGCCTGGCAGCCAGGGATCGAACCGGCACTGCAAAGACTGCTGACAGCTTCACAGTGCGGCGCTCAACCGCCACCTGCGCCACCAGGGGGAAGCCTTCCTTTTCATCATTTCTGATTTGTATATTTAATCTGTCTGATAACATGTTCCTTCTGTCTAAAGAACATTTATCAAGAGTTTTGTTAGGTCATGTCCATTAGAAATGGATTCTTTCAGATTTTCTTTATCTTAAAAAAGTTTCTTTTTAATTGATTGAAACAAATCCGACTGTTTCCATCTTTTCTACACTGCAGGCTTCGGAGTTTGGCTCTATCAGAACAGCCTAATTAGTTGCCATTCATTTAACTATTTTTGAGTTTCAAAAGTTTGTAGCTGTGTTTCTCCAACTTTCAAAAATTGTGGTTCTCTACTTTTTTATCGTTATCATCATCATAATATTTGTTGGGTATTTTTTGCTGACAGTTTCTAATTTTCTCCCACTCCTTTAAAGATGCCATCCTGTTGTCTTCTGTCTTCATCTGTACCTCAACAATAATAAGTTTGTGCGTCTCTCACTGGAGATTTTTTTTTTATAGAGTTGGGTGGAGATTCATTCCTGACTTGAATCAGTGGCTTCATCCATCTTAGGATGGCATCACCAAGGGAAGCTTCCGACAGACTCCTGTATAGTAACCAATCTCTCATGACCTTAACCTAGTCTCTAGAGGTCTTGCTAATGAGTATAAATTGCTCTTATGTGGTGTCTATATTCTCATTCTAGCTCACACTTAGCCTCATCCAATTGTTAAAAAAAAAAATAGAAGAAGAAGAAAAGGGGGCTGTATTATTTTTACCATCTTATTGAACTTCTGGCATGTTTTCCTCCTGTGTACTTTGACAGGTCAGACAGAACTCAGGCACTCTTTTTCTTTGGAGAGTCTTAGATTTCAAGCTACCGGATTGTCCTGTTATCTCAGCTTTCTGATTGCTTCACAGGACTTTTTCTTGATAGGCTTGGAATGATTCTATTTCTAGCAATCTGCATCCTAGGTAGAAGGAGTCTCTCTCAATCAATATCTTACAGCGCATGAACAATTACAACAATCTTAGAGTGCCTGAACATATCAATGCTTTCCTCTCTTAGTTTATTGCTATTATTTTCTAGTTTGTTATTTCTACATTTATTGTGTTCAGAAATATTTTTATTATTGCTCTGCATAATTTTTTATTTGTTTATTTTCCTTCAAAAGAATGTTTACCATTTTTTTGCCTGCTACTTCTTCCTTATCGATCTTTTTGATTTCATTAAAAAACTTAGGAATGTGCTCCTTTTCTTGAGCTTGTTGACAGTAAATTCAGATTATGTCAGCTTGTAATATTTTTAAGCATTTTAAAAATATCACTTCTCTAGTACACCATTCAAAATGTATAATTATTTCACCTCAAGTAATTTAAAGATTTTTGATTTCTGATTCTTCCCACTGTTGCATCATGTCATTCTAAATATTTTTATTTGTAGGCACTTTATCTTTTATTTCTGATCCTTTTAATGACTCTCTTTACCTTTTCCCCTATATTTTTACTGCTATATTTTTGTTACCTAATTTTGTTTTTTTTTCTCTTTGATATCAAACCTTGAATATAAGAAATCATGCCTTTCACTAATTCTGTGATTTGGTTTACTCCCTCTTTCAGTATTGCTTTGAAGGTGTTTTCATAACAATCATTTTATAATTTATCTATTACATATAACACTACAAATATATGAGTAAAATGAAGTTCTTTATATAGTTTTACTCCTATCACAATTTTTCACTCAAACAGGAGGGAGAAAATCATATATCACAAAAAGATGTATAATTTTTGATTTTATATTTGAAGGATGGAAAGAAAAGTTACTTCTGCATCCATCTTTTTCAGAATGGTAGTTTATTTACAGGTTGTACTCCTTATAATCTGAGAGTATAGAATCTTGGGATAGAAATTGACAGAGTTTTCTTCCCTGTGGGATAGAGAAATGCAAAGCTAAACTGGAGAGAAGAAAACTCATTATTCACAACAAAGTGTCATGCACTCTATAATCTTTCAACAGTCTATCTGATGATGATGATGATGATGTGACAGTCTATGTGTACTTTTCTCTGGTTCTTGACATTATCACTTTCATTCTTCTGTCTACTTGTAACAAAGTAAACTCCAAAGTCAATCAATATAAACTGGAATTCTGGGAAATTAAAGATGTCAGATTTCAAAATAATAATTTTTTTCTTTATTCTGAATTCCTCTGTTATTTAAAACCAGTTTCACTGACAGCTTTTCTCTTTATTATTCTTTTACAGAAATCATCCCTGATTGTAATGAGCTCTGTCTCCAATTTTTGTTCATGTCAAACTGTTTCTTCTGTTCTTGGAGTAATTCAGAAGATATGATATTTGAGCAACACAAGCTTAAAGGATATCAGTAATTTTTACTGATGACAATGGTAGTGAACTCTTGTTACTGAAAAGAATATCTGACCCATTAGACCATCTCTAAGGCCAATATGGACACTACTTAAAAGTGAGCAAAGAGAAAACTCACAGAATCAAGGAATTTCAAACCTTGACTGCCTTTAAAATTTTCTCTCAATTCTTTCATTTTGTCACCAGGAAACTAAGTCTAAAAAAATTCTCAAGGCATATTTATTTTCTTGCTAGAATTTTTATTCTCTGTAACATAATTCAATGAATACATCAATTTTTACAATATTTCTTTTCTTCAGTTGAAACCAGCTTCTGTTAAATTGTTCAACACAGAAAATACAATTTAGGGGCTGGTTTAAAAAATAATAGAAATGTATGTTATTCAGCTTTTAGCTGCCAACAGACTAATGTGTTCAGTGATGGGTATGAAGCAGTGTCTGGCACTTTTTGCACATCAAATTCTATTCAACCATTTCTCTCTATTTTTCATGGACTTTTCCCAAGAAAATGGAACAATAGAGCACAGACCTTGGAAAATTGTTTCTCACTCTTGTCAGTTTGCTTGGATAGGTTTTTGAGAAATTAAATCCTTGATAAAACAATAACTTTTTTTACTTTGCAACTTCAAGTTTTTCACTTAGTGCCATTATCTTAATTTTCTCTGTAATTCATGTCTTATGGATGGTGAGTAAAACAATCAGAGAAACTTCTTATTAAGAACTAATAATATATGACATTGATCTTAATTATTTATGTTTGCATTTGACAGAACAAGTAGGTGAAAAAAGTTAATTTAAATGATAAAAATTCAGATGTTAGTTTGAGAAGAGTGCTAGCTAATTCTTGATTCAACACAGTTATATGGGTTGAAGACTGATTTTGCCTATCATCATTACTGAATAATCAAAACCTGCAAAAGTGATCATTGACTTTAGCTTTGAAAGTTTGCCGTGTTTCAGCTTTCTATCACTTAAAATGTTAAGATGGTTAATATCATTTGTTGGAACAGTTGATAACGTATGCATTGTTCCTTCTTACCTTTTAAATTTAGGAGACTTTAATTCAGACTTGACTAAATGCCAGACATTTTTTTACAAACACATTAAAAATATTAATATGTAGCCTTTATTAATTTTTTTAAGTTAGGTCTTATTGTTAACTCCATTATGCGAATTATGTTAACTTCATTATGCGAATGAAGAAGTTGAAGTTAAATTAAACATGTCTGGGTCAAGCACATTGTAGACAGGCATCATTGCATCATTTGTCAAAGGTTCTGAAGGCAAATAAACTCAGAATTTAAATATCAAATATCAAAGTATGAAAAACCTTTGCTCATAATAATTTTCAGAGGAAGGAGATGAATATTTTTCAATGCATAATACTTGATGATTTTATTAATTTTCTATCAGGAAACCTGAAGTGAGAAAGGAGTGGAATATCATTTTTTGGAAAATTTTCTTTCTCTGGGCAAATTCAAGAACATAAAGAAACAGATTTTATCTAAAACTAGTGCTTTATAACACAGTTCTTGCATATATAAAGGTCTCATCACCTGGAGAATTTACAAAGGTATTAATCTCTCAAAATATAAATGGCATAAAGTTCCATATCTGTTGACCCTTTCTGAGGAGTGAAATTAGTCATCCTGTGATCCTGAAACACCTAATTTCTTTCATAGTCATACCTACTATTTGGTCACATAATTTTTTAAGAAAAAAATTACCATGTCAAAGTGTCTATACTTTAAAACATGAAGGCTATAAAACAATAAAATAAAATGATAGACTATTGATTAGAATTCCACTACTGCAGTTGTCCATACATTTGTTCTAGTCAAAGAAGAGTTATTTTACTTTTTTTTGCATTGTATTCTTTTTAAAATATATAGTAGAGGTTTTAATTTCTGATGCCAGAGAATTTTTTTAATTAAAATGTGTCAGTCTCTCTTTTGTCACCTATTTTAAAACTAATATATATTACATTATACACTGAGGCCACATTCCTATCAGTTGGAAAAAAAAATAAGACATTGACATTTGGCAGTAATTGCATTATTGATATATAGAGATAAATTAAATTTTAAATAAAACTAGTGAAATATTTAATTGTAAATGTAAACCTTTTTGCTCACTTCTCAGAATGATTTTCCTTACCTGTTTATTAAGTTTCTTTCTCCTTGAAAATATTGAAAATAATTAATACTGTGTTTACATTTCTGATAAGCAATACATTAATTTGATTTTTACAAAATGAAATACAAAATGTTTTTTTGATTTTCCATATCTGAAAACTGTACTTTATCAGCAGTTAACCACTTAAAGAGAATTAGTAGGATAAGTGGACTGCTATGTTATGTGTTATAAAACATGTTCCTCATTGTCGTTAAGCTTGAATTACAGCACAAGTAGAAGAGAATTATATATAGCTATGTCTATAAACCCATTACAGAGATTAAATAGATATTAACAATATTTCATAATTGCTTCATCACTCTTTCTTTTTTGTATATTTCTTAATGTAAAATGCAGTGCATAAAACTGAAGCCCTAGCTTCTACTCTTTCTAAGACTCTCTGTGTTCAAAGTATTGATTCTCCTGAATTCGGTGTTTAATTCAGTTTTGTGTTTTTACATACAAAATAATACTAAATTTTATTTTTGTCAATTTAAAAAAATGTATGGAATTATATCATACATATATAGACTTACAACTTTCCCTTATTTGCTCAACACTATGATTTTAATGTTTATCTACATTGGTTCCTATAGTCTTGTTTTATTATTAAGTATTATTATTATTAGATTTCTTGTTAATCACTATTAATCATATTTTTTTCATTTCCTGTTCTTAAAAATTCATAAGTTATCTCTAGTTTATCAAAAGAAACTGATAAATTTTACTGAACTTAACATCTTTGATTTTTACAGGTTTTCTTGAGAGAGTTGATTGTAAAATAGTATATGTATCATTATAATTAGGGAGGAAAAGGAATAGGTTTTTGACAAAATGCCATCAATAAAATGCTTCTCTCTTTTCTGCCTCTCTCCTTTCCTCCTTCCTTACTGGGCTAAATCTACCATTGTTCTAGGAAGGTCATCTCTTTTTGGGGTTTCTGATATATGCAAATCTTGTTTTTGCCTTCAAGCTCCGGTAAGTATAACTTTGCAACACTTTTTATTTTTATTTTTTTTAAGTTTTATTTATTTGTACAAGAACTGTGGTACAGGCCAGAGGCATGGGAGGGTGAGAGGATTCACCAGACACAGAGAGCATAACAGAACAGGCAGACTGACTGAAATACACTGCTGAGGGGAGCAGTGGGTGAGACAGGAGAGGTCTGCCGCGCCATGTGGGTATCTATCTGGCTGGCAGGTAATCGAACCTGTGCTGCAGAGGCTCTGGACAGCTTCACAGTGTTGGGCTCAACCCACTGCGCCACCAAGGAGGCCCCTTTGCAGCACTTTCAAACTTTATTTATATGAAAGCTTTATCTATATCTTAATAATATAAGCATACACTTTTGGTGTGCCTTGAAACATAAAACTACCCAATAGTGTCTAATGCATAACAAAGAGGACATTGTTGGAAGAGAAAATTGCAAGCTCAAAATGACAAATGGATTTTTCCTGAGTGTCCCCAAAATTCCAAGTATTTTTGGTTGGCTGTAGTTCAGGAAATATGTGTAGGTTTCTAATAGAGATAAATCTATCCAGTCATATTGTAGATTGTTGCTTTGATGATCAGTATTGAGATTTTCCTATTAGTTAAGAAAATTTCTCCTTTGGAGTAGGTTAAATGTTTCTATTAATCAGTGTTGCTTGAACTTCATTTTGTTAAATATTTTCTGTCAAAATTGTGCAAATGTAAATAAATGTCAGTCTCATGGCTGGGGATGACTAAAGTTATAATTTTCAAAAAGAAAAATTAATTATCCATGAATTCAGTTTACTCTAAAATATACATTAAACCTAAAGAATTCCCCCCCAATTTTTTCTACACTTAAAACTTCCAAATGTGTCTGCTTTTTATACATAACTGGAATGAGACTATCACCAACTTCATATAGAAAAACAAACCCTAATTTTAGAATTTTCTTAGCTAAACATTCTTTTTTTTTAATATGTTTATTTATGCTTACAAGAACTGGGGTGTAGGCCAGAGGGGCAGATTTGGTGAGAGGATTCACCAGGGAGAGAATGGGGAGCAGCACAGGTGGATTGACTGAAATATGCTGCTGGGAGCTGCAGCAGGTGAGAGAGGAGAGGTCTGCTGCACCATTTGGGTTGCTCGCTGGCAAGCAGGGGACTAGTGCTGCAGTGGCTGCGGACCATAGGTTATGTCTTAACCCCTTGCACCACCAGGGAGGCCCTTAGCTAAACATTGTCATAGATTACTTTTTTATGTAAAGGATGAGAAACAAAGAATACAGTAGTTAATCTAGTAGTTAAATCTACTAGATTTAATATGTATTTTTATTTTCTAACTTTCATAGTTCCATTAGAACTAGTTCCCATTAGAACTAGCATCTTAGATATAAAAATTTGTATTACTGGATCATTGTTGTCATTCATATAATTTGTACAGTATTCAAGATGAGAAGGAGAAAAAATTAAAAGCTGTTAAACTAGAGATCCATCTAACTGGAAATAAAACTATTTGAAGTTCCTTTAATTGAGCATGTTAAGGAACAGAAATTAGAAATCACCCTCAGAAGAATTTATAAGTTGTATAAATTTGTTGAGGAGCATCATAACTCTTACTCTCTGGTATTCAGGCAACAAGCAGTGCTCATCCTTCTTAAGATCATGCTTTCATGACATTGACTTTTGTGATGTGTTTGGGGATTACCCTACAACAGCCAAGAAGGCAAAAGCAAAAATAAACAATTAGGACTATATATATCAAACTAAAAAACACAGAAAAATAAGCTATCATTAAAATGGTAAAATAAATAGGAGAAAATATTTGCATACCACACAGCTCATAAGGTACTAATACCCAAGACCTATAAAGAATCAAACAACTCAACAAAAAGAAAAAAAAAAAACTGTCAAAAAATGGGCACAAGAGCTAACTAAACACTTCTTCAAAGAAGAATTACAGAGAACCAATAGACATATGAAAAAAAATGCTCATCATCACTAACTGTTAGGGAAATGCAAATCAAAACCACAATAAGATACCAATTCACACCTGGGAGAATGGCCCATATCAACAATCCAGAACTAGCAAGTGTTGGCAAGGATATGGAGGAAAATAAACCCTCATATACTGTCGACTGGGATTTAGATTGGTCTATCCCCAGTGAAGAATAGGATTGAGGTTTCTCAAAACATTAAAAAAGCAGGGCCTCCCCGGTGGCGCAGCGGTTGAGCGCTGGGTTGTGAAGCTGCCAGCAGCCTCTGCAGAGCCAGTTCGATCAAACTTAAGTGGGGGACCAGGAGAAAGAAAATATCAAAATCAACAAATAACTATGAACAAGAGACACTCTAGGGGGGATGGGGGTAGGGTAGGGGAGGGGGGATGGGGGTAGGGGAGGGGGGATGGGATAGGGGAGGGGGGATGGGGGTGGGGTGTGGGAGATGGGGGGTGGGGAAAGGAGGGCTTGGGGTAAAAATAAGGGGGTTGTAATTGTATGGGGAATATAAAAATAAAATTTAAATTAAAAAAAAACCTTAAAAAAGAAAATAGATTTATCATATGATTGAGCAATCCCATACCCAGGGATCTACCCAAACAATGCTGAACACTAATTTAAGGATTATATCCACTCCTATGTTCATTGCAACACTATTTACAACAGTCAAGTTGTGGAAGCAACCCAAGTGCCCAAGGATGAGTGAATGAATTAAGAAAGCGTGTATCTGCATAATGAATATTACTTGGTTGTTAAAAAAAGATGAAATTTTGCCATTTGTAGCAACATGGATGAAACTGAAATGGATTATGCTAAGTAAAGTCAGTCAGAAGAGGAAAGACATATAACAGATGGTTTTATTCATGTGTGGAATATAGAGAAACAAAATGAAGATTCAGATGAAATGAAAATAAAAATAAAAACAAACTCTAGAAATCTGACTCTAAGAATGAGGCTACCAATGGGGCTAGGGGAGGATTGAAAACAAAAGTGCTAGGGTACACAACAGTTTATGGCAGAGGACTGTGGGTGCCTTGGTGGTAGGGGTGGTTTGCTAATATACATCTGAAGAGTTGTATACTAAATCCCTAATCATTACAGTACTGTGAATCTATGTTATCTAAAAAAAAAAATACGAAAATTAAATTATAATTAAACTATAATATTTAATTTAATTAAATTATAATATTTAATGTTTAATGTTTAATGTTGAGAACACTAAATTGTCTTTTTTTTTAAAGATTTATTTTTTATTTATACAATAGCTGGGGTACAGGCCAGGGGCGCTGGAGGGTGAGAGGATTCACCAGAGACAAAGTGGGGAGCAAAACAGGCAGACGCAAGGCACTGCTGAGGGCAGCAGTGGGTTCGACAGGAGAAGTCTGCTGTGCCATGTGGGAATCTCCCTGGCTTGCCGGGAATTGAACCAACACTGCAGAGGATGCAGACAGCTTCTCAGTGCTGTGCTCAACCAGCTGCGCCACTGGGGAGGCCCAAGTACACTAAATTTTCCAGATAGGTTTGTAGGAGATAAGATTACAGAGAGTAGTACAAATATGAGTCACTAAAATATAATGGTGTGGACATAGGTAAGATATACCTGATAGTAACATGATAGTAACATGAGACTGGCTCAAGATACTAATGCATTATAAGGGAGTCACACTTTTGAAACACGATAAATGGGTTAAAGTGAAATAATCTTAATTTATAATTACATAATTTTACAGACATTAATCTACCATATGACCTAGCAATTCCTCTCCTACCTATCTACCCTAAGAATACAAAAACACTAATTCACAGGGAAGTATGCATGCTTATGTCAATAATTCTTCACCAGATACACTCTCTTTGTTTTGTTTTTTATTTTGTTTTATTTCTCTCTCTTGATTTTTAAATAAACCTTCCCTTTGCATAAAAGGTCCTGATACACCTTTCTCTGCCATTCAAAAATAGCTTTATATAGAAGCTTTTCAGGGAAATATAGTCTCTCTCAAACAGATAATTTTAATAACCTAATTAGATTGTCTGAGTGCTTCACTGTTACAATGATAGACAATATATAAACACCCAGGCTGTCACCTGAATATTCAGCATAGCCAAATTTGCATTTGAATAGTTGCCAGAATGTATTTTTTGCTTTTGGATCCACTGCATCATGCATTCTTTTAGTCTTTTGTAAAGGAAAAATCTGCAGCAAAATTGCAGAAAGGCTTGTTAATTCATTTTTTAATGAATAATGCCCTTTGGCATTCTCTTTGATAGTCATGGTTTGCTAGAATGAACAGCATACACTTCTCTTTTTGGATTACCACAGCCCTTTTCAAGCTTGAATATGCCTTGGGGGTAAAATAGAGGGTTATCCATTTGTACACAGGAGGGAAAGTACTTAGATGAATACCAAAATAGAAGTATTGGGGTGCATAACAAATTTGCTTACTGGAGATTGAGGGCTAAATGAGTTTGCCCATGGAGTAATATTTTAATGGACTGTATAGATCAAGGTTATGGCTTCACATGCAACATGAATTAAATAATTCAGGTAGTTTCCCAGACAATATAGCTAATAGTAATTTCCAAGCTATGTTTTGTTTTTTCTTTGTTATTTGTATACTTTTTAAAAAAAAAAGATTTATTTATTTTTGTACAAGAGCTGGGGTACAGGCCAGAGGTGCAGGAGGGTGAGAGGATTCACCAGAGACAGAGTGGGGAACAGAACAGGCAGACTGACTGAAATACACTGTTGAGGGGCACACCAGGCAAGACAGGAGAGGTCTGCCAAGCCATGTGGGAATCACCCTGGCAGGCTGGGAATCAAACCTGAGCTGCAGAGAGAGCAAACAGCCTCACAGCACTGCACTCAACTCGCTGTGCCACCAGGGAGGCCCTCTGTTATTTGTATACCTTTATGGGCCAAAGTTTAAGATATTTTTATCAATATTCATGAGTTGCTACATATGTCCAATCACTATACAAAGATCTAAGGATATTGGCAATCATAAAATGAAATCTAACTTTAGGGCTTACATCATAAAGCTTAAGGAGACAGCATGTTTCTAGCCAACTTTGATGGAATGTGATAAGTGCCATAATGGAGATATAAGTATAATCATAACTAAACGGAAAGAACAATTCATCTTGCAGAGAAGGATATCTGGACAAATTTTATAGAACATGTGACATTTGAATTGAGAATTGAAGTCCTAGTGGATTTATGGTAGGGATGCCAAAGCTTTCCAACAATAGGAGAACTTCAGGCAAATTCAGTGGGACAGGGAAATCATTGGGTAATATGAGGATGAAGATAAGAAGGAGTTCTGGAGGAATATTGGGAAATAGCAAGATGAGGCTGGGAAAATAAGATGTCAGGTTTCCTTTCTACCTTTACTTGCTTTTGGAGGGGGGGGAAAAACACACACACTTGGATAGGCCCATCTGAGGTCCATAAAGATTCATGGAACAATTTATATATGTTCAAAAATTATGAAAGAGTTGCCATTAAATATCAGTGAATATTTTGAGCACTTGGAATCAGAATATGTTCTAAATTAGTTCCTGATCTTGTTATTTCCTTCCTGTATTATTAGCTGAGAGCTCTCCTAAGAGTAACATCAGTAAACGTCAAGATCAAAATTACATAAATTCAATGGGATTTTTTGGCTGAAAATTAAAGGTTCCAGACACATCAAAATATTCAATCCAAGGCAAAGAATTCAAAGGTCAATTAAATTTAGAGACTAAATAAGTTGTCAAGTGTCATAATCAGGATTAGGTCCTAAAAATCCTGAAATGGATCATCTCTTTTATCTTTTTAAAATTCAAATGTTTGCATAAAAGTGTATTTTTTCTTAACATAAAATCTATTAACATTCAATAAAATTAATTTACTGAAACATATCTTTTTGGTCATATAAAACTATATGAGTATCTCAAAGTAAACCGCATCAGAAGAGGTAATGGAAGATAGTAGAGCTATACCATTTACTAAGCACATATGTTAATATTTTGCATGTTTTCTCAAATCCATTCTTTTCCTGTCAGGTGCTTGGCTCTGTTATAACAGGGGCCTGGCCCTATAGGTTACATTTTCCAGGTACCTGTGGCAGCTGACTCAGGACTGAGTTCAACCAATAGGATGCAGTGGGGAGAGATAAGAAGGTATTACTAAGAGAGAAGCAAGGTGTTCCTCATTTCTTAACCTCTTAACCTCTTAGGCAGTTCTTAACCTCTCTGTTTGCAGCAGCTCTGACTAGTCTCCAAGTGGTTCCAGCTGTTTTTGCTTTCATCCATTTACTAGGTGCCAATGCCACTATCTCTGCACTTAATAAAACAGGGGTGGCTGTGTCTTTTGCTAATACTTTATCATCACCAATTTGATGTCATTGTTCTTCCATCACCAGTGTGACAAACTCCTTCTATTCCAAATGTTTTGAGGGAAATTTCTGTTTCCCTAGATGAGCTCTAACTGATCTTATATGTTCTCTCACAGTTATTTGATTTGCACAATGACTTTAAGATGTTATCATTGTTATTCTTTTATTACGGATTAAAACATGAGACTATAGTCTGTAATTATACTTTTCCAAAACCTATGCTTGCCTACATAACCAAAAAATGACATTCTGCAGACCAAAGTGAGCAAAGAAATGCTTGAACGCCCATCTGATTTCAGTCATTTCTCCCATTTCAGAAACACATAATAAGTCTCATCATGGCTCAGAATCGAGAATCTTGCTTTAAGTTTTTCTTCAACAGCATTCACAATTTTCTCTCTCCATGCAAGAAGTCAGAATGGAGAAAGAATAATTTCTCCTACTAACCCAAGTTGTAAAGATGCCAATCTTACCTATTCCTTTGTGGGAAGCTGCATGAAGCTATAAACAGATATATTTAAAAAATCTGATAGACACAGCACTGGAATAAATTCCAGTTTTTCTTTTTATATATCTAAATCTATTTAAGAAACAAAGCTGGTTTGGGTAAGTATGTCTTCTAGCCTGTTAAAACTCATGTCACTAGGTGTTACTTCTATGGAGGCAACATTAAATGGCTCTGTTGCCTTTTGTAGATGAAATATTTACAAATATTTCCCTCTTTTATAAAAATTTCAAGTCATTAGGAAATATTGAGAGACTACTGTAGATTGTTTTTATATGGATTTTTTTTTATAGAGAGATCTTTTTCATTGCCTTTTCCCATCCACTATTAAAAGATATAAATAAAACATCTAATCCCTTCTTTTATAATGGACAATATTCTTATCGAGTTGAACTTAATAACAATAATATCTTTAATAGGTAATGTCATGTCTAATTCTTTATGTATCTTTCAATATATAACAAAGTGTCCTTTGTTTTTTACTTCTTCTTCTCTTTTAGTTTAATAACAATGGTGGTCTATACATATTTTTTCTTTTGATAATGAGTACACAAAGTGCTTTTCACTGACATTATATATTAAAATGGTGACTTCAAGGATGTATTTGAAAGAGGGGACTTACTGGGAAAATAGCTGTTTTAGATAGCTGACTCCCATGAGCTTTGATAGACTTTTATTTAATGTCTTTCAGAGAATGAACTTTGGAAAACTTGTCAGTATTCACTGATTTTTGTTTGTAAGTTTCTTAAGTTTGAACAGGTAATGTTTTATAGACTCAAAATTCCTGTCATTTTCTTTGATAGTTATTAGTTTTCTCTAGCCTTACTGTACCCTACACACTCTCCCATGAGAAGTAGGAGATACACATATAAGATTAGCCAACCATGAAGTCAGAGTTATTAAGTATTCATATCTGATAGCATTTAGGTTTCAGTTAAGGCAACTCCAAACATTAGCAACGATGGAATGTCAGCAGTCATGGAGGCCAGAAAAAGAGCATCGAGTTGAATTTGAAAAAGAAAGATGTGTCTAAATTTGATATAATTCAAGATTTTGATTGGACTACCCTTTGAAATATTCATGTCACAGAAGGTTATATGCAAATTAGAAAACACAGTTTGGAAGCAAGCAAGCCATATTTGATACAGAAAGAATAATTAAGCAATATTACTCTTGGGGTCCTAGTAACTTTAATATCTAGATAAATAATGTCTCATTCTAAGTCTTTAAAATTATTTTCGAGTAGCTATGCTCCTGTATGTTCATGTTTTACAAGGAAATTGATACACATTGAAATCTAGTGGACTATGTTGGCCTTTAGTGAGATATTAGAAATATCTGGTTTTGGTTTTGTGGAGATAATAATTTTTAACTTCAATTCCCAGTATATTTTTATGCCTGTATTTTGTAATATACAGCATTATCTTTAAGGTTGTAACTACAGTGTGTGTTTTAGGTGATGATTTAATCAATGTAATGAAACAGAAGTTAAAGTGATTGTGTAAACGGAGGAATTTAACTACCTGAATAATATCCAGTACAAATAATGAAAAAAACTTCAGTGACAAGTGCTCAGTTCATATTTGAACCCCAGTGTTTACTGTATATGATACTTTGAATATGTGATTTACCCTCCTTGAATATGTTTCCATGTGGAGATTATCTAATATTGTTTTCTCATAGCATCATTATAATATTCAAGAAAGAAATTAAGTTATAGGACTCAAAAGATTAAACAATAAGTGTTAAATTTTAATCCTTTTTTATTTTAATTCTGCCTATTCAGTGCAAGGTGTTTTTTACTAACCTAACAGAAATGGGCTTTATGACTATGATGGTTAAAATTATTAGCTTTTGCTATATTACAACAAATAAAATATTATAGCAATATTTATTTTGAAGCTATATTAATCTAAAAGCAGTGATTTTATGGCAACTTATTCCCAGAATTTTACTTTGCAAAAGTTTTTCTTTTTATAGTTTATCAAAACTATTTAATACTTAGTTTTGATGTTGATATGAATGCATTTATTTTACAAAATATATTGCAATCATGTCAAATGGATGTTATGCTTCACTTCTTTAGAGGTAGATTTTATGCATTCATGGGAAAATGGAGCCTGTAAAAGTAAGTGTTGGTAGGGCCAGTGGATGTATAATCTAACAGAGGGATTATCAAAAGTAAAACAGCTATGCTCGGCTTGGTTTGCAAGATCTTTTCCAAACTTAAACCAAGCTCGATACAACTTGAATACCCTCCAAAACTAATAAACAGAAATGGGAAATGCAGAGGGATTATGGGGAATCAGACACTATTTTTCAAATGTGGTAATAACTAAAATGAGAACACTCCCTGTAGTAATAATGAAAGTTATCTTTCAGAATTCTCACCCTCCTGGATTTAGAAAACAATCAGTATAGCAATTCCTATTGGTTAAAATGTTCTTTTATACAAATGCACTCTGAGAGGATGCTCTTCACAAACAAAACTAAACTCAGTGAAATCATTCTAGATCCACATTTAAGTGAGAAGTAATAGAGAATATTTAATGTTTATGGGTGCACATTGGAGACAATCAGTTTAAGTGATACAGGCAACATAGGAGTAATTTTTTAACTCTATAGATGAACAAACTTAGGCAAGAACTTGTTAAAAAACTTGCTCAGGCTCAAAGACCTAAAATAAAAGAGACAGCATTTAAATGTAGTTTAACGAATACAAGAGCTTGTACAATGAGTTGTCTTTGTAGTTCATAAATTAAGTTTAAGCAAATAGATTCTTATTGATTATTTTAATGTATGGGGTTAAGATAAATTAACTTTAATGATATCTGTGTGCTAAAGGGACACAAGAAAAGAGAAACAGCAGTCTTGGAGAATTTATTTCACTTTATGATGAAAGAAATTATGTTTAAACAAATGCAATGATTAAGCAAGAAGGGTATTGATTTTGCTATTTTCAGGCAAAACTGCAAATATCAAATTCCTTCAATATGTATAAGATTATGCTAGGTATAGATGATCCAGGTCAGTTTATGTGCCATTGAGATAGAATATATACATATTTTTAAAAAGAAACAGTAAAAATAGGAATCTATAATATACAAAAAGGCAGGATTCACTATAAATGCTGTAGAAATTTGGAGGAAGGTAAATATCATCACCTGATAATAGAACAATTAAAAATAAAGTAACAGGGGCCTCGCTGGTGGTCTAGTGGTTAAATCTCAGTGCTATCACTGCTAAACCTGAGTTTGATCTCTGGCCAGGGAGCAAACACATATATGGCCCAGCAGACCTCTCCTGTCTCCCCCGCTGCTCCCCTCAGGAATGTATTTCAGTAAATGCTCCCACTGTGCTCCCCACTCTGTCTCTGGTGAATCCTCTCACCACCCACACCTCTGGCCTGCACCCCATTTCTTCTATGCAAAATAAAAAATAAAAAATAAAGTAACTGATTTTAATTCTGAATAATATGTGGAATTTATATTGGTAGGATGAAATATATAGCTATGAGAAGGGTAATGGCTGGATGGTCACAGAGCGGGTTCTCTCAGGCTCTTTTTTTTTTTTTTTTTTTTTTAAAGAGGCATGTTTTATTTATTTATTTGTTTGTTTTTGTTTATACATTCACTGGGTACAGTCAGAAGCGCAGCGCGGGAGGGTGAGAGAATTCACCAGAGCCAGAGCAGGGAGCTAGAGCAGGCAGAAGGACCGAAGTACACTGCTGAGGGGAGCAGCGGGCGGCAGGAGAGGTCTGCGCGCCATGTGGGACCCTCCTCCAGTGGCCGGGGAGCAGCCGGGGATCGAACCGGCGCCACAGAGGCCGCGGGCAGCTTCGCAACCCAGTGCTCAACTGCTGCGCCACCGGGGAGGCCCTCTCTCAGGCTCTTATTGAGCTTTACATGTAGTGCAACAACCAGGTACACAGCAAGTAGGGGTGCCGGGGCAGGGGAGGTGGGGACAGGCCACTAAGCCCCAGGCAAGTCTAAACTCTGGGCTTCTTTCTCTCTTCTGGTGTTCTTTCTCCCCTTCTCTCTTCTGCCTCTGCTTCTCTATCCCAATACTACTGCCATGGCCCACAGAAGTAAACAACATAACTTATAACAATGTATCAAAATGCAGGTACCATAGGCAGGGCAATCCTATGGCAGGAAGGCAGAAAAGCCTGAAAATCACTTACCCTACAAGAAGCAAGATTCTAAGATGGACTTTGACTTTGTAAATGTAAGTAGGTATGGAGAAAAAAAAATGAAAACGATGAAGAAAAATGAACTGACAAACAAACCTGGTAAATAATAAACAATAAGCTTACATTGTGTTAAAGCATGAATAGCTACACCAAGGATTTAAACACATGTTAGATTATAGTATATACAGATCATAGGCAGTGTCATAGGTATAAATCCATTCTTGGTTCCAGCTAAAGGGAAAGCATAACATAGGTCATGAGAAGTCCTAGAAAGACTATACAGAAGGTGAAAAAAATATGATCAATAATATTTTTAGACATCAGTGTTTGGGATTAGATTTTTGATTAGGGAATCATTTGAAATTTTGAGATTTCATTGAATGCTAGAGAACATTTCTTTCAAGTTTACTACATGCTAATATTACATACTTTTTCTTATATCACAGGAGTTTATGGACATCTAAAATACAAATTAGTGACAAATTTTTGTGGGATAGAGTATAATTGGAATGATTACGGTGGGAAATTATGGGTGCTTCAGTGGTAGAACTATAGTGACTACATCTGCGGGGGAGAATGCTATACTGTCAAATCACAGACAAGGATGTAAAACAATGGTACTTCAATAACAGTAAATAATTTTTTTAAAGGTTAACTTTATTTTTTTAAAGATTTATTTATTTATGCATAAAAAGCTGGGGTACAGGCCAGAGAGAGTGTGGGGGATGGGAGGTATAAGAGGATTCACCAGAGACAGAGTGGGGAGCAGAACAGGCAGACTGACTGAAATACACTGCTGAGTGGAGCAGCAGGTGAGAAAGGAGAGGTCTGCTGCACCATGTGGGTTGCTCCCTGGCCAGCTGGGATTCGAACACGTGCTTCAGAGGCTGCAGATTGCTTCATAGTGCTGTGCTTAAACCCTTGAGCCACCAGGGAGGCCCCAATATATAAATTTTCTTAAAAGAAAAATTATTGGGCCTCCCCTGGTGGCACAGCAGTTGAGAGCTGGGCTGCAAAGCTGCCCACAGCCTCTGCAGCACAGGTTCAATCCCCGACCACTGGCAAGGGTCCCACATGGCGCGCAGACCTCTCCTGTCGCACCTGCTGCTCCCCTCAGCAGTGTATTTCCTCTGTCTCCCTGTTCTGTTCCCCATCTGGCTCTGGTGAATTCTCTCACCCTCCTGCGCTTCCGACTGTACCCAGTGCTTGTGTAAATAAATAAATAAATAAATAAATAAATCTTTTTTTTAAAAAAGAAAAATTATTACTAGTCACTTTTAACACAATTTTATTTATTCTTTTTTTCTCTGCAACATTAATAATGAGCTTTTTGGGGAGAACCATTTAGTACTATATATTAAGTATCTCCAAATAGCACAATGTCTAGCAGATAAAAGGTGCTCAACATGAATTAATAAAGCTCCTATGTAATACCAAAAATTTCAAAGAATTAAAACATTTTTACGTGCATCTCACTGTTGATTTCTGAGGAGTTGATTTTATAGACAGTGAAAGTTAATAATGAAGTAATTTATGCACATCAGTTAAAGATAATTCTTATATGAAGTAATACACACTTTATGTTCTTTGTACAGTTACTTAGTGGTATTTTGTGCTTTAATTTTGGAATAGATCTTTCCGATATGGAAGCATTTAGATATTTTTTTAAATGTCAACAGTACAAGAGAAAATGTCATGTCTGTTTTTAATCTCCCCCCTGCCCCACTTCATTCCTGACATCAGAAAAGAGCCACAAAAGCCAGCAATGGATAAAAGGTAGAGAGACTTTGAACTACCTCCCCTCTTTGCAGTTACATGGGTCTGTCACTGCCAAAACTCATGGAACATATGTAAAGGTGTTCATCTGTCAATAGTTCTGTTACTACTTGCCCCTAATCTTTATCTTTTCCTCATTAAGTGTGTGAGCAAGTGGAAATTATTGGGGCATATAAACCAATACTTATTAATATTTTTATTCAAATAACCCATTACTGCTTCCAAATGCAATAAATTATTAATTTCTAAAATGTAGCGGAAGCAATGTTGAAAACAAGAAAAATCAAATGAAATTTTTTACATTAATATTTCTTTCTTCCAATTAAAATTATCTTCTTCCAATTATTTTCTGTTTATGAATTAACCAAGTTCTTACTACTACCACTACTACTACTACTATTACTACTACTCCTACTAAAAGATTGTCATGCAGGTATATTTTTCTTTTTCCTACCCAAAGACTTCATATAGCCTGTATTTTTAGCACACGGTGATAAAAATTTGGATACAACAGATGATATACTCCCCTACTGATAATGAAATTTCACCCCAACTCATATATAACCTTCAGTCTAAATCCAATTTGGGGCTAACCATCAAATACATTTTTTCTTACGTTCATTAAATTTCCCCTTAACTTTATAAAAAATTATGAAGATTTTATTAAATGAAAAGAAGTAAATCAAAGTTTTTCAAATGACTGTGAAACAAATTCTAAAGCTACTCAGGAAAACACTCTAAATTTCTAATTAGGATACAACAAGCAGTTTCCTGCTTGTTGGACTTACTACCTTAAATTTGGTAGTAAGACTTACTACCTTAAATTTTTTGATCCAAATTCTTGATGATGAGAGTAAAAATGTTATTTATTTTAGCTCTTTTATTTTTAACAGCACCTTTACTCTGTAGGGTATAATAGTATATCTAGGGCCTCCCTGGTGGCACAAGGGGTTAAGACACAACCTATGAAGCTATCTGCAGACACTGCAGCACGAGTTCGATCCCCAGCCAGGGAACTACCCACATGGTGCAGCAGACCTCTCCTGTCTCACCCGCTGCTCCCCTCAGCAGTGTACTTCGGTCAATCTGCCTGTTCTGTTCCCCCACTCTGTCTCTGATGAGTCCTCTTACCCCCCACAACTCTAGCCTGTACCCCAGCTCCTGTATGCATAAATAAAGAAATCTTTAAAAAAAAATAGTATATCTAGTTTATGATGTGGGCAAAAGCAGAAAAATCCATTTACAATGAGATTAAAGCATTTATTAAAAGGAAACAGGATTGCATTTCCTGAGATTAGCATGACATTTATTTATTTATTTATTTATTTATTTATTTATTTATTTATTTATGCAAGCACTGGGTACAGTCAGAAATGCGGGAGGGTGGCAGAATTCACCAGAGCCAGAGCGGGGAGCAGAGCAGGCAGAAGGACTGAAGTACACTGCTGAGGGGAGCAGCGGGCGGCAGGAGAGGTCTGCACACCATGTGGGACCCTTGCCCGGTGGCCGGGAGCAGCCGGGGATCGAACTGGCGTTGCAGAGGCTGCAGGCAGCCTCGCAACCCAACACTCAACTGCTGCGCCACCGGGGAGGCCCTGACTTTTTTTTTGAAGTGTAAAAAAATCACAGACTCCTTTGACTGTGCGTAATTATAAGGTCATATTAACAAGCCCATTTAAAAAAAAATAGACGAGTTTGAAAATAGGCACATTCCTAAGCATCAGAAATGGAAATAAAGTTTTCACTAATTTATGTATAAACCGAGGTAGCAAATTAGAGCTATAAGGAAGAGCAAATAAGGAAGGTGAAATAATGCCTAAATTAATAGGAAATAGCAATGACTTATAATATTAAGGAAAATTGATAACTATATGTAGCAACAAACCATATTCCAGACTACCTTTGGGCCTCTCCACTTAGCAAGCACTGTAGATGGCTACAAAGAAACCTCCTTCAGCTCAGTGGACTGTATCTCCTATCTTTGGAGAAGAATATTGTAGCAAGCTATCCAAAATGAGGTTTGTCCTTCACTTTCATTACCTTTGTTATACTCTGAGACCGATGTCTTTGAATAAGAAGTTACAGAAGCAGGAAGTAGGTGTTAAATAGAAAAAAAATGTAGCAAATCCTTCAGTGGATCAAACTGTATATGGTTCCCAACTGTACAGTTCCCAACTATGCAATAGTTGTTTTTTTTTTTTACAGAAATTGTTTTTTTTTTTTTTTGTGGTTTTGTGGTACATACATTGAACAGAGAAATAAAAAGTTTATAAATGTGCTCATCTTTATACTCAAATGCTCCATTCAGATTATCATAGTTGCTAAGTTTTATTTCTTGCTAGACCTGAAATGATATAAGGAAACCTAACAAACTGGAAGAATCAGTTTTATAATACTTCCAGTAGACATAATATCTCAAACTGAAATTTATTTCATGATAAAAGGAACCATTCTCCAAAATATAAGAACTTGGGATGATTATATTCCTAAATAAAACAATGAATCTTGTTTTTTTAATTATGATTTATTTTAAAAAGTTGTAGCCTCCAGAGTTCTATACTTAATCCTATTACTTGCTTTTCACATTCTTTCTGAGAAACAATACTTAAATTTGTAATATCAGCAACAATTTTATGATGATTAGTCCCCAAAACCAAATCTCATGTCTAATATCGCTCCTGCTTAGAGCCACCTCTATTTCCAAGTAATGTCTCATGGTAGTTTATTATTATCCTGTCTCCTCCAAAATGGTACACTGGGAGAGAAAAAAGCCTAATAATTAGTATGTAACTTTATAAGTGCTGTGAGACATTTAAATTTAAAAAGTACAATAAATATTAAAGAGAAACACATATCAATCCAATCATGTGATGCCAAGTGCAAATGGTCCTTGACTTCTACATAAATCATAAATAATGTTTATATCTGTTAGCAAAATATTTCTCAATCAAGCAGGCCAATGTCATATCTCATCAGTTTCCTATGCATTTATTACATATGAGTGCATATATATCACTTTTCAGATAGCACACACACACACACATACATAAAATATATTTTAACAAATCACATCATATTTTCCCATGATTATTTTAAAATGAGACATAGTTATTGAACTCTAAACTCTGACATTACTGACTATACTAACTTAATACAGAACATATGCTCTGCCAAAATATCAACATTTTTAATGTGTCTTTTAATCACACATAATGCATTTTCTTGTAAATTGTTTTTGGATAAACACCAATGTAAATTTACCTAAATAATTTAGTTAAAATTTAAGTTTTCAAAAATTTAAATGTAAGAAAAAATGATTTTTTGTTTCCCATTTTCCTTTTCAAGCTTCTCACTGGGGTAAAATTTCCAAAATTTTCTGCATAAAATTTCTAAGAATGTCCTTCTCTGGTTACTCTTAGGCAATAGAAAGTAAAACAATTTCTTGAAGTGGAGCAATCGGTTGTAAATTCATATCTCAGTACTGCCATATCAATATTTTAATCAGCTCTTCAATTTTCAACTCAAGGTAAGCTTTTTCCTCTTGTCTTGCCTATGGGGACTGCTGATTGCAGGCTTTGTCTTTGCATTTGGTGAAGAGACTGCTTTTATTTCTTTCATTTTAACTACCTCTTATAATTTTAACTTAACTCTCTAAAACCATGAGGGAGAAGAATTCAGAGAATAAAGATGATCTTCATCAAAAGATACTTTTTTTTCCACTCCCAAGTTATCTTTTTACTCTCTGGATCTGGTTGTGCTTGAAGCAGATCAATCTCATGGGTATTTTGCTGAGTTTTTTAATGGCTGCCCATCTGGAATCTCTTAATTATAATTTTTCGGAGGCTGCTGCGGGTTTCAGTAGTTCACTACACACGGAATTTCTCCACTGCACTTTAAACAAAAATGACCCTCAGCCAGATAATTGTTTTGAACACTTGCATTTGGACAACTTGCTTTGGAATTTCATATCTACATTGTCATGGTCCCACAGTGGAAAATTCCAATTAAACATTCAATTTTATTCAATAAAGAACATGAAAGTTGATTCATAGTGCCAATTGACCTACACAGAGATAAAAAAGTTAATGAATTTGTGCATACTTTTAATCTATACTCATCATTTTAGGTACATAGAAACATATGTACTCAAGCAGGTATACACACATATATTAGTATTACGGAATTCATGTGATTTGTATGCGTGTATCCATAGACATGTTTGTATACATATGCTATAAAATGTATTTATGTAGTATTTGCACACATATATAGACTATGATACACACATACATATATAACACACACATACATACATACACATATATAAATATAGACTTAAGCACATTGCTTTGATCACATAGAATTTATATACATCTTTCCAAGTCTACATGTGAGTTTACTTGGAATGGTGCATTTCTTTTCTTTTTGATATTCGTTTTCAACACCTAAACAGGAGAAATATTAGAGCGAGACCATCTGTTATTGTGTAAACTTTGAGTGACCTGCTTACTAGGATGCACCATGGTCCAGGTGGACAGACTGTGGCAGTTGTGTTAACAAGCACTAATGAATGAGTTTGACTGTAACTGTCCTTTGCATAGAAAGGGCACAAAAATTAATGCACTATCTATTGCTACATATTTCAGTGAGCACCACAGGTCAGAGAAGTTATTGACCACCACATGCACCATTTTATATCTCTTTAAATTGTTTATTTTGGTATTGCATATTCATATCATGTTGTTAAATGAAGATTTACATATACATACAAATGAATGTATATGTTAGATTAAATTGTATAAAATTTTTCTCACTCCCCACACACAAACACAAACATTATCATATACACATACATATGCATATGTACACATAATATCTTTTTTACTTTAAGAGCTTTTTCTCTGGGGGATTTTGATAATATACAACTATATAGATGGGAAATCTAAAAAGCATCACTTACATTATGAGATGTTAACATTTTGATATGTTTTTCTTATATTAGTATATAAATTATAACTCAATTAAAAAAACCCATATTGTTTATTACTTACCTAGGAAAAGGTAATTACACAAAGTTACATACGTTACCCTTTGTTTTACTGCACATTCTTCTTTTTGTATGTCTTTCATCTACCAATCTGTTAATCTTGGAAATAGAAACTACTGTTCTCTTTTTGGAAGGAATAACAATTTTCTAACAAAATATAAAATGCAAAAATATTCTGACACATCAATATTCTACAAATGGGTTATTCATCAGGCACACTAAAGAAAAACAAATACATATGTACAATAATGTCATTACAAAAAAAAACCCCAAAATTCTAATACAACGGAAATGGAACATTTTCTGGAAAAAACATGCAAAAAGTATTAACAGTTTTTACTTCTGTAAAATATGATCTGGTAGATTGTAAAAAAGAACTGTACTTTTCATTTTCTATATTTCAGTATTATTTAACGTGTTTGTGATTATATGTGATCATGTGATCATGCTTCTAAGATAAAGATTATATATACTAAGACATACAGAAGGAAAAAAAGGGAAAATACTGAAATGGCAGTGCTTGTGTTTAAAAGACAGATATGCTCTTGTTTTTTTCCTTTTTGTTCCTTGTTTGTTTTTGAGTTGTGATATACTTGTTATTTAAGTCTGGGGGAAAGGAGAAGTGTTTAGAGACCCAAAAAAAGAGAAAGTTGGGACCTCCCTGGTGGTGCATGCGGTTGAGCGCCATGCTGTGAAGCTGTCCACAGCCTCTGCAGTTCCATCTGAGGGGCTTGATCCCCGCCGGCCTCTGAGCAACCCATATGGCGAGCAGACCTCTCCTGTCTTGCCCACTGCTCCCCTCAGCAGTGTATTTCATCAATCTGCCTGTTCTGTTCCCCGCTCTGTCTCTGGTGAATCTTCTCACTCTCCCATGCATCTGACCTGTACCCTGGTTCTTGTATAAATAAAACAAACAAACAAACAAACAAACAAAAACAACAAAAAAAGAGTTGAATTGACAAGAGAGAAATAGTTTTCAGGTCTCATTATTAATTCTATTGTACGTAGAGGATCTAATGCTCAGATTTTTGTAATTAATTGACTACTTTATTTCATTTGCTTTATTATGTTTTTGATATTTTTGTTTGCTTAAATAGGTATTTTCATAAACATGTATTGGCATAATGTTAGGTAGGGGACCATATACCATTTTAAATCAAAGATGATAAATGTATTGAATATATTAGATTTGTAATATTAAATGTATAATATTTAAATATTCTAAGATAATAGGGTTTGGATTGAGAGCAGCTTAGTCATTGTAAGTTCCCTAGGACTTGGCAGAGTTAGATACATATTTAGAATTAGGAAGCAAGAAGACTTGCTTTGTCACAGTCTTCACATTATAATTAACCTTAGTCAGGGACTTTATATTCATATCTTGGTTTTTCAATTTGTAAAATGAAACCATAATGCCAGTCCTATTAGCTTCAAGGAGATACATATTTGAAAAACTCTAATACATTCTAAAAAGGAATAGAGATTATTAACAGTGCAAACCAGCTTTGTCAGGAAGAGCAGCAGTGAAAGTAGACTCCTCCAGACATGGGACAGCTTTTGGACTGGTGGCCTGGAATCCAAAGCTGTCTCAAACAAGCTAGTCTCCTTACCATGATTTCATGTATTTTAAAAAAAATAATAATTTTATACTATTTTTTATAAGATTTACTTATTTATTTATTTATACAAGCACTGGGTACAGTCAGAAGCGCGGAGGGTGAGAGAATTCACCAGAGCCAGAGCAGGGAGCAGAACAGGCAGAGGTACCGAAGTACACTGCTGAGGGGAGCAGCGGGCGGCAGGAGAGGTCTGTGCGCCATGCGCCATGTGGGACCCTCACTGGCGGCCCGGGATCAAACTGGCACTGCAGAGGCTGCAGCCAGCTTCGCAACCTTGCTATCAACTGCTGCGCCATCGGGGAGGCCCCAATTTTATATTATTTTTATGCTTTCATACCTCCCATTGCTTCCTATCATGTTAGAATGAAACAAAAATTTTACCATCGTCTGTGACCAGATACAGGCCAATCTCTAATTCAAGTAAGACATCTATTCTCTCCATTTCTCTCACAGTTCATGTAGCTTTACGAATCTCAAGTGCACCAATTTCTTTTTCCATGTTCTTCTACTATACACTCCCTGGTGTATTTTTTACCTGAATATGTGTGTTGTTCTTCTCACATTATTTCTGCTAACATGTACTGTCTCTTTCCTAACCACCTTATTGGAATAACTGGCCCATCAGTCTTTATCTCTTTGTCCCAAAACTATGTTATATTTTGAAATGTTTAGTTGATAATTGTATGAATGATTCTATAAGCATGCAAATTCCATTTGGGTCTAAGCTCAATTTTTACTAATTTATTCCATAAACTAAAACAGGCAAATAACAGTTTCATAATACAAGTTGGTCAAAGAAATAGATCTGTGAATACTTTGATGAATAAATGATACATTATATAAAAAATACTTAACTGTATTTTTTATATATAAAAATACTTGCTTTCCCTATATTTTATATAAATTTTCAATTTTTCTTTCACATGTAATTTAAAAAGATAGCATTGTATGTTGATTTAATAATCCATAACAAATCATTCTAAAATTGGTGACCACTGATTCAGGTTTTAATTGAATTTGCAAAATGCAAAGCTATATTCACTACCTGATCTGTCATCAGGAAAGCTTGACATGTATCTTTTCAATAAAGCAATGTTTTTAATATTAATATGGTCAGTGTGGATTCATTATTCTACATTTCTGACTGATCAATTTTTACCAATAGCACAGTGAAATGTGATGCTCTATGCAAGCTTCCCACACTGACACCGATATACTGTCACATCATCTTCTAGTATTTCCTGATGCCTCCATCTATTGTGTAGTGTTAAGATAGCAGATAGAGGGTACAGTAGTCCACCAGACTATGGAAGGATTTTTCTCATTTTTACTTAACAGCTTCTTGTAGGAACTTCGATGATGGCATCTGGACATATGTCTTCAAAAGAGCACAATGCGGCTTTGAGTCTGGTAGAAATAAATTGAAATTGGTGGTTTCTCATTTGTTCATTTGATTTGAGTCTTTGGTTTTGCTTTCCTTTGCATTTCATACACACTTGCGTAAGTGCTATTCTGTATCTTACATGAAAAGTAATAACTTCTTATGTCTAATTATTTATGTACTTAAAAATATAGTCCTGAATAAAATTACAAAGCATTGTGAATCAGTGAGTAAATATTTAATTAGATATATAAAATTAATGTAACAAAATAGCTATTTGTTTTATTTTTCACTCTTTTAATTATGTAGGAACCGTGGATTAAGTGCTTATTGGCCTTATCTAATCATGAGAATAATAATATTGAGTGGGTGTGGATGCCTTTATTTTCTAGATGAAATGTGTGAGCCTGAAAGAATTAAAATAATTTTACCAAGTACATACAGATGTAAAATGATAGAGCCAGGCTATGAACACATAGTTGACCAGAGTTACCACTATGTAACTTTGGAAAAATCCGTTTGCTTGTCTAAACCCAGAGTTTCATGCCTATGAAAGGATGAGGTGACAACAGAGACATAATCCCTACTGTGCTTGGCTGAATGAGTTTTTGTTTCTCTCAGTTCTGGAAGAATTGGAGAGCTGCCAGTCAAAATGACCAATTGTTCATTTGCCATGTTAAATATGTTATATGATTGATGTTCCAATTGCTAGTAAGCAAGGAAGGGGCAAGAAAGTCAGCAGTTGGCTCTATTTCAGGCATCTGTGTATGTTTCCATTGCTACATTGACTGACAAGTCAAATAAGCATGGGTTGTTAAGATTAAAACTTCAATTCAAAGAGTTGAAATGTTAGGGCAATCACCCCCTTGTTTACCTGGAATCGTAAAGTTAACCAACACTTGAGGCAAGTGAATTAAAAATAGGAAATAGGTAAAGTTGAAATAAGAAATGGTAAGAACTGTGGTGGACTGAAGTATGTATGTCCTGTTTAAAGAGAGCAACCACAGCAAATATTCAACTGATTGTTACTAGAAAAGAGTATGGGCCTAGATTTACCAGATCTAAATTTGTAAGACCAGGTAAGAATTTGGGCATTAATCCAAATACATGTGCCAGATCTGACTTTGTAAGACCAGGTAAGAATTTGGACATTAATCCAAATACCTGGTGTGTCCTTTTTATTGTGTGTGTGTGTATACATGCACATTGGTTTACAATATTGTATTTGACTTAGAGGTACAGAATCTCTCATTCAGGTTTGGTTACCATACCACACCCACCACCAAGGCATCCATATTCCTCCACAGAATCCTTTACTCTTTCCTTACTTTTATCTCTTCCTTTTCCTACACTGACTCAGGCCCAGCCTCAGTTCTAAAATCAAATTTCTAAGGTTAGCTGTTTTGGGGGTTTTATCTGGCCCTTTGTTTTGTTTCTCTAAATCTCTCATGTTAGTGGCACCATCTGGTATTAATCTTCCTTCAGGCTTGTTTCACTTAGCCATAATCTCTTCCAGTTCCATCCATGTTGTTGCAAATGGCAAGAGTTTATCTTTTTTAGTAGCGAGGTGATATTCCATTGTGTGTATGTACCACATGTTCTTTTTATTTTTAAAAGGCAGTCACAAATTAAAATTTTTGTCAAAATATGTAGAAAGAAAAAAAGGAAAGGAGAAAACAGAATTACATTTCAGTGCAAATTTAGTCTTCTGGCCAAGAGCTGAAAATGCTTCTATAGAGAATATCTTCTTGTTCCTCATTTTTGCTGAAATGTTTTCTCAATATTTATTTGGCTAAAAACCTATAGCCATTCATCAAATATGAAGACCAAAGTATTGGTATAAAGTTGGATAGCATCCCAGTAGTCTGGAATGATTTACAAAGTTTTTTGTTTGGCTATGTATATGGAACCTGAGCTTTTGCGATTTATCCTAGGACATGTACATCAATATGACTTTGCAACATTAAATAAGATATTGTTAGTCACTTATTACAGTTTTTGATCATCTAATATTATTTACTATAACAAATCAAAGCTTTTTAAACATTTTTACTAATCATTTTGTAAAATTCTGCAATTAGTAATAAATTCATGGTATTTCAGTATTCAGAAATGTAATCATTGTAGTAAGATAGAAAGACTAATCACTATTTTGGTCACACTTTACCAAATAAAGAAAATGAGAATTTTGAGACTTTTGTGGTGTTGGGGCAGAGAAAGAGAGAGAGAGAGAGAGAGAGAGAGAGAGAGAGAGAGAGAGAGAGAGAGAGAGAGAACACAAGGGAGAAAGGGAGAGAGAGGACAGTTTGAATATGAATCCAGATGATCTCACTCCACAATCCAAATATCATTGAAAAATTCTGGTGTCAGCTCTGACATTTAAAGAGCATGTATGCTATAACTTCTATCCTTATAAAAAGAAAAAAGCTAAGGAATGCTAAAATTCCACAGCTTTTCTTGCACCTGTGAGAAAACTAAAGTTAGATGCCAAACCACCATCCTGAACTTAGAGAGACAGCTGAAACCTGTTTACTTGCAGCAGAGGTTATGGGGGCCCAAAACTGGAAGGGAATCTTCAACGGTAATATTGATGAATCTCAGGAGCCTGAGTATATTCTTGCATGAGACTGAGAAACTCTTGGAAACCTCAACCTTAGGAGGGTTTCCAGAAATGACTTTATTTTTAAGAATCACAAAAGATTATCATGAGGAAGGTCCAAGAAAGATCATGTGGTTCTCTTCAGGGGAGGGAAAGAATAATTGCCAAAGAGTATGTCTAGTGCATTATTTATTAAAAAAAAGACTTGCTCTCCAGACTGAAAGATTAGTAGAGAAAGGACATCTCTTTGCCTTCTCGTCTCCTCTGGCCCTCCCATCTAACATGAAGTATAGTCACAAAAAATCTACTGAAAATATCATTTATTTGAAACTGGATGGTTTCCCCCAAAATCAAGAATAAGGCCAGGTTACCTTCTCTTTCCACTCCTATGCAATATTGTTCTAGAATTCCTAGCTAGGATAATGAGAAAAGAAGGGAAATAAGATGCATGTTGATTGGAAAAGAATTTAAAAAGCCCATATATTTATTCTTATTAAATCACATATTTTCCATGTTAAAAAAAAGCCAACGAATTTAACAAAATAAAAATCTTGCAATCAATAAGCCATATAACATGATCACTGAATTCCATATTAATGTAAACTAGTCTATTGCTTTCCTAAATGTCAGAAATGAGCAATTAGATACATAAAAGGCAATCCCATTATAATAGCACCATCCAGGTATAAATTTAAAAATATGTGTAGAGTATTTAATGTGGGAAACTATAAAAGTTATATGAAAGACAAAATGTATTAAAAAATAAAGATATGCTTCATGTTCATACATTGTAAAATTCAATTCTGTTTTTCTTAATGTGGTCTTTATATCCATCACAGTGCCATTCAAAATCCAGGTAAAGCCTTTGGATATATATGGATATATTTGTAAACTGATCCAAAACACGTAGAGAATTTTAAGTGTTAAAATAGCCAACAAAATACTAAAAAAGAACAAAATTTTAAAACTCACATTATTTAAATTCAAATCTCCTTTTAAAATTGCAACAATCAAGACAACATAATATGTGTGAAAAAATAGATAATTATATTATTGAAAGGATGAGAGGATACAACAAAAGAGCTATAAATATAATCAGTTGATCTTTGACAAAGGAGAAAAAGCAATACAATGGAGTAAGGTGGGTATTTAAAAAAAATAGCATTATGGGGCATCCCTGGTGGCTTAAGGGGTTAAGCACCACACTATTAAGCAATCCACAGCCTCTGCAGCATGAGTTTGATCCCTGGCAGGCCAGGGAGAAACCCACATGGTGCAGCAGACATCCCCTGTTTCGCCTGCTGCTCCCCTCAGCAGCGTATTTCAGTCAGTCTGCTTGTGCTGCTCCCCACTCTGTCTCTGGTGGATCCTCTCAACCCCCACATCTCTGGCCTGTACCCCAGCTCTTTTATGCATAAATGAATATATCTTTAAAAAAATAGTATTGTGAGGATAGGAGATCCAAATACAAACAAAAAAGTAAACTGAGACAAAGACATTATATTTTTATAAAAATAAGATCAAGATGGATCATACAACTAAATGTAAAAATTATAATATTTCTAGAAAAACCTATGTGACCTTGAGTTTTTTTTATGACTTTTTGAATACAGCTTCAGAAGCACAATAGAGAAAAGAAAAAAAATGATTAATATAAAAATCTTCTCAGTGAAAGCTTTTACCAAGATAATGAAAGAAAATGTATGCAAAATACATATGTGATAAATAACTATCACCCAATATATTTAAAACTCAACAATAAGAAAATGACCTAACTTCAAATGAGCAAATGATCTAAACAAACTCCTTAAGATAGATAATATACAGATGGTATATAAGAATATGAAATAATGTGTTGTCTCATTTATCATTAGGAATTTGCAAACTAAAACAACAAAGAGATGTCACTACATACCCATTAGAATGTCTAAAAAAAAAAAAAAACTAACAATACTAATTACTGGTGAGAATAAAAAAAAAAGATCTTTCATTCACTGCTGGGAGGAATGCAGAACAGCACGGTTACTTTAGAAGACAATTTTGACAGTTTCTTACAAAGCTAAGCATAGCTTATCATGTGATCTAATAATCAGAATGGGTAAGTTCATTAGAAACTCAAACTTAGATTAATGGAGAGGTAGATGGTTTCACACATAGTATTTGAAGATATGTGTATATACATAGGTTAGCATATACACATATAACTCCTCGTTCTGGCAGTTGAGAGGGACTAAACACAATGAAATTCCAGTGGCAACAGGTACACTCAATACCCTGAACTTGGTTTTAGTATCCATTCTCCATAGGAGGACTCCTTGGAGAAATGGTTGATAGTAGGACTAGAGTAGGAAATACACAAGATGAGTTTGTAGCATCGTATAGTGACAAAGATTAAAGATGTGCTGAAACTAGACACACACACACGCACACACACAACCAAGAAACCACAATGATGAGGATATTTCAAAGAGACACGAGAGAGATAATCAGTCATAAAAAAAAAATGATCAACAAAATAAATGAAGTAGTCTTGGATATAACCCAAAGTTTAAAATAAATATCTAGGAGTACATACTAATATAAGCTAATTATTGAAAGAAAAAAATAAGCTTGGAATAATAGAAAACCATTCTGTGCAGAAAAATTCCAAATGATTTATGTAGTTAATTAAGTACAGCATAACTCTTTACTCTTTAAATATGGCCTATGCATAGTAACTTCTTTTTAAAATGTCTTAAAGGCAGAATGGTGGCTGTTGTAATAATTCTTATTTGGAAATACACCCCTTCTTCAGTCAGGCGATCAAGGCAAACATCAGCAATGATAATAAATTACATTGATACAATATACCTTTGATAGGATGTGTGCCTCTTTGATACTCCTCCTTAAAGCATAATATCCTCTGGCCTCCCTGGTGGTACAAGGTGTTAAGACACAACCTATGAAGCTAACTGCAGCCACTGCAGCAAGAGTTTGCTCCCCGGCCAGGGAGCAACCCACATGGCACAGCAGCCCTCTCCTGACTCTCCTGCTGCTCCACTCAGCAGTGTATTTCACTCAATCTGCCTGTTCTGTTTCCCACTCTGTCTCTGGTGAATCCTCTCACCGCTCCCGCAACTCTGGCCTGTACCCCAGCTCTTGTATGCATAAAAATAAAATAAATCTTAAAAAAAAACAACATATTTCATAAAAATCATTAAAAAATATCAGACCAAACCCAATTATGAGACATAATACAAAATATTTAACTAGCACTCCTCAAAGCGTCAAAGTTCTGAAAACAAGGAAAGTCAGAGGGAGCAGCTCTCTTGCCCGCCTGTGACTGTGCAGGTGTTTCACTTGGCCAACCTTCTTCCTTTACAAAGCAGTAGATGCAGCTCTCCTCCCAACTCCCAAGTCTGCCGGTGCAGGCCTCTCTTTTAACAAACCTGTCCCTTCAGGGACGGCTCATCCTTCCTGCTTTTGTCTGTGCAAGCAACCTCTCCTTCCCATCCTTTTTATAATAAACCTGCTCTTTTGGATATTTAAAAAAAAAACAACAAAAAATGCAAAAACAAGCAAAGTCAGGAAATTTCGCAGTCCAGTGGAGCTTAAGGAGACATGATGGCTACATGTAATATGGGATTCTGTATGGAATCTCAGAAGAGCAAAACAACCTAGGGTAAAAAAAGCTGGATGAACTGTGATCTTTAGTTAATAATAATGCATCAGTATTTATTAATAAATCATGACAAATGTGCCATATTTAATACAAGATGTTACTAATAAAGGAAAATGGGCATGGGTGTGTGCATTATCATTATATTGTTTACAACCTAAAAACTTTTAAATAAGATGTTTATATAAAAAATAGAATTCAATTTGATATAATTATAGTCTCTTCAAAAAGTCTGTGTAAAATAATCATTATCACCATCAACAGCATTCAACAAGTAGAAATTACCCTAGAAAACAAAGATAAAGAAATCAAATTCATAAATACAAAAATCAAGTAAAGATTTAGGATCTATTTTTGGCCTATTAATTGAACCAAAATTTCTAATAGAAATTAGACCACTTTAAATTGGCAAGAATGGGCCTCCCCTGTATTGCAGCGGTTGAGCGCGGGGTTGCAAAGCTACCAGAAGCCTCTGCAGCGCCGGTTGGCTTTCCGGCCGCCGGCGAGCGTCCCACATGGTGCGCAGACCTCTCCTGCTGCCCGCTGCTCCCTTCAGCAGTGTACTTAGGTCCTTCTGCCTGTTCTGCTCCCTGCTCTGGCTCTGGTGAATTCTCTCACCCTCCCACGCTTCTGACTGTACCCAGTGCTTGTATAAATAAATAAAAAAAACTTTTAAAATAAATAAATTGGCAAGAATGTATTAAAACTGGTATTTTCAGAAGTGAAGGTTTATTTAAAGAGGTTCATTTTATTTGCAGAGTAATACACAGTCATAGTGATTGACCTGTATAATACTAATTCTAGAAATAGTTCCTAAAAAATAAATTATACTTGAACAATAACAATCATAAGCATGATAATTTTCTTTGTCATTATATTTATGAAAATAACAAAAGGGAAATATCCTAAATACACAATAGTAATATAATGAGTATTTAAATTATGGTTTATTCACTCACTGTAATATTATGTATTCCACTTCATAAACACAATGTATTTTGATCTGTTCTTTTTAGAAATCTCCCCAATTGCTCAGTTGGAAATAGACTATTTGAGAAGCAGTGTTAGTAAAAGCAACATTATAGTTAGGACACATTGGAAAAGTTGGGCAGAAAATGGTAGGAGTTTGGAAAGGGATAATATGGTGAATGTATTGGGAAATATTTATCAGTTTGATCTACAATGAAGACTGATTTGAAAAGATTTGTTAATGGATGGGATACAGGATTTGAGAGGCAAAAATTGGTCAAGCATTATGCCAAAGTTTGGGGGAAAATCTACTTTGCCAGTTGATTTTGGAAATATTAACTGAGATATTTATAAGAATGAAAAGTGTTTGAGGAAGGGCCTCCCTGGTGGCTCAAGGGATTAAGATGCAACCTATGAATCTAGCTGCAGCCATTGCAGCTCGAGTTCAATCCTCAGCCAGGGAGCCACCCACATGGTGCAGCAGACCTCTCTTGACTCATCGGCTGCTCCCCTCAGCAGTGTATTTCAGTTAATCTGCCTCTTCTGTTACCCACTCTGTCTCTGGGTGAATCTTCTCACCCTCACACCTCTGGCCTGTACCCCAGTTCTTGTATGCATAAATAAATAAATCTTTTTAAAAAATGTTTGAGGAAGAGATATTTTGCAGCAGATATGAAAACTGATAGGAATGATCCAGGATTGAGAAAGTAATGATTAAGAAGAAATTGAAAACAATCGCTGGGGTAATTGTTTTTTTGAGTAGGTCTGAGGACTGGGATTGCCTCACAAGTAAGGGAATCAATTTTAAATAACAAATATCGTTACTAGACTAACCAGGGAGAAGATAGCAGATAGACACAGATGCAAGTATGTGAATAAAGGTGGTGATCAGACATGGGCAATTCTTTTATTAATGTTTAATTGTTAGTATGTGGGCAGTAATATGAGAAAGAAGACTGATGTATGTGTGACAGTCTTGATATTCACCTATCAATGTGGAAAAGTAAATGCAGTAAGGCAAGGGTACTAACAATTCATTTAATTTTTAGTGATGATTTAAGGAGAGCAGTAAAGATGTCTGTAGGTCTCTCCACAGCATTGTCAGTAGCTGATGTGGGTGGAGAATTAGATTTGGTGTTGATTAACACTTGACTTAGGGTGGTAGAAGAGATGATCAAAAGAATTAAGTGTTTGCAAGGAGCGATAATACTCATGGGCCAAAGCATTTACAATAGATAAAAAGTGAAAATAGGACATGACATTAGTGAGAATAAAAACAAAAAAGCAGAAGAATAAATGAGTGATAAGACATGAGAGAACTATGGTAAAGAATATATTAGATTAAAAATGATAGTTTAAGAATAAACCACTTCACTTTTTGATGGAAGTGCTACAGTGTTGGCAGTGTAAAAGTCTAAGAGTGGTTGAAATTATACGTGGGATATATTAGAAGAAAAAGAGTGGTAGAAAATAAGTGAGAAGCCAGACAATGGGAAGAATCATTTATGTGCCAAGATCTGAAGAATATGAACTCACATGGAGTATTTGTGGGTTTGTAAATTGTATAGTCTCTTTGAAGACATATTTCTTTTCCCATAGCTTGAGTTTACCTAGTAAATGTGAAGTAGAACATTTGTCAGTTTCCACAATTCTTCTGAAAAGAATATTTCCATAAGTAAGTTGTGTTGCCCAAACTTCCTTGATCTTAAAGTCATACAGATGACTCAATTAAAAAAAAAAAAAAAAAAAAAAAAAAAGGTCCCAGATTCCTCTAAGGTGGATTCTGAAAAAAATTGTTATGATTATTCCAAATTAAATAACAGGCCCCACCAATCTATATAAACCCTACCACATGGTGACAATGGGAATATAGATAACTTTTATTAAAACTAAGCTTTTCACAAATAGAAAGATCCTATTAAAATATTCATCAAGCATAGAGAAATGAATAAATAGTGGTACATCCATATAACGGATTGTTTAAATTTGTTAAAATGAATAAGCAGACAGACATAAAATAAAGGAGTAAATCTCAAAAACAGAGTCAAAATTAGTCAAACTATATTTTCATAAACATGATTACAGGAGGGCCTCCCCTGGTGGCGCAATAGTTGAGCGCTGGGCTGGGAAGCTGCCTGCAGCCTCTGCAGCACCGGTTCAACAGCACCGGTTCAATCCCCGGCCGCCGGGCGAGGGTCCCACATGGTGCGCAGACCTCTCCTGCTGCCTGCTGCTACCCTCAGCATTATACTTCTGTCCTTCTGCCTGCTCTGCTCCCGGCTCTGGCTCTGGTGAATTCTCTCACCCTCCTGTGCTTCTGACGATAGCCAGTGCTTGTATAAAGAAATAAATAAATCTTTAAAAAAAATAAAATAAAATAAAAATACTGCCATGAGGCAGTTTTGTGACAGAATTGTGACATCAAGTGGAATTCATCTTATAAAAAAAACCAAACACATGATCACAGGAAACAAGTCAAACAACTCTATATTTTCCCAGATACACATAAATTAAAAAATGAAAAATCAATAAAAGTAAATCCCATATTTGGGACAGTGGATACCACCTCTGTGGTATATAAACAAAGTAAAGGATGCAAAGAATATTTGGTGTTTCCAAATGATCAATGATTGCAATACCTTTATGTTTTTAATTTATGTAGTTTGTACAAAATGATGGCTTTATATCTACATATTTATATTTGGACAAGTTATTAAATAAGACAACTAAAAATTACCTGTATGGAAAAAATCGCAAATAAAGCATGTGTTCCATGCTACTAAGGATATTTATCTTTTGCTGCCAGAAACAATTTCTATGCCACTTCAATACATTGCTGCACAAATTAAATAATTAATAAACAGGTAACTAATCATTATTAATCTATAAAATAATTGTGCTAGAAAACAAGCACTACAAAGAAGTATATTCATACCAATAAACTTTCTTGCTATATAGGTTTTTAGATTACAGAAAATGTGTTATAGTGTTTAGAGGCAAGTTGACTACACAATACATACCGCCATGTTAAAAAAAAAAAAAATGAATGTAAAAGGAAATTCTTTCCTCCTCCCAAGTGTCTCCAAAGGGAATTTTCTTTTTATTCCTATCTTTTGTATATAAAATTATGCATCTGTCTTTCCTGCTTCACTTAGAGATCTTGTAAGGTCCAGCTTGTTTCCTTCATTTTTATGACCCCAGAAGCTAGACCCCAGTCTGACACATACCTGTGGATCAATATATGTGTGAATTGAATTCATGTCAAATGCAGTAACAAGAAAAAAATATTAAGACAAAAAAGGGATAACAATTCACAAAAGGATTCCATATTCTAATTTTTGCATGTGCTGAGAGATGACCAAATGCTGGAAATGTAAAATAGCAACAAAAACAAAACAGAATATAGACAATAACCATCTTGTTGACTTCCTAGGTCACATCTTTACATGGATATTTTTACAGGATCACAATAGAACATGAAAATGCCTCATTTATTTTATAACATGTAGATTATCATTTTGCATAAAAATATATTCGTTATCTTTACTATAGTTTAATATATACTATACCTGACATGCCATGATTACTCTTTTCAAGGAATAAAACTATGACTAGAATTTGAGGTAAAAATACTTACAAAGATGATCTCATGTTAAAAGAACAAAAATGGAGCTCAAGAACTTCCATCTCAAGACTTGAAAGACAAGTGAAGTTTTGGAGATTAAAAACAGCAGCTCTCTATCATGGTAAATTTTCTCAGTGTACAGAGATGAACACAAAAGTGCTATATTCAGAAAGTTTGCACACTGGATACGTAGTCACAGACACTTTATTCAAGGATATATATAGGACCGTAGGGTAAAGAGATTAAATATCTACAGAGTTTACAAATAAGGTTAAAATTTGATATTGTTATTGTAGGTATTATAATACTAAATATCATTTACTCTTGAATATTTCTTTGCTCTGTCTTGTCCACCAGGTAATGTGCTCCATTAAGAGATAGTCTTTTATCATCTGCTCCAAAGTGCTTAGCTGATATTACAGTGTGAATACTGCAGGACAGGTGTTTAACATTCTAACCACTGCTAGCCAATAGTAGTAAAAAATAATGAGTGCCACCATTTGGCAAGCTTAAAATATATCTTTTAAGAATGATTCCCTAAGGGCATATATTTGTATAATATGAAGGCAAAATCTAAATTTTTTTTGATTTCTTGGTATATTTTCTTTAAAAGTTGATTTACATTAGAGTGAATCCTCATTTGAAAAAAAATTCTCAGCATGTCTGTATACATTTTGACCAATTCCAACATTGTAAACTGTAAATCTGAGCAGATTATGAAGAATCCTAGTTACATCCACATGAAGAATTGCTGATGCAGCATCTTATTTCTTATTTTATCAAGTTGGGAAATAAAATGCCCTTTTGCCTACAAGATATTAATGTCTTCTCTCGATCTAAGAAATGTTTCTGATTTCCTTTTCTTTCAGTAGATATGTATTTGATCTCCTTGGTAATGCTTTACTAACAAGTTAGGTAAAGTTAGGGTCAAACTGAGTATCTTCCTGCTAATCGCATTTAAGAATTGCTCCTGTGCAAATACCAATTTTGTGTGTGTTTGTGTGTGTGTACATTTCCTACATGGTCAACTACTGGGCTTTATAATTAATTTATTCCTGGAAGGAAAGGACAGAGGATCATAAGCCCTTCTATATCATTTTCTGATGGTGTTTGTTAAATTGAATTGTTGTATAGTAAAACTTAGAGCTCAATGATAGGAAATATCACTTCTGTTTAATCCAAATTACATAGTTGGGAGCAACTTGCGGGAGGGCGTAGTGCTTTATTTTGATGGAACAAAACAAAGTTCATGATATTATAGATATAATGATCCACCCTGTCACTACTCCACGTTTATAGATAGGACATAAAGATTTATATTTAGGCCATCTTAAAATAAAATGACTTGAGAAATGTTGTACTTAATCTCCTTTGTTTAATTTCCGTATCATACCTGTGTTCTGTCAAATGTAAATCCACTATAGCATTATAATGAATCTTATGCATACATACATAAACACACACACATGACCATGTTAGGAATAATTCTTCAAAAATATGGTTTAAAGATATTTTTAAACATATATTCTTGCAAGGAAGCTAAGTCAAATCACAAATAATTATCTAAAAGCTAATTATATTTATTTGTAAATTTTTCCCTTTTGACTTTTTAATAATATATGTATAGGAATAGCACATCAGAAAATAGCTGTATCATTAAAAGGATGTGAACCATTAATAATCAACACTTATTACAGCATTTTGAACAGTCTTATGATGAAATAGTATTCAAAAATGTATGCATATATTTTATACAGAGAACATTTATTAATTTAAAGTTGCTTGAGAATCTATTATAAGTCCACGAAAATCCAGTTAGATACTGTTAGGTCAAAACATGCTTGTAAATATTATTAGAAATTACAGGGCATCACCTACACTGGATGCAATAGAGGTCACATCAGCAATAGAACTCAACACGCATATTGCTTCTGGTTGATAATTCAATCTTCCTATCTGAGATGATATCTGAAAGGATCTTATCGATGCAGAAATCCCATGACACCTATGTTGATTTTCTCAACAGGACCAATGTTCCACTGTCCCACATCCATTTCCCTCAGGTGCAAACTCTGCTCTGTGCTGCTCCAGCAGCTATGAAATGTCCTGCCATTATTCCATGAAGGAACATTATTCTTCTCCCATGTGTGTGAATAGTACTCTGCTAGTGACTGCCAAAATCCACACAATGACAAATATGAACAATGGTCTGAAAATTTGAGAAAATAGTCCTCCTCATGTTATGTTGATAATGGGCTTTTCAGGCCATGTGGTTTCATGCATTTTAGTAACACAAATCTTTTGATTTAGCCTACCACATTTCCAGAGTTACATTCAGGTATATTATACAAACTGAAGCTTGCTTTAAAATACTGTGGTAGGGCCTCCCTGGTGGCACTGGGGTTAATTATCAGTGCTATGAAGCTATCACCAGCCACTGCAGCATGAGTTAGATAACTAGCCAAGGAGCTATCCCACATGGCTCAGCAGACCCCTCCTGTCTTGTCCAGGGCTCCCCTAAGCAGTGTATTTCAGTAGATCTGCCTGTTTTTCTCCCCACTCTGTCTCTGGTGAATACTTTCACCCCCTGCACTTTTGGCCTATAGCCCAGTTCTTGTGTGCGTAAATAAATAAATCTTTAAAAAAATATTGTGGTAGGGCCTCCCCGGTGGCGCAACTGTTGAGCACTGGGTTGAGAAGCTGCCCGCAGCCTCTGCAGCGCCAGTTCGATCCCCGGCTGCTCCCCGGCCACCAGAGGAGGGTCCCACATGGTGCGCAGACCTCTCCTGCCGCCCGCTGCTCCCCTCAGCAGTGTACTTCGGTCCTTCTGCCGGCTCTGCTGCCCACTCTGGCTCTGGTGAATTCTCTCACCCTCCCGCTCTTCTGACTGTACCCAGTGCTTGTATAAATAAAATAAATAAATAAATAAATAAAAATACAAAATAAATCTTAAAAAAAAATATTGTGGTAGTGAGAATGGCACATATTAAAAAAACTAGCAACAACAAATGTTGGCAAGGGTGTGGAGTAAAAGGAACTCTTCTGCACTGTTGGTGGGAGTGCAAACTGCTCCAACCACTATGGAGAGCTGTGTGGTGATTTCTGGACCTACTAAACATAGAGCTTCCATATGATCCAGCAATTCCACTCCTAGGTATTTACCCAAAGGACACAGAAACATCAATTCCAAAGAACACCTGCACCCCTATGTTTATAGCAGCACTATTTACAATAGCTAAGCTTTGGAAACAGCCCAAATGCCCAAAAATAGATGACTGGATCAAGAAGATGTGGTACATATATACCATGGAATATTACTCAGCCTTCAAAAAAATAAAAACATGCAATTTGCAGCAACATGGATGGCACTGGAAGGGATCATGCTCAGTGAAATAAGCCAGAAAGAAAAAGAAAAATACCGGATGGTCTCACTCATAGCAGGAATCTAGAAAACTTAAATAAGGGACCAGGAAAATGAATAACTATAAGAAAGTGAAAATCAAAATCAACAAAAAACTATGAACCAGAGACACTTTTTGGCGGGTGGGGGGCGGGAGGGGAGGGATTGGGGTCAGAATGGGGGGGTTGCAATTGTATGGGGAATATAAAAATAAAATTTATTATTTAAAAAAAATTAAAAAATCATAAAAATACATCATCAACAACAACAAAAAAAATATTGTGGTAGAACTATGTATGTCACATATTTTTCATTGATATCTCTAAGTAGTTGGCTAACATGGACCAGCACTGAATTAACCAGGAAGATCCATTCTAGAAAGAGCTACACAGGATTTCAGCAATGTTTGTGTTTGAGCAAGCAGAGGTTTTACTAACTAGGGTAATGTATGTTATAAATTATTTTCATATGTTTAAAGATTGGTTTTCAAAATGTAAAAATTGCCTATAATCATTTTCCTCTCTGTGGAAAGGAGATGGCCAATATTCTTTGGGACAGCCCTTTAAATTAGGATTCATTCCAATTCTTTAGAGATGCTTGTTGAAGAATTCTGCTGCCTGATTATGGCTTAAGTTTAGGTGTATTACGCTGAAAGAATGTTGATGCATCAGTTCAAGTGAAACTTGCATTTTGTGCAAACTCAGAACACCTGAAGGACAGAGTTCAGTCTTTGTTGAGATTGCAGAATAGGTTGATTGACTGTTTCAGTACTTGTGTAGTAGTAGATGCGTGACTGTATAGCAGAATGCAGTTTGTGACTTGATTCCATGTCACATAACTGGAAAAAGGTAGGGAATGGAGAAATAAGGAAAGTGCATATATGGTCCTTAAGTACCTTTTAGTGTTGAAGATCAACAATATTTCCAACAAGAATTTTAATAATCCTTACTGCTACAAAACCTTAGGTCAGTTTGCACAAGGTAACAACCAATTGCTATTGATCAAAATATTTGGGAATTATATTGTTCAATGTCAATGACGTGACCACTATTCTTATTTCCCTAGGACGAATTTTCTTGAAGGATGCTTCATATTGCCCCTGTGAATTAGTTAAAGTTGGCCCAATGTACACACTTTATTTACATCTCCAATAGAACAAGGTTATTTGCATATCCTAGTTATTGCATAAACATTCAAACCACTTTTGAAGGCCTTTCTCCTCACTTTCTACATAGTTCTAGGTATGGCCAAATCCCCCAAAACATTTTCAGCATAAACTATTTCTAACAATAGAGAAAAAAACCCCACAATTCTCTGCTATCTATGGCATGTTATATTATTTGTTGTGTGAGATGAGCTACACAAATTTTTAAATTATCACCAATTTTTTAAGGATCTATATTCAACCTGAGAAATACTCCAAGCTAGTTGTCAGATTTGATAGCTAAGGATCTACCCTAAATTCAATTATCAACTTAGTTGCTTTAAGACCTTCTTGTCATCTTGGATTATTTATTATCAAGATATCATTGATTTGCAACTTTGATTGTATTTAGAGGTATAAGATTTGCCTTTTCAGGTACTGTTACTACACCATACCCACCACCAAAGCACCCATAGACCTGCACCATATTTCATTGAACAACCTCCACACTTTGTTCTTGCTCCTCCCTCACCTCCAATCTCTTTGGTAGCCTCAGTTACAAAGTCAAATTTCTCTAGGGCTTGTTACTGGTTTGGCTTTCTCTGTCCTTTTGTTTCTCTGTATTTCTTTCACACAGAAATGATACCATCTGGTATTTCTTTATCTTTCTGACATATTTCACTTAGCATCATCCTCTCCAGTTCCATACATATTGCAAATGGTAAAAGTTTATCTTTTTTAATAGCTAAATAATAGTCTATTGTGTATATATGCCATATCTAACTGATCCACTCATCTGTTTGGGCATATTTAGGTTGTTTCCAAAGCTTGATGTTTTTAGGTTATTCAACTTGTTAGCATATGGATATTCATAGTAATCTCCATGAGTCTCTGAATTTCTATTGTAACTTCTACTCTTTGTTTTCTGATGCCATTTGTTTGAATTTTCTCCATTTATTTGTAAGCCTCACTAGACATTTGTCTACTTTCTTATTTTTTCATAAGTCCAGATTTTGGTTCATTAATCTTTCTGAATTTTTTTTATTTCTATTTCATTTATTCATGTTCTATTTTTTAGCATTTCTTTTTTGATTTTTTAAAGATTTGTTTTATTTATTTACGCATACAAGAGCTGGGGTGCAGGCCAGAGGTGTGGGGGGTGAGAGGATTCAGCAGAGGCAGAGTTGGGAGCAGAACAGGCAGACTGACTGAAATACACTGCTGAGGGGAGCAGTGGGTGAGACAGGAGAGGTCTACTGTGCCAAGTGGATTAGCTCCCTGGCCGGGGATCAAACTCTTGCTGTAGTGGCTGCAGATAGCTTCAAAGTGCTGAGACTTAACCCCTATGCCACCAGGGAGGCCCATCATTTTTTTTTTAACTGGCTTTTTTTAAATTCTTCTTTTCCTAGTTCCTTAAGGTAAGAGATTGTTTCTTGAGTTCTTTCTTGTTTCTTGCTCATGTTGAGTCAAGTGTCTTTTATATATTTCTCTCACCTATATAATTTGAGGACGTTTGTTTTCTCCTTGAAAATTATTTATTCTGAAGATAAACAGTATACAATCACCCTAACTAGTCCTACCATTCCTATAACTTTTAGTTTAAAAATCCTCTCACTTCTAAAATCAGAAATAAATCCTTCTCCTGTGCACAGCAGTGAACCAAACTATAAGCTGACTCATTTGGAACACTCAGTTTCCCAGGAACTAGCTTCTCTGCTTTCAATTTTTCTTCACTCACTTCCTGTATACTTCTTCACATTTGGTATTTTATTCTTAATTTTGTTAGTTGGATTTGTTCACAAGAACTGATTTTCCAATTTTCTTTTCTGGAATTTATCTGCTAAATTCTGGGTTCTAACTGAATTATAGACTGCATAAGACTTGTTTTTTTTTTTTTTTTTCTAGTGCTTCTCTACTTTCCTTCCTTTACAAACAATGGATATTCTATATTCCCATAAATTATATTATGGACCAAAAGTGCTCAGTGCATTTGTTTTTGATATGTTGCATCTAGAACTTTCTTGAAGTTACTCATTGTACATTACAGACATCATCTAATTAGTTTTCACAGCATTTTCATGAGATTTCCTGTCATACATTTGTATCTTCCTAGTGACGTGACCACAGTTACATAGAAAATTTTGGAAATGTTTCAAATTGTTTAAAGGATTTCAGAAAAATTTACATTTTTCCCTCATTTCTCCTTTCACAGTAAATCTAGACATGTGTCTTTTCTCTCAGCAACTCACCATGACTTTGCTATTGTTCAAGTTCATGCTACCATATTCTTCAAATTTATATCTATGTGACCTATATGATGTTGAGAACTGAACTTAATTTATATTTTCAAATATCAGCTCTGTGACTATGCTACTATGAGCAAAAGTTTCAAATTTTTTGAGACTAACTTGTTCAAATGTGAAAAATAATTTTTTCAGAGTAGTTATAGGAACTTAGAGCAATGAACATAAAATATTTGATGCATTGTCCACATTTATCATACACTTTTTAGTCTTCGTTATTGTTCGCCTTAGTAGATTGAAGCCAGTTGGATAGTTGCAGTTTAGAAGAACCTTATGGTATGTTTAATGAAAATTCAATGATAGACTCTCCTCAGATATGTCCTTAATGAGATAGCATGTTGCTTTATATTTCTGATATTTTTGAGGATGAAAATTGTAACTCCTAGGGGAATGATCCTTTATATTAGCCATCTCAAATCTTAACAAGACACTAAAGTCCTTTATGTACAGAAAGAACATGGTAGAATCAAAAACTTCTGTGTTTGAATGTGCTCTTATTTGGGGTTCATGAATTAATCTAATTGAATATCACTTATTTTTTATAAAATAATTGAGATAATAACTCATACTCTCTAGTTCTAAGGAATAAATGAGGTAAAAGTTGAGAATGTGTTCACTATGATGTTGGTGTATAAGAGGCAATGAACTGTTAATGAACATATTAACTGGGGAGAGAATATTTAGAAAAATTTAATGTCAGGCCCTTAAAAGCTCTTACCAATGTACAAACTAACTTGTAAATTCTTGAAGGCACTATCACTAAACAGTAATAATCATTTTTGTTATTAAGAATTCTTAATTATATAATTTATGTATTTTTTTAAATGATCATTTATCTCACAATTTAGTTCTTTGGGAAGTCTTAAAGCCCTAAAAAAGTATGTTCTAATTCCAACATAAACTAGCAAATTAAATGTGTTCATGATTACATCAAAAATTTTGTTTATTTTTAAACTAATCTGTATAACCACATAACACACCATACTATTGTGAAGTACAATATTATTCTCTGTGCTGACTTCAGGTGTCATCTTTGAGATTTCATTCTGACTATTTTAGTGTTCACTAAAACATTAAAAGTTCTAGCTCGTGTATTTCAATTAAAGCCCAAGGATGACACTTACACTTTGACTAATTGCCATAGAATTTCCATTTCAGTTTTAAAAATAAAATTGAGAAAGTCCTTTTGAAGGTGGAGAGGGGCTGAGATCACCCAGGTGAATTCACCAACTGCAAAAACGGCCTGAGCAACCAGAGGACAAAGCTATCGGACTCTCTCAGGACAAAGGTTCTTGCTTTACCTCTTCTAGAATGAATTGTCCCCATGAAGACTGAGAAGAGGATTCAGAGGATGTGGAGTATCTCAAAGAAACCCTGAAGAAGAGGACTTAGCTCTTTGCTTTCTCAGCCTTCTTAAATTTGGAGTTGAGTGATGGATTCCAAGCAATACCCTAGAGTTAACCTCTGTCCAATCCCTTCTGGAAGGAAAGAGAAGGCCATTCCTTTCCTCTGGTCCAACAAAGAAATAGCAGGAAAGAGGGGGACAAGGTGGAGAGAAGGAAGTTAGAAAGGGGATATTTAATAGGCAGCCCTCCTAATGCTATTGATATGAATGTCGTGCCAACATCTCAAGGACAAACCTTTTGTGGCAAAGTCCTCAACTCACTTGTCTCTCTCTCTTTTTTTTTTAAGATTTATTTATTTATGCATACAAGAGCTAGGGTACAGGCCAGAGGTGGGGTACAGGTGAGAGGATTCACCAGAGGCAGAGTGGGGAGCAGAACAGGCAGACTGAAATAAACTGCTGGGGGAGCAGCGGGTGAGACAGGAGAGATCTGCTGTGCCATGTGGGTAGCTTCCTGACCAGCTGGGGATCAAACTCATGCTGCAGTGGCTGCGGACTGCTTCATAATGATGGAGGACAAGAATACAAAAACTGGAAAGGAGGCCTCACAAGACTAAAACCTGACTCAAACAAGGAGGTGGGGGTCGAGGGAAATAACAAGACCATTACCTCAGCTGTAGAGGTGGTGACCCTCAGGCACCAGTGCCTTATCATGAGGCATGAGACCCAAGCAGGATCTGACTGCTACAGGGAGTGGAGCACAGGCCTGAGGGTAAAGACTGGAGATTGGGCCCACCCTGAAATCTCTGATCCCTTTCTAGTTTTGCCTGTTTTCCAACATCAGCAACAAACAGCCACTCCAAGGAGGAGTGACCCCTCCCAAAGAGAAAAGGACTATATCAGTGCAGACTCTGCACAGGCTCAGGGCAGCACTCCCTCTGCCCACCTGTTACTATGCAGGTGCTTCTTTTCACAGCCTCCTGCCTGCCCCTGACCTGCACATGCTGGGACTTCTCTTTACTGACCTTCCTCAGGTGAGGCCACTCTCCTCAAGGCCACCCGCCTGCAACCTTGCAGGCCTCTCTCAGCAAACCCATCCCTTTCCCTTTCCCTAATAAACCTGCTCTTTGAATATAACTAATGTCTCTGTCTGATGGAGAAACTTGCCTGGGAAATTTGCTGTGTGCCGCTGAAACGGGAGCTCTGGTGAAATCTTTCCCAGAGTGAACCCAAGGACCCTGGTGAAATCTTTCCCAGAGTGAACCCAAGGACCCGCAAACCCAAAAACCCCATCAACAGTACTGTGCTTAACCCCTTGCGCCACCAGGGAGGCCCACAACTCACTTCTCTTGACTGGGATTCATACCCTTATAAATGAGTCAGTTCCAGATATTCTAATCTTATGGTAAGGATTGAAGTAGTTAATTCATTTATACTTTTCACATACATCATTGTGGCTACTCAAAACACATGCTCTGAAAGAGTTTCTTGCTATTTCATTTCAGAAAAAAAATTTTTTTCTTCCGCATGATCCAGTAATACCATTATTAGGTATTTATTCAAATAATATGGAAAATCTAATGTGTAAAGATCTATCTACACCTATGTACACAGAAGCACTGTTTACAATTGCCAAGTCATAGAGCCAACCCAAGTGTCCTCCAATAGATGAATGGATAAAAAAACTGGAGCATATATTCAATGGAATATTATGCAGCTGTAATGATTGAATAGTGGGATTCAGGACAAAATGGATGGATGTCAAGGTAACTGAGTGAAAGTAATCAAAAAGTGAAACACAGATTTTGGATGGTTTCCATCATCATCATCATCATCATCATCATAATAATAATAACACTCAAGCAATAAAGGTATAAAAATCTGAACTTGGCAAAAAGAAGATAATGGTTACCAGAAGGAATAGAGAAGGGTGGTATAAGTGATGGGAGAAGGAGGCAAAAGGGTTATGGGCATGGGTGGTTTTGTGGAGAAAAAAAATAAGGGGAATGTTTAAACTACTTAACAAAATTTTATTGCTGCATTTAAAAAAAAAATAACAAATAGTTAGAAAAGCCTTATAATGTATTGGGGGGCCTTCCCCGTGGCGCAGCGGTTGAGCCCTGGGTTGAGAAGCTGCCCGCAGCCTCTGCAGCGCAGGTTCTATCCCGGCTGATCCCCGGCCACTGGCCAGGGTCCCACATGGCGCGCAGACCTCTCCTGCTGCCCGCTGCTCCCCTCAGCAGTGTACTTCGGTCCTTCTGCCTGCTCTGCTCTCCGCTCTGGCTCTCATGAATTCTCTCACCCTCCCATGCTTCTGACTGTACCCAGTGCTTGTATAAATAAATAAATCTTAAAAAAAAATATAAAGTATTGGGAATGGAGAAATACTTTTAAAGCAAGACTGAAATCTACAGTTAATAAAAGCAAGAGGCCATGTTTGAGTACATGTTACAGGGCAGGGAGAGGGGCAGCCCAGACCCACCCAAACCTGCCTGCTCTAAATAGGTTCTGCCATCCGCCGCATCAACACAGAACATATGAGACTTTAATGGGAAGGAACTTTAATTCAATTAGGAAACAATACAGGAAAGGCAAAGAATATAGTTTCCAAATCAAGCACCCCAAGTTACCCATCCCCTCGTGGGTAAAAATCAACCCAAATGGGATTGGCCCAGAGCAAGGCCCCAAAACCTGCCTCAAGTCTAAAGCACCTTCCAGTGGAGACCCACAGAAAAGCATCAGAAACAACCAGACAAGTCTGGAGGGAAAAGAGCAAAATCAAAATCAAGACAAAAACTGCCATTGTCACCTCCCCACGGGTCTCTCACCCACATCTGTGTCACCCAGTCCATGACCAAAAGGCAAGCGCAGTTTCTTCACGTGCCTCCCGGCTCCATGCGCCTCCCGGCTCCATGCGCCTCCCGGCTCCATGCGCCTCCCGGCTCCATGCGCCTCCCGGCTCCATGCGCCTCCCGGCTCCATGCGCCTCCCGGCTCCATGCGCCTCCCGGCTCCATGCGCCTCCTTCAAGGTCTCCTTCTGGCTTTCCATCCTGCTTCCTTCCTCAGTCTCCTCTGCAGCTTCTTCTCTCTGCTCAGCTCCACCCTCACTTGGGTGGGTCAGGAAACCTGGAACCTCCCCCTTTCCTGGGGACCACCCTATTACACATACAATTTAATTTGGATAAAATAATAATTAAAATAAAATAGATGAGTTATCAAGAACAAGAAGCACAGAAGAGAACAATAGAACAGAAATTGAGCTTGTAGGAAACCGAACCAATGTAGACAATGACAACAGAAAAAACTCAAAAAACTTATCTTTCAGAGAGATTTAAATCTATAGTGTTGGAGAAGGTGCTAACCCCTCACTATCCCTTCTAGATCTAAAGACTGGAAAATATTTAAATTGACATCAGAGAGATTAGCAAGAGAAAAGACAAGCTTTAAAAATGTACATCCACTTTCTACTAATTCTAGTGAGTTATATAATCTTTAGGAAGGAGGCAATCTATTTATTAGGGAAAAACAGAACAAAGAGCTCTTCAATTTAAAGAAGAAGGAATTTTGCAGATTCATTTATGTATGTATAAAAAATAAACATTGCAAACCATGCAGCCACAGAAGCAGAAGCTGAATCAGGAGATAATATGCAAAAAACAAACAAACAAAAAAACACTTTTCTTTTGTCTTGTTAATCTGGATTAAATCATATCAAGTTTCATTTGATGGTGCCATCAAATTGTGTACTCCAGGATGCTCAGGAGGCTCATAGCACCAAAGATCAGGTTTAGCACTCTGGACCTCTCTCCTGAAAATCCACCTTGGTTAATCAGGACTTTTTCCTGTCCTGTTCTGATAGAGAAACCTGTGTATCCAAAGGAAAGAAACTGAAGTTGAAGTTGGTGTCACTCTAATTCTGAATTAAAGAGAACCATTCTGTTCCTAAATTATGCTTGGTTTTATTTTATTATGAGGTGTTCAATGTAAAGATGCTCAGCAGATAAAAAGTTATCCTAAGGAATAATCATATGCTACTGATGGAGGACAAGAATAGAAGAAGGAAAAAAAAAAAAAAAAAACTGAAAAGGAGGTGTGCCACAAGACCAGAAACTTGGCTCACACAAGGAGGTGGGAGTAGAAGAGATTAGCATAGTCATTGACACAGCTGTGGAAACAAAGACCCTTAGGCTCAGATGACACAATTGCAGAAACTATTATCCTTAGGCGCAGATGCCTAGATTACAAAGCATAACATCCAAGCAGGTATCAGATTGCTGTCTAGAGCACAGGCCCAAGGGTAAAGATATGGAGATTGAGCCCATTGTAGAATCTCCATCCCTTTTAAATTCTACATAGTTATCCAAAATTAGCAACCAAGTGACAGCTCACAAGGAGTGACCCCTCCCAAACAGAAGAAGACTATATCCTGCAGTCTCTGCACTGGTTGGGGCAGCCATCCCACTGCCCACCTGTGAACTATGCAGGTGCCTCTTTTCACCAACTCTCTCCCTCTGCAGGGCAGCAGCTTCCTGCCTGCCCGTGACCTGTCAAGGCCTCCCACCTGCAACCATGCAGGTCTCTCTTAGCAAACCTGTCCCTTTTGGGGCTGCTCTTCCTGCCTGCTTGTGCCTATTCAAGGGTACTTTACGTTTCTGTCCCTTTTCCTAATAAACCTGCCCTTTAAATATGACTGTCTCTGTCTCGTGGAGAAACTCACCACGTGCCGCTGAAATGGGAGCTCTGGTGAAACCTTTCCCAGAGTGAACCCAAGGACCCTGCACTGACTCAAACCACATCACTACCACCACTTGCATTCTCCCTTTTCTCTATCAATTTGATCAGATCCCATTGATGGAAGCTCAAGACTAGAAAATTTCAGTTGGAGGCATCACAAGACCAGAAAATGGAGGTGGGATAAAAAAGGATTAATATAATTGTTAAACCAGCTACAGAAATGAAAAATCCATAGTTCCCAAATGCCATAGTAAGTATCAGACTGCTTTAAAGAAGTATCTGGGAGGCGCAGCCCAGATGTGGGGATGTGGAGATTAAGAGCTGTTGTAAAGAATTACCAGTCCATACAAATCAACCTAGTCATAATACCCTATAAGTAATTAATTTAACAATAGATAATTTCACAAAGGATTGCATCCCTCCCAAAAAGAAGAACACTACAATTCCTGCCCTGGCAAGATGCAGCTCTCCTCCCAAGACTGCTGACTTGCATCTATGCAAGTCATTAAAAGAGATCATGAAAAGAGATATGCAGACATCTCTTTTAATAAACCTGTCCCTTTCAGAGGCAGCTTTTCCTGCCTGCTTGTGTCTGTGCAGGCATCACCTTCTCTTTTTCTTTTTTATAATAAGCATGCCCAAGAGTCTTCCATGTGGAGAGAACTGCCCTGTGACATTGAAAGGAGAGCTCAGGTAAAACTTTTCTTAAAGGTAACCTGAGAACCTGAGAACTGCACTCTGAAGCTAACACCCCTCCAAAACAACATCACCAGAAAATAGTATAAATCAAAATCAACCCTTTTCTGAGACAAACTGGATTGATACCCAGTCTGGACACATCAAGTAAATACAAACTGGATAGGAAAACTACCTTATTCTGTAATTGTGGCTACTTTGAAAATTGCCCTTTGTCCCAAATCCACTAGCGATTACCACCTTATTTTTTTTTTTAATTTTACATATTTTTTAATTTTTTACATCATTCTTCATTTTCATACAATGTATGCTTTATCATCTCGGATATAGCCCTCATGGAATTCCCACCACCATTTCACCAGTGCACCATTACCACAGTCCTGTGTACTCGTCCCACCCTGTTTTGCTCCAACTTCCTCTACCCCCTCCCCCCCGCCCCCGCAGAATGTCTCTGTTTTATAGTTGCCTGTTGTAGAGGTTCCTCAAACTGCTGAAAATGGAGCTTCCACATGATCTAGCAATTCCACTTCTAGGTATCTACCCAAAGGACATCAAAACATTGATTCCAAAAGATACCTGTACCACCCTGATTTTGATTGCATTTTCCTCCCACCATTTAAACTGTTCTATACTTTGTTCAGGGGTTGGGGATAGCTGGTCCAGTCCTTTAAGGTTTATTGCTTTGTTGGATGGGTACTCCAGTTTTCTTTCCTATGAAGGTTGTATCAGTTACAAATCACTTCATTCTGCTGTTTCAACTTCAAAGTAAAAGGAAACACATTGAAAAAATATTGTTTTTATGAATAATTCAAAATACAGGTTTAATATCTTGCTCTGAACTTACAGTTCCTGTTTTCATAATTCATGCGAGTATGTAATGGCCTATTGCCATTCAAACAAACAAATAAACAGGTTCAATTTTAACCTTATACAAAAATGAAGGAATGACATTTTTTATTTATTTCTGCCTAATAAAATGCCATTTATTAATTCTCCTTTGTCTTTTAGAGAGATACATATGAAGTAAGTAAAAAAAATAGAAATGAGTTGATTTAAATATCATAGGGAAGTTTATTCCTTTCATGCTCTCCCACACATTTCTAAACACTAACTTCCCTGAGTTTTTATGCTTAAGAACATTTTTATTAAAGCCATAAATTTTATATTTGAATAGCACCTGTCATGCATTAGATTGGCTCAATGATGTAGTTTTGCATTATAAGCATGAAAGATAAAACTTTTACTTAATTTAAATATACACAAGATATTTTTAATCATGCCCTTCACTGAAGTTATTGGTAAAGCATAAACTCAATCATAATAAAGATGAGGATATGGAGTAAGTTCTGCCTACAGATATTCATACTAAAACCCCTATAGAAATCAATTACAGAGAAATAAATTGCAGCTTTATTAGAGTTCTGAGTGATTTTCTGAGAGTATTAAATGGACTTATCCCTGTTTAAAACACTCCAAACTTAGCATTAAATGTGATCAGAAATTCTATACTTTCATTGCAGAAGATGAAATAGAAAACTAGTCAAGATAGAAAATCTTCCTAGCTTCCATTTTCTCATTCTCTTGTTGATTGAAATATTAAACATAAAAATGACTTTTCCCTGTGCTAATTTAAATTAGTGGTAAATATCTTTATTACAAATTTCTTCTTCTGTTTTGAATTCTGCTGATTTAAATCTAATCTGTTGTAGGATATAGACCATTTGTAAACCACATGGTACTCTCAGGAATTGGAAGTAATGCTGAGTGGGTTTCCTCTTACATCATACAAAAGTTCGTAAACCAGTATCTTAAGCTCCTTAATTGGTAGTTTCCTTTAAAATTTCCCAAGAACTCAAATATCAGGGGGTTCATGGAGACAGAGAGTTTTTATTATATCTCCCCTATAGGACTGAGATGCATTTTCCAACCTCTGGTGGGAATATAGTCTATGTTGCAGTATTGTGTCCCTTTTTAAAAGATTTATTTATTTATGCATATAAGAACTGGGGTACAGACCAGAGTGGTGGGAGGGGGGTGAGAGGATTCACCAGAGACAGAGTGGGGAACAGAACAGGCTATTGACTGAAATACATACACTGCTGAGGAGGGCAGTGGGTGAGACAGGAGAGGTCTGCTGCACCATGTGGGTAGCTCCCTGGCTGACTGGGGATCGTAATCATTCTGCAGAGGCTGTGGATAGCTTCACAGTGCTGTGCTTTCACCCTTTATGCCACCAGGGAGGTCCTCAGTTTCCTCTGTTTTATCTTGCTTTTCTTATTTGTTTTAGGGACTTTGAGTGCTTTCTCAAACAGTCTTTTGGCATGTGATTCAAAACTTCCCAACTATTAGTCCTTAGGGTAATTGAAGCTTGGGGATAGCCACTGTGAAGGACTGTGGAGGCACCAATAATCTGCATCCCTTCTTTCACTGTGGCAGTATCTGAAATACATTCCTTGAACTGTTTGCTGGTTAATTTGGTGGCAAACCTATCACGTCCAAATGATTATATCACTTGTATGAATAAATTACTTTGTGAAGGCAGAAATAAATTTTAGAGTTGGAGAATCAAGACTTCTCTGAGTAAAACAGATTATGTTATCTATTGGAAATTTTAAGCTGGAAATTCTCTGGATGTAAGATATCATGAGGATAGCATGAGGATATAAGATAGCATGAACAAAAGACAACGAACATCACCCCCCCAAAATAATACAATTAAAAAAATAAAAACTTCCTGGAAAATTTTCTAATAAAATCCAAAATAAGAGTACCTAAGAGTGAATGACCTGCTGAAAAGAATCAGAAACCAAAAAACTGTGTATTATAGAAAACATTTAGCAAAGAAATACCTTCAAGAAAAAAGTTCACAAATTGTGATTGAATTAGATCTTTCAATCTATGACAAGAATTTTCTATAAAAGTCATAAATGTGGGCCTCCCTGGTGGCACAAAGGGATAAGACAAAATCTACGAAGCTATCCACAGCCACAAAAGCTCAAGTTTGATCCCCGGCCAGGGAGCTACCCACATGGCACAGCAGACCTCTCCTTTCTTGCCTGCTGCTCCCCTCAGCAGTTTATTTCAGTCAGTCTGCCTGTTCTGTTCCCTACTCTGTCTCTGGTGAATCCTTTCACTCCCCCCCCCCCGCCCCACACCTCTGACCTGTACCTCAGTTCTTGTATGCATAAATAAATCTTTAAAAAAAAAAGGCATAAACAAAAGTAATTTACTATAAAAATCTGGGTTATGATGGTCTAGCTTAAGTGAAACTCATAAACATCTTATGAAATATAAATTAAAATGAAATATAAATTTACAAATCTTACTCAAATGGAATCTGTCATCATGCTATTTTTCCTACTTTCCTGCTTTAATGATTTCACTGTTTAGATTTATTTTTGAAAATTTAATGCTCTGAAAGTGAATGAATCTAAAAATTAAAATAAGGGCCTCCCAGGTGGCGCAGCGGTTGAGCGCTGGGTTGCGAAGCTGCCCGCAGCCTCTGCAGCGCCGGTTCTATCCTCGGCTGCTCCCCGGCCACCAGAGGAGGGTCCCACATGGCGCGCAGACCTCTCCTGCCGCCCGCTGCTCCCCTCAGCAGTGTACTTTGGTCCTTCTGCCTGCTCTGCTCCCGCACTCTGGCTCTGGTGAATTCTCTCCCCCTCCCAAGCTTTTGACTGTACCCAGTGCTTGTATAAATAAATAAAAATAAATCTAAAAAAAAAAAAAATTAAAAAAAATTAAAATAAAATAGTAATAAAAATAAAAAAGCAACATTTTTGGCTTCTTTTGCTTAAATTCACTTATTTCTTTTAATTATGAAGTAACTATGCTATAGATGTATACTTATGTATCTACTTATGTGGTAAGAATAAGTAAATAAAATAATATGCCCTTAAGTGTTTAAATATTCTTAAAGGATTTTGAAGTAAATCATATTCATTGCCTTAAATACTGCAGCTGAATATTTGGATTTATAACAAATTCTGTTAATTTGTCTAAATTTTGTTAATTGTGGTAATAATTGTCTTTCAAGATATCATAGCAAAATAAAGCCAAAATTATTTAATATATGAAAATGCCTAACTCCATCTCTTTCTGATCCTTCAATTTTGTTTTATCTCTCACTGGTTCAATCATCCTTTCTAAGGACTACAGCGTTCTAAATCCTTGTTTTTCTTACAGTGTTTGAAAATATATTTCCAGGAAAGTTTATCAGTAGTTTGGACTATGTTAAGTCTATTTATTGGTTCCATATTGTTTTTCAATTTGAAATACTTGTCCTTAACTCTTTACTACAACAGAACTATTTCCTGCATTTCTTTTCCTTTTTTTTCTTTAAATTCAGTTAAAAATACTGTTTCTTAATCACTCTCGTTCCATCCCCCAATTCTCAGATCATAAATTTTCTTAGAATCACAAACCAACTTTGATACAATTTATTCATTAAGACAAATTTATGCATGCCTAAGAAAGAAAAACAATGGGAATTGACATTAATAATGGAAAAATCTTCACAATTTTGGAAGAGTTTTCAGAGGGTTATACATTCTTATTAACTTAGCATTTACTGAACACCTCTTATGCGAAAAAGAAGGTACGCAATCAAAATAAATCTTTTCAAAAATTGGGTAATTTTGTCTTTTCCCCTAATTTCAGTCTTGAAGCATAATAGTTAGGTTTAGGGATAGTATAGTCATCTTGAAATGTTAAAATGATAATCAATAAGCAGTCTTACCTGTTGAATTTGGCTTATATTTCTTTCTTTTAGCTTTGTTATCACATGCCAAAAGCATACATTTGAGACAGATGTCCCTGGAAATCTTTTGTAATATGGAGCCATCCTCTCCCCCTCCCCATATCTCATTGGCACTAGTATTCAATGTTATAAAATCTTGAGTATTGATATAAAATGTAATAATTTCAGCTTTAGTTGAAATATTTAAAAAAATATTTTTAAATGTGCTGTTTTTATTCAATAATGATGTATTTATATGTAATATTAATGTTAATAGTTTATTCAGGTACTAATAACTTCACTGTTTATTACTTTGAAGCCTATGGATTTTTCTTTCCCATCTAAAGTCTCTGAGAATCTCTTAAGTAGGTCAGACATTGCTTTACACTTGCATTTTGTTGAAATAAAAATAATATCTTTATTTAAACTTCTCTTAAATAGAAAATACAAATTATGTAGCTCTGTAAATTTGATAATGTGAAATTTCAAATTTTTTTCTTCACATTTACAATATGTATATTTTTATTATCCAGAGATGTGGTATCTCTAACTAATTAAAAACTATTACATATTATTACATATTTGATTAAGCTTTATATTTAGTGTTAGACAAAGGTAAAAATGTTGAAAAACATGAAATGTACTTCTTTGAAGATATTGAAATATACATTTAAAACAAAACAACTTCCAAAATTTGATAATTCAAACCAATAGAGTCTCATAATATGTTGATTCGAACCAGGTAATTAATGATAGTTTATATTTGTATTTTTCAGCTTGAGAAATTTTTGTAAGGTCCTTCCACATGAATTCTTCTATTTCATTCATACAATAGCTGTGTGAGTTAGATGCTATCATTATCTCCATTGTATAGTTGATGAAAGCAATACAGAAAGTTAAAGTAATTTTACTCAAAGCCACAGAATTCTACAAAGTATGAGAGTGAGAATTTGACTATAGAGATATAGATACAGACAGATGGACCTCACTGTAAATATTTTTTATCCTGGATATTTTCCATTTCAATTTCAGTGGTCTTTTTCCTATATGTACTTGTATGTCTTGGAAAACAATTTATATCTTCTCATTTTAGAGCAACTTGGCTATACTTGTGCTATAAAATGATGAAGATTATCCTCCATACTCCTGAGAGTAGTATCTGACATATATGCAAGTCATGTAAGCAAATTAATCAACTTAAGGCTTTGTAATGAAGACTATGCAAACAAAAGATGTCTAACTCAGAGATTCATTTACACAAGCAAAGAAGAAAGCCTTGTTGTATAATTCATGATTCTCAGTTAAGCAAATGCCAGAATAATTTTCTTTGTAATTGTTCTTGATGTAATCATCAGAGAATATGAGGAATCATTTGTTCAACAATCAATGACTGTCATTATTTAGGGTTAGGTACTATTCCTGGTACTGAATAAAACAGAGACAGTAGTTATATCTCTAAGGAACTCGGTCTTTAGAGGGGGCCCACATGTGTTTAACTGAAAAGGTATATAATATAAGAAGGTATGAAGAATTATTTTCAGTACAGCATGCCTGTGTAGATTGCCAAGGGAAATTGGAGATGTCAGAAAGGTCAAATCAGAACAATCAATGAAACAGTTAAGAAATCTGAACTGTTTCTTTAAGTCATTGCTATTTTTTTTCTTTTTTGTTGAATGTATTTTTAAAAACATAAGTACAAAACATTATTATTTATGTAACTGAGATTTGCACCAAACCACTAGAATTTATTTAAAAATCATAATAATGATACAAAAACCACAAGGTCTGAATCCAAAGTTTTCCCTCTAATAATACTAAGTACCACAAGTTACAGATTATTATACCAATGTGTCCAAATTTAAAAGAAAAACACAATAAGGTTGGATTTCAAAGGAAAATAACAAAAAGCAGGTCCTCATCAGGTTTTCATTAATGTGTACAAGTGACAAAGGCAAGCTTGATGGTACAAGTCCCCCAGGCCCCACCTCCATACCCTGTGTCAGGCAGGAAACTTCCACAGGTACAGGGGAGGCTTGACATGCTGAATCAAACTAAGATTTCGTTTTTTTTTTTTTTTTTTTTTTTTTGGTTTTAGTTCCCTTCTGTTTCCCCAATTAAATGTCAAAATTGCTCTGAGCTAAGGAAGGCATGTCAGTAGCTAAAATACTTTTAAGAAACACAACCCTGTGACTACATTGGTTGAAGAAGAGAATAAAATAGGAGAAGTAGCAGAATAAAATAGGAGAAATAGAATGATTGCACAATCCTCAAAGGTTTACTTTAGTGCTGTAGTATGTCTAGGCCTGGGGAGGAAAGCTTGTTTGGTAGTGAATCTCACACCAAATTTAAAGACAGTCTTGAGCTATTATCTTGTATGAAACCGGGAAGCAAAACTCTGGTTCTTTGGAAATAAGGGCACATGGAACTGGTAAGCTATGCTTCACTTTATAAAGATTTAGAATCTCAACCTAGCAATTGCTTTTTTGATGCACAGTATTTTAAAATGTAGATGACTTTGGAGTTTTCAAAGGAGATCAGAGGAAGGAAGGTACACATTTTTATTCATTTTTCTTTCCTGTATATGCCTGTAACTTTCTGCTCTGTCTTTTTTCATACTCTTATTGACTGCTGCATTTCCTCCACTTCAATTTCTTCTTTCTGTCATATTTTAGCAGCGACCCAGATTTTAAAATGACCAGTGGTTACTACAACCAAAATTATCCTCACCCTTCTTGAACCACTGTAATGTCATACATTTTTAATTATGTAATATTATAATGGTTGTACCTATATTCCATATTTATATGGAATTGTGTTATTGTCAGTCTTCTTAATAGACTGTGAGCCACAAAATGACAGTGACAATGAGTTACTCTTTTTAAAATTTTCCTTAGCAGTTAGCACAGTGAGTAGAAATAAATTTTGGAATTGAATTACTCTTCCCTGAAAACTTTACTCTTATTTTTTTTCTGCATTTCATCTACTCCCCTTATATATGTTATTTACCACTCCTTAGCTATTTTTACTTATTTGTATTAGTGAGCTTTCTGAAATCTAGGAATCTATCTCACATATTTAGGATTCACTCAGAAACATACATATTATTGACAATCTAGTAGATGCTCAATAAAATCCTTGCCTTACTAGATTTAATTTCTTTGATGATTGTGAGATTATGTTAGAACATAAGAAAGCCCATTGGAAGAAGAATTAAAATTTCCCTTGATATCTTTAAGAAAATGCAGTTTTGTTTAGGTCATAGACTATCAAAAAGCTTAGTGTGACTAAAGATAAAATAAAATAATAAATATAAATTATGCAAATACTGCAAATTATTATTAATACAAAATGTTTATCTTACTAGGAATCAGATGTTAAACACTGTGGTATGTTTACTCAAAGTATTTACAGTGAAATGCTGTGTAGGAAAGAGCCTAAGTCTGTATCATTCCAGTAACCAATGTAAAATGCTAAGTTGCCAACATTCCTCTGATGGATTTTGTGTTAAGGGAAGCAAAGTATAATTCATTAGGTTGCCACTGACCATTTCTGTTTTTTTCACTTCAGTAAAACATAATGAAAGAGACAGTGACATTCTTTTAATTTTTCAGTTAGATCAAGTTAGCAGACTATGAACCTGAATATTTTCTGGAAACATCCATCAGGTTTACATCTTTTTTGCTGTGTTTTGAACTGTTGCTATCAATGTGGTTATGACCTATCACTCACCAGCCTCAAAGCAACAACCTTTTTATTCTTTTTTAACCTTCAGTGGCCTCACTTCCACAGCATTATGACTTCATTCACCAGGAGGCTTGCTTAAGACTATAGTGAGCCCAACTTCCTGCTTAGCAAATGTGCTAAAGCTTCTGGCTAAGCCTTCAGACATTTTAGCAGCTTTTCCTCACATGAGAGAAAAAGTACTAAGCCACTACACACATGCATAAATCTGTCAATTATCTAAATCTGGCACAAAAACTCATGTCACTTATAATGAAAAATATGCTGATATACTGCAGTTCCGGGATAGAAACTGCTACTTGTGTTTTGTCTTTGTTTTTATTTTGTTTTATTTTCATGTATAAAGTTTGCAGTTGGTTCCTTAAAATGAAGAGGAGAAGATGAAAATATGCAATCATGGAAAGCATTCACAGAATACTCATGCTAAAACAAAAGGATTCAGGGTCAGATTATTAGCTTTTGAACATGTGAATAATTGAAAAGTTTAATTTCTAAAATATGAATATCTGAATTTTTACAGTGGCGAAAATGAAACTATGGTGATTTGAATGTCTATTCTTTGAATATTCTTTGTGCCTACATTCTTTTGGTGGTGATTATCATTTTGAATTGACTTAAGAGTGATTTTCAGATTTAAACAGAGAATGGGTGTGTAGGTGGAGAACCAGGTATAAACCTGGAGAAGCGAGAGCAGAGGAAATCAGAGCATATCTGTTCTACTATGTGAAATGGTATATTGGTAATGATACTATTGTTACTCATGGTGCTGTTGGTAATGTTGCTATTATATACACTATTTGAAACTGAAGTTGAAGGTGATCACATCTTAATTTAGTTACATGCTTGAGACACTTAGCCCTACTGGCAAATAAGGGAAGTGTGGAAGATCTTATAATACAGTGTGGAAGATCTTAACACTTACATGCTACAGAGCATTCCAAAGCATTGCATACCTTTGCTCTCCATTGTGTAGCTGCATTCTGAATTCAAAGCTATACTTTTATGAAAAACGCAGCTCCTGAGAATGCTGAATAATGCAGACAACGCATGCTGCTCAAATGATTAAGAGAAAAAAGAAACATTCTAAGACAATTATACTAAATACAGTTAGCATGCAATGATCAAGCTAGGCTTTTCAGTGCTTTTAGGTGAGAATCAAACCTCCTTGTAAAAGTAAGCTTGCAAATTATTCAGATTACACTTGGAAGAATGTATACCTAAAGCTGAAATTTAGGACATTTTCCTGAAAACTTCTTCCCTGACTTTATGCAATTTATTTAAGTTGCTAGACAGTTGATGATTCATCCTTGGGTGTTTGTTCTTAGCAAAGCTCCGAAAGTGACAGCAACTCAAAAATAAAAATAAAAGTACTACTTTAATAATAAATTTTCAAGTTCTTTGCTGAAACACACTTCATTAGAAATGGTACAAGTGAAATTTAATTCAAAGTTAGAAGCTTTTTACCATCCAGCACACCAAAGAATTTAATCAAATACGTCAATTCCTTCAATATTCTACCTAAGTTTTTATAAGCCATTTTAGAACTAAACAATACAGTTAAATGTCTTTTATGTGTCTTGGAGTTTTGGAGTTTATTCATGTTTTTAATCACTCAATTAAATCAAACAAGGAAGACAGATTAGTGTAATCATCAAAAAAAAAAAAAGAGATAAAATTAAACAAGAAATGGCACACAGGCAGTGCTACAGCCGCTGTAGGCAAAAGTGGCTTATTTTGTCCTCCAAATGAGGGCCCACCTAAAGATACTCATTCAGCTGCAATAATGGCTCATGCTGCCAGTTCCAGACCAAGATCCATGCAGAGCTGAAGAATTGAGGAAACAGTGCTAACTCTAAATAACCTTTATGCAAAAATAGGGAAGCTGGGGGGCCAATCATATCTTGAAAAGAGTTTGGCTGCTTAGAAGCATACTCCAATTTCTTACACATGGAAACTCATCATGAGAACGTTCTGAAGAAAGTCTCCAAATATATCCAAGACCAGAATGAGAAGACATATGCTCCCCAAGGCCTCCTTTTGACAGATCGTATTGAAAGAGAACTTGGAGTTACTGAAATTACCATTTATGTAGCAGAGGCATGAACCATGGAAGATAAACCAGTACTTAATGGCTCCCTCCAGCTGGGAACCTCATCTATTGCCCATGGATCACAGAGTGTCCCCTATCTCCTCTATAGAGCATCATTTCTTTGTATCTGCTGCCAGAATTGTGATATCATTTGCTCTAAAGATTAATTTTCTAAAATTCCTAGAATCACCTGGAGTGGCTACTTTAAAGTCTCCAAAGTGTATGGAACTCAATCATTTGATTAATTTCTGAGAAAATACAATGAACCATTTCACTTTTTTTTTTTTTAATTCAAAGACATTAACAAAATGCATGGTAGGTCAGCCCAACAATAGTTTATATCTTATCTGCCTCCACTGCCAATGATTTTCTTTATTCCTTGGATCAGTTTCCCAGGTAGCTATAAATTCAGTAAGTCACATCTTCACCCAAATTAATAAAATACTTTTCTCCAGAATTTTGATGATGGGTAGGCTGTGTCTATGGTTTAGCTAATGCATTCTCAAAGTGTCAAAAAACAATCAGTTTTGCTCTGAACTAAATGTTAAAGACTTCATTTCTGCTAAACAATTTCTTAAACTGAATCTCATTGTGAAAATAATGTTACTTATTTTATTATTGCAGTTATTCCTAATTATAGCAGTATTTACTTCAAAAAATAAGTGAAACGGGTAACATAATTGAATTTTATAATTTTTCTATTTTGTTTTCATTTAATTGTTGATTAACATGCAATTCTAAGAAATAATACAGGGAGAACTCATCTACTCTTTTCCCGGTTTGCCCCACTCACGTTTTATTCCTTGGTCCAGGGACCCTGTACTGCCTTCATTTTCTTTCTTCCTTTCAAAGTCTTCTCATGTTTGTTTTATATATACTGTAAGGATTTTTATTGTTTGTAAATGAAGTAATAGGGGGGAAAATCTAGTTCATCTTCCTGGAAACAGAAATCATGATAAAAATGTTTTCTGTTTGCTTGCTTGTTGTATTCTTTTCATAAATGCTTTAAAAATGTAATAACAGCCATGACAATTTCCCAGAAAAATATAAAAGACACACAGATACACAAAATATTGCAGAGAATTCAGTAGAATCAAAGATATATAATTCATCCATGGACTCTCTTCTCAGATTAAGATTTTTTTTAATATTTATTTATTTGTTTGTTTGTTTGTTTATTTATTTATCTATCTATCTATCTATCTATTTATTTATTTATTTATTTATTTATTTATTTATTTATTTATTTATTTATTTATTTATTTATACAAGCACTGGGTACAGTCAGAAGCGCCGGAGGGTGAGAGAATTCACCAGAGCCAGAGCGGGGAGCAGAGTAGGCAGAAGGACCGAAGTACACTGCTGAGGGGAGCAGCGGGCGGCAGGAGAGGTCTGTGGGCCATGCGGGACCCTCCTCAGTTGGCCGGGGAGCAGCTGGGGATCGAAAAGGCGCTGCAGAGGCTGTGGGCAGCTTTGCAACCCAGTGCTCAACTGCTGCGCCACCAGGGAGGCCCTCAGATTAAGATTTTCATTTAAAAAACTTCATTCTCATTTAACTATTTTAATACTAACAGATATTTTTGTGTTAGTGCTCTACTAGTCAGTCTGTAAATATTCTACTGCCACTTCATTATATTCCTAAATCACAAATTTAAGAAACTATTATCTTCATTTCAGGAATGAAGAATTTGAAATATGGATTACACAGCTTTTCTAAAGAAGTGATAGTCACTTAGGAACTAAATCTTAGTATAACATAGTGACCAAGGTATAGCTAGGTTAACCAATACATCATTATGGTCATGACAATGCACAGCTTTGGATAACAATTCCTACTCATGTCTATTATAAAATGGAGAATGTCTGCTGCCGGGGACCAGCCTCCGACAAAATGTCGTGTCAGGGGTTCCTGAAAGGATGAGCCGGTGTCGGCGAAAACGAAAGGACTGAGGGGAAGGGGATGAGGTAGAATGAGGAGACACTGACACTTGGTGAGGTGTAAGTATTTTTTTTTTTTTTCACCAAGTGTCAGTGTCTCCTCATTCTACCTCATCCCCTTCCCCTCAGTCCTTTCGTTTTCCCACGCCGGCTCATCCTTTCAGGAACCCCTGACACGACATTTTGCTGGAGGCTGGTCCCCGGCAGTCTGCTGCCTTCTGGAGTCACATAACACTAAAAACTTCTCATGGATTTGTTAGAGGTGCTAAAAGAACTCCAGATTTATTTTTGATAATTTAATTATATAGTACATAGTGCTTTACTTACATTTAAGCCCTTTTATACTCCTTTGCCTAAGGTGAAACAAATGTCAAGATAAATGCAATTTTTTTCTAAGGAAAAGTGTGGATTACATGTTGTGCTTTCATTGAAAGAAAGGACACCAGAATTAGCATTAGAAGAAAATACGTGGTAGCATAAATATTATTCTGAATATATTATCTCTGCTTCTATACATCAGGAATGAATTTTGCATCTTTTCTCACTTTTTGATTATCATACTCATAAGTTTGTGGTATTTTTAGTAAAGTTGTTCAACTCCATTTGAAGAATAATCATGTAAGTTAGCGGTATTATAATTACTTGAGTTGTTCCATGTACCTGATATTTAATAACTTTTAAATATTTAAGCAATATTAACTTGATTTTTTTTAATTTAAGTATTTTTGGTTAATAGCATTCTAAAGATTTCAGATGTATAGCGTTATAAGTCAAATTGCATATACTATATTATGTTCATCATCCAAAGTACATTTTCCATCCATCACTATACAGTTGACTCCTTTTACCTAAAATATACACCCCTGGTTTCCTCTTCCCCTTCTCCAACTACTGTATTGTTCTTATAGATAATACTGGAAACAGTATTATCATATGCAAAGTTCAGGATTTTAGGAACCGTACATTTTTAGTTTGATAGCATGATATCCTGCTAGTTATGTGAATTAGGGAAGATTATTTAACAAATTTCAATTCTGATATTGGTTCTGAACTTTTATGTCACAAAGTTTTTCTGAGGATTAAAATGAGACCATATGCAGCTTATGGATTATATAAACTTAATAAATCATACAAATCATACTTAGCAATAACATATTAACAACATAAACCACAATATAAATTGGAGCATTGAGATAACAATAAATTAAAACTCTCTTGCTTATCTATTAAAGATAGTTGTTTTTTTATTGTCCATCAGGTAAGGATATACAGATATCCAATAAGTACATGAAAAGACCTCACTACTTTTTGACCTCACTACTAAGGAATACAAATCAAAATCACAATTAAATATCCATTCATCCATTAGGATGACTACTATGAAAAAAAAACAAAATGTAGTAAGTGTTGGCAAGCTTGTGAATAACTACTTTTTACATTTTTTTCGCAATTCTGAAATGGAAAAGAGGAGCATGTTTTTCCTACTTCGATATTTTAAGGTGCATGCTGCTGTGAAACTACTGAACCTTTTATAACAATTAACATATCCCTCTTTGTATTTTAACACTCTTGATATCATGTACTAACTGGACATGTGTAAGTATATCTTTTTATGAGCTTTTTTTATATTTATATCACTGTATGGTCGTTAATATGATCAAGAAAATGGGCCTCCCTGGTGGTGCAGGCAGTTGAGTGCCGCACTATGAGGTGGTCCACAGCCTCTGCAGTGTGGGTTCGATCCCCGCCAGCCAGCGAGGGTCTCACATGGCCCAGCAGACCTCTCCTGTCTCGCCTGCTGCTCCCCTCAGCAGTGTGTTTCGTCAGTCTGCATTTTCTGTTCCCTGCTCTATCTCTGGTGAATCCTCTCACCCTCCTGTGCGTCTGGCCTGTACCCTGGTTCTTGTATAAGAAAATAAATCTTAAAAAAAAATATGATCAAGAAAATTAGCATAGCTACTGCCCTTGAAAGTTTTCAGTTACTTTTCTGCATAGATTCCCATTTCCAGCTGGTATCATTTTCTTCTATGTGAAATTTTCTTCCTTTAATATTTATTATAATTTTTTGTATATTTCATCTTTTTTTGAGAAATATTTTTGATAGGTGTTGAAGTTTAAGTTTTCTGACTTTTTTCCCTTTTGACTTGAATTTTTTGGTAAGAAGAAATATGCTGTCATTCTTATCTGCAATTTTGATTCTATGTATTTTTTTTAAAGATTTATGAATTTATATATACAAGAAGTGGGGTACAGGCCAGATGTGTGGGAGGGTGAGAGGATTCACCAGAGACAGAGCAGGAAACAGAACAGGGAGACTGACTGAAATACACTGCTGAGGGGAGCAGCGGGTGAGACAGGAGAGGTCTGCTGCACCATGTGGTTATCTCCCGGGCTGGCTGGGATTGAACCGTACTGTAGAGGCTGTGGACAGCTTCACAACGCTGTGCTCAACCGCCACCAGGGAGACCTGATTCTATGTCTTTTTAACTTGGCTATTTTTGAGATTTTCTTTCTATCATTTTTCATAAGCAACTTTATTATCTGCCTAGTGTAGAAGTTGTCATATATTCTACTAGGCATTTATTAAACTCCATAGAAATATGATTTTATATTTTTCAATGCAATTTGGACATTTTTTAGTATTATCATTAATTTCTTCAGATATTCTTTATTTTCTATCCATCAAACCCTCTTTCCTTTGGGAACACAACTTTTTTCTCAGCACGCTGATATTCTGTTCTTTTATGCTTTTGAGACTTTTCTCTATGGATAATTTTTATGTGTTTTTAAGCCTTGTTCCTTTTTTTTTCCTTTAAATATCTACAATGTTTTTAATGCTATCTAATGCATTTTTTATATTTAACAATGTAGTTTTAGCTATATAAACTTGATACTTTTTAATATCTACCATGTCTTTGCTTAGTTTAACAGGATCAATTAGCCATCTATCTTCTTGAACAGATAGAATTCAATTATTGATATAAAGTTAAAGTTACAGTAACTCCTATAGTGTCTTTATCTTCTAACTTATTTTTTTTTAATATTTTTAAGTTGGTTCAAGTGAAATGAATCTTTTCATTGGGTGGTTATTTTATAGCTCACATGCATAGTTGGCCATCTTGATTAAGTAGTGGAATAGCACTGACTCTCAACTAAATGTTTGCCATTACCAAAAAATAATTCTTCTGAATATTATTCTATTGTCCCATAAATTATGACTTTTTTTCTCACTCTCAAAAAGTGAAATTAGGAAATATTTCCTGTCCAGTAAGTATTTGCAACATTTCTCCCTGTAATCTTTTTGGTAATTCTTATTTTTTAAATATTTATTTTTATGTATGTATATAAGAACTGGTCTATAGGCCAGAGGTGGCAGGCAGGTGGCAAGAGGATTCACCAGAGACAGAGTGGGGAACAGAACAGGCAGGTCTACTGAAATACACTGCTGAGGGGAACAGTGGGCCAGATAGGAGAGGTCTGCTGCGCCATGTGTATTAGCACAGTGGCTGGTGATAGTTTTATAGTGCGGAGACTTAACCCCTGTGCCACTAGGGAGGCCCTTTTCGGTAATTTCTTTCAATAGCTTCAGTTAGTTTTCTCAAACATGGTCTCTCCTTAGTATTTAGTTGAGAGCCCAAAAGAGAGCTGATGGAGATCTCCGGGGCTTTGTCATGTATGGTGTTTTTCACCCAGCTCCACTCCCTCTCTCTCTGTTTTATCAGATTTCCAACATTATGCCTCTACTTAGGAAAACTGTTAAGTTTTGTCTTGTTACCCTTTTTGTGTTGCTGCACAAAAAATCTCTCTCTTAGTGTTAAGTTAGAGTAATCAGAGAGCACACACCTCATTTATTCTCCTTTCTGCAGTAATAATTGTTCTTTGTTGATAAATGTCCAATATCTTTAAAATTAACATTTCAAGTGTTGTGTCTGGAGTTTTAGTTTTTCAGATAGGGATGGTGAATCCAGTCTCCTGATATTCTATCTTGCCCAGCTACTTTGCATTTTACACTTGCTTAGTTTCTGTTATTTTAATTCAATCCATTTCATTTCTTGATGTCCTTTAAAAAAATAGAATTCTTCAAAAGATCTGAGGACTATACTCATGGTAGGTAAATACTATTTATTTTCATAACATTGGAGCACAGATAAATGAGTTAATCAGATTAAATAGGAAGTAATAAAGACTTTAAGCAGTAATATATAGATTATGTATGGGGCAATACAAAGAGTAAAATATATTTTTAATCAAATAAATATATTCAGAACTAAAAACACACAAATTCAATTTTTTTAAAATAAATGTGGGGAAAATGCCAAATATTGCATTTTATAATATGCTTACTTTGATTTTATTTCATGAAAAAGATGAATTCTTCAGAAAAATATAATTTCTAAGAATATGTAATTATCATTTTACATTGGGATACTGTGAGGACTGCAAATATAAAAACTTTACAGACCTTTCATATTAGCTTTTGAGAGTGAAGAAAAATACTATTGGTATTTTAAATAGGTAGAGAATTGCCTTTTTAGTACACTGCGTTATGACTATTATTTCTTATAAGATACATTAATGATTTTAGCACTGAGCCAGCAGAGCGATGGATGGCACCTGTGTCTATGGATCAGAAGATTCAAGTATTTTAGAGAGCCATCTATAGAATATTCCTCTCATTTCCTTTTTTATCTTTCTAGAACTAGCTAGAAAAACTAAAGATGTATAACTATATACCTTCAAAGATATGTACACATACAAAAGGTATCTTTAACAAATATCCTTAGAGTGACAAGAGACAGACCTAGTAATTTCTAATAACAATAAGATATCATCATCTTACATTTTTTAACTTTTAAACAAAAACCTCTCATACCTCTAAAAAGCTGAAATATCTATTTATTCTGAAGGTCTTGTTAATGATATAACACTTCTGCTTCTAACTAGTGGAACTGCTCTCTGTACTAGTTGAAAGCCCTTTGAACTGACAATCCTTTGTGCTCTCAATTTCTCAATACTGAAACCAGTGGTAATACCCATGCTTAAGTACATGGAGAACAAAGAACAGATTATAACAAGATTTCCTTTGTATAATAATTGGAAAGTAGAGGGAAAAAAATACTGTATTGACAAGAGATTTAGGGCATGTTTTATACTTTCATCTGTTGTAAAGCAAGTCTATTAAGGAGTGTTATATTTGTGCAAGCAGAGTTGTTTTATAATTATATATAGGGTGTTTTATTTGAAGATTACAATAAATTAAGAATGATTAAATGCTTTCTTATTTGTAGCAGACAAGATACTGATGAATTAAGTATCTCATCTAAATACCAAGTACAGATTGGTATTTCTCTGCAAACCTTCAATTTCTAGGTGACTGTCAAGTATTATTATAAAGAAATAATATTACAAATTATATTATTGCTGCATTTTGCATTCCAATTTAACTTGCCAGGAAGAGCAAACAATTTTTTGAGCAACTGAAATAGATCTTATAGACAGCTACTTCACCTTTCATATGATAGAAATAAATATATATTTACAATACCCTGTGTGACTACACAGGGTATCAATATGTGTTTAATCATTTTTTGTCATACTATGTTCTTGAGTATCAGAAGATGGTCATCCCTGTGCTGCATATGTTGCCACATATATTTAAAACTTACTGCTGCTGAATCTAACATATAAAGGGAAATTCAACTCCTAGGTACTGTCAGAACTAAAAAAAGGAAATGTGTTCCTGAGGAGTGACCATCTGTCAAACGAAACTGTACTAAAGTAGAGTGTGGTGCCCACATGATAGGATCTCATTTACTGAAATTGAACTGGGAACACCACATGCATTTCACATAAGGAAGGGCTTCAATTTGACCATGGAGAGACATATGAAAGAAAAACCTCACTTTTCTTGTGGATGTATTGCTTGTATTGTCCTCATTATTTTATCGAGATGTTTAATGAAAAATAAAAAATAGAGGGATGCAGGAAATCATATGAACAAGTCTTCATGCATGGGGTACATTTGTTTTAATTTATATATAAGTCCCACTGAAATATTGTATATGTGACAAGCTAGAAGAAATGCCTAATAGGTTCACTATAACACAGAGTAAATTCAGGAATGTAAGAGATTCTTGAAATCACTAGGACCTTACTGAGTGAGTTCCCTCCCTTTGCAAGGGTACAACAAATAGACTGATTCTTACTTCAATTTTAGCTTTAGCCTTTATCGGCTGAATGATTTAGATGAATTGTGTGCCCTCTGTATGCCAAATCTATATTAGTCCCTCTACCATTAAGCATTGGTTTCCTGCAGAGAAAATATTTGAAGTCTCAATGTTTTTTTTTTCTATTGTACATATAAAATAAAACTATTTTTGTTTCCCCTTTACCCAAACATAAAGATAATTAAATAATTTCTAAATGTTACATAAATGTAGCTATCAAAATTGATTATAGGCCAAGTCGACCAGAAACAAACTATAAGCCAATCATTTGCTATAACAAATAGTTTATACAATAGTTTTTGATGCATGCTATATCTACTTAATGTATCAACTTTAATGTTTTGCCTTATATGTTGGTTCTTATTTAGAATTCACAACTGTTGTTTTATTGCCAGAGGTTTTATTGCAAATAAATGAATTATTGTTTGATTTCATTCTTTTGACATTGTGTTTAGACACCTGAGCAAACAAAGCCTGCACATTCTTTGATGATTTTAGTTGGATCACTGACAATTTCTTCAATTCTCTTTCTGAGACTTTCATAATAGCTCCGTTTTATTCAGAATATTAATTAATTCTGTCCTTCTTTTGATAGTTATCTGAAATGGTACACTCACTCATTCACCATGTGCAAATGTGTTTCTTTTTCTTTCCTTACAACTGAGTTGTTGCCACTTTTCAAAACATAGTTCTCTCAGGTAGGATTTAGAAGTACACTAATCATCCACACACCTACCTGATGTCCAGTATCATCTCTGGAATAATATAAATGGCCAATGCATGCTTGTTGAATTAATAAATTAATGAACAAATGAGTGCTCATCAAAAACAAGTCAGGTGAATTTTACCTTTTACTTGTCTTTTAATAACCTGATGTAAAAACTTCTCTTAATGGCTACTGCTGATCATCCTGTTTCACCTGCCTCTTATCCCAGCTCAGCGGGGGAGCTGAGTGATCTCACCTACACTTCTGGGTACAACTTTCACCTGCAGACTGAACCTGTTCTGTGTAATAATCTGCATCCTTCCCTGTAGAAAAGTAGCCAATGCATGTATACTGCAAACATGCCCACTGCTGAAATGGTAAGACCCCAAGAGTTGCACTTTGACCAATATGACTTAGGAGACAGTGAATAAATTCTTCCTCTTTTGTACTTCATACACATTTGTAACACAAAATTTATATGGTTCCTCAAGTTCATGGTCCCACAGAAAATCAGTCATCTTAGTAGAAAAGGATAGTTTGCTAACATATCTTCTCATGGACAATCTCTCCTTTCTTGCATTATTATTGTTATCCTTCACATAGGATTTAATTATCTAATAAAACAGTGCATGTAAGTTCCACATTCTATGGCTTTCTGAGGAACTCAGGTAAATTCAGCCTATTTCAAACCAACCAATTATTGATCTATTCTCATTGTCTTTTTAGGATTTTCTCTGTTATTATAGAAAACTATTTGTGTTTTAAATACACATTTAATTCATTTATTAACCAAAACATCATACTCCCTTCACACTACTAAATTAGAGAAATTTTAGATGAAAAGATTTGCCTCATATTAGGGTGGAGGAAAATACCTAGACAAAACAAATGGAATGCCTTACAGAGAGAGCAACATGCAATGCAATGGAATGACTGAGATACACTGAAGTACTACAACTATTAAAAATAGTCACAAAAGGGGGCCTCCCTGGTGGCGCAAGGGGCTAAGCACCACACTATGAAACAATCCACAGCTTCTACAGCATGAGTTGATCCCCAGGCAGCCAGGGAGCAACCCACATGGTGCAGCAGACCTTTCCTGTCTTGCCCGCTGCTCCCCTCGGCAGTGTATTTCAGTCAGTCTGCCTGTTCTGTTCCCCACTCTGTCTCTGGTGAATCCTCTCACCGTCTGCATCTCTGACCTGTACCCAGCTCTTGTATGTATAAATAAATAAATCTTAAAAAAAAATAGTCACAAGAAAAAACAGTCACAATTAAATTAAAATAGAATAAACTTAATACTTTTTTATGTATCAGATTAATGTTCCTGATCTCTTTACCTCTAGATTAAGTGACTATTTGTGTAAGGGTTTCATTCCACTGAATAGTGGAAAGAGGGATTATACATGTTTGGATTCCTCTCTAATCTTCCTGCCTACCTTTCATAGAGTGTATGTGGTAAACATAAAAGAAAAAAAATGATTCATTACATAGGAGAAGCCATGATTTCTTCTCAGACCAGTAACTAGTGTGTAGACTGCATTAATGGACTGACTCTTCATTTCTCTACCATGTGATTTTGTAGTTCCTTTCACCACTGAGATGACATGTATATCTTAGTCATTTGATTCTGAGTTCAGCCAAATAATGGATTTTGACAAAGGGATGCTAGCAGATGCAATCAATGTATAGTATAGGTTTGAAAAAAGCATGTGTTTCCACTCTCATACTTGTTCTCTGTCACCATTAGGCTGACAGTAATAATAGTGTGCTATAAGATGAGGCCCAGGTGACCCAGTAGCCCATTTTCCCAATAGACACTCTAGTAAAATTCAAAACTGTGAGTGAGCCCAATCGATGCCAGAAGTGCTCCCAACCTGAATGGTGAACCAAATCTCATGAGATAAATTAGTGCTCATTAGTTGACATCATTAATATTTAGGGTGATTTGTCGTGTAGCATTGTTGTGGCAATAAGCAATTCATGCAGAAATTGGTTCCAGAAAGTGCTGCCTTAAAAGAAAGCTTAAACATGTGACAGTAGTTTGGGGCTGGAGAATAGTAGGAAAAAAGTGTTAGTGCAGAATGGGAAAATAGTAAGGAAATGATTAGAGAGGATAACAATGAAACACCTAAAGGAATTTAAAAAAAAAAAAAGGTCATCTATGTTATTTCTTTGAAATAATCTGGTAAAATTCTCGCCACATGTAATGTGACTTTTAAAAAATATCCCTGAAGCCTTTTGGATTTGGAAAGAGTTGTCTCAGTAAAATATAGGAAGCAAATACTAGTTCATTTTACCTGTTATTGAAGAAATGTATGAAATTAAAAAAAAAACAAACTGGACAGTTTGGAACTAAAATTGTGAAAAAAATCAGAGATATCAGAACTTGTTAGATTAGAAAATAGAGCTGTTTCTCATATTTAGTGAGCCAAAGATTCTAAAAATAAGACATAGAATGAGGACAAAGATCAAATCAACAGTGTGGTTTATAAGTCTTTGTTAAGACCTTTCAAAGAGTTAAGGTGGCATCTAGTAGATATTCTTAACTTAACAAAAGTGCTTTAGGAAACTAAAAGTCATGATACTGAAAACATTTGAGCTCTATAGGCTAGCCAGCTAGCAAGAGATTTTTACCAAAAAGTGACATTTGTTATTCTTTAAATCATGGGCAAAATATAATCAGATACATAGAAATCCTGTAGAAATTTTAGAAGAGTTATGTTTATAAAATCATAGTCATCAAGAGATTAATATTATCAAAAAATTAAAATTTATATTTGAGCTTTCAACTTTCTATGGAAAATTAGAACATTTCCTTTAAATTAGATCCTTTTTTTAAAAAAATAAATTTGTTGTTTCACTTACAGATATCCGAATGAGAGGGAATTCACCTAGTTTTGTTTCTCCAAAATCTGGATGTGTACATTCTTCTGAGCTCAGCATTTGTGTAAAATCTGTACCTTAGTCCCAGTGACTATTTGTGTAAGTTAGTTGGTAATTTAGCAAAGACTAAAACAGTTAAGGTTAACATCTTCATATTTAAGAGGCAGATTAAGTGTAATGACTTATACCAGGATCAGTAAATTTTTCTGTTAAGAGTTAACAGTAAGAATTTTAGTTTTATTTGTCTTACATTTAATCTTTAAGTGGAGCATAGGAACAGCCATTATAGGTACATTTATCATAGACAATACATAAATGAATAGGCAAGACTATATTCCCCTATAACTTTATTTATTGGCTTATAGATTTTGAATTCTGACATCCCAAAATATAGAAATTGAGAATAAAAACACATTTGTTACATTTTGAAATAATGTACTCTATTACTTTTGAAATAATGTACCCATATAACTTTAATCAAGATAAATATAGAATTCTGAGTAATCTTACATTTGAATATAGAACTCCTTTGTAAATTCTTAAATTGATGTAGATTGATATTTGCAAGTTGTGACTCATATTATAAGACCTATGAGCATTTCATATAGTGTGGCTATTGAATACTGAGAAAATTACAGTCCACCTAAATGCACTCTTATCAATATTCTTTCAGCAACATTTTACTTTGGAGGTTTTTATTTCCCTAAATGGAATATGTCCCAGAGTGTTTATCTATATACCACAAAGCTAAATTATGGGAATTGAAATCTTAAAATATATGTTATTGGGCATACTGAGACAGAAAATCCTTTGTTCATCATAAGAAATAATACATTTTCAAGTTAGTACAAATTTAAGTCTCCCACCCATATTTATTTGCTTCAAAACAAGCCGTCTATCAAATGTGATTCTTATTGTGATATCATTAATTCTGTAGTTAGAGAAGGCTTGACAGAATGCATAAATGTATAGTGCCAAATGACTTGTTTTCTGGTATGAACATACTTAATTTTTTCTTGGATTTTCAATTTTGGAAAAGTTGGGTAAAGATGAAAAGTGAATTATGAGTATGATGCTATTATACTAAAATAGGCTTTGTGTTTTGGTCATAGAATTAAAAAAAATGCATGTATTTATAAAATCTATTTAAAATCCATCTACTTTTCATTTTGGAAAAAAAAAAGAAAGATTGAAGATTTCTCAACAAGCATCAGTCAGTCAATTTGGTCCCAGCCTGGGTTAGAATAAGGAGATTACATATGCAGAGACACGTATCTTATGATCAGTTTACAAGTCCTCCTTATTCAGTTTTATCCTATCCATAATGGTCATCCTATCATTGGTCATCCTATTCAGTTTCATCCTATCCATAATGGTCATCTTGTCATCCAAATATATAATTTGATAGTACTTGAGAATTTACTATGAGATATTTATTGTACTATTGATATGATCAATTTATTCCCTCATCTCACAGAGATTACAAACTACATGGTGATATACAAGTTTTAAATAAATAAATTTAAATATACATTTCATAAAAGAAAATATTATGTATAATTAAAACAAAGAGGGGAACTACATTTTTTATAGCCAACAAAGGAAAACTTTACTAAGTAAATTAGGTTTTTGTCCAGGTTTGAAGATTGAGTAGAGGAAGTCAGTTGAAAGCTGTGTGAACTTTATTTCAGAGGAAATGACATTATACAGAGAACTTATAGTTTATAAAAGTTTATATACTTCTACTAAAGGAAGGTTGGTGTGGCCCCATGTAGGATGATGCAGAACAATAAGGCTAGAATAGCAGTTATGTGGACCTTGTGATGTTTTATGCGTTTTAGCTATCCCACCATTTTACATGGCTATCCATCACAGGGTTTTAATCACTTTCAACACAGACTATAATTTGCCTTTTTTTATTTATGTATATAAGAAGTGAGGTGTATGCCAGAGATGCGGTGGGAGGGGGCGAGGTGAGAGGATTCACCAGAGACAGAGCAGGGAGCAGATCAGGCAGATCTACTGAAATACACTGCTGAGGTGAGCAGAGGTTGAGACAGGAGAGGTCTGCTGCACCATAGGGTCACCTCCCTGCCAGCCAGAGATTCAACTCTTGCTGCAGTGGCTGCTGATAGCTTCTTTGTGCTGTGTCTTTAACCCCTGCACCACCAGGGAGTCCCCCATTTCATTGTCTTAATGTACCGTAGTTTATTCACCTACTGAAGGACATCTTATTTATGTCTAAGTGTGGCAATTATGAATTAAGTTGCCATTAAGTATCACATGCAAATTTTGGTATGGACATTAATTTTTCAATTCTTTTTTTTTTATATTTATTTATTTATTTTTACAACCACTGGGTACAGTCAGAAGCGCGGGAGGGTGAGAGAATTCACCAGAGCTGGAGCGGGGAACAGAACAGGCAGACTCATGAAATACACTGCTGAGGAGAGCAGCGCGAGCGCCTGCAGGAGAGGTCTGTGCGCCATGTGGGACCCTCGCAGGCAGCCGGGGATGGAATCGGCGCTGCAGAGGCTGAGAGCAGCTTCACAGCCCAGGGCTCAACTGCTCTGCCACCGGCGGAGGCCCAATTTTTCAATTCTTTTAGCTAAATACCAAGGAGCACCAAAGAACACAACTGCTGGATTTATGGGAAGGATATATTCAGTTTGGTAAGAAACTACCAAATTGTTTTCTAAAATCCTTATATCATTTTGCTTTCATACCAGCAATGAATGAGAGTTCCTCTCTGAATCCTCCCCTTCAATTGGCATTGTCAGTGTTCTAGATTTTGGCTATTGTAATTGGTGTATATTGGTATCTCATTATATTAATTTTAATTTCCCTGATGAGTGTCTTTTCATATGCTTATTGGTAATCTGTGTATCTTTGGTGAGGTGTATGATTAAGTCTTCAGTCTCTTTTTAATTGGGTTGTTGGAGTTCTTATTGAGTATTAAGAGTTTATTGAGTATAATCAATTTCATATTTAAAAACATTCTCTGGCTGGTTTTTTTTTTTGTAAAAATATTCCAAATGTGAATTTTTAGAGATTATTTCCAAGGGGAAATAAAATGGTGCCATATATCCTTTTAGGGCTTACAAAAGTGGGAAAATTATAGAGTTTAGAAATGTGTGATACAAGTGATCAGAATTTTGGGATAATTGAAACAGTGGATGTTGAGTAGAATGGTATGGACTTTTAAAGGATGCATTTTATAAATAAAATAAGTATGGATTATTCAGTGGTTCATTTTTATAAATAAAGGACTAAAAATTCATTGTGTTTACAAGAATTCTATAGTAATGCTTTTAAAATATTAAAGATAAATCCTTACAGATGCAAAATAAAATGACAGAAGTGTTATTTTTAATAAGAAAAAATTTCCTTTTTCTATGTTTAAATGAGTTTGCACTTTTTTATAGGACTATTTTTTTAGGCCAAAACAAAAATTTATTTCTTTATAATATTTTCTGGGATGATTATAAAAATCATTTATTGAACTCTCACAAGGCATTGATTAAGCATTTTACAAGTACTAACTTGTAATCTCTTCATAAGTTTTGAAATTGGCATGACTGGTATCACCATGATGCATGTAGGAAGCTGATACTGAGGACATAAGCGTAATTTGTCAAAGGCATTAATTGAAGAATCTCAAATTAGAGCCCAGGAAACTTGAGTTAAGATCTCCACTTATCCATCAAACTATATGCAACAGGTTCTCATCAGAATAGATCCAATTTTTTTTTTCTGATCTCTAAATTTAATTACATCAGTTCTTTCTATCAATAGGATAAGATTCAGGCACAACATAAACATTGTCTCTAAAAATTACTCCAGGAGGAAACCTCTATTGTACAGGTTTTATAAGCTTATTTCCTTTGCTTTGCTGTAACTGGAAACTTTTCCTTTGCTTTTAATGAATTTTTTCTTCCTTTTGTATGGTTCTTCTAAAATGATGCTTTTCTCAGACTCTATGCTGCTGGTTCCAGTGATTCAGTAGAACTCAGAATTCGGGAAAGCCCATCTATTCATGATTATGGCTTATTAGAACAAACGGAATACAGATTCATATTAGTCAAGGAAGAAGATGCGAAAGACTGAATCAGTAAGAGAACAAAATAGAGTTTTTTGGTTTTTCTCTTACAGGGGAGTTGCATGAATAGTATTTAATTTTCCAGCAACAGTTTGTAATAGTATGTACAAAGTATTGCCCACCAGGGAAGTTCACTGATACTTGATTTCCCAGAGTTATTGGGGATTGGTCTCATAGTCACGAAACTACCACATGTCTGATCTTAAGCACTTATCTCCAGTCTCTCCAGGGATCAAGATGATACTGCAGGGCTCAAGGTACATATTTAGTCTAAACGATCTGATGTGTCTACAGCCCCCGATGTACAAAATATTTTCATCAGGTAAGATATTACAAAGGTCTAGAGTTTATCTCCCAGAAATCAGTCAAAGTTCAGCTTATTTCGAATGTGCAGGGTTTGAACTTCCAAAATGTGCTGAATCAATATCTAACTGCCTAGAATGTTTGCCACATTCTTGTTGATAAGTTTGATCCCTGAATAACTGCAACATTTTGTGACTTCTCTGATTCTATATTAATAAGAATTCACAAGATAACTCATTCATACTCTTTTGCAGTCCTTGCTCAAAAAAACCCATAAAAGTAAACATGATATTGTTATAATTATTCCTTTTTTCATTTTTGCAGCTATAAAATCCAGGAGCAAAAAAAAGAATATCACTTTGCAAATGTGTTTAAAACTAAAACTAAATAAGCTTTTAATAAATTGAGTCACATTTGTGCAACTTCTGGATATTTATACCTAGCATCACCTAAACATTTTTTTTTTAAATTAGTTATTTTTACATGGCTTATTGTCCTTAATTTGCCTTGTTCTTTTCAAGATTGATATGTTAGGGAGAAAATTGGTCACATGACCCTCTTTGTATAGTTTTAAAGTTGAAGCATTTATAATGATGCTATTTGCATTTTTATTATGATAAAATACACAAAACCTAAATTTTTTTGTTTCAACTATTTTAAAGCAAACCATTCAATGGCATTTTTATGTACTATTCACATTGTTTTGCTGCCATCACTACTATCTTTCTCCAAAACTTTTCTTCTAACCAAAATGAAAATCTGTACACATTAAACAATAGCATACTTTTCTCCATGGTAACCACTATTCTAGTTTCTGACCCCTTGATTTTGACTATTCTAGGTACTTCTAGAATGGAAAAGAATAATCAAACAAAATTTATCTTTTGGCTGCCTTATTTTGTTTAGCTAGTGTATTCAAGGTTTATCCACATGTGATTTGTATCAAAATTTTATTTTCATATTCAGAATTAAGGCTGAGTATTATCCCATTATATGTATATACCACATCTGTTTTTACCCATTCATTTTATGAATGGACATTTGGGTTATTTCCATTTCTTTACTATTGTGAACAAAGCTGCAATAAATAGTGACATACAAATATCTGTATGAGTTCTTCCTTTTGGTTCTTGTATGTCTATACATAGAATGGAATTGCTGGATTATATAATTCTATATTAATTTTTAAAGAAACCAACATATTTATTTTTATAGGATCTGAAACATTTTACATTCTCACCAGTAGTCCACAAATATTCTAATTTCTCCATATCTTCACCAACACACATTCCTGTTTGTTTTTAAACCAAAAAGGAAGGTGTATTATAAAAAGGGAGAGGAACACAAAGGGCACTTACACAGAGACAAGTGGGCAGAAAGAGCTGCCCACAAAGAGGCAGGTTTGCTTAAAAAGAGGCACAGGCAGGCAAAAGGGCTGCTGCCCATTTCTGTTTTCTTGATAACAGTCATACTAATGAATATGAAGTGATATCTCACTGTGGGTTTTATTTGTATTTACCAAAATTTAATGATAATGAGCAACTTTTCATGTGCTTATTAGTAATTATCTTCTGTAGAAAAATGTCTATTTAAATCCTTTGCCTATTTTAAATCAAATTCTTGAGTTTTAAGAGTTTTTATTTATTCTTCATATAAATTCTAAGCAGATATGTGCCTTGCAAATATTTTTATCCATTCTGTGGGTTACCTTTTGCAATTTCTCAATAGTATTATTTGATGCATATATATATTATTTTATTTCGATAAAGTGCATTATGTCATGTTCTGTTCTTGTCTATGCTGTTGGTGTCATATCCAAGAAATCATTGCAAATCCAATGTCTTAAAGATTTTCCCATTTTTTTCCTTCTAAGAGTTTTATATTTTATCTCTTACATTTAGGACTTTGAGTCATTTGGGTTGATTTCTGCTTAGGTCCAAATTCATTTTTTTACATGTGCATATCCAGTTTCCCAGCATCACTTATTTGTCTTCCAACAAAAAATGAAAGTACCACTCTTCTGCCCCTTGCGAGAAGAAAATATTGGGAGCTGAAACTATTTCCAATCTTACAAGCACAGAAAGCTGGAATTGCTCTCTAAATGCACACTGACAAGTCAAATACAAAAGGATCTATAGATATTGGGAAACTTAGTGAGAACTGATAGTGGTAATCAAATTCAACATAGCCACCAATGTACTCCCACTTTCCCAAACACAAGTATACAATGACATCCGTTATATTGACAGAACGGTTAAGAAAAAACAGTTGCATAAAACTCCAACAATGAAGACTAATCCAACATTAGCAGAAAATAAAGGTAAGGCAAACAATAGAAGAAAATTTTAAAAAATTATTTATCATCTCTAAAAAAGTAGGATGCTACAAATAGGGCAATTAAGGCAATAATTAACATTTCTTAAAAACAAAACATAGCAGAAATTATATAAAGCAACTAAACACAATAGTTATGGGCAAAATATTACCTTCAGAAATTTGAACAAAAGACAAATCAAGATGAAAAATAGTAACAAGTAGTAATGTTAAAAGACCTGTATAGAAAGTCTAATATTAATTAGCATTTTAAAAATAGAGGGGAGAAAACTATAAACTAATTATAAAAATTTTGTCACAATTCAAGGTCACATTTCTGAGTTAATAAGTTCATTGCTATCCAGCACAATTAATGAAATAAATAATAACATATTGAAAGCCAGAAAGACATTAATAAATAAAAGAGTTCTAATGCCTCCAGAAAAAGCAGTAAGTATATAAATAGCTTTGGACATCTAAAAAGATATTATGAAAGATAAAACAATAGCACCAAGATTTAACCATAAATGATTAACAACCTATAGTTACACATCCAGCTTTATTTTAAATGATGCATACAGATTACACACATATACAAATATAGTTTTATCACATATACACACATATCTGTAGCATTTTATAGGATGTTTTCATATATACTCATGCTTGAGTCATACTAAAAGATATATTCCTCTAAACAGGAAAGAAAAGCAAAAAAGTGGAACTTACGTTATCCATGAAAAAAGATTAAATATGGAAAAAGTAAAGGGAATTCTTAGAATGGTGGTGGAGGAAATACCCGCATGAAAACTAAGCAGCTAGCTCTCTAAATTTAGACGGACAGGATAAGTGCTTTGAGAGTGTTATCCACAAGGATATAAAAGGATCTGATCAAATAAATGATAAATTTAAATATTCTGTAATCGTTTGTGAAAAATTAATATATTCTGTTAGCAGTTAAGATAAAGGTAGTTAATGACTCAAGAGAAACAAAGGTTGCTCAAGAAGGGAAATCAGAATTCAGTATGCTATATAGTGTCTACCCATAAAAAGTTGTGATAATCCCAAATTGTGATATTGGAAGACTGGGAATTTGAGTTTATGTTGTGATGAAGATGGTGACAGAGGATATGCTTAAGGTTGTGGGATAATTAAAATGACAGTTCAATTTTTAGCTTATATTATAAGAAATGAATAAATAATGTCTAAAACTGAAGGGAAAAAAGATAATAGCTGTAATTTATACTTAGAATATGGAATTAAATACCAGAAGGAAAGATCCTCATAGCCAAAGGTAAAAGCTTTTGAAGAATAGAAATTAATAATGGGGGATTTGGGAAGAGAAAATGTTTTTAATTAAGCCTTATAGAATATTTGACATTTTAAATATGTGCATGCATTTCTTTGATAAAAGCAACAATTCATTTTAATTTAGATTAATATTCCATCATATTTTTCTTACTTAGAATTTGGAGAAAAAAGTTTTATGTTTTTTTCTAGTGAGCTTTCCCATTAAACAGACTTGATCTTGCCACATACTATTTATATGTCTTTTAATGCAAAGTTACAATGAATGATAGTACTATGCCTGAGTTCCAATTAAAAAAAAATGTAATATCATTTCAGTATATGTACTATCATGTACAACTATAGGACTTAGTTGATTTTTATTCTCTTATGTATTATAGTTTTTGAAAAATATGTTCTTCTTGAATTTTATCCAAATGTTATAAAAATTATAATTTAAAATGTAATATGGTCGTTTTACCTCATCTACTATACTAATTTTATATCACTTATAATTTAAATCATTACATCTTCAACTATGAGAAAAAAGGAAAATCCTAAAATAATAAAGCTTTATGTATGACAGAAGAATTTTCTAGAGACATTACTTGTGTGTTAACTTTTCATTTTTAATAAACACTATATTTGCTTTCTAGGAGTTCCTGATTTTTACATAGTATTAATTTTGAAACCAATTCTAACTCTTTTATATAAGCAGATTCTATGGGACTTTTTTTTTCCCAGATGATAGGATTTGAAACAAAATAAACAGTAAAAGGAAAACCAGACATATTCCTTTCATTTTCTAAAATGTTGGTACTTAAATGTTTCAGAGTTGTTTGCAATAATTGTTGAACAAGTAGCACTGGAACAATTATTCAAAACCCAGGATTTCTTAGGATATGTGAGTCAATACATTGCATTGAAGACAAAACATTGCTATTTGTTAAATTTTGCAACAAGCTAGAAATTGTGGAATTTTTGCTTCTCTCTTCTTTTTCTTTAAATTGAGGTTATCGCTGGTTTACAACACTGTGCAAGTTTCAGGAGTACAGCTTCACACTTAATCAAATGATGATACCCCACCATCCCCACAAAAGTTTTAGTTAAGGTCCCCAATCAACCAATCAACTCCCTCTACTCATTCTTGCCCTCTAAGCACAACTTCCCCCTCTGCTAAGCATCATTTTGTATTAGAATCTAAGGGTCTGCTTTGCTTGTTCTTTTGTTTTGTTCCTTTATTTTTCACATGTGACTAAAGAAGGGAGAGGGATCAGAGGGAGGGTGGGAGGAGCACAGGGGAATGCAGTGATGGTGCATGGGCACATTGGTGAAGGAAATTCTATGGGGACTACACCTGAGGTGGTGGGGGGGAGCAAATATTTTTAAAAAATGAACAATTATGTGAAAAAAGAAAAAATAAAATAAAAACATAATCAACAATGTTCTTAAATAACAACAAAATATCAAATGGTATTTGTCTTTCTATTTCTGACTTACTTAGAATAACCCCTCAATTCCATCCTTGTCATAAATGGCAAGATTACATTATTTGTAAAACTACCTAGTAGTCCACTGTGTATGTATACATTTCTTTTTCCATTTATACTTCAAAAGTATTTAGGTTGTTTCCATACCATATCCTGACTATTGCAGTACTGCAATGAATACAGAGATGCAAATTTTTTTTTCAAATAAAAATTTTCATATCCCTTCCTCAGATACTTAAAAATAGAATTGATGGATCATATAGTAGTCTTGTTTTAAACTTTTGAAAAACCTCGTATTTGCCATTGTGGCTGCACCAATTTACATTCCCACCAACAGAGAAAGAGGGTTCCTTTTTCTCTAAACCCTGGCCAACAACTTGTTTCTTGTCTTTTTTTTGGTGTGTGTGTGTGTGTGTGTGTTTATTTATTTATTTATTTAAATTTTATTGTTATATTCCCCATACAATTGCAGCCCCCCCATTCTGACCCCAATCCCTCCCCTCCCGCCCCCGCCCCCCTAAAATGTTTCTTGTCTTTTTGAGATAAGCTGTTGTCACAGGTTTAGGATGATATGTCATTGGCGTTTTGATTACATTTCTCTAATAACAAGAGAAAATAAACACCCTTTCATGTGCTTATTGGTCATCTGCATATGATCTTTGGTAAAGTGTCTATTCAGATTTTTTTTATTGTGCTATTCATTTTTTTCTTCTTTATTTATATGAGATTTTATGTATTTTGGTTATTAATAAATTGTTGAATGTAAAAATTATTAATATCTTTCCTAAATAGTAGTTTACCTTTTTGTTTTTTGTTGGTTTCTCTCACTGTATAGATTTTTTTTCCTACCAGTTGTTCTCATTTGTCTACTCTTGCTTTTTATTCCCTTGCTATTGGAATTGAATCCTCCAAGATCTCTCCAAAGCCAGCATCACTAAATGCATCACCTGTGCTTTCTTCTAAGCATTTGATTTGCGATCTTACATTCAAATTTTTAATCCATTTAGAATTAATTTTTATATGTGGTATAAGATGACAGTGGTTTGGTTTCATTCTTTTACATGTGATTATCCAGTTTTCCAAATGCCATTTTTTAAAGAGACTTTCCTTTTTCCATTGTGCTCCTAAGTCTTTGTCATAACTTAGTTGTCTGTATATTTTTGGAATTATTTCTGGGCTCCCAAATTTATTCAATGGATCTGTGTGTTTATTTTTATTCCAGGGCATACAATTTTTTTTTTTACTTTAGCTTTGCAGTACAGTTTGAAGTCAGGGAGTATGATATCTATATTTGTGTTCTTTCTCAGGAATTATTCAACAATTTGGAGTATTTTGTGGTTCCATATAAACATAGTTCTATTTCTATGGAAAAAAATCATTGAAATTTTGATAGGATTTGCACAAAATTTGTATATTGCTTTAGGTAGAATAGCCATTTCAATGATGTTAATTCTTACAATCCAAGAGCACAAAGCATCTTTCAATTTCTTTATGTCTTATCTTACTTTTAATAATGTCTACAGGTGATTTAACTATACACTAGGTGTTTAACTCCTTTGTTCAGTTTATTCCTAGGCATTTTGCTATTATTGATGCAATTGTAAATAGTATTGCAAGGACAGAGATATTATTGATTATCTCTATCAGTAATTAAGATTTCTCATGTTGATTGCCTTAATCAGAACCTGAGGAAATATTTGTCTCAGTGTCAAATTCTTCAAAAGATAATCTCTTTTAATATTCTTCCTTAATTGACCATAGGAAACTTATTTCATGTTTTTACAAAAACTTTTCCTTAAGGAGAAAAAATTATTAACACAGTCATAATGAAAAATTAGTCAAACACAATCCCTTTTTCAGCTTTAACAATCTTTAAGGATTGAATCTGTGAAGTACACAGTTCTTCTGTTCTTATCAACATTTATGGAGGAACAAATGAGGGTACTGAGTATTTTTTCAGAAGGGTTTAGTTGCTGTGTAACATATACTATATGCAATGGAGACTTATAGTTCCCCAGAAGAAAAACACTTTGGGAGGGACCCAGCATAACCAATTCATGGTATTTGAAACTCTGCTAAATAACATACATATATGATCAGTAATCTGTCTCTTAAGGAAGAAGTGTGGAACATGAGTTTCCATCTGTTGATATCTTGAAGCTATGGATACTGCTATTACTTCTATTGGTTCTACTACTACTACTACTACTACTACTACTACTACTACTACTACTAGTCCTCTTAGACAATTGGTCGCTTTAAGATTCAATGGATGGTTTGATAAATGAAATAAACTTCAGACCTTCTTCTCTTAGTTTTTCTAGCTAGCTCAGAGACTCACTGCAATATTTCTTTATCTCATATCACTTGAACAAAATGATCTTTAAAAATTTTGGTCATTTCTAATACACTGTATTTCTTAAGAGAATATGAGAGTATTGGAAGAAGTGTGAATTTTGATAATAAGCAGTTTATATATTTGAATTAAACTATATGTAAAAATTCTGGGACAGAATATTTTAATGTGAGAATTGCTTGGATTATATATAGGTAAAGACTCATTTAGTTTTACTAAAGAACATCTATATTTCAGCAATCTCAAACAATAAAAGTAAACCAGGGACAAAAGTAAGATCTAAGAACTGACAGTAATAAAATTAAGATGCCAACTTTTCCAAAATAAATTGCAGTATCTATGTATAACAATAGCCCAGAATCAATACTTGTTAGCATTTTCAGTGGGAGGGGGAGGCCTTGCTACTACTCATCTGTGAATATATACCGTACAATCATCAGTCATAGGTCTATATCTTAATATATTCATGCTGGAGGTACAACTCTGTGTCTACATTTTTGAATTAGGCACAGCATGGCTGAAAGCATTGCCTGCAATTTGGTGAGAAAAAAATCAATGTAGGTAACACAAAATATTATTGGAGAAAAAAATATGTGTATTTCTTCCTTTTAGAGATGGGAAAAAACAATAGTGAACATTTAAGTACAACTTGCATTTTCCTATTGAAGTTATTTTTCCCTTTAAGATCCATTGGGTGGTGTGGATGAGCAACAATACCTGCAACTGCAGAGACATTCTAATCCTCTCAGCTGTCAGTAAAGCCTACACTAATGTGTCCTGAAAGAGTGATTAATAGGTTTTGACAATATCATTGCATTGCATATTTAATCAGATTATACATCTGTTAGAAATGGTTTGCTTCTAACATCTGCAGTCAAAATCCACAATCGGTATTCAGATCATCACTTTAGCAGAAGCATGAAACTACAATCTATGTCAGTTGCACTGTTGACAAGTTACAACTGCATGCCAGAAACAGATGAACCGTGATGCTTTCTTGATTCATGTAATGATTTTTTTCAAAATTTCCTAGAAATTTATCTGTTCCTAAGTTAACGTTCATTGACAAGAAAGAAGAAAAATGTATACTCTCTCTCTATATATATATATATAATATATTATATATATATATAATTATGTTACACTCTCAAGTGAAAGATGTATAGTGACTTGAAGGCATCTTAGGTTAAGACTATTTGGTTATAATTTCAAAAACATATTTTAAATGATAATACTTCTCTAAGAAATTAGATGATATAAGTCAGATTTCAGATTGCAAAATTCAGTATCATAACTTGAATTTTCATGTGATTGGGCATTATATAACATACTGAGAAGGAAATTACAAAAATCAGATTTAGAATTAAGCCCTATTTTCTTTTCAGTGTTTATTCATTTCCCATGTGTATTTGGAAGACATTCCTTTTACACAAGACACGATTTCAACACTAGCATTTTTCATCTTAATTCTAACAGAAACCTTGCCATAAAATGTGTTCTATAGCTTTCATAATCTTGTCTCCAGTATTTCATCACTAGTCATGTCACATATCCTTTCTATATATTGTTAACATTGCCCCCTCAAAGACTGCAATCTGCTTTGTAATAAATGTAATAATACTTCCTTTGTCAAGATTATCAATGAGTTACAAACCTAAAGATCACTCTCTAATCCTTATCTGACTGAATTTCACTCTACTGTATAGCAATGCTACTTGCTCTATTGTTGAAACTTTGTTCATTTTTTCTCTCTGTGGTCAACACATACCCCATTTTCTTTCAAAATCTGTAGACATTTCTTTTGGATTTCCTCACTGTCATTCCCTTTGTCTATCTGTCCTTATTACTGTATTCTAAGTGTCTTTATTGACCAGATGGTCAATTTTCAATTATGACTAAAACTCCTGTATACATTCCCATATACAATTTTAAGAGATCATGTCTTTACTTTTGCAGATAAATACACAGGCTTGTAACTGTTGCTTCATTATATGCATAAGAAACTATAAAACTCTTTTAAAATACTGTTGCACAACTTTACTTTTTCACCAGAAATGCATTAGAAGTCCCATAACTACTATAATCCAAGCAAATTACTATTTTCAGTTTTTAATTTCAATCTTCCTAATTGGTGTGTAGTGGTAGTTCATTTTTTCTCCTCCAATAGAACTATTTTAGGCTATAATTTTCCCTCTTTGTACTACTATGAAAGTAACTCAAAAATTTAGATATGCTGTTTTTATTTTCATTCAAAACAAAATACTTTCTGATTTCCCTTCAAAATTTATATTATTCAAAATGCATTTTAATAATTATCATGAATTTCTGGATTTTATAATTTAATTCCATTTAAGAGAAGAGATTCTGTATCATCTCAGTTAATTTTAAATATATTGAAACTTATTTAACAATGCAACAAATCATTCATTTATCTTGTTTAATGCTCCATTTGAACTTGAGAAGAAAATTAATTTTCTGTCTACTTTTCTATAATTAACAGAGAGAATTATTGAAAATGTCAATATACTTGTAGATGTGTAATTTTTATCTTCAGCTATCTCCGTTTTGGATTTCTCATTAGGTCCATAGGTTTAGGATTATTATTATTATTATTATTAATGAACTGATCCTTTAATGGAAATTAAATGTTTCTCTTCATCTCTAAATATTCCTTACACTAAAATCTAAAAAATCTTGGTAGTTATAAAGTCATTATTGCAATTTTTGCTTAATGTTTGTATGGCGTTATTTCTCTGATAATTTTTTTTCTCCCTTTTTCTTGCTTAAAGTAGATTTTATACAGACAACATCCAGTTGTGTGTTGCCAATCCAGCCTGTTTAGAGTTTTCTTTTAACTGGATTGTTAGATAAATGTTATTTAATATAATTGCTTATTTTAGATTATAATTTTAACCTCATTTTTTTATGAATTATTTTATTTTATAGAATTCTTACATCATTTTTCATTTTTGCATAATATATGTATTTTAATTTTGGTTATATTCCCCATACAATTCCCCACCCCCTTTTTCTGACCCTAATCCCTCTTCTCCTCTCCCCACACCCCACTGTAGTGTGTCTCTGGTCTATAGTTGCTTGTTGATTCTGATTTTTACTTTATTGCTATTAGTCTTTTTCCTGGTCCTTTATTTAGGTTTTCTAAATTCCTGCTATGAGTGAGACCACCTGGTATTTTTCTTTTTCTTTCTGGCTTATTTCGCTGAACATGATCCCCTCCAACTCCATCCATGTTGCTGCAAATTGCATGTGTTTATCTTTTTTGATTGCTGAGTAATATTCCATTGTGTATATGTACCACGTCTTCTTGATCCAGTCATCTATTTTTGGGCATTTGGGTTGTTTCCATAGCTTAGCTATTGTAAATAGTGCTGCTATAAACATAGGGGTGCAGGTGCCCTTTTGTAACCCATTATTTTTTCACATCTGTTCTATGTTCTCATTTTCCTTTTTTTTTTTTTTTGGCCTTCTTTTGAATTGAATTTTAACATTTTAATTTCTCTATTATTCATTTATTTAACCGTATTTTGATATGTTCATAATTGTGTCTTTCAAGGAATTGATCCATTTCACTTCGGTTATCAAGCTTATGTGCCTACAGTTTTCTTTTACAATATTACTTTATTATCTTGTTACCATTCATGTTAGTAATTTCCTCTTTCATTATTTAATGCTTTTATTTAAACAAAACACCATTATTTATTACATACCTTTCCACTCTCGCTTCTATGCCCTAGCTGCAACCTCCTTCACTTTTGCTAATCTTGGTTTTATTGTCAATGTTGACTAGTTTAACTTTGTTATGTGTTTTTCCCCATTCATTTCCTTTGTCCATTCATTCATGCATTGCATATAAAGATGAAATCATCCAATATATGTCTTCATCCTTCTCACTTATATTGTTTTGCATAATCCCCTCAAGTTGCTTTTATTTTGTGCAAATAGCGAAGTTTCATTTTTGTTATACAGTTGAATAGTATGCCACCTTCTTTATCCTTCATCTATCAATAGACACCTAGGATGTTTCTATAGCTGAGCAATTGCAAACAATGCTGCAGTAAACATTGTGATGCACATACTCGTCAACTTAATGCTTCTTTAGATATAGATGTGGGGTTCTTGGATCATGTGGTAGCCTTATTACTTTTTCAAGGAAGATTCATGCTGTTTCCAAAGAGGTTGTACCAATGTACATTCCTAGCAACAATGTAGGAGTGTTATATTTTCTTCATACTCTCACCAGAACTTATTTGTCTTTATGATATGAAGCATGCTCACAGGTGCTAGATGATATCTTACTGTGGTTTTTATGTGCATTATTCTAGTAATAAATGATAATGAACATTTTCATGTGTCTGTTAGCCATCTGTGTGACTTCTTTGGAGAAGTGCTTATTCACACATTTAATCCATTTTTTAATCAGTTGGATTATTCTTTGTTTTTTTTTTGTTGCATGAGCTCTTTATATATCTTGACTATTAACCCATTTTTGCATTTGTGATATGCAGATACCATTTCCTATTTAGTCAGCTATCTTTTTGTTCTGCTGTTTTCTTTAACTGTCTATAGCTTTTTAACTCAGAATAATCCCAATTGTTATTTTTGCTTTCATTTCCCTTGCCATTGAGACAAGTCCTTCTAAACCCTGCATTTGTTGTATCCCACATATGCATGTAATAAGCTATGTTTCCATTAAGTTCAAAACAGATTTAAATTTCTTTTGAGATTTCTTTTTTGCTGTTAATTTTTCACATATTTTAGGATTTTCTATTTATCTTTCTGCTATTGATTTTCTAATTTAATCCTATTGTAGTATTAAAAAAAACACTGTATTATTTCTATTCTTTCACACTCATTAAGATGTGCATTATGATGAATAATATCCCGCCTCTTGATGAATGTTCCATGGGGCTCTGAGAAGAAATGTGTTCTGTTTTTGGGTGAAGTACTCCAGAGACATTGTTTATGTCCAGCTGATATATGGTGATACTGAGTTCAGCTATGTTTTCATTGTTTTTCTGCTTGCTAGATCTGTCCATTTCTGACAGAAAAATATTGAAATTTCCAACTAGGATAATGGATTCATCCATTTCACTTTGCAATTCTATTAATTTTTTACCACATATAATATGATGCTTTGTCAGAAAGGGGGTATGCATTAAGAATTTTTATGTATTCTTGAAAGACTGACTTTTTTATAATTACATAATGACTTTTTTAATCACTGATAACTTTCCTTGCTTTTGAAGTCTACTCTACAATTAATCTAACAATTACTGCTTTCTTTAGATTAATATTATCATTTTATGTTTCTCTCTATCCATTTATGAGCAGTTTGTATGTCTTTTATATTAAATTTGAGTTTCTTATAGCAACAACATGTTGCTAGGTTTTGTTTTTGATTTACTCTGACAACCTCTATTAATTGGTTTATTTAGATCACTGAGAGTAATAGTGATGTTATTCTTTTTCTCTAAACACTTTAAATATTTAATTTCACTTCTTTCTTGAATGATTTCTGAGGAGATGTCACATATTTAAGAAGTTACTTCTTTATAGGTAAGTTGTTTTCTCCTTGGGCTCTTTCAAGATTTTTTAAAATTTGATATTGTGTATTTTTGTTAGTTTTCTGGCATTTTCCTACTTGTGTTACCTTAACTTCCTGGAAGTATGTGTGACAGTAGTTTGGAGAAACTTCAGGTAGTTCTCTTTCAAAAATATTTTCTATTCCTTTTTTCCTTTTTTCTCTTGGTATTCCCATTATATGTATGTTACACTTTTGTAGTAAGCTAACACTCCTTGGATATTCTATTTCCACCCCCCCCAGTCTTTATATTCTTTGGCTCTTGATTTTTAAGATTTTGATATATCCTGTACCTCAGAGATTCTTAGTCATGTCTGTCCATTCTACTAATAAGCCTAACAAAGGTAATCTTCATTTTTGTTACAGTGTGTATTTTTTATTCTAGGAATTTTTTTCATAAAATTTCCATCTCTCTCCTTACAGATCCCAACTCTTCATGTATGCTGTCTACTTTTTCCATTAGAACCCTCAACATATTAATTAATTAATATACAACATATGGACAATTGTTGATGTTTACTTCCACAAATAACTTTCCTCAGGTTAGAGAACAAAAGAACTGGAATGAGGGTGGGGGTATATAGATGAAACCAAAGGCACACACTGATGCTCTAAATGGTAGAAAAGAGGTTGGTTTGGAGATTGACAAGATCCCCATTTTGGAGACTTGGAAATTTTGCGCCTAGGAAACATGTACTCATTAATCAAATCCCTCCCCTCTGCTGGAGGAGAATCAGGCATTACCCTTGCCCAGTCATCTACAAGCCTTCACCAAGCCTTCACACCAGGCACTTCTCAGACCTAGCTGTGGCACTAGGGGGATCACTAACATAGTACTGGTCATATAATCTTCATTAGATTAGTAGGCTATTTTGTGAGAATGTGTGTATGGGTGTGTATGTATGTGTGTATGTGTGAATTTAATAGTTAAATTTTCTGGGCCTCCCCAGTGGTGCAGCGAGTTGAGCGCAGCGCTATGAAGCTATCCCCAGCCTCTGCAGCATGAGTTCTATCCCCAGCCAGGGAGCTACCCATATGGCACAGCAGACCTCTCCTGTCTCACATGCTGCTCCCCTCAGCAGTGCTTTTTGTCTGTCTGCCTGTTCTGCTTCCCACTCTGTGGTGAATCCTCTCACCCTCCTGCACCTCTGACCTGTACCCCAGCTCTTGTATAAATAAATAAATCTTTAAAAAATATAGTTGAATTTTCAGGAGAGGGGGCGGAGCAACATGGCGGCGAGGAGACACAGCGAGTAAGATGTCCCATTAAAAAAAGTTAATAGGGAGGAAAAGCGGCAGGTCCCAGTGAGAACTGGGACACGGAAGATAAACGGGTGACTCCAGCAAACTACCCAAAGAAGAAAGTGGCCATAAAAGAGGACTAGAAGGGAGGGAAGCGCAGAACCCTGCTCCCCTCCCCCGCCCACAGAGGCGGCACTCTCCAACCGGCAGAGAGGAGGAAAACAACAAACCAAAACGGCCAACAAGAACAAATGACGCAGCAAGCGGGACTGTGAGTGGAAAGGAACTATTGCAGCCACCACACCCCGTGAACGGGAGCTGTGGCGAACCCTGCAGGATTCGCCGCGGAGGTGAGCAAATGGCTCTGGGTGCCATTAGAGAAGAACAAAGACCCCGGGAGACCCGCACACAGCCCGGGCTGCCGGTAAGCTTGTGCGGAAAAGTGGTGCGCTTGGCACGCTTGAAAAGCAAACGCGGAACAGGATCCTGGCTGCCCAGGTCCCCACGCCTGCAACCTAGGCTTGCGGGGAGACGCACGGAGGCCCTCACGGGGGTGAAAGTCCCTCACTGAGTAAGCAGGAACCAGGCGCCCAGGCACGGGAGCGATGCAAAAGGTGCCATTCCCGCGCAACTGAACTGGGCTACAGCCCGCGTCCTGGAACTGAGGGCTTTGAACTGAGACCCGGGGCACGAAAATTTGGGGCGTGGGTTCTCCACGACGGTGGGGCACAAGGCAGACACAGCACCCCAAAGCCATTGAGGTGTACCCTACCATTCCCGCTCTGTTCCCTGTCCCACGGGGGGGGGGGAGGCGAAAAACAGCCCCCCAAGGACAATAGGAGAGATCCTGGCGCCACCTAGCGACCAGGAAAAAAAAGTCACTAACACCCCATAAAACAGGAAATTTCTTAAGACTGCTTGAAAAGGGCAGAAGGCTTCTGGAGGACCCAGTGGCCAGCCGGGAAGTTAGCCCACGCCAGGCCCCTTCCGACCAGCAGTCTGAGCCCACAGAGGGAGCAGGCACCCACGTCCGGGGCAGACCGGGTGCGCAGAAGAGTGTGCCTGAAACCGGAGGCGCAGGGACTGCATCCCGCTTCGCCATTTTAGAACAGGGACATTTCTTCAGTAAAACCTGCCTAAAACCAGCAGAAAGCTCCCCCAGAAGACAGAGATGGCTCCTGGAAGAGCCAGAGGGGAACGGAGAAGTTCACCCAAGATGCCAGTCAGTCCGAGCAACACAGTGTCCCAACGCATACGACAAATTAGAAAACAGAAGTAGGGAGTAGAAGAACCACACGCAACCTAACAACTCCTCAGGAAAGAAGCACACCACAAAAAGAAAACCACTCCCCAGATTGCAGGAGATCAAAGAATTAATGGAGGAACTAAAGAACTCTGGGAAAAGCAATGAAAGCAGAATAGAAGAAATGGAAGAACGAATAAGTACTCTTGAAGACACAGAAATAAAAAGAACCAAAACAGAAAAAGGAAAGAGAAGTACAAAGGACCTACCTCATGGAGATAAAAAGCCACACTACTGGAAGACCACTGGACTAACGAGGAGATCAAAGAAGAAATTAAAAATTCTTTGAATTGAATGACAAGGAGGACACCAATATCCTAAATGTATGGGATGCAGCAAAAGCAGTAATAAGAGGAAAATATATAGCAATAGAAGCTCACATCAAAAAACAAGAAAGAACTCAAGAAACAACCTAATCTCGAAGCTCAGAGATCTAGAAAAAGAACAACAAAAAAACCCCAAAACCAGTAGAAGAAAAGAAATAATAAAAACCAAAGCAGAAATAAATGAAATTGTGGGCCTCCCTGGTGGCGCTGCAGTTGAGCGCTGGGTTGCGAAGCTGCCCGCAGCCTCTGCAGCGCCAGTTCTATCCCCGGCTGCTCCCCGGCCACCAGAGGAGGGTCCCACATGGCCCGCAGATCTCTCCTGCTGCCCGCTGCTCCCCTCAGCAGTGTACTTCGGTCCTTCTGCCTGCTCTGCTCCCCGCTCTGGCTCTGGTGAAATCTCTCACCCTCCCGCGCTTCTGACTGTACCCAGTGCTTGTATAAATAAATAAATAAATAAATCTAAAAAAATTAAAAAAAATGAAAAATAAAAAAAAGAAAGAAAGAAATGAAATTGAAACTAAAAAATCAATCCAAAAGATCAATGAAACCAAGAGCTGGTTCTTTGAAAAAATAAATAAAATAGACAGACCCCTAGCCAGGCTCACAAAGGAAAAAAGGGAGAAAGCACAAATACACAGGATCATAAATGAAAGAGGAGAAATCACAACGGACACAGCAGAAATCAAAAGAATAATCAGTAACTACTATGAACAGTTATATGGAAACAAGTTCAACAATCTAGAGGAGATGGACAAATTCCTACAACTCTACAATCACCCAAAGCTAGATAAAGAAGAAATAGAACACCTAAACAGACCAATTACAAGCAGCGAAATTGAAATGGTAATCAAAAACCTCCCCAAATGCCCAAAAATAGATGACTGGATCAAGAAGATGTGGTACATATATACCATGGAATATTACTCAGCATTCAAAAAAGATAAACACATGCAATTTGCAGCAACATGGATGGCGCTGGAAGGGATCATGCTCAGCGAAATAAGCCAAAAAGAAAAAGAAAACTACCGGATGGTCTCACTCATAGCAGGAATCTAGAAAACTTTAAATAAGGGACCAGGAAAATGAATATAAGAAAGTGAAAATCAAAATCAACAAAAAACTATGAACCAGAGACACTTTTTGTGGGGTGGGGGGCGGGAGAGGAAGGATTGTGGTCAGAATGGGGCGTTCGCAATTGTATGGGGGAATATAAAAATAAAATTTATTATTTAAAAAAAAATATATAGTTGAATTTTCTAATCCATTTACATGGTTTGCTCCTTCAGTTATCTGGATTCTCTTAAATTCTCCCAGTACTTATCTGACAGACATTTTCCCAGATAGTTTACATTTCTGTGTTGTTCTTAGAAAAACATGAGATGAGATATCTTAAGTCTATAGGAAATAGTTGTCATTGATATTTCTTAGTTAATATTTGAGGTGCAGTGGTAAGTAATCCATTGGTCTTCAAACTCATCTTCTAGGTGCTTCCTCTGGCAGAGGGAGAGGGAAATAATTTGTAAAGTCATTGAGTCTCTTTTCCTTTACTGCAATTAGAATTGTCCTTATTTTACTAGAGTAGTCTAGCACATATCAGATTTCACTGAGTCTTTTGAAATGAAATCATTTTTTAAAATCCCTAGTAGCATAAATTTTACTACACTGCAATCTAGTAAGCTTAAATTTGAATTCTCTTTCTTCTATTTGCTTGTAGTGTTTTGCTGAACCATGTGTGCCACTGTTTTTAACTTGTAACTTTTTGTAAGTATTGAATATGAAAGCATATAGCATGTGGTAAACACTAAGTGTGAATGGTTGTTTATTTTTATAAGTGTGGATAGTAGGAAGTCTAGAGATGTAACATATTTGCACTATAATAGAAAAGCTGAAAATCATTTACACACTCATTCAACAAATATTTAGGGGTTATTTACTATGTGCTAATGGGGATCAAGAGTGACAGAAGTATAGGAATGGTGCTCAAAGAAGAACTTAAGAAGAAGGAAATACATTTGTGGTGACTTCACTGAAATGATGCAGTGAGTCCTGCAGACAGCTGAAGAAAAATTGGAAACAGAAGGAAACTTGTGTTGAAAATACCCTGGGGGAGAAATATGTTTGATAAGTTCAAATTGGCATGAAAGCAGAGAGCTGATACTAGAGAATTCATGTCATCTGGAGAGTAGTGCAAAATGAGTGTAGAGACAAAAACTAGGGCCATATACTCAAAGCGGTGTCAGTTATGTAGGGGGAAATTGTTGGAGACTTTTGAACAAGTCATTGAAGTAATTTGACTGAGTAGTTTTCTCGTGTTTAGTGATAGAACTTTATAAGTTTTATTGCTCCTTTTAAATGTAACGTATACAGTTCATCAAGCGTGCATGTGTGGATTATATAATAAAAATGTTAATTCTTCAAAAAACATTGATGCTGATGATCCAGTGCATTGGAATGACCTAAGACTTCTCAAAACCTACTTTGTTAACAAAGCACCACATCGTTTAGCTTGCCTGGGAAATCAATATATTCTCCCCTCATATTATCATAAACTTTCCCCAATTTTATAGAATTTATCTGAAAAGGTGATATTAAAATAGATTTTCATTATATGACTGTTTTCCTTTAATCAATATTTTATGTTATTGATATATATTGGTTTTCCTAAACAAGTGAACTCCTATTTAGATAATTATAATTTCCAATATTAATTTTATTTCATTTTGTCTCAAAACAATATTTTATTGAAATAAAATTGTTTCAATGAATTTGCACTGAGTCATGCATAATCAAATTAATAAAAATCCTATAATGGACTTACAACATCGTTAGTTTCTATCCTAACTGAATTGTTGGTCAGTCTCATAAAAGATTATTTAACCTTTATCTCAGTCTCTACTCAGTAAAATACTGACAATATCTAGCTTTAAACATGCTTTATGCCAATAATGTATTAGGAATTATAATGGTAAGTCTACTTTAAAAACAGTAATCTGAAGTACTTATTAGAGTCCAAATATTGAAAATAGAGCTTATTCACAGCATGCCGTAATTTTGTAATTAACAATGAATCAAAAGAAGCTATTAAGCTTCAGTGGCATGTCTATTCTTAATAAACCTCATGCTGCTTAATGCTCAAAATTCTATTGTCCTCTTAATATGTTTATAGATTTTTATAGGATCAACAATAACAGTATGTTTGAGGGACAATTATTTTAATAAACATTTATAAAGAATTATTTCAACATGTTTCTCTTTTCTTTGCTCATTATAACTATTTAACTTTCTGAGTTCTCTATAACTTTTCATAGAAGTGAAATATTGTCCAGCAATCATGGAACAATTTCAGTGTGTATCTTCTTTCCCAGTATGCTGATCTATTCAACATATTTTCAAATTTCCAGGGTTTTTGTTCATAGACATGTCTGGTCAATGTTTAATTTTGGCAGACCTCAATAGTTTTTCATTGTATTGACTTTTTTTTCTGTAAAGAACATCTGTATTTATAGGGTAAGCATTTTCAATCATGCAATGAAAAATACTGCTCTATTAAATTTATTCTAATGTTATTGTGTTATTTAAATGCAAATGCTGATACCATCATATGCAGTAAAATTTTCTTGCTAAGAAAATGATAGATATTAGAATAGAATATTTGGCTAGAGTAGGTATACTTCAAGAGATTAAAAAAATCATTATGTCCATTTTTTTAATCCATTAAATTAGGGGAAAGAAAGTGATAGCTCTAAATGTGTGTCATACTGTGCTTAAATTGGTGCCTTTTTATACTGTTGAGACTTTTCAAAACATTACAAAAACAGAAATGCAATATGAAACTCATTGCAATAACCATATAGATAACCTTACTTTTGATTCAGGAATCTCACTCTCAGAAATGTAACTTAAAAGAATAATTGAACAAAAGTCAGACAAAAGCAAAAAAAACCCAGAAACGAACACTAAAGCATAAAAATACACATGCAACATTATTTTCTGTTGGTTAACATCATCAAAAAGGGGAATAGTTCACTAATGCATGAAGCAAATGAGCAACCTTGGTCAGCCATTTAAATTGGTGATTACTCAGACTATGTGGTAATAGTAACTTTTTAATAATGTGAATTTTAAAGAAGTAATCAAAATGAGAAATATCATGCACAATATGAGCTCAAATATCTTTATCTGAGCATGTATATAGATTAAAATTAGATGGGAATGTGCCAAATTAGACATAAATGTTTTAAGATGAAAATATGAATGGTATTTTAAATTACTTAAAAATAGATAGCAATTCAATATGGTACTAATTCTTAAGAAGTTAAATATTGTTTCCATAAGCATATTGGCAATAATTCATATTCTTAATAAATTTCATTAGTATATTAAGTTATTAACAATCTCACAGTATAAAAATTGTAAGTTATTTAAGTCAAGTTAATATAAATTTAGAAGATAAATATAAATACAAATACATGTTACATATTATAACTTTCACAATTCATGAAAAGATTATAAGTTTAATTAAAGAAAGTCAAAGAATAAAATTCATTTAAAGTAATAAATTCTCATAAATAAACACAGAACACTACGTTTTTACTATTACTATATAGAGGAAGATGTTTTCCTTGTGAACATCCAGCATTTAAAGTTGTCCTTTCTGTTAAAAAAGACTGTTTATTTATTTATTTATTTATAATTTTTTAATTTGTATCCTTTACATCTTTGTATATTCCCCATAAAATTCCCACCACCGGTTCACTCATGAACCATCATCATAGTCCCTAGTGTTCTTCTTTCCCCTGTTTTGATCGCTTTTCCTCCCCCTCCCTTGCAAAAATGTCTCTTATTTATGGTTGCCTGCTACTTTTGTATTATTATTATTGCCATTATTTTTCCTGATACCTTATTTAGTTCCCCTATGTTACTCTTATATGTGAAGAAATTCCACTCCTGGGACTCTACCAAAAAAGGACTATTTTCAAAAAATTCTATTTAACAAGGATATATTTGCAGCAATATTTAGAATTGCCAAGATGTAGAAACAACCTAGATGCCCTTCAAAAGAAGAGGGTATAAAGAAAATGTGGAATACACATAAAATGAAATATTATTCAGGTTTCAATAAGGAAATCCTTTTATGTGGTACAACCTAGGTAAATATATATATATATATATATATATATATATATATATATATGTTAAGAGAAAGCCAGTAACAGAAAGGCAGATATGTCATGCTTTCACTTACCTGGTATATAAAATAATCAAACTTATAAATGCAGAGCGAGTAGTGACTGTTAGGTGTTGAGATGAGGGGAAGATTAGGAGCTGAAGTTCAACAGCAATAAAGTTGCAATTATTCAAGATCAACAGCTTCTACAGATGTGCTGTGAAGTATTATGACTATAGGTCACACTATTGTATTGTATACAGCAATTTGTTAAGATTTTATGTAAGTGTCAAAAATAAAAAACAGTAAGAAAGTATTATTAGTCCTCTATATTGCCTTTGGATGTTTCAAGCATTCAATATTTGTCCATTATGAAATCTTGATTGAAATATTCCACATTATAATGAATCAATAATTACCTTATTCATCTTCCCCCCATGGAATACTCCATATTATTTGATGATTCATTTCCTTTTTCCTTTTTTTTGAATAGACAAATATGTTTAATTTGCTGTGTATTAGTACTGATTAGAATTTATAATAAAGGATGATTTTTTTAAAATAATATTGCTTCTTACTTGGAGAAACTTACTATAATTAATATTTGTAAAACTTTCAACAACCCACAAATTCAGGAATCACTACCACTACAACTAGTACCATTAGTACCACCCAACCAGCGCTTTCACTGTGGCAGATACTGTACATATATCAGTACACACACAATTTCCATGAAACTGTCAATTACCATGTGTGTTCAACATCATTATCTCTATTTTCCAAAAGGGAAAAAAAGTAAGCTCAAGTTAAGTAATTGCCCTCAAAATGAACACTGAAAAACATACTACTGTGTATAATGAATATACCCAGTTTGGTAGAGACACTTGTCCTGCTAAGACTAAAACATAAATTCAAGTATAATAGCCTGTCTACAGATCTGCTTACGATTTGTGATGAATTTATTTGTATCTAAACATCAGCCTCATTTGTTGCAAAAGAGATTTTTCCTGTTATTCTTTGTGGCCTCTTGAATCTCATAAACTGAGTTAGGGTGTAAGAAATGTATGGGTACTATATGGCATATTTATTATACGGCATATACAAGAATAGACTCTCAGTCAAGCATATTTACAGGTGATTTACAATATTTTAAACAAAACGTGATCTTCAATGAAAGATACACAAAGTCCTATTTTAGTTCCAGTTGCCTCTAGAACTACTAGAAAGCAGTGGAATCAGAAAACCACTCTAACAGCATGCTTCCCCTGCCAGTACAGGAGACCTGGGCTAGAATAGAAAACTGCTGGTACAGTTACCAGCTCCCCAAACTATGTCTTTTCTGTTCTAATATGCAACAGCAAAATAAATGCTGATACACTGCCTCCCTGATGCCCTTAAAGCCAGGGAATGGACACTGAGATCTCTGAATTAGCTGTTGGACAGGACAGGGTGTGGGACAAGGGAGGCAAATTCTATCGCTGATGGGCTTGCCAAAGGAAATAGCAAAAGTAGCAGATGTTAGGCAAGATTTTATCTAGCAGTGTTCTCTATCTGCTTTCCAAATATTCTGCAGATGTATTTGATAGGTGAAATTTCAGATACATCTGTAAACTGAGAATTAAGCATTTGGCATTTGACCTCCATAGTATCAAAGTGCAAAGTAGGAGGAGGTCAGCATGGATGCTGTAAACTGATTGAAAGTTTCTGCCAATAAACATTGATAAGGAAGTTTGACCAGCTCTCCTGAGTTGGCATGTTCTGAGAGAATTTGTAGAACATAGCTGGAAAAATGTTTGTATTGTACCAAGCACAGAAAACACCTAAGTGGTTTTATCACCTAAGAACTAGTTTTCATTATATGATTTTCTCAGTGAACCCTGATTAATAGTTTGATTCTTTAGTGATGACAAAATATTGGTAAGTGTTTTTGCATGAAATCTTGACTGGATTATTACTAATCTTGACTGGATTTTTACTAAATGAGTATCAAATATTGGGATTACACTATGTGAACAATGTTAAACCACCAACATGTATCCTTAAAGGATCCATAGTTTATTCCTTCATCACAAAAATATTATTATCCACATAATTCTAGAGTGCTATAAAATTATATGAAGAAGAAAAAGAGACTTGTAGAATTTAAATGATATTTCAAATTTTAAGAGACACATTGTTTTACTCTAACATGTCTGGAATTGGTATGCAATTTAAATAGTTATTCATGCAAACAGCATTTACAATACAGATATTTTTGTCTTTGTGTACATAAAAGATAGTTATCTAAGCTATTATTTTTGCCTCATTTGAGTTTTATGCAATACCATATTATTTAAATTTTAAATTTAATCGGCATTTAAAAATCACTCTGTCTAGAAACTTGATGATGTTGAGGACTTGCTTATATCTTAGTTGCATAGCAGATGCCCCCTTAGCCTGAGGTGGTATGTTCCAAGACTCCCGGAAGATGCCTGAAACTGCAATTAATGAACACCATGTGTACTAGGCTTTTTCTTACACATAGAATATAGAAAGCTATTTTATAAAAGAAATGTAGTATCAGATTAGGTATAATAGCTACTTATAAAAATAGAACAATTATAACAATATACTATTGGGCCTCCCCTGTTGGCGCAGCGGTTGAGCGCTGGGCTACGATGCTGCCCGCAGCCTCTGCACGGCCGGTTCGATCCCCGGCTGCTGGCAAGGGTCCCATATGGCGCGCAGACCTCTCCTGACACGTCCACTGCTCCCCTCAGCAGTGTATTTCCTCGATCTGCCTGTTCCGTTCCCCGCTCTGGCTCTGGTGAATTCTTTCACCCTCCCGCGCTTCTGACTGTACCCAATGCTTGTATAAATAAATAAATAAATCTTAAATATATATATATATAATAATGTACTATTTAAGTATGATATTATAGTTACCGTAATGTGAAGGTGGTCTAAATAGTTCCTTCAGTATACCTTATCGTACATAACATATTAAGATTATGGTTCATTGCAATTAATTGAAACAAAAGCAAAACCACAGGTAATAGGGAGACTATTGTATTAAATGATTTAAAGATATGTGTATTTCAGAGATACACATTAAACTATCTCTATATATTGGACCATACATTACATATCATCATCTTTGTTATTTAGAATATTTAATATAAAGAATATATCAATTTTTCATAGCAATATCTGGTATTTTTATCCTCATTCTAAATAATTGGAGGAGCTAAATTGCAACCCAATGACCTGTTGGAGGTGACCCCATGAATTTGAGATTGAACTGGGATTAAGGTATTTGAATGTGGTTCTTACCAGAGTTCAGCTTAACATGAGTCTGAAATTGGAAGTTTATAATATAGATAATTAATTTAGATTTATAAATACCTTTGCCTCCCAAAAAGAAATAGATGAAATAAGACTCAACTATCATCTAATAAAATTAATACAATTAGAAGTTTTCAATTTGAAGATTTAAAAAGAAAGTGCTGTTACCTAGAGAGAAACTATTAATTTTCATCCAGTAGTGTCCAAGAAAGTATGTTTCCTTTCTTCAATTTTATTTTGGGGACTGCATTTTTGTTCCTCCATACATTCACATGTACCATTCAGTTTTCAACAAACCACCCATACCAATGTTCCATCTGTCTCTCCCCTCTAGCCCCTCCTCCTTTGATTCATTCCTCCAGTAACCGTTAAATTCTTTGAAGTCTAGAATTTATTCCTGCTGTATTTTGCCTGTGTATGTGTTTTGCTTATTTTTATTTCACAGTTGAGTGATACCATCTATATCTATACTTTAATTTTAGATTTATTTCATTCAGTATAATCACCTTGAGGTCCATTAATTTTTGCCCCAAAAGACACTATCATCATTTTTAACAGCTGTGTAGTAATCCATTGAGTTTATATGCTACAATTTAGAGTTGGTGTCATTAAAAAAATATTGAATTAAACTAAACTTCAACATAAAACTGTGACTTCCATGCTTATTTTCTTTTAAAATTTTTGGGCTTTGAAACTAGTATTATAGACTTATATAAGGTCATAAATAGTTTAGAAAGCTATGACAAAGTATTGCAAATTATTTAAAGCCTGGGATATATACAGAATCACAGGATTTAGTATATAAAGTTGTTTGTTTTTTTAAGATATTAACATAAGTTATAATTTTAAAGGTGAAATATATATGTAAAAGTTAAAGAAAGTTATAAAAGTTCAAGCTTCACAAAGATGTTTCTGAAATTAATGCAGTGCCAAAGAAAACTGCATTTTTATAAGTTTAAGGCATTGTTAGTTTGTTTTTATATTAATGCTAAATATGAGACTTGAGATTTTTGGAAGACCATTAAGAGTATTATACCATAACTTTTAATATAACCATATATTATTTTATATCTTAGACACTTCACTCTTATATTAGAGATGCCAATAACAGTGCATGATTCAGAAATTCAAATTCAGGAAAATCATGTCTATCCTGAATTATACAATAAGTTCTCCAAGAATATTTTATTTTAAAAATTGATTTCATTTTATTCATCTAGTTACTGACTTGGAAGTATTTGGAAAATAATATGAAATAGACTTGACCTGAAAGGAACAATTAATTACAATCCTGTTAAAAAAATTCAAATTATTTGAAATAATCTTTAAGTTGATATTGAATCAAAATAAGCTGTTTTGCAATAGGGACAAAAATAAGAATAAAATATAAATTTGAAGGTTGAACATTGAAAAACAATTTAAAATACTTTCTGTGAATGCATTCATGTATATGCAATATTTTATGCACCTTTCATAATATAGGGCATAAAAATGTATCAGTAAATTTGCTTTTATTGTTAACAACTATTTTTTGTTGTTAGGAATTATATTTTAGTGGCACTTTTATATACCCAAAGACATTTGAAGAAAAATACAGTGGAAACATTTGTGTCACATGCAGGAAATTGAAACTAGACTATTCTCTCACACTTTACACAAAAAGTAACTTAAAATGGATTAAAGACTTGCATATTACACTAAAACTACATAGAAAAAAATATAGGCAAAGCACTCCGTGACACTTGCTTCAAGGATGTCTTGGGGACTCTACTCCAATGGCAAGGAAAACAAGGGGAAAAAATGTTCATCATACATCCTGTAAAAGGGTAATATTCAAGATCGACAAAGAATTCTTACAACTCAACAACAAACAAAAACAAATTAGTCAATCAAAAAGTGCACGGAAATATATGTTGCAACAATAGAAACATCATATTAATCTTTGACAATGTAGCTGGAAACTTGTCAGCACTTCATTTGTCGTTGAAAGTGACATGTTCTTTTTTTTATTAATCAATAATTGATTACTTGTCATAGATAGACAAGAAATTGTTTTCACAACTGATCGTTTTCACCACTGATTGAGATACTTCATGCATATTCTACAAGAAGACAAATGTACCAAATACATGAACAGTCACCAAATTTCTTATAGGTATACAGAAATTATCTGATGAGACTTTAAGTCTTGAATTTTATCCCCAGGTACTTTGAATGAAACAAACTGTCATTGATTATCTTTTATATGTAAAATTCTATACTGTCACCCTCCGTGTGTTAGATGGATATTGTTTCATAACACACTGATGAAGAACGTTTGGAAATTTGTGTCCCTGAAATTTTGAATAGATCGGAAACATTAGAAGTCACTCGGGTAATTTTAGAATCCATGTGTCTTGTGCCAATGCCAGATAGATAGATAGATAGATAGATTGATAGATCGATTGATAGATAGATTTATTGAGATAATATTGCTTTATAACATTTTATGAGTTTCATATTTGCATCATTGAAAATCAACATGGGTGTGTACTACATTAAGCTTACCAGTGAACCTCCAATTCTATACTTCATACAACTGACTTCTTTTACCTATGGTTATCCTTCCTCCTTTCCTTCAATAACCACTATTTTTTTCTTATAATCTAAGTGTTTTTATTTATTTAGTTCATTTATTTGGTTTCTCTATACCACATAAGAGTGAAATCATACAGAGTAAAAAGGTGAAAGAGATTCATGCCTGATTGATTATCAACAAGCAAAGGTGTCATTATATGTAATCAACAGAGAGAATAAGTATTTAAAAGGAAGAAACATTTATGCCACATTACAATCAAAATAGGTAGTTTCATACTGCCCCAAGAAATATGAATTGTATCACTTTTTGAGATATGTTGTTTAAAGCTGTAATGTGTAAGAACGGCCTTGCCTATGCTTGTATAGAAAGCATATTTTTCTCCTGAGGTTTTTGAAAATAATATAAAAAAATTATCTTTGCTAGCTAAGTTACATCTTCAATCATTTTTTCTCTTCGCTTATGTAAGAGATGCTGATTAAAATAAGGATGATTCACAGATGGAACATGAATCGCATTGTTCCCCCTGGATATTAAAGGACAAACAAACAAGGTCTCTTCAGAATTCAATTTTCTGTCAGAATGATCAGAGAACAGTAACTGAATGACATCCATTAGGGAGAACTCAAGGCCAACTACAGTGATAGATTTTGGTAACAGCCTGAGAGTTATCTCATGGGAACTACAAGACACTGACAAACAGGACCCACTGCCTGTCATATTAGACATCTGAATGATGGCCTTTATTTAGGACTGACATTTGGGTGATTAGCCATATTTTGACTATTGTTCTTGTTATTTTTTGTCATGTACTCATTCTTAGTCAAAGAGAAATAACACCTTGCTCTTTGATATGATGTGCCACATTTTAACATCTGTTCCAGACTTTCTTCTTGACTGCACTTGACTCAAGGTGGGCTAACAAACTAGAAATGTTATCCAAATTCTGACACTCAGTGCTAATCAATTGCCAAGGTTTATCACCACTACTTTTTTAAACTTTTGAATCTCCCTCTCTCTCTCCTTGCTCTTCCATCTTCTTTTCCTACCTTGCCCCAGATCATTTCCATTGAATTATTTTCAGCTCATAATCACATGTGACCTGAATATGTCCAGGGTCTCCTATATGATCTTCTTGCCTCTAAATGCCTCCTCTACAAGAAGTATCTACATTATTGTCACAGTGGTCATTCAAAATTTCCTTTGGTTGAGTAAGCCCAATGCTTGAAAAACTTCAATGACACTGCATTATTTTCAGTTTAGACTTGACACATTAAAATGAAATAAAAATTCCTCATTTCTTGATCCAGAGTTTTATCTCCAGTTTCATTTCTCATTAATCTCCCTGCTGGACCTCTTCTCCTATTTAATGACTTACAACTTCACAAACAAAACAAAACCTGTCTCACCACCCCTAATTAATATATCATAGTCCCTCCACTTGAACTTCCTTTTTTCTTGGGAAAATCTTATTTACCTCTTTCTGCATATTATTTTTGCTTAGTTCTGCAAGATAAGGTATGGTAACACTCTTAAGACTACCCAAGCCTATATTCTGTGTTTAGTCTTATACTAACACTTATCAAGTTATATTGTAATACACTTGTTTTATTCCTGTCTCATCCAACAAATTTCTTTTGAGCAAGGATCTGTGATAATGAACTTTTGCATACCTAACTTTTTGAAGATTTATTTTCTTTATTTATGCATATAAGAGCTGGGATCTAGGCCAGAGGTGTGTGGGGGGGGTTGAGAGGATTCACTAGACAGAGTGGAAATTGGACAGGCACATCTACTGAAATACACTGTTGAGGAGAGCAGTGGGAAAGACAGATGTCTGCAGCACCATGTGGGTTATCTCCCTGGGATAGCTCAAACTCATGCTGCAGTGGCTGGCAATAGCTTAATAGCACTGAGACTTTGATCCCTGAGCCACAAGAGAGGCCCTTGCATACCTAAATTTTTTAATACAAGCATAATAAATATTTATTGGATAAGTAAATGAAACAGATTAACGTCTTTATATTTATTTTATTTGTATGCATTGAGTTTATATTTTCTAATAAATGCATACATTTCTTCCAGTATTTGACATATGTATGTCTACATGTACATTTATATAAGCTTGCAGAGTTGGGTGGGGGGAGGAGAATGTCTGTAATTTACTGCAATGTTCAGACCAGGTTTTTGCCATTTTGAAAGAATGAACTGCTCTCTGGAAGTTATATTAAACTGTGGAGAACTTTCAGGTTTCTTGCATATAAAAGAGGAAAGCAAAAGTAGGTGAAAATAAATGTCTTATCTGACCTATGGAATTATTTCTGGCAGATTTCAGATGGGAGTACTGATAGTACTTCAGACATTTCATGATATAACTTTCTGTGAAGGTATAAATCAATTCATAGAAAATTTGTGAGGTGTGCTAACAATCAATTGTTTAAATAACAAAGGAAGTGTTCTTACCGCTATCCCTAGGTGTTGAGAAGCATAAATCATGAATTTAGACATTAATGGGGAACTTGAGACATATGTTTTTAGGATTTCTTCAGGCAATCATTTATGGAATCCATTTCTAAAGTATATATCTGGAATCAGCTAGTTATCTCTTAGGAGAAATTTTAGTTGCAATTCCTGGAATCTACAATTAGATCAACCTATACTGAGATTATATTTGAGGAAACAGGAAAAGTGACAATAAAGGAATAATTTTTCCAATGGCATTTATTATAGGAAATATTTTAAACTTCTGAAAGTATTGAAAAGAAAACACAACTCAGAATAGTTTCATTTCTACCATATGACTTACTATTTAGTTGTCATTTCTTAACTAAAGTTAACTCAAAAAAAATAATTATCTAATAATTGTGGAAATTAGCACTTTGATCTCTGATTTTTAAAAAAAATTGATTAAACAGAATCAAAAAAGCATATACATATTTTAATAATGAATTAGATCAGGTCCAAGAGTTATATGTAGCTGAAATTACAGCAAAGAATAGAAATCATGTTTAGCAGGAATTATCCCCAAAATAACAGAGAAAATTTCTGCAATCTAAATGAAATTGAATTTAGTAATTTAATATGTCAACAAAAAAAGTTTGATAAAATTTAAATATGAGACATAGATCTAAAGTGTTGCAAAAGAGTCTTTTCTCCACTATGATGCAATATGGGACTATGTAAACTGGAAATTACTTGTAACTATGGGCAAAGAAAGATTTGCATGAATCAAACTGATACCAAAGGTAGAAGAATTAAAGTATAGAGAATGCTTTCCTTGAACCACAGTTGTTTACAGGGAAATTTCTAAAACAAATGAGTTTTCTTATATGTCTCAGGAATGATTACACTGTGAAATGCAGTGGAACCTGTGAATATGTGTAGGTTTAAATAGATTTTTTGAGTTACATTTGTAAAAACATGCTGGAATATGAAGATGTAAAAATTTATTCTGAACTCCCAAGGCATGTCTCTTCTATTCAATGAAAAGGATCAAGGACGATTTCTTCTGTAACTTTACCACCATTTTTCCAAATCTCTCCATACTAGCTCACAGATCTAATTTCAGTTTATATTTAATTGACTAGAACTGGAATCATGATTCACTTGGCTTTGAGGATGTAGGTAGTTTGCATTTCCTATATGTCTAGAAAATGGAAGAAAAAGCAATAAGTGTGATACTAGCTTATCTAACAATAATTAATATTTTATGCATTTACTCCTTTTAGAGGGGAGAGAATGAATCAAAAGTTTTCTCTTTGATAAAAATACAGCTCTCTTGGTAAGCTTTTATTTATTTATTTATTTATTTTTAGAGACTTATTTTATTTATACAAGAGCTGGGGTGCAGGCCAGATGTGCTAGAGGGTGAGAGGAGTCACCAGAGACAGAGTGGGGAGCAGAACACTCAGAAGGGCCAAGTTCACTGCTGAGGGAAGCAGTGGATGAGACAGGAAAGGTCTGCCGTGCCATGTGGGCCTCTCCTTGTCCAGCTGGGGTGGAATCCGAGGTGCAGAGGCTGCGTTGCGAACAGCTTCACAATGCTGTGCTCAACTGCCTGCATCACCAGGGAAGCCCACTCTTGGTAAGCTTTTAAAGGACCCTCCTGTAGTTTAGGTTAAGGTTAACGTTTTGCATGTTGGTTTTAAATACATAAAAAGGAGAAATTGTATGGAAATAAAAAATAGAAATATACCTATTTGGAAATGTAATTTATGAGAAAAGACATTTCGCATAAATGGGAAAAGGACCAGTTGGTAATTCTGAAATGCCTTTATAGAAATATATGAAGTTTATCTGAGTTGTATTACTTTTACTCAAAAAATGATAATTTAAATATATAACATATGTACTAATATTATTGGTTTAGAAGAGTTTCACATCTAAATTTATGACTCTTGCTTCTCACGTTCCATATCATTCCTGAACCATGTGTTTATTTATAAAAGAAAAACACATTTTTGAAGTACTAATAATTATATGCTTTGATGGAAAATAGCATTTTAATATCTGGGTATGTTTGGAGTAAATGTAATATATACTTGACTGATGATATTTTCTGGAGAAAATTGGGTAACTAGAATTACTGTAATGTTTGTTTTAAAATATATGGAAAATGGATCTCAATGCAAATATTTCTGTTATATTAGTAGTGTGTGTATTTAATGCAAATGTGCATGAATGCAAGTAGGCAAGCACACATGCACAAGCACAAATATTTCAATAATCCAGCTATGCAGTATTTTTCTGGACTGGATATTATGGTTATATTGAATATAGAACTGATATATAGACACACACGTATACATATATATGTGTTACTTTCATACTGCATGAATATATAAATACTCACATTAAGAAACATGTGCAATTAGTGGACTTTAACCTTTCATTTGATACATTAAAGCTCATGAAGTAAAATAAGTTAACTTTTTCATTACCAAAATTTTATAATATTGAAACTAAAAAGAAGTTAAAATAGTTATAGGAATAGTACAGTGATGTAGAAAAGCAGACCACAAAACAGATTACACCAAAAAAAGAAGACTACACAGAAGATTATATGTGATCATTTTATTTATAAAAAATTAATTGCATTTTATATTAGCTTGTCATTTCCTAATAATTCATATTCATTAACTTTTGTGTATATGAAAATAATTTTTAGCTTAGATTTATAAATAAGTGGTCTGAATGCAGGTTGTTAAATCTGTATCTGATTTTCAGAACTGATTTTAGAAAGCTGAGTGCTTCTAATTTGTTCTCAATATGCCCAGATAGAAATGAATTTTTGTGTTATTAAAGATTTCACATGACAAGATTTGATACTCAGGTCAAAATATATTTATAATAGTAGGGATTATAGGAAAGAACTACTGAAATTATGGAGATAAAGGGAGCCATTCTTATAGCAGTAAATCCAATATGCGGTATAGGGAGAACACATAAGTAAATCCTGACCACAAACCCTAGAAATTAGAAAAATACAAATGAATATATTGTTAATATTTAAATAAAATTATTTACCAGAAGAAAATTAGCACAAAGCTATTATATTTTACTAATCATAAAGAAATTACAAATATTAGACTAACATAATTTATAAATTCAGTGTCTGTGGCATGCTCCTATACTTAGTGCTACACAATTTTAAAAGTATCTACTGTATGTAGAGCAATTGCTCCTTGCTAAGTCATATTCTGGTATTTCACATAAATCACTATAATAAAATGTATTCATGATGTAGTATAATAGTATTGGAGATTCAGAAAGCTACATGAATTAGCATTAGCGTTTTTCCTCTATTCATCACCAATTTAGTCTTTTATAAACTGAAGGAAAATAGGGAAAATGGGGAGAAAGCTCTTAGGCCTGTCAGGATTAATTGCACTTCCAGTGTTGTTAATCTCTCTCTATTCAAAAGAACACATAAGGAAAGCCTCTAAAACAAAATTAGATGAAAAGGTAGTCAAGACTCCCAAAAGAACCGATAAGAGTTATTGATAAAGTCTTGACAGCCACTCTCCAGGGACAATTTTTTAACATTTAAGCTTCAGAGTATCTTGAGAGAAAGATTTTGCAATTTTGGAAGCAAGTTGTACATATCTGGAGTCAGTGTTTTGCATTAACAGTGTTAGGTGAAGTGTGGGTGGATTTTAGCATCTCTTTTCTTTAGAAATGTTTTGGAACACCACTGTACAATACCGTGCAGAACAGGCAGATTCCTATAATTATGCTCCACAAGCCCTCCCTTTGCAGGCAAGGGAGATTTTACACACAGAGCAAGTGAAAGGCTGTATTTTCAGGGACCATTTCTTTAGTGAGTAACAAGAGTGGTGAATAATAGAGTCTTTTATTTATAGAGTTTCTTAGCTCAAAGAATTCAAAGGAAGCAGTAGTCATGATCTCATTAATGAGCAAAGTGGTTCTGTGAGAAAACATAGAACACATAACCATATTCTGCATATAGGGAAGCTTGGACTTAGAGAGTTGTGTGTGAGGCCCAATTATCTTTATGTCTTTATGTGATAGGAGTGACAATGGGAATACGACACTGTGAGACCCCCACTGTACAAAGCAATGCACTTAGCTGCCTCCCAAGCAGCCTCCTGAAGGTTGTATTATTACACAAGTTGGTTGTATTTTGCCTTAATTCACTTCCCGTGCCTACATTTTAATCCCTGCAAACTCACAGAATTTCCTTTTTTTTAAAAAAAAGGATTTTATTATTTATGCATACAAGAGCTAGGGTACAGGCCAGAGGTGTGGGGGGTGAGAGGACTCACCAGAAGCAGAGTGGGGAACAGAACAGGCAGCCTCACTGAAGTACACTGCTGAGGGGAACAGTGGGCAAGACAGGAGAGGTCTGATGCACCATGTGGGTAGCTCCCTGAACAGGGATTGAACTCATGCTGCAGTGGCTGTGGATAGCTTCATAGGTTGTGTCTTAACCCCTTGCACCACCAGGGAGGACCCAGAATTTCCTTTATATAAGACAACCAGAATGGAGCTGCTGAGCTACAAGGAATATGCTTAGTTGGCAATCACTAGCTTTTGGTTCCAATAGAATCGGTCTGGATTCAAGTTGAGGTCAAACTATTCTAAGGGCAACCTCTGGCCAAAGACTGATCGAGTCAGTGACAAAGTGAAAATATGGCCATTATTTTTTTTTGTATTATGTCCAACTAAGAATAAGTCAAAAATGGTATGAGTGCATAGTGGTGTAAGAAATAAGTAATCACCAAGCCATCCAAAGAAAAATAATGAGAAATAGTTAAAAAGGATTACTTATGATATAGACTATTATTGGTTGAAGACAGTCAAAAATATTTGCTTCTAATTTACCAAATAAAAAACTACAGAAGGATATATTCAATAACCATTAAATTATGTATATAATTACATAAACTATTATCAATAATAAATTGATAAATATGAGAAATTATGTAAAATAAAATATCAACTTGACAATATTATTTTTAAAAATCACACATATGGGTCTACATATGAATGATATAAATAAAAAAGATTACATATAAGACTTATAAAAGGAATTATGTCAAGTATCTCTTTTGTTTATCTGTATTTTCTAATTTATCCTAAAATACTGCACTACTTACAAATGAACAAAGAAATTGTGCTGTGTATTGGTGTGTGTGCACATGTATGTATAATGAAGTTTATTCCAATCATATAAAAATCAAACATAAATCTGTATGAATTAAATTCAATTGAAAGGATTCTAGGCTATGAGATAAAACACAATATATTCTAGGCTGTTCTCATTGGAGAAGTCCCTTTCTTCTTAACAGTGACATTACAAATCCTTGAAATATTTTTGAAGTAACAATGACAGTGAGTGACTTTAAATTTAGTGTCAAAAAACCTTATAAATAAAAATAATTTAAATATTTTTGTTACTACTGCATCATTAACACCACCATATCCAAATGGTATTAAATTCAAATATATGAAAATGATTAATTACCTATGTTAGCTCTATAGGAAACATTGGTTGACTAGATAGACTAGTGAGGAATGCAAAATGACCTGGTGAGAAGCCATCTGTATTTCTGTCCAACTCTTTAAAAGCATTTCTCCTGCTGTCATTATCACAGTGTACAATAACAATGCAACAGAAGCCTTAGCACCAGGATATCATGGGTATATTTCATGCCCTTTTGACATGCTTCTATTGCCTCCTGAAACATTTTAGGGTTAATTGTCTTTATTAGACAAATTCCATATATATTTGGTATCTACAACATTAATTTTTGAAAAATCTCTGTAAAGACATCAACATATTAATCTAAAGCCAAGTCACTTTCAGTGCCTTGGTGTTATGTGGTTACAAACACCTGAAAGGGTGTGGTCTTATACTCTAAATCGTATATACTATTGTAAATCAATGTCACCTCAAAGGAAAAAAAAATTTCTATAAGATATCAAAAGAGAAAGAAATGTAAAATACTGAAATGAATGTTCCTCTTAATATGAAATCAACAGTTCATCCTACTGTGTTTATATGGTTTATAATTTGACTAATAGATGGTTGATATATAATTATGTCTTAATTTTTAAGTGTAGACAATATATTTCAAGAGATTATATATTAAAATTTTTTGAGTCAAGTAACTATCTGCAGCTTAAATAATTGTTTTGCCCAATTTTGTATCCTTATTTAATTGTTTGGTTTGATTAATTACATACTCTGTTTTGACACTATCATTACTAAGAAATATTTGTTAAAATATCCCATCAAATTACAGAGATCTAATTCTGCCAAATTTAGCTTTACATATCATGGCCTACCTAATAAAGAGCAGACCAATCGAAAATTACTTAATCTTTCAGGTATTTCTCTTTTATTGCTTATTTATTTATTTATTTATTTATTTATTATTTTTTGGAAAATATTTATTTATTTATTATTTATACAAGCACTGGGTACAGTCAGAAACGCGGGAGGGTAAGAGAATTCACCAGAGCCAGAGCGGGGAGCAGAGCAGGCAGAAGGACCCAAGTACACTGCTGGGGAGAGCAGCGGGCGGCAGGAGAGGTCTGCGCACCATGTGGGACCCTCCTCCAGTGGCCAGGGATCAGCCGGGGATTGAACCGGCGCTGCAGAGGCTGCGGGCAGCTTTGCAACACACCGCTCAACCGCTGTGCCCCCTTACTGCTTTTTTTTAAAAATCACAAGCATTAAAAATATGGTATGGATAGGTAGGTAATGGTATTAATTTTGCTGCAAATCATCAGTCCAGCATCTTCCTGGTAGAATTTTTTATGTCACTGAAGGACTATTTTATTTATTTATTTATTTATACAAGCACTGGGTACAGTCAGAAGAGCGGGAGGGTGAGAGAATTCACCAGAGCCAGAGCGGGGAGCAGAGCAGGCAGAAGGACAGAAGTACACTGCTGAGGGGAACAGCGGGCCCAGCAGGAGAGGTCTGTGCGCCTTGTGGGACCCTCGCAGGTGGCCGGGGATCAAACCGGCACTGTAGAGGCTGCAGCAGCTTCACAGCCCAGCGCTCAACTGCTGTGCCACCAGGGGGAGGCCCTGAAGGACTATTTCTTGTGTATTAAATATTTTTAAGAATTTACATTTTAGTTGCATCATTGCTAACAGATTATAGTCATTTTGTTTTCTAAACAGATCTATATATGCAAATCTGTGTTTTTAAGTTGTTGAAATTAGGTCATTTATTGTTATTATGATTGTTAGTGTATTGAGATTTATTTTAACATATACTAATACTTTCTCTTTATTTGCTTCTTTTTTTCAGCTTTATTTTATTTTCTCTTTTCTGCCTTTTTTGGCGGGGGAGAGAAGATAAGAATAATATAAGGTTTTCAAATTTTACTTACCTATTACTTTAGTAGCTATATATTTCATTGTGATCTTATCTGACATGATCATAGGTGGTTATGAAAGAAAAAGATAAGAGGACACCACATAAATCTAAATTAGGGCTTGGTTTCAAATTTTAGAACACAATATTAAGCTATTTTAATTACTCATATACAAACACTCTTATCTATGTAAAATTTGCTTTCCTATAATATATTTAGAATATATGATGAAGTTTAAAAGGTAGATTTTAAAAAAAAATCCTTTTAATGAAAATGGGATGGCTTTGAGTTAAACTAAGGAGCAGACTGCTTCCATGTCCTAATTCCTGAAGTCACTTCAGCCGGATTTTATAATGGCCAAAAGGAAACTGCTGTATGTTTTTTTATACAATCAATCAGTAGACACATTTACAGGCATTGAGGAATCCATCATTTCATATACACAGCAAAATAAAAGAATATGTCTTCCATAATGTAACAAAATCTGAATAACAGAAGAAATATCATTATTACACCATAATTTATCCCAATTAGCAACAATATTACAGATCAAGGCAATTAATTTCAACTTAAGGTTTTTGACAAATAGTTTTATGACTACTTCTGTGTGGCAAAAAGTAATACAGCCAGAGCAAATTTGTACCTAAAGACTGAAAAACTTTCTGTTAAGTATGTAAGGGGAAATAATATTTCTAATTCCTGTTTATTAATTATTTGATTTGTATCCAGTACTGTGTTAAAAACTTGAACGCAGAACTCAAAGCTAGTGAGTATGTGTATGTGTATTATATGTTATATATTATATATAAAAACAAATTCTTTTTGATGCCAAAGGCTGTGCATGACATGACAGATGTGCAGACAAACTTAAATTACTTTCTCCCCCCCTTAAGTTTTTTCACCATTTTTAAGTTCCTGTTACTGTTTTTAGTTTTCTAAAATCATTGACTAACTGGTACTATTCTCAGACAGGCTTCCATGTCTATATTTATTCATACCAACATGACTCACTGTTCTTCTATTAGTCTTAAACCCTTTCTTTCTTTCTTTCTTTCTTTCTTTCTTTCTTTCTTTCTTTCTTTCTTTCTTTCTTTCTTTCTTTCTTTCTTTCTTTCTTTCTTTCTTTCTTTCTTTCTTTCTTTCTTTCTTTCTTTCTTTCTTTCTTTCTTTCTTTCTTTCTTTCTTTCTTTCTTTCTTTCTTTCTTTCTTTCTTTCTTTCTTTCTTTCTTTCTTTCTTTCTTTCTTTCTCTCTCTCTCTTTCTTTCTCTCTCTCTTTCTTTCTCTCTCTCTTTCTTTCTCTCTTTCTCTCTTTCTCTCTTTCTCTCTCTCTTTCTCTCTCTCTCTCTCTTTCTTTTTTAAAGATTTGTTTATTTATTTATACAAGCACTGGGTACAGTCAGAAGCGCGGGAGGGTGAGAGGATTCGCCAGAGCCAGAGCAGGGAACAGAACAGGCAGACTGGCGAAATACACTGCTGAGGGGAGCAGCGGGCGGCAGGAGTGGTCTGTCACGCCATGTGGGACCCTCGCTGGCAACCGGGGATCGAACCAGCGCTGCTCAGGCAGATTTGCTGCCCTGCACTCAACTGCTGTGCCACCAAGGGAGGCCCTTGAACACTTTCTGATCATGTTCTTATCCCATTCTAACTTTACTACTCTAGTTATTTGGTTAAAACTTTAGAATCATTTTGTACATGTGTTACTCAATCCTAGGATACCAAAATCAGAATTTCTAGCTATTGATCAAGGTTATTGACCTTTAAAGGTGGGGTTTCTCTTCCTTTGACTATTTTCAACTTCCAAAATATTGATCTAAAACATGATATAAAAAGAAACTTACACTCACATTCAAGACCCTGTATAAACTGTTTCAAATTTATATTTTTATATTTATCACATAGCATTCTATATGACCATTTTGATTGGTGGCGAATACAACATTTAGGTCTTTTGTCTTTTTTCCCCCAAGCTTTTTATTTTATCAGTTTGAAATAGAGGATTTATATTAAGGGGTGGTTCTGATATTTGTAAAGGTCTTAGAGGTTTCCTGCAAGCAAGGATATAGTTTCAAGTGCAATATGGTAAAGTTTCTTCCTATAGTAACAGAAGAGATACTGTGGTTTAATATGTAAGAGAACTAACACTAAATTATTTTGAAAAAAATACATTTGTAATTAGCTGATCAAGAAGAACAGGACTAAGAGATAAAGTTTGGATCTTTTTCAATAAAGTTGAATGTATAATGCGGCAGAGTTCTGGTGAAATTTGCACTACTAGGAATTAAAAGACTGAAATGGGGCCTCCCCGGTGGCGCAGCGGTTGAGCGCTGGGTTGCGAAGCCTCTGCGGCCTCTGCGGCGCCGGTTCGATCCCCGGCTGCTCCCCAGCCACCGCAGGAGGGTCCCACATGGCGCGCAGACCTCTCCTGCCGCCCGCTGCTCCCCTCAGCAGTGTACTTGGGTCCTTCTGCCTGCTCTGCTCCCCGCTCTGGCTCTGGTGAATTCTCTCACCCTCCCGTGCTTCTGACTGTACCCAGTGCATGTATAAACAAACAAACAAACAAATAAATAAATAAATAAAAATTCATGCCTCTTTTTATTAAAAAAAAAAAAAAGAAATAAAAGACTGAAATGATTTTTGGTGAAAACAAAAAGAAAAAAACCTGATTTATGATTTCCTATCATTATGGGAAATAAAGAAGATGTAATTATCAAGGACTGTCTAAGTGTGTCTTGTCTGAATGACTGACTAATATTTGCTGCCTTTGGAATATCATATGGCTAGGCATGATTTGGGAAGTGAATAAGTTCCATTTTATATATGTTGTAATTGAAGGTATTATAAATGTTTATGTGGAAATGCCTTATACCTGATAGAAATGAAATGAAAGTTTAGGTGAGAAGTTTAAAGATACATGTTTGAACTCATCCTCTTGGATGTAATAATAAATATATTTTTTCATTTATTTATTTATGCAAGAACCGGGGTACAGGCCAGATGTGCAGGAGGGTGAGAGGATTCACCAGAGTCAGAGTGGGGAATAGAACAGGCAGACTGACTGAAATACACTGCTGAGGGGAACAGCGGATGAGACAGGAGAGGACTGGCCTGCCATGTGGGTATCTCCGCAGCCCAGCCAGGCTTGAACCCGCACTCAGAGGCTGAGGACAGCTTCACAGCACTGCGATTAACAACCTGCGCTACCAGGGAGTCCAAATAGCTTAAGATTTGTTGGATCTCTTGGAGAAAAAAGTTGGTCAAAAACAAACCTGGGAAATGCCCACATGCAGAGAGTGAAAAGCAAGAAGTGAAGGAGGCCATGCCTACCAGAAAGAGCTGCTTTTGACTGTCTCTTATTTCCATATAGAGACTTCAGGCACACTAGTTAGGCCTTTCAATAACATCTATGGACAGAGCTGGTGTATTATCATAAGAGTTTAAGCCACTTTAGTTGAAACAAAGTGAAGATTCCAAACAACTTAATGTGTATCTAGAGGAAGAATTTCATGAATGGAAACCCTTTTTGCACATTCTGGCAGGGAGGATGCTGAGAAAATTAATAAAGCAAATATTGAATATAGCAGTTAGGATGTCATTAATGACCTTGAGATGGGAATGTAAACATATTCAAATGCATAAGAGCATTTAAAAAATAATGTGTCTAGAATTTACATGTTAACTCCAGAAAGTTCTCTCCTTTGGTCAGTTTTAATACTTGGAAAAGACATATAAATGTCACTAATCTTTCATCCTCACTTGAGTAATAGAGAAACTGCAATAGAGAGTCAAAGTGAATGCTTTAAAAATATTGGATTAAAGCCAGAATTTTAAACTTCATACTATTCCTTGGATATCAAATTAAATGTTCTTTAATTGCCACTATGTCAAGCACTTTTTTCTTTATGACGGAGATCAGCTCATGCATGTAGTTAAATGGTATATAAACAACAATCAATTCAAATTAAATCATTCCATTTTTAGATGTGAAACCTACCAAGGCATCTCATATCAGATAATTGTATAATTCACTGTAATTACATAATGCTCATATGGCACTAAAAAAATTGATAGGCTGACATTAAAGCAAAATGACTTAAACCTATCTTAATTGGAAATGCAATAATCACAACACTAACAATAAGATTAGTCCTAAATTTTTGAATTATATATCTTAGTAAAATTATGAGTTTTCCACTAAACAACTTTAACAGCATTCAGAGGAAACCCAAGGAGCAAGCAGATTAACAAAATATCTATTTGTCACATGTTTTTAGTAGTTCTTATTAATTTCTTTATATACAGTCTGCTGAGATTATAAATTTATTTTGCCATAACTAGCAGCAATATCTTTTATCATTAGCCTCCTCTTCAATTATTTATTCACTTATAAAATAAGCCAGATTCTGAAATTTTGATCACTTATTGAGAAGAAGAATCAGGCATTACCAAAGGTTTGAACCTAAATGAAAAAAGATGAAAACCCAGTTACTCTGATGTTGCATCTATTATAGCTAGATTCAGAAGGGACTTTCAAATTTAGTTATAACTCTGACACTTCAACAGTTGTGACAAATTTTGCCCATCGACAATAAAATTAAAATACACTTTTTATGAAAAGGACCTGTGACTATTGCTTTTCAACATTGAACAAAAGAGAATTATTCAAATAAAAACTGTCCATAAAATACATGTTTGGAAATGAGGTAGCCAGCTTCTTTGAGGAAGTAACAGCTGTGCTATAGCAGGTTTCTTCATTGAACAAAGCTGTGTAGGGAATCAGAGTGCACTACTCAAATCTGTTGGGGAACAATGTGCCAACTAGGAGTAAAACAAGCAGGAAGGCAAGATTTTTATTTACGGAAGCTTCTGGAAGTTTCCCACAACCCTTCGCTGCTTACTTCTATCAAAATATTTTCATATGTTTTTGTCAGAGAAAACAAACAAATTTTATTTTAATACTAAGTAAATACAGACTGAAAAAAGTTGACATTTGATTTTCTTAATATTATAATTTCAAAAAATTAGTTATATCTGGTTTCACTATATATTTTTTAAAGATATCTTTTATTTATTTGTGCATACAAGAACTGGGGTCTAGGCAGAGGTGCAGGGGGTGAGTGTGGCATAAAAGGGTGGGGGGGTGAAAGGATTCACCAGAGATAGCATGGGGAGCAGAATAGGTGGATCTATTGAAATACACTGTAGAGGGAAGCAGTGGGTAGGCTGTGCCATGTGGGTTAGCTGCCTGGCCAGTGATGGAATGCATGCTGCAGTGGCTGGGACTTAACTCCTGCACTACCAGGGAGGCCCTGGGCTCATTATATTTTATCACTAAAAATTTAAACGAGTTTCAAAAAATTTTGATTTCTTAAAAATTGTCTGAATTTAGTTTATGTCTCCCATTCTTACATTCTTTATTTTTCTCTAAGTTTAATTATGGAACATTTTACTAATATACCACAAAGTAGAAATACTAGTGTTATTAGTCATGATTTTTAATTTTGTATTGTCTAACATCAAAACCCCGTATATGGTCTAAATTAATTTCAGATGGCACATTGTTTCATCCATAGCTCTAAAATTGTTAAATAAAACTGCAACATTAAAACAATGTTTTAAATTTAATGAAATATCCACTCCTTTTCATATTATGGTCCTTATATATTTTTTGTTATTATTTTGTTTTTTTTTCTATTTGCACAAAAAGAGACAAATTATGGTCCATGAATTAAAATTTGTTCATACTTCTTTTAATGACTAATTTTTTTTTATTCTAGAATTCCCATTTTCATCTTTCCCTACCTTCCACTCCTTGCAATGACTGTCCTTTAATTAGTTATTTGTCCTGTGGGATTTCCCCAAGCATAGATTTACAGATTCCATCACATTGGTCTTTTTATTTTAATTTGAATATCTCTATTTTTAATGAATTGGCATTTACACCCAGAAATTCAATCAGATATGAGTTCAATTTTTCAGAAAGAATAATTGTCTGAGTTATTGTATATTTCCATCATTATATACATTGGATATATTTTTACTTCGTATATACATTCATGTATTTAATTATAATATATATTAATATATTGTAATTTAATTATATATAAATACATTGCAATTAAATATATAAATGTATATACAATTAAAAATATACCCAATGTATAATATACATAAACTAAAGTCATCTTCAACATACAGATAAAACATGTATCATTAGTTCTCAAACAATTTTGTCAGGAATTTCCTCATTTTTTGGTTTGCAGTGCTTAAATTAAAAAGACTGATTTCCAAGTTTATGACTAAAAAACTTAATTTCAATCTGACTTCCTTCCAGAAACTGCTTATATGGTTCTTTATTTTTATGGGGGTAACATTGTTCTACAACTCTGTATATTATTCAGGGTTAATCTTTATTGTTAAATATAACTAAATAAAACATTGCTTATTTTTGTTCACAATATTTTATAGAATTTCAAGAATCAATTACCATATTCATTGTTTTCTTGTAAAAAAGCAAGGGTTAAAATATTTTGAAGAATATGACTTTGTAAACTTCATTGGAACTGATATTTTATATTAAATCCTATGACAGAATGTTTTATGTTTATTGGAGTGTCATATTTCTAACACAACATAATTCATTCACTTATTAGGAGGCACATCAATAAAATAACTTTAATTGATCCTAGCAATTTTGGAGTTATGTTTAGAACAATTTATGACACTGTTGGCACTCTTTCTAATATAGCTCAATAATTACAAAGAGCAAAGAGAACTATTGTTTTCATTAGAATTTATTGACCACAACATGTTGGGACATTGCAATTCGAATTCCTAAGTACATATTAACCATTTTTAAAATTTGCACCAATGGCATTCATAATTATTAAGGTGTTATAATTCCTAAATATTTATTAATGTGTATCATAACTGATGTGCCTGGGAAAACTCTACATTTTGCAAAAATAGACAAAGTTCGATATAATTCCAAGCTGTATTTCATTCTGAACCAGTGTAATACAATGATTTGCCGAGGATTTTCCAAAATTAAGGATAAAAAGAAGCATCTTCCTTCAGCCTTGATTTTAACTTTTTTTGTTGTTGTTATATTGAGTTGTGAGGGAGAGAGCCTTTGAACTCATCGGTCTGAGATTTCTGTCATAGGAAAGTGTTCCCATACAAACATTTAACATCATTCTGTATTTCTCTTCCTAGGGATTCCCTTGGTATAGATTTTAAAAAAGAGTGAGAAAACTATCATTTGTGCTCACTTGGAGGTTCTATATTTCTGAAATATTATGCTAATATGAAATTTTCCAGTTGTTGAACCTGACAAAGCATAATTACCAAGTATTTTAAATTCTGTAGTCATGACCCCATAGCATTTCATCTAAACCTAAAAAGAAGAAAGGGATTTATTTTTCAATGAGACTGAGTAATTTGATATGTGTTTGCTTATGTTATGCTGTTATGTTTTATATTATGTTTACATTATTATAGTATATTAACAGATAATAAAACCATATATTTATATTATTTTTGAGAGGAAAAAAGGGTCCTTTTGGACTATTCAGATTTCTATAGGACATGGATGCCTCTACTCTACTATTAGTGGTACTATTGTAACAGGGTGGTCCCCAGGAAAGGGGGAGGTTTCCTGCCCCACCCAAGGGAGGGTGGAGCTGAGCAGGGAGAAGAGAAGCTGCAGAAGAGACTGAGGAAGGAAGCAGGATGGAGCCAGGAGACCTGGAGGAGGCGCATGGAGCCTAGAGACACATGAAAAAACTGCGCTTATCTTTTGGTCGTGGACTAGGTGACACAGATGTGGGTGAGACCCATGGGGAGGTGACAATGGCAGCTTTTATCTTGATGTTGATTTTGCTCTTTACCTTCTGGGCTTGTCTGGCTGTTTCTGACACTTTTCTGTGGGTCCCCACTGGAAGATGCTTTAGACTTGTGGCAGGCTTTGGGGCCTTGCCCTGGGCCGATCCCATATGGATGGAATTTTACCCACGAGGGGACAGGTAACTTTGGGTGTTTCATTTAGAAACTAGACTCTTTGCCTTACCTGTATTGTTTCCTAGTTTTATTAAAGTTCCTTCCCATTAAAGTCTCATATGTTTTGTGTTGATGCAGTGGATGGCAGAACCCATTTAGAATAGGCAGGTTTGTGGGGTCTGGGCTGCCCCTCTCCCTGTCCTATAACACTAATAGAAATGTCTCTGAAATCATCTTCCATAGTCCATATTTTTATCTAGGAAGGAATATTTCCTGTGGGGAAAACAGTTATCTAACACTGCTAGTATCTCTGCACTCTGCAATGATTAATTTTATGTGTCAACTTGACTAGGCTAAGGGATACTCAGATTGCTGGTAACATATTATTTCTGGATGTCTTGAGGATGCTTCTGAAGGAGATTAGTATTTGAATTGCTAGACTGACTAAAGAGATCTTCACTCACATTGTAAACAGGCATCATCCAATCCATTGAGAGTCCAAATGGAGCAGAAAGGCCAAGGAAGGGCAAATTACCTTTCTCTCTTCTTGAACTAGAACAAACTTTGAACTGAGACTGCATAACATTGAATTTTCTGGTTCTCCAGCTTTCATGAACCAATTCCTATCATAATTAATTAACTTGTGATTTATATATACACAAATACGTGTATATAGGTATATACATATATACATACACAGATGGGATATAGATATATATCTTGAATATGGGTGTATATATGTGTACATATATATTAGTTCAATTTCTCTGGAAAACAATAAATAATACATACAACCTCTTTTCTACAAAATTTTCACCTTTTATTTGGTTCTAGGAAACTTAGTGTTGAAAATAAAGAATAGTAGATAAATGAGTATAATATGTAATTTTAAAGTTCATTTACTCATTATTCAATAGTTAAATAAATCAAGACTAATATTACAGAGAGTATGTTTCAACTTGAAATTATTTATTCTCAAAGTCATTGGATCATCTATATGGACACGTAAGTTGTTGAATATAAGAAGCAAATTATGTACTAGGAGCATTATTTGTCTGCAAGTTATTAAATGAATTTTTTCAATTACAGGTAAATGCTTTTGAAATTTAGCAGAGACTAAATTTAGCATATTGACTAAGCATAGGTTAAAACAGGGTAAAAGTAGATCTCAGGTACAACATTCATACTACCAGTCATTGGAATTACTAAAATAAACAAGTGCCATGAAAGTGTAATCTCTCATCTGTTGTCATATTTTGCATATTGTAGGTTTTTCTCTTTCGTCCCCCTCTCCCCTCTTCTTTTACACCCTCTTTCTCATGGTAACCTTGCTTTAAAGATCTGTAACTATTTTATGATTTGATGATTTTGAACTTTTGTCATAAAGATTCAATACATATTGTGGAAAGTTATTATGCTTTACATAGTGGTGATGAGAGAATTTAGAATTTGATTTTTTATCATTTATTTAAAACTTACACATAAACTATTTAATAATACTGTTGAGTAACAATTTGAAGCTTTATATTCCTTGCTTCTCTTAAATATTATCTTGTGAAAAAGATGAAAATATTGTTTAAAAGACTGACTACAGAGTGGAAAATAAGAAAAATTGGTTGTTGATAGTTTGCTACTGAATATTGATAATTAAAGTTGTCTTTATAAAGTTTGTTTTAACATAATAATGAGGAAAAGAAATCAAACTTTTGTTTAATATATATTGTTAAAAAAGTTTATAATCAGAAAAGCTTACAGTCACATAATTCATCCAAAGACAGTTAACTAAACATATATTGAAGTTGTACTTTTAGAATATGCATATAAAAGAAAACTGCAGACATACACATACATTGCATTTTGTTCTATTTTTGATCCATTGTTTGAAAATGCAACTGAACTTTGATTTAAGAAGATGGCAAAGAAAAGTTTAAGAGGAATCTAAGGGAATTTAACTGATTTTCCATATGTAGCTACTAACCAAAAAATACCAGAATGTCACAGAAAGTCTCCTTCTTAGTTATATCTTTTAGACAAGGGCATTTCACTTGAAACTTCCCATTGTTCTTCTATAATTTGAAAGATCACAAATAATGGTCACTTTGGGGGAAAAAATCATCTTGCTTTATAGACTTTTCCTGATTGTTTTTGTTTTAAATTAATGGAACTTGCACATCAGAAGATTTATATAATACGTGTAGAGTCAAATTAATCTATATGATTTATTACAAATCTGAGGATGACCTCTGATTATGCAGGGTCTGAGAGCATGGCCATAATGGTTTATATGCCACTACTTGACTCATTAACCTTTCATCCTTGGGCTTTAAAAATCATTTTGTGGTGCTCTTGTGAACACCATTAACCTCAACCATACCACATTTCTTGCTTTTGGCTTTCAGCTGCCTTTTTTCAAAATACCCACACAAATCATCATGTCTAACAAAAATGCTGATAAGCACATAGATTATCTGAATGAGGTATTTTATAATGAAGATATTAGACTTTAGTTGATGTTCAGTGGGTATAAAATTATAATTATGCAAAAGGAGTAAGCCCCAGAGTTCTGCAATATATCATGGTACTTAAAGATAACAATAGGATAGTAAAACTTAAAATTTGCTAAGGAAGTTGACTCATAAGAAGTATTCCTAACACACACACACACACAAAACAACTTGTCACCTCCAAGTAATCTAAAAGACACAGGAAACTTTTGGAAATAATGGTCATTTTTATTACTTGAACAATGGTGACAGCATCATGGATATATTGCATGTCAAACTCACCAAATTGTATGCATTAATTATGAACATTTTTTAATAAACTGGTTATACTGATTAAAACTAAGCAAAGAATTAAGTATAAGAATTAATACTTATAGTTAACATGGGACATTATTAGCATTTCAGAAAAAAGTAGTAGGAGGAAGAGAGCTAGGAGGAGGAAGGTCATTAATAATAAAATAATGAATATTTATAAGACCAAACAAATTATTATGAGTCAAAAATCAATTCACTAAAGCAGTCAAATTATTTACTTAGCATCAGGTTCATAAAAAATGTGTGATTGAACTTCGCGTCTGTCAATAGTCAAACAAGCCCATACTTATAGCTGAGTTGCTGAATTTGTTACTCATTGCAGTGAGAGCAAAGCATGGGGAATCATAAGGTAACTTCATAAGAGGATATTCAAAATAACTTGTTACAGGATTTGTGTTTGTGTTATAAAATTTGGGGGAGGATTTAAGCAAAAAAAAAAAAGCTTTCTTTTAAATCGTGTATTACCAGAAAGTGGAAGCAATTTTATGATAGGGTATGTTAAAACATATCTACTGATAGAGAGGGAAAACGAAACCAAAATTAAAGTACTTGGGTGTCAATGAAATAATAGATTCAAACTGGTTATTTCACAAAATAATTGACTTCTCATAATGGTATTCGAAAAATGTTGGAAATGTTCTCGGTTATTATGAATGTTTCGATAAATATTTTTTTTTTTACTTTTTTATGTTCTTACAACCTATCAGTAAGTGAATACAATGTATTAATCCTTAGTGATTTTACATATCAAACTTGATTCTCCTCATAGCACGTGTTTCAAGATTTTATAGGGTCAGTACGATGTGAAGTGACAAAAGTGTTTTAAATTTCACTGTATTCTTTCTTTATATGGCATGAAATATACTAAATATACTGTAATGTACAGAATATACATGTAATAAACTGAAACATATATGTCACCTTAGACATGAAATGTAAATTTAGACCCTAAAGTATATCTCAATTGAAGTTTGTGTGAATTATATACATATTATCATTCAAAAAGGATGACTTTCAAATTGGCTATTTCTGTTATTTTGGTTCTTTAATTTATTGAAGTTGGGATATAAAATGAATCACTACACTTTCTAAACTTCATATCCTGATCTATGAAATGACATCTGTAACATTTATCTTATTCATATTGTTTAAGGAATACATGAAATAACATATGTACTATTTCTGAGACAGAGTGATTTTTCATTATAGCTATTGTTTTATTAATAATTTCCTAAAGTCAACTATTTGATAGAGACAGGAAAAGTGTTTGAAAAAGATGAAGAGTTTGGGATTTTCTGTTCTTGGTGTGTAGAAACCAGTATTTTTGCATGTGAAGTAATCCTTTCTTGAGTGAAAAAATATGTAATCACATTTTTTACTCAAATCCACATTAAATAAATGATATTACAGCATTTTAGAATTGTTTCATGACTCACCAGAATAAGAACTAGACATAGAATCACAGAAGAGTGACTTGATAGATCTTTTAGTGAATGTAAACTACACAAATCATAAATATACAACAGCCTGGCAGAAGTAATTCAGCAATGTAGCTTTAAGTGTAGTATTAATAAATTTTCTACTCTAATAGTGGAGTCGGGGTAGAACAAATAACATAAATTCATAAAGTTATTTGTTTTATAGCATTAGATTTAATTCTTAGATAAACAGTTCAAAATGCACTTATAAACAAAACAATTTTCTCTTTCTCTGTTCCCTTATTTATTCATGTATGCATTCTATGAATATATTTGAATCCATATTATGTGAAAGAACATAATCTAAGAATTTTTTCTAAGCAAAACAGATAAATGTCTCATGGAACTCACACTTAGTAGCTTCAAGCCTTTTTTGGAAACACTGGGGGAAAAATTTTTAAATTTATGCCATGGTGGCTGACCTATTACTCACAAGGAAAAGTAAATGGATATGGAGAAAAAAATAGTAAAGATTTAGCTTTCATGTTATTATGCACATTTTTTTATCTGAAAGTTATTTTCAAAGCAATATATATATTTTTAAAAATTACTAACCTAATCTCCTTGGGTTTTCTCTTTCTTTGTTGTCATGGATATATATTGTATGTATTTATAGATATAGTAAAGTAACAGCAGTGGAATCTATTTAAACTTATCATCAAAATTTAACATCATTTTACACACTTAAAGAGAAGATGTACTTGAAAGTTCTTTAAGGCAGAGCAGTTTCACAGACAACTGAGATAAGGCCTTCAGCTATTATTATCTGTATTATTGTAAGAATCTACTAAATGATATCGCTGACATTATTGGGTTTATCTTTCAAATAAATTATTTAGTGAAAGAAATCCACTATCACTGAAGCAATCATGCTTATGTCAGTTCTTGTATAAAATCTTACATAATTCCTTGATTTTCTGAATAAATCAAATATATTTAAAATTTTTTTTTTAAGATTTATTTATTCATTTTACACAGGAACCATGGTACAGGCCAGATGCACGGTAGGGTGAGAGGATTCACCAGAGACAGAGCGGGGAACAGAACAGGCAGACTGACGATATACACTGCTGAGGGGATCAGCGGGTAAGACAGGAGAGGTCTACCCGCCATGTGGGATCTCCGCTGGCCAGCCGGGATCAAACCGGTGCTGCAGAGGCTGCAGACAGCTTCACAGCATGGTGCTCAACTGCCTGTGCCAGCAGGGGAGGCCCAATAAATCAAATATTACTACCCACTGCTTATGACTATCATTTTGCTCTCTCACTATCTATGTTCCAATCATACTCAACTACTTGAGACTTTCCAAATCAGGTTTTATTGGAGTATCCTTGCCTGCTCCCACAACCAATATTTGACCTGACTAAATCCAATTAATTCATTGACCCATTCTAGATTTCAGCTATCCTGAAATATTTTCCCTATTTGCAGGGAATTTCTCATCATCCCCTACCGCACATTGTAGGTTCAGGGCTTCCTAAATGTCCCTTATGTTTCTCTAGCTAGTATTTATCAAGGTTAAATGCATTGATGTTCACATATTTCTTTTCCTTTAGTTTGTCAGTTATTTGAGATCCATTTATTTTTCCTGTGTCAAGATTAGTCCTTAGAATACAGGGGATGCAAAATACATATCTGTTGAATAAAAGAATGAATGACTGCACGGAAAGAATTACTATTATACAATCTCACTAGCACTTTACCAATTCACAATCATTTATCTAAAGCCCATAGAGCCAGAAATATTTCAGAACTCATAACTGTTTATGAAGGGAATGTGTTCATAGAGCAATATAGTGCAAATACTGGAGATTATGTCACAATCAAGTGGATTCTGGGGCAGCAGTGAGTAATAAAATGTGTTAATATTTGTTTCCAAAATATATGAATAGACCTACTAACTGGGTTAAATGAATACTAGTAAATAGCCTCATATCTGATTGGGATAAACTAATCCAATTAAACAGTCACATTCATTTAAAGTCAGATTTTGCTGCAAAAGTTTAGGTTAGATCATCTTCACTGTCAAATGAATCACCAAATTAAAAAAATCAACAAAAATAAACATATAAATAAATAAATAAATAGAAAAAAATAAATTTTTTGGTTTCTAAACCTTTCTGGATTTCAGAATTACAGATTTGGGATTACTAATATTGTGAATGTATGAATTCTGCCATAATCTGCTAATTACTAGGTTTTATGTGTATTATACATGCTCATTTCCTAGGAGTAAAATTTATCACAAGACTTAGACTTCAGGGCCTCCCTGGTGGCATAGGGGTTAAAGACAGCACTATCAAGCTATCGCCAGCCACTACAGCATTAGCTGGATCCCCAACCCATCAGAGAGCTAACCCACATGGTGCAGCAGACCTCTCCTGTCTCACCCACTGCTCCCCTCAGCAGTGCATTTCAACAGATCTGCCTGTTCTGCTCCCCACTCTGTCTCTGGTGAATCTTCTCGCCCCCCACAACTCTGGCGTACACCCAGTTCTTGTATGCATAAATAAAATAAATCTTTGGGAAAAAAAAGACTTAGACTTCATATATATTGCTTATTAAGTGATGCATTTTCCTTATTAATTACAGGATCATCTGAATTTATTAATTTCCTAGTTAAGCAATAGTTGAGTTCATATTTTCCTTCAAAATAAAATGAGTTTTTTGTATATGAAAGAAGTATTAACCACCTTGCATAATAGACAAAAATATTTCTAAATGTTTCTCCTTTCATTTTACTGATAATTGTTATTTTATTATATATATGCTTTCAGTGTATAAATATCATTTAAAATCACTGTATCTGTGACATACATGTATTATATTAGATATATATTATCACCAATACTAATAATATTTAGTACATATGCCCATCAATTTTACTCATATATATACCCACAGATTTTTTTTCTTTTTATTCTGATGCCAATATTACAAAACCAGACTCTGAATACATCCCAATTTTCTCTAAGATATGTTATTCTTAGTTTCTTCCTTTTATTCATTTATCTGCTCATTGTATGCAATGCAAAGTACTTTGTTAGATACAAAGGCCCCTGCTATATGTCACTCACTTAGAGTGATTCCTCTTATTTGGTATATTCACAGTGCAATTTTTAATTAATTTTCTATCTCCATACTTAGTAAAGTTGAATTTAGTCACTAAAGCCATTGTAGCTAACTTATAGAAAGAACAGAATCTGTGTCCATGATTTTGTAGGTTATTTCCATGCTACTGTGGCATGGTCTTTAAAACTTTTTACTTTTATAAAGATATGAATAATTTGGGCTTCCCTGGTGGCGCAGGCAGTTTAGCGCCGCACTGTGAAACTGTCTGCAGCCTCTGCAGTACAGATTCGATTCCGGCCTGCGGGGGAGAATCCCACATGACCAAGTAGACCTCTCCTGTCTGACCGCTGCTCCCCTCAGCAGTGTATTTCGTCAGTCTGCCTTTCTGTTCCCTGCTCTATCTCTGGTGAATCCTCTCACCCTCCCTCACATCTGGCCTGTACCCCGGTTCTCATATAAAAATAAATAAATCTTTAAAAAATATGAATAATTTTATTAAGTAAAAGAGTGCACTCCACATTAAGCCACTTCTACGGGGGATTGGTGGGAGGTTTTAGCTGATTCTACTTTTTCCCAAATGTGGTTGTAGACCACCGGTCTAGTAGGTCAGCTTTTGTATATATTGCAATTTGATATAGTAGTTGAAAAGCAGCCAGCTAACAGGGAATTGCGGTAATCAAGTTGTTGTGGAAAAAATCAATGTGCTGAACAGACTTTCAATCTTATTATAAGATCAACACAAGTAAAGACAGGCACTAGCCCTCTGTGACAATAGCAACACGGACAGGGAGAAGGGGAAGAGAAGAAAAATTACTTCATAGTTTGAAAGGGAAAAATATCATTCAAAGGCTACTAAGTATTTATATAAATCCAAAAATAATGAATTGAAATTTGATCAAAAGTCATTTCTGTCAAATGGGATGACCATTAATTATGAAGTCATTTAAATGAGTTAATAGAATTTCTTAGTTTTTGTGTAGATTGAATGATGAGAAATTTGATTACAACTGGTGTTACAAAGTTATATAAAGCTCAGGAAAAAAAGCATACATAGTACACCAATGTTTAAATATAGGTAAATACTAGTGAGCTAACATAAATCGTTGTTACATGAATCTTTTCAAATGTATCCAGAATAGCTTGGATATTGCATTTAAAGCAAACCAGATTGAAATCTTTCTTTTATTCACTGGCATACTTTATTTCAAGGAGAAAAAAAAAAACGAAGGAAGAATTGGCTGAAGGAGGATCAAAAAAGAAAGAAAAGGAAGGGAGAAAAGGAAAGAAGAATTATACATAAAACAGTGTTGACTATTCTCTTGGGGGCAGCTAAGACCTAAATCAATCTGAAGTTGCTCTTGAAATGCAGGCATACATTTCCAAGCATTATATTAAAATTTCATGATCAATAACGCTGAAAGCTGCAGAACATACAAGCAAAATAAGTGCTGACAATTCACCAGCCTATGAATTTAATAAAATGTCATCCTCCAGCCTCAGCAGTAGTGCCAGGAGGAGATGGCTGTCCTGATTAGAATCTGTCAAATGAATCTCCATTTGTCAGGTAATAATAAACTCAAGATAGTACCTTTTGTTCCAGGTTGTGTTTACTTGCCAAAATACAGCATTCCATTTATATTCTAATATAATTCTACTGTTTTCAACACTAAGTCAACAAATCAAACAAGGACCTTTTTTTTTTTTTCTGGGAGAAAGATCCAATATTATTTACATATTTTGATTCTATATGTAGATAAATTCTGGACTTGAGTAATGAGTCCACCTTCAGATAAGCAAGTTTTGGTTCCAAGGGCTCTGTATATGTATTCATAAACAATTCATCTAATTTTCAGGTAGTTTTATCATTTTTGGAGGTTCATTTGTTACTTGGTGAAGATATGGAAAATGTTGACCTCCATACTTACTGAAAAATAAAATACCATTTTACTGAAGATATTTTGCATGGAAACAGGTAAATATTTAGAAAAATAATTGGTTTGGGCTTAGAGGAAACTCCAATCCATTTGAAAGATCATTCATAATGCTGGATTAAACTTGAAAAAAGCATATTGACCTAGGAGATATCACATCTGAGTGATTTAGGAATATGATTTCTATTTTCTTTTTGTTATTGAATAAATGGCTTGAGAAGGACTGAAAAAGAACTTGGTAGATTTTAAATATGTCTTTTCTTCACAAAAGTGCTCTATTGTTATATCTTTATCTAGTGTAAAATTGCTATAACCTCACAATCAACATTAAAACAGGGAAGTAGAATACTTCTGAAAGTTATCCTTTAAGGTCAATGTGTATTGACCTTAAGTTGGTCTACCTACTAATTTACCACCGTGTCCATGATTGTCTTTCTATTCAATATTTACAAAGGGAATGATTCAGTTTTTCCTTCACTTATTTCATTCATTTAATCAATACTAATTGATAACCGGCGTATCAGATTCTATGCTACATGATGGGTCTCTTGCATTGACTATAGCTGCAAGTTTTCTGACATGCTATTATTATCATTGACCGGTATTCTGAACTTATCCATTCTTGTCTCATTTATTCCATTATAGTAAGAGCATTTTCTAGGAAGTGCTCCTGAAATTGCAAGGGTGTGAATTGTTTCAGATTATCTAGAATAGATCCATACAGGTAGATGAAGATGAAAGAAAAGTGTTTAACCCTGAAACCTATTAATTTATGCAAAGCAAGCTTTAAGGAATAATGTGGTAATTGTATTTTTCTTGATGAAAATATGGAATTTCCTTAGTATTATTTGTTTTCAGCCAAATAATACATGTATTAACCATTTGAATCCATTTCCAGGTTGAAAAGAAGTTTTCATTATGAAAAATACTTTCTCAAAAACAGTTATGGATGGATTCTGGATATTCAAATTATTTGGATTGTATTGCATAGAAATGCACTAAAAAAAGTGAAAAGCAGTAGAAGTGTGTCGTAACAAATAAACATCACACCAATAAAAAATGCAAGTCACTAAAAATAAACTCAAGTTGTAACCTATTTTTCGTTAAATTATTTCATTTTTATTTATATATTCATTTACATTTTTTATTGAAGAAACATTGGTTTACAACATTGTAAACAATTTAGTTGTATAGGATCACACCCTTCAAGTATATGTTATCACAATACACCCACCACCAAGGCACAAAAAGTCCTTCACCAAAGTCCATAGTGCCCCACTATGCTCTGTGGTTTTAAATCCTTTCATGGTTCTCCATTGCCTGGAGCATTTTCCTAATCCCACTGGCATGAGGCCATTGTTTCTTTTGAAGGATTAATCAGTGTTCTGGGAAAAAAAACTATGAAACTAGAGAAAAAAAAGATTCTCTACTGTTAGAGATTTGTAGAGCACATAAAAAGATCTCAGAAGTTCTGCAATAAAGAAGTTAGCTTTGTTTTCTTTCTTATACCAAAATATGCTCGTTATATTCAAGGTTTCAGACATGGCAGTTTGAATTTTCCCCTCTCGAATACAACCAAGTCATAATTAAATAAGCACAACAGATTTGAAAATAAAGTACACTTTTATTTTACCAGAAAGTTCTTGATATTATGCTTATTTAAGAAAATCTTAATGGGATATAAGTTGACTCATTTATAATTTGTTAGGTAGATCAGCACATTGATAGTTTGGGGATTTTGTTTTTCTTTGCAACACATGTAGTAAATAATAAGCCTGTTATGTACATTTCACTATATTTTTGTTTTTACTAAAAATAGTAAGCAACAGGGTATAGGATTAAATTACTACTTTATTGAATTGAAATACTAACTTTAATCACTCATCCTTTTATCCATTACTTTCATAGTTTTTATTGCAGGTGAAATAAACACCAAGTTATTAACTACAAATCCATCATTTATCATTCCTTCCTCTTCACAAATTTTCATATTCACTGGCTCTTTCAGCAGAAGTGATGGCCATAGGTATTTTGCAAATATAATCAAATTAATGACTTTGAGATTGGGAAATTATCAATTATGAATGATATGGGTGGGTGCAATGTAATCATGTGGGATTAGAGAAATGAAGAGGGGGGCCTCCCCGGTGGCGCAGCGGTTGAGCTCTGGGTTGCGATGCTGCCCGCGGCCTCTGCGGCGCCGGTTTGATACCCAGCTGCTCCCCGGCCACCGGAAAAGGGCCCCACATGGCAAGCAGACCTCTCCTGCCGCCCACTGCTCCCCTCAGCAGTGTACTTCGGTCCTTCTGCCTGTTCTGCTCCCCACTCTGGTTCTGGTGAATTCTCTCACCCTCCTGCGCTTCTGACTGTACCCAGTGCATGTATAAACAAACAAATAAATAAATAAAAACATGCCTCTATAAAAAAAAAAAAAGAAAAAAGAAAAATGAAGAGGGAGCAGAAGAGGAAGAGGCCAGGGTGAGGCAATGTAAGAAGGACTGGAACCACCACCACCTGCTTTGAAGTGGAGGAAAGGAGCCACAGCCAAAACTACACATGATCCTTCAGAAGCTGGAAAAAGCAAGGAAATAGGATTTTCCCCAGAGTATCCAAAATGAACCCTAAACTTGCAGTAACTATGATTATAGTGTAGTAAAACCCCCATTGGACTCAATTTATAGAGCTTTTAGATATTAAATTTTTGTTCATGCTTTAAATTTTCTGATAATTTGTACAGCAACCACAGGAATCTGGCACTATCTGTATCAAAGCTAATGTCAATCTCTCATTGTGAGATAGTTGGAGAATTGTCAAAGTAATGACTACACTGCACTTTATATATTTTTTTTTTTTTTTTTTTTTAAAGATTTATTTATTGATTGATTGATACATACATACATACAAGCACTGGGTACAGTCAGAAGCGAGGAGGGTGAGAGAATTCACCAGAGCCAGAGCGGGGAGCAGAGCAGGCAGAAGGACCGAAGTACACTGCTGAGGGGAGCAGCGGGCGGCAGGAGAGGTCTGCGCGCCATGTGGGACCCTCCTCCGGTGGCCGGGGAGCAGCCAGGGATCGAACCGGTACAGCAGAGGCTGCGGGCAGCTTCGCAACCCAGCGCTCAACCGCTGCGCCACCGGGGAGGCCCTTTATATATTTTTGCCAACATTCTAACAAAGAAATGAATCCACAGCTGAATATGATTAATTCATCTGAGTTTCTTTGCTCTATTAATAGTATACAAATACTTTAAACTACATGAATTTGAAAGGACATATTTAATACTACTGTTGAGATACCAAGATTGACCATCATTTTAATTAAAATTGAGAAGAAAACATTACACTTATAAATTCATGAATATTTTAAGTATGAATATAGTTGGGTAACAGAAATTAAGAACTCCCACTTGAAATTGCCAAAGACATTGATCAAATTGCCTAAATGACTAAAAGTACAGATTTCTACTTAAATATGCACCATGTTTTTTTCTTAACTATAGAGCTTTTGAGTACAATAAAAAAGACACAGTTGGTTCTTTGGAATAATGGGAATTAGTTAAATTAGTGAAGACCTTCCTTTTTGCTATCCCATTCACAGTTAACCTCATTTGTGACCATTCTCACCTCAAACTCATTGGAGGAGGTGCTTCCACTGTGACCACCATCTCATCAGTGTGCTAATTTGGATGTCTCTATCTTACTATTAAAAATTGCTTTCTTTTTTTTTTCTTCTTCAGAAAATTGTTTTAATCCAGATGTTCAAGTTGCAAAGTATTAATAAGTTCTTGTCAAAAACTTATTTTAAATGACTGAAAAATATTTCATCAAATTTCAAGACTATAATTTAAGTAATATACACATTGATAATACTGTAAGTAATTTTTTTCTATGGTGGCAATGTAGAAGTGTCCTTCTTCCTCTCAGGATTTATATTACTGAGATTTTCAAATCACATCATGAAGACAATTAGTTTTTCCTTAATTCAGACATCAGACTGGATTCTTATTTAATGAAATACCTGTTTACTCCAAAATTAGCTTATAGCTTTTGTTTTCATAGCAAGAAATACTGGACTGGGTTTTTGAATTAAAAAAAAATAAAAGATTCAAAGGTTAGCAAGAAAGCAACTCCCTTATCTACTTTATTAGCATGACTCTACTGGTGCAGCATGCTAGGTCCTAAGGGATGCACCTTAATGGAAGTCAATAGAATAATCCTATTCCACACTTCCCTAGCTTCAATTGCTGCTAAGAATGAACATATGATGCAGTCAGGCTAGTGTGACTAAACAGGCGCCCACTCTGGGAACATTAGGGAACTGGGGAAACATCTAGCATCTGGAAAAACATTTTCTTCCTCAGAAACAAAGAGTAGATGCCAGTGGGTTCTACTTTAACTTCCTTATGCTTTGAAGACAGAATAAGGGCTGAAAATGCAACAGTCATATTATGACCTCATAGAAATGGTCAGAGAATCATATGATGGAAGATGTGACATTAATTATTTGCATTCTTAGCACATTCTTAAACAATGCATAAGGATACTGACAATTGGTTCTACTCCTCAAAAAGACTATGAATGAGAAAAAAAGAATCATCTTGAATTTACAAAATGAGCCAAATTCAAACAACACAATCCATTTAAAAAAATAGGTTATCGTATGCTCCACACTGCTGTTGCAACTCTTATAGTTGGAAGAAGAGATTAAATGTTGCTTGTGGAATTGTTAATTCTTGGGATTGTATTTTTGTAATGATTTTGAGATTCTTTTTTAAGTGTCAAATCATGATACACTCTGGTTGCTCATGAAAATGTAAGCCTGAAGTGAAATAATACAGTAAATTCAGGGCAATTACTGGCCAACTAGCTTGTGGATTAGAATCTGCAGATAGATAGATGTAGTGACTTGATCAATATATTTATTTTATGTCAAATTTATGTCACATGCTATGTAATGTATCAGGCATAAAAGATGGATGTCTTTAGTTAATGCCTTCAAAAAAAGTATGTGAAACAAGAAAAGATTATTGAATGTAGATGAGACATAGAAACCAAAAGAAGAAAAGACTATAATGCTAATCAATGGACTAGATGAAGTATGAATTATATAAATATCTTCAGTGGGTGATATGTAAAGCAAAGAAAAAAGAAAGAAAGACAAATATATGTGTTCAAAATGTTTTTTTTTTTAATTAAACAAAGCAAACAAAAATAGCTCTCAGGAGTGCTGTAAATAGGTGAGATCCTTGGGAATTCACTGTATTATGTTGCCCAAATTTCTCATTGTGTGTGCTTCATTACACTAATTCACCATGATGCTAAGTGAAAGGATACCATAGTCAATTATATCAGAGAAATACAGATTGATATGCAATTTTTTTGGAGATTAGCAATATATAATCATGAATTAAAATTTCAAAATCTTATCAGTTGTACTTATTTAACCAATATCTTTAAGTATGTTGGAGCATGGGCCAATTTATTTATTAAATGTATTTTCTAACTGAGGTAACATTGGTTTACAACACAGTATATAATTCAGAGGTATAGTTTCATATCTACTCAGATGTATATCACCAAACCGCATCACCAGAAAAGCATTCACAGTCTGTCGTCATAGTTCATTGCGCACTCTATACCCTTTACTCCTCATGCTCCTCCTCCTTCTCCCTCTCTCTCTGGTATCATCAACCCTAGAGTCAGATTTCTAGGACTAGTTTTGTTTGGTTTTGTCCTTTGTATCTTTCTCTATAGTCCATTTATGTGTGAAATCATCCAGTATATGTTGTTTTCTTTCTGACTTATTTTTGTCACTAGTAATCTATTATTTAAACACACCATATTTCCTTAAGCTGCTCACATTTCCATGGGTGCTTATATTGTTAACATAAATTGGTAATTATAAATAATGTTGCAATGAACATCAGATTGATATATTCCTTTGTTAGATCATTTATTTGAGATCTTTCTTGTTCTTGACATGGGCCTGTTTCCTCTTAATAATGCTTTTGGTTTCACCCCTAAGTTGTGGTGATTCAAGTCTTCATTTTCATTTTAATGACAGTTTCTTCACTGTGCAGCAGCTTTTTTAGTTTGATATAATCTCAATTTGTTTCCTTCCTGCTAGAGTTGAGTCCCCCAGACATCACTTTGGTCATTGTCTAGAAAGTGTGGCCTCTGTTTTCTTCTTATGTATTTTTGTGGTTTCAGATCTTACATCCAAGTTTTCAATTCATTTTAATTTTTCTGTATAATAAGATTTAGTGGAATAATTTCATTCTTCATCTGACTGTCCAATTTTAAAACACCATTTGTTGAGAGAATTTTTTTCTCTGTTGTATATTTGTGGCTACTTTATAATAGATTAACAATTTCTGGATTGTATTTCATTGCTCCAAGTGTGTATTTTTTATTACAATCCCACTCTATTTTGATTGTTATGACTTTAGTATGGTTTAAAGTTTGGTGGCATGATACCCTTGTTCTTTCCAGTGAGTGTTAATTTGACTGTTGGAAGTTTTTTGTGATTACATGTAGATTTCAGCAATGATTGATCTATTTCCTTGAATAATGTCTTTTAAACTGTGATAGGGTTGCACTGAATCCGTATATTACTTTGGGGTAAGATGTAAGAAATACCAACTGGTGATGTCGTATGACTCTTTCAATGTATTGTGGAATTTCGTTTGTAAGGTATTGATGAGAATTTTTGCACATATGTTCATCAGGGAAATTAGTCTATAGTTTTCCTTTAGTAATATGTTTGTTATTGGTATGAAAGTAATTTTCCCTTCTTAAAACTGTGTTTGGAAATTTACATTCCTCTACAACTTTTTAGAAAAGCTTGAGAAGGATAAGTATTTTTTGCTCTTTGAAGATTCGTTAGAACTCACTAATGAAACAGTCTGTGGACCAGTTTATTTTTATTTTTATCTTTTTAAATTTATTTATTTATTTATTTTAAGATTTATTTATTTATACAAGCACTGGGTACAGTCAGAAGAGCCAAAGGGTGAGAAAATTCACCAGAGCCAGAGCAGGGAGCAGAACAGGCAGAAGGACCAAAGTACACTGCTGAGGGGAGGAGCGAGAGCGGCAAGAGAGGTCTGCGCGCCATGTGGGACCCTCGCCCAGAGGCGGAGCTGCAGAGGCTGTGGGCAGCTTCACAGCCCAGCGCTCAACTGCTGCACCACCGGGGAGGCCTGGACCAGTTTATTTTTTAATAACATTGATCTACAGTTGACCCTGACTATGTAGAAGTTAGGAATATTGATCCCCACAAAGGCAAAAATCCCCATATAAATTGGTTCCCTAAAACTTAATTTCTAATTCCCTGCTATTGAGTAGAAACTACCAATAACAAGGTAATTAGCATATATGTTGATGTTATATTATTATATGCTTTATACTTAAAGTAAGCTAGAAACAATGCTATTATAGAAAACATAATATAGGAACCTCCTTGGTGGCTCAGGGGTTAGGCTCAATGCTATCACCACCATGCCTTGAGTTTGATCCCTGTACAGGGAGCAACCCATATGGCACAGAAGACCTCTCCTGTCTCACCTGCTGCTTCTCTCAGCAGTGTGTTTCAATAGATCCACCTGATCTACTCCCATTCTGTCTCTGGTGAATCCTCTCACCCCCCCACCTCTGGCCTATACCCTAGTTATTGTGTGCATAAATAAATAAAAATAAATCTAAAAAAATGAAAACATAAGAAATATATTTACAGTGACATACTGTACACAGCGATACTATAAGTGACTATAAGTTTGCATTACCTTTTATAAGAAAATCGCTGAAAATGTTACCCATGCAGTACAATCATGTTAAGAGTAAAGCATCTATGAAACATTGGATGAGAAAGGATAGTTAAATCTTAGAAAATACAGTTTCATGGAAGATTTGACAAAAATTTCAGGAAAAAAATTCATTTGTAAAAATGACAATTGAAATCACAAATTATGACAATGTTTGAGAAGATTACCAATTTGGGCATATTTAGTGGTAATTAAAATATATCATCTATATTTTTTTATTTTTTACTCCTTGAAAAGTTTAAAGAATATTAATAAAAGAAAATAGACTCAACTCTGCTGTTGCTACATTTTCTATCTTCCCAATAATGTTCAAGTAAAAACTAATTTAAAAAGGTGGAGGGAGATCTGTAAAAGAGGCAAGAATACATTAATATTTTGAAATTTAACCCTTTTGTTTCTGGCTGTGTAATTTCATATAATGTTCATCTATACCAGTTTCCAAGTAAGGAAAATAAATTCAGTATATTTTGAAGAAAACAGATATAGAGTTGAAGCAACTACTTGGGATTTAGATAGAAAGCAATTTTTCTTAGTGAAGACATAAGAAACAAATAGTATAGATCAAACCTGTTTTGTAAAAAGGGGTTCAAATGTATCAAAATTTAGCATAAGACATACATCTTAATAAGCATCTTAATCAATATTTAGATGATTAAATAAGACACAAATCCTTAGCAAAAAAAAAAAAAAAAATCCGTGTGAAAATATGCCCCCAAATAACTGTGCGATATCTGGAGAAATGGAGAGTTATCTGAGAAAAGGAAGGAAGCAAAGGACTAGGAGTGAAATTGCACTATTTAGGTGTCTTTCACAAAGAGCTTTCTGAGTCTTCAGGATAGATATAGACATCTAGTAGTCATGTTTATTTGAATAAAACATTGATATAAATGAGCACAAAGTGATCACTTCTTGGTTGTGCAATAACAAAAGAGTTTAATTTGCTAACATAAATGGCAATAATGAAAACTCCATCTAGTTAAATTTCAATATGGTTAAAATCAATGTAATTATAAATATAGAGATGAGGTATAAATGACACCTTCTTCATATCATACCAAAATAATTGTATCATTTAACAAATTAGTAATATTGTACCAGAACAACTGATAAAAATGGTTGTGGGAATATATTATAGATATGAGAATTTTTAAAATTTATTTGAGGACAAAGCCTGAGATTTCTAATACCAAGAATGGACATCTATTAATAATATACAAATTAAGTGGAGATAAGTTGATCTTTCGAGAGCAATGATTTGGCATAAATCTTACCAAACGAAAATAAATCTTATAGTAATGTTATATTGGCCTACCATAGAAAGTTCAAAACTATTCCTAATTCGGTTAATAATGTCACACCAGTTAGAAGATTGAAATGGATGCTGGGTTGCTTCTTTACTTTCAAGTTGCCTAAGACATTTCAAAAGGTTGAATGCAAAATGAGTGAATGAGACCACCCTTGTCTCTGACTAATAAATTTCCTTTGATAATTGGTGAGCTCAGCATCCAATTTCTGCTATTAACTCAAACATATCTTTTTTTCTTTCCAGTAGCGAGGGTGTAATCAGTACTGCAGCACTTGCACTGTTTTTGTGTTCTGTTATATTTGGAAGCTCTGTTGGAGATCAAGAAAATATCATAGTCTTCAGTGAACAATAGGAGTTGTATTTCTCATGACTGTAGTATTACCCAGATTAAAGGAATAATCATAACTTGTGAACAATTATAGTGATTTGCAGTTTTAATTCGTAGTCTATATAAATAATCTAATTTTTAATTTTAATTTCAGTGATTCATTTTTAATATTAGACCTTAAGAAGATGTACCTTACCACTTATATGCAATTTTACATTTGAATTTTATTTTTTTATTATTTTTAAATATCATTAATTGTGCCTCCATTTTGTTCTTGACTACATGCAATATGAGTTGCAGAAAAGTTTATTTAACTCTTTCAAATTCTATAGCATAAATATTATAACTCTTACAGCTTAGAATTAAAAGCTATCATTAAAAGCTATCATTACTAAGAGAAAAAAGAATTCAAGAAGGTTTTTTTTTTTTAAGATTTATTTATTTATGCATACAAGAACTTGGGCCAGCGGTGTGGGGGGTGAGAGGATTTACCAGAGACAGAGTGGGGACCTGAATAGGCAACCGACTAAAATACATTGCTGAGGGGTGCAGCGGGCGAGACAAGAGAGGTCCGCTCGCTGCGCCATGTGGGTGGCTTCCTACCTGGGGATTGAACTCCTGCTGCAGAGGCTGCAGCAGCCTCATAATGCTGTGCTTAACCCCCTGTGCCACCAGGGAGGCCCATGAAGTCAAGAGTTTTTTACTATGTTATGTGTGAAAGAATTAGGTGGTAGAGCAAGAAATGAACTTAACTCTGACTCGTAGGTTGAAATAAAAACAGAAACAATCCATTCTCTTTTTTTAAAAGGGAGGGATTAGGAAAATGGAAATAAAAGTCAGGACTTAGACTGCATTCATTTGATTTGTGAAAAATAGACCAGCCATTTAAAAAAAAAACAAATATCCTAGAACTTTCATGGTTTTCATTTCTTGCATTTGATTTTGAGCAGAAGTTTCAGATGAAAGAACAACATTCTTAACCTAAGCTGCTTTAAATAAAATTTAAATATAATCTCCTCTAAACATTTCCCATTAAAATATTTGTGTAGTGAAATAAAGCTGGTTTAATGTATTTACTTTAGCCTTTTTATATTGTTGAATAAACTTGAAGGAAAATACCTAAATTATATCTCAAAATTTATTTAGATGTTTACAAATAGAAATATGGGTCACATGTTTACTGGATTCTGGAGTCAAATTTACAATCTCAAATCACATTTATGTCCCTCCTGACTATGTAAATTTAGGCAACATATTAACCTCCATAAAAGCTAGTTTCCTCATTTGCAAAACTGGTAGAGTCTTGCACAGTGACTGAGAGTTGTATTACATGAGTTAGCACATATACAGGACATGGAATTATCTAGATTAAGGAACGATCTAGATAATTAAAAATATAAATTTACCAAAATAATTTCTTCCATTCATAAATTTGACATTTTAGCCTTGATTGGAATATAAGCTATTTATAGGGGAGAAATGTTTTAAAAATGTCAAAATTCAGTTGGAAACCTAAGGGCAACATTTATTATTCTTATGTAATAAAAAGACACTTAATCTAAAACTTACATATCTAACACAATCATATATATATATATATACTGTGGAATCAAAACAAAATTTCAAGAAGCAGATGTCCATCATTTATGATCTGAACGTCAATTCTATTAACTCTATTCACAAGGGCTACTCATATTTTTCAACAGGTACTTAACCCCAGTTTACTTTCTTTCTCTGAATGGTTCATGAAAAAGAGTCCTTTACAAAGCTATTGCCTCTATGCTACTACTTGATAAATGAAGATTGAATATTAATAATAAATTATTAATTTCTTTATGATAAAGTATTGCAAATACTGTTGAATACTTAAAAGCAGTGTAAAGGTCTATATTATTGCTTAATCAGTTCTCAAGGGATCATTGAGAACTCTGACAAAATGGAAATTAACTTTATTTTATATCTTAATATCCAGTGGTTTCTCATTAATGTAACCATCTCAGACAGAGCTGATTTGTGACCATTAATTTGATAATTGAATATAAATTAGGCTTTTCCTCCCAAAGGGAAATGTTTAATTTCCCAATATTCGATAGCTGTTTGCCATTTGTATTTGTGGTTTGAATGGAACTTCCCACCAATTAGTTTTGTTATTCTCTGGTAAACAACCATATAGACAGGAGCAATAAGTTATCACAACAATTCAGGTTATCACTGTCCTCCCCACAAAATCACAAGACCTTGAAGACAGAAGAAGTAAAGAAAAAGTGATCAAGACTTATTAAATCATCAATTCCCCAAGAACCCCACAGACATTATTATCTTGTACTAATAAATAGCGACATTTCAGTGGCTTATAACAAAATATCTGTGCAAGTATGCAGGTTTTTGGGAACTGTTCCACAAAATCTTTCAGACTTCATTTTGCTGACCATTTTGCTATCTTCAGCATTCATTTCTAATATTAACCCATTCATATCTAAGTAGTGAAGTCTGAATTGCACCTTCAGTTTCCAGGTGAAGAAAGAAGAAAGTGAGAGGGCATGGGAGATTTCTTTATGCACTACCATGCAAGTGGTAATTATAATTGTTTCTCAAGTCCTTTGTCCTGGATTTAATCACAAAGCCACAACTGCAATGAAGCCTGAAAAAATACAGTATGACTGTGTACCTTGGATAAAAAAGATACTTTTTAAAATTTTTATTGAAATAATATTGCATTATAAAATATATGTTTCGAGTGTTCATCACTGAGAGTCAATGTTTGTTTATTACATTATGGTCACTGTTAAAGTCCAAATCTATCTTTCACTACACAATTGTTCCTTTTTATTATTTACCCACTTTTCCCCATCCCCTTCTGAAAATTGGTCTTATAGACCAAGTTTATTTTCGTTTTATTTAGTTCATATGTTTGTTTTTCCCTATATGCCACATATGTGTGAAATCATATGATGTGTCTTTTTCTATCCGGCTTACTTCACTGAGCATAATTTCCTCTAGGTCCATGTTGTTGTGAATGACAGAATTTCATTTTTTTCTAAATAACTGAATAACATGCCATTCTCTGTGTATATATTTACCATAAGTTTATCTATTTGTCAATTAGTAATAATTATTATTAATTTCTTGGCTATTATAAATAGTACAATAAACATTGCAGTGTATACATCTATTCAAATTAGTGTTTTTATATTTTTTGGGGGTAAATACCTAGAAGTTGGATATCTAGATTATAGGAAATGTTTATTTTTCATTTTTTTGAGGAATATCTATACTGCTTTCAATAATGGTTCCCTTCTCTCCCCATCCTTTCCAATATCTTCTTGTCTTTTGGATAATAGCTATTATCACAGGTATGAGGTAGTATCTTCTTATTTTGATTTACATTTCTGTAATAAAAAGAGATGATGAACATATATTCTTTTGCTTATTGGCTATCTTCATTGGAGAAATATTTATTATGATCCTCTGCTTATTTTAATTATGTTATTTATTGTTGAGTTTTATGAGACCTTTTTATATTTTGGATATTAACTTCTGTCACATGCTTGATGGAGAAAAATCCTGTACCATTTAGATGGATGTTTTTTGTTTTAACACAAGTTTCTTTTTAGTTTGTTGTAACTCCATTTGTTTCCCTCCAAATGTTTCCCTAACTATTGGAGTTAAGTTCCCAAAAACATTGACCTGAAGGAGTATATGATCTATTTTTTCTTCTATGTATATTTTGATTTAATGTTTATATGCAGATATTTAATCAATATTGAATTAACTCTTTGTGTCTGGTGTGAGATAGTGGTATAGTTTCATTCTTTTACATGTGATTGTCTAATCTTCCCATTTATTTAAGAGAACTCTCTTAGCTCATTGTAAGCTCTTTGTCTAATGATAAGGAGATTGAAACCTCAATATTGGTATGTTTGATATCAAAATGGGATAGATGTAACAAACTTCAATTAAAAGAAAAGAAAACTTATGCACAATCACAATTAGTAATAGGAATGAGCAGGGAAAAAATAAAAATAATACACTAAGTGAACTTGCAAACTAAAATTCTAATACCTGTTAGAAATGATAATAAAAATGAATAAGCATTCTTAAAATGAAAATAATAGAATAAATAAAAAGAATCAATATATAATTAGTTTCTAGTCACCCTATCTATTATTATTTCTGTATTCTCTAGTCATACTTTTTTGAAAACTTTTGGAGGTGTTGGTTTATGGTAATAAAGGATATTGTCTTCACAATATTGATTATTCTCTTCATTATACTTTGGTAGTCTCTTTTTTTTCTCAATCAAATTTGGTAACTTTCCTTGATATCAGCTATAGAGTTAAATATAATTAGCAATACCAGGAAATTTATTACTAAATATGAAATTCATCTTATTTGGATAGATTAACATAGTTGTGGATGAATTAACTCAAAGAAAATTAGTTTTTAATGATGGTAAATGAAAATTACAATCAGAGAGACAAACATGTTGAATGCCAATTACAGCTTGGATTTAGTATTAATCTGCATGTTACTTACATAACTAAAGTGATATTGAATATTGCGAAATACAAGTGCTTGAGCATTCAACAAACCATTTGCCAAATCTTAGTACTTTATCACAATCATGTGACTTTGAATAAATTGTTAAACTTCTTACATATCAGTTGAAATTGAATCTCCTATAATGTAAATGTGGGGATTGCATGAGATATTGTTTTAAGTGTTTTCTTTTCTTTTTTTTTTAATATTGCCTGACATTTCCTGGCAGTTTGACAAATAGTAGTATTTATTGTGAATATTTTAAAATTTTACCCCCTGCTGATGTATGCATATAATTTCATTGTTATTTGTTTGGAATATTAAACAATACATTCTCTCTTTAACTCTTAGTGGCACAGCAATAGTCACCAATAAGGTGATTAGAGGACATTCCTTGCTTCACTCCTAAGAGGAACAACTAAAAGATAATTAAGAGACACTGCACTGAAAGTGCCCAGAGCTCAGGGTGAAATTGATATACTCTTTGACAATGAAGACCAACCTAGACTGTACAGCAGAGACATGGAGAAGATTCATGCTTCATTGAACAGGAGTTGGGTGACACAAAACATCTGGTGGCTGTGGTCTGAGACAGGGGACACGATGGCAGGGAGCTGTCTTAGTCAAGAACCCTGAGAAAGGTAAAAATCACATATGGTGTATCCGGGGCATACAAGGCAGGATGGGTCACCAGAAAAAAAACAAAACAAACAAACAAAAATCAGAAAGCACTCTACTATATACCCCCACTTCCAACATTTGAGACCAGCACTTACCTTGTGAAGTGTACTGATAGGTCACAGACTGCTGAGTTTCAGATCCCATGCCCCAGAAAGGAGGGACATTAGCAAAGCTACAAAAATAAGGCACAGATGACAGTACATTTATACAAGTTGGTAGACCCTTCCAAATTTTCTCCAACAGCACTGATGCAGCAACTCCAAAAAAAAAAAAAAAAAAAAAAAGAAGAAGAAGGTTTCAGTACCTATTTACCTATGGATACTGCAAAGACCAAAAATAATCAATTTCAAACACAGTGACACTTGCAGAAAAAAGCAAAAGTAAGTCAACATTTTAAGGTATTGCCCATATATCAAGAAAAAAATGAAAATGTAAAGTAACAAAATGGACAAGCAAAAAAAAAAATTAACACATAGCAACTTAAATAGTCAAGGGAATATGACATCACAAGGACAGAACAACTATCCAAAATCCAACCACAAAGATATGGAGGTTTGTATTATCTCCCTTTTGACCTACAGAGTTCAAAATTGTTATAAAAAAGAAATTTAAAGAGATTGAAGAAAACTCAGAAAGACTGATAAAAGTGATAAAAGACTCAGAAAAGCTAATCAAAGAGAAAAAACAAAAATAGAAAAACACTGACCAGCAAAGAAAAGAATTTAAAGGAGAAGGTAGGTATTGAAGCATTTAATTAAAAGTAGTAGAAATCCAGGATATAAATAATTCAGTATAGAATATCAAGAACTCAAAATAACCTGTGGAGTCAGAATATACCAAATAGAGGGCTAAGTCATTAACCTTGAAAAAAGAAATGCACAAATGATCCAGCCTTAAGAACAGAAAGAGAAGATATTTTTTTCTTTTTAATTAAGAAATCCTGTGTGAGTACTATCGGAATCCATGAAGAAAAACAGCATAAGCTTAATGGGTATCCAAGAAGGGGGAGACAGGGAGTACAGAGGTTGTGTAGAGTCACATCCCCTTGAAAATGGGGCAAACCTTGTGGAGGCACGCCCTCTTGAAAAAGAGGGAAGCCAGGCTACTTGGAGAGGGGAGAGCAGAGGTTGCGTAGAGGAACACACCAATGAAGGAGCTGAAAGCCTTGTAGGAGCTGAGGTACAGCACACAGTTTGGGTCCTTAGCAGAGATAATAACAGAGCAGGCATTTTGATCTGAAATCCCCTTTTGTATGCCTTAGGACTAGTGTTTATCTTGTGAAGAGCACAAGAAAGTCACTGGGACTGCTTAGCATCACACCCCAAAAGCCAGAGAAGATGGATGTCATGGGCACCACAAATAGAAGCAAGTGCACCACAATGCATCCATATTAATGTCTGAACCATTACAAGTCCATCCCCACCCTGTTGATTCAGTAACTACAAAATAGATCCCAGTACATATAGAAACCAGCAAAAGCCAAAATAATGAAAAATAAATAAATTCATTGTACTAACTATGGAAACTTAATATAGGTTAACCTCTTAAGCTACTGCTAAAACAAACAAACAAACAAACAAACAAACAAACAAATAAATAAATAAAAATAATAACAAAACATTGAAGCCTCAGTTAGGAAGATATGCTGACAAAGAATATAGCACATGGAAACATGAGACCTCAAGGAAACATAATATAGCAAGGTGAGAACAACTTTCTGGAATCCAAACACAAAATAGTGGAAGAAGATATCTCCCCATTAGAGTTCAAAACTGCTTCTTAGAGAGAAGCTCAGATAGAAGAGAACTCATAAAGGCAAGTCAAAGAACTATAAGAGAACTCAGACAAGCTAATCGAACAAAATTCAGGAAAAGAAATTAATGGTTCAGAAAAAAAATCTATGAAAAGAAGATAGATATTCAACTTTGAGCAAGAAAATAACAGAAATTCAGGACCTCCCTGGTGGCGCAGGTGGTTGAGCACCATACTGTGAATCTGTCTGCAGCCTCTACAGCGTGCGGCCTGCAGGCCTGACCGGCCTGCGAGAATCCCACATGGTGCGGTAGACTTCTCCTGTCTCGCCAGCTGCTCCCCTCAGCGGTGTATTTCGTCAGTCTGCCTGTTCTGTTCCCTGCTCTGTCTCTGGTAAATCCTCTCACCCTACTGTGCATCTGGCCTGTACCCCGGTTCTTGTATAAATAAATAAATCTTAAAAAAAAAAACAAAACAGAAATTCAGAGTCCAGAAATCCACCCACACTTATGTGGACAGTTAATTTTTAGAAAGGAATCAAGAGCATGAAGTGAAAAAAGGAAAATCTCTTCAACAAATGGAGTTGGGAGAACTGGACAGCCTCATGAAAAATAATGAAACTAGATCACTATCTCAAACCATACACAAAAAATCAACTCAAAATGGATAAAAGACCGGATATAAGACCTGAAACCACAGAATACATGTAAGAAAACAGACAAAACACTTCACAGCATAAGCTTCAGTACTCGTGGATTCATCTTCAACATCAAGAGAATATAAATTATTGTGAATTCATGAAACTAAATAGCTTCTGTGCAATGAAAGAAACTATCACTAAACAAAAATACTTCCTAGTGAATGGGAGAAATATTTGCACACTACTGGCCTAACAAGGGGATGATACCCAAGATCTGCAATGAATTCATACAACTCAACAAAAACAAATAACCCAGTTAAAAATAGGCAGAAGAACTAAATAGACACTTCTCCAAAGAAGACACATGATGGCTACAGCCTCATAAAAAAATGCTCACCATCACTGTTCATCAGGGAAATGCAAATCACACCACATTGAGGGGGCCTCCCTGGTGGCTCAAGGGGCTAAGTATTTCACTATGACACAATCCGCAGCCTCTGCAGCAGGAGTTCCATACCTGGCCGGCCAGAGAGCAACCCACATGGTGCCTCAGACCTCTCCTGACTCCCCTGCTGCTCCGCTCAGCAGTGTATTTCAGTCAGTCTGCCTGTTCTGTTCCCTACTCTGTCTCTGGTGAATCCTCTCACCCCCTGCATCTCTGGCCTGTACCCCAGTTCTTGTATGCATAAATAAATAAATCTTAAAAACACACACACACACACACATTGAGAAGCCACTTTACTCCAGTAGAATGGAGACCAGAAACAAGGGTGTGGAGAAAGGGAACACTTACACACTGTGGAAGTAATGTAGACTTGTTCAATCCCTATGGGAAATAATATGGAGATTTCTCAAAATATTAAAAATAGATCTACCATATAATCCATCAATTCCACTCCTAGGTATCAACCCTGAGAATGCAAAAACTAATTCAAAGGGCTATATTCACTCCTGTATTCATTTCAGCACCATTTGCAGTGGTTAAATTTAAGGAAACAACCAAAGTGCTCAAGGAAAAGTGGGTAGATTAGAAAAATGTGTTATATATACATAGTAGAAAACTAAAAAAGCTATTAAAATAAGACAAACACTTGTCATTTGTGACTGCATGGATGAAACCAGAGGGTTTATGCAAAATAATTTAGAAGCAAAATTCAGGACAATGACAAACATGGATTGTTTCACTTTTATGTTTAATACAAAAAAAAATTAGATAAATCCAAACCAATAACAAACCCCAGAAATCTGACTTTAGAATTGAGGCTAACAGAAGGGGAGGAGTGGGGAGAAGACAAAGTGAGAAGCAGGCACAATGGACTATGCTGGAGGACTGTGGGTGCCTTTGTCGTAGGTGTAGTGTGGTAACATACACCTGAAGGTGTTACAAAGCCATGTTACCTCAGTTAAAAAGAGGGCCTCTCTGGTGGCACAAGGAGTTAAGACACAACCTATGAAGCTGTCCACAGCCTCTGAAGCACGGGTTTGATCCCCGGCCAGGGAGCTACCCACATAGTGCAGCAGACCTCTCCTGACTTGCCTGCTGCTCCCCTCAGCAGTGTATTTCAGTCTGCCTGTTCTGTCTCCCACTCTGTCTCTGGTGAATCCTCTTACCCTTCACACCTCTGGCCTATATCCCAGGTTTTGTATGCGTAAATAAATAAATCTTTGAAAAAAATCTGAAACAGTGGTTTCTTTGGATGGATTTTATGAATGATCCAAGCAAATAAAGTCAGAGGTATTTGGCACCATTTTTACTGTTTAATCATTATAGTAGAACCATTTCTATTTATTTCTATTAAGAAACAGGAACTATTTGCTTAGTTGCTTTTACGCCTTTGTTCTATTAAAAGTACCTTTTATCATCTGCTGAAAGCTAGCTCTAAAAAGAACATTCATGGTTTTTATGTAAAATTGATTGTTTTAAATTACATTTGACCTGATTTAGAGAGTTTGAAAAGGAGGTGATTGAAAATGTGAATCTAAAATTTATGTGTTTACGTTTGTTTGGATTTTAAATCTTAACTATTCTTTCTATGTTCTGTGCAAAAACGATCAGTAACAGTAAAGACAAAAACTAATAGGCATAAAAATATTTATTTGTGGTTTATTTGTGGTATGTAGCAGATTACACTTTCTAGAATAATGTAGCATAAAAATTTGCCCAAAGTTCTTATCATTTTATACTCCATCTATTTACATGATAGATAATATTAATTACACATAAGTGACATACTTTATGAGATTTCTGGATTATAAATGTGGTAGGCAATAAAACTATACTTCATAATAAAGTTAAATTTTGTCCATTGCCATTTCTAATGGGGGGGGGCAAGGAAAAACACCTTAAAATGCAACCTGGATAGATTTCTGAAACTGTGTTGCTATTCTTAACAACCTCTATTTCTATCACAATAAATTCATTCTTGCCTGACTCCTCATTCTTTTAGCAATTAACACAATTTATCAGGTCATGAATATGCAACAAAAATAACCCTTGACAGATTTTTCTCCATCCTGGTTATGAAACTAGGCTTCATTTTTCCATATGGCATTCCAACTGCTGGCACAATTGTTTTATTTCACTTGGCAGTAACAGGCCTATTACTGACTTCCATTGCCTTTTCTTATCAGTGTGCATCCAAGTTAACCATTTCTGCCACTTAAAGCAGAATTATTCAATCATTACATTTTTAAAGTGACATGAACTTTTGAACAATGGGGGGTGAGTTTTAAGCAAAGATCTGAAATTAGATGTAGGCTACATGATGATACAATCACATAAATGCCATATAAAAGTATCATACCTCATTTAATGAATAAAATATATAAACCTTTTTTTAAAATTGCTAGAGCTTTCACCTTGTATTGTTAATATAAGTAGAAAATTTGAATGTAAATAACAGAATTGAATAGGAGATGAGAGTTTGTTCTCAATACTTTTGAAAACCAGCTTTCTAACCACTGGAAACAGTTTTCAGTATCTGCTTACTGAATGTGCACTGAGTATGCGGTGTCTGGTGCTTGTATATTTTGAGAGGAATGAGAAGAAACTTACAGAAAATAGGTGAAGTGTTTCTGATTTCTTAAACAATTGGACAAGCATTCTCCAGGAATGTTGTAGTTGTTAATTTGATATATTTTGAATATTAACAAAAATCCTTGTTTCTTTTCATTAAATTATCAGTTTGAATTAAAAAAATACTATAACTTTGGGAATAACATAACTTTTAGTAAAATGTTAATCTATTTGAAGTTCAGTTGTTCTCTCTTCAAGTGTTTTGAAGTCAATGAGATTTTAAGGGACATACGCTATCCTGATGTGTACTTTCAAAATTTTTATTTTACTAAATTTGTGATACTTATAATCTTGAGGACAGATGACAAAAATATTATATAAAAATATTTGTAAAAAAATAATGGTTTTCTCCTTATTCATGACATTCATTGACACAAAAGAAGTAGATTTAAGAGAGAATATTGTGAAAAGGTAAAGGTGTAAAATTAAAATTAGAGGATCTTTATTAGAATCACTGACTTGTAATAACCTTTTGAACTGGCTGTTTAAAACATTCATCTTGGTGCCTCCCTGGTGGCACAAAGGGTTAAGTCGCTGCACTTTAAAGCTATCTGTAACCACTACAGCAGTAGTTCGAACCCCAGCCAGGAAGCTACCCACATGGGGCGACTGACCTCTCCTGTCTCGCCTGCTGCATCCCTCAGCAGTGTATTTCAGTCAATCTGCCTGTTCTGTTCCCCACTCTGTCTCTGGTGAATCCTCTCACCCCCATACCTCTGGCCTGTACCCCAGTTCTTATATGCCTAAATAAATAAATCTTTAGAATGAATAAATAAATGATTAATCTTTGTGCATAAAAGGCTTGGTATACATAGTGCAGTCTGTTCTCTGAGCCCTGTAATCAGTGAAGATATGCTAACCCACAAGAGGCTGGGTACATCTACAATAGAATTTAACTAATTTTAAACCCTAATGCAAAACCACCCCTACAAGGCATTTCCCTTCCACAGGATTGTAGTAGTAGTCTACAGTCACTTGGTGTCTGACTTACTGACTGCTACATATCCATGTTATCACAATATGCTGAGAAACATGCAGTATTTAACACTTGGCATCCAATGGTTTCATGGGACATGCAATCTTCCTAAGTGCTTTCAAATGCCAGATTTTGTTTATCTTAATGTGGAATTATATTTTATTCTTGGTGATGCACCAATGTGTGCCCTCCTATGTAAAATTGAATTTGAAAGAAGTATAATAGGCTTATACTTGAACAAATTGACATCTTTGTCTCCCTAAGAAAATGTGACCAGGGCCTCCCTGGTGGTGCAGCGGTTGAGCACTGTGTTGCGAAGCTGCCCAGCGGCCTCTGCAGCACCGGTTCGATCCCCGGCTGCTCCCCGGCCACCCGAGGAGGGTCCCGCATGGCGCGCAGACCTCTCCTGCCGCCCGCTGCTCCCCTCAGCAGTGTACTTCGGTCGTTCTGCCTGCTCTGCTCCCCGCTCTGGCTCTAGTGAATTCTCTCACCCTCCCGCGCTTCTGACTGTACCCAGTGCATGTATGAACAAACCAAACAAACAAACAAACAAACAAACAAATAAATAAAACATGCCTCTAAATAAAAAAAAATTAAAAAATTAAAAAAAAAAAAAAGAAAATGTGACCATCATGAATGTTTTCTTCTCCCCATTGTATTCCCTCCTTCACTGCTTGAAGTGCCTAAGAAGTGACTAAGTATGTGAGAGATCCACAGTAACTGCTTATTCTCTGGATACACTCCCTGAAGGTCTCTGGTGTCTTACAATCTATACTAGAACCAGCATTTTCTCATCTTATTTACATATTTTCCCCACATTCTCAAACCTAAAATAACCATTAGCTTATTCCTAAATTGCATTATATTCTACTATGCCTTAGGTTGCCAAGATTAATATAAAATGTATAAAAAAGGAAACAACAGGATACATTAACCATTTGATTAAATGATGCACAGTGTATTGCTTGAGCAAGTTTACAAACCTTTGTTTCCTAATCTGAAATTTTTGAATATGATAGTCTCTAACAGGTTTAAGAATTAAGGGTTTCACTCAACATATAATTTAGAAATAATTATGTTGCTAGGGATTAGTAATTATCAGATATATAAATTCAGAAAAACAAACCATATGATGTAACAAATAAAAAAAAATACACAATCCAATGTAGTTGTAATCTTCGAGCAATACATCAGGCATTGAACCATGTGTCTAGATGAGGATAGTGAAAATAAGGTCTCCTTTAATGTATATGACAGAAAGTGAGATGAGAGTTAATTGGAACAAACTATAAGATGGTTCATGCATCATCGTAACTCATAGATCTAATTTAGAACTTCAGCATATTTCCAATAAAGAAGAAAGGACCCAATTATCCCATGAAAACATGGGTTACATTACAACACGTTTCCTGCTAAAGGGGATTTTTTTTTTTTATTACTTAACACTAAAGTGCTGAAACATTAGTATGCCCTTTTAGACTTAAAATAAACATGTGTATTATGTGCCTCTAGGTCCCGAAGGACACTACCAATGGTGTCACATTGCACTGTGGCTCCATTAGTAACATAATGACATCAACCACAGGTCTACTAATGGTTTAAATAAGAAAGCAGGGTTTTCCTCCTTTAATTCAAGAAAAAAAAGTCAAAAAAAAAAAAAAGGAAGGAAGTATGGACTGAAATCAGAATTCCAGTAATAGTGATAATTACACAGTTTATTCAATAATCAAGGAGAGGATTTGAACAGACTGACAGATTTTACTCTAAGAGGCACCACCAGTCACAGTTTGAGTGAGACTATATACTTGAGGAAGGAAGGGGATAATTATTTTCTTAAATCAAACAATATAGTGATGAAACAGTACATTAATTTTTGACAAGGGTTTATGGTTTTCATTGGTAGACTCTGAAGTGTCAAATCTTTTTTGTTTGTTCTGATTGAGAGACTGTGGTTATCCGCACATAGAGGGAAGTGAGATATCAGGGTAGTTAAATTTTATCTTAACTCTGACTTTGAGATTCTTGGTTATCTACTATTTTTTTTTTTAATCTTTCTATAACTGCTCTCCGGTCAGCAACAAACATGGGAAGTTTGTTGATTTTGTTTCCTTGTAGCCATCAGAAATGTTCTGCATGAATTCTTCATAGAACAGTAGTCTATTTCTGACTGTAGCCTAAACAACGATTTTAAACTTCAGCCTGTCAGATCAGGGAGAGGAGTCCCAAAATGCAACGTTATTTGTAGGATGGAAGGAAATAAAGGAAAAGGAAGGGAGGAGGGAGTGAGGGAAGGGACAGAAATGATTCTCCTGCTCTATTTAAGTACATGGTCAGCTTAAAACTTTGTTTCTGCTGAGTAATTCAGGATGTGACACTATCCAATACTTTGAAAAAGTTGTCTAGCATGCAAGAATTAATAAAGGGCATAACTCATGTAAACTCATTCAACAAGATGTTTTTCTCATGAGACAAAGGAAAACCATAACATTTGAAAATTGGGGCATTTGGTTTAATTTGGCATAGATATCTCAGGACATGCTAAACGCTTGTTTGCATAAATTGTGCACAAAAAAAGCTAATTGGCACCTTAGTGTGACTTACAATATCATCCCTATAGCAATATTGCTTTAATTACTAGAAAGAAATGGGTTATCTAAAATTTGTAGTCATGAAAAATATGAAGATATCCATTATTATAAAGATATAAAATAATTCTGCAGTAAAATTTCAAGTTTTAAAATATAGTATGTTGGTTTTTTTTTCTTACTATTTAAAATAACTATAGTATAAGTTCTTTTCTTTCTTACTATGTTTCAAAATATGAAATATTAGAGACAGAACACTTGGTTAAAATGTATCACACTACCTAAAACATGATTGTCTCTGGCTGCTAATATGGCAGACAAGATGCTTAAAAGGGAATTTGTTGGAGAAATATCTGACTTATAGGTATTGTTTTTAATATAGAAGCCTGAGTATTTCCAATGAACCTAGCTACACTCTTGGTTACTGAGTAGTGTCCTAAGGCCACCAAGCTTCATTAAATCTCTCTCTTTTTTAAAGAGCCCTACTGAGATTTGTGAATCTGATCATTATTTTCGTAGGAAAATATAGGCATATGTTCACTCATTCTGCCATGTTGCACTTAAGTGATTAAAAATTCATGTTCCAAGTAAGAAGCTGTTAAGTAGCTAATTATTTATTCTGTTTACAAGATATGCCCTAACTGGTTAGGGAAAATGGATGCTGGGGCCTGAAGGAAGCATTAAATATATTTAGGGTGAGAAGGCCAACCTGCCTCCTGGTGGGTATATTACCAAGTGGTACAAATTGAAAGAGTGCCTTAAGCAAACAAGCCACCTATTACATAAATGGAGTACTCATTTTAGGAAGGTATGGAATAGCTTTTACCTTTTAGAATCCCCCACTTAACATCTATTTGAAATTCATTGTCAGAGAAAATCAATTCATTATGTACCCCAAGCTACCTTGTTGAAGGGAAGGACATTTAACATTGAATATCTATCATAGAAATGAGGTTGTTTTTTTCTTCTAAAAAAGAAGAATATGGAAGAAAAAAAAAGTGGAAATAATATAAATATTATGTTTAAAAAATTCTAAACCAGAACTATGCACAATAAAGTATTATAAAACATTAGATTGAAGCTGCAAATGGCCAATGAAAACCACTATGAAAGACAATTTTATAAAGCCCTTAAAAATATTAAGATGACTATAAATGGGATACTTGACATAAGCAGTATGAAGAAATAAATTTGTATTCTAGAAAATGAATTCAGTAACAATGTCAATTGTCATATTATTCTTATGATATGCATGAAGGGCATACAAGCTGTGGAAATAATGATAATAAAGCACACTATGAAGTACATATGAATATGCTGTATAAAGTCTGTCAGTGGGTTTTCAGAAAGTCTATTCAGAAAAGAAAAGTGCCTGAATGGAAAATGAGCTGAAAAGATGACCACAAAACCTAGAAATATCTGAATGATTTTTGGAGGTTTCAATCATTCTTAAAGCTTCCCTTAGAATATCAAATGTCATTGGACTAAGATTTTTTGCATCTCTAGTGTCATATATTCCTAAGTGGATATAATTAAATGTTTATTGATAATATTTGGAGAAAAAGGTCATTCCTGTTTATTAAATAAACCCACAAATAAGTTTATTTAATATATTAAATATATTTATATAATTACATAATTATCATAAAATCAATTCTTTATTTTATTTTTTTGATAACTGAAGGCATCATCTCAGAATTATTATTGCCATTTATTCATATTGCACTGCAATATATTTTCAGGTCAAAGGAATAACATAAAATAGACTATCACCTACAATTTTGTTTTTTAATTCTATGATTTAAGCCTGGTGCCTTTTGCTATTAGTGATGATACAACAGATGGTATAATGAACTATAGATATAGTTAAGACTACTTACAGCAGAGTCACTTCTTGTGATAAGTATCTAAATATTCTGATGAATTTTGTGTCATTTTAAGGTTGTTTATAATGTTTATTTCCTAATACTGATCAGGTTAATACAAATGTTTTAGTGAGCATTATAATTAGAAGTGTTCTGGGTATAATTTTTTTTACATCATGTTTAACAGTTTCATTCAGTTTTAGTGTTTAGCTCCATAGGATTAATCTTTTATCAAATATCTTTATGCACTCAGAATATATATAAAAAACACACTTCTTATAACACTAATTAAATGATTATCTTCCATGAATGTATATTTTATCCAGTCAACCTGCCTATAAAACCAAAGCCATTGCTTAATTAATATATATATCAAAGATATATATCAAATAAAAATATCAGAGCATTGTTTTCTTTTCATTGAAACCTCATGCTAGCTGATTTCACATTTAATAACTTAGAACAGTGGCTCTTCAAATATAGACTCAAGGTCAAATTCACTACATCATCTGTTTTTGTAAATAAAGTTTTACTAGAACATTGTTATATAAGGGCCTCAAATACCATTTAGTAAAATAGAAGTTTTAAACATAAAGCCTGGAAGTACACAGCAGTCTATTCTGGGGTATTACATACCTGGCCAGGTCTAGCAATCACTGATAAGGCTTGTCTTTTAAACCATATTTTCTTGTAGTTTATTGTTAATGTTTACTATAGGTATTAGAACATGCATTTTAACATCATAATCTACATCAGATTTATGCTAATTTAACTAGAGTGAGATGTATACAAAATTTGCACTTTGTGCTATTATTTACATGTATGCAAAATACATTCATATATACATATACACATATTCATGTGCATATATATATAGTTAAAAATAAAAATTCATCCAGATAAGTTTAGAGATCTAATAGACCTTATTAAAGGATTTATGCTACAGCCCATGTAGCAAGTAGAAAGACCCTGCAAAGGTTCATACTAAGTGGAAGGTTTTTATAGTCAGAAAGAGGGTGGGTCAAAATGATTAGTAAAAGTTATGCGAGAGTATTTCAAACAGGCCACCTTCCCTCAGAGGAATGCAGACTGCCTTGGAAGTCTGACCTGGAAACTCCTGATTGAGCTGTTTAAAATTCTACTTTTGGGAGGGACTGAAATTACAATTTGGTTCAACTTAAAAGAGGTTAATCCTTTCTGGGAACTGGCATGTACAACACCATTTTGGGTATATTCTTTTCTTTTTAAACAATATGTATGCATATACACATGCTTTGTATACTTAATGACATACTCATAGAGAAATTATATACATATGTGTATATATATAATAAATAATTATGCATATATTATTTCTATGTGAGTGCCCCTCACTTAAGCAGCGCTCGCATAGGTTCAACATGACATGTCCCAAAGCTTCTGGCACTAGAAGTATACTAGCAGTAGAGGAGAAACAGACTTTGAAATTTAAAGATCCTGAAGTTAGTTTACAGGAACTTCCTCAATATTCAAATATTCAAAGGTATAATGAAGAGTTTGGTTCTTGTGAAAGTATGGGGGAAGAGGGATAAATTTCCCCTATCTCTCTTGATTCTTAGAGACTGGCAAATAAATTAACATTTGACAAGCAGAAAAAAAATGTTTATTAATAGCAATTATGCAAGGGAGAGAATCAATGAAATGAATACTTTTGAATTGGCCCAAACCACCTCCTTAAATAGCTTCTGTTAAAGATAAAGGGTGTTGGGGGAGCAAGGGAAGATCAGTTATGGAGGTTACCAGGAAAGGCAGTAACCAAGGTATTTAACTTATGGGCTCAGTCTCCCCAGAAGGGTCAGAGGTTTTTCTCTACATGCCGAGTAGCCCTTTTGAAATATGTGTCACCCTAAAAAAAGTAAAGGTCAACTGAAGCCCTGTGTGCCTTAGGAAATCTGTTATCATTATTGAGAGAATGCTGGTAACTTAGCCTTGTCCCCGCTGTTTGCCATTTTTCCCAACTGAAGAGGCAATCTCTGCTCCCATCTTTATGAGCTAGAAGAAGGTAGTTTGGGAGATATTATCCAGATGTATGTAGAATAATGAGCGTGTCCTCTCTGAGTCTCTGATAGAGATTCTCTTTACTCTGAGAGTAAAGATGAGGTAATTCCCTCTTGTCATATGAAATCTACCCTTTTCTCTCTCCTTGACATCCCAGTTCTTTGAATACAGGATAAATATCCCTGGTATACTTCATTTTGCTTTAGAATTTATAACCACGGAAATTATGCATATGTAGATTATTAAATATTGGCCTTTTCTCCTACTAATCTGTCTCATGATTATTTGTCCTTCCAACCTCAGAAGAATGTGATATGGTGGCAGAATTTTCCCCTGTCCTCTGTCAGTACTATTTCTCTTACTGGGTACTTCTGTTACCAAAATGAAACAATCTTACTGGTACCCTTTTGTGTAAATCTTTTTCCTATAGATTCTTTAAATAGTAAATATATCTGGAATAAATGAAAAATTATCATCTATAACTTGGTATAAATTATTTTATCTAACTATTCATTTATTTTTTTTATTTCACTAAGATTTTTTTCTTATGACAGATAAAAGACTAATGTGAGTCCACTGGGGAAGGAAGAAATTCTTAAGAAATAACAAAGAAAGATAAAAGAGGGAATATGGAAGTATCAATAAAGACATATTTTACTTGCCACATTTTTGTCTAAATTTGTACTTCAACTTCAGAATGCTGAAACTTCTTGACAGTACTTTACATTTGTAAACTGGTGAATAGAAAATATTTAACTATTCCATACAAAATAATAGTAGAAATTATATATTTCTATAGTCATTTCTAAGGAAGTCAAATAAAGTAGTTAAAACAAGCATTAGTAGAAATTCTGTTTCATTTAATCAGTTTTCATTTAAAAAATGAATAATTGGGGGCAAATTAAATATGTCACTCAGGTTTTCATAGCAAGCTGTGGTGCAGAGCAAGGAAAGCTGGAGCTGCAACATTTGGGCCTGGGGCCGGGTTCCTCAGCTATTAAATTTCTGTGAGCTTTAACCTCTAGTATATCATCCTTGCCCATTTTCTTCCTTTAACTAAATCAGCACAAATCTTCCTCCAAACTTTCCTAACACCAATTATCCCTTACATGATAATAGAACAGAAATCTTAGGTTATTTGCTTTAGACTTATTTTTAACTTTACAAATGTAGAAACAGCAGTATGGATGAAAACTTGATGAGGGTTATTATTTTGGACATGGACATTTTTAGGGTGAAAACAGCAAAGGATCTAAGTTCTCTGGAGACATAATAAAAATAGACTGAATTACACTTTTAGTATTTTTCCAGACCCTCCAAGTCTCCTCCAGAGAACACTTTGTCCTTTTTAAAAATTGTATTTTTACTTTATAGTCCCTGGTTATTAAAGGAGAAACTTTTCCCATTAGGTAAAACCAGAATGAAGAAAATATTAACGTGAAAACTGTAATTTTCGATGAAGAATAATTAAATACATACACATTCATTTCAGCATAGCATATTATCAGAATGTCAAATAAATTAATGTGGTATAAAAACAGAAAACAAATCAAGTTATTTTAAGAAGTTGAAGCAGTGTATAAAGTGGGAAAAAGATACTCCATGATTGATATATATTCTAAAGTAAAAGCATGTAAAACAAACTTATATTTTCAAGATATTCTAAATGACTCTATCCAAAACAATCTTGTCCCACAAAACATTTTTACAAAGTTCCTATATTAGTTTTTTATTCCATTATTATGACATTCTTTTGACCCTTTAGTGACAAAACTCTATATTAATCAATAATGAATTTGTTTTGGAGCCATTAAAAATTATTTAGAGCCAAGTCCAATGAATGTTTGTATATTGAGCAAACTACCATGATTCAGCTCTAAAACAAAGGATATTTATTTAAAGGATTTTGAAAAAGATCTATTTTAGAACCCACTCCCAATCCCAAAAATATATTAAGCAAGAATATTATTATTAAAATGGGTCTGTAGTTTTGAAATGTTGTTAGGTTAAAACAAAATTGTAATGTCAGTTTGACAGAAAAAAACAAGCAAAACTAGTTATATACATGCATAAAAACAACCTGGTATTTATATATATTGGTTATTTTTATTGGTGGATCAGATGCCAGACTGCAGAATCTTCTTCTGTTTCTTAACACAATATCTTTTGTGACTTCTATAGATATCTACCATTTTTGAAATCTTGTGCTTTTTGTCCAATGAGAGAATTTTCTTCATTGCAGTGTTTAGTTAAACTTGAGAAAGACCCTCATATTAAATAGACATAGTGGGGAGAAAAGATAATGATGGCAAGTTAAGCACATTTCAAATAATTTTGAAATTCCAAGAAACTAATGATGGAACTTTATTTGCTCAATTTTCTCTTCTCTAGGAAGAATTTCTGCTACCCTGCCATGAAATCCATGCATATATGTGTGTATGCGTGCTTTTGATTCCTCATGAAATAGACATTATTAAAGCACTAGGTTTTTTGTCATTGATATTCATGCTGTGAAAATGTCATTGCAAATGAGAATGTTCATGTCCTTAATAGTCCAGTTAAATCTTATAGCTCAAGAAACTTTGTAGTTAAAGTGGATGCTCTCTTTATCAAATGTAGACTAGAAGCATATGCTTGATTGCAAATGTAGGTCTGAAAGGTAAGATAATGATTTTTTTTTTCCAGAAAAATTGTTTAAGTGTCTTTCTAACAGATTAGAACAGCATTGCATTAACTGGATACATAACAATGATTATCCAATAGTACCAAAAACATACAATAAAACCTACTCAAAGTTCTCATAATTCTCCATAAGTTACATAACTAAATAGACTAAAAAATTTATGAAAACAATAACTCAGTCCTGTGAGCCTGACTGAAGGAATGAATGAGATTTTGAGAAAGATCATCTTTGATTGTTTAAGCATACTGGTTTCATTACTTTATCATCAACTTCATCTGCTTGCTCCCATCTTAACCATAATATAATAGATACAAAATGAGTGTACTGAATAAGTACCATGGAATAAGTCAGGGGGAAAAAAGTGCCAACTACATATGCTTTTTTTTTTTTTAAAAGATTTATTTATTTATTTATACAAGCACTGGGTACAGTCAGACGCTCGGAGGGTGAGAGAATTCACCAGAGCCAGAGCAGGGAACAGAACAGACATACTGATGAAATACACTGCCGAGGGGAGCAGCGAGCGGCAGGAGAGGTCTGCGCGCCATGTGGGACCCTCCTCCGGTGGCCTGGGAGCAGCCGGGGATTGAACCGGTGCTGCAGAGGCTGCGGGTAGCTTCGCAACCCAGCGCTCAACCACTGCGCCACCGGGGAGGCCTTACATATGCTTTTGTTTTTGTTTGCTTTTTTAAAACATAGCCAACAATTTTAGACTTGGAAACTTCCATTGAGATATATTACATGTTTTCTGTTCCTGAGAAATATAACCTTAATAAACAATCTGTGTTTCAATCGTGCTTTCTTAACATTTTCTTTTATTTCCCCTTTGATTGATTTTAAATTGTTTCTTTAAACATTGTCCTGTCTGTGTGTGTGTGTTGTGTGTATGGTGTGTGTGTGTGTGTGTGTGTGAGATAGAGAGAGAGACACAGAGAGAGAGAGACAGAGAGAGAGAGACAGAGAGAGAGACAGAGAGGATGAAAATTATTATGTTCTTTAACTTTTCATTTTAATGAAGCATCCATCCTCATGATGTGATTTCGGGATAATATATAGCATTTTCTCTCCAGAAGCTTATTCCCTACTTTGAGTCTTCCATCACTTTCTTGAGGAGCCCTAACACTCTCACAGGTAAACATGTGGTCAGAGCCACCTCCAGATGAAGACTTATTTTTTAGAATGGAATAATAAATTAAACTCTTTAACACAGTTTGATTGCTGTTAGGGGTTAAACAACTTTCAGCTGAATTAATTAGCTAAATGCACTTTAGAGTGGAAAGACAGTTATAATCTATGCATTTTCCTTTGATTTCTAGTTATTATCCACCTCTCTAGGAGAATGTAGAGAAGTAGATAGAGGTAAACATTAAAAAAAAGTATTATTTTTTATTTAAGTAACATTGTATTATAATATTAATAAGTTTTAGGTGTTTATAATTATACACAAACATCTGTATATACTATATTAATGTGCATTAATGTCATAATACACAGTCAACCCTTCATTACACAATTGATTCCTTTTACCCAATGTACTCATCACCTTCCTTTCCCTAGCCTCCTGCTGAATTCTAATTTGGTCTTCTAGTCTAAAAGCTTAATTTTACTTTAAATAGTTCATTTATTTGTTTTTGATATAAATTTTATTTTAAAATAAATCATCTAGGATTATACAAGTCACACATATAACATTATACATAGTATAGATATTAAATTTATGAAACAGTTACTAAACAAAAATCCTTCTGGTCACCTCCCAGTTAAAAAAATGGTGATTATGAGGTTATTGTTTTTCTAACTTTTGTTGAGGTAACAATGATTTGCAACAAAGTATGTATGTTTTCTATTTTGTTGCTTGTGCTTTTGATATCATATCTAAGAATCCATTGACTAATACGAATTTGTGAAGATCTACATTTTATTTTCTCTGAGAACATTAGAGTTTTAACTTTCATATTTTTGTTTATACATTTTTAGGTCATTCTATATATGGTGTGAGGTAAAGTTCCTGTATTTTGTATGCAGAAATTTTAGTTTTCTCAGCACTGTTTGTTAAAAAGATTATTCTTTTCTCCTCTGAATTGACTAGACATTCTTGTCAAAAGTAAATTGGTCACAGATATATATGAATTTATTCTGGAGTCCCAAATTTATTCCCTTCATATATATGTTTGTCATTGTGCCAGTGGCACACTGTTCTGATTGCTGAAACTTGTAATAGGTTTTGAAATTTGATGTGTGAGTGTTCCACTTTTGTTCTTTTTCAAGATTGTTTTTATATTCTGTCTAATTGATATGGTTAGAATGTTCAATAAAACGTTGAATAGCAGTGGTGGAAATGGGTGTTCTTGTGTTTTTCCTTAATTACCTGTTCTAATGACTTTTTTTTTAATTGTGGTCTAAGGAATTGCTCTCCACCTTTATGCAAAGCTCCTGTCTCATATCTCTTGCAGATATATTTTTAAAATCATTACTGAGAATTTTGGCATTGGAATTTCGTTGTATCAGGCATCACAAATAATAACAAAGGATAGCTCAATATCTGGTAAATGCAAACTCTCTAAGTAGTGAGTCCTCAGGTATTTGATTAATGAATATGGATGAGATCAAATTAGGGTTATCAAATGGAAGGGGAAAGTGGGAGTCAATAATTTAGGTAAAAAGAGTCCATCATATGGTAATTAGTGGTGAAGTTAATGTAGTATATATAGATATTGATTTACTACAGAACAACAACAATAATAATAAACAATAAAGTTAATGTTACCTTAATATTATGTGATATCCTCAATTTTAATAACCTTTGTTACATTTCTCGTAATTCATTGCCATGACTATGTTTTTCTCTAATTACTTGTAATGATTCCATTTTGAAATCTTTACTCCAATATAGTAATCTTTTCCCACAACTTCTTAGATTTGCAACTGACTCAGTTATTTACACATGTTGTACCTGCCTATCAACTTAAATATTTGAAATTTTAAATCTTGGAGCTCATCCTTAAGCATCAATTCCATATTCTAGCACTTTACTATCTTCCTAGAAAGTCAAACATCACACAGTTTCCTCATTTCCTAAAGTATAGAGATATACTTAATTTCAAATAAATTCAGTTACTCATCTTTTTGGATATTATACCTTTTACCACAGTAGGAGTAAATTACATAATCATGCCTGATGTTGACAGAAGATTTTTCTGTTTTTTCCTATACCTCTTGTTACTCTTTCAACATCAACTTTTCCCCTGATTTTTCTATTGCTTTCTGCACAAACATATTTATTTTCTTCTACTCATAGAGAGGTTGACTTGTGTTTTATTATATACTTAAGGTATTGTCTAGATTACTGATTTTCACCGTCATATTTTTACATAAACATTTGTAACTGTACATATCCATTTATATATCCATATCCTTTTACTGTGTTAGATAAATTTTGATATATTGGGTTTTCATTATCATTAAATTTATATTAGAAAATGCTGTGTTGGTGATATAATCTTTGATGCATGGCTTGCTTATAAATATGTTGATTAATGTTAAATATTTAACTTCTTTTTATCTTATTGGTATTGATTTTTTATTTAATAAGTTCACTGTGAGATAATATACTCAAGTTTTATATTTATGATAATTATTTTATGGTAGATCAAGTATAATTTTTCTATGTTGGTTTTATTTGGAAACTCTTCTATCTGTTCATGGAAAATGAGCTATCATTTACTTCATTTCTTTTTCTATGTTCACCATAAAGACTTCTGCACCTAGTACTGATTCTTTCCCCACAGGTTAAAATCTCAATAATGATTTTAAACATATATCTGCAGGATATATGAGACAGGAGCTTTGCATAAAGTTTCTAAAAAATATATAGAAACAAGATTTAACTGCTGCCACACCCTTCATATTTTTTCTTTTTTCTTTTTTTTTCATTTTGATGGCTGTGTCCAAAAAATAAAGCTCTGATCATCCTTGCTACTTTCTGAGTTCCCTTTTATACTCACACAAGCTACTGTGTCTCAGTGGCTAAAACTTCTTTTGTAAAGATCACCCATGTCTTTCTCATTTATCTAATCAGAGGACTTCTTTGCATCTTTGTCTTGCTTTGACCCTTCTGAATCATTTAGAATTTACCTCATAGCTTCTTAAATCTGTTTCTGTTCAGGAGGTTTTTCCTTAAAAATATTTTTTTTTCCATTTCCTAGAGCTAAAAGGAGAATGAAATAGGAAAAGATGTCAATAAATGATAATGTAATGAAGGAAATAAAAATAACAATATAATAGCTTGGGGAAATCTGGTGTTAAATACTCATATATCAAGGATGTCTGCATATACAGGTATTTTGATGAATTTAAAGTGGTCCTTGGTGGAGATGAGTTACCAAAAATATCCAGCATATATATAGATACAGATATCTATATCTACATATACATATATACCTATAAATCTATAGATGTATCTATAATAGAACAAAAATTTTAATGGAATATTTCATTTTAGAGCACATATGGAGAGAAATTACATAGCTATATTTAATAAGTGTTTGTTTTAATAACAATTTATTTCCTTAATTAAATACATTAGCACTACTTTACAGAATTACTATTTACTTTACAGGTATTTATAGTAATTAAATAGAATTCATATTTTTATCTTATTCAGGATTTTATTTTCATAGTCTTAATTTCTAAATTTTTGTCTTTGAAGTTTTGATCTATTGCTCTTAGCACTCTACTCACTTCCAAGTTAGTTTTAAAGGTTTATACAGCATATGAAACATTGACTTTGAAATGGGTTTTCCAGTGAAAATAAGAATAAATATAGGGCCTACCTGGTGGCACAGGCGGTGAGGCTGTCTGCAGCCTCTGCAGGGGGGCGTCAATCCTGGTTGGCCGGGGAGGGTCCCACATGGCGGGGCAGACATCTCCTGTCTTGCCCGCTGCTCCCTTCATAGGTCTGCCTGTTCTGTTCCCCACTCGGGTGGGTCATTTCACCCTCCAGCACTTCCGGCCTGTACCCTGGTTCTTGTAGGACATGGATGAATCTTGAAAAGAAATATATATATATATATATATATATATATATATATATATATGTAATTTTCATTGGACTTTGTATAAAAACTACTCTTTAGGGAAAATATTGGAATCCTCAGCAATTAATATAAGATTCAAATTTAAAATAGTCAACACAATAGATAACAATGTAAAATAGTTTATCTTAAATTATATATTGTAAAAATGCTACAGTTTGTCTATGGTCAGAAGTATGTAGTTCACAGGTGTATATTGATGATTAACTCTAGAAAGCTCTGTGTGACACTTGATATTATTTGAGGTATATAATAAACAGTTTTAGAGTTCATTCTTTGAGTCAATAGTCTTTCAAGAAAGGCTATATTACTTAATAATTTAATTCTTTCTCACCTGTACCTTGGCTTGGAGCACCTCAATTTATGTAAAATTCTCATATGTGTTTATAAACTTCTTTTATTTTATTTATTTATTTTTTAATGATACTGTGTTTTTTCCATTACTAAAATAAGAATGAGGTCTTTGCTTAACTCTGTAAGGTGAAAATTGCATTGTGGTAGAAAATGGTTCTAAAATGTCACAAAATTTTCTTTCAATTCTGAAGATATTACTGTAAAATATAAATATGAATTGTCCAACTTAAATTATACATTTAGGCCACAAAGAACTTATATATTTCCAAACTTTTTAATTATTGAAAAACCAAAGTTTTGTCACACTGTCAACTGGCAACACCATGTTCATAGAAACATTTTGTAAACATGAGCAAACTAGTAAACTAAAATGGAAGTTCCTTTGTTTTACCCAAAGTTTAATTAAACTAGTAGATTTCTACCTAACTTACTTCATTGATATGACTGTATCTAAATGGTGATAACAGAATTTCATTCAAATTATCCCTCACAAAATATTGTTTCAGAAAAAAATTCCTAAAAGTTTCAAGATTTACTTCACATTTCTCATACAGTGGGTTTCTGTAAAACTGCCCTATTTCTATACAGTCACCTCCTCCATCCACTATCCTTGTAGATCACAAAGGCCATGAAACTCTGCTAAATGGTTTTCAGTCTGTGTTTTCTACAACCTGGTAATGGAGTTAAATTTGCCCTGAACTTTGGGATCATTTCAATGTACTGATGGCTTCTAATTCACTTTGGGTATAAGACCTGAGGGGATGTAGGGACTGACGATCTTATTAGTGAACAATTGTCTTTCATCTCTCTCTTTGGTTAAATTTCACCTCCTAGTCCAGAAATGGTTCACACTGCCTTTCTGTTTGGAGGTTAGTTAACAAACAAGCTGTTATACAATCATGAGTGCATCCCCAATCTATATATTAATTGTGCTCTAAATTTCCCAGGACATGTAATCTTAGTATTCTGAGCCAAAGTTTTCAGATTTTAAGATGCTATTTATCTTTTCTCAAGTACCTAACTTTGAAATTAAAATGCTAGCCTTTGTAAAATGTGCCTTTTTTACAAAGCATAAAATCCATTTATACATTTATACATAAAATCCATTTTACACATAAAAATCCATTTATACACTCAAATGTTTTTGACCTAGGTTCTGATAAGCTTCACAATGCAATTAACATCATTTAATTCTTAAGTATAAAAGTGAAGACAATAGGGAAAAATTTAGGAATGAAAAACATTGTTTATTAGATGGAAAAAAGTCTTCATGCACATTCCATCAGTATTTACAATGATTACAACATCATAGAATATATGAACTAAATTACATTTTATGAATATTTTAAGTAATCAGTCAATTAACTGTTTAATGACTAATCAAAGACATTCAATAAAATATAAAAATACAGCCCTTATAAATGCATATATAAGAAATTTTATAAAATCAATAGCACCATATACTTTTAAAAACCTGACTTTTTCCACATGCAATAATTAGTCTGATTCATAACATTAGACAATGAAAAATTCTTAAAAGTTGTATACAACAAAAATAACTCAAGTAAATGAAGAGAAAATTAGACCTGCATATGAACTAGAGAAAAATTAGTGTTATATATTGATGTGCGATTTAGGTTAGAGTGAATGCATAATGAGATCTAAATGAATTGTGAAAAGAACTGGAAGAAGAAATTGGCTCTGGTTCATTTTTTGGTAACTTTCTTCTTCTTTTTTTAATTTCTCTACCAATTAGGGACTAGTAGGAATTCTAGGAAGAGTGGAACTACTCAACTAATAGACTTACATTTAATTTTTCTTTATTTATTAAATAAATTTTTAATTTAATGTAAAGAATTTAATTTAAGAAGGCCATTATTGCTTTTTAAATTTCAAGGTGTTTTCAGATGGAATATTGCATGAAATAGTATTGTCTTGGGCTACAGCTTACAGAAACCCAAGAGGTCTGAAGCAGACCATCAATGTCATGTATTTAAAGGTCTATTGATATTAGAGTCAGTATCTCCATAATTTTCTAAGCCTGACATCGTAATTGTAACCTCAAGTTTACAGAATATTTACTGTCATCCTAGAAGTAACATTTATATTCAAGACAGGATAAAGCAGAGAGATATTGTGTCCTATGTATAGTTCCCTTAAAATCAACAGAGCAAAATTTTTCAGAGGACCCATCTCAGAAGATTTCTGCTTAAATATAACAAAGTTTAGGCCAGAACTAAGTCATACAGTTGTATTTGGTTTCAAAAGTGGGGGGACAAATAGACAAAGAACTGGCTTGAATGACTTAATTAAATCATAATTCACTGGGGACTAGAAACAACTCTGGTTCTGTCAAACCAAAGAGTAAGGGATACTAGATATCAAGGCAAAAATTCTGTGACAAACTATCATCAGATTCTGACTGTAAAATAAAATAAATTGCTCCCTTGGTTTTCCATATTCCTGTATTATATCCTATTTCATGAGTGAAGGATATAATATAAGGTAGTATGATTTATTTAAATGTTATATTGAATACCTTAGTTTCACACATTCAGTTATGAAGTTCAGTTGCTGTTACCTGAAATTTGTCACCTTCATATGAAAATTTAGGAAGCTGGAAATCTCTTAAATTAAGGTGGGCTGCATTTACCACCAAAATTTCCACTGACATTGAAAAATGATTTCATCCAAAACAGGCTTTCCAGTATTCTAAAGACAATGATTTTTTGCCACAAGAAGCATCATAGTAACTTGTTTTTTACAGTAGCAAATCCTGCAGCTGTAATGGTAGTCTTCAGGTGTTTGTGGCACAAAATAAAAAAATATTCTGTAAGTATTATCATAGCCACTGGCATAGCAAAACAGAAACTGACTTTTCAGAGCTAAAGTTTGAGTTTTAAGTTCTTAAGCGTATATCCATTTTACTTTTTAAATAATCACACACACACACACACATACTCTTATTGCCAAACCTCTGGAGATGGGGACTTCATACATAACAGTGCTCAAAAGAAAGTCTTGTCTAAATTCTGGTACAAGGTTTTCATTCAACTTCTCTATCTCACTTGCGGTACATTTCTTTCTTTTTTTTTTTTTTAGATTTATTTATTTATTTACATAAGCACTGGGTACAGTCAGAAGCGTGGGAGGGTGAGAGAATTCACCAGAGCCAGAGCAGGGAACAGAACAGGCAGAGTGACGAAATACACTGCTGAGGGGAGCAGCGGGCGCAGCAGGAGAGGTCTGTTGCACCATGCGGGACCCTCACTTGGGTCGGGGATTGAACCTGTGCTGCAGAGGCTGCCCGCAGCTTTGCAGCCCAGCGCTCAACCGCTGTGCCACCAGGGGAGGCCCTGGTACATTTCTTTTCAGTGCATTCTCCAGTTGGCATTTGTCAGGGTTACCCTATTTTATTAACATAATTTTAAACTTCAAGAGTCACAGATTGGTTTCTTGGAGATTTTATTTCAAAGAATTGTGTATATTCCTTATGCACATTGAACCACCTTCTCCCTAACACATCATCTATCACTAAACTAATTTGATAAGAAGTTATTGGGAAGATTAGAATAAATTGACATTGGGCTAGAGTTCATTTCTGGCCAGGAGGAAATGCTTTATATCAACACCCTAAAATATTGTGAAAATATTTCTGCATTGTTCAGTGCTCTCATTATTATAAACTTGATCTAATGGAGACCTCTGTACTTAGTCTCTGGTAAGTACATGGTACTGATACATTTGTACTCTAGGATCTAGCTTTGCTGTTGTAATTGATACCAGTTCTGATTAATCCTTGCTATTAACTTTGTCATTCTAAAATATTTTGAAATATCATGCATGGGTCAATACCAAGACAAAAATATGTAAAGGCATGCCTTAGAAAATGAGAATGAATTAGTCTTTCATCTGTGTAACTAAAAAGATCTATTTTTTTCTTTTTAAAAAGAAACTCCAATTCCAGTCTTCCTTCTAGTTACAAAAATGCTTCATGATATTTTAAAGAAAATACTACCACTCCAACATTTCCAAATAGGCACAATGTTATATAGTTCCATGTCTCATTGGTGAGATTATACTTAATTATTTCCCCCCAATGCACTATTTGTCTATTTAGCTTGAAAGCCAGGGGTAGAATATTAAAACAATCTATTAAATGGTATACTCTTAATTTAAAATTTCTATTGAGAAAATTTTTGCACACAACACTAATGATAAAGGACTGATCACAAAAATCTGCAAAGAGCTGATGAGACTCAACAACAACAAAAAAATAATCCAGTCAAAAAATGGACAGAGGAACTAAAAAGAAACTTCTCTGAAGAGGAAATGCGAATGGCCAACAGGCATATGAAAAAATGTTCAACATCACTTGCAATCAGGGAAATGCAAATCAAAACTACCATGAGATACCATCTTACACCAGTGAGAATGGCACATATTAAAAAAAATAGCAACAAGAAATGTTGGCGAGGTTGTGGAGAAAAAGGAACTCTTCTGCACTGTTGGTGGGAGTGCAAACTGGTCCAACCACTATGGAGAGCTGTGTGGAGATTTCTGGACCTACTAAACATAGAGCTTCCACAGGATCCAGCAATTCCACTCCTAGGTATTTACCCAAAGAACACAGAAACATCAATTCCAAACAACACCTGCACCCCTATGTTTATAGCAGCACTGTTTACAATAGCTAAGCTTTGGAAACAGCCCAAATGCCCAAAAATAGATGACTGGGTCAAGAAGATGTGGTACATATATACCATGGAATATTACTCAGCATTCAAAAAAGATAAACACATGCAATTTGCAGCAACATGGATGACGCTGGAAGGGATCATGCTCAGTGAAATAAGCCAAAAAGAAAAAGAAAAATACCGGATGGTCTCACTCATAGCAGGGATCTAGAAAACTTAAATAAGGGACCAGGAAAATGAATAACTATAAGAAAGTGAAAATCAAAATCAACAAAAACTATGAACCAGAGACACTTTTTGGGGGGTGGGGGGCGGGAGGGGAGGGATTGGGGTCAGAATGGGGGGATTGCAATTGTATGGGGAATATAAAAATAAAATTTATTAATTAAAAAAAATAAAAAAAATAAAATTTCTATTTATAGAATACGTATGACTGATTGAACATAAACACCTCTCTTAAAAATCACTAATATTTCAAAACTTGAAAATAGTAAAAGTCAACATTGATTCCCTTCATATAGGATAACTGAGACATGAAAAATGTGTTCTAATGCCACAAATAATTGAAAACTAATTCTTGAAATCTAGCTATCGTTTATTTCATTTTCTCCCGCTATCAATCTTATTGTATTATTTTGACTTCAATGTTAAGCTGGGTAGTAAATTTAACATGCACAAGTTTTATTAAATATTTCAAAGACATTTATAAATTGTCAATTTATTGTTGTTGTTGTTGTTAATTTCCTCCCTGATTTACTCCATTGATGGAGTTAAAATAATGTTAGATACCTAATAAAAACCACTGAATAATAGTTTCCTTGGCTGCTATAATGCTTACCTAAATCTCAGACTATGTCATGAGATCTGTCAATGAATAGATCTTTTTGTTGATATAACAGCTAGTGTAGCGGTTTGTGTTTTTTGGAAATGTTAATAATTTATATATTTTAGTTCCTTCATTTTTACTTTTCAGCAGTGTTTAACAAAACAAGGAGAAAGTTGTAATTCTCATTACTACACTTACCTTCCAATTATAGAAATATTATTTATTACCACTTACATTTCATTATATTTCAACAGGAGTCAGATCAAATAAGAATTTATTTGAAGACTGTGGGCCACCCTGGTGGCACAGCGATTTGAGCACAGTGCTGTGAAGCTAGCTGCAGCCTCTGCAGCACAGGTTTGATTCCCAGCAGGCCAGGGAGATTCCCACATGGTGAGGCAGACCTCTTCTGTCTCACCAGCTGCTCCCCTCACCAGTGTATTTCAGTCAGTCTGCCTGTTCTGTTCCCCACTCTGCTTCTGGTGAATCCTCTTACCTTCCCATGTCTCTGGCCTGTACCCCAGTTCTTGGATAAATAAATCTTAAAAAAAAAGAATTTATTTGAAGACTGTGATATAATATTAGGGAATATACATAAATTTGACATTGAATTTTATTTCTATGTTCCTTGAAAGAAATGCTAAATAAGCTGATTTAGAATTTTTTTTATTCACATATTAATTTTCCACACTGGAGTTGATCATGAGAATCTCCCTTTCATGTTCAATTAAAATTGAATTAAATCTATTAAGTGGGGCAGCTTTTATGATTAATATAAAACATTTAATTTATGGATGCTCAAAGCTTTAACAGAGATGCAGGTAGTGTAAACAGAATTCATTCTTTTTCTTCAAGGATGAAGAAATGCTGTAGGATACAAGCCAGGGAATATTCTCAGAATAAAGCAGGACCAGGAAATAACTTTACTAGTTAAGATATTGGTCAACTAGACCCAAGAGGAGAAAAATCAAAGATGAAATTGTTTTGATAGGGAATTTGTTCCCTAGGACTGCCTAGGGAAATAATACATATGGTAATATGCTAATTTGTAACCATTGGCTCCCCAGAGCAAAAGATAGTCTACACGAAATAACTGGTTAATGATTAAATTAGGGACATTTGTGAAGGGACCAACTGAATTGTCTAAGTCTTCTGTTATAACTGCACTGCAATTCAACTTCTTCCTAATTTTGCTATGCTATTATCTTACTGATGCTGTTACTGAGAACATTACTCAATACACATTGTGTGTCAAAAAGTGTGTTTCCCAGGGAATCCAGCCTTAAGAGATTGATAGAAAACTTGTTTCTAGGAAACATAATCTAAAATTAAATTCTGAAACTTAATTAACCAACAAGCTAGAAATAAGCACCCTATCACTGATAGAAAGTGGAGGATCACAACAATTGGCATGCTGTTAGACCACAATTTCTAGAATATTCAACAATAATAACCTAGGATTGGGTTACTGTGAAAGGATTGCACTAAAGAGTTTGTATCTAGGCTCTGAGAGATAGGACATTAAATAGTTACAAGTTTATTTCATGTAGAGATGGGAATGGTTTTACTGATTGGTTAGGATCTTGGTAAAGAAAGTTTAAAAATCTGTAATATAGACATCTGATAAAAGAGGAATGCAGATGGAGTTACAGAGGGTGCAACTTTTTTATGGTACTTCATCTTCAGTGGGTAGAATATACATGTCTGGAACCAAGAAGCAACAATAGGTATTGCCCTTAATCTCACTCCCAGTGACTTGTTGGGTTGCTGGTACTTTCTGACTCTGAACTCTAGTCTCTGCACTTGTAGATGTTGAAGTTTTCAGAAACCGAATTTAGAAGTCTGACTGATGTTAATCTATTGCTGCCTGTGGTTACTTTGGATTCTTCATGCAAAGAAGTACTATTGTGACAGAGATAATTGATCTTGACCATCAGAATTAGATAGGTTTGCTCTAATGTAACAGGGACTGGAAAGACAATGTTTATTCATCACATTTACCACCCAATTAATCCCCTGGGTCAACTATTTGACTTCCACAGTCCAATTTTGGTAGAGGACAAGCAGGTACAACATCAATAATCTAAGAATACGGAGATCAAAATGCTTAAACCTCTAAGGTATACAAATCTGGGTCACCTCGACAGATAAGACATGTAGGTCGGGAGAGATTTTAGCTAATAGTGGAAGAAATCTAATACAAATAGTATAGGAAACAGGTAATGAATAAATAAATGCAGCCATGAAATCAGCTGGTGATGGGGACATTTTTATTTCATTAATTTTCTTTTTAAAAGTTGTCCAGAAACAAAGCCAACAAAAATCTGAGTCACTCCCAAATGAGATGGAATTACAATACAAAACAAATGGATTCTATTTGGATGTCTCAGATTTGTCTCAGGTACATCTTTGAGACCAAAGCCCTCAATATGTTACCTGACAGAACTAGTGGTTTCAGGCTACTCACAAATAAAACTCTAAGGGAGTTTTTCATGTCAACGTCAACAGCTTTCCCACAGTTACAACCTTTCTCAGAGGCAATTCAATCCCAAACATTGGTCCATGCAGAGGTACAAAGACCCAACCATTTTGCCTGCACTTGGGGTCTTTCTGATGTGTGATCAGCTAAGGTCTCCACTGCTACTGCATTGCAGTTCAAATTCTCCCTCTGCCTCATCCTGCTTCTCTCATTCATAAATGAGATGGACAAATGGCAGAATGGCAATTATGGAATTATATCTTTTGATTACAGGGCTGTCTTCACTGAGAATTTGCATATCCTGTAAATCTATTTTATTTTCTGAAAAACCTTGGAAAATTCCCCACACAATCCTTGATATACGCTCATTAAGTTTACAAAGACTTCTTTACATTTTTAATCTTTATCATAACTCATTTTGTGAAAAAATAGAACACCAGATAAAATTAATCCTAGAATACTTTGTTTACACTTTTAAGAATTTTATCGGGGCCTCCCCTGTGACGCAGCAGTTGAGCGCTGGGTTGCGAAGCTGCCCGCGGCCTCTGCAGCGCCAGCTCGGTCCCAGGCTGCTCCCCGGCCACTGGAGGAGGGTCCCACATGGGCGCAGACCTCTCCTGCCGCCCGCTGCTCCCCTCAGCAGTGTACCTCAGTCCTTCTGCCTGTTCTGCTCCCCACTCTGGGTCTGGTGAATTCTCTCACCCTCCCCGCGCTTTTGACTGTACCCAGTGCTTGTATAAATAAATAAATAAATATTTAAAAAAAAATTATCAAGTGGGTCAACTTATTTACTTGCCTGTGTCTTCCATTAAATGCCAGATGTTTATATATTTTAATAGTTATTTATTTATGCATACAAGAACTGGGGTACAGGCCAGAGGTGCAGGGATGGGGGAAGGATTCACCAGAGACAGAGTGGGGAGCAGAACAAGCAGATTGACTGAAATACACTGCTGAGATGAGTGTGAAACAGGAGAGGTCTGCTGAGCTATTTGGGTCACTTCCTTGGCCAGGGATTGAACGCATGCTGCTGCGGTTGTAGGTAACTTCACAGTGCTGATGCTTAACCTTTTGTGTCACAGGAAGGCCCCAGATGTTTACATTTTATTCAAAATTTGTATTAAACCATCACAACACCTATCATTTAATAATCGGTCAATATATATTTTCTAATGAAATATGAAGAACACATATACAAAAGGTATGCATACTACTGAACTACATGTCATTTGAACAAAAATTATAACTGACAGAATTAAGAGGTAAGGTTTGAGAGCCTCCCTGGTGGCACAAGGGGTTAAGCACTGCACTATGAAGCAATCTGAAGCCTTTGCAGCATGAGTTCGATCCCCTGAAGACCAGGTAGCAACCCACATGGTGCAGCTGACCTCTCCTGTCTCACTTGCTGCTCACCTCAGTTGTGTTATTTCAATCAATCTGCCTGTTCTGTTTCCCACTCTGTCTCTGGTGGGTCCTCTCACCCCCTGCATCTCTGGCCTGTGCCCTAGGCCCAGGTCTTACATGCATAAATAAATAAATCTTTAAAAAAAAAAAAGAGGTGGTTTGAGCAAAGAAACCCATTTCTATAAATCAAATCTTTTGTTTGCTTTAGGTGAAAGAGAAAGATTATGTCCAACTCAGACAACAGGGTCATATCAGGTTTCACTGGATTCTCACTGCAGATGTGCAGTCACTGTAAATGTTGATAATGTTCTCATTTAATGCAGAATGTTTGTAATTTCTCATGTAATCAATGACGGACTGTGACAGAATTCTTCCAAATAAAGGTCAAATTTTACACTATTCTGTCATAACTGATCTTAGCACAAAAATAGAATCAGAAAAGTCTCGAGAATTTCTGTAGAAATATATTTCAAAACTCCCATTCTTTTCTGCAAAATGTTTTCTATGTATAAGCTATGAATTTGATATTTTCCATTTCTTCTTACTCTTTTTTTTTTTTTTTTTTTAGAGGCATGTTTTATTTATTTATTTGTTTGTTTGTGTTGTTTATACATGCACTGGGTACAGTCAGAAGCCTGGGAGGGTGAGAGAATTCACCAGAGCCAGAGCAGGGAGCAGAACAGGCAGAAGGACCGAAGTACACTGCTGAGGGGAGCAGCGGGCGGCAGAAGAGGTCTGCGCGCCATGCGGGACCCTCCTCTGGTGGCCGGGGAGCAGCTGGGGATCGAACCAGTGCGGCAGAGGCCGCAGGCAGCTTCGCAACCCAGCGCTCAACCGCTGCACCACCAGGGAAGCCCTCTTCTTACTCTTAATAACATGTATTTTCAAAACAAATATTATTTATAAATAAAGTTTACAGAAGTATCTTGTAACATATTTTAATAAAGATGTATGATGTTTCTTGAGAATTAACAATGAATAAAGTTAGTCAGCCGTGATAATAAAAATCATAGTGATCCTCAGAGTTGTAGAAAAGGAAATAAATCATCAAGTGCAATTGAGGCTGTCCATAGTATTGGCCAGGCACCCTGCTAGATATCTTACAGTACAAAGGAGAGGCCCTCACAATAAAGAATGGTCAGGCTCAAAATGTCACTTATGTTCTGACTCAGAAGCCCCAATTGAGTATAATCTCAGTATTTTATATAGTATTCAAATATGTTTTCAGAAGAATCATTTTAGTTCTCAAAATGATTTGGAGATAAGGGCTCTACATCAGCTTTACGAAACACAGTTTTGTTATATTACCAAATTAATAATGAATTTATGTGGCATATAAATGTTCCATAATTTATGTAATTGTAGTATATGATTTCTAATTTATTTAACTGTTTTTTAATTGAAAAGTAGCAATTATATTTACTAGTCATCAATAATAGTATATGCAATTTTTAATTATTTAAATTAAGTAATTTTCAAAGTAAAAATCATATAAATAAATAAAAATGATCTACCTAGTAATTCAGGATACTATTTTTGTTCTGTTAACAATTCATAATTCATGAAGATTTATGAAGTCAACTATTCTATTGAAATCTATTCAGTCTGTAAAAAGAGGAATATAGGATCTTGTGACTTTAAAAAATTAAAAAATTAATTACACACTGCCATTCTTATTTAATTTCTTAAATATCCATTATTTTTACTTTTATTCTTTTAATGTTCAATTATTTTTATGAAAGATATACATAGTGTGGTATATTTTTTTAACTCATATTATTTTTGTGGACCTATCTACTTTATATTGTTTTTTTGTCTGCCTTCAGTTTTTAAAAATAATTTACAATTTATTAAATGGAATTCCCTTTACTGTAAATTTGCAATATATCCATTATTTTACAATTATTGTAGAAGTTAAAACATTTGACTTCTATTTGTTATTATAGTATAATACAAATTGTTAATTTTGCTATATTACTAGAAATTTAGAACATCTAACTCCTTTTACTCTTTCTCATATTTTGAGCTATTGTACTAACAAGTTTTAAAGTCTCAAAAATACTATTTTTATTTTGTACCTTCATTTATCACTGTTAATTTATATTTTCTTTTCTTTTTCTTTGTATTTTCATTTCATCAGTTCTTCTCTTTATTCATATAGGGTTTTTTCCTTTAGCTTTAACAAATCATTTTGAAATTCTCTTAGTTCAGCTTGTGTTATAACAAATGCTATCAAATATGCTATGAACTTTTTCAATTTCACTATCATTTTGAAGAGTATTTCCTTGGGTGTAGAATTCTGGATAGTATGTATATGTATATATATATGTATATATATATATACACACACACACACACATTATAAATTTTAAAAAGCTATGTCTTCAAACTATTTTAATAGGATACTGAACAATACAAAGCTGTAATTGATGTTGAAGTGAAGTAGGAAAACAAAAAGGGATATAATCTTAGCTGTGTGACCAGGGAATGCTAGATGGATTAATTGTTTTGTGGAATAAAAAGAATATATATGGATGTAACTTATATTCCTTAAATTTGTTCTGATTGCATAACTACTCTTGGACATTCACAACTTTTGGACAACCCCTATAACATTATTGAACTATTTTATGTAATGACGGTTTTAATACATTTTGAATTCCCCTTTACTTGAAAAACAAAGACAATGTTACTATGTTACCAAAATTTGTTTGGTTTTTCAGTTTTTTTTTTTTTTTTTTTTGGTGGGACCCTCACTGGCGCCGGTGCTGCAGAGGCTGCAGGGAGCCTCACAGCCCAGCATTCAACCGCTGCGCCACCAGGGAAGGCCCTGGTTTTTCACATTTTTAATTCTGTTGTCCAATAAATGATACTGTAATCAATATTATGTGGGTAGAATAGCCTCTATGGAATTTGATTCCTAAGAATTAATAATTGATATCTAATATTTTAAGAAAATGTCTTCTAGGAAACTTCTAAGGAAGAAGTAAATCAGGATTCTTAAAGTTAAAAAAGCATAATGATCTGTAGACATGAGAAAAGAGAAATAACAGAAAACACAGCCAGTATGTATTGAAACAGGTCTTTGGTTAAGCATTTTCAGCACATTGTTTCATTCTTACCTCAGAGAAAAAAGAAACATTCAGCTTATTAATTCTGATTTGTATTCCGTATTCAGCTCCTGAAATGGAAACAATTTAATTTTATACCTAGTTTACTTTATATAAGCTCGTTCAAATGCTTCTATACATGGCAAACTGGAAATCTTATAAGAAAAGGAATATAACTAAGGATATTTAGTGATAAGTGAATTTCTAGATCCTATGACTCCTGATTGGTGTGATTTTTAAATTTCTGTTTTCAGAAAGACCTTTAAATCACCATTATTTTAGTAACAAGAGGATTCTCCCTTATTAGTAAAAAACAAAATTTTCCTGGGGTACTTTTACTCGGTGTTTCATTTATACAAGGGGAATTCTTATTTTTTGATTACTCCCAGAATCCCAATGTCTTATCCATTCTTAGGGACAAATCAAAAAAGAAAAATGGAAGGTCATCTTTGGGTTACTTCTATTCAGTTTGCTGTGCTAAGCTGAAAACACAGGCCATTAAATATGAAAATCCATTCATTGTCTCAGGCCTGATTGTATCCTGTCTTTCAGATCAGGCTCACCATAGTCACAGCAACCCTAATGGGCAGATGTGCATTGGGCCACATCATTTGCAGGGTGCCTTTAACTGAGAAAAGTTTTGTTGAAAATATGTGTGATTAATGCCTTCAACTATTATCTCTAATTGAACAGACATGAAAGTGGGTCATTTTGTCAGCCCAGATAAGCCTATTGTATAGCTATTTAAGACATAGTCAGTCCTTGCTGAATTGATCTATTATTACTTCTTGTCTTTGGTAACCATTAACATGCTGTTGGAAGGCTGTGCAAAATTTGAGTAACATAGTTCCAGCAATCCTCTAGACATGGGTGTAAGAGAAGAAGGAAAAGCTGTTTAGTGCATAATTGAATGTGCTGTGCTGTTTGCATTAGTATTAAGCAGTGGTGCTTTATTTTAATGTGTTTATATCAGAGTGATGTATCACCTTAACATCATCAGCTACTCAGCAAGATTCACAGAGTCCCTCTATCCATAATATAACTAAAAGAGCAGATAAATAGAGTGACTCAAACACTGTGGGGTGGGTGTGTGTTTATATGTGTATGAGAAAGAGAAACAGAGAGAGAAAAATGGATAACTTTCAAGGTGTAAACAAGTTTTTCAGAGCTCTGCAGCTAATATTAGGTCAACATCTAGCTTCCAGTAGACTACAACTTATGAGAAGTACAGATTTTGAAAAATATCTATTGACCTGTATTAATTCTAGAATAGTGTGTCTGGCAATGAAGAACTTAGGCTACAAACCAATGGGCAAAAATGATTCTGATGAAGATATAAAGGTAACTTTATCTAAAATAGATATTAAAACTTGTGTTGAATATGTTCTGTTATTTTGAATAGGTAAAAGCAAATTCTACCAATCAATAAGTTATTCAAAAAACCTATTACATGAACAATGACATTCATTGTAATGCAATCTATATGGATCAATAAAATTTATAGAGAAATTAAATATGACAATTAAAATTGCGGCAGAAATAAACTAATTTTATTTTATTATTTTTTTTAAGATTTATTTATTTATACAAGCACTGGGTACAGTCAGAAGCGTGGGACGGTGAGAGAATTCACCAGAGCCAGAGCGGGGTGCAGAGGAGGCAGAAGAACCCAAGTACACTGATGAGGGGAGCAGTGGGCGGCAGGAGAGGTCTGCGCGCCATGTGGGACCCTCCTCCCGTGGCCGGGGAGCAGCCGGGGATCGAACCAGCACTGCCGAGGCTGCGGGCAGCTTCGCAACCCAGCGCTCAACTGTTGCGCCACCGGGGAGGCCCAAAATAAACTAATTTTAAATTAAATTTTAATGCATATTTTTCCATGTCAAATATGGTCTTTCATAATTTATTAACTTCTAAATGGCTGTCCATTCATAATATAATAGTATTAATATAATAGAACACATGAACATATGCAAAAATACATTTCAAAATAACCAAAGGGTTAAGTATAAATAACCAAAATATAAAATTTTGGTAATAAATGTAGGAGAGATTTTAAAATAATCTTGGAGTACAGGATGTTTAATATAAGCTTCAAATTTCTAGGTAAAATATTCCCGTACTTAAATAAATAAAATTTGAGAATTCTGTATAGAATAATGTCAAATAAAAATTAATAAAAATGAAAGCCTATACAAAATACAACATGAAACAATTTTTAAGCATAATATGTGAGATCTTCTAACATCAAAAATAAAATATAAATTTGTGAAGTTATTCTTTAAAAATTCATATTTCCTAATTTAGCTTTCTTGAATAAGCAGAAAAGTGAAAAAAGAAAATCAATGGCATTATTTTGGCTTAAAAAAGAGAAACATTTTAAAATCTCTTATATTCATTGTTGTCTAGCATACATGGATTAAAAAGTCACATGTGTTGTATAAATACATATATTCCCAGGACCAACTAAATTGACCAAGGTATTGAATGAGGCATTTGAGCATTCTATGGCAATTTAAAATAGATATTTTCACTGTTTCTTAAATTCAACATCAGAAATGTGTCATAGATTATAAATCTTCATATTTGCTTTTAAATATCACATACAATTGTATTAATTGTCTGACATATATTCTGTTTTGGTAAATTGTTGCATTGGGCAACACCACACTGATAAAGAAACAGGCGTAGAGCAGGCTACATAATGCAGGATGCTGCTAAAGGGCAAGATACTGGCCATTTTACTGATAGAAGAATTATGCAGCATCGTTTGTGAGAGGAAGGAGGACAAAGAGAAAAGGGAGGGTTGAATCTAAAAAGCATGCTCTGTCATTTATAGTATTAGGGGTCTTGAGTCTGCCCTCCAGGCACTTCTCATTTGTTTGATGACTGGTGTTGTAACTGAGATCAAACTCTAGATCCCCAGCCCTGGTTTCAATCTTATCAACAAGGCTTTCCACCGATCAACTTCTGGGTGCCCTGTCATACACTGGTCTTCAGCTCCCTGGTCATTCCAGGTCATACTTTGTGATGTGTAAGTAGGGAGTACGTTTATGCATTGGGACTCAGCACCCTGGGCAATCCTGGTCATACCTCGTGATGCATAGCCTTCCCAGAGTGATGAAATTTTAATCTCTTGGTTGATTTGAAAGACACCTTATAAGGTTTGACTCTGACTGATTGACCAGACAGTTCTGACCTTGTATAGGAATGCAGTACTGCAGGTAACAAAATTGTGGCTGAACAGGTTGCTTAGGATTAGCAGACCCACAGTAAATTTTCTTTGTTCTTTCTCAAAAAATATATATGGTTGTGTTGTTCTGTAATTGTTGATTTGTTGATATATGATGATGATATTTTTCAAGTCTTCTATCTTTCCTGATTTCTATCTGATTGCTTGATCAATTAGTCAGAGAAAAATATTAAAATAGTCAATCATAATTGTACTCTTAACTATTTTTCTTTTCACTTTTGTCTATTTTTACCTTATGTATTGTGAGACTTTCTTTTTAAGTGCATCTACTCTTATAATTTTTATATCCTCTTTCTCTTCTAACCCTTTTATCATAATGAAATATTTCTATTTGTCTGAGTAATATTTCTTTCTTAAGGTCTATTGTGTCTGACATTAGTATAGTCTTTTAGCTCTCTTATGTTTACTTTTCATATGATGTATCTTTCTCTTTTGTTTTAATTTCAAAATCTATTTCCATGTTTAAATTTAATATATTTCTCTTGTGGACCTCATGCAGAATTATCGTCTATCCAATTCTGTTTCTTGACTACAGTGTTCAGTCTGTTCATATTTAATATAATTATGTCTATGTTTGAAATTAGGTCTACCATTAAACAATTTTCTATTTACCTCATTTCTCTCTCGCTCCTTTATTCCTACTTCACTGACATCTGTTTTGTTAAATCTTTTACTACACTAATACTTCTATTGCATTTTTGTTACATTTTGTGCTATTTTAACAGGTCCTTTAAGAATTTTAATTTGTATATTTTATTTACTACAATTCAGCATTAATATAAATTTTACCTTTGTCATTTTCCACCTGTAAATTCCATTTTCTTGCCTCTTTCAGCTATTGTTGTCATGGGTATTATAACTATGTTTTATAAACTTGACAATACTTTATATATGTTCCTCTAGGTGGACATATACCTACAGAAATTAAACTATATAACATCAATATCTAATTGAACATGTAATATTAATAAAACTTCATGTTTATCTACATGTTCACTATTTACTTTGCTCTACATGCTTCCTGTGGATATGAGTTATTACCTGGTGTCATTTCCTTCAGCCTAAATGACTGATGTTTTGCATTTCTGTTATTGTATTGTAATGAGTCTGCTAGCAATAGATTCTTCCAGTTATTATTTATGTAACTACGTCTTTTTTTGCTTTCAATTTGTTGCATGTAGAGTTATTGACTGAATTTTATTGTCAGCACCTTCAATATGCCATTTCATTTCATTTTACATCAAAATATTTTGATAAGAAGATAGCAATTAATTATATGATTTCATCCTGTGATGTCATTTTTCTCTTACTGCTTTCAAGATTTTCTTTTTATTTTGAAACTCAGTTGGTATATTATGAATTTGTTTTATACTTATCCTACTTTGGTTCCTGACTCACTAGAGTAGCACTTTTTTTGGTCTTAAGATAATAACTTAGGTAGAGTTTATGCTCAATTACCTATAGCAGTAAGATGGTCAACTTCTATTGCTTAAGTCATGGTCAACTTCTATTGCTTGTGGCTTGCATTCAGAGAAACAGCACACATTTCTAACTTTTCTCTGTCTTTCCATTTTAACTGGGCTCCTTAAGACTCCTATGTGTATGAGTATCTTGCAGAAAGCAAGGTTTGTACAAAAAGTTTATATCACTGTTTTCAAGTCTCTCTCACTTTCAAAATCTCTGTTAAATTTCTAGATGTTCTTTCATCTGCCTTTAAATTCAATACTTTCAGCAGATAAAGCAGTGGATTTTGTCATCCCTAGTGGGGGAAATGAGAGCTTCTTCAGGTAAGAAGACCACAAACTCACAGTTCTTAAAAAACACAGTAATAAGTTATAATGAATTTTCAGTTGTTACTAACTGAATCTATACTTGTGAATTTCCTCTCTCATTAAAATTAATTTGTAATGTCAAAATCAATACACATGGACTTTGGCACTCATTCACGGATAGGTGCAGGATAATGAAAAATTTTAATGACACATATTCCCATCTAAGAACGTTTGGCTCTCATATGATTAACAGTATTTGTTCTTTTCCCTGCCTGTTTAATGACATGTTAGTTGCATTTTTGAGCTTTTTGTTGATTTTGCTTCTAAAAATGCCCCCAAGCATAATGTTGAAGTGCTGTCTATTTTTCTTAAGCACACAAGATGGTGGTACACCTTACTGAGAAAATATGTTTAGACACACTTTATTCAGGCATAAGTTATAGTGCTGTTGGCCATGAGTTCAATGTTAATGAATCAATAGTATATATTAAATGAGGTATCTTTAAACAGAAACACACATAAAACAAGTATATGTATTGACTGATTGATGAAAGTCATGACCACAGGGTAGCAGAACCTCACCCTGTACTTCCTCTAAGGACAATAATTCATCATTCATTAATTCAGTGTTCACAGCAAATTTCTAGAACCTAACTATCATGAATAACAGGAATCAACTGCATTTCTCAGGTAGCTGTCCATCTTCTCAAGTTCTTTCCCAGTGTCTTGAGATCATTGTTTACCAGGATTTGGTCCAGCCACATATTTTTTTCTGTAGACTAGATTTTCTCAATGTGCTCATGTTGTAATTTCTGAAAATAGATTCTGCTGCTTATTTAATCAATATTAAAAGATTAGATATTCTACCATTTATTTTGAGTTATAAAATTTTTTGAAAAGATTAAATTTTTAAGAGACTGTATCCTGAGCCATGTGGCAGGCATATCCTGGTAATTTTACCTGATTATTTTTTTACCTGACTATCTAGATTTTACCTGAGAAATTTTTGTCCAACTTTCAAATTACTCTCGCATTCTCCATGAGTTCAGGTGAGAGCCACATATTTTATTCGTGCTTATTTATCAAAATATTTTACCTGTGTCCTATCACTTCCTACGCTAAATTGAAAACATTTTTATATGTTTGTCTCTCACACTATATTTTAAGTCTGCTCAAGGACAAGGGATGTGTTTCAATCATTTCTGAACATAGCATAGTTTCTCACACTGGATACTGAAATACGGCATTTAAGCAAAAACATAATGGAGGCAAAAAAAATCTATTTGAATATCTAGAAAGGGTCTAATTTAGAGGGGAAAATTCATGCTCTCACCTGAACTCATAAAGAATGTTTACTAAACATATGTTTATTAAAATACAACAAGTATTCAGCCACATGGAGATGGTCATTATAATTATGGCAAAACCATTAACATAGTGTTATATAAGAAATGATTATACAGGGCCTTCCCAGTGGCTCAGCGGTTGAGTGCTGGGCTGCAAAGCTGCCCACAGCCTCTGCAGTGCTGGTTTGATCCCCGGCCACCGGGTGAGAGTCCCACATGGCGCTCAGACCTCTCCTGCCTCGCCCACTGCTCCCCTCAGCAGTGTCCTCCATCTGTCTGTCTGTTTTGTTTCCCGCTCTGGCTCTGGTGAATTCTCTCACCCTCCTGTACTCTGACTGTACCCAGTGCTTTTATAAATAAATAAATAAATCTTAAAAAAAAATGATTATACAGATGGTATAATTGTGTAGAATTATCCATGACATTTCAAATAAAAATTTTGGAGGCCTCCTCATCTTTTTAACTCTCACATTCCTCCTGTATTCTGTCAGTCATGTTGCTCAGTTCTTAAACTACACACAGAGCCCTACCTTACATTTCTTTTTTTTTTAAGATTTATTTTATTTTTATGCATACAAGAACTGGGGTACAGGCCAGAGGAGCGAGGTTGGGGGGTGAGAGGATTCACTAGAGACAGAGCGGGGAACAGAACAGGCAGATTCACTGAAATACACTGCTGGGGAGAGCAGCGAGCAAGTCAGGAGAGGTCTGTTGTGCCATGTGGGTTGTTCTCTGGTCGGGGATTGAACTCGTGGCTGTGGTTAGCTTCATAAGTTGCGTGCAGTGCCTGTGGTTAGCTTCATAAGTTGCGTCTTATCCCCTTGTGCCACCAGGGAGGCCCTCTACCCTACATTTCTATTCTCCACACTGTCTTTCTAGTTCAAACTTCCATTGTTTCAATAACCTTCGTTCACTCACCCAGCCTATTTCATAAAGTTATCAATGTAGTCATTCAAAACCACAATTTAAATAAAAAGGAAGAATCTGTTCAAAAATTCTTTAAGTCATTTTTAAAATCAAGATCCAAAGAATCAAATCAAAGTCCTTAAAACTGTCTACAAGGCTATAGATTATCTGGTCTTGACTTATCTCCCAATGCATCTATTAATTTTGGCATCACTTATTGTATTTCACCTACACTGACTTCCCAGATGTTCCTTGAATATGCTCTAAGACTTTGTGTTTACTCCCCCTCTAAATTAGATCCTTTCTAGATATTCAAGTAGATTCTTTTGCCTCCATTATGTTTTTGATTAAATGCCTTATTTCAGTGAGACTTTACATGACAAGTCTGTGTAAAATGCCACTGCTTCCACCCTCTTATTAACTTTAGTATTTATCCCATTTTTTATTCTGCTTTTCCTCACAACTTTCATTACCACCACATATCTAATATGTCTTAACATCTAGTATGTATAAGATCATGCAATTAAACACTTTTAGTATAATGTATTCATACTATTTATTGTCTGTCTTTCCCTTCTCTAGAATGTAAGCTCAAATAATAGAAAAAAAATTTCTTTTCTATTCAATTTCATGTTCCTGATACTAAGAACAGTTATCTGGAGCGATATAGGAATACAAGAAAAAGACAATTTCTGGAAAATTCCTCTCATATGTGGAATATAGATACCAAAGAAAATGATTTAACAAACCACAACAAAATTAACTCTTAGAGTAATGAAAAATATAGTGTTTATCAGAGGTGCAGAGGGAGACTGGTGAGTGGAAAAGGTAGTAGGTATAACTTTATAGTGGGAAATGCATTAGAATTTTGACGGCAGAGGAGGCCAAGCTTATACACACAGAAAAGTGAAGAGGACCCTCCAAATTAATATAATACCATTTATTATAAACCAAAGGTAAATCAATAATAATGTATTTAAAATTATGTTGGATAATTTAAGCAAATTAATGTGCAAACAAGTTTTGAAAATTATTTTAATGGCTATAGAAAACATGTTTTTGTAGGTTTCTAAATAATGTACTTGAGATATGATAATTTTTATTTCCACCTTTATTATCTGAATTATTGCATACAAGTATTAAATAGTTTATAGAACTTGTGTTACAAACAAGATAATGGAAATTATTGATTCACAAAAATTTTATCAATAATATGAATAATATGACTTCTCTATTTACATTTTAACATATTTTAATAGAGTTATCAAGCCATAGTCTTGAGAACAAAAACCAAATAATTTAAGCATTTACCATACCACAGACATAAATGTTATCTGTAAGTTTGTTATTTGCAAGTCATTTTTATAATGCCGAATATGCTTGAAGAGGAATTTCTCTTTAATTGTCATCATATTTCAGATGCACAGTAAGAAGCCCATTAACTATGACCTTGTCAGAGAAGAAATAGGGAAATAGTATTAGAATGATAGAATCTTTCTTCGGAAGTACACAGCCAGCAGTGAGACCAGATTTTCCTAGATTATTAATAACAAATTTCCCAGTGTTTGGCTTTTAATTATTTTAAGATAAACTGTAATGGAAGGAAATTCAAAAGGCTCTCCTTAAAATGTCTGATGAATAATAGCTAGCATATTAACCAAAAATAAATTGTAGAAAATTATAACAAAAATAATTTGGAACATTAATTTACATTTTAAAATAGGTTAGATCACGATTGATGCACCACCAACTAACCCAGGTATTTTGGGCTAAATCATAATTTATTTTTTCTACCATTGCTGTTGTTCAGGTCGGGTATTTCATCTATTGTTAGCACCTGAGCTCACTCATGTGATGGTCTTCAGGAGGACCAGCTGGTCTGGGTAGTTAAAGGTGGCTTTACTCACATGTTAGGGAGCTACTGACTGCATCGCAGTTTAAGTGTCTTAGTTCTCCTTTACAAGGCCTTCAACTTCCTGCAGGTAAAATTTGACTTATTTATGTAATGATAAATACTTTTAAAGGGTGAAGGCAGAAGCTGTAATACTTCATGAGACTTGAGCTCCAGAATTCACACGATGTCACTTCCACTATCATTTATTGTTCAAATCAGGTTATAATAGCTTCCAAGTGTCAGGGATTAGGGATATAAGTTCTATTTTTAATGAGAGGTGCTACATAACATCTATGACCATGTTTCATTTACCATAGTGCCATAAGACTTTTTCATCAAATTTTGTGATAAGCTCTGAGTCACAGAGGTGGTGTTTAGCTTAGAATAGCATGCAAATTTATAGCTAGAAGTTTAGAGATTTAGTGAAAGATAAAACATAGCTGTAGGGTAAGGTAAAAAGTATCAGACTTTTGGGCTTCCCCTGGTGGCGCAGCGGTTGAGCGCTGGGCTGTGAGGCTGCCCGCAGCCTCTGCAGTGCTGGTTCATTCCCCGGCCACCGGCGAGGGTCCCACAAAAAAAAAATAAATAGAAATAAAAAGTATGAGGCTTTTCTGCCCTCCTGCCATTAGGATAGATGAAGGAACCCTGTGGTCCTGAATGCATGCCTGATGGCCGGCACCTGGAGTGGGTACAACTGGGCCGAGAGACTGAGTTTATAAGGGCGGCATCATGGGGATGCCAGCAGAAGCTGAGAGAAGAAGAGAAACAGAGAGAGCCCAGATAGAATGAAGATTTGCTGGGGGCCAGGAGAACTGCCAGCTTCCTGGCCCCCCAGCACCCCTGCCTGCCATATGCCTGGTAAATCTAAATAAAAGGCCAGCAAAACCCCTGAGGGCTCCAGGACTCCTCCTTTACCCGGTCTGCTGGATCAGAAAATCTGCTCTGTGGTCTTCCTGCCCCCTACAATAGCATATGAAACCAATTTGAAGTCCAATTATGATTTGATTTTTCTACGTTGGTTTTATGATTCTTTTTTTTTTTTTTTACCGGAAAATGAAGCTAAGTGTTTTACAAAAAAAGTTTGCCAAAGCAAAGTGAAGGTAAAACCAAAGTTATCTATACTGTGAATGTATTATAGATGATTGAGATTCGCTGTTGGTTCATGAGTTGAATAAAGGTATATAGGACAAATCACTGCCCACATAGATTTTCTAATTCTAAATGGGGTGAAATCCCAGAAGAGATGATTGTTGGAGCTGGAAAGTAAGCTAAAAATCTTTTGAGGTGAAATTCTTGTGTTTTGATGGGTTTTGTTGCATTTTTGTGGCTGGAATGTAACCATGCCAAGATCAGTTAAAGTGCTGACATTATGCAGAGACATAGAAACCAACTCACACACTCATGCAAAAATTAAATTGAGTGTTAAAGCAGGCTGAAATAGTATTCTAAGTCAATGATCCTCACACTTTAGTATTCATTCAAATCACCAGGATAACTTGCTGAACCATAGACTGCTGGATCCCATTCCCATTTTCTTCTGTTTTAGTAGTTCTGGGGTGGTGTCTGAGAATTTGCATCTCTGAAAGTCTCTACTGATTCTGTTGCTACAGTTACAAAAATCACACTTTGGGAAAAGAGCACCTTAAGTCAAATGAGAGGATCAGACCAGCCTTCAAATGCTACACCCTTAAACTTTAGATTACTCATCGCAAAGACACTGAAAATTGCTGTTTCTCTTTATTTTTTTACTTTCCTTTTTTCTCCTCAACTTCATTGTCCTCCTCCTGTTTCTCTTTCTCCTTTACCTCCTCCTCATTTTCCTTCCTTTGGCAATTACCAAAAAGATATAGAAAAGTCTATGAAAGTCTACAAAATATACTTTCTTTTGCAAGAGTGTAAAAAAACACATTAAGATATATGCAATGTCATGCAATTATTCTCAGAATTTAATATATGGGTCCTACTTAGATATATTAGTCATTAATAATTCAAAGCAGGCAAGGACATATACATATAAAGATACAAAGAGAAGATAATTAACAGGGAAAGGACTATATTTGCCTCTGCTATAATATGGTAAATAGAGTTTCAATAGTATTTGAATTCATAATTCTATACATTTGTATTGTTAAGAAGAATAATATTGATCTACTTATCTTTGGATCTACAGTCACTCATACATTAGGCTCCACTCTTGAGTAATTACTTTGGTTTCTCTTTTTGAATTATTAATTAAAACCCCCATAATAGGCAAGAATATAGTACACATTTCTTACTTACTTTATTCTTTTGGCTTCTACATTCATGTAAAATAGATAATTTTATGTGTGGGGGAAATCATTTAATCTTCTATGGTTAATATTAGAAATAATATTTGCAGTGGTTATTATTTTTTCATATACATAATTTGGTGAATTTTTCTTTCAAGACTTGGAAAATTTACAATACAATGTAAGAATTGGGAAATAGATTTTCCAATATATAATTAATTTTTAAACCTTCAAATACTTAGGAAAATATCAGTGGAAGGAACAGTTTTGCTCAGTACAGTATTTCACAGGTTTGAAAAGTTAGGGGAGAAGGGGCACAATGCACATAATGGCAGTGGAATTGACTGATATTAAGTTGCAGTGACATTCTAAAGTGAATAAAAAAACAGAGATGTTAATAAAAATTTGGAAAGTAAGAGTGAAGATTGAGGTAACTTACAAAGAAGCCTTTGTCTGCTGTGGTGAGAGACCAGGGATATATTAAGACTAAATTCAGGATTTAATATTTAGAGTCCCTGAGCTTTCAAGACTCATTGAATATATAGCTGAGAAAGGAATGGTATGCTAAAATTAGGGTGTTGATTCAGAAAGCTCAGCACTCTAATACATGAGATGTGGTTATTTGGCTGCACAATTCCCAACACTTTCACTCTCTTCACTTTTCAGTCTAAGTGTACAAAGATGTACACACTTCTCTAATAATCTGTCACTTTCTTTTAGCAGAAAATTACTGAAGAGGCTTCTCTCCCACATCATAACAGAACCTATGCTCTTAAGATCTTTTCCCAACTCTTTGGTTACTGATAACTATAGCATAATCAAGCCAGACATATATTAGGCCTTGGGAGGGCGTAAGGAATCAAAGCCCCAAAGGAGCTGCAAAATTCTGTCAGCATATTTCATCAGGAACTAGGAGAGTTCCAGTATGACTGGATTATGATGGCACATAATTACCAGGAGGACTGAAACATAATGAAGAAAGAGAGTTTATTGATATGGGGAATATTATTGAGATACATTATATAACACCTTGGTAAAGAACACAGGGAAAGATGTTAACTGTTTAAATGACTTCTAGAAAACTAGAGAAAATATAGGCTCTACTGAGTGATGTGAAAATATTTGAATTTCCATAGCAAGTTTTATAGGATGGAATGAATTAGAAAGGCCTAGAGACTGGGCATGGTTATTACATGAGGCCTTAAGGACCACCATTACCACTCACTAATGTCATCAAGATGAGCTGATGAGAGGGGCATCGTTTCATTAGCAAGTTCAATGGTGGATGGTTCTTTCCTATAGTAGGGTGAATGGCTTTTTTTTGGTTTATTTATTATAATGGCCCTTGAAGAAATAGACATCAAATGATCGTGGTAAAATGTCAGAAGTCAGATGGTCATAATTATCATAATATCAGCAAGGTCAGAGTTGCAATCAAGGTACCTAGACATAATCAAGGTACAATTATGAAAACAAACACTAAAATATAATATCACAAAGGGCCAAATAAGTGAGTAGTCAATGAGGCTACTGCATAAAGCAAATAATCTAAAGAAGAGGAAAGGTAATAGTCTGAGGATAGTCAACTCAATAAAATTTCATGTTCCCTTGACCAATTTCTGAGAATGAGACAGATTTATGATCTTAAATTTTTATATGAAATGATGACAGATCCTGAGGAAGAAGGACACTTCTGTAACTACAGAACATGTATATATGTCATGATAATGATTCCTCAGTCTTCCCACCAATGTCTTTGCTCTTTTGTACTATATGCTGGGGAATGGGAAATAGCAGACATTTTAATAAACACTGGAAATGGAGTTTGAGAAGACATTAATACCTAGAGACTCAAAACATCACCATGGTGCCTGTTAGAATAGTGGCATAAGGGAGTCATGTAAAACATAAAGATCCAGCTGATATTCATCCTACAATGGGTCTATAAGATTTACAGACTCACTTGCTTTCCAGTTCCCAAGACTGTGTAGTAGAGATGAAACTACTAGGTAGTTGGAGCAGACTTCATATTAGATGCTTGATGTGGAGTAAGAAATATTATAGTGGGGAAGGCCATATTACAGTTTCTGAAATCACAGCCCCTTGGCCAATATAGTAAACCAAGACCAAGTTAACATTGTTGTACATGAGTGGTAGGAAATTTGGTTAGTACCACCCTTAAGTAACTCAGTGTAGGATTATAGTCCTTCATACACTTACATTTATTTCACCAGTGTAGCCATAGGAAAACTAAATGAATTCTGTAGAATGCATGTGGATTACTGTAAGCTTAACCAAGTGGTAACCCAGTTTTAACTGCCATGATAGACTAGATATCTTTGTTAGAGCAGTCTGAGTATATGGCATAAGATCTTTGATTGTGTGTATGTATGTATGTAGTTCTGTGTATCTGTAGTGTAGTGTCTAATTTCAGTAAAGGGAAGAGAGAAACACTTCTCATTCACAAGGTATAACAATGCCACCAATGGAATGTCTGTAGTGACAAGACAAATTTTGTACATGGGTACAAAAGCATAGATTTCTACTTACCAAGGCTTAAGCTAGGTACTGTTTCCTGTGACTGCCCATATACCAGCAACAGCAACAAATAATGAGTCATTGTATGGCACCATTCCTCAAAAGAACAAACCATCCACTAGTTGTAAATTTACTGAGTAATTTCCACTTGAGAAGGGACTGAAAATTTTCTCAAACAACAGGGACCCTCTGTAGGTTTGTATTTTTAGCCCAGCATGTCTTACCTGGCACCAATCTGTAGTCTCATGAAGTACCTAATTCCCATGGATGGGGTTTTACATGAGGGAATCTCACTCATTTAGGAATGAACATGTGTCACTCCACAGGATTAGCCAAGATGAGCAGAAATTGTAGCTGAGGGCAAAGGATATTTGGAAGAAATATTGGAGTAAATAGATGACTAATAACAACTGAAGGCCTCTACCTGCTAAGTCACCCCATATGAAATGAGACCCACTGGGAACAGTGAGGAGTTGACCGGATAGTCTCACTCATAGCAGGAATTTAGAAAACCTAAATAAGAGACCAGGAAAAAGACTAATCAATGCAAAATAATAATCAAAATCAACAAGCAACTATAAACCAGAGACACACTACGGGTGGTAGGGGGAGGTTAGGGAGAGGCGGGGAGAAGAAGAACTAGAGTCAAAATAAGGGGGGGATGCAATTGTATGGGGAATATAACCAAAATGAAAATGCATACATTGTACAAAGATGAAAAATGATGTAAGAATTATATAAAATAAAACATTTAAAAAAATAAAATAAATATATACAAAGTGGTCAGACACCACAATGTTGACCTGTGGCAGCCCTGGAAGTGCATCTCCTAATTCTTGCTTCAAAAAAACTGCAGCAACATGAGAATCTGCTCTGACTTTTCTCCTGGGCCATGCACGCTCATCACAGGAAGCCAAGATAGTGAATGTGCACAGCAAATCAAGCCATTTCTTTTGAGAAGAGAACTCCTGTAATAGACAATGTGTGCTAGGGCTCTGTGCTTTGAGACAGAAAGCCTATTAGTTGGTTAGCATCACATTCTGTATCACTGTCCAATTTTCCTTCCTACCCCTTTTCCTTTCACAAGTGCTACATCAGCCTTGTTGTCTAAAGTCTTTCACTGAGAATTTCTGCTTTCTTCCCCCTAATAATTTAGTTGGGTGTTGCCCCAACTAAACCTCTTTTACTCCCAATTCCATCTCAGCTTAAGCTACATAAATACTTTGAATTGATTCAGTTGTATACACCCATTTTTTTTGTTTCCTCTGTTCTTTTATATATTTATTTCAGAAATATCCCAGCGTAATTTCTTAAGTTGCAAATCCAATCATGAGATTTGTGTTCTTAAATAATTTCAATGTCTTCTCCATGTTCTGTGATTTTATGTAGTTTTCAATATAGGGTAAAATTAGTGGATTGTGTGGGCCTCCCCTGGTGGTACAGCGGTTGAGCTCTGGGCTGAGAAGTTGCCCGCAGCCTCTGCAGCACCGGTTCAATCCTTGGTCACTGGCAAGGGTCCCGTATGGTGCGCAGACCTCTCCTGCCATGCCCGCTGGCTGCTCCCCTCAGCAGTGTATTTCGTCAGTCTGCCTGCTCTGTTCCCCGCTCTGGCTCTGGTGAATTCTCACCCTCCCACACTTCTGACTGTACCCAGTGCTTGTACAAATAAATAAATAAATCATAAAAAAAATTAGTGGATTGTGTATATGCATATTTAAAGCCACAGTATCATCATGACCTATCTTTTGGATATCTGTTTTACTTACTGTGAGGAAATTAATATTAAGGTCACTACTATACATTAAAAGACAGACATCTGTGCAAAACACAGGAGAAAATGTGAATCTGAAAAATGCTAATTTTACATTAAAATATTCTGAGTTTTGGGCATTATCCTAAAGAAAATATATTTCATATTATCTCTATCTTATGGGGCATTTTAGTGAAGATGTTTGAAAATATGGGTACACAGGTAACATTTAAACATTTTGGTTGGCTATACAAATACCCTGGTTGTACTCTCCAGAGTGTTCACTTTCTACCATTTGTTACTACAATCCAAATCCCACCAAATGTTTTCTCATATGTCTGTGAATTTGTACTTTTTCTCTACTTAAAAAAAATTATTCAGGTATTGGAAGGACTTTTCATGCCTGTGACTTGACTCTGTGACTTGCACACATTCAAAGAATAAATTAGTAGTAAAAGGTCTTCCCATGCTAATTGGTCTGAGGTTTGACAGGATCTCTAAGGACAATTGATGTGTTTAAAACCTACAGGACCAATAAGCCACCAAGATGATCTCTACTATTTGAAGGCTCTCCTAAGACAACAATGGAGACAATGGCCAACTTCTGAATTCACTTTCACTTACTTTCCAGATATGCTGAACAATAGTTCCTTCCTTACCCCCCCAAGTTCATGGTTCATGTTCTCTTGCTATTCTCTCTCTCCCCCCACCCTTCTCTCTATCTGCCTTTTTCTGAATCTCTCATTTCTACCCTCATATTTTCTATTTCACTGTAAAACTCACTGTGCCAATATGTACTGCTTTGTTACACAATTGGCAACTTATTTTTATTTATGTCAACTGTGGAAAGGAAGAAGGAATTATGACTGAAATAATTCAATAAATAGAGAGGAGAAGGTGGGTAAAGAAATACTCAGATGAATACTTAGACATTATCATTTGTCTTTTCCTATTCCTGGTATTTTTTTCCTTTCACTTCATCCTATTACTAGTTTCTCTAGTAAAACTTCCTCAGTGGTAGCATCATGCTTGTCACTTAATAGATAAGTAGTAAATGTGTAATTGAATAAGAGAATATAGTTAACTGCTTCAAAAATACTAAATTGTTTCCACTATTTAGAAAAATATTAAGTTTACAAAATTAACTGAAGGTAAACCAGACAATAAAACTTGATACTGATATCTGTCTAAGAAAGCAGAAAATCTATATTGAGTAAAATATTATATACTTTACAGTTCTCCCACCTTAAGATTAATGGAACGGTTAAAATAGAAACTAAAAGGAATGTCTCAAGTGGTTTAGTGTGTTTTTAAGTATGAGAATTATTCAAAGGGAACACAGGAAAGAGAAGTTACTGTTGAATAACAGAGACATAAATCTTAACTATAAAACAAAGAGACTAATTCAATTGTGGCAAAACTCCTTGTGAGCTATTGCTTGGATAGCAAACTTGGATCCATTTAAATGCTAAGTTTTATGTCAAAATCCATTATATTATGTTTGGCTTTCTTTTTCATAGGGTAATCAACATTTCTGTTATAAAATAGTGATAAAAGGATGCTGGGAAAAGCCTGGAATGTATTCACAGTATAGAGATGATTTTCAGAGCTGGAGTTGGTTTCTGGAATTGCTCTCCTTTCTAGGATGAAAAACAAAATGAAAAACACATATATACAAATTAGTGTCAAAAAGTGGTGAAAGAATTATTATCAAGTTGATTTTAGCAAATCACTATTTAATGTATTCTGGAAAATTTTCTTCATTATTGTCATAATCAATTTGAGATATCTAGTTAACCTACTTGCAAAATGCTTGTAAAATTAAGAGATGAAAGGGGACATAAGAATGACAGTTTACTGTAGTGTAGAATATTGTATTGACTTTTCAAAGTAAATTTGAACTCTCTCCCTGGCGAAAATTTGAGAAAGGGAGCACTAGAATTTATGTAAATAAGACAGGCTTGCTACCAATAGTACAAATGAAATTTGAGTATATAAATCGAAGTTTGAATTGAAAATCCTAGAATAGTTGGGTGCCAATGTGGAATTCAAATTCCTGGTACATTTTTCTTTTATGCATTGAGTGTGGTAATTGATTGATTTCTGGCTGTCTTATTTAAAACCCACTTATCCACACAGAGGATGTAAGAAGAGTTTCAACAAAATATCACCTATGAAAGTTAAAGTTTCTAGTTGAAATTTTTGAGGAATATAGAGTGAAAATCTTAGTAATTGACTTTATACATGCAGAAAATACAGTGTTTTGAAAGTTAAATATGTAGTAAAAAATACAACTGTCAAAAATTGGTACTTGTGTTGGATGTTTCTGTACATTTTCTTCTCAGTATATTTCTTTCCTTTATAGGGCTTCAGTAGCTTAGTAGGTATAGACCTTAAATTCCTTTTGTCTAAAGCACCAGATACTGAACAAGTTTGGCAAGTCTAAATATATAATTGCAAATGTAATTGAGATTATATTTAAATAGATTATTTCATGTTCTAAGATGTTTATTTAAAGGCTTTTATCAAATAAACTATTTTATATAATACATTTTGTTTTTAAATCTGTCATCTTGATTTGGAATGGAAAGTCAAGTACTCAGTTTTCAAAATAGATTTATCTTGTAATGCCTTTTTCACAATTCTCTCTTTCTTAATTTTCCTTACTAGTACCTTAGCTTAGAACTCTGCTATTAATTATTGCAATGCTCTAATATCTAGTTTCCTTGCCCCAGTTTATTAGAAGCAACTCAGTGATTTTAAATAATTTATTATGCAAACGTCTCCCCGGTGACACAGGGGTTAAAATCTCAACACTATCAAGCTATAGCCAGCCACTGCAGCATGAGATCAATCCCCAGCCAGGGAGCTAACACACATGGTGCAGCAGGCCTCTCCTGTCTGGCCAGCTCCCCCCTCAGCAGTGTATTTCAGTAGATCTGCCTATTCTGCTTCCCACCTGTCTCTGGTGAATCCTCTTACTCTCTACCCCTGCCCCACACCTCTGGCCTATACCCCAGTTCTTGTATGCATAAATAAATAAAAATAAATAATTTATTAATGGTAGGATATACTATACATAAACAGGAAGTTGGAACAATAAATCCAGTAATGGAAACATTTTTGAACTTTCAAAAAATATTTTGCATTCAATGTTTTACTCTCCAAATTCCTTTTTCACACAGTTTTGTTAACTTCTGTGCTCAACTTTCTCTCTAAGGGCATAGCCTATAATGTTTCATTTATGCCCTTTTTGAATAACATTTATTGATTTTTTCCTTAGTAATCTAATGCTTTATTTTTTTTTTTTAATTGCAGAAAATAGGGCAACAAAGTCAAGACAACAACAGGATACAGGTAACTTTTTCACTTTAAAAATGTTTATTAAAGTAACATTGCAGTATAATATTACATAAGTTTTAGGTAAGCATCATTATAAATCAATGTGATTATACACTATGCTAAGCTCACTACTAAAAATTCAACGTTATCTTTCACCATACAATTAACCTCTTTCACCTGATTTACCCATTCTTCATTCCGACCTTCTCTTCTGGTAACCACTAATTGATATTAAAGACTAAATGTTTATTTTTGCTTTATTTTATTCATTTGTTTTGTTTCTATATACAACACATATGTGGACATCTTATGGTCTTTGTCCATCTCCATCTGATTTATTTCACTATGGATAAAACCCTCTAGGCCCATTCATGTTTCTAGAAATAGCAGGATTTATGCTTTTCTTTCTTTTTTTTTTTGTTGGAGTCATTTTTTCTGATTTTTTTAAATTGAAGTAATGTTGCTATATAAACTCTCCAAATATACATATATATGCTTCATTATAAAGGAGCAACTATATATACTACTTTCATTTCACCACTAAAAGTCACTTGATCTGTAATTTGGTTCCCTGTCTTCTCAGACATAGAATCTATTTTTTCATCTACTAAACCCAAAAGAATGACATAACTAGGTTTTTTCACTTGTCTCACACCATTCACTCTGGAACTCTGAAGCATTCTATTCTTCCTATTTAGCTTATATCTTGCTTATTTATTTTCTAAAGAACAATAGTAATTATGTCACTATCAATCACACACCTACATCATTATTAACAGCAGTAACAAAAATATAAATAAACAAATCTTATGATTTTCCATGTCTACAGAAGAAAATTTATTGGATCACTAATTTGCAGATCAGGTTTGCAATTTTGGTAGAGGTAGAGGTGATAATTCCATTGTCCTCCCAACGTAAGACCCTCTTCTATGGAATTTGACTTATATACTAAATCAACTTCATTCTGTAATGTATGAAAAATCAAAATTAAGTTAATAAAACTTAATATTAACACAAAATATTAACACAAAATCATAAGCTGTGTTTCTCCAGGTAAACTACCCAGAGTTCTGCATGTAGTCATTTTAAAATCTATATTTCATTGGTCCTTTTGATTACCTACTATTACAGTTTATTGATTCACTAATATAGTTTTTCCATTTTGTCCAGGGATTCTGTTAGTAGACTCTTCCTATGTTGCGCTTATGAATAATGTTTTCTTTGTGTCTGCAATTCTTCCTCCTTTAATCTCTCTGTTCCCCATGCAAATTATCCTGCCCCACTTCTGATTTAAGACTCTGATCTGTTAAACTGTATAACAGTGCCTTGATCAATATCTTTGGCACCTACTGAAAAAGTCACTATACTTGGCTTTCATTAAGCTTCACTCCCCCAGGCTCTGCTGCCACCTATTCTGTTTGCAGGTATTTCCCTCTGGTATCACTGCCACTGCTGTCCATAGGACCACACGAGCTGAGCAGCATGCTCTGTCAAGCATGACTGCTCTCTCCACTGTGTGTTACCACTTGTTTCTGTTTCATCCAGTTTGATCTCCAAGCAATGCCCATCAAGGGAATTAAAACTGTATGCCTAACATGCAGGGTAGAGTGTCAAAAGTTAGTTTATTTCCATAAGATGTTGAATGGCATACCCTCTTTCTACATATATGCCATCCAAGTATATCACTTCTGTTTTTGTTCTCTTTTCCAAAGTAGAACTATTCATTTCCTTCCCACATGTTTGAACTGCCTTTACTGAAGAAACTGATGAAGAATTAATGCTTTCAAGACACAGTTAAGTGTTTGAGTCTATTTTATCACATTATCATATTTCCAAGTGATTCAATATTTTTTTTATATTTTTTCTGTAACATTTTTTAAATTGACATGCTCTGACATTAATTTGCAATAGTGTTGCATATAATATAGGGAGCAGGTCCTTACCTCTTCAGATGTATGTTACTGAAAGTTTACAACTTCTTACTTCAAATGCAGCTAGTAGCCAGTGAGAACCTTCAATCATCAAGCTTGCTGACACCTGTGAAACATGGGAAGGAAAGACTGGTTGGAGGAGTCTCTGACTGCAGCACTGGCCAGGCCAATGTGGAGTCGGGAGTAAAGGCAGCCCACTAGAGGAGTCCTGAATTTGGCCTGAGTGAGCCAGCCTTAACACCACTCTAACCCACCATGACTGAGAGAAGCCCAAGAGGAACTGGAGTTTCACTGTGAGCACCCTCTTAAGTCTACAGGGATGTTAGTTGTGAATATAAATAAACTAGAAATGAACTCTTGTCTTGACAGCAGGTTGTTTGGAAGAGATGTGAAGAGAGCTCCTTCATAGTTATGGCTTTTGCTAGCCTCAGGGGGCCTAATTCTATAGAAGTTGAAGGCAAAATATGGGAGAAGGTGAACAGCAACTAAATGATAGCTTCTGTCCTAATTTCACAGTGAAGTATTGTCCATATAAAAATTTTCTACCATTGTCTCTGCAAAATCTAGTTAGAGTTTAAGAGGACCTGAGTTGAGTACAAATCTGTGTCTCAAATAATGTAGAATATTTAAAACTTCTCCCTCCTGATATCTGAGTCTGTTTTGGGACTCACAGTGTATGTCCAATTCTATTTCATTTGGGATTAATGCCTTCCTAATCTGTTCTTCAGCATTTTATGGAAATAAAATACCTGGATCCTCTACCTCGTACATTAAGCCTGGAGGTTTAGATAAAAATAGTCAGGGGATCAAGTTAGGTCCCCAATGCACTAACAAAGTAGTATAGGATAAAAATGAACGAAAGAAGAAACCACTTTCTCCATGGATATTGAAGGCTGCCAGCCCCTTATAGTAAATTATATGATACTATTTCTTTTCTGTCTTTTTTTTAAAATATTTATTTATTTATACAAGAACCAGGGTACAGGCCAGATGCATGGGAGGGTGAGAGGATTCACCAGAGACAGAGTGGGGAACAGAACCGGCAGATTGACGAAACACACTGCTGAGGGGAGCAGCCGGTGAGACAGGAGAGGTCTGCTGTGCCATATGTGTATCTCCCTGGCTGTCCGGGATTGAACCCACACTGCAGAGGCTGCGGACAGCCTCACAGTGATGTGCTCAACTGCCTGCACCACCAGGGAGGCCCTAAATGATAGTATTTCAACAATGGGAATTTATATACCACTTATGGGGTTGCTTTGGTTTCTATCTTAATAACTACTGTAATAAATTACCTTATTAATCTGCGTAAAATCACCCTATCCCCCCCCCAACTCTACCTTCATATTTCATTAATGTCTATGTGACTGGCTTTGTCCAAAACCATGGGTGGAAGTGACAGAGTGCCAATTCTGAATCTATATCTCATTGGTAATTTGTGCTTTTACTTATCTCACAGAGATTTTTACCCTTCACCCTGAGAAAAGGTATTGTCCCACAAAGAGATCTATGCAGTCAAAGCAAACACAGCGAAAATGTGAAGCAGAACCACACAAACTCACACATAAATGTAAGATTGAGAAATTACTGCTGATTCTCAGCATGCTACAAATGTTTTTATTGTGCAGCAAAATCTTCTTAAGTAAGTATATACCATTTTCCACAGTATCATGGATAAAGAAGCCAATTTTTTTTATTACTGTCTCCTGTGATCCATCCATGAACCTCTTTCTTAAAATGTAGCCATAGAGATTCAAGTTACAAACTTTCCCTTTTGTACTGCTTTGTCTCTCATGCTCATTTTATTTGCGATTAGAAGGAGTCACAAGATATACATTAATAAATTGAAAAAAGAGAACACCAATAAGGAAAATAGTGTTACTTTTTAATTTCTAGTAATCATATTTCATGAGTAAATCTTTATCACATAAATTCATGTCATCGGGGTAAAAAAAAAATTATGAAATTATGGATAAGGACATGAAATTAACGCAAATAGCAACATCTACTTCTGAATGCAGTATTACTGATATTACTCTCGTTTATAGAAGTCTGCTGGATATTTTTTAGAGGGAATTCATAAAACAAGGGAGATTGTTAATTTAGGGAACTGACCCAACAGGATTAGAGGAGCATGGGTCAAGAATAAAAAAGGATACTAAACAACTGAACCAGTTATTTCTAAGTTTTAATGAACAACTTACACAAGTTTTAGCAAATATTGTCAATTCTGCTGATGCTACCTGGCAAAATGCAAATTATAACAAACTACAGTAATTTTTTGAAGCTTGCAAAAATCAATACTAGAAGAGGTTAGACAACTTAGACTGAATTTAAAATATGTTGATGAACAAAAAACTTTGTATTTTATATATGAAAATTTTTGAGGACAGCTTGAATGCAGTATCATGTGATCCCAAGATCATGTATTGGATATATAAATGTACATGTGTGTATTTTCATTTTGGTGGCCACATGGAACTACCTTAAACATTTCTGTAGAATTTTTCCTCTACCCCTCTCATCTTAATTAATTCTCAATCCATTACATCAATAATAAGTTAGATAGTGCTACTCATCTTTTTAGTTAAGACACACATGCTTGGATATTATCTATATGTCTTTGTACTTTCATTATTCTTTTTCTCCAATATTTCTCAAACATACATCCTTCTTTATTTTTTAATTTTTTAAAGATTTATTTATGCATACAAGAACTGGGGTACAGGCCAGAGGTATGAGGGGTAAGAGGACCCACCAGAGACAGAGTGGGGAAGAAAACAGGGTGGATCTACTGAAATACACTGCTGAGGGGAACAGCAGATGAGACAGGAGAGGTCTGCAGTGCCATGTGGGTAGCTTCCTGGCCAGCCAGGGATGGGGCTCATGCTGCAGAGGCTGCAGGTAGCTTCACAGTGCTGTGCTTAACCCCTTGTGCCACCAGGGAGGCCCATGCATCCTTCTTATCACAAACCTTTTGTTGTGTAACACTGTGACCAAGCTTACAAAAGCAGCAGACATTTTGGTTGTCTCTTTGATTTGTATTATAAGTAAATGTCAGATTATATATAAAAGGGATTTTTATGCTAAACACCAAAAGTAAATTGATTGCAGGCAAATATTTTGCTTCCCAGATGTGCATAATGAACATAAATATATATTTGTAAAGGAAAAAAATCTATCGCTGATTATTATGTGTTATGTTTTGCTTTATTAAAAATCTCAAAGCATAATATCATCTTAAACCTCTACAGATAGACATCGTCTTTTGTTGAATTATCTCAAGCTTCCAATATTGGATTCTTACGAAGTGCATGGATGTTTGCTTACAATCTTTATGAAAAAGAAACTTTCATTTGGGATTTAAATTCCAAACCATGGCAGTGGAAGGTACATAAAAATATTACCAGATTCTCTCTTTTTCAAACACTTGAAACTAAATAAAAATTTGAAAATAAAATAAAAACAAAACAAGACAAACAATGCACACTTCTTATTCCAAGGAAAATTTATGTTTGATATCATGAATTTAAATTAGAGCTGTTGGAAATCTCCTTAGGAGTAAAAAGCACAGTCCTATCTCAGGAATCAAAACTGTTGCTTAGGTTATAAAAAGTATTTTTTTCATTTATGATTAAGAAATAAGTTTTATAATTTTTAATGGAATAATTTTGTTAAAGACAATGTCTTACAGTCAAATCAAAGAATATGCAATATTTGTACTGGAAAAGTAGAGTTACCACTTTCATACTACTTATATAAAATATAAGCTCGTGAATGAAAAATTTACTGTTTAACCAAAAGATACAAATTCCTTCCATCATTTTTAAACAATTGTTAAACTTGACTTAAAAGATATGAATTAGCATGACAGTTAAATACATGTTACAATTTAGATTATCTTTCCAAATTAATAATTTGCATTGTGAAAACTTATTCAAATAAAATACAGCAAAATAGGTGATGACAAATGAGTTATAATTGTGTCCTACCTTTTAGAAATTCATTTGAGTTGTTATTATAATTGACAGTAACAGTAGAAACATTAGCCCATTCAATATGGGTTATGCTACAATGTCACCTGTTCATTAAGGATTTCTAGGGTTAAAAAATAAAACATCAAAGGGTCCTCTTTGATGTTATAGAGGATCCTTTCAAAACTTAAATATTTCAAACACAGTGATCCGAAAAATTATGTCTACATTAAATCTTGTGGTTTAACTCATTTTTTAATGAGTTAAAACAATTGAATGAATCTACAGGGGTTACAGCATAATACACATCATAATAAGAAAATAAACTTTGTAATTTCTCCAACTGCTCCTTCAAATCCTCTCCAGCTACCACCATCTCCACTGGCGTGTTGTGTAAGTTCTGCTAACAGTTTTTTATGTGTCTTTCCCTAGCATGTGTATGCATGTGTCAGCATATAAATATATTTAATTAATATTTATGTTTGCATAATGTTCATATACCTTAGTACATTTTATCATTTTATAATTCATTTCTGAAGTCCTTATAAATTAGCAAAACAGAAAATTTTTTTTTTTCATTTCCAAGGAAATTTCATTTCCAAGGAATAGAATTAGTTTTATGGCTATGTGGGAATTATTGCAGCAATTCTGTGATTGAACTTGACAGTTGTTATTTTTTCTAGGAATTTTTTTTTTTTAAAGCTGCAATTTTTTTATAGAGGCATGTTTTATTTATTTGTTTATTTGTTTGTTTTGTTTATACATGCACTGGGTACAGTCAGAAGCGCGGGAGGGTGAGAGAATTCACCAGAGCCAGAGCAGGGAGCAGAACAGGCAGAAGGACCGAAGTACACTGCTGAGGGGAGCAGCGGGCGGCAGGAGAGGTCTGCGCGCCATGTGGGACCCTCCTCCGGTGGCCGGGGAGCAGCCGGGGATCGAACCGGCGCCGCAGAGGCCGCGGGCAGCTTCACAACCCAATGCTCAACCGCTGCGCCACTGGGGAGGCCCTAGGAAATTTTTTTTTATGTTCCTAATTACTTAAACAACTTAAGGCCCATGGAAACATAAGTTCTTTTTTATTTTTCTCTAACTAAAATTAGTATTGAAATAAATATGGTCACATATATAGTTGGGCATAGTATTTTGCTTATATGCATAGGCAGATTCTTACATTGGAATTTATTTGACAAAGGTCATATATATATTTGTAAATTTGATAACTATTACCAGATAATGCTCCACATTTTATGTAAAATTTCTCATCTCATGTTGAAATTTTAAATTTTAAAATTTTTTTTCAGTTCCCACAAATAAAAAAATGCTTCATTGTTTTCATTCCTCTTTCTTCAACTACATATAGGAATGAAGATCACTGGCCATGATTAATTATTTTCTGTTGAAATAGCATTTCTGGATTTTTTTTCTAAATAAAAATGCATTTTGGAAGCAACCAATGCGGCAGTATTGAAGGCAACCAAACTGAGAAAAAAGTATATTTGGATTCATGTTATATTTCAGATTTCCTTGTTGAGATAATGCTAATAACACCTAAATCATTGTAAATTCTAAAGAAAATCTAACTTCCCCATACAATGTAAGAATAATCAATAATAATCAAGAGTTTTTTACTGCAAAAAATACACTTTAAAATCTTTTAAATACATTTTCTAATATGTGTTTATTTTTCTTCTAAAGGGAATATATAAAAATTAATTACTACTTTTTTTAAGATTTATTTATTTTTATACAAGAGCTGGGGTACAGGCCAGAGGCGTGGGAGGGTGAGAGGATTCACCAGAGACAGAGTGGGGAACAGAACAGGCAGACTGAAGAAATACACTGCTGAGGGGAGCAGCAGGTACGACAGGAGAGAGGTCTGTGGTACCATGTGGGATTCAACCCACACTTTTGAGGCTGCAGACAGCTTCACAGCACGTTGCTCAACCTGCTGTGCCACCAGGGAGGCCCTTAATTACCACTTTTTAAAAATATATTTTTGCATGCATTTCTCCAGTTTCTAACTGTACTGTTTACTAAAGTAAAACTAGATTTCAACTGAGCTCGTTTTAAAGACTTACATTTTCATATATTACAGTACATTTCATTTACTACCATCACATATTCATGTTGGAAGCAAATTTAGATGAACTTTATGCAGCACACACCGTGGAGGACTTGCTTCCTGAAACTGTCCTTTTCAATTGCTATGAAATTTATTTCAAAGTGGTAGTTACAAGAGCAATAGAAATCAGCCTTTATTTCTTTTACTTGAATAATTTTGAAGATTTTTGTGAATTTTTAGAAATTCAAAAATGATGTAATACAAATTTAAATTCTATACTATACCTCTATATTGCTCTTGTTCCTATTTATAACTGCAAAAAAAAAAATATGATGAATTTTAGGAAAACATTAGGTAGGATTCTGAGATGTTAGCTGGGAATAAGTCCAAGTGCCCTAGCAAAGAATTATAGTTGTTAGTTAACAATAATATAGTCTTTAGTAAACAATAATAGCTAGAAAGGATAGGTCTGAAAGGAAGAGGCTCATGAAAGATTTGTTCAACAGTTTTCCATTTTCTCTGGGTGGCAGATATTTGCTAATGATCAATTTTTTTTTTAATTAGATATTTTCCTTACTGTCATATTCTTTGGAATAATTTATTGTTGGGATTAATTGCTTTTAAAAACTTAATTCTGTAAAAATTACTGAAACTGGTAGTTCATGATTTTTTTTTTTCCAAGAGCTACATTTAATGGCTTTTAGCTACATCGGTTTTTCTTTTTACTTCTATATCATTAATTTTTCTTTATTATTTCCTGATAGGCATATCAGAAAATTAAAAGATTTTTTTTGTTTTTCTAATCAGTACTGCTCTCTTAAAAAATAATCTTTTTTGTGTTATTTTATTTTTTATTATTTTTTTAAAGATATATTTATTTATATATACAAGCACTGGGTACAGTCAGAAGCACGGGAGGGTGAGAGAATTCACCAGAGCCAGAGCAGGGAACAGAACAGGCAGAAGGACCGAAGTACAGTGCCGAGGGGAGCAGTGGGTGGCAGGAGAGGTCTGCACACCATGTGGGACCCTCGCCCGGTGGCTGGGGATCAAACCGGTGCTGCAGAGGCTGCAGGCAGCTTTGCAACTAAGCGCTCAACCGCTGCGCCACCGGGGAGGCCCTTAAAAAATAATCTTGTCTCAAGATATGAACAACTAATTCTTTATAGTTCACCACATCTTGTTTTCTGATACACTAAAATTTTCTCATTACTGTTGTACTTTAAGTTCATCATTTTTGTTGTTATTGTTAATACTACTTTATTTTCTTGTAATCTGTGATCTTTATATTTCATTATTTTCTCTGTATAGTGACTCTGACTCTATTCTTTATAATTATTTGGTAATATTTTACTCTTTTTTCAGAACCACATTAAAACTTCATTTCATGAAATATTTTCTAATTCTAGATGCAAATATGCTTTCTGTTTTATCAAAACAGCCATGATATGTTATTACAAGTTATTTTATTAATCTTGTATCCCCAACTTTGACAAAACCCCAATATAAGGCATATTAGCTCCACAAAAAATATTTGGTTACTATTAATAAATGTTCTCAACCTCAATCTTTTTGAAGTCCTACTTAAGACAGGTTAATTAACTCTTCAATGTATTAAACCTACTTTTGCTTTAAGAATATACTTTAAATTAGTATTAGGTAAGTTGAGGTTGGTGAAATTCTGTGATGTTTTGTATATAATAATTATTTAAAATATTAAATAAGGGATCTCCCCGGTGGCACAGTGGTTGAGTGCTGGGTTGCAAAGCTGCCCTTAGCCTCTGCAGCACTGGTTCGATCCCCGGCTGCTGGTGAAGGTCCCACATGGCACGCAGACCCCTCCTGCCGCCCCTGCTCCCCTCAGCAGTGTACTTCCTCACTTTGCCTGCTCTGTTCCCAGCTCTGGCTCTGGTGAATTCTCTCACCCTCCCAACACTTCTGACTGTACCCAGTGCTTATATAAACAAATAAAATAAATCTTTTTAAAAAACAAATAAAATATTAAATAAAATGGTTATTGTTAGTGTACGTGTATTTATCCACACAATAAAATACATGCACTGTATAGAATGTATACAACATTTTAATGTAGAAATATTACTTAAAAATTACTAAATTCCAACTCCTTTCAGAAAAGGAGGAAAGGTACAGTTTGTATTTTGTTTTTGGTATTAATAAATACACCTAAAGATGCCCTCTTATTAAAATGAGTTTCTTTTTTATCCATGTTATTCTACTGAAAAGAAAAACTTTGAACTTTACAGGAACATAAAAAAACAGCTCATGTTCAAAAAAGAAAAAGATAAGATTGTGTGTTGTTTTCTTTGAATTTATTTCACTTGATTTTTGTTCAGTGTAAGAAGGACTAATATTGATTACTAGAACATGTTCTTTACAAGCCCTGTAAAGATCCCTGTGAATTTGATTGCAGGGTGGGTGTCTAGTCTGTTGTTGTTGTTTTTTTAATTCTCGTTCAGAATCTTGTTGCAAAGAGAACAATACAATATGATGGAATTTTAAACTAAAAAAAGCTCTAGATAAAATTTTCAAAACATTGTTTTTTCATTATCTCTAGTCATAGTTCTTTAAGAATGCATAGTTAGGTATACAAGATAAAAGATGAAAATTTCAGATAAGCTCTCAAATGAATTGGGACTGTATGCCTATTTTTAAAAGTGGGGAAAATAAAACAGTAGTCTTTATTCAAAAACTTGCAATAAAAAGCAATTAAATTCAAGATTTCAACATACTGTATTAACACTTTAGAGCACATCATTTAATATGTATTCCATTTTTTCACTAGACATATTTCCTCAAAGATGGCTGATTTATTGACATTTGATATGTTATACTTTGTCATTCTTGATCATGCCAAGTTCCAATTTATGCATTTACTTTTTCCTGGCATTTCTCAGTGTTTGCAGATCAGAATTTCTTTACAGTCAGTGATATTTTATATCCAATTTACAGAATAACTCAAATAATGGAAGCCAGAAACATATTCAACTAAAGAACAAGACACAGCAGAGAATTGTTTTTACAAAGATAATCCAATAATATAGGCTTTCCTGATTTTTCAGTTACATCCTTTCCAATTACCAGAGTTCAAAATGTAGACTAATAAGGACCATAAACCTAGCCACAGAGACCTCAAACCTCAATGAAGCCAGCTTGTGCTTCGACTTCACCATGCAGGTGATCATTATAGATATGTTCTTCAATGGTACTCTTTTGAGAAACACAAGGACTGAAATAAAAAAGAAAGAGAACAACCAAATAAGTTTTATATCCTTAAGATTAACTTTTCCTGGACAACAGGATAGCCTCTAGATACCCAGATGGATCAGATATAATGTTTACATTCTTCACATCCAAATCAGCAGTTGGACCCCTTTCTGGGTTAAATTACGTAAGATTCTCTGGGACCTCCTAGTTCTGTTCATTTACATGAGGAATTACTGAATTTTCCCAGGGATGAGCTGAAGTCACAGCATACCACAAGAATATATCCTGGCTGATCACAGGATAACCACTCACTAGCTATAAGCACTTCCCAAGAAATAGTCTAATGTGGTAACTGTAACTGTCAGCGTATAAATATAAGTGTAACTCTGCTCTTTGAACTCCAACAAGAAATTCTGCTTAAGGAGAAAATCTCAAGTACTGAAAAGAGCTACTTACTACAATACCATTAACTTTGGTCACTGTGTTGCCTGGGGAGGAGGGAGAGGAGTAACTTTGTATGATAATAAAAGGTAGCTGGACTTATTGTAGTGATCATCTTATGGTGTATGTAGATGTTGAATTATGTTGTACATTTGAAACTAATATGAAATGTGTTAATTTTACTTCAATGAAAGAAATTGTTCTCCAAATGAGTTAGCACTCCATGAGGATTTTTCTAGGTGGTCATTCATAAAGGACCTCTTTTCCACCAGTCTTTCAGTGACATTAGCTGCAAAGAGAGTACAGAGCAGGATTCCTTTGTTGTATTAACCAGAATGAACTCTTTCTCAATGATTTGCATGACCCTCACCTTGTAGAGTAGTTGAGTAAAATCCTCACACAATGCCTTATTAGCAGGCATCTCCTTAAATCCAGCTATTCTGTGCTCTGGACATATGTGAACTGTAACTGAAAATGTTCCTAATATGTAAAAGAAATGAAAATTATTTTGTGTATTCCACAAAAAAGCCCCACAACTATGCATTTGAAAGTTGCTGAGAGAAGAGATCTTAAAATTTAGTATCACAAGAAAATAAAATTTAATGTGTGGTGATGGATTAAATAAAAGTATATTTTTAACATGTTTGTTGTACACCCCAAACTTCCATGGTTTTATATGTCAATTACATATCAATTAAAAAAGAAAGACCAGATACTGGGAGGGCTCTGAGGTTAAAAGAGAGAGGAGAAGGAAAGAGACAAGAAAATAGAAGGGATGGTTTTTGACAAAAAATAACCCTGCATACTATGTTTTTAAATAAATAAAATAAAAATAAGATAACCGCAAAAAAATCTAAAAATATGCATTACAAAATTAAATACATGGCTTGAAGTGGGAAGATGAATAGGGCTAGTGATAGATACATAATCCAGTAGTTAAATTTATGTGAGAAGCAAAAGTGGACAAAGGAAAAAAGATTGAACCGTGCTGATTCTAGATTTTAAGAGATATTCAGAGTACAGAATAATATTTTTAGACATAAGGAAATATCTTATCAGTTCCGGTGGGTGATATTATACAAATTCATAGAATTCCATATCTATTCTGAAGCATCTTTTATTGTATATATTTTTAATCAGCTAGCATAAAATCTTAAATTGGACCTATTAGATGTGTTTCCTTTACATGTATTGAATTAGTTCATAATCTGCTATATAAATACAGTTTTAATCAAATTAATTTGGATTGGCTTAAAGTATAAGACTAATTTATTAGTTGTAAATGGATATTACATATGGTTTGGTCAATTTTGATATATTGCTTAATATCTAAATGAGTCCAGATCAAAAAGAAACATAAAAAAATCTTTCTAAAAAATCTTTCCTATGAAAGAATAGATTATTCAAATGTATTCACATAATTTATCTCAGGGGTAAATTTACTTATTTTGTACTACATGACTTAGAACAGAAATCTGATTTATAATGTATGCTTGATACATTGTCATTTCTAAAAATGTGAAAAACAATATGCTAAAGAACTTACAAATGGAATAATGCCTTCATAGACATTTATTCCCGGTTAGAAAAAAAAGGAATTGACAAAAAGCCATGTTGATTGGCTCATATAGTTAAAACCACTGCAGATAATATCTGTATGGTTTTACTTCATTTCTATAGGCCGCTGCCATCAGGGGGGTTTAAAGTAGTTAACTTTAAAGTAAAATAACGATTAAACACAAATTTATACCAAGTAGTCTGATTTTTCATTGGAGAAAACTTGAGAATCTCCTTTAAAATGAAGTTTTTGTCTTCAGGGACAGATTTCATTTGTATAGCTTTTACAATTTCCAAGAAATGCTGAGAAAATTGTTGCAAATTTAAGTACTCTATTGAGCTCTGAACTAGACAAGCCTGTGAAAAATACCTGAAATTCTGTAACATCCATAGTGAAACATTGGGGACATAAATGGTGATTTTTTATATCCACTTATGGTGGTTTCTTTTCTCAAAAAAGAAGAAAAAATAAATTTATTCATAAGACATTTAACTATTTGAATGTAAGGAAAGATAACACAGATTGGCAAAAAGATTAGCACTTTAGCTCCAGCAGGAATCTTGTATATGTTGGAGTCCTACATTAGCATACTGGCTTATTTCTCTGCTTCCTGTCTTAACCTCTACCCACTATAGTCTTTTTTTTCACACACTTTTATCAGAAGCTTGATATTTTCAAATGAAAAGCAAATTGTGTTTTCTATTCAAAATTCTATAAAGATTTTCCATCACACACTCAGAATAAAATTTAAATTCGGAACCACCATGTAAAAAACCTTTCCTCATCTGGAAAGGACTAGTGATTTCATGATCTGGAAAGGACTGACTAGTGGCTAACTCCCCATTCCCAATATCTTTCTTCTCTGCTCTCTTTGAGCTGGAAAGATCATTTTTCACTGTAAGGGAAGGAACCAAATATCATACAAACAAAACTTCAAGATTTAGAGGCGAGAACTGAAATGAGAACTACAGAGATTTAAAGAAAGAGTGGAGACTGAAAAGAGATGGGGGAAGAGGAAGGAAGGGAGAGAGAGGGACAGAGTCTTGAATAAAGATAGATAGAAGAATAGAGTGGGAGAGAAAACTTCCCCTACCCACTCAAAAGTTTGTGCCTGCCAGAACCATTTAGTGGGACTGCTAAACAGCTTTGTTAAGGTGTTTATTCCCTAGATGCAGTGCTGGGCTGTGAGTATTCAGTGGGACAGAAACAAATTCAGAGTATGCCAAGCACACAAGACAAGGTTTCCTAGGCAGGCACAGTGTTGTAACTTATCTGCATAATCCCCTCACACTGCTCAAGAAGGAGGAAGGAGGAGACCATGAATCCTGGGGAAGTCAGCCTTGACAGCTTTATTACAAAGAAGGAGCCACTCAACTAGGATACATTCTGGCATAGCTATTTCCAGGCATGCTAGACTACCCAATTAGGAGAAGATTTGGGTTTGTTGTTAATTTATTTGTCTCTGATGAATAAAGGGAAGAAAGATGAAAATGATGAAATAGAGCTGTAAATATGAAATCACAGGTTCATTTTTATCAGTTTCTTTTGGCTACCCAGGACTATAGAAGTTATGGTATTTACAGAGAAAAATGGATTTCCTCTTTCCTCTCTATACCCACCCATGCTATTTTTCAATACACAAATTATTACTGTCAGGAATATTGTCCTTCCATTCCTTCTTCCATTGTGCCTGGCCAGCTCCTCCAGTCTCCACTCCCATAATTGGGGGAAATGTTAGAGCAAGTCCACATATTTACCCACCTACTTAACTATAATGCTGGTCCCATACTAAGAATTAAGTATGTTGGTGTGTTGGTTAAAGTATTCTTTTGGGCAATTATATTTTTCTGAGTCAGAAGTGGGCCTAGGGAAAAATAATATGAAGACATTAAAGAAAAAGGAAATTAAGTATTATGAATTTTCAAACTCTGAAAATGCATGCCTAAAAATGAATAGGAAGATTTTCTAATTCAAAATGTGTTTCAAAGATTTTACTTCCAGGTTAGGTCTCTCTCCTCAGTATTTAAGTCTAGTTATCAATATGTCTGCATCCTGGTAATCAAAAAGAACAATGGTCAAAACAAAATATAGAAAACTGTTACAATTAAATATTTCATTGAAAATAAGATGGATATATATTGTAAAATATTAACAGAGGACTGACATATTCTACTATATATATTATCTTTGGTATACAAAACAACAGTGGAGGCAAGTGGGTAAATAATTATTCTGATAATTCAGTAAAATGGTAATGTAACCACAATTGAGCCCTTCATAGTGACTTGATCTGAATGTAGTTTGGGATAAAGTGATCAAGATTTTCTGATGAATTGATTCATGCTTATGGTTAAAGGAGAAATCTAATACTAGCTTTCAGTGATAATGTAAATGGTGTTGCTATTAACTGAATCAAAAAAAAATAGAGAATAGGTCACAGTGTACTAGATATCTAGACTTATTTGTTTAACTAGATATCAAGGATTTGTTAAACTTACATACACTGTAGATATTTTGTCTTCTACTTTAGACAACTTCAGGAGTAATAATTTAGATTATCTTCAGTGGAGATATTTTAGTAGAGACAATCAAATGCATATATTAAGCTGGATAAATGTGTGACATTTAAAATTGGAGATAGTTTAAAAATCTTCATAAGAACCAAATAAGCACTTCTGTAAAGAAGACAAACAGGGCCTCCCCAGTGGCACAGCGGTTGAGCGCTGGGCTGTGAAGCTGCCTGCAACCTCTGCAGCAGCGGTTCGATCCACAGCTGCTGGGTGAGGGTCCCACATGGAGCGCAGATCTCTCCTGCCGCCCACTGCTCCCCTCAGCAATATATTTCAGTCAGTCTGCCTGTTCTGCTCCCCACTCTGTCTCTGGTGAATCTTCTCACCCTCTGCATCTCTGTCCTGTACCCTAGCTCTTGTATGCATAAATAAATACATCTTTAAAAAAAAAGTAGATTACGTTAGCTTCGTTGGTATTCAGTGGATGAGTCACAGAAGATAGCTAGCAAATGACTAAGAGAAGTCACTCAGGATGAGAAAATCTGGAAAACAAAAGAAGAAAATATTTCGAATAAGTGATTTTGATAACTAATGTGGCCGGAGAAGTCAAATAAGATGATTGACTGTAAGGAAGTCAATGGAAAGTTTGATAAGAAAAATGACCTGCAGTCAAGGAGAAAGAAAGCCAATTATTGTGGGATTTGGAGAAGATGAGAAGAAGGTTGGAGCTACTAGAGAAAACTATGTAGGACTTTTGCTATGCTAAGGGAAGTTACATAAACAAAAGTTTATACTGGGGTCAAAAGATTTTTCGGTTTTGTTTTGTTAAATTATTATCTTAAATACTGTTGTATATATTATAGAGGATGATGCCCTTGGGGATGATTTAAGGGAGTAAGAGAGTTGGATAGACAGAATTAATGAAGAAAATGAAGAATACCTCTTTCTAAGTTATACCACTTCCTAAGTTTTAAGGGTCAGAGTGTACAACACAGACAAAGCGTTTAGACTTCACTAGATTCATAACTGAGGTATTCATTGTAACACTAAGAGAGGTCATAAATGGCAGATTAGTATGTATGAATGTAAGAATAATAAATAGATCCTGGGTGTTTATTTATAATATCTCAATTAGTTAAGAACATCATCAGAGTGAGGTAGAGATGTTGGATTTTGAATGATAGGAGACTTTGAATGTTTGCTTTGCAGAATGGGGAGTGATAGATACATTCTAAGAAAGTGTAGCAGAACTACTGCTCAATGTTAAGTTCACATTTTTATTTGTTACACAAATGTAAGTATGAAAAGTGAGTCTTTTGGAATTTTCTACTTCTCTTTTTGTTTCCTGGAAATGTTCAGTCACTATGTTGAAAATAAAGCTTAGGCAATTACATGGGCTTGAGCAAGGCTAGATTTAGTCAGTCATGATATTCATTAAGACTGCTAGTAGGGGCTTTCCTGGTGGCACAGTGGGTTGAGCACAGTGCTGTGAAGCTGTTGCAGCCTCTACAGCGCAGGTTCCATCCCGGCCAGGGAGATTCCCACAAGGCGCAGCAGACCTCTCCTGTCTTGCCCGCTGCTCCCCTCAGCAGTGTTTTTCGGTCAATCTGCTTGTTCTGTTCCCCACTCTGTCTCTGGTGAATCCTCTCACCCTCCTGCACCTCTAGCCTGTACTCCAGTTCTTGTATAAAAATAAATAAATCTTAGAAAAAAAAAAAAGACTGTTAGTAAATGGACCTCCCCGGTGGTATAGCGAGTTGAGTGCAGTGCTATGAAGCTGTCCACAGCCTCTGTAGCACACGTTCAATTCCCAGCCCCACAGCCTCTATAGCGCGGGTTTGATTCCTGACTGGCCAGGGAGATAGCCACATGTCACGCAGACCTCTCTTGTCTCGCCCGCTGCTCCACTCCTCCCCTCAGCAGTATTTTCAGTCAGTCTGCCTGTTCTGCTCCCTGCTCTGTCTCTGGTGAGTCCTCTCACCCTCTCGCTCCTCTGGTCTGTACCCAGTCCTTGTATAAATAAATAAATCTTTAAAACAAACAAACAAAAAGACTATTAGTAAATATTTCCAATTTTCTCCTCTCCTAGATACCTAATAAAATTGCAATTCTTTTTCTTTGGAAAAAAGGTGTGATTTGTTTATTTTACTTTTGGATGAAACTCTAAGAGACATAGCATACTTCCCTTTCCTTTCGGTTATAGCTACTGGAGATACTATACATAAGGAAATTTTTTCAGCTTGAATTCTGTAGGAAAGAGACATGGGCCAGGACCTTATAGGCCCTGTGGCAAGAATGTAACAATTGCAAGGACTAAATATTTGTTTATTTGATTGGAATATCTTATTTGAGTCAGGGATAGAAACCCACAAAGAATTTGATTTGACAGTTGTTCCTACAGTATATGCTTAGACTACCTTGACCAATACAACAAGATAATGCAAAGTGAATAAGAAATCAAAGCAACTAGGGCTATTTTCCCTAATTATATTGTATAAATGAATCTATGTTGCAAACATAAACAAAGTTAATAGTAAAAGATAGAGCCAATAAATTGGATGTTTGAGTAAAGTTGAAATATACATTTTTTTAAATTAGTGGTAATATAATCAGTGACCTAGAAAGTGGCTGATTGCCTAGACACCATAAAGCTTGAAATTGAGCTTAAGAGATAATTCATTTGGTGACAACACAGTATAGGTAATTACTCTGGGATTATATCTTTGAAGTTAGGGAAATCAAAAGTTACTAGAAGTGAGGAGGTATAATGTCTGAGATGTCAGAATATAGATGCATGTCTGTAGGCATTATACATTTTAGAAATCATATTTAACATAATAGTATAAATTAACTGCCAAGAAATATAAGATAATTTACATTCATTATGGCTTCACTTCCTACTAAGAACTATCAGTCCCTAACCTCCAAGTTCTATATTCTAATCATAGAATCATCCCTTTTGTAAATGTGCTTTTACAAACCAATGCTTTTGTACATTTTTTCCCTATATTATTAATTATCTCCATCAGATGCACTTTTCCTTGGTAAATAATTTTAATTTTTCTTTAAAACTAATATTTAAACATTTCCAGTGGAAGTCTTTCACATCATCGAATTGCTAACTCCCACCTCTAAAACGACTGGGGTCTTTTTATTGACTTTAATAGTATGTGTTATTTTTACTCTCACATTATTCTAAGTACATGCAAATTTTCTATCTGAATGGAGATCTTTTAAATGGTAGGGGATGTGTATTTACCTGGTGAATTTCTCTTAGCAATGTATTTAAGACAAGCCAATTGAGCAAAATGGTTGCTTAAACATTATGTTTAATAAAGTATGAATTTATGAAAAACTTAAAAAAAATCTTGAACACAAATGTTGAGATTTCCAGCATTTGTCAGATAAAAAACAACTAGTTTACAAAAAAAAGTGGGGGCCACCCTGGTGGTACAGCAGTTGAGCGCCGCTCTGCAAAGTTGCCTGCAGCCTCTGCAGTGCCAGTTGGATTCCCTGCTGGCCAGGGAGAAACCCACATGGCGGGACAGGCCTTTCCTGCCTCGCCCACTGCTCCCTTCAGCAGTGTCTTTGGTCCGTCTGCCTGTTCTGCTCCCCACTCTGTCTCTGGTGAATTCTCTCACCCTCCCCAGTGCTTCTGACCTGTACCCCAGTTCTTGTATAAATAAATAAATCTTTTTTTTTTTTAAAGTGGTAACTAGAAATTTTTAATAGTTTTCATCAGGGAAAGATTAATGAAAGAGTAACTCCCCAGACTAAATTGTGTGATTTTTTTTTTTCCTTTATCAATTCAAAATCATCCATTTGCTTTTGGTATGTATCCCTCTTTTCTGTTCTCTTTTTCATAAGCCTATTTTTGTATATTTATTTATTTATTGTTTACTTTCCATTTATTCACATTTCATGGATCATTACAGGTCCTCAATGGGGTCACTCAAGAATGAACACAACTGCAATTACATTGTTTGATAATTCAAGTATTTTAGTTTTGGAAAACAATTTCCTATTTAAAGTAGAAAGCAAACAATTTACACATTTGATTGCTAAGAAGTCTGCAATCTCCACAGCAGCTGTGCCTGCATCTTCCAATCACATGGCCACTAGCCACACACATTCCTCACTGCCCCCTGCAGGGGCTACAGAACTCCTTCATCCACTCAGGAGTGTGGGAAAAAGCTGTCTGGTTTGCAAAGCTTCATTCAATACACTGCCACTTGCATTTTGATTGTTCTGAAGTGTAAAAAATTTAACTGGCAAATGCTCAAAACCAAACAACTTAAAACCAAACCAAAAAGGCTTTTTCAGTGAAAACTTGCTTTGAACTCTAATAAAGTGGAATATCAGGTTTCCTTTTCTCCCTCAGAATAGGTAGATATTTTTGGCATACAGCATATCAAAGTATTATTTAAAACTTAAATGTAAAATAATAATCCCTGCAAAGATAATAAGTCCATAACAGTAAGAATTGTCCTTCCTGAAAACATGAAATGGGCACACCTTTTCAATCTGTAATTTTATTTATTTATTTATTTAAAGATTTATTTATGCATACAGAACTGGGGTATAGGTCAGAGGCAAGGGGAGTTAGAGGATTCACCAGAGACAGAGTGGGGAGCAGAACAAGCACAGCTACTGAAATACACTGCTGAGGGGAGCAGTGGATGAGGCAGGAGAGGTCTGCTGAACCATGTGACTAACTCCCTGGCCCTTGGCCCAGTAGGGGATTGAACTCATGCTACAGAGGCTGCAAACAGCTTCACAATGCTGTGCTTAACCCCTTGCACCACCAGGGAGACCCCTAGTCTGCAATTTTAATAAAGACAGCATAACAACTCAATTTTGGGCTTACTGGGAATGCTCAAAATGATGAGATGAATACACACCATTTTAAAAAATGGCCACTGGCATACTCCATGTTTGTTAAGGTGTGACATAATCTGGTTTGGAATCAAAGATACACTCACCTCAATGTAGACCACATATCTGATACACTTTATAGATTCTCAAATTGAAGTCGAAAAATTTAGTCCACATTAAACTTTTTAAAGCCTAATTTCTAATATTCTATCAAAAATAAAGCTAAACTGGGCCTCCCCTGGTGGGTGGTGCAGCAGTTGAACGCTGGGCTGCAAAGCTGCCTGTAGCCCCCGCAGTGCCAGTTTGATCCCCAGCCGGCGGTGAGGGTCCCACATGGCTTGCAGACCTCTCCTGCTGTGCCTGCTGCTCCCCTCAGCAGTGTATTTCATCGTTCTGCCTGTTCTGTTCCCCGGCTCTGGCTCTGGTGAATTCTCTCACCCTCCCGAGCTTCTGACTGTACCCAGTGCTTGTATAAATAAATAAATAAATAAATAAATAAATAAATATTTAAAAAAGTAAATAAATAAATCTAAACCCATAAGAATTTGGCTGTTACTCCTCTGGGGGAGAGAAAATCAGGCACTTCAGGGCCAAGTCACCTTCCCCCTAGTAACATACAAGGATTTATATTTTACAGTAAAATCCATACTTAAGCTTTTAAATAAATAAGGTAACAACCAATAATTTCCTAAAACATGAAAGTGATTTTAAGAAAATATCACATTTTGAATCTTGGTATATACATCAAGTTTTTCCCTGTAATTTTCACTTTAACAGTGGTAGACTTAGCAGCAAGAATTTGCTGAGAATGTTAGGAATAAAGGAAGTCACACACACTTGCCAATTTAAGAAGATAAAAACTAGGGGTTAAAAACTAATCGTGCCCTCTTCCTGCCATTTTGTGCTGAATACTTTCCTACATGCAAAAGTGAACAAAATAATGAGTCAGTGACTTCATTTGGCCATGACCCATGTGGGTTATCCTCTCCTGCATGGGACCTCAGGGACGTTCAACTATGCTGTAACAGAATGAAATTTTTCCTAACTGCCAGATAAACCTCATGATAGGGCAGGGCCAGTATGCTCGTAACGTCATCAGTTGCATTCGTCTGTAACAAAACTCTTGAATAGTTCCAATTTTATTTATTTTAACTTATTTATTTATGCATATAAGAACTGGGGTACAGGCTAGAGGTGTGGGGGTGGCAAGAGGATTCACCAGAGACAGAGTGGGAAACGAAACAGGCAGATCAACTGTAATACATTGCTGAGGGGAGCAGCGGGAGAGTCAGGAGAAGTCTTGCTGTGCCATGTGGGTTGTTACCTGGCTGGGGATCGAACTCATGCTGCAGGGGCTGTGGAGCTTCATAGGTTGCGTCTTAACCACTTGCGCTACCAGGGAGGCCCAAATAGTTCCAATTTTAAAAAGAAAATGCAAAATAACTGTCACTTCTTCACCAGGCCCCACAATACCTCTGAGTTTGCCCACATCCCTCAACGGCACCCCTGGGAATGTTCACCAGTCACCCCAGGGGCCAGGTATTCTTAGTGTAATCAAAAGAGTGTACAAGAACTTCTAATTGTGGCCCAATTCACTTGCTTCAAGCTTTCCTCACCTCTTTTATATCTGAAAATGGTAGCTATTTTTTAAAAAGCTACTGTGCTATCCATTGTTATTTTGACTTCTCTAAGAAGACATTATTTTGTAGTCTAGAAGACTAGAATATACAAGTGTACCCTGAGCCTGTCAACAAGACAGGATGGTACCAGCATTAAATAATGATGAGAAATGAAACTGGTCACTTAAACATGAAGATCTGCACCGTATTCATGCATCCCAGATAGGAAAATGGGACACGGGTATTCTGTGGAGGACCATGGCTCCCTTCCAAATGGACATACTGAATTTTACTCTTTAAAGAATGGAAATTTCAGTATGAAATGCAGAATACACTGCTGCCTAAAGTTTAAGGCACCACAGACAGTTTATCTTCATGACTTTACTGCATGTTTCCTGGTTCCTTCACACGCTTTTGTGGTAAAAGTTCTAATGACTCCACTTAAACAGTTAGTTGTTCCTAGACCCATGGAGTTCATCATGGTACAATTCACTGAGGGGAGGGCAGAGTCTGTCTTTTGTAGTATGATTTAACTTTGACTTTCTTTTATATAAGGGTTTACTCTCCATGATCTACAAGCTATAAGCTACTAAATTGGTGCTTTTTAAGCTCATTCCTGGTAATTCCCCTCTATTCCTTTTATCTCTAAGGGGCTACAGGAAGACACAGCACCTTGAGAATTAAACTACAACACCCAGGAACAAGCTGTTCACTTCTGTTTAGAATCAAAAACAATTCTGATCAGGGTTAAAGGTCAATGCCTGCAGCGCAAAGCTAATGACTCCACAGCAGAGGGTAAGCACTTGCTTCTCACATTCCATATTTCAAATAATCAGAGAAGCAAACAAGCAAACAAAAAACAAAGAATCAAACAAAACACTTCTGTCACAGATTGGCAGAATGGTTAGTCTGAAAATGATGCTGTTTCTCACAAATCAGTAGAGCCCATTGGAGGGAGATTCCAAGAGAGTTTCCTCCAGGATGCACTGATTTAGGAGGGCCTCAGGGAGGCAGACCCCAAACTTGCATGGGAGAAGCCTGTGGGAAACCTAATCTATACCCTGATTTCACTCTGTTAAGAAGTCACTTGTGGTCAGTTTAATAAATGAACATTAATGTTTCCTTCAGAGTCCTTAAGAAAGAATAAAATTTCATGACTCTTTAGATTTTATTGATCATATTAACCTTCTTCACAAAAGTTTTAAGCTAAGTTTAAGTTCTTAGAACATGAAGAAAAAAAGACTAAGCTTCAGGAGCAGTGGGGTGAGCAGCAATTTGGCACAACTTCCTCAAGTTGAAGGGTCTTCAGGCATCCAATTTTTGTTTACATTTGTGCAACTTGTCTGCATCTTCCCTTGTCTTTACCCAAATTAATATGATGACATGGTAGTGGCATTCTTCTTGTTGACAGGCAGGTCTGGGATGTAGACAATAAGAATGCTGTTTTTCCCTGCAGTACACAGCATACTGGGTGGAATTGATAGAGGATAATAGAAAAACTGCAAAGGAGAGACAAGATCAAGAACCTAACTCACACAAGGAGGTAGGGGTAGAATGGGTTAGTGTAAACCATTAACCCAATTATAGAAACCAAGACCCTTAGGCATCAACGCCCAGGTCAAGAGGCTCAACACTCAGAAAGTATCAGACTACTATAGGGAGTATCAGGAGCACAGACCTGAAGGTGAAGATGGAGCTTAAGGAACAAACCATTCACCCACACAGATGAGGCCCTCCCTACCAAAAGGAGATGATAAAACCCACAATGGGGCAGCAGTCTTTCTGCCCACCTGTGACTATGCAGGTGCTTCTTTTCACCAGCTCTCTCCCTCTGCAGGGCAGCAGCTTCTACCTGCCAGTGACCTGTACTACGCCAGGACTTCTCTTCACTGACCTCTCTCAGCGGAGGCAGCTCTCCTTAAGGCCGCATGCCGGCAAACATGCAGGCCTCTCTCAGCAAACCCATCCCTTTAGGGCAGCTCTTTCTGCCTGCTTGTGCTATGCAAGTGTACTTTAGTTTTCTGTCCCTTTTCTAATAAACCTGCCCTTTCAAGTATAACTAATGTCTCTCTCTCTCTCGTGGAGAAACTGGCCTGGGAAACTTGCAGTGTGCTGCTGAAAGTGGACCTCTAGTGAAACCTTTCCCAGAGTGAACCCAAGGACCCCACAACCCAAACCCACTGACTCCAAAAACGACATCAGAATCAGAAGGTTCAGCAATTCTTTGCCTAAACTGGCATCTGCACACACTAAATTTTGTGTCTTCCTATTTGCTGTGGGTTTTAAATGCAGAGTGCCTACAGCCTTCTCTTTAAGAATATTGGGTTTCTTTTTAAAGATTTATTTATTTATACATACAGAACTGGGGTACAGGCCAGAGGTATGGGGGTGAGAGGATTCACCAGAGACAGAGTGGGAACAGAACAGGAGGATTGACTGAAATACAGTGCTGAAGGGAGCAATGGGAGAGCCAGGAGAGGTCTGCAGTGCCATGTGGGTTGCTCCCTGGCTGGGATCAAACTCGTGCTGCAGTGGCTGCGGACAACCCCATAGGTTGCATCTTAACCCCTCGCTCCACCAGGGAGACCCCCAAGAACACTGTCTTTCTTATACAATACTTTACAATGTTTGGAGTAAAAAGCATCCTTTTCTTTCACTTTAGTAACTACTATTTTGTGCCAACCATCACTTTCTTCCCCTCCACTTTTGCACTTGTTACTGCCACCTTCTGTTTGATTTTCCAAAGGTTTAGTGTAAAATAGTGATAAAGCTGGTTTACTATTGGTAATATCCTTGCCAAATGAACTGCAGTTTCCAGAAGAAAATGAAAATCCAGTCAGGAAGCTAAAGCTAAATGAGCCCCAAACAGACCTATCAATTTTCTTGCTGCAATTGAGCAAGGCACTTTGTCATTGCTAGGGATGAGTCCATTTTCTCTTCAAGAACAGCCTCCATCTTCTTTTTGGATGTCTTCTCAGTTTTGTTGGCATGAAACAAAAATGCTGACTCTTCCCTGTTGTTTTCAATAGAGGAGACTGTGTTTCAACCAACATTTTGTTAGCTTCACATTCACTGTTCTATGCCTCTGTTCAGTACTTGCTGAGTATTTTTACAAGTCTGAGTATTTCTGGGCGTCAGGCCACAGAGCAGGTTTGTGTTCATGTTCAGTCTCCCCCGGAGCAGGTTAAGCTGCCAGCTGCTTGTGGTGGGCTGCATGGGAGGGTCAGTGGAGGAGTGGGCTGTAGGTTGTTGCCTTTCCTTTTGATATTTGAGAACTTTTGATCTGAGATCTTTTTATTTGAAATAAAAAGATGCATCACTAACTCAGTAGTACTGTAGCAATAACTCCAAAGACTGCCTTGGACTCGGTAGCTGCCCTTGTGAATCCGGGTTTTTGGGAGTAAACCTCCAATCTGAGGAAGCCAAGGGGCTATTTCTTGGTTCTTGTCTTCCACAAGGAAAGAATTGAATGTGGAGACCAAAGTTACAGAAAAGCAAGAGATTTATTGATCAATAAGAGGAAGGACAGGAAAGCTCTTCTAGTTTGGCTTTTGGGTGTCTCTTTGTTGTGTCTCTTGCTGATTGGCTGGGCCCACAGGGATCTCCTAGGCTACTGAAGACAATGAGTTTTCCCACTGTTACCCAGTCTACTTTTCTGAGAGCAGCTTTGGTCCATTGCTAGTGTGTACTGTTATGCTGGTGTTCTGAACATTCCATTTTTAATTGACTTGGAGGAGGGACACCGCTGAGTCTGTAATTTCTCAATCAGGCCGATAAACGGAGTTAGGGCTTGCAGCACCCTCTTCCTAACTGACTGCCCATTTCCTAGCTTCCTACTTCACTTGCATTGGAGAAGGGAGGGGCATCTGTGAGTCTGTTTCCATTCCACAAACCTTACAAAGGCTTCTCTTCAGCACCACAATTAAACCTGAAAACCCTCCTCCTCCAGAAGGTACCACCAAACCTTTAAAACTTTTAATGGCCATTCTTTAGTGGGAGTAGTAACAGGTGAGGCTAGGTTCAGGGATGAAAGAATTCATCAGAGACTGAGTGGAGAAGAGAAAAGGTGGATTTGTGGAAATACACTGCTAAGTTAAGCAAGGGCCAAGACCAAAGAGGTCATCTATGAACTTGGGGCACCCTTTTATACCCTGTTTTCCTGGGCTTTTCATGACTGGAGGAGATGGTATGAGCAATGTTTGCTGGGATGTCTGGTCGTTGGCAATGAGCTTTGGCACAGAATATGTCTTGGTCCCACTTCCACATTCATGGTCAAAGGGATCTAGCCTGGTTCCCAGAGCAACCTTATCAATTCCCTTTAATCTATGCAAGCCTCCCAAACCTGCCTGCTGGGCAAGGAGTGGGGGCTTAATTTTTAACCATATTAAATGATACTCTGACACCCTCTGTTATCAGATTCAAACCCAACATTTCTTCACTTTCTTTATGGCTCTATTTTTTAAGACTTCCTCATTCACCACTGAGAATATTCCCACATTTACTGCTTCATCTTTTTGATCCCAATTCCTGTCTGTCACTTTCGTATCCACAGTTCTTTGGGCCATTTTCCAACCCACAGTGACTGCAGCTATGGCACAGTGGTGGTCGAGGTGCATTCCTGGCAAGAGGAAGGTGGAGAGCAGGTGATAGCCTCTGGTCCGAGATGGTAGACAGTTACCTAGCCTAGCAGACCAGGTCGTGCATGCAGTGTAGCACTCCTAGAAGTCTAACAGGGTGGTACCCAGGAAAGGGGGAAGGTTCCAGATTCCCTGCTCTACCCAGAGGAGGGTGGAATTGAGCAAGGAGAAGAAAATGGAGAGGAAACTGGACAAGAAAGGAAGCAGGATGGAGAACAAGGAGACCTGGAAGAGGCACATGGAGCAGAGTCATGTGATGAAATTGTGCTTGCCTTTAGATTGTACTGAATGAAACAGATGTTGGTGAGAGACAGTGGTAAAGTTAACAATGGTGGCTTTTATCTTGATTTTGCTCTTTTCCTGCCAAACTTGTCTGGCTATTTCTAACCCTTTTCTATGGGTCCCCACTCGAAGGCACTTTAGACTTGTGGCAAGCTTTTAGGCCTTGCTCTGAGCCAATCCTGTTTGGGTGGACTTTTATCCACAAGAGAATGGGTAACTTTGGGTACTTGAGTTAAAAACTATATTGTCTTTTCTGTATTGTTTACTAATTGTATTAAGGCTCCTATCCATTAAAGGTCTATATGTTTTTGTCTTGATGTGGCAGATGGCAGAAACTATTTGGGGCAGGCAGGTTTGCGGGTTCTGGGGTATTGTTCTCCCTGCCCTATAACAGAAGCATTACAGGACAACCCCAGTATAAAATGGGTTGCCTGACTGGGTCTTCACCCACGCGCTCAAAAGGGATTTATTAATACTCAACTGCAGGCACACACAAAAGGTTAATAAAAGGTTAATTTACAGGGACTGCCTGGTGGCGCAGGCGGTTGACCGCTGCACTGTGAAGCTGTCCGCAACCTCTGCAGTGTGGGTTCGATCCTGGCCGGCTGGCAAGAATCCCACATGGTAAAGCAGACCTCTCCTGTCTCGCATGCTGCTCCCCTCAGCAGTGTATTTGGTCAGTCTGCCTGTTCTGTTCCCCGCTCTGGCTCTGGTGAATTCTCTTACCCTCCTGCGCTTCTGACTGTACCCAGTGCTTGTATAAATAAATAAATAAATAAATAAATAAATAAATAAATAAATAAATCTTTAAAAAAAAAAGTAAATCTTAAAAAAAAAAGGCTTACTTACAAAAGAAAGGGAAAATGAAGAAATTAATAACTCAGGGAGAAAAAGAGGGAGATAAACTCATGAATGCCTCCTACCCATTCTGCTGACCTGGAATCCCAATGGCATGCTGATGCTGGTGAAGAGCCAAGAGCTGTGAGGGCAAGAGAGACCCAAGGCCCACGTGTCTGGTTTTATACCAAACCTGGCAGCTTAACCCCACTCTCATGTTCCAGCAACCCTCCCTTTTGTAATGATGGGATTTGTCATTGCCGATGTCTTAATGGCTTTGGTCTGGAGTGGGGGTGGAGTCCACAAAGCCTGTATGGGATTAGCTCAGGACATCCTTTCCCCCTAACGGAAGGACTTGGTGGTCAGTCAGCCCTGGGCCACCAGCACTAACTCCCAGGGGCCTCATCTCTGAGCATCATAAAAATACATCATAAAATATGTATTTATTAAAAGTAGATGTTTAATCACACTAGAAAGAATATCTTAAAATTATTAGGTATGGATGCTATAAAGTGTATTTTTTCATAATGCTTAAAAGTAAGAAATTACATGGCCCTATATACCAATATAGGCTGTTAGAAAAGATAGGAGGCCAAGAGTATCAGACAGAAGTAGGCTTTATTGACGAATGCCTGTGAGGTACGATTTTTGGTGGCTGCGGTATGAAAATTGTGACTTGAAATGGGAAGAATGGGACTTGATAGGGTTAGACTATGGGCGGCACTATTTTGGTCCATGAGGGCAGAGGACAGGGGCGGTTTCTCCAGCTGGGAGGGTCTGCTGGAGTTCCTTATGCCAGGGGCAGTGCTGCTGGAATTGTTTACTGTTGCCAGCTTTATCTCCAATTCTGCTTATCTCAGGTTCCCTGGTGCCTGGTTGTGTGGGTTTTAGGAGGGGACCATTCCTGCTCTCTTCATAGGCAGTATATTTTAGATTAATGTGGATTTTTAAATTTTATTTTTTTACTGAGGTAAAAGCATTTTTACAATAATGCTTAGGATCACACCACTTCAGATTTATATCACTGCACCACACCCACTAAGACACCAATAGTCCTTAATGTGGATGATGTCCTATTTTGGAGTCAGTGGGTTTAGGGTGCAGGGTCCTTGGGTTCACTCTGGGAAAGGCTTCACCAGAGCTCCCCTTTCAGTGGCACGTGACAAATTTCCCAGGTGAGTTTCTCCATGAGACAGAGACAATAATTATATTTAAAGAACAGGTTTATTAGAAGAGGAAAAGACACTTGCATACACACAAGTGGGCAGGAAGAGCTGCCCGGAAAAGCACGTTTGCTGAAAGAGGCCTGTATGGTAGCAGGCAGGTGGCTTTGAGGAGAGCTGCCTCTGCTGCTGGTCAGTGAGAGAAGTCCCAGTATGGTGATACCGGAATTGTAGGTTTTCAGGTCTAGTCTTCCAGCCAGGAATGGATCCCAGCCTACAGTGGCAGCGCTGAGTCCCAGCCACTAGACAACCATGGGTTGGTGTCTCACAAAGCCACAGCAATGAGAAGAGGTAGATTTGTTTAGAGAAAGAAAAAAAATTATTGAGGAGAAAAGGAACCCAAATAAAACCAAGACAGGGAGGGGCAAGGAAGCCAAAGTGGAGTAGTGCCTCAGGGAATATAGACCTTTTCCCCTGATTATTCTAAAGCTCCACCAGTCTCTTTGTGATTGGTTAGTTCTCAGTGGTCTCAGTCACTGCCTAAATGTCTCTGTGCCCAGAACTAAGTCTCTCTGTCCCAGTCCTTATTGTTTTCTCTTCATTGCCCTCTATTTGGAATGTCTTGTTGACTCTAAGGTCATAAAGTAAGTCCCCAATGCCATAAGTCCTGGGGTGTTTGATTAGTCCCCTTTGGAATTTGTGGCCCTTAACTCTGGAGACTTCCTTTACTCTCCTGAAGTCCCTTCACTGTCCTTGAGGCTGCCTAATTATCCCTAACTTGTCCTAGGATTGAATGGTATGGGTCACGGGCAGGCAGGAAGGCTGCTGCCTGCAGAAGGACAGAGTTGGTGAAAAGAAGCACCTGCATAGTCACAGGTGAGCAGAAGAACTGCTGTCCCTTTGAGGGGACTGCTTTAGGTTTTATCTTCTTTCTGTAGGAAGGGTCTCATCTTTGAGGGTGGATGTTTGTTCCTTAATCTCCATATCTTCATCTTCAGGTCTGTACCCCTAACACTCCCTACAGTGGTCTGATAGTTTCTATAGCTGGATTAATGGCTATGTTACTCCCTTCTACCCCCAGCTCCTTGTGTGAGACAGGTTCCTGACCTTGTGGGGGTCTCCTTTCCAGTTTTTCTATTCTTATTCTCCATCTCGGATATGATTCCTTTCATAAAGTTTAAAAAAAAAGTGAGGTTGAATTTTTACACATGTGATATAGAAAATCATTTTTATTTGACTTAATGCAATAATAAATTCAAATATAATTTTCTGCTACATTTTTCATGGGTTAATGTTCATTTTTATTTGTTTTACTTGATTGCTTTACTTGATTGAGGGTCACTGGGTCAAAAAATTAGCAGTTTTTCCATAAGAAAAGGCTAACTAATTCACATATTGAAAATTGAGGGGTGATAATTGATTTTCTATCTATGCAACAATTTTAGGTTTTCCTTGGGTATAGTAAACTTTTCTTCAGAATTTTATTTATTTTAAAAGACTTTATTTATTTATGTTTTTGCATAGAAGAACTGGGATGCTGGCGAGAGGTGCAAGAGGTGAGAGGATTCACCAGAGATAGAGTGGGGAGCAGAACAGGCAAATATACTGAAATACACTGCTGAGGGGTGCTCTGGGTGAGACAGGAGAGGTCTGCTGTGTCATGTGGGTTAGCTCCTTGGCCAGGAATTGAACTTAGGTCTCAGTGGTGATAGTGATAATACTGAGACTTAAACCCTAGGCCACCTGGAAGGCCCTCTTCAGAATTTTATTTATTTATTTATTTGTTTAAAGACTTATTTATTTGTACAAGCACTGGGGTACAGATCAGAGGTGCAGGAGGGTGAGAGAATTCACAGAGACAGAGCAGGGAACAGAACAGGCAGAAGGACCAAAGTACACTGCTGAGGGGAGCAGAGGGCGACACAGGAGAGGTCTGCCTTGCCATGTGGAAATCTCCCTGGCCGGCCAGAAATCGAACCAGAGCTGCAGAGGCTGCGGACAGCTTCACAGAGCAGCACTCAACCCGCTGCGACACCAGGGAGGCCTTTCAGAATTTTAGATGTAAATTTCTACAATATTCAAAAGTTGAGTAAGGATTCAGCTATTCTGGATTAGCAAACAACACTTGATGGAATCTATTTCTAATAATGGAGGGATATGCTTCTTTATCTTGTTTTAATTTATATTCTCTGTGTTTATACACCTTTGGACTTAACAAAATGTTTTTCTGTAATTCTTCATGCTGTTATCTTCTGAGATCAGAATTTAGCAATCATGAAGAGATTTATAATAGCATCTTTTTGTAATGAATGCAACTGTATTCATTTCACAAATGAGAAGTTTCAGTTGGAGATTTAGTTTAAATTTATGTAGTAAACACTGAGTTTTGGATTTGAACACATGAGTACATTATAAACATATTAAAGCTGTTCAGTGGATTTAATACTCTCCTCAGAATGAATCACTCATTCACCTCAACATTTCAACATCTATTTTTCATAAGTGTTTCTTTTCTAAAACTTACAAAGGCTGAGAGTAAGATATAGACAATCTCTATAAAGAGGAATTTATCAGTCCAATCCACCACCAAGTATTCATTTGCCCACAGTGTGTTAAGCATTTTGAATATACATCAGAAAATAAGATATCCTCAAAGTCTAAAATCATACAGGGCTCATCCTCAACTGTGTCATGAAATCTGACAAGTACCATTCAAGCACTGTTGAGTGTTTGAGGATAACACACTGAGCTAATTTGTGAAGAGTTTCTTTTTAAGTCACAATCAACTTACAAGCCCAGGTTGTATGTTAGACCTTATTAATAAAAAAAAAAAAAAAAAGAAAGAAAGTGATTGAAAGTATTTCATTTCTATAAAATAAGAGTTAGTAGGGAAGAATTCTAATGTCTGTAGTTCTCAAGTTAATGGCCACTTGACAAGGAAAAATAAAGGAAATAGATTATTAAAACTATTTTTATGATAACTTTTGTGTCAACAAATTCTTCCTTACAGAATGTCTATTATAAGTACACAAATATTGAATAAGAATAAAACTATTATCATAGATCTAATGCTATGTTAAGCTGTCTTAACTAGCAGTTTATATAATTTATTTGATATTTTCCAATTAAACATTAAACATATTTAATTATTGTGTTACTAGAATAAAGAACATCAAATTACATATATAGTTTATAAAACTATGAAGTATTTAAACTGATACTTTTAAGAATATTTTGAATTAAATAAATAAAATTAGTACTCTGTTTGTTAAAATTGTGATTTGAATTGGTTAAATGATTTTTGGCTAACTGGTTCTTTCTCATATCACAGAACTGAGTAATTGAAAATTTCAGACCTCTCCCTAAAACTCTGAATAAATGGAAGAGAAGAACCAGGAAGTGGAGAATGTCAATATCAATGATTTTGTAGTCAAGGAGCTTACACTTTTCAAAAGGGTAGCCCATTATAGATACATAATGAAAATAGAATACATGATACATAGAAGAAATAGAAATATTTTAAAAAGTAGACTGAAGTTATTATGCAACAATAATTCTTAAAAAAGCAATTTTATTGTGATTTTGTATTTATAAAATATATTGAGATAATTGAATTACAAACATATTGAAATAATTGAATATTCAAATGTCATTGTGAGGCATAATACAGAAAAATCCCATATATGTTTTCCCTGATATGTTCTAATGAACAACTCTTGCAAAAACCTACTACAATATCTCAACCAAGATACAATCAAGATATACAACTTTCCATTCCCACAAAGGACCCAGCATGTTGTTCTTTAGTAGCAACTCCTTACAATCACTTATTCTGATTTTTAAAATATGTCAAATAAATGAAAGAAAGTATAAGCAGGATTGGATTTTCCCACCTGGCATTATTATAATTCTCTGTAAATTCATCCAAGTGATTTCAGGCATAAATGGTTGATTCCTTTCTGTTGCTGAATAATATTCTATGGTATGGATCTAAAAAAGTCTGCTTAAATATTGACCTGTTGAAGAATATCTGGGTTATTTCCAGATTGTTGCTTGTTCAGGTATCAGGTTTTACACAAACATAGTCTTTATTTCTCTAGGACAATGACTCAGAAGGACAATTGCTGGTTCATGTCATTTTTATTTGCTTTCCATAGTGGCTATACGGTTATGGATACCCACAAGAAGTGCACTATGATCCGGTATCTCTGTTTACTTGCTAGTATTTGGTACTGTCACTACTTATTATTTTAGCAATTCTGATAGTTGTGTAGGATTTCACTCTGGAATTTCTTTTTACCATATGTAAATTTCCAATTATTCTAACACTATTTCATGATAGATAGTTACATCTTTACTGATTGTGATGAAATCCCTGTCTTGAATCAACCTGTCTGAATGTGACCTCTATTTTCAGGACTGCATGTCCACAAAAGATTAAACTGCTGTAATGTATTAGCTATGAAATATGTTTTGCTTTCAGGAAAACTAAACACCTCATTTTTATCTTACTGATATTGTTTCATTTAAATTTTTGACTTTCATTAAAGTATAATTGTCAAATAAAATTGTATTTATAGTCAAACTGTAAAACATGTTGATTTGATACACAATGATAGATTGATATCACAATGATAGAGTTCATGAAATACATTTGTCACCTAACAGTAAACTTTATTTTTTGGTGATAATGCTGAGGATATTTTATTAAAAATGTTAGGGTATAATATCATATTTTAAACTTGTTACCAGTACCTATATTAAACCTCAGAACTTATTAATCTTATAACTGAAAGTTTGTAAACTTTGACCAACATCTCCCCACTTCTGGTATCTAACATACTATTTGCTGTCTTTATGACTTTGATTTTGTAATTTTCTAAATATGTGTAAAACAATTAGTTTTTGTCTTTCTCTTTTTGGCACATTTTTAGCACAATGTCCTATGACTTATTGTTCTCACAGGTAGAAATAATTCCTTATTTTTTTTTAAATTTTTTTAAAGATTTATTTATTTATAAAACCACTGGGTACAGTCAGAAGCACAGGAGGGTGAGAGAATTCAGCAGAACCAGAGCGAAACAGTACAGGCAGACTGACGATACACTGCTGAGGGGAGCAGCGGGCAGCAGGAGAGATCTGCGCGCCATGTGGGACCCTTGCCTGGTGGCCAGGGATTGAACTGGCGCTGCAGAGGCTGTGGGCAGCTTCGCAACCCAGCGCTCAACTGCTGCGCCATCAGGGAGGGCCAATAATTCCTTATTTTTTATGGTTGAATGATACAATGAAAATTGTATATATACAGTCATGTAACATTTAGCTAAGTGAATATGTTCTAGAAATGTCTCATAGGATGATTTCATTATGATTTTGCATACATCACAAAGTATACAAACCTTAATAGTACAACTTACTACACACCTAGGCTATATGGCACAGCATATTGGAACCACTGTTGTATATGTGTGTATATGTGGTGGTCCAACATTGACCAAAATGTCAGCTAAGTGATGCATGACTATACACAACATATTCTTTATTCATTTCTTCATAGACAAACATATCAGCTATTGTAAATATTGCTGCAGTGAACACAGGCATGCAAATAACTCTTTGAATGCTGATTTAATTTCCTTTGGCTATATACCCACAAGTGGGATTGCTGGATCATACAGTAGTTCTATTTTTAATTTATTAAGAAACTAAGCAACTGTTTCCTAAAATGACTATACCCCTGTACAGTATCACTGACAGTGTACAAGATTTCTCTTTGCTTCACATCATTGTCAACATTTGTCATCCTTGTCTTTGATAATAGATATCCTAGCATATATGATGTACTATCTAATTGTGGTTTTGATTTGCATTTCCATGATGACTGGTGATGTTGCATAAGAGTAGTTGTGTCTGTTTAGGAAAAAGTATCTATTCTAATCCTTTACTTATTTTTTTAGCTCAGACTTGTTTTGTGTTACTGTTATTGAGATGGTATTGATACTGAGTCCCTAATAAATTCTGAATATTAACCTCTTATCAGACAGGTAGTTTTGTCTCCAGGTTGCCTTCTGTTTTTTACTGATTTTATCCTTTGTTGAGCAAAATTTTTAAATTTTGTATAGTTCCATCTGTTTATTTTGCTATTGTTTACTATGATGTCATATACAAAATAACATTGTCAAGAACTATGTGAAGTTTTTCCCTGTATTTTCTCCTAAGAATTTTGTTTTCATTTTTTTTCAAGTCATTAATTCATTTTTAGTTGATTTTTGTGTATAAGAGAAGAGTCAAATTTCATTTTTTCACATGTACAAATTAAGTTTTCCCAATACCAGTTATTGAAGAGGTTATCTTTTATCCATTGTATAGTCTTGGCTGCTTTGTCAATTAATTTACTATATATGGATGACTTTATTCTTGGCTCTTTTGTTCCAGAGATCTATGTGTCTGTTTTGATGCCAATACCATACTATATTGATTATTACAGTAATATAGTTTAAAACCCAGAATTATAATGCCTCTAGCTTTGTTCCTTTTTGTCAAGTTTGTTTTGACTATACAGGGAATTTTGTGGTTTCATACACAATTTAGGATTGTTTTCCTGTGAAAAAATGCCATTGTTATTTGAGTAAAAGTTGCTTTGAATCTGTGGATTGCTCAGGGGTAGGTTGGATATTTTATTTTATTTTGTTTTGTTTAGAATGAACCATTTTTATTATATTTTTGCAGATTGCCAGTCAGAGTGGCTGTGTGCAGATCTACTGGGAGAAAATGGGGAAAAGATGTAAACAAAGCAAAAGGACAGATTAAGAAAGGAGCAAATGAAGCAGTGCCTGAAACTAATGACACAATTGAAAAAGTAAGCAAGATCCAATTTTGACTTCCCCATTTTTCTCCTTTAAATCCAATATCATGGAATGTCATCCAATTTATTTGTGTCATTTTCAATTTTTTAATCAGTGTTTTATAGCTGCCCACATATAGAAGTTTTGCCTCCTGGGTAAAATTTATTCCTAAGTATTGTAATATTTTTGATGTTATTATAAATAGGATAGGTTTCTTGGTCTCTTTTCTTGGTTAGTTTTCTCAAGTGTTTTTTCATATATACTTTAGGTGCCTTCTAATTGTTAGTATAGATAAAAAAATTTACTAAATTTATTTGTTGGTTGTAACAGTTTTTGTAGGAATCTTTATAGTTTTTCAACAACAAGATCACATAATCTATTGAGACAATTTTACATTTTCCTTCCTCGCTTAGACTTTTTGTTTGTTTTTTCTTGTCAAATTGCTCTGGCTAGGACTTCCAGTGTTATATTGAATACAAGTGGTAAGAGTGAGAACTTTTGCCTTGTTCCTGATCTTAGAGTAAAAACCTGCATTTTTTTTCATCACTAAGTTGTAAACATGTAAACAGGACCTTTAAGATGTTGAGATACATTCCTTCTATACCTAATTGTTTAAGAATTTTATCATGAAAAGATGTTGAATTTTTCTCAAGTGTTTTTTGATATATACTTTAGGTGCCTTCTTGTTGTTAGTATAGATGAAAAATAATAATCACTTCTGTGATAAGAAAAGGTAAATTAGGGCCTCCCAGGTGGCGCAGCAGTTGAGCGCTGGGCTGCAAAGCTGCCCACAGCCTCTGCAGCTCCGGTTCAATTCCTGGCCGCCGGTGAGGGTCCCACAAGGCAGCAGACCTCTCCTGCTGCCCGCTGCTCCCCTTAGCAGTGTATTTCATCACTCTGCCTGTTCTGCTCCCTGCTCTGGCTCTGGTGAATCCTCTCACCCTCCCACGCTTCTGACTGTACCCAGTGCTTGTTAAATAAATAAATAAATCTTAAAAATAAAAGGTAAATTAGGAGCTATATTTCCAGAGTAAATGAGGAGGGCTAAGTCAGGGAAAGAAATTTTGTGGAGAAAGTTCCAAGAATCTCTGCCTCATAACCTGTAATAGGTTAGGTTACAATTTAGATTGTGAAAGATGGACAGAGGTTGATAAAAAAGAAATCACATTAATATAATAGAAATAGGTATTTGGTAATCTAATATTTGTGTGTGAAGGAGAGACATTGTTTATATTTAGGGGATAGCTATATATTTTAGAAATGTGTGATAAATTAATTAGGTGATAAAACATCTTAATCTTAAAGGTTGTGGACATGTGAGCCTAGTCAAAATATTCCATTTTTTTCTTCCTATGGTGGGTGCATGGAAGCTTGGACCTATGTTAGGCAAAACCAGAGAACATCTTCATATTGCTTTGTTTTCTTTAATAGCTGTTTTATAACTTGAAAGACTCTGCAGACCATTTTCTGTGCACAACGATTTTTTTCCACATTATTTGTAAATGCATAAATGCACCACTGTTCCATCATATTTTCATTTTAATATTGATGAAGTCACAAGAAAACAGCAGGAACAGGAAGTATGTGAACAATGGACAGAGATAAAGAAGTGTCATTTGCTTTACTGGTAGCAGTTGTCGGAATTTATAGATTGTTTGGAAATATATGGTTCTTAGTCATTTTAATATGTAGATCCTGTGTTTCTGTCTAAACTTCTCTGTCCTTTACATTAACTTTTAGTTAATGCATAGTGCTTCCCCATTCCCTAACCTGGAAAGATTTTCTCTGTACCCCTTTCTCTAAGACTCTGAGGATAGTATAAATCAGCATTAAGCTATATTATGCCCATGATATGCCATTAAAATGCATCCAAATGAACCAAAAAAAGTATAAGATTGATAGTATTTCATCTTCTCAGGTTACGAACTGTATTTTGGAACTTACATCTTTGTGTTTTATTTCTAAAAGTCATGTTCTAGAGGATTTAAATTTTGCCAAATAAGGATAAAAGTAAAATACCTATGAGTAGTTACAGGAGAAATTTTTCCCTTGACACTAAATCTTCTTTAGTGAAAAAACCTTTCCCTGAGATGACAAAATATAATGGCTTTGAGCTTATCCCTTCATTCCTTGTGCATACATGCTGAATAGTCTGAGTCTGCACAAGTTATTTGCTTGATATTTTATCTAAGCTGATCAAAGACAATAAAAACAAATATTTCATAAATTATATAGATAAATTATAATGTAATATATACACATATGCATATATCATTGTGTATATATATTCATGTATACAGAGATACATAGTTATTGCCATATTATTTATATGTTTATATTTATCATTATTGTATATTTGAATCAGCATTTATTAGGAGTTTAACAAGTGCCAGGATGGTTACACTAATTTTGTTAGTGATACAGAGGAAAAATAAGAGTTTCTGCTTTCAAATTCAATGGCAAGTGGGTCAGTTTAGGCATTTCAAAACAATATAAATGTGACTTTCAAATAAAAACAGCATGTGTCAAAATATATTTAAGTCACTAAGGAGACAGCAGAATGGCAAAGCTGATTTAAAAGAGAATGTGAGAGGGCCTCCCCGATGGCGCAGCAAATGAGCACTGGGCCCGAAGCTGCCCGCAGCCTCTGTAGTGCCTGTTCAATCCCCAGCCACCGGTGAGGGTCCCACAAGGCGCTCAGACCTCTCCTGCTGCCCGCTGCTCCCCTCAGCAGTGTATTTCGTCACTCTGTTCCGTTCCCCGCTCTGGCGCTGGTGAATTCTCTCACCCTCCCGTGCTTCTGACTGTACCCAGTGCTTGTATAAATAAATAAATAAATAAATAAATATTTAAAAAAATATATAAAAGAGTATGTGAGAGACCAAAGTGTGTGCATGTGTGCGCGCGCGCGTGTGTGTATGTGTGTGAATGTTAAGATTAGATAGAATTATAAAATACATTTGCAAAATTGATGCCAAAACTATACTTGAGGTTCTATTTTCTACCAAGTAGAAATTGCTGGCATTTTTACTGGATAAAAAATATCTGCAAATTTTAATATTATTCAAGATATATCTAACATTTTATACTTTGGGTCATAATAAACAACAAACAAAAAAATCAAGCAACAGAGAAACCCCTTGGGCTTCAGATGATTTCAGGCAGGACTTTTGGAGGGTATTAGAGAATAACCTTGTGAAGACACATATTTCTAACTTGTATAATTTTCATGAGCATTTTTTAATGAAGAAGACAGGTAACTAGAGATTACAAGTTATATCTTGTAGTTATTTGAGGTTCAGTAAATACTTGGCCATGTTTCCTTTACAAATGTTTCCAGTAAAAGAATAAACTGAATAAAATGATTTTAAACATCAATTTATATCAAGCAACCAATTTCTTAAAATTGCCATACTTGTGCTCTAAGGCTTATTCTTTTGACCTAATCTATTTCGGTGAGAGCTTGTGATGATTTTCTTGACTACTCTGGTGGCCTTGGTAATTAACTTTTATTTTTTTCATCATTCATCATAAATCTTCCTGAACGCTGTTTGGATGGTGCCAGATATAGCTGCTGTCTTCCAAAGTCCTCAAATCTTGATGTGGCAACACATACCCCTTATCTAATCCATGTGGATAAGGAGATTTGCAGCTCCCATGGTTATTATCTCAGCCCACCCTGCTCAACCTAGAATCAAGCAGGAATCTCTGAAGTAAAATCTTCTGCTGGACCATCTGTTAATATAGACCGTTTAAATATTATTTGCATTTATTATATCCCACAGGAAACCATAGTAAAATTCCCTCTTGACAAATCTGTGACACAGATATTAGCACTGAATTTTTAAAGCCAGTATTTTTTTAAAAAAAGGATATAATGTAACACCATTAACTCAATTGGGAATATGATTCAGGCCTCTATTCCCACACCAACATATCATCTCCATGAGCAGATGTTAATACAAAAATGAAATTCACAATACAAAGATTGCAAATCAATATCGGAATTAGTGGGCAAGCATCTCCACATTGAAACACATCATTACCCTTCTTCATTATGAGGTTCTTTGTTGGCAGCTCTCAAAGAAAGAGGGATGGTTCCATAACTCCAGGAAATAACTTGCCTTTTGAATTCTAGCCTAAAATCCAGCTTATAACTTTAAAATGATGGTAAAAGTAGGTAACCTATGATTATAAATCTTTTCATTGTTTTAGTCCTGGATCTGATCAGAAAGATTGAAATTAGAAAAACCTATGCAACTATTCAGAATAAAATCAGACTTAATCAAAGATATCATTCCTTGTTTCATGATCCATATATAAAACATGCTTTTTTTTTTATTAATAAAGTACCTCTGATTCTACCAAAGTGGTATACACTAAACCTCCCATAGAGTATTTAATCATAGATTAAGTACATTTGAGGGGAAAATAATGAGTATCTATTTAGTTTGTTTTTAAATGAGGAAATTAAATAAAAGACATTGTTGAAATTGTTCTTGTTGCTTTTGTCCAGATTATTCTATAACAGTTAATATGTATATTTACTTTTAGGTTATTTTTAAAATATAATCAATCAACTTTGTCATAAATTTTTTTTCTACCCTTTCTGAAACTTAAAGCAAATCCCTTGCTTTTTAAACAAGTCCCTGGCTGACAAAAATTATGATTATCATGAAAAAAAATCAAATTGTTAATTTTCTAAAATTAGTAAATGCTTATTTTAGTAAATTTAGTGTATGAAAAATGGTTAAAATAATTCATCTACTCTTCACTACCAGGAAATAGGCATCATCATTAGAAATTAGGCCAGTAGATTAAAACAGCAGATTAAAACACTTCTATAAAAATGTGAATATATTTTATGTGACCATGTTTCAAATTAGTATAAGAAGTTGAACTGAAAGTAAAGGAATGACTGAAATTCACTTTGCATTTGCAAGACAAATTATGGTATTTCTTAAAAGAGTTTCTTAACTGCAAACTTAAAAATATATTATGAAAAAATTAATTTGTAAAATTTGTTTTAATCATTTCAACTTTTATGTAGAAATCCTTCTATATTTAAATAGAATAACTGTATATACTACTGATCTTTATGACTTTTCATTTTTAAGTCCTTAGTTTTAATATATGCATTAAATGGTTTGATTCCTTAATTTTTTATTTCCTTCTAGTCTTCCTGGTACTTTTCAATATTTATGTCAATGACCAGGTTTCTTTCCTTATTTGGTTGCCAATAGGAAGACTTGCCTGCCTGCTTTTCCTTCCTGCCTAACATTATTTTGAAGATTTGCACATTTGTTTCCTCTGCATATCTTTTAAATAAATTAATTAACAATATACAGTATACAATAGAGTTATACTAATCTGTTAACCTTTTATTTGGAATTTGGTAGAAAGATCAGTTTTTCAAATAGATGTTTAACTCTGAGTTCATAGTATACATGGAACCTCAATTAATTTCATATGTGCTTCAGAAAAACAACATCCACATTAATGCATATGTCATATTCCTTACATAGGATTTAGAGATGAAATATAATTTCTTAGCTAAATTCAATTTCACATAAAAACTGAATACTTTATTTTCCCTTAATTATGCCCCCAGGATACACTTGAAAGATTGGGAGAGAGAAACAGAGGAAGAGAGGCAGAGGGGAGACAGGAAAACAGAGAGAGAAAGAGAAAGAGAAGAAGAAATAAAGAAAAAAGCTTCCTTTACAAGCAAATGACAAACAAAAATGTCAAGAATTACTATTCTCATATCAGAGCAAATAGATTGCCAATGAAAAAGGGTAATAAGAGATAGAAATGGTCACTGCATAATGATTAATTCCTTTAAACAATGAAAACAAAAAGCAGATGAATATATATGTATCAAATGATAGAGCACCAATCTATGTAAAACAAGTATAGAACTAAAGAGACAAATTAACAACAGCACAATAATACAGAGATTTTAATTCTCCTTGTAAATCAAAAACAAATTAACAAAACAGAGAACAAATAAGGAAATAATAAACTTAAATGTGGAGCTAGATCAAATAGGTTTAACAGGTATCTACAGAACATTCCAAACAAAAAACACATCATATTCATGGAAGATCTCAATAGACAATATGTTGGGATACAAGTCAATTGTCAACAAAGTTACAAAGGTTGAAATCATACCAAGTATATTCTCCAATAAAAATGCCATGATGCTGGAAATCAAATATTAAAAAACTGGAAATACATTAAGTAAAAGAAGGTTTTAAAAGTGCTCCTTAGTAGTTATTAGACTAATGTGGAAATTAAAGCAAAAATAAAAAAAAGACTAATGAAAACAGGATTAAACCTATCAGAATTTATGTTTTGCAGCAAAGGCAATCTAATGAGTGAAATAATACAATACAGGCCCACATTAAGAAGCAAGAAAAAATCCCAGCTAAACAACTTTATATTATATATAAAGCAAATTGAAAAAAAATATCCAAAGTTGGTAGAGGAAAGGAAATAAAAACAAGAACAGAAATAAATGATAAAGACATTAAAAAGATCATATAGAAGATCAATTAAACCAACCCTTGGCTCTTCAAGATGATAAATGAATTGATAAATCTTTGCCAAGAAAAACAGTTGAAAACAATATTAAACAGAATTAGAAATGAAAGTGAATCTTGGAATCAGTCCCTTGTCAGATGTAAGGTTTGAAAATATTTTTTCCTGTTCAGTGGGGTGTCCTCTTCTTTTAATGAGTTTCTTTCACTATGCAGAAGCTTTTTAGTTTGATGTGGTACCAATTTTTTATATTATCTTTTGTTTTTCTTTGCTGTTGGAAACTAATCCATAAAGACGTCTCTGAAGTCAATCTCATGGAATGTTTTGCCTATGTTTTATACTATGTATTTTATGTTTTCAGGTCATACATCAAAGTCTTTTACTCATCTTAAGTTAATTTTTGTGTGTGGTATGTGAGATAGTGTTCTAGTTTTATCATTTTGCATGTGTCTATCCAGTTTTCCCAATACCATTTATTAAAGATGTTTTTCTTTCTCCAATGTTTATTCTTGGCTTCTTTGTCATAGATTAACTATCCACATAAGTTTGGGTTTATGGGCTATGAATTCTATTGCCTTGATGTGTTCCAGTACTATACTGTTTTGATTTTGATAGAACTTCTACAACTCAACAAAAGGAAAACAAATAAGCAATATGAAAATTGAAAAGGTATTTAAAAGTCTCCCATGACCAAATGCTCAGATGGCATTATAAGTGAATTTTTTCAAACATTTAAAGAAAATATGCACATTTTCTCAAATTATTTATAAAAATCCAAGGTAAGGGAATGGTTTACAATATGTTATACTATGCCAACATTACCATAGTGCAAAACCAGAAAAATACAGCTCACAAAAACTACAGGCCAATATCTCTGACAAATATTGGCGTGAATATCTTTTTTTTTTTAAAAAAGATTTATTTATTTATGCATAAAAGAACTGAGGTACAGGCCAAAGATGCAAGGGATGAGAGGATTCACCAGAGACAGAGTGGGGCACAGAACAGGCAGGTTGACCAAAATACACTGCTGAGGAGAGCAGCGGACAAGATAGAAGAGGCTTGCCTCACCATGTGGGTTGCTCTCTGGCTGGCTGGAGATTGAACTTGTGCTGCAGAGGCTGCAGATTGCCTCATAGTGCGGTGCTTAACCCCTTGTGCCACCAAGGAGGCCCGGTGTGAATATCTTCAATACAATAGTAGCAAATAGAATTCAACAATACATTACAAGAGTTTTACATTCATGACCAAGTGGGATTTTTCCAGGAGATGCAAAGGTGTTTTAATATATAGTAAATCCATCAATGCAAAATGTTACATTAACAAAAGAAAAAAATAAAAATCATATTATAATATCAATAGATTCAGAGAAAGAATTTGAGAAGATTCAGCATCCATTTAGATAAAAAATGAGATAAGAATAGAAGGAACCTGCCAAGATATAATAAGGAAACCTACAGCCATTATAATACTTACTGGTGAAAAACTGAAAGTTTGCCTACTATAACTGCTATTGTTTAATTTAGTATTACAGTTTTTATCTATAGCAATCTTATAACAACAGAATAAAAGGGAGCCGGTTTGGAAAAGAAGTAAAACACTCATAATTTTCAGACACTATGATGCTTTATAAAGAAAACTCTAAATGACACCTCCCAAAAATTTTTAGAAATAATAAAATTACACAATAAACTGGCAGGTTACAAATCAACATAGAGAAATCTCTTGCTTTTTTTTTTTTTGTTTGTTTGTTTGATCCACCCTTGCTTTATTTTTTTTTATTTTTTTTTAGATTTTTTTGTTTTTTTTTTCTTTTTTTTTTAATAATAAATTTTATTTTTATATTCCCCATACAGTTGCAACCCCCCTTTCTGATCCCAATCCCTCCTCTCCTGCCCCCCACCCCCCCAAAAAGTGTCTCTGTTTCATAGTTTTTTGTTGATTCTGATTTTCACTTTCTTATAGTTATTCATTTTCCTGGTCCCTTATTTAAGTTTTCTAGATTCCTGCTATGAGTGAGACCATCCGGTAGTTTTCTTTTTTTTTTGGCTTATTTCGCTGAGCATGATCCCTTCCAGCGCCATCCATGTTGCTGCAAATTGCATGTGCTTATCTTTTTTGAATGCTAAGTAATATTCCATGGTGTATATATGCCACATCTTCTTGATCCAGTCATCTATTTTTGGGCATTTGGGTTGTTTCCAAAGCTTAGCTATTGTAAACAGTGCTGCTATAAACATAGGGATGCAGGTGCTCTTTGGAATTGATGTTTCTGTGTCCTTTGGGTAAATACCTAGGAGTGGAATTGCTGGATCATATGGAAGCTCTATGTTTAGTAGGTCCAGAAATCTCCACACAGCTCTCCATAGTGGTTGGACCAGTTTGCACTCCCACCAACAGTGCAGAAGAGTTCCTTTTTCTCCACACCCTCGCCAACATTTGTTGTTGCTAGTTTTTTTTAATATGTGCCATTCTCACTAGTGTAAGATGGTATCTCATGGTAGTTTTGATTTGCATTTCCCTGATTACAAGTGATGTTGAACATTTTTTCATATGCCTGTTGGCCATTTGCATTTCCTCTTCAGAGAAGTTTCTTTTTAGCTCTTCTGCCCATTTTTTGACTGGATTATTTTCTTTGTTGTTGTTGAGTCTCATCAGCTCTTTGCAGATTTTTGTGATCAGTCCTTTATCATTAATGTTGGGTGCAAAAATGTTCTCCCAGTTGGTGGGGTTTCTCTTTGTTTTTGTTATTGTCTCTTTTGCTGTGCAGAAGCTCTTTAATTTGATGTAGTCCCAGCTGTTTATCTTTGCCTTCACTATCACTGCCTTGGTTGATGTGTCTGTAAAGATGTCTTTGATGTGCAAATCACGTAGTGTTTCGCCTATATTTCCTTCTATATATTTTATGGTTTCAGGTCTTATGTCTAGTTCTTTAATCCATTTTGAGTTGATTTTTTGTGTATGGTGTGAGGTAGTGGTCAAGCTTCATTCTTTTGCATGTAGTGAACCAGTTTTCCCAGCACCATTTATTGAACAAACTTTCTTTGCTCCAATGCATAGTCTTTGCTCCTTTGTCAAAGATTAGTTGACCATAGATCTGTGGGTTTATTTCTGGATTTTCTATTCGATTCCATTGGTCTGTATGTCTGTTCTTGTTCCAATACCATGCAGTTTGGATTATTATGGCTTTGTAGTATAGTTTGAAGTCTGGGAGTGTGATGCCTCCATTCCCTTCTTTTTTTTTTTTTCAGGAGAGCTTTGGCTATTCGGGGTTTTTTGTGATTCCATATGAATTTCATCAATAATTGTTCTATTTCTTTGAAGAATGACATTGAAATTTTGATTGGAATAGCATTTAATCTGTATATTGCTTTTGGTAGGATTGCCATTTTAATAATGTTTATTCTTCCAACCCATGAGCAGGGGATGTCTTTCCATTTCTTTGTATCTTCTTCTATTTCTTTTAACAGTGTTTTATAGTTTTCTTTGTATAGGTCCTTTACCTCTTTTGTTAGATTTATTCCCAAATATTTGATTTTTTTTGTTTCAATAAAAAAAGGGATGGTTTTTTTGATTTCTTCTTCTTCAGATTTATTGTTTGTGTATAGGAAGGCTACTGACTTTTGCGTGTTGATTTTGTATCCTGCCACTTTACTGAACTGATTGATGAGTTGAATTAGTTTTTCTGTGGAGATTTTGGGGTTCTCTATGTATATTATCATATCATCTGCAAATAGTGATAGCTTGACTTCTTCTTTTCCTATTTGGAATCCTTGGATGTCTTTCTCTTGTCTTATTGTTCTGGCTAGGACTTCCAGTATTATATTGAAAAGCAGAGGTGAGAGTGGACATCCTTGTCTTGTTCCAGATCTTAATGGAATTGCTTTCAGCTTTTCACCATTGAGAATGATACTGGCTGTTGGCTTGTCATAGATAGCCTTTATGATGTTGAGGTATGTTCCTTGTATCCCAAGAATTTCAAGGGCTTTTATCATGAATGGGTGTTGCACTTTGTCGAAAGCTTTCTCAGCATCTATTGATATTATCATATGGTTTTTATATTTCTTTTTGTTGATGTGTTGGGTAACGTTGATTGATTTTCGGATGTTAAACCATCCTTGTGTCCCTGGAATGAATCCTACTTGGTCGTGGTGAATTATCTTATGGATACATTGTTGGATTCTGATAGCTAAAATTTTGTTGAGGATTTTTGCATCAGTGTTCATTAGGGAGATTGGCCTGTAGTTTTCCTTTTTTGTGTTGTCCTTGTTCGGTTTTGGTATTAGTGTAATGTTGGCTTCATAGAATGTGTTTGGTATTGTCTCTTCCTTCATAGTAGTTACTGATTATTCTTTTGATTTCTGCTGTGTCCGTTGTGATTTCTCCTCTTTCATTTGTGATCCTGTTTATTTGTGCTTTCTCCCTTTTTTCCTTTGTGAGCCTGGCTAGGGGTTTGTCTATTTTATTGACTTTTTCAAAGAACCAGCTCTTGGTTTCATTGATCTTTTGGATTGTATTTTTAGTTTCAATTTCATTTATTTCTGCTTTGGTTTTTATTATTTCTTTTCTTCTACTGGTTTTGGGTTTTTTTTGTTGTTCTTTTTCTAGATCTTTGAGCTTCGAGATTAGGTTGTTTCTTTGAGTTCTTTCTTGTTTCTTGATGTGAGCTTCTATTGTTATATATTTTCCTCTTATTACTGCTTGTGCTGCATCCCATACATTTAGGATATTGGTGTCCTCCTTGTCATTCAATTCAAAGAATTTTTTAATTTCTTCTTTGATCTCCTCGTTAGTTCAGTGGTCTTCCAGTAGTGTGGTTTTTAATCTCCATGAGGTAGGAAAGTTCCTTGCCTTCTTTTTATGGTTTATTTCTAGTTTGATGCCTTCGTGGTCAGAAAAGATGGTTGGTATGATTGAAATCTTGGTGTATCTGTTGATGTTTGTCTTGTGCCCCAGTATGTGATCGATCCTGGAGAATGATCCGTGTGCACTTGAGAAAAATGTGTACTCCGTTTTTTTGGGGTTTAGTGTTCTATAGATGTCTGTTAAGCCCAAATGATCTAGGTCCTTATTTAGAGCTTTAGTTTCTTTACTTATTTTTTGTCTTGTTGATCTATCCATTGTTGATAGTGGTGTGTTGATGTCTCCCACTACGTATGTGTTTTCTCTGATGACTGTTTTCAGAGAGGACAACAGTTGTCTGATATATTTTGGTGCTCCTTCGTTTGGTGAGTATATGTTAATGAGTGTTATTTCTTCTTGAAATATTGTCCCCTTGATCATAATGTAATGACTATTGGGGTCTCTTTTTATTTTTTTGAGTTTGAAGTCTGTTTTATCTGATATAAGTATAGCTGTTCCTGCTTTCTTTTTTGGCCCATTTGCTTGTAGGATTGTTTTCCATCCTTTGACTTTGAGCCTATTTTTATCTTTTGTAGCTAAATGTGTTTCCTGGAGACAGCAAAATGTTGGGTTTTGTTTCTTAATCCAGGCTGCAACTCTGTGTCTTTTTATTGAAGAGTTTAGTCCATTTACATGTAGAGTTAATATTGATATGTTAGCATCTGTATTTGCCATTGTGTTTGTCTTTCCTTTGATTTTATTTATTTATTCTTTTAATAACTTTTTTTTTGGCCTTCTTTCCTTGTTATTCATTCCTCTGAGGTTCTGGCTTTAGGATTCCTTGTAGTATTTTTTGGAGTGGGGGTTTAGTCGTAACGAAATTCCAGAGTTTCTGTTTGTCTGGGAAGGTCCTTATTCTTTCTTCATAGAGGAAGGAGAGCTTTGCGGGATAGATTATTCTTGGTTGGCATCTGTTTTCTTGGAGTCTGTTGACTATGTCCCTCCACTCTCTCCTTGCCCATAGTGTTTCTTCAGAGAAGTACGATGTCAGCATGATTGGTTTTCCTTTGAATGTTATCTGTTTCTTCCCTCTTGCCAGCTTCATTATTTTTTCCTTGTCCTGGATTCTTGGGAGCTTTACTATTATGTGTCTTGCTGTATTTTTCCTTTCGTCATGGAAGTTTGGTGTTCTTCTTGCTTCTTGTATATCAATTTTCAGCTCCTTCTTCACATTTGGGAAGTTCTCTTCAATTATCTCCTGGAATATTTTCTCTGTTCCTACATCTCTCTCCTCTTCTTCTGGAATTCCTATAACTCTTATATTTCCTTTCCTCATGGTGTCAGATAGTTCCCGAAGTCTTTCTTCGTTCTTTTTCCTTTGTACTTCTCTTTCCTTTTTCTGTTTTGGTTCTTATTATTTCTGTGTCTTCAAGAGTACTTATTCATTCTTCCATTTCATCTATTCTGCTTTCATTGCTTTTCCCAGAGTTCTTTAGTTCCTCCATTAATTCTTTGATCTCCTGTGTTTCTTTTGCTTCCCTCTTTACGGACTCAATTTCATTCTTCTGATCGTTGATTATTTTTCTCATATCATTGTTTTCCTTTATGACTTCTGTCAGTTTTTTAATCACAGCAATTTTAAATTCTCTTTCTGGAAGTCTCAGAAGTTCTTCCAAGTTACTGTTGTTGTAATCTGGATGGTGGTTTTCTTTTTGTGGTGTGCTTTTTTCCTGAGGAGTTGTTAGGTTGCATGTGGTTCTTCTACTCCCTACTGTCTCTTTTCTAATTTGTCGTATGCATTGGGACACTGTGTTGCTCGGACTGGCAGGCATCTTGGGTGAACTTCTCCGCTCCCCTCGGGCTCCTCCAGGAGCCATCTCTGGCTTCTGAGGGAGCTTTCTGCTGGTTTCAGGCAGTCTTTACTGAAGAAATGTCCCTGTTCTAAAATGGCGACGCGGGACTCAGTCCCTGCGCTTCCGGTCTCAGGCACACTCTTCTGCGCGCCTGTTCTGTCCCGGCCGTGGGTGCCTGTTCCCTCTGTGGGCTCAGACTGCTGGTCGGAAGGGGCCTGGTGTGGGCTAACTTCCCAGCTGGCCACTGTCTCCTCCGGGAGCCTTCTGCCCTTTTCAAGCAGTCTTAAGAAATTTCCTGTTCTATGGGGTGTTAGTGACTTTTTTTTTCCTGGTCGCTAGGTGGCGCCAGAGATCTCTCCTATTGTCCTTGGGGGGGCTGTTTTTCGCCTCCCCCCACCCCGTGGGACAGGGAACAGAGCGGGAATGGTAGGGTAAACCTCAACAGCTTTGGGGTGCTGTGTCTGCCTTGTGCCCCACCGTCGTGGAGAACCCACGCCCTGAATTTCGTGCCCCGCTTCTCAGTTCCAAAGCCCTCAGGTCCAGGACGCGGGCTGTATCCCAGTTCAGTGTCGCGGGAATGGCGCCTTTTGCACCTGCTCCGGTGCCTGGGCGCCTGGTTCCTGCTTACTCAGTGAGGGACTTTCACCCCAGTGAGGACCTCCGCGCATCTCCCCGCAAGCCTAGGTCGCAGGCGCTGGGACCTGGGCAGCCGCGATCCCGATCCGCGTTTGCTTTTCAAGTGCGCCAAGCGTGCCACTTTTCCGCGCAAGCTTACCGCTGGCCCGGGGCTGTGTGAGGGTCTCCAGAGTCTCTTTGTTCTTCTCTAATGGTGCCCGGAGCCGTTCGCTCACCTCCGCGGTGAATCCTGCAGGTTTCTCCACAGCTCCCGTTCATGGGGTGTGGTGGCTGCAATAGTTCCTTTCCATTCACAGTCCCTCTTGCTGCGTAGTTTGTTCTTGTTGGTCATTTTAGTGTGTTTTTTTCCTCCTCTCTGCTGGTCGGAGAGTGCTGACTTTGTGGGTGGGGGAGGGGAGCAGGGTTCTGCGCTTTCCTCCCTTCTAGTCCTCTTTTATGGCAACTTTCTTCTTCAGGTAGTTTGCTGGAGTCACCCGTTTATCTTCCGTGTCCCAGTTCTCACTGGGACCTGCCGCTTTTCCTCCCTATTAACTTTTTTTAATGGGAGATCTTACTCGCAGCATCTCCTCGCCGCCATGTTGCTCCGCCCCCCAATCTCTTGCATTTTTATAAGCAAAAAATGTTTGAGAAGAAAAAGAAATTAGAAATAATTGTTTTCACAATTGCATCAAAAAGAATAAAACACCTAGGAATTAATATAACCATAAGGTAAAGGATTTAAACATTGAAAATTAGAAGATTTTTTAAAGAATATAATTATGGCATACAGAGATGTAAATACATTCCATCCATGTTGATGGATGGAGAGAATCAATATAGTCAAAATGACTATTCTGTTAAATTTAGAGATTTAGAGAGAGTTAATGCAATCTCCATTAAATTTAGAGAAGTTTAATGCAATCTCCATTAAAGTATCAACAATAATCTTTAAGGAAATAAAACAAAACATAATAAAATTTACAGGTAACCAGAAAAGACCTCAAAATGTGTAAAGCAATCCTGAGTTTAAAGGAGAGAAATACTATCATAAAGTAATAGAACTAAAAACTATATGGCATTGGAATGATTTTTAATCCTTATGTTAATTTCCAATAAAATATTATAAAAAGAAATGTTGAAAAAATTTTATTATGTTATAGAAATGTTGTACACATGTAACACAATTTGGAAGATGTATAAAGTGTCAGTTATTTCATAGATTTTGGCAATGTCTTTAAATAAAATCTGCCTGTTAAATGTTTAAATAATCAGTATTTATATAAACTTCCTAAAAGAAGATGGGAAGGAGTCTTTGTTTCCAGAAAATCAGCAAAAGTAAATACTTTGTCGGAAATTATAGGCAAAGTTATTTGGTCAAACATCTTCTGATACTAATTAATTTAGCATTAATTTAAAAAGTACAAACTGGCAAATACTGTTGTGTTTTATATGTATTAATTTATTTGAAATGCATGCCAGTCCTATAAAGAACACTTCTATTAGCCTAATTTACAGGTGAGTTTTGTGGCATAGGTAGTTTACATAATAAAAATTTGTCCAAAATCATATAACTAACAGATAAAGGAACCAACAGTTCCTTACCACAGTTGTCATCTTTTGAAGAAATCACAACCAAAGATGAATATCAAATTTGAACTCATCGATTCTAAACTCATCTACATGCTTTATTTTACCTCATTAAATTATTTTTAACACCTTCTTGAGATTTGTTGCAAAAGTATAAATCATACAATTGGGGTGACTATAATCACTTTAATATTATTTTTGAGGTTTAATTGAACAGAGTGAAGTAGTTTCAAAAATGTCTCTGTACCTGCATGGTGATTTAATCCCATAGCATTGACTCTTTATGTGCTGCTTCTCATACAACATCAGCATTATAAAAAAACTTATTGAAGTAAAATTGTTTTTAACATTATATAGATTTAGCATCTGTATATGCTCTATTTTGATTCCAAAGAAAAGTCTTAATCTTTTATTCATTATAATAGGGAATTGATTAGTAATACGCTATGCCTTAAACAAGTCAAAATCTCTTTCACAGTTTGGATTCTTTAACTGATTTTGCTTTTTTAAAAATGAATATTTGTTGAATGTGTTCAAAAGAATGGAAAGATTAGGTCCATATAAGTATTAATATATATTGTTGTATATTGATAAGATAAATGACAAAGTATTAAGAAGTTTAAACATCTGTTTCTATATCTATATTTGTATCATATATCTATATTTGTATCATATATCTATATATTTATATACATATCTCTCACATACATCTATATCCACAGTCTTTATGTGATACAGACTAAGTAAAAAATGGATAGTGAAAGGGACAAATATCATAAGGAAGATTTTTATAGAAAAATTATTTTTAATTCTGCTTTCATTTATTCTATAAGATTGATATGAAAAACATTAAGCTAGCTATTGGAAAGAACACTGAGATTTATTTTTGATACTAACCTCTACTAGACTGACTACAAAGTTAATTCCCTCCCTCTAATACATTGTCTATTTATCATAGTAGATGAACTTCTAGACATACTATGTAACAATTTACTTTATTTTGCTATTTATTATATTTTTGTCCTTGCCATAATATCAGCTCCAAAAACACAGACTTGTTTGATTTGTTCATTGGTAGACCCTAGACACCATAAAGGATGCCCGGCACATATTGAGTTCTCAGTAAATATATACAGAAATAATTCAGATTTCTATGAGGCGATTCCTTTTCTGAAGAATTTGATAGCGTAGTTGAAAATCTAGGAATGCTTACAGATATATTTTAAAGAGGTATGTCAGAGTTATATTAAGGGTGGCTAACAATGGCAAATGTAACTGATAGATCAAAAAGATATAGTTAAGTTTCTAATTTTAGGATCAGACCATTTTGACAAGTTAAAAAATGGAGCAGAACCACATAATTTTTCATAACAGAAAGTATAATGTAAATTTGGTAGACATGAGGTTTTAAAAAGTGGTAGAAAAAAATCCAGTGCCAAGTGAGGAAGAACTAATATAGATAGGTTATATGAGAAACAGATGTAACAGTTTTCATCTCACCTTGAAACAAAAGGGTTTAAGAAGATAGGGAAGGGGAAGTGTGTGACACTAAGTAGTATATACTTTTGAACCACTCTTTTAACTGTTGACAAGAGTGCAACGTATTTACAGAGAACAAATGTAGAGATTCATATCCTTCACCTAGGAGAAACAGGGTATTCCTGAATACTTCTGCTTAGTGGATTGAAAATCCAGTGTTCTTCCTCTGCTGCTACATACAGCCAACGAGAACATTTAATGCTAAAATAAATCAGAAATAATTTTAAAAATAGATAAATTTTACTGGACTTCAAATTCACTTTCCTCTCCACAAAAGAAATAGACTCTACACACTAGTGACTGCCAAGGTTTTAACATTCAGTAATATCCCACCAGTGCATACTAAAGAAAATAGAAAGCAAATGCCATGCCAAGATTAGACGTTTGTGGTTCTGTCTGCTTTTCCAACTCTCATCACATTCAGGCACCAGGGACTGAAACAACATCATTTTAAACTTAAAAGTAAATTTTGTCATGTGAAAATTGCAGATGAAATAAATCCTGGATAAGCATGCCCTTTACTCTCAGGGAAAAAAAAAAAAAAGTAAACTGGATTATAAGGATCAAATTGCCCCAATGCTTGCAGACATGTTCAAATATTCAGTTATGCACTATGCATTTGCAATTTATGCATTCTTATTACACTCCTGCTTTTGTCATGTACTAATGCCAGAAAAACAGATTCTCTGTGAAATAAACTCTACATAAGAGATGGTAAGGTTAGGACACATGCATATGAAAGCCAGTAAATGCAAAGCTAAAGCTGCCTCTTTGTGCTTCTTGGGAAAGAAAACACATTTCAAATGCAGGGAAAGAGATCAAAATTAAAGGTTAGCATGCCTGGGGAAAATGTGTCTATTTTTCTCATTGCAAAAATTAGAAATTTCAAGTTCAGTTACTTGATTTTTATTGAAAAAAAAAAACCTATTTCTAAATAATACAATAATCAGTACGGGGGAAATATATGAAAGTATACACTTTATACATTAAATTTAAAATTACTAAGTAGCCACTCTTTCTGTCTTTTAAAAGTAGCTTCAGCTTCCCTGGTCATGTGAGGGGTTAATCACCACACTGTGAAGCAATCTGCAGCCTCTGCAGCACAAGTTCGATCCCTGGCCAGCCAGGGAGCTGCCCTCATTGTGCAGCAGACCTCTCCTATCTCGCCTGCTGCTCCCCTCAGCAGTATATTTCGCCATTCTGCCTGTTCTGTTCCCCACTCTGTCTCTGGTGAATCCTCTCACCCCCTGCATCTCTGGCCTGTAACTCAGCTCTTATATGCATAAATAAATAAATCTTTAAAAAAAAAAAGGCAGCTTCATGCTTTTGATGGAGGAAAGAATAGAAAACTAAAAGGAGGCATCACAAGACCAGAGCCTGACTCACACAAGGGGTGTGGGGGTAGAAGAAAATAACATGACCAATAATCCAGCTGTAGAAATCAAGATCCTTAGGAGCCAGTGCCTTATCACAAGGTACAAGACCCAGGCAGGTAACAGTTTCCTATCTGGAGTGTCTAGAGCACAGGCCTAAGTGTAAAGAGAAAGAAATTGGGCCCATTGTGGAATCTCCAGTTCCTTTAGGATTCTGCATAGTTATCCAAAATCAGCAGCCAACAGGCCACTCCACAAAGGAATGAGCCCCTCTCAAAGAGAAAAATACTGTATCAGTGCAGTCTTTGCACTGGCACTGGGCAGCAGTCCTGCCCACCTGTGCCTATGCAGGTGCTTCTTTTCACCAACTCTCTCCCTCTGTAGGGCAGCAGCTTCCTGCCTGCCCATGACCTGTACCATGCCAGGACTTCTCCTCACTGACCTCCCTCAGCAGAGGCAGCTCTCCTCAAGGTTGCCTGCCTGCAACCATGCAGGCCTCAGCAAACCTGCTCCTTTCGGGGCAACTCTTCATGTCTGCTTATATCTATGCAAGTGTCCTTTATTTTTCAGTCCCCTTTCCCTAATAAACCTATTCTTTAAATATAACTTCTCTGTCTCATGGAGAAACTCGAGGACCCAGCACGCCAAACCCACCAACTCCAAGAACGACGTCACTTTAAAGAGGTGAAAACAATGATGAACGCATTCCATTTTATGTTTATGATTCCCTCAGATTTATGGAAACATGATCCAATCTAATATTGTAGTTAATTTATTGAGATATAATTTACTCATTTAAAGTGTACAATATTTATTATATTAATTATTGCATAATTTCTATCTATAGGTGCTTTCTCATCCCAGTTTAGATATACCAGAGCTACTCTAGCGATTATTTCTTCATCTAAATTATCTAAACATTTCAACTCAAGTATTTCTATTTAGTTTTATATATACATAAACAGAAATACATATTATTACATATATTATTATACATACACATATACGATATATATAACACATGACACACAGGTATAATTTCTACCTTGTTATTCTTATTCTCTATTTGATGAGATTTTGTCATCCTATCTTCCTTTACTTCTTTTATCACAATTTCATTTGAATATAATTTTGTTGAACATCTCAATAATGGTTTGTTTAAAATTTTTCTGAAATCTGAATTCTGGTTGCTCTCGTGGGCAATTTCTTTTGCTTAAATTTTTCCTGTATCAGAATTTGTGTTTCTTTGCATATATTTTTGTTGTTGAAGACTAACTATCTAGTGAATCTATTATAACAAGTCTAGGTACTAGATACCTCTACTCAGGGCTTGTCATTATTATTGACTTGTTTGTTTGGTGACTGCTGGAATGTTGTAGTGCATTCCATTTCCCCACCAGCATGGACTCTTGGATGTTGTTCCTCAGTGTAGCAGCCTTGCCGGAGCACATATTCATAAAGGGTGAACAATGGTATTGTCAGGGCTCTCTAATTTTTTCCTGTCTACACCCAAAAGATAAGCTTCTATTGTCTGTTGGTCTCTTTCTTTATGTCTTCCACAATGTTCTTGGGCATACATTGCTCAGAAGGTGATCCATTTTAAATCTGGCTCATTTTGCAGGAATAGTTTCTGAAGTCAGCATTTGAGATTTCTTCTGACTACCAGCAGAACTTAACTAAGATGTCTTTTGACCTCTCATATGAACTAGATGACCTATAGTCAAGTTTATATCTCTTAAAAAGCTACCAGTCTCTTTCAAGTCACTTTCACCATACCCTTCATTGATTTTGACAGCACACTTAGGCTAAACTCCATAACACTTTTTTGCCAATTAAGCAATTTATTTTGTACGTGTTCACAATCTTTGCTATAATCTGTCTCTATGATTGGACAATATCTCTTTGTCATGGCTCTGGCACTGAAGACAGGGACAGTGGCGCACTTCTCTGTGATTGCCGTGTCTGCATTAAAAGCTTTATACTTACTGGAGGGAGAGGGGGTAGCCCCAGTTTTTTGTGTTCTCATCTTCCTTGTCCTGACATGGGAGCTCTATTTTATGAAGAAGATAGTGAGGGTGAACAGGACTCCTGTGCTCTCAGGACAGAGCCCCAAATCACAGCTTGATCTCACAAGTGAGAGTTGGACAGAAGAATGGAGCCCCTGCCTCTTGACTGCACCCTATCAGGAATTTAGCCCCTGTAACAGGTGACTGGGAGACAGGATGTAAAGTACTGATGCCTCACTCCTGACTAGAAGCTGGAGATTAGAGGCAGCCTTGGGTTCCTTGCTTCACCTGCATGGGATAGAGTTTCTATCACACTGGGTGAAAGGGAAGATGGCTGTGAATCAAACGCAAGGTTCTTACTGTTCTTAGGGAGTTTCAGTAGATTTTCTTGATAAATATTTCTCTAGTTGCTGTGTGTTCTTGGTGCCACTTCTAGAGATCTGACCTTAAGTTTTGAAAATAATTTTATCATATTCCTAGAGAGAGAATACTTAGAGTTCCTCTGTTTCAGTTCTAAAAATTGAGCCCTCAATCTTTCTTCTTAGGAATGTAAATCATGTCTAGTTTCAGTGTTTAAAACTATTAAAAATTTCTATTGTTTTTTTCTAAGACTAAAAAAGTAAAGGAAATCATAATTTAAATTTTTTTTAAAGATTTATTTATTCATGCATTCAAGAACCGGGGTATAGGCCAGATGTGCGGGAGGGTGAGAGGATTCACCAGAGACAAAGTGGGGAACAGAACAGGTTGACTGACTGAAATACACTGCTGAGGGGAGCAGCGGGCGAGACAGGAGATGTCTGCCGTGCCACGTGGGTATCCCAGATGGCTAGGATCGAACCCGCACTGCAGAGGCTGTGGACAGCTTCACAGCACTGCACTCAACCACCTGTGCCACCAGGGGAGGCCCGATAATTTTAATTTTTATTGATTATTGCAACTGTTATCAATTAACTAAAAGAAGAACCTTTAACTCACAACTATTGGATTGCATGTGGTAATAGTAGTAACAACTTTCACTATCATGAGGCTTTTCAAAATCCAGCCCATTGTTTTTTGTTTTTTGTTTTTTTATAGAGGCATGTTTTATTTATTTTGTTTTGTTTGTTTCTTTGTTTTGTTTATACATGCACTGGGTACAGTCAGAAGCATGGGAGGGTGAGAGAATCCACCAGAGCCAGAGCGGGGAGCAGAGCAGGCAGAAGGACCGAAGTACACTGCTGAGGGGAGCAGCGGGCTGCAGGAGAGGTCTGCGCGCCATGTGGGACCCTCCTCAGGTGGCTGGGGAGCAGCCGGGGATCGAACCGGCGCCGCAGAGGCTGCGGGCAGCTTCTCAACCCAGCGCTCAACCGCTGCGCCACCAGGGAGGCCCTCCAGCCCATTGTTTTAAGTTAATACCAATAGTAATTTTTTGAGATGTTTACTGTAATTCTTGTTTTTGCACATGAGGATATATTGGAGCTATTAACTGTATGTATCTAAGACTTATTCTACTTCAGAACCCTTGCTACCTCTTTCCTTGTTTACTCCTGCATTGTAGAATTTGATTTCAGGCTATAGTCTCCACACATTCCACTGACAGCCTGGCTCAGGAAGTGATCACCAGTAGAAGTTGGGACAGTGGAGGATAGAGAGAAGCCATGTATTCAGTCCCCTCCTGCTCTTTCCCTCCTTCTATTTTCACTACCTGCTACTTCTGTTGTATAATTTCAACTGCCAGTAAGTAGGACTACTTTGTGGCCATATTTTCTGAGTGATCTAGACCCCATGCTCCCATGGCAGTGCTCCCTCCCTCGGAACTTCTGATCTTGGGTTTCTAGTAACTTTCTGTGGGGTTCATATAGGTTTTTTCACTGTTCATTGTTTGCCTCACATTTCCTTCATTCTCGTAGCTACATTCCCAAATTAAAAACTTGTTTCATTTTAATAATCAAGTGATATCTGTTGTGGGTTTGGTTCTTTTTGAAACAGTTACTTTGATATTAAGTGGTAAAAATGAAATGAGCAGAATATCCAAATCTAATCGAAAAAAACTCTTTCTAATCTATACCAGATTAATCTTTCAGACCACTCAGTCAAATGTTGATCATGATTTAGAAAGGGGTATTGTTTAATGTAGAGAGACAAAAGTCATCACACCTTGTGGAATGGCCATTCTTAGAATTCTATATGGAATAAGTATAACAAATGTTAATCATTGGTCTAATACTAAGCTAATACTAGATCCTGAGCTAATACTAAATGTTATCATATGTTTTCTTACTTCTACCAACTAAAATAGTAAATTAAATATAATATTTGATAAAATAACTAGTATCTGATAGAATATTAATTAATAAAATAAAATGTTCAATCAAAACACTTTGACCATATTTGTCCCTATGTTATAACTCCTTGCTTCATGGTAGGTTGGCAAATACCTATGCTTTTTAAATTCATTGTCATAATCATCATAGGGCACAGAACACAGCTAATGAGGGAAGTCTAGTTAGAATAATTAAAAGTCAATGTTCTCGTTTTATCAGGAAGTATTTTTCAATAAATATAGTGTTTATATAAAAGTTTAAAGTATCACATTGCATTTGCTCACTTAATATATTTTGCTTTTATTAACTTTAGATGAGTCAACTATTGAAATAACGCTTGGCAATATTTTTTTCTTGGTTGTCTTTTTTTATTAACAATACTGACAAAGGACTGTCAAAAAGCCAGGGAGAAAGTTGATATGCATGTACTCATAGTATTCAGAAATTATATATATTTATATTTATATTATCTATAATAGACACCATGTTAAAATATAATATATATGTATCAATAAAAAATGCCCTATGTTAATACTACATCAATAACATTGAGAACTATGTCAATTAAAAAAAAAACAGGCTACAATGCAGATGGTGATTTTAAACTATTTATTTGAGATTAATTTACCATTTTCTTAGATGAAATATTGTTTTTGTTCTAATAGCACAATAACAAAAGAAATATTCCAGTTTTGACCATAATTTGTTTCTTCCTTTGCATTATCTAGTAGCCTATAATTTGTCTCTTAAAGCCTATTTTCTCCTGCTCAATATTATTATAAAACCCTCAACAAACATATATCAAATGCCTACACATAAAATAGTTCTAGTTAACAAAAATACATTTAATTTAAAAAGACAGTTAATATCTTTCCAAGATAACAAAATCAAATTAAAATCTACACTAACAAGATAGACCAAATTGGGAGATAGCTGTTCAATACATACTCCCACATAAACATAAGTATATGCACACCAGCACATACTCACTCATACACACTAGACACAACCATATATGATGACAAAATTCTAGAATTTTAAGCAAATTTGTATGCTAAGTATCCCTGAAAAAGTAGGTTAAATAAGCAGTGACTTCTTATTATAGATTCCTCAATATAAATAGCTACAATAAAGCCATCTGGGCATATCCACAGATGCACAGCTTGGCAGCTAGCACAGCAGTTTACAGAAGGTCATATGCTAAGTTTGGACACTGGCATTCCCTTTGCACTAAATTTTGCAAGCAAATTATGGCAAGAAGAGTTGTGAGTTTAATGCACATTATAGTTAGCAATATTTTTCATTTGTCAGATTAGAAATCAATTGCAGTTTAAGAATGTGGTTATGTGCTCTCTAATCCCACACAGACACATCATGAGAAGTCATTTCAGAGTAAGTACCCCATAAGACATTGTTCTTTAAATCAAGTTAGTTTCTTTAATGTGTAATTCAAACTTGTACCTTGACTAATTTTGTGATTCAGTTCATGATTATATTTCATTTCTCTTGTATTTAAGAATTTAATCTTCCCTCAATGAATAGATGATTATGGACAGAAATTATTCCTAGAAATAAATTTAAAATAGAAATAGATATTAAATTATAGAAATAAATTAGTTTACAGAGGCAAATTAAGAAAATTTATTACACATTGGTACTTAACCAACGATGCCTTTCTCACAAAGGGACATGGAGCAATGTCTGGATACATTTTTAACTGCCATAACGGTAGGAGAGTTTGGTACAGCATGTTAAAAATAGATCTAACATATGATCCAGCGATTCTACTGCTAGGTATCTAGCTGACAAATGCAAGAACAATAATGCAAAGGAATCCATGCACTCCTATATTCATATAGCACTGTTTACAATAGCCAAATTACAGAAGCAATCTAATTGCCCCAGGACAGATGAGTCGATAAGAAATTGATGCAGTGTATATATGAATAGTAAATAGGATATAAGAAAAAGAGGGACTGTTGTCATTTGTAACAATATGGATAGAACTGGAGGAAATTATGCTAAGCATACAAGCCGGAAGGTGAAAGTTAAATATTGGATGGTTTCACTTGTGAAATATGGATAGACAAAAAAGTCAAGACAAAACCAAACTAAAACAAACTCTGGAAATTTGACTATAAAATGTAGGTAACAGGTGTGGAGGGGGAGGGTTTAAAATTAAGGTAGGAGGGGCATAAGGAACTGTGGGATCCTGGTGATAGGTGTGGTATCGTAACATACAACTGAAGAGCTTTGATGCTTTAGTTTTGAATCATAAAATGTCTTATGAACCACTATTACCATAATAAATAATTATAAACAAATGAAATACAAAAATACAGGTGGGACTAAGGTATTTTCAGGTACATGAAAGCTGAGAATTTGTTGCTAGTAAACTGATCTATCATAATTAATAAGGCACTTAATCAGGTTTAAGATAAATGACCCCAAAATGTTTGGAGAGAAATTATTAGGTAACAGATCTAAGAAAATATTCTAAGCATCAAAAGATCTAAGAAAATATTCAGAGCATCAAAAATGAAATCTATGTAGTAAGTGACAAAGAGTGAGTAGTGTAAAAACAATTTATTTAAAAAACAGAATAGAACACTGTTGTAAATTGGGAGCTATATTGCTTGTAGAAACTAAAACACAAGATAATAATAGCCAATGCATGGCAGATGATGTATGTATGTATACTGTTATAATGTTACAGACACACCTATGAGAAGGGGAGGCTCCAAAACTGTTATAGCTACGTGTCCATAAAAGGGAGGTGCCATTTTTTCTGCCCCCACTTACATTGCAGCAGCTGTTTTGTTCTGCAAGTCCCAGTATGCCATGAATTGGACTTCCTATCTAAATACTCAGTTGAGTGACAAGATAAACCGATATAACACAGAAGGCAGGAGAGTTTACCCCTCTTCTTTTTCCAGTTTTGGCTTGCACTCAGGAACTTGGAAAGTGACATATGGAGAGGAGACATGTCTCTACTCTTGTAAGAGACACTTAGAAAAGACACACAGGTAAGAGACATGTGGGGAGGTTGTCTTTAGCAGAAACAATGGCATAGTTATCTTGATTTGTGCTTTGATTTTGATTTTTGCATCTATCTTTCTGTTCCATTTCTCTAGGACCTGCCTAAAGTCTTTCTTGTGGTTTACTGCCAGAAGATACGCTAGACTTGTGGTAAGCTTTTGGGCCTCAGCAGCCCCACATTGGGCCTAGTCTTTCTAGCTGGGCATTTGTTCATGAGGGGATGGGTAATTTTTGGAGTTTTATTAGGAATATAATTTCTTCTGTTTCTGTGAATATTATTTTATTCACACTAATTTTATTAAAAATCTTTCATATTAAGAGTATACTTCCTTTGCCTTAGTGTATATGGCTGACCAATAAGAGCTTGGCACCCCTTAACAGTGTGAGTCCCTGGGTGCCTCTTGGTTGTATGTTAACAGTTAACAGTAAGGTTCTTATAACTGTAGAATAAGAATTGACATTATAAAAAAAATTGACATTATAATAACTTTATGGCCATTGGAATAAACTGAAATGCATTTCATAATCCCTAAAGCAACCACAAAAATAGAAAAAAAATACATTTGACTAAAAATCCAATATGGAGATTATAATACAACTATAAATACTATAATAATATAAAGGAAAGCATGAAAAAAGAAAAAGAGGAACAAAAATAAGAAACATATATAAAAGTATATCTAAGCAAACACGAGATATTAATAACTCTGCTAAATATAATGAACTTAACATTTCCATTGAAAGGAATAGATTATCATGTATAATTTATAGAAAAAGAACCCAATTTAGATTGTCTGAAAGAGATGAACTTTATTTTATTTTTTTTTTATAGAGGAATGTTTTATTTATTTATTTTGTTTTGTTTTGTTTGTTTGTTTTGTTTATACATGCACTGGGTACAGTCAGAAGCACGGGAGGGTGAGAGAATTCACCAGAGCCAGAGCGGGGAGCAGAGCAGGCAGAAGGACTGAAGTACACTGCTGAGGGGAGCAGCAGGCAGCAGGGGAGGTCTGCACGCCATGTGGGACCCTCCTCCGGTGGCAGGGGAGCAGCAGGGGATCGAACCGGCGCCGCAGAGGCCGCGGGCAGCTTCGCAACCCAACGCTCAACCACTGCGCCACCGGGGAGGCCCAAGAGATGAACTTTAAATACAAGGACACATATAAATTGAAGATAAAAGTATAGGAAGAGATACATCAAGTCAATAATGACTATAAAATATCTAGAGAAATTTGATTTAAAGTCAAGGGGTATTAACAGAGATAAGATATTTTACATTTGGGGCCTCCCCTGGTGGCGCAGCAGTTGAGCATTGGGCTGCGAAGCTGCCCGCAGACTCTGCAGCACCGGTTCGATCCCCAGCCACCAGCGAGGGTCCCACATGGCCGCAGACCTCTCCTGCCGCCCCTGCTGCTCTCCTCAGCAGTGTATTTTGTCAGTCTGCCTGTTCTGTTCCCTGCTCTGGCTCTGGTGAATTCTCTCACCCTCCCATGCTTCTGACTGTACCCAGTGCTTGCATAAATAAATAAATAAACAAACAAACAAACAAATAAATAAATAAATCTTTAAAAAAATTACATTTATAAAAGTTCCTATTCAACAAGAAAAATTAAAACTATAATCTTCAACATTTTCAAATTTCTACAAATGGCCATGCATATTATAAGTAATAAATTAACCCAACTCATATTATTGGGTCATGTTAAGGATGTAAATAATAGCTAATAGATTGATGTTCTCTAAGCACACATTGAATGACACAGTATAGGGAAAATTTGTCCGGGCAAATGGTAACCAGAACCCACCTTGGAATTAAGCAAATTGATATGGGTAAATATGATAATTCTAGAGATGGTAGTTAACTGAAATAAAATGACAATACACACTTAAATGCAGATAGATCTGTGACTTGCTAATTTTTCTTTTTCATTTTTTTATGATTTATTTATTTATGCATACAAGAGCTGAGGTACAGGCCAGAGGTGTGAGGGGATGAGAGGATTCATCAGAGACAGAGTAGGGAGCAGAACAGGCGGATTGACTGAAATACACTGCTGAGGGGAGCAACGGGCGAATCAGGAGGGATCTGCTGAGCCATGTGGATTGTTCCCTGGCCGGCTGGGGATTGGAACTCAAGCTTCAGAGGCTGTGGAGGCTGTGGACAGCTTCATAGGTTGCGTCTTAAACCCTGTGCCACCAGGGAGGTCTGATTTGCTAATTTTTCTAACAACTCTTTGTTTTCAATATTAATTGACACATCACCAATACTGTGTGCTCCTGACCTATTTTTTCACAAGACTAACAACAAAGTGTGTTCTAGTGATTTCCAAGCATATTTGGAACATATCCCAGTGGAGTTACACACACACACTCTCTTTCTCTCTCTCTCTCTCTCTCTCTCTCTCTTTTTCTCTCTCATACATACACACACACATTCAAACAGAAACCAGGAATTTTAAAAAGTGTCCTAAAATAATATGTGCCCTTAAAATGTATAATAAAAATATGCCCTTTTTGGATCTATTCATTTTTATTACATCCTACTCTAAAAAATTCTATTTACTAGTTCTAGACTTAACCTATTAAATTGATTTCATGATCCACTAATGAGTCATGAACCACAATTTGATTAAGTCACCAAAATGTGATATATAATAAAAAATGAAGTCTCTACAATCATTGTGCTAAGACAAACTATTTAGATAATCATTTTGTGAACATAAACATTTAAACAGATTCTGTTCAATTAGAAAAATTAATAACCCAGTTTTTAATACTGCTCTTTGGTGAGGTAGGAATGATTTGTAGTGCACTGTTTACAACCCCCTTTCCTCTTCAATTAAATGATTTGTATGTATAAAGAGAGTTTCTTCAATGAGGATTGACAAGTCAATCTGTAATGAGGTGTGGTGTGTAAAAGAAAGGAGAGTTAAAATATTGATAAGAATAATAGAGTAGAATAAGATCGAAGGAAGAAAACCACAAGGAAGAGCACAAGGCAAAAAAGAGAAAATATGACAAACATACAAAATATATGACATGTCAATAGAGAAAAATAAGAAATGTGATTGTAACTGTGAAAATAAGGAAAATGTATTATCAGAGTCATTCAAGAGCAGAATTAATTTTCTGAGCACTTTGTATTTGTTGGTGCTTTCTCGGTACTAATTCATTTATAGTTTCATAGCAGTCCAAGAAGAAAGGTACAGTTTTTCCATTTCACAGAGGATCAAACTAGGTAAGACTTTCATCACATAGCTTGTAAATGTTAGAGCCAAGAGAGGAGCACGATTTGTCTTGTACAAAATCTCTCCTTACCTGCTGTCCCATACTCCACATTGCTACATTGTGAGCTAGATAAAATTATATTCATTCTTTGACTTTCTAAAGTCACATGAATCAGCAAATGGTAGAGTTGTGGCTTCAAAACCACGTGATTCTAAGTTAAAGCTTTTCTCTTGAGAACTGTGCGCCACAGAAACAGACTATGAACTTTATTCTTGGCACAATTTGCTGAATGATTTATTCACTTTGCAATATATCTTTTAATTTATACTAAGATCTTAAGGAAAACTAATTTTATCATTTCTGTGTTGTAAGCTATAAGGACATTCAGAATGCTATGATTTAATAATATATTATGTCAGGTCACACAGGTAGTATATAAGAGAGCCTAGAGTTTTCCTTAGACTATTTGACATCAGTGCATTTAATCTTTTAAAAATAATAATTAATTTTTATTTATTTTTATTTTTTAAACAATTTTTTAAAAAGATTTATTTATTTATTTACTTACTTACTATTTATTTATACAAGCACTGGGTGCAGTCAGAAGCACAGGAGGGTGAGAGGATTCACCAGAGCCAGAGCGGGGAACAGAACAGGCAGAGTGACAAAATACACTGCTGAGGGGAGCAGTGGGCGCAACAGGAGAGGTCTGCGCGCCATGTGGGACCCTCGCCAGCGGCCGGGGATCGAACCGGCGCCACAGAGCTGTGGGCAGCTTCACAGCCCAGTGCTCAACCGCTGTGCCACCAGGGGAAGCCCCAATAATTAATTTTTAATTGAGGTAATAATTTGATGGCCTCATCACGTATTACCATAGAGCACCTGCCACCATATCACACAGCCCACCAACACAGTCCATTATGCTCCATTCCCTCTTTGTTCTTGACCTTTCCCACCCCTCTTCCACTTGTTGCTTCAGTTCTGTAGTCAGCTTTCACATCAAGAAACAATAAAGAACGCAAATAAATAAACTTCTCTCTCAACTCAAGAAAATAGAGAACAAACAAATCCAAAGCCAGTAGAAAAGAAATAATAAAACTCAAAATATAAATAAATGAAATAGAATTTAACAGACAGTCTAAAAGATCAATGACACCAAAATCTGGTGCTTTGGAAAAATAAAAATAGACAAAACTCTAGCAAGACTCACCAAAAAAATAAGGGAAAATACTCAAATAGGATCAAAAACAAAAGAGGAGAAATCACATGTTGCAGAAATTCAGAGGATAATTAGGGACTCCTAGGGACATCTATCTGTTGAAAAATTCAATAGCCTAGAAGAGATGGACACATTCTTGTAATTATGCTATAATCTGAGACTGAATAGGGAAGAAATAGAAACCCGGATGTAATGAATCACTAGTAAGGACATTAAAACAGTAATCAAAACTCTCCCAAACAAGAAGTGTCCAGGGCCAGATGACTTCACAAGTGAGTTCTACCAAACCTTCAAAGATGAACTAATGTCTATCTTGTTCAAACTTTCAAAAAATTGAAAAGGAATAGTTCCAAATACATTTTATGACACCAACGTTATTGTAATACCAAAACCAAACAAAGAAAACACACATAAATTACAGAGTAATCTCTCTAATGAATAGACATAAAAATCCTTAGTAAAATCATGGCAAACCAAATCCAACAATGCATTCAAAGGGTAAAACGCCATGAACAAGTGGGATTAATACCAAGGACACAAGGATTCCTGCGTCAATCACCACATCTACAAAAAGAAAGATAAAAACCATATGATTATATCAATAGATGCTGAGAAAGCATTTGATAAGATACATCTTTTTTTTTTTAAAGAAAGTCCTCCAAAAACTTGGTATAAACAGAACATACTTTAACATAATAAAAGTCATTTACAACAAACCCACAGCTAAAATAATTCTCAATGATGAAAAATAAAGGCTTTTCCATCCAAGATCTGGTATAAAATATTCACATCATCATTCAACATAGTGCATCTCACCTCAACCAACATGCTGTAATGTTCTTCAACAGGAATGTTCCTTCCATACAATATCAAATTTGCAATACAGTATTTAAATTTTTGGGTATTGCATACTATATGGAAAAACTTTCATATGGACAACATTAAGAATCATAGTAGAAGGGAAAAGTGACCAACTTGCTGGAGGATTTTTGTAGCTATTATACTTAACTGTGAAGTAGATTGAAAGGAGCTGAGATATTATCGGTTGCATTAACAATTGTACATAAGACTACATTCTAAGAAGTGACTAGAAGTTCATGCATAACTGTAGGCATAATTATCTAAAGTAGGTCTTTACATATATGAACAGAGAAGAGTCATGGCTGGTTTTGGAGATAGTACAACCCCTCTTAAGTTTCTTTTTCTTTTCTTTTTCTAAGATTTATTTATGCATACAAGAACTGGGGTGCAAGCCAGAGTTGCAGGATTTACCAGAGATAGAATGGGGAACGAAACAGGCAGATCTACTGAAATACACTGCTGAGAAGAGCAGCAGGCGAAGCAGGAGAGGTCTGCTGTGCCATGTGGGCTGCTCCCTGGCTGGCTGGGGATTGAACTTGATAGTGCTGTCTTTAACTCTTATGCCACCAGGGAGGGCCAATCCTCTTAAGTTTCTTATTTCATATCAAAGACCAAGTTAAATTGCTGATGTAATGAAAAATCAAAATAGAAAATGAATTAAAAATAAAAAATAAAAAAATAAGGTTCAATGTGCCTTATGTCTAAGATATTTTGTAGGCATATAAGAAAATTTAAAAAATCAATAAAATGTGTAAGTTAAAAAGAACATTTTAATGCTATCAAATACAATCAAGTAGTAAACCTGGGAAAACTAAGGTATATGCACATATATAACAAAGATTAGTTAAACTTTATCAACAAAATACTCATGAAAATCAGTATGAAATATACTAAACAACTGCTATGAAAATACATTCTAAAAGGAAAAAAGTAAAGGTGGTATTTTGTAAACATATACAATGACCTTGGATTATACATGGATATAGGTTGTAAAATAATGGATTCATTTATTTAATTTTGAAGTGATTAAGAATTTGGGCTTTGAGGGCCTCCCCTCGTGGTGCAGGTGGTTGAGCACACTGCCGTGAAGCTATCCGCAGTCTCTGCAGCGTGGGTTTGATCCTGACCAGCCGGCGAGATACCCATATGCCATGGCAGACCTCTCCTGTCTCATCCGCTGCTCCCCTCAGCAGTGTATTTCAGTCAGTCTGCTTGTTCTGTTCGAGGCTCTGTCTTTGGTGGCTCCTCTCACCCTCCCACGCTTCTGGCCTGTACCCCAGCTCTTGTATAAATAAAATAATCTTAAAAAAAGAGAATTTGGACTTTGAAACCTGACAGGACTGATTTTGAATTGAAGTTCATTCAACCTTATGTAAGTGAGGTCCTGAGTCTAAAGGGTGTTTCTAAAGAAAAGAGGGGAATTGATCAAGAATATATTTGAGGGCCTCCCCTGGTGGCGCAGCGGTTGAGCGCTGTGCTGCAAGGCTGCGTGAAGCCTCAACAGCACCGGTTCGATCCCTGGCCTCAGGGCGAGGGTCCTGCATGGCGCGCAGACCTCTCCTGCCGTTAGCTGCTCCCCTCAGCAGTGTACTTCGTCAGTCAGTCTGCCTGTTCTGCTCTCCACTCTGGCTCTGGTGAATTCTCTCACCCTCCTGACTTCTGACTGTACCCAGTGCTTGTATGAATAAATAAATGGATATTTTAAAAAAAAAGAATATATTTGAGGCAAAGACATCTAAGTTTGATAAAAATAATAGGAACTATGAACAAGAAGGACTAAAAGTACTGAGATGTGAAGTCAAAGACACAGGCTTCACTGATTTTGCAGTGTCTGAAACTAAAAAAAATTTTGGCAAAAACTAGGAATGTTATGTTGAAGTTATCCATTTCTCATGGTAAGAAGCTATTATGGGGAGATAGGAAGAATAAGGTAAAAAAAAGGAACACTCCATTTTTATTTCAAAGTGGCAAAGTATAGGTATAAATTAAATAGAATATAAAGACATCTCTCACAGAAAGGAAGTATAAAGCTCTGGGATTTAAAGTGCATAAGTAGGTATTTCCAATTGCAAAATCACTTAATGGATTTCTAAGGCAGAGAGTAGAAATTGAAGAAACAGTAGGCAATAGAAATACTTTGTCTTCACCTACACTGTTAAGCCTTTCTATATATTCTGGCCACAGGCTTTTATTTATTACACTCTTTCTGGATATTACACCTGTTCCCAGGACTTTAGGTGTTTTCTCTATTTTGTTATGTCCACAAGAAAACAGACATTTCAGCATGTCACAGGGGTTGTACAGAGTGGAGTTGGTGTACATCAAATGGATGGATGGACAGATGTTAGGAGACTAAAAGCAATATAGACTATATTTGCATTACCACTCAGAGCCAGTCATCTTATTCTGAAATATTTAAATGTTACACATTTAGTCCTTCCTTTGGGAATATGTATGGTGTAAAGACAGAAATACCATTTCAATTTATTTCTTGGGTGTGAGTGAATTTGACAGAGGGAAAATTAGAGATTTATCTCTCATTCAAGGCACTTATCTTTCAAAAAGCAGTTGTCATGGCTCAGTGTGGAGATGTAGCAACTTTACTATAAAGTCTACAGATAAGGACAGGAAAGCTACTCTTCTGTGCCCAACGAGCAGGTAGTAAGGACTCTGGTTCAATTTTCCTTGTTGGGGGATATATTAGAAACTAGGACCTGGTGGCTTCCTAGAATCAAAAGGCATTTAAATCAGCTTGAGAGCATTAATGGTTCTGTTCAATCAAGAGAAAGATTAACCCAATAGATATACTAAGTTTAGATCCCACACTAGAATTGAGCAAAATAACACTGATTAGAGAATGTTGAACCTAATCCTGAACCCAAGAATGGCATTTGATTGTCACTATATTTGTACCTCATATTTATACTCTCTGCCCCCCACCATAGGATTGAAAAACCATATTATTTATCCAATTAACACATTCAGTGAATACATCTAATGAAAATTTGATTTTGTTTTTATTAAAATGAAATAGAGCATCACTTATGCAAACTACTACACAGAATTATACTTACTGTTTGTGACTAATTTTTTTTTTTTTTGGCACATTATACTATGAGTGATCACTCATGAGGAAGTAGTAAATAAAACTAAATACATAAGTTTAAAAATGATTTCTTAGCACATAAAATTAATCATTAGGTGATTTTTGCAAACTCACTACTTAAAATTCTATCCCTTTTGCTGTATTCATTAACACCCAATGACAATTATACTACTACACTTAGCAAATATGTCTCCAGAATTTTGATAATGGAAGAAACTGAAGAAGGCAATATTGTTGAAAGGAGAGCTGAAGTCCTATCTTGAAAATCTCTTTGCTCTGAAAATATTCTTTTCACTTAGAGTGAATGATTATTTAGAATGACTTTGAGGGAATTGAATAAAACTTTTCAGTGCTATTCTGTGTGTCTTAAGGAATGCCTATCAGAAACGGTTTATTATGCTTTTAGAGCAGAAAAATGCTGAAATTATGAATGTCAGTTATATGTGAAATTGTATTTATGGGCAATATGAAGGTACAATTTCCTTAAGTTTAAACCTGTGGGTGTATTTCCCAGCTCTCTGCAGCTTCAGACACAAATAATAGTTACTGATTGCCATTTATAGACTGGTCTCATGCTAAACTCTATATAAATATCTTACCACTGAAATACTTTGAAAAAATCTGCAAGTTATTATTATTATACCCAGTTAATAGATGAGAAATCTGATATTGAAAGTGGTTAATTAACACCCAAAAACAAATAGTTATAAAGATGATAGATTCAAAATTTGAATTTATTGGTCTCATGATTTAAATGTTAATGTTTTTGTTGCTGCTGCTTTTTTTTCCTTCTTGTTTGCTTGTTTTTATTCTGCCTTTCTTAGGTTCCATTAGAAAATCAACCTATGCTTCCTAGACTCATAGTCAACCGTCTTCCCTGTTTCCAAGACCCCTTCAAATTAAACAGATTGGAATTCAAAAAAAAAAAAAATATTTGAAACCAAAAGCCAAAACAAACCCAGTTTAACTTCATGGCAGATGTTCTAGTTCTAGGCTGAATTAGCATCAAATCTGCCTCTCTTGTATGTTTATTTTATTGTTGTTGATTTTGGAGAATGACACCAAATTAATGAATTGCCTTTCAAATCCCCCCTTGAAAATGTGCTTATAGCCATGGACAGTAGGCCCAGGTGTGGTAGCTGAGTTAATTAGAATGTGCACATTAGATGCATCTCAGAAGGCTGCATAGCCAATGCAAATTTGCAAGTGCTTAATGTTCATTCAGATGTGTATAGTGATTGCAGCCTTACAGAGGACAAAGTTAGAATGCTGTGAGCTTATGAGTTTGGACAGAGCCTTTCTGTGAACTCAGGAGAAAACTGAGTAAGACTGAGGTGGCAAAATCTTTTACTGACTCATTTGGAATTAATTTTTATTATATTAGTCAGTAGGGTACATATTTTGCAAAATAATTATTTTGCTAAAGCATTCTGAATTCTTTTAAAAGTACCCACTATCAAATAAAGTGCTAGTGTCATTTGACAAACATATTGAATACTCTTGTTTGCCATCTGGTAATTATACTAATTTATAAAAATCCTATCATTTCTGTTGGGCTTTATGAATTAGTAATGTGCACTTTTTTTTTTTTTATAAAATTTGTAGTAACATGAGAGACATATAAAAAAGTCTCTGTCAGAGAGATGAAAATGAAAATCATATTATTCTTACTGATTTAAACCAGTTGGAAAATAGTGCTATAGATTTATGACATTGATGCTAGAATTAGGTTAGAGGTAGATAGTCAAAAGCAGCCCTGCACAACTTCAAACCTCTGTCAGCAAGAGGCCTTTTAGCACAAAGCAGAGAAAGTGCATTTTACAGATAAGAGTTTCCAAAAAGAGAACGTAGATCCTAGCTACAGTTACATAATTTCTCTCCCAAACTCACCAATCAAGTAAATTGGTTACTGTTTGAAAATGTTAGATGTTCTACCCCATAGTAGAATAAGATCATTCTTTATTAAAATAAAAACTAAGAATAAAAATAAAGGACCAAAAACTTTGAGTTCACTAATTTGAAAACTGGGCATCTATTAAAAATATGTTCGGCAACATACATAAACTAACAGTCTCTCTTCCTCTCACATATACATGCCCATGCTCCTCTCGATCTTTCTGTTGAAGAATGAGTATAAAATTGCCTGACTATACAGGGCAAACCAGCACGCTGAAGTATCTGTACGGATTTAATGTTCACTGTAAGCAATCATCACAGTTCTCACTAGAGAAAGCCTAAGAAGCTGAAAAAGTATGAATAAAATTTCATGGCCCACACATTTAAGTGGAGGTGACTCAAACTATGTCTTAAGGATCTCATGGTTGTATTATATTCTAATGTATTAGTTCCCTAGTTGCTGCTGTCAAGCAAAGCAAATAATGGATTAAAGAAACTTATTGGTTATCATATAGGTCTGGTAGTTAAAAGTATAGCATGAGGGCCTCCCTGGTGGTGCAAGGGGTTAAGCACTGCACTGTGAAGCAATCGGCAGCCTCTGCAGCATGAGTTTGATTCCCCGCTGGCCAGGGAGCTACCTACATGGCACAGCAGACCTCTTCTGTCTTGCCTGCTGCTTCCCTCAGCAGTGTTATTTCAGTCAATCTGCCTGTTCTGTTCCCCACTCTGTCTCTGGTGAATCCTCTCACCCTGACCATCTCTGGCCTCCCCCCACATCACAGCTGTTGTATGCATAAATAAATAGATCTTTAAAAAAAAATGAAAGTATAGCATGAGTTTCACTCTGCTAAAATCAAAATGTTGGCAGTGCTCCATTCCCACCAGACTGTAGGAGACAATCCCTCCCCTTGCCTATTCTACCAGCTAGAAATCACCAGCATCCCTTGGCTAATGATCCTTTCCTCCATTTCAAGGACAAGAGTATAGCATCTTCTAATCTAAGGACCTTACAAACATAACTCTACAAAAAATTTCTTTTCTAAGAACTTCTTTTAAGGATTCTGCGATTACTTTGGGCCCACCATGATTATTCATAATGAATCCTCAACTCAAGGAGGGTTAATCTCAATTTAACTACATGTGCAAAGTCCCTTTTCCCATGATTAAAGTAACATTCACATATGCCAGTGACTTGGTCATTGGTGCTTTGGGGCCTCTATTTTTGCCTACCTCACCAAAGCATGTATTATAGTACGTGGTTGTAGGTGTTGCTTTTGCTCATGTTAGCATCCATAATCCTTGACTTTAAGAAGTCAGAAATAAAAAATACAGCATGCAGTTGTAAATGATAAAAATAATATTTATCTTAGAGTAAAAGGAAAAAAACACATGATTATCTCACTAGACACAGAAATATCCAATAACCATCCATTATAAAAGCAATAGCATACTAAGGTATAATTAAGTGTCCAGAAATACATACATATTTACTTTCAGTTGATTTTTGACAAGTGTGCCAAGATAATTCAATAGGGAAAAACATTCTTTATAACACATGGTGTTTGAATAGCTAAATATCCACACACAAATGATAAAATTTGGATCCCTATCAGAAACTATATGTAGAAATTGACACCAAATGCATAAACTTAAATTTAAAAAAATAAATTATTAAACTCTTAGAAGATAACAAAGGAGTAAAGTTATATCTTTCATAGCCTGATGAAAGATAAAGCTTCAAAAGCGTATTTGGCATCAAAAGCAAAGTATTGAAAGAAAACAATATATTAGACTTGATCAAATTACAGTATATTATTCTTCAAATGACAACCATGAAGAAAGTGAGACAATTTATACAGTAGAAAAAAGTTTACATGATATATTTGGTGTCTAAAACACATAAAGAACTAACCATTCAGTAACAAATACACATTTCTCAAAGTACCTTAGTTAAAGAACTAAGAAAGGACATGACTGAAAATACCCTAAATAATTGTGCAAAATTATGTTGGATTAATTTAGCTTATCTTGAAATAGAATTGAATAAAATAAATCATACTGTCCTCCTGTCATCCCATCACTCAGTAACAGTGATTATCAGTATGCTTACTAAGGCTAATAGTGATGAAGTGCAATTATCAAGAGATTTGGGTTCTGGCAAATTGTACTCATACCCTGGTTAGGTGCATTGTGACTGTTAACAGGTCCACTAACTTTCATGATCCATAATATTAATTAATGGATTAATACTATAAAAATTATCAAGCAATGCTATAAGCTTGCCACTATTTTAATCTTAAGGAAACCAGTGCTAAATATATAATATTTAATATATTTCAATATAAAGTCAGGGCTATCGAAAGGGTTACATAAAATAATTTTAACCTAATCTTAAAATATCACATACATAGTGGACCTAAGTTTAAAAAAAAAAGAGTTATCATTAATTTTTCTTTTATGTGCTAGCGCTGGATTTCTTCCCATTTATAATATGATACAATGCTTATGTCAGTTCAGCTTCATTTTTGTCCATGAGACTTTAATTAGGTTGTACTTGATTATTTTATACCTTGAATAGATCATTAGTGAAAGTTGATCTGAATGAAATAAACTTAATTCAATAATTTGTTAGAAATATTTAGATGTTGAAACTGGCTTTGGGAATTATTGACAAATAAATGTATTGATCTCATTCACAATTATATTATCTAAGTTATTTCAAAAATATGTCCATCTCTGGTCACTGAACTAAATTCTCTTCAGTTAACCAAATTTTCAAGAGTTCTCACATCAATTTTATAAAATAATATGTGATTTTTTTTTTAATTTGAGATACAGTTAAATAATGGAAAAGGGAGAGAGCAATCTTAAAAATAGCTGTTATATTTTCCTGGCAAATAGAAACCAGGGAATTTCAGGTAACTACAAGATGTGTGATGAACTGGCTATTATATAATGTTAAACAACTCATTTATTTTGTTATTGTTGTTGTTCCATGTGATTTTCATTGAACTGTAGAGTGTTTTTGTCTGCATGTCTTCCAAACCAAAAAGTAAAAAGAAGAGAAGGAATTATATTGAGAACAAGCAATTCTTGAATTTTGAAAGTCAGTGGGAAGCACAAAGCTCTGACTTAATTTTATTTCTTCAAGATGCTGAATTGTTTTCCACAACGTTTGTTGACATTCAAAACAGAGCACTGCTAGTAAGGCAAGAGAGTACAAACAAAGCCAGAAACAATTTTATAGTATTTCTGTTAAGTAGGCAGAGGAACTCATTGTCAATGCTGGTGAAGTTAAAAAAAAAAAAAAGTACAAAATTATCCAAGTAAAAGGTGCTGGTTTAAGAAGAAAATGGGGTAGAAATGTTCTTATCCCATAAAGTCTATATGATTTACTCTTTTACATAGTTTCTTATGGAAACATAATGATACAAATAGTCTCTCCTTTAATTTTTACAATTCATTTTATCTTGTTTTTTAAAAAAATGAATTAAAAATTATTTACTGAAATAAGTGCAGATCATGTATATACAGCTGAATAAGTTTAACACAGATTAAATCCACCATTATTGCCAGCACTGCTAGCTCCCTGGCAGCCTTCTGCATCCAAGTCAGCCTCAAATCATCACTATACACAATCCTGCCCCAAATACCTTTCACAGATTTGTTCCATTTAGTTTCTATGGAGAAAAACTACTTTCTACTACTCTCAAGTACTCATAGAAGTCTAGAGTATTTTATAAAAAAGATCACACACTAAATACTATTTTGTCTTACAGTTGTCACATGAATTTTTATCTTTTTCTTTACTCTCTTCTGGTTCTTTCTATATGACATTAATTGAAGTTCTTTTAGGAAAATGCTTTCTGTTAATTTTCAATTTTTTATTATTCCCTAAATCATGAAATTTGGTAAGTATCAGACTTTTAGGACATTTTCAATATAGAGAGGGGACGTAAAGCAGTAATTCTTTCTAAAAATTTCTTAATATTTGGCCCCATAACCTTATAAAACTGTTACACTGAATCACTATTAGGTAATTAGAACAGTATAAATGCTCCTACATTTTCCTGTGACATTCTAGTACAGAAGTTACACACAGAATTTTAAGAATAGAGAAATGCCCCAATTTAGTTAAGAATCATTTACATCACTGTTCTTTGTATTCAGAAGAACAATTCTATTTCCTAAAAGATTCCAATAAACATTAAAATATTAATATCTGCCTGTCACCTTTCTTTAGCCAGGGAAGTTTCCTATGTATTTATCAGATATCCAATAAGAGTCAATGTTCTTAAGGCAGTACATAAAGATCTATGGTAACCATAAAAAGTAATATATTGCACAGTCATTAACTGTGGAAGAAACATCTCTTGAAGCTGCTTGGAGGATGTTTACAAAGAGCAGTTAAAGAAGAAACCAAGATGCAATTGCACAAAGGAGTTCCAGGCCTCAGGAAGACATAAGAGAAAGTTTTTAGTGAAATACAATCAGTTGGAGAAGAATTTGTGTGTATTTCATGAGAGGAATGGAGAGAGCATGCAGAGAAATTGTATTCCAAAGAGAAGGATATATAATAGATTACATGGCAATACCATACAGCTTCTCAAAATCAAACCTATAATTTTGTTCATTCTAATTTGTCATTTACCGACTTGATCTGAAGTTTTATTCTTTTAAAACTATTTTCTCTGCATTTGAAATGTAATGTAATTATCAAGTCAGCAGAAATAGAATTGGAATAAAATAGAAGCATGTCTCTAGAATAGTAAAAGTTTTCAATTTTTTATAGTGTTAAATCATTTCAATTCTAACATGTTCTTACCTGCGTTGTGATTTATTGATAAAAATTGGGAGAATGGAAACTAAGAAAGAATGGAATTCTTTAGTGACTTTGGATCCTCTTTGGACTTAACAAAGTTTATGGAGGAACGTGGTCATGAATTCTCAAGCACACAAAATATAGGCCCTGAATTCTGCTCCTGGAGTCATTGACTCCCAAATTTAAAGTTTTACTTGCAAACTTTGCTGGGGAGATAAAAACAGTTCTAGGACTCTCACAAGAAAGCACATTCCCAGGAAATTTTCAGCTCAGTTTTGTAGCTGTAGCACATCATGTCTGTGTAAGGCTGAAGAGTTTATCTGAAATGAGCTTTTGAACCTTTCAGGGTTTCTCACATAGTTTTGTTACAAAACACATTTTCCTTTGTCATGATCTGGAATGCTGAAATACCCTCTCAGTAAAGCAATATCAAATGTGACAGTCAGTCTGGTATTAGCAAAACATTTATTTTATTTTTTTCTAAAAATCCATCAATCAAAGAAATGAAAGTGTATTTGATGGACTGTACCTAATACTCACAATCTTGAGTCATTCTGTGGGATATACATGGGTTCTCTTTCTAAAGCAAACTTACTTAACTCTGTAAAAAGACAATCTGTGTTGTTTTTACTCCATGATTCCACCATCGATGTAGATTCTCGCTGCCCTGAGAGTAAACAAAGGATGCTAGTTAATTTTAAAGTAAATTTCATATTAAATTATCTTATATTAGAAGATGGTGGCTAAATATATCAAATTATTGAAAAATACAAAAATGGTGTTTGGAAAAGTTCTCTTGTACTAATTTATTCTAAACTGATTAATAAAAAAATATGTTGATATCATTTTAGAATAATAGAGGAGTGAAAAAGAAGTTCCCATAGATCCTCCATTCAGGTTTTTCTGATGTTAAAATTTTGCATAATCATAATCTATCAAAAACAAAAAAGTTGATATTGTTATAATACTAAACTAAAAATTTTATTTGAATTCCAACAGTATTCCCAGCCATGTTCTTTTACTTTTGCTGGCTCCAATCCCAGATACCACATTGTAATTTGTCATGTGTGTCCTGAATCTCTCTAATCAGATAGTCTCTTAAAATGTTCTAATTTTTTTAAATGATCTTGATATTTTGAAGAGTACTGCTCAGGCGTTTTATGGAAAATCCTAAAACAATCAGATCAGGGTTATAAGTTTTGGGGTGAAGACCATAAAGGAGAAGTGCCATTCTCATAGCATTATATCAGGGAATAAATGATACCAACATGACCTTACTAGTAACATTAAACTTGATAACTTGGTTAAGGCCATGTTGCCTGTATTCTCCACTGTAAAGAAGTTACTCATTTTTGCTATTGTTCCATACTTACTCTTTGAACATTAACCATAACCACTGAATCTATCTATTCCACACAGGTTGAGCTGGGAGGTAAAAATTATTGCCACATCTTGAATGAAAGAATATAAAAATATAATATTTTGAGTATTTTCTATATGAGCTGCCCCTTACTTATTTTTTATTCAATATGTTATATAAATATAGATCCACATCTATTTTCCACATTACTCTGTGGCTTGATACTTATTTTTTTTCTCAAATGTTTTCAGGATTGGCAAATGAGAGATCCTTCATGTAAGTTCCTGTGTCTATTTGAGGTACCTCATATATTTTCACATCTTTCGTTTATTGAGCTACATTTGAAATATGACATTGGGTAACTTTAAGGCATAAAACATATCGGTTTACTACATTTATGTACAGCATTATCATTCCCATTTAGCATTAGCTAGCACCTCTACACCACATATAATTATCACTTCTTTTTTTGTGTGTTGGGAATAATTAAGATATAATCTCAGCCTTAGTTTTGATGTTTATAATACAATACTGTTATCTATAATCATTACACCGTTTTCTGATCTCTACTAGTTACATACCTGCTAGTTGCAAGTTTGTACTCTCAAACCTCTATATTATTCCTCCACTCTTCAGCCCCATGGTAACCATCATTTTCTTTCTGTATTTACATCTAAGGGTTTTTACTATTCCATACATAAGTGATATCATGCAGTATTTGTCTGTCTCGCTTATCTTACTTAACATAATGTCCCTAAGGTCCATCCTTGGTTTTACCATTTTGTAATTTTTTTTCTTAGTTGGTCATATAATAATCCAGATGACAAACATGTCAATAAAATAAATACAAACTACAACACTATGATTTACATAAGAAAATAATTGTTATCTGTAATGATGATAAGGAAAGTTGAATCCACATTTTAAATGAAATAGTGAAGATTTAAGCACATTTTCTCTTGTGAATTTGTTTATCATACATTGCTTATCTGAGCCATTCATTCATTCTCTTTAAATTATCTCAAAATCTATGGAATATACATATTTCAAGAGGAATTACTAAATACACTTTATTTTAGCATAAACATTATCAAAATCAAACATAATCATAGTAAATTTTATATAACTATTTAATTTCTCCCACAGCAAAAAATATTATGAGAAGGAAATGGAACAAATGTGACCAAACAAAGCCTCATACCTTTAACAAGTGTGTCTTTTCTTTCAATGATGGAAAAAATATTTATTTATATATAAACGATAAATAATAAGTGTGTTTCAAGGAAATTTCCTAAGTACTGGGAACTTATCAGGAACAAAACACTTTCTTTGCTGACTTGAAATTATATTCCAATGGAGGAGCCAGATATTAAACAAAATTTATATAAATAATGCAAAATCAAAAATGCTTAATAGTTCCACGAGTAAATACAGGAAATTGTGAAGCATTATTATACAAGCCCTGACTCCGAATGAGGCAAGAGTTAAGAAAACTTTGCTGGGAAAGTGACATTTCACCGAGGATTAAAAGAATGAGTAGGATTAACTCAGGTGAGATTTTTGAAAGAAGAGTTGGGAACAGGCTGGTAGTATAGATACAGCATTCAAGTCATGAAATGCAATGTCTAAAGAAGTATACTTTCTGAGTCACTCATCAATGTTGAAATTGAGGTGAATCAACTTACTTTAATAATGTTTTCTACCATTTATTGTAACATGTGCATTATCTGTGTGAAGACAAAACACAAGTGAATACTGATATGGAAAAAATGTCTAGCAGCATTTCCAGTTAAATCAGTATTTATCCACAAAGCAGAGCAAATTTTCAAGGTCACTTTCCCTTCATTACAAATTTCTATCAAATAAAAATACTCAATTCTGTCTTGGCACCAATTTACAATCTCTTTATTCACCACACCAAGAAAATAAAGGGGTAAAATATTCGATGTAAGGTGTTTTCAATGTACTAGTCAATGTTTGCTGAACCATTTAAGTTTTGCAGTGACCTTCATATAGGCTATTACACCAGTCTTTTCTCTTACATTGGTGTCCTTGTGTCCAAGTAACAGTTCTCTTCCACCCCCAGATAATTTTAGGAACTTATTTTGGAAAGACATTGAGTTTACTGTAGTATTTTTGTTTTCAATCATCAAATATTTTACAGTGGGATGTTGCTTTTATTTATGGAATGCTATTTATAATTTTATACAAATAATGTTTCTACTTCTTTTATATATATATGAAGTGTATACATTATATATATATATATATATATATATATATATATGAAGTAAGAAATTGATTTTCAGAATACCAGCAATGGAATCCTCTATAACTTACCCAGAAATGGAATATACCAGATAATTTGTTGTTGTAAAGAGTGAAATGTAACACCTTTGCTTTCAAAATATCACTATATATGAAAATATCCATATGATAGTGAATTTCATGAAAATTTGACAAATGTGGAATTCTGCTGATTCTATAGATGTATGCATGTGAGGGAATGCTTGCAAAATTTACCAAAGACACATAAAAATTTGTCTTTTATTACCATTAGCCTTCTAGAAACATAGCCATACCAGTCATCTTTGAACATCTTTGAACACTCATATACTGTTCTTGTATATTTTACTTTTTTCTTTCTTTCTTTTTTTGGGGTATTTCATAGATTTCTTAATTTCTGCTGATTAATTTCTGTTGAAACTAAACTAGTTTCTGTAATGGTACAACTCACTTAAAAGTAAATTCAACTCTACTGATAACTATTTTTTGAGATGGCATATATGAATCTCACTCCCTCATCATCCATATCATCTGTTGTCTAATTCTGTCAGTTTCTTCTCTAAATATATTCTCCATTCTTCACTACTATTATAACCACTATTTCTTCTTTCCTATGTTACTTTTCTGGATTTCTACATCTTTATAATTTGACTTTTGTGCCCACTTTTATTTTTTCTTGAATTCATTCTTCGACCAACTTTTATAGTGATCATTTTAAAATATGTACACTAACATGACATTGAGTTAATGCGAGACACTTCAGATAGAGTGATTTTTACCTTGGATAATAACCCAGTAAAATATGGTCTATAAGGGTAATTCCAATCTGATAATCCCTTTCCAACTCTCTTTCTCTTTCAATACTACACCTTGCTAATATTCAACTACCTGTGTCTTTTCATTCCCTGACACAACCCAAGCTTCCTTAATTGGTACCATGGTATCCCAGCAACTGGAAAGAAACTGGCACATAGTGCACTTAATAAACACTTGTTGAATAAAATAAGGGATAAATGAGTGAATATGCATTTTTGGTAACAATAGATACATTTTCATAACTCCTTGGAATCTTTTGGTACATCTATACCTCTACAATACTGATGGAGATCACTTTATAGTCTCAATTCACCTATTTGTGCTAGATTACACATTATAGGTGTATGGATTGCTTTTCTTTGAGTCAGTTATCCATTGCTCATTCCCAGTGATGGTTATGGTGAAGGAGTCACATAATTAGGATTGTGAATCTACTAGTAAGGAGATGCTGAGTAGAAAGAAAACCTATCTGACTCATTAGGTTTTTCCTCTTTTTTTTTGGACTCATCCTATTCATTTTGTTGTTATTGTTTTTGGTTCGTTCTCAACACCCTGACCTCTGGTTGTCTTCTGGCTTCTTCCTGGTTGCCTTTTCAATAACAAGAATATTCAGTTCCTTGGTGATCACATTAAATTTCATGACTTAAAAAGCCACCTACCTACTGATAGATACTTATTGACAAATTGGTGTTTCACTGGATGCCAGAGGGTAATAGTTAACTATTTCCTCATATTTTCCCATCACACATATTAAATAGCCATCTCAAATATGTCATGCTTAAGGTTCAACTCCTAGTCTGTTCTTCCTATTATCTTCCCATGTCAGCAAATAGGAATTCTATTTTTACTGTTACTCAGGTGAAAAATCTTGCAATCATTCTTTGTTTCTTTCTTCTGAACCCAGTATCCAATCTACTAGTAAGGCCTGTTAACCTTACTTTAAAAATACATTTGCAATCATCACCATTTTCTAGCATATTATCCAAGCCATAATTTTGCACCTAATCGATCTTTCAAATTCTGGCCTTTCCTTCTTTGGCCTACCTTAGACACGGAAATTAAAACAACTCTTAAAACATAGATGAACAAGTCTGTTCATCTCTATTCACCCCTTAACATATCCACTATTTCCTTGTCTCACTAAGAAAAAACCAAAGTATAATCTACAATTTTCTGAAATAACGCTTTATTCCTGTGACCTCATTATCTGCTATTCTTCAATGTGTTCTTTCTGCTCCAATGCACTGCTCTCCTCATCATTTCAGAAGCACACAAGATCTGTTCCTGCTTCACATTTCCACCCATAATCTTTTCTGTCAAATATTTCTACAAACAAGTCCTTAGTCAAATGGTAATTTTTCTTAGGGTTTTCCTTACCTCAACCAATAAGTAGCCAGGCTGTAACATAATCAGGGAAGGTGTTTATTTGAAATGACCCAGTGGCATAACCCAAGGAAATTCTGAAGTTGAATACCAGTGGGGATAGCAGACCTATAAATGATAAGATGAGGAGATGAGGTTAGATCATTTTTGGTGAAACCTTTTTATATTGGTTACTAAGTCCATCTGTCTGTCCCTGACTGGTGGTCAAAATCATCAAAGATTGCAGAATAAGTATTTCTTGTTACTATCAATAAATGAGCACTTTCCCTCTTGCCGTGTCTCTCTCTCTCTCTCTCTCTCTCTCTCTCTTTCTCTCTGTAGTGACTGAAGACAGAGAGTCTTTTTTATCTAGAAATCTCCACAAGGCAGTTAAAGATAAAAATGAAGAGTGCTTGACTCAAACCAGAGTCCATATTACTGTATCTAAAACTTCACCAAACACTCAATTTTTGAAACTAATTCCTCTTTGGTACTCATTTGCATCCTTTTCAGTCACCACAATATATTATGTTTTGTATTTAATCTTTCTCACTTCTGTTTCTTTCATTATGTTAGCTTCAATATAGTAGCAATGCTACCAGGTTTGTAATCTTAGCAACTAAAACCCACCACATCAGATTGCTCAGAAACCTGTTGACAGACTAGCTAAATTAATAAATAAATACACTATCACTCTAGAATACATAAAGAATAGGCTAATAATGACATGATATTCATTATGAGTGTAATGAAATACAGGTCCTACAGTATTTTCCTTACTCAACTACTCTTGCTAAAATTTCCAAAATGGACTACTGAATCTATGCATTGAAAACAATAATTAAGGTAAAAATGTTATATATTTATTAACTAAAGTGGGAAGGATGATAAGGGAGAAAGGGCCTGGTTTCAGTTCAATTTGACTTTATAATAGAGCTAGTTTGGAGAGATTGAAAATATTATGCTGCCTGCAAAATCACAGAGAAGTAACCTAAATAAAAAACAGATGTGCAATTGCAGCTGATTTAGCATCACAATAGTAATGTCTTATAATTATCTATCAGTTGAACACAGCTATTTTGCCTACTGGATGGGCAGACACTGAGATACTGCAAGTGTGTGTGAATTGTATTCTCTTTTGGAGAACATAGATATGAATGAATTAAGGCATTCATGGAAGGAAATGTGTGAACATAATTTATCTATCAGGTGTTTGTGATCAGGTTAGCAGAGAAGACAGAGGACTTCCCCCTTTTATGGAAAGGAGCTACTCTCCTCCATGTGTTTCATACTGAGTTCAAGTTTCTCAGCCACAGGACATGATGGCCATGGAGGAGGTTGATCTGATAGAGGGCAGAGACAGAAACAGATATTAAAATCAAGTACAATGTTGGACCAAAACCCCTTTTCAAAGAAACAAACACAGTGGAATCTATTCTATCATGATTACCAAAGGGCCAAAAGAAAAATGAAATGCTACTTATTCAAAATTCTCTGTTATGCTCCCTTCCATAATTTTTATTATGGAAGAAGAAAGTAAAACATGTTTAAATGTATTGATTTTTGACATTGCTTTCAACAAGTAAATGTTTAATGCCTTCTATAGTATAATAGCTTGTTATTTTCCAATTTAAAGTATTCTTTAAGACTACATTATATCTTAAATTTTTTCTACTAAGTAAGTGTAAGGGCAGGACAGGACACAGAGCAGGTTTTCTGATCCCATGCAGACCGGGTAAAGGAGGAGTCAGAGTCCTCAGTAGTTTTGCAGGTTTTTTATTTGGGGCTCACCAGGCATATAGCAGGCAGGGGTGCTGGCTGGGGGCTGGGAGGCTGGCAGGCCTCCCAGCCCCCAGCAAGTCTTCACTCTATCTGGGCTCTCTAGCATTCGTTCTGCTGCTTCTCGGCTTCTCTTTCGGCTTCGGCTTTGGCTTCTACTGCTGCTGCTGCTGCTTCGGCTTCTACTGCTGCTGCTGCTGCTTCGGCTTCTACTGCTGCTGCTGTTGCTGCTGCTGGCGTCCCTGTGACGCTGTCCTTAAAAAGCACAGTCTTAACTCAGCTGAATCCCATCTACCTATGCCCACACCCTATTCCAGGTGCCCGCCATCAGGCATGCATTCAGGACAAGGATCCATCATCTATCCTGATGGCGGAAGGGCAGAAAAGCCTGATATTTTCTTTACCCTACAGTAAGGCAAACAATTCCAAGATTTTCCACAATAATCTAACCATTTTAAAATGGATAGATGAATCCTTAATTCTGTACAAACAAGCTAGCAACTAGAGGGTAAATGGAGTAGGCTATGTTTAGGATTTCAGAGTCTCCAAACTGAAATCTCAAATGTTCTCAGTATGAATAACCTGAGATCAAATGCTTATGTGAGGAAATTGCTATATGCCCTAAAACCCTCCTACCCCCATTCCTACCCCCACCAAAGACAAAAAATAACACTGGCTGTATTTTCCTTTCTAACATTTTCATGGGAATTTGTAACAACCTCCCCCATGCTAATTCCACACTAAAAACATTTAGGCCATTTAAAACCATTCTGTAGTTCAGTAACTACAGAATGTTAAACAAAAAGTTTGCTCAACCCCCCCCCCCAATAAATAAACATTGCCTTTATGGGAGATTCATCATAGTTCTATAAATTATCTGAATAACTTCATTAAAAATACAACACTTTTGAGACCATAGTTCACTTACATTCTACTTACTAATTCCCCAGATTTTCTTTGGTTTAAATTGCTCAAAAATAAATAGTCCCTAATACTGAACTGAAGATCATTAATAATAATATCGAAAATACAATATAGAAGAAAAACATTTTTAATAAAGCTTCTGAAAGAATGCACTTTGACAATCCTTTTGAAAAGTTACTTGTTTGATTTTCAAATAAGTGAAACAATTTTCAATGTCTGGGAAGTTAATGAAAATATGGCCAAATTTGGTAAGATAGTGTGACTAGAAAATATAAGTAAATATGTGTTATGTACTAGATACCAACAGAACATAAAAGAGCAAAACTGCTAAACAAAATTATACTGATATGAAGAATATAGTATTTTTAAAGTATTTGGGACATTTTTATGAATCTCATTTTAATAAGAAAAAGCAATTTCATAGAAGTACATACAATTTGGTAGAGAACATATAATTGGAGGGTGACACATATTTCGTATCTGCTCTCATCAATCTTTTGTTATAGGCAAATTGATTCTGCATTATTCTTTAGTCAATACCTACCAAAGCATTCTTAATTTAAATACCTCCTATCTTCTTTTATGGAGGTTTAAATATCATCATTCCTTTGAGATTGCATAATTATCTCTTTGCTATGAAGACTCTCCATTGTCTTACATATCCTGTATCTATTGCTTATTCCTCTCAACTATATGACCCTCAGAATATGCCACCATGTGATGATATGTTATTTGCATAATTTTTGTGTAGCCCTGAAATGAGAGTTCTTAAAATATTAAAAACACTTTATTCCTAGGTCTATTATATACCTCTCTGTTTACATTCAGTAAAAAAATTATTGCTCCTGGTGATTCAATTTCCATCAAAAGGAGAGGAATTTCACTTCATATTAAACTATCTCCCTTTGGATTATAGAAGTCATAATCTCAAAACTCAAGGGAATTGATTCCTACCATGGAATTGACAATATGGAAAATACAAAAATATCTAGATAGGAGAATCAGTCCCAGGTAACAGGATAAATTATCCAGCTATGAATGCAAATAAAGTTTTTGCCAAACCTATGAGTTGAATACACTATTCTGCTCTCAAAGTTGGTTGTCTTTGTTCCCCTTAACCCAGGTCCTAGTAAGTACCATTCCAATCTCTGCTTCTATGCAAAAAATTCTCTTTTACAAAAAGTACCAAGTGTGCTTCAGGCTAGGACTCAGTCTCTGCTGCCACAGCTGTCAAGTGTTGCACAGCTGATTCGGCCAATGTAAGACATGTCCTGCAGCTGGACATGTCACAAATAAAAATGAACAAGATTGCAAGGAAAACTTGGCTGTAAGACCAATGGGATAGGTATGAGAATCCATAAATAAACTTGTATATAGATGGACAAGTAGGGTACAACAAAGGATCCAAGAGTATACTTTGGAGGATGGAGTGTTTCTTCAAGAAATCAAGTTGGGCAAACTGTATATCCACATGCAAAGAATGAAACTAGCTCACCATCTCACACCTTACACAAAAATTAACTCAAAATATGTTAAAAAGGGCCTCCATGGTGGCACAGCAGTTTGAGCACTGCTCTGTGAAGCTGTCCACAGCCTCTGCAGTGCGGTTTTGATTCCCGGCCAGCCAGGGAGATACCCACATGGTGTGGCGGACCTCTCCTGTCATGCCCGCTGCTCCCCTCAGCAGTGTATTTCGGTGGTCTGCCTGTTCTGCTCCCCGCTCTGTCTCTGGTGAATCCTCTCACCCTCTGGCCTGTAACGCCAGCTCTTGTATAAAAATGGATAAATCTTTTTAAAAAATATGTTAAAAAACAAGAATGCAAGACTAAAATGTGAAATACATTTTAAAAAATACAGGTAAAACACTATAATGGCTTTTTTGATGTCTTTGTGAGTTATCTCCAAAGGCAAGAGAAACAAAAATGTATAAGCACAAACGGAACTACATTAAGCTAAAAAAAACTATTACAGAGTGAAATAAATATCAATGAAACAAAAGGCAACCTTCTGAATGGAGAAAATATTTACACATCATACATCTAACAAGGGGCAGTTATTTAAGATATTCATAGAGCTTATGCAACTCAATAACAACGAACAATGCAATCACAAAATGGACAGAGGATTAAAATAGACACTTCTCCAAATAAGAAATACAACTGGCTAACAGGCACATGAAAAAAATGTTCATCATCACTTATCATCAGAACAATTCAAGACAAAACCACAATGAGGTACCATCTAACACCTGTGAAGGCTATAGAAAAAAGTCCAGAAAAAACAAATGTTGATAAGGATGTGGTTAAAAATGAACTCTTGTACAGTATTGTAGGAAACAGACTGTGAAAGCTCTATGGAAAACAGTATAAAGATTTCTCAAATATTAAAAATAGATCTACCACATGATCCAACAATTTTACTCCCAAGTGTCTACCTGAAGAATGAGAAAATACTAATTTGAAGGAATATATACAATTCCATGTTCATTGCAGTACTATTTATTATAACCTAGCTTTGCAAACAGTCTAAGTGTCCAAAGATAGAAGAGTAAATTAGGAAAATGTGCTATTGGAGTATATTGGAATAATACTCAGTAATAAAAAAAAAATAAGAGAAATCTTGCCATTTGTGACAACATGGCTGGAAAGGAGGAGATAATGTTCGATGAAATAAGTCAGAAGGAGAAAGAAAAAAACTAATTGCTTCACATTATGTGGAATATAGAGAAACAAACAAAGGGTCATACAAATCAAGCCAAGAAGATATCCTAGAAATCTGTGTGGAATTGAGGCTGTGAGATGGGGCAGAATAAAGTGGGGTTGGGGCACAACAGACTATGTTTGAGGGCTGTGGGTACCTTGGAGGAAGGTGTGGTGTGGTGACATGCATCTCAGGATGTTTAATCCTATGCCTCTGAATCACGTATAGTACTGGAAGCCAATGTTACTTCAATAAAAAAGGGAAAATTAAAAATCAAACAAGCAATTGCAAAGGTGAAAAAAAATTTTTGTGCAAATTGGGAGTAATGGGGTAAGTTTTATGAGTTCCTTCTTTTATATATATATATATATTTACAAATAAAATCAGGAATTATATATTTAATATAATGCTTCTCTAATAAGTGTGACAAAATTAGTGTTTTTTTTCCATTTCTGTTTGTTTTGCTTTGAATAAGTCCTAGTTTCAGTACTCTTCCATCAGGATACATATAATCCTTTTTTACTAATTGCTACCAATTAAGAGGTCAGGAAAATAATTCAAATCTGTGAAAGAATATTTTAAGGGGAACATTTTTCTCAAAATTTTGCACTGGGTGTTGGATGAGCATGTTTGTATCATTTCTGTATCCCTATTATTCTACTACCCTGTTTATAGGATAAAACTATAAGTTCTACATTTATCAAAGCCTTTTATTCACAAAACTCAAAAATGCTATTATGTAAGGTAGAAAAAAGCAGAATAAACAAAGAAACTTGAGCTCTCACACAGCCTGTCCAGTCTAACATTTTATATGTAGCCTTTATTTATGGTCCTTATTCACATAGTTGAATGTGTTTTCATTGGACATTGATTACTATTTTGTGGGACTAGTTTGGATCAAATATCACTTCCCGCAAACCATTTCCTATCAGAGTTAATGCGTTTGCAGCTCATTTATAATGATCATATTGGCAAGGATTTAGGTGATGTTTTCAAATACTCAATAGAAGAGGTTTTTCCACCCACCTGAGTGCCTCTCAGCTGCAGGTAGAGTGTTACAGCTGGATGAAAGAGCTAATTAGAACCAATTATAGCCTGAGTGACCAGCAGTGGCATTAAAATGTCTAGCAGAATCTACCTTGTCCCTGTAACACAGAGGTTTTGAATCTCTACAAATACCTGTTTTGGAACATTAAACATTTTATAGTATTTCAGGTAATAAGCTCTTAAATTTAATAATCAAAAGAGGCATTGCCAAATGAATCCTGTAAGTAGGCCCTCCCTGGACATGATTTTATACTGGCTGCCAAAAGCATCTAGAAATTAATAGTAAATTTCAGATACTTAATGAGAAGCACCAAGGTTCTACAACCAATTTGGACTTAATAAATCTGATAACCTGAATTTAATTCAACATGTATGCTCATGTTTTCTCATATGAAGCACAAAGGCTCAATAGTTTGGAGGTAGCTATTTGTATATGACCTTTATTCTACATTCTTAGCTATTCTATTCCTGTCTATAGGATTTCATTGAAACTGGGATCCTAGTGGTATCCCTCCATAAAATTTCTGGGACCCATCTCTGTAGGGTAAGGAATAATTGTCAAGCTTTTCTGACCTCCCGCCATCAGGATACCTGATGGATCCTTGCGGTCCTGAATGCATGCCTGATGGCAGGCACCTGGAATAGGGTGTGGCATAGGTAGATGGGATTCACCTGGGCTAAGACTGCACTTTTAAGGGCAATGTCACAGGGACGCCAGTAGAAGTCGAAAGAGAAGCCGAGAAAGAAGCAGCAGAAGCCAAGATAGAGAGAGAGAATGCTGAAGAGCCCAGATAGAGTGAAGACTTGCTGCGGTCTGGAGGCCTGCCAGCCTCCTGGTCCCCCAGTACGCTTGCCTGCTGTACCTCATAAACTCCAATAAAAGCCTGCAAAAAGCCATTGAGGGCTCTGACTTCTCCTTTACCTGGTCTGCCGGATCATAGAAAACCTGCACTGTGTCCATTCCTGAACTTACAATATCCTAGCATGACTGAAGAGTCCTCTCCAATCCACTTCTCACCATCCTCCACTGAGGGGTGCCTGTTGCAGTGACTCCAGTCTCACCAAAGCTGGCTCTGGCTTTTTTACTTGACCCCGCTGGACCAATAGCCTGCTCTGAGCTGAGTGCAGGCTGGCCTAGGCAGGGGTCAGGTTTTTCCCTTTTATATCTGGCTCTAGGATCATAATGGATATAATGGACCAATCTGGTTCAAGCTCAACAAACCAATCAGGTTTGAGCTCTCCAGCTGTCAGTCAAGGACTTGAGTTAATTATGCAGATTGAAAGTTGAAGTGAGCTGATTGGTGCTAATTAGACCAATCAGATGCTTGGGATTGAAAAATGGCCCAATCAAGTTTGTAAGACAGAACAAGAGCAAATTTCAGTCTGTCAGCAGCCAGCCTTGAAGAGAGAAGACACAATCAATAATCAGTTTCTAAAGAGAGAAGAACTCAGTAGACAACCTCTGTTGTATTAAATAGACCTCCACAGACCTTCATAGATCTCTAGACTTCCAGAACTCTTTTGACCTTCACAGAGACCTAACTTTGCATTTGTCTCAAGCCCTGGCTGTGATGTTACCCGTAAGGAGCACCACTGGCTCCAGGCCTGTGTTGCAGAGCTGTTGACTATCAGTTCATACAATAGCTCACAAAGTGTCTCTGATACTGCCACCTGGTGACCAGTGCTGATTGGTACTACTAATCAATGATGGGCACTCTCCTGGTCACCTTTAAGTGCTGTTCATCCCCTCTGGTTCTCTGGCACTGCCTCCTAGTGCTGTTGAGTCCATCACTGTTTGGTTCAGTATCTGGTGATGTCCAGGCTGCCTTTCAGACTATGAGCTGCTGAAGGGCCTCCTTAGCACACCAACAGTGAACAACTCTAGCTGCTCCCCTGTGTCATACCCTCATGCACTACTGACTACATGCCATCAGTGCCATGCCCTCATAGAAGGAACAGCACCCGCATTGAAGGACCATCTGGCATGAGCAGCCCTTGTTTGCTACTACTAGATGCTGGGGTGAGACAGGCAGTCACTTGTGGCCTTAGAATCTATCCTTTGCTCAATATTCTGTTTGTTAATAAACTCTATTGTTGTCGGACCCTGAACCTGAGTGGTGTCTTGCAATTGAGCACATGGATAAAAACCCACAATGACTGGTCCCCCACTTTGGCACTGCCCCTAGGTACTGTTCTGGGCATTGTCTTTTGCTGTTTTATCACAAGTTCCTTGAAAACTAGGGAAGAAATATTTTTAGGTAGAAACAGAGAGAATCACTTTATCTTTGCTATCCTCTTGTAGCATATTTTGACAAACAAAATGGGATGATTGAGGAATAAAGAGAAGCAGAATACTTTGTACTAAATATTAAAGTTTGGAAGACATTAAGGAAATATATATCATTTTCAGAATGCAATTGTGCAAAAAATATTTTATCACTGTGTTATCTGTCATGGAAATGCCTATTTATCTCAGGAATATAGAGGCATGTTCTAAAATATACAGATGTTCCAAACAATGTTAAGAGTAAATATAATGAATGAGTTTTTGAACCATTTTTAAAATGGTTAAAGAAGGAACTTATCACAAATGGAACATACATAAAAATATATGTTTCTTTCATATGCTTGAAAGTTAAATGTTAGATATAAAAATGTTTCTACTGTTTAATCACTTTTTAATTTAAAACACAAAGTCTACATTTATTATAATTGTGTATATTTCTATTGCACCATTTTTTGAAATCCATAGCTATAGTAAGTAGCAGCAATTTAAAAGAGAGTAATCAATAATTTCTGATAGGTTGAAGAAAAGCAAATCAATTAGAATCTATATAAAAACAAATGTTTTTTGTTTATGTGTTCCTAAAGTTTTCAAAATTACATGATGAAAATGCATTTCATAAAATTGTTTGTCCTTACTCAAATTCAATTTTAGTTATGACCCTGAGAGATGATTAGTAAATTTGACTTTTTAATTAGCATTTTGCATAATTCATTGAAATTATCATGCTCATGCATTTGATTGTCAAGGTGCAGATGTGCTAACATGAAGCTATAATTTTCTCATCTAAATAACTCTTTTAGTAAAACCTCTAATTTCTTACAATTCTATTGTTTAGGACCTATTGTTCATTTTAAAAAATGAGTTCAGAAGTGGATTTTGAAGTCAGCTTTCATTTATTATAGTGGAATATTTAGGATGGTAGGAATTAAATGACACTAACATTTTTTAAAGTTGTTGACCCTATTTTAATAAAACTAGTTGATCACAGTTAAAGCAACTTTTAAATTTTAATGGTGGCTTTTTATTTCAACCAACAGTAAATGATAGCCAAATGTAGACAAATAGTAAGCATAGAATCTAAAACAAAGGGTAGATTGTTTTTTGTCTCATTACACAAAAGTCATATAGACACAGTAATCAGGGTTTTTCATAAGATGTTCAGGTGACATTAATATTAAAACAAAAATATAGGTGTGTATTTGATATATGGTTTTATGAAACGGGTACTGATACTTGAAAAAATAGGAAAAATAATCTTTCAAGTGTTTCCCAAATGCCCCAAACACATATCTGTTTACATTAAACTTTAGTATTTCCATGAAATGGCCAACTTTACTGGGCAGCTCAGCTTCAAATCTGAAGAAAATGAGAAAAAAGAGGAGTGAAACATGAAATGTGGTTACTCAATGGAAGTGGCAAGGTACACCTTGTTTTTATTTAAAAGCTCACTGTGACTTTATACCAAAGGGACTATTTGAATGAAGTAAGTGTTTTCAAATGAGAGAGACAACTGCTAGCAGGGATTCGTGGCTATTGGTCCTATTTATGGGTGAGGTAAACTACTGGGAATAAGCATCCCCACACAAGAAGCTGCTACTTACTTTTCCCAACATAGAATTTTTCCACATTTGCAGCTAAGGACATTGGCCTATAAAACTACTAATATTACAAATATGCAGCCAAGCTGAACGAGATTTCCAAAGGATGGTGTGTTATAATGGACATAAATAATAATGTAGGCAAACGCTTCCTTAGGATGTAATATAAGAATGTTTTCCTTTATTTACAAATGATGTGATACACAATTCTTTTTTTTTTTAGATTTATTTTTTATTTATACAATTGCTGGGGTACAGACCAGAGGTGTGGGAGGTGAGATAATTCACCAGAGACAGCAGGGAGCAGAACAAGCAGACAGACCGAAAACACTGCTGAGGGGAGCAGTGCGCGAGACAGGAGAGGTCTTGCCATGCCATGTTGGAATCTCCCTAGCCAGCCAGGAATTGAACCCATGCTTCAGAGGCTGCGGACAGCTTCACAGTGCTGTGCTCAACCCACTGCGCCACAGGGGAGGCCCTCTTATTATGTAAATAACAGTATGAAAAGATCTCTATGTTGCTGCTGGCATCATCTACATGGGTACTTCATATGTAATCTCTCACAACAAATTTGTGACATATGGCTTCAGGTGTTCATAAAACTAAGTGAAACATTACATTTGTGGCAATGCTGTTAAACTAAGATCAGCTCATATTGAGTTCCACTGTTGTACTTACAGGGAGCATGACACTATTGCCTCATAATTATTTCATGCAAGAAGTATTTTCTGCCCTTTACTTACAAAGGTTGCATAAAAATTGAAGTAACAAGTTAGTTTGATAATATCTAAACAAACAATAATGAGGTTCCAAAGGACCCAAAATTTACTAAATATTTGGAAATTATATTAGAAATGTGGAATTTTATTTGCAGATATAAAAATAATTTAAAAATATTAAATCAATTGATAAAAAATGTATGTTCCATTAAATCTTTAATAATAAACTCACAACCCTAAATTGTACATTAGATGGACTTTCTAATTGAGTTATTTGTCTGATCTTCCTGCACATATTTATTTAATTTTCATTAAATGTGTTTTTAAATATTAATAATGATAAGAAAGTAAATGAACCCTTGAAAGTAAAATTTCAAGTGATGAAGATTTTAAATTCCAAATGTATTTAAAGGAAAACTTTCCAAATGTAAACATAAAGCTATCCACTTGTAAGCACCCTTAGAAATGTGGCTAAACATTATGGAATGTCATAATAATATTTTCCTAATATCAATGCTTATAGAAAACTTTAATTTTAAAAAACATTTTATTTTAAAGACAGCAGGCACATGAAAAAAATGGTTATCATAACTTATTAAGAAGAAAGTGCAAATCAAAACGAGATACCTTCTTACATCTGTGCAAATTAGCCATTTCAAAAAATACAGAAACAAGTGTTAGTTAAAGGCATGAAGGAAAAGACACCCTTGTATATGGTTTGTGGGAATGTATACTTCAGTCCCTATGGGAAACAATATGGAGGTTTCTGAAATATATTTAAGAAAGGTCTACTATATGATCCAGTATTCTACTTCTAGGTATTCATATAAAGGATGCAAAAAACACTAATTTGAAAGAATATATGCACTCATCTGTTCATTGCAGCACTACCGATAATAGACAATTTATATAAAAAACCTAAGTGTGAAAGGACGAATACATGGATTAAGAAGATGTGTATATATACACGATGGAATACAAGTCAGCTATGAAAAATAAAAAGTGAAACTTTGACATTTGCAACAACATAGTTGGAATGGAAGGAGATTAAGATAAATAAAACAAATCAGAAAGAGAGTGATAGTGGATGGTTTTTCTCAAATGTGGACTATGGAGAATGAAAACAAAGAAACTGATAAAACTGAACCTGAACAAACTGTAGAAGTGTGACTGTAGTATTGAGGGTACCAGAGTGGAGGGAGAGGGTGACAAGCAAAGGGAGGAGGAAGTACAATGGATTATGGTAGGAGTTTATGGCTCTTTGGTGGCCAGTGTGGTAACATCCATCTGAAGAGGTATGAGCCTGTACCTCTATAACATATGCAGTGTTGTAAACCATTACTTAAAAAAAAATAACAATTTAAATATAGAAAAACAATTACCACACCAAAAATTCTTCATATGATTTGCAAATTTTGTCTCCCATTCAGTACAATGTCTTTGCAATTTTTTTGATTCATACATATGCTGTAAAGAAGTTTTTTAGTTTGCTATATTCTTACTTGTTTATTTTTGGATTTGTTTCCATTTTACTTGATGTCAAATCCAAAAAAGTCACTGCCAAGACTGATGTTAAGGAGATTACTATTTTTTTGTTTCCTCTAGAAGACTTATGGTTTCAGTCTTAAACACTAAATCCTTGACCCATTTTGAATATGTATTTTTTTGGTATAAGAATGTAGCGTAATTTCATTATTTTGCCTGTGACTGTTCAGTACTTTGAACACCATTTATAAAGAGATATTTTAGTCAGCATTTTGAGTACTTTGTACTAGTCCCTTTTGGCCTCCTAATTTTCTTCTGAAAAATCAGCTGGTGGACTTAAGGGTTTGTACATAGCACATAGTTTTAGTCTTGTTGCTTTTAAGATTCTCCCTTTTTGATATTTTAGTTGTAATGCATCTTTTTTAAATTTTTTAAAGAGGCATGTATTTTTATTTATTTATGATTTATTTATTTGTTTGTTTTGTTTATACATGCACTGGGTACAGTCAGAAGCACGAGAGGGTGAGAGAATTCACCAGAGCCAGAGTGGGGAGCAGAGCAGGCAGAAGGGCTGAAGTACACTGCTGAGGGGAGCAGCGGGCGGTAGGAGAGGTCTGCGCTCCATGTGGGACCCTCCTCCGGTGGCCGGGGAGCAGCCAGGAATTGAATTGGTGCCGCAGAGGCCGTGGGCAGCTTCGCAACCCAGCGCTCAACTGCTGAGCCTCAGGGGAGGCCCTGTAATGCATCTTGATGAAGGTATTTTCAGGTTTATCTTACTTCAAAATCTGAGTTTTCTGGATATGGGAATTATGTCCTTTCCCAGTTTAGGAATTTTTGGGTCCTTACTAATTCAAATATATAGTTTGTTTCTTTTTTATTTTGTCTGTTGGGACTCCTATAATGTGAATGTTATCCTACCTAATGTTGCCCCCTAAGTCCGTTAAGATACCTTTACTTTTTTTCCCACATTTTTTCTTTTTTGTGTCTCTTTTGGATGAGTTCCAGTGCCCTATAATCCTTTCTTCTCCATTATTTACTCTATTGTGAAACCCTCTAGTATATATTTTAGATTGATTATTGTATTATTCAGCTCTGTGGTTTCTGCATGATACTTTGTTATATTTTCCTTTTTTTATGTTTTTTTTTTTTTTTTTTTTTTGTGGAACTCTGTGTTCTTCCTTTTCCTGAGTTTAGTGGGGATCTTCATCATGACCATTACTCTGAACTCTTTATTTAGTGATAAAACTCCATTTCATTAAAGACTATTTTTTTCCCTGACAGTCAGCTTGCACTTTTGTTTGGGACATATTGCTTTGTTTCTTCATTTTGCTCGACTCTTTCTATGTATTTTCTGAAACAGTCACCTCTTTAGGTCATTAAATGAGTGGTCTTGTTTAGAAGATGAACTTCATTCCTCTACCCTGCTTTATTTTCAGGTTGACTCAAATCTTTGTAACTGTCCAAGCAACCTATAAATATTCCCAGAAGGTTAGGGAATGCTAAACCTTCCCCCAAAAGAAGTACCTCAATAGTATCTAGATTTAGACTGATCATTGGAACCTGCTAAGGGCCCATGGATCTCAGCTATATAAAATTTGCTGGTCACCACATAGTCATAGAACCACATGAAGGTCACCAAATGATTAACGGGTGTCGCCCAAGTAATAGGCAAAAATACCTGAGTACTAGACATAAAAACCAGGCTCTGACTGTGAGCAAAAAGGTCCCCACTGAGAGATCTGGTACTCTGCAGCACAGCAGAGGACATCACAATGATGGAACTCACTGGATTGAGTGAAGCAGAGGAAGAGCATAAAGTGAGCATCAAGTAGCCTATCTCGCCAGAGAGTACAAGCACGTTCCTAGATGTATGTTAACTTAGGTGTCATCCCTGCAGCGATGCTTTAAAATAAACAACAAAACCTTTTACAGAAAGTCTGAGAGTTTTTCAGATGGCTGCTACTGTGCTGGACCCTGGAACAGCAAAGTTTGGGCTGCAAACACTTTCAGAATTGTTCATCCATTCTTTACAACATGTCTTTTGGACATGAACCTCACTGGCTTTCAGTGTTATATAATTTGAGGTTTCCTCTTGCAGGGGAACTATAGGGATGCCTGATAGGGGATTCAAATCCCTTGCTCGTCAGGGAGAAGCTCCAGGTTTTCAGCTCAGTCCTGACTATGGATCACCACTTTGGGGGTGGAGCTTTGTGATATTATGTATTGATATTTCTTGTTAGTCCAATGTGCATGGTTTCCTTATCTACTTAAACTTTTCTTTTTCAGAAGAAATTATTCCATATGTAGTTATAGATTCAGTTTGCACATGGGAGAAAGTTAGTTCAGGATCTTCCTAGGTTGCTAACCAGAACTCATGCCCTCTTGTTCACTTGTTTTGTAATGATTTGCAAACTGAGCTAAGTAAGATTTTAAAAATCTGTTTTCTCCCTTATTTATAATTTCTTTGTTAATCTGTCACTGTCTAGACATTTTGTGATCACCTTAAACCAACCTCTGGGCTCATATCTTATAATATGTGTTAAACTATTGGTTATATACCAGATTATAGTTATGTGGGTGACTTAATTATGATTTTGATAACAAAGTTACACTTTAGCCTAAGTTTATTGCTATTCATTTTAAGTTGTGTCATTGGATGGTAAAATATGACATCTCGTTATTTACTTTAATTCCTGATTAAGTTAAGTACTTTTTGGCTGCATTTATCATTTAGCTTAACACTTTTCTATGAAATCTAATGTAGATTAGTTTGTCTCAATCTCTTCTTTCTTAACTTCTGCCTTAAGCCAGAGTTATCACCAACACCATTGCCGTAAGTAACTATGACCATATGTTGCAAGGATTCCCATCACCAATGTTAAAGAAATTCCAAATATTTAAATAAAAAATTAGATATGGAAGTAAACATCATCAAATGTTAAAACACCATGCCATATACAGGAACTAAGTAGTGTGTTTCTAATGCAAGAAAAGTGAGAAAACTTAATGGAAGTCATAAAATAATTCAGAAAAAATATGTACACACAATCACATAAACATACACATATGAATGCACAACACAGACATAAAAACACATGATAAATACATGTTCAAAATTAGCATGAAATAAAGAATAGATCAAGAAAATAAAAATTAAATTAGGGCCTACTAAACCAATAACTCCATTTATGTAATAAATTCTATTCCATATATATTTCACATGTTCCATATAAAAATGGTACAGAAAATACATTAGACAACATGTTAAATATATATACAAACTTAATAGGAGGCAGTCTGTCAGTATAACTCAAAGATAAAAACCATAATAAAACAGAGCCTCCCCAGTGGCGCAGCAGTTGAGTGCTGGGTTGCAAAGTTGCCCGCAGCTTCCACAGCGCTGGTTCAATCCCCGGCTGCCAGGTGAGGGCCCCACATGGCGCGCAGACCTTTCCTGTCACCTGCTGCTCCTCTCAGCAGTGTAATTCGTCAGTCTGCCTGTTCTGTTCCCTGCTCTGGCTGTGGTGAATTCTCTCACCCTCCCACACTTTTGACTGTACCCAGTGCTTGTATAAATAAATAAAATAAATCTTTAAAAAAATAATAATAAAACAACTAAAATATTTCAGCAAATAAAAAAGTAAACAAAATATCATAAAACAGCATGATTCACATTTGCTTCCATGTAGTATGTTTAGCAGGTTCTTATTTCAGTTTTCCTCTAATTTTAGGGAAAAATTAATCATAATGTTTTTAAATGGTAAACTATATATCGAGATTAAATATTTTTAAAATTTAAAATTTTTAATTTTTGTAGAAAGCCATGAAACAATCACCTAAAATTATTTTTATAAATGAGTAAATTATACATTTAGACTATCAGGTGCAGTCTTAGAGTGTGTGTGTGTGTGTACATGTGTGCATGTGCACATATCTATAATATAAATGTATATAATATACAATATATATTATATATGCATGTAATATACAATAAGTATATAAGATTATATAGCATAGTTAGCATTGCTCAAGAAATAGCAAAATTTACTTATAATGTTATTTTATATAAATATTGAAAATATAAATGCTAGCAGATTTCAAATGCTTTTTTAGGAAACATAAAATATGTCACAAGACAATTCTGAGATTGTTTGAAAGAATATAAACAAGAATAAAATTCTGAACATTTTCTTACAAAGTATGTTCTAGCATTAAATCTTGCCATTAGAGCAGATAGACCTTTCCAAAAATAAAACAAATGACAAAACCATAAAAGAAAGCAATTATAAATGTGAATAACAAAAAAGAAAAACTTCAGTGTGTCAAAATTACCATGAACAAAATAAAATTGGTTTTCCACAACAAGATGAAAATTCAATAGAATTGTTATGCTACTTGTATGTTTCATATTAAGAAAACTGGTGGGAACGTGATATATAATGTTCACTCTGTTATGGGGAAATAGCCATTTTCATGCATTGCTGGCCATAGGCAAATTGGTACCAGCTGTTGCAGAATTTGCTAATATTGATGGTCACTCAGCAATTCTACTTTTAGGAATTTATCCTTAAAAATGAATAAAAAGGCAGTAATATTTATAAAGGATTGACTGATAGTCACTCTACCATAATCACTTTTTAAATGAAAGTAAAAAATGCCATGTTCTTAAAACAGAATGCTACTTTAATAGTAATTATCTATAAATTAGTAATGTGCAAATAAGTAATTCTTATTAGCATAGTAAGCATATCAATAACATAGTAAGTAATGTGCAAATTCAACAACAAAGTATTAGTATTATTAAATTTTGTTATTGTGTGGATATTTTGTAGCCATATTTGGCTTAGTGATAACATCAGTTTTCATAATATGCTATGAAGTGTGATCCAATTTTTCTTTTTGAAATTTTATTTTAAGAAATATAAGGAATTACAGCAAAAAAAAAAAAGTAATAGAAAGTCTCCTTAAGAAAAATACTGTTAGTACCTCCCTGGTGGTACACAGTGCATCACACTGTGAAGCAATCTGCAGCCCCTGCAGCATGAATTTGATCCCCAGTGGCCAGGGAGCAACCCACATGGCAAAGCAGACATCTCCTGTCTCGCCCGCTACTCCTCTCAGCAGTGTATTTCAGTCAGTCTGCTTGTTCTGTTTTCCACTCTGTCTCTGGTGAATCCTCTCACCCCCTGCATCTCTCGCCTGTACCCCAGCTCTTGTATGCATAAATAAATAAATCTTTTAAAAAAAGAAAAATACTGTTAACTAGATGACTTCATTAGTGAATTCTGTCATAACTCCAAAGGAGTTATCTAATACCTATCTTTCTCAAACTCTGCAAAAATATCAAAGATAAAAAATGCTCCCAAAAACTATTTATAAGGTCATAACTATATTAATCCCAAAACCAGACAAGGAAGACACAAAAATGGAAAATTATAGACCAATATCTTTGATGAACATGCATGCAAAAATCTACAACAAAATCTTAGCAAACTGAGTCCAGCAGTGTATTTCTGTAAATCTGCCTGTTCTGCTCCCCACTCTGTTTCTCAACCCCTCACCCCCTCACACCTCTGTCCTACACCCCAGTTCTTCTATGCAAAAATAAGTAAATAAATCTTTAAAAAACCTTGAATAAAACTGAACTCACAATTTACTTTTATCTACTTCTTAGCCTCTGATTTCTATCACTTTGTCAAGAATTCTAATCTAGAAGAGTACTACATATAATCATTAAACACCCCATCACAAACCCTAAAAATTTGCTCACAATTTATTTTTAACCATATTTCATCCTCCTATTTATTACTTTTTTTTTCATTATCCTTTTGTCAGTACTAGGCTCTTCTAGTTCTACAACAGAGCAATTGCTATCTTACTGTGAAAGTGCATCACACTATGTAGAGCTGGATCAATAGACAAGGACTTGGGGTCACATGTACCTTTTTTTGCCAGGAGATTTAATGGTTTGACCTATCATACAGATGTAAGATGTCTTTGTTTTGTTTTGTTTTGTTTTGTTTTGCTTTTTTCCCCAAATCATACATACACATGAGTTTAGAGTTCAGAATGAATTTCCACAACATTTCCCAAAAAAATATTTGGTGTTCTTAATTTGGTTCTATCTTTTTCTTGTTTAAAAAACACCACCTGGCAGATTGTAGGAAGACAGAGGACAGATAGACTCCTTCAATTATTGCTTCCTTCCTAATACCAAGGATGGGCATCTGGAGGCAGTTGCCACATCTGAAATGGTTGGGGACATGAGGACCAAGCCCAAGGTTCCTTTTCTCCACACTCTTGTCAATATTTGTTGTTTCTATTATTTTTAATACAGACATTTTCACCCATGCAAAGTGGTATCTCATTGTGATTTTAATTTGCCTTTTCCCATTGATAAGTTATGCTGAGCATTTTTTCATGTGCCTGCTGACTATTTGTATATTTTACTTGGAGAACCGTCTATTAACTTTTTTGCCCATTTTTTGATTATTTGAATATGTATGAGTGGTATGAGTTCTTTGAAGATACTGTATCTTATCTCCTTTTAAGATTTATGATGCGAAATATTTTCCCCTTTTTGGTTGGGTGTCATTTAATTTTAATGATAGTTCATTTCACTGTGCAGAAGCTTTTGAGTTTGATATAGCAAAATTATTTATTTTTGCTTTTGCGTCCTTTACCACTGTGGCTGAGTTGCTAAAGACATCACTGAGGTCAGTGTTATGGGGTGTTTGCCTATGTTCTCTTCTATGTATTTTATGGTGTCAGGTCTTAATTCTAAGTTTTTAATCAGTTTTCAATCACTTTTGTATATAGTATGGTCTGGTTCTTTTCTTCCCTTCTTTCCTCCTACCTTCCTTCTTTTCCTCCCTCTCTCCCTTCCTTTTGCATGAGGCTGTCCAGTTTTCATATTCATTGATGTGACTAAACTATGAATACATTATTTTTTGCTCTTGAGACTATTTTAAAAATGGAGAAAACAGATTTCAAGAGAAAAAAAATATATATATAAATAGATTTTCAATGATATCATGGGAGAATTATAGGAAATAGAAACAAAAAAAAATCTGGTCCTTGGCAATGTAGTTTTGTGTATAATCTTGAAGAAAGAGGTAAGAATAATATAAGATGAATGAAAATTAGTGCAGAGCATTCTGACAAGTTTAAATAGACATGAATGTCTACTAAATTACATGAATTTCTACTAAATTTCATGATTACAGTGATCTATGTGCCAGTAGCAAGCATAAATGCTTAGCTAGTATGTTGTTACTATTATTAGTAGTAATATTATTGTTATCATTTAAATTAGGAATCAGTTTGCTAGGGATAAATATACTACAGATTCTAGCAGCAGTTTAGATAATATAGCTTCTCACAGATTTTTATGTTTCAAAATTTAAAGTTAATTAAATGATGATAAGCTAATTAGGAGGGTGAGATGCTGTTATACTACAGGAATCAGATGTCAAAAGTTTGGGAGTTTCTTTTGGAAGGAAGGATAATAATCTGTTAAAGTGAGAAATAAGTAGAGGTAAAATGTGAATATTGAGAACAAAATGGAAATAACTCAATAGAGAACATTAACATTATCATGATTTTTTGATTAATAGGAATAATCAGGGATTTTTCCATGCTGAATTATTAGACTTTTTGTCATGGCTAAAAGTTATATCATTAAAGTATGTATAGATTATAGGCAACAGGATTATAGAAACTGATTATTTTAATTGAGGTAGAAATAGATTTTTATAGAAAGTAAATCTAATAAAAATATGCATATTAAGATAGGATACAAACAGATGTTATAAGAGATAAGTGGTTCTGAATTATGAAAAAAGGCATACATATAAGATTTTTATACTATTACTTTTTTTTTCATATAAGGCCCTAAACCTGAATGGGTAAAGGGGCTATACGTCCCAAGTTTTCTGGAAGCATCTTGAAGCATAGTTGATTCTTAATAGCATTGTTTTTCCTTCTCAAAGTTATATTGGTTTAGGTCCTAAATTTTTGTTTCATGATACATATATGTTACACCAATTATCATTATGAAAAAATTAGACAAATGACAATTGTTATTGTCAAAAAATACTGAATATCAGTGTTTCTTTTAACCATTGCATCTTTTTATGAAAAGGACTATGTGCTTGTTATCCTCTTTGCTTATTAGGAAATCAACACATAGTAAAACTGAGTCTTGAGGCCTTTCTAATGTGTTTTGTGTCTTATAATATCTCCCTGTAGGATAAAAAGATGATTGAAAGTTTTGGGTGGTCAAATGTGTTCTACAATTTTTAACTAATAAGTAAGTCACCAAAAATATTTGAAATCTTTATTATTTATGTCCTAATATTAACTATATTCATGGAATACTTAAAACATAATTTGTGATCAAACCATAGTCAAATGAAATACTCCAGCATTGTCTGATAGGTATAAACATTTTATGCATATGAGGTGGAACAAGTTTATACATTTGTGGCAAGAGGCCAGGTATAAGATGGCAGTGATTCAGAAGTTGTTTAACATTCATCCTTTACCTGAAGGTACCTGGAGATTTCCTATAATAATCTCACTGCTAGTTTTTTTATCTTGACCATCAGTGAGTTTCACTCAACCTATAATCTCCTGGGAGAGGAAATAAACAGGATTTGACAATGATAAACTATATAGAATCTCTATCTGGAGCCATCAGGCAGAAGTGTGTATGATATATGTTCATGGTTTGTTTAAAAGATGAGTGACTAAGTAAATGGATAAAATATAGTGCACAGTGAGAATGTATTGAAGCAGGACTACAGAGGATAAACTGGTATAAGATAGCTAAATCCACTAAAAACAACAAAAGAAAATGGGAAATGATCAGTAAAAAATATATGTGAATGTATGTATTTTTCTATAATCACTTGTTGATTGGCAATGTAAAATTATTTAAAATATTATAAAATACACATGAAGATTATTTCATTAGCCAACAAAAGATTTTTTTCCTCCATGATCTAAGAGACTCTGAAATAAAATCACATTAAAATGCACATACACATATACCTATGTATGCATGTGTGTATATTTATATATTCATATTCAAATATATACATATTTGATGTGTTTACTTATTCAGATTTTTCTTACTTTACACCAAAAATATATGTAACAATCTTTTATTGGAAAACAGGTTGTTCTAAAAAATCTAAATCAATATTTAAAAATGTATTTTGATATGCTAGTAATAAATCTCTATAGACTAAAGAATTACTATTAGATGTTCTTTAAGCTTGTAGAACTCTAAAAGGAATATAGTTATTTATGTTCTAATATTAATTAAGAAATTTTGAAAGACAGGCAGAAAGAGAGCCATCTTAGATAATTAAAAATAATGGAGATATACTAAATAATGTGTAGCTGTGAAGAAACATTTTAAAAGGTAAAATAAGAGAACAAGGACATGAAAATGCTAAGGAATATATAGTTATTTATTTAATTTTTATCTTTCTCCTCTCCTCTGGTGTTAAAGAACTTACGCAGAGCACATGTGGATGTGATAAGCCTTTCTTGGTAAAAGAGGAACAAGTTAGAATGTAAATTTTCCAGAAATTCTAAGGGAAAAAGTCAGGTTATACTGTAGAAGGAATTACCTCCTAGAGTAAACCTGAACATGAAGGAGAAGGACAAGATCTTACACGTATTGTTTTCCCAGCAGAAGCTGTTATTCGCTTCAGCTTTAAATATATTTCTCCAAGTTGTAAGATCTTCTGATCATTTTATTCAAAATCTAGGCGTGCTAGATGTCATAACTAGACACTGAAGATAAAGGATATCTAACCCTAAGATTGAAAATACTCTTCAAAAGTACACACACTGACCGCTTTCTTAGATGTAGCATATTATTAAACATTCCTATATTCCTATTTCATAAATTTCATACCATTGTGTGTATTATGACATCAATTTTCTTTAACAGCTTTAAATGTTTTTTTTTTAATTTGTCAAATACCTAGAATAACTATGTTCTTGACAAGCCCAAGTCTTGCTTGTAAAGTACAAATAACGAACATTTTATTCAATTGCATTGGATGTGAATTTATTTTGTTCACTTTTATGAAGTTTTATTTTGCATACCCTGATAAATATTGCTTACTAAGACATACGGGAAAGGCTGCTTAGAGAAAAATTAGGAATAAAATTATTTAGAACTATAATTTTCATAATTTGTCAATAATAAATCTGTAGAACCTAAAAATATTGGCTGTTAATGGACCACTAAAATGAAAGCTAACTTATTTGGAGCAAATTAGTTTGGAGAGGTTGAAGCCTCAAATTTTAATTGAATGTAAATGGTGCATTCAGTATGCAAGGCAAAATCATTTGAACAATCTTGAAAAAGATAAAAGGAAGTCTCTCTGTTCAGGAAATAGCACATTAAAAAGCTATGTATAGCCTAGTTATGTCAGTAAACCAGTATTATGTGTGTGTTAGCAAGCCACCTTAGTGGATGAGATGTATTATAATCAGGATGTTTATCATACATAATTAGTGAACAGGAGCTGTATTATATGGCACTGACAAGCATGAATCTGTAGTTCTAGATTTATGTCCTTTTAGGTTCATAAGCAGAGCTTGTTATGTATAAACCAGCAGAAGCAGATGGACTGCTCTCTAGAGTACAATAAAACAAAGTAGGATTTTACAGGGAAGAAAGTTTCTTCTAGCAAAACCACAGAAATACAGAGGATTAGAGAGACAAATCCCACATTGACCAGAAAGAACTACTGCTTGTAAAATCAAATTGATGTATATCAAACCTGACGAGTGGATGCTTATGAGATAGGAAGACCGTTCTTGTTTAAAGACTAGTACAAACCTATTTGTGTTGAATAACATTTGAAAGTCACTTTTCAGTGAATGAATAACTTTGCAAACATTTGTTTACTTTTCTTCCAAGAAATAAAGACAATAACTATAGAGCATACAGGGTTGCCATAAGGATTAAATGCAATAAGGATTAATAGCAACCTCAGTGCAATTATTGACTAGCATTATTATCCTGACTTTATTGATGAGAAAAATGGTACAGTTTAAGCAACTTATTAAACATTACTCAGCCAGTAAGTAATAGAGTAAAAAACAGATGATAAATGCCTCACTAATCTGTTGCTACATAATATATCACCCTATCATTAACTCACTTAAAACAAGAATAATATAATTTCTCATGATTGTGTGGATTAACCAGTGATTCTTCTGTTGTTTTCACTGGACTCAATCTGCAACTCTATTTTTCCAGTTGGGCAGCTAAGTACCAGATTCAGCTAGAACAATTGAGATGGGAGAGTCTATATTTCCAATTTTTTATCCATTTTTTTTAAAGATTTATTTCTTTCTGCATAGAAGAACTGGGATGTAGGCCAGAGGCGTGGGTTGAGAGGATTCACCAGAGACAGAGTGGGGAACAGAACAAGCAGATTTACTGAAATACACTGCTCAGGGGAGCAGTGGGTGAGACAGGAGAGGTCTGTTGTGCCACATGTGGGTAGCTCCCTGGTCAGGGATCTAATTCAGGATGTGGCGGTGATAACCCTGAGACTTAACCCCTAGGCCACCAGGGAGGCCCTTTATCCATGTTTTTCTGAGGGTTTCAAGACACAAGGTACTAATCTGCCTCACATTTACTGATGTCATGTTGGCCAAATCAGGTCTCATTGATGTACTGATAGTCAAAATATGAGCATTGCTCTCAAGACTGTAGACACCTAAGCTACGATCCATTAGAGAACATCAGAAAAACAGTTATCCACATGCATGAATATGAAAATATTCTGATTTTTACATAATGCTCTGATGTATTGACATCAGATAAGGACATTTGAAAAATATAAAAAAAACAATATATAAATTGTTAAGTAAAACTGTTAAGTTTTCATTATGAGCTTCCAATAAATTTTAATTATAAATATACATTACCATTGCTTCTGTGCTTCTTTTTTTAATCTTTCACTTCTGAGGACTGTGTTGTATTCACAAAGGAAAAAATACTGATAAAATGGTGGTTGAGATTGGAGATGACACTGTCATATGAACAGTTTCCATGAAAGGCAGTCAAATACCTCTAGATTCTAGGGTTGCTCAGGTAGATTGCATTGCAGAGTTCTGAATGAGACAATGCTAAATGGCTCAGACTTTAACAATTAGCCAGAGAGTATGCTTTACTCATCGGTATGAAACAATCTCCTTTTTAGGAAACATCTCTTGATGGGCTGACTAATCAGCAGTGTACAAGTTGTAAGTTAAGTGTGATAATCTCCCCTCCCTTCCCAAAAGTGTGGTTTTATGTGATACCAAAATGCTTCTCTTATATCCCTTTCTTCTAACAACTTATTAGAACTGGCTTTAAAAAGGTTATAGATGATGCATATATATGGTTTGCTTTGTCTGAGTTGTGTGAATGACTGTATCTTTTACATCTTCATACCTCTTCCATAACCTTATCTTCTCATTACTATATGCCTTACCACATTCACCCAAAGACACATCTTTCTCAGCACAAATTTCCATTCTTATGCTTTCAAGCACAAGTAGATCTAAAGAAAAAAATATTTTCATAATTATGCCATTTCCATCTACAAAGAGTAAGCTATCAAACTGAATTTGGCAAGTTTTCCATTTAATTTTTTTTTCAATCAAACATGCCTATTTGATCTTTGAGATGTTGTGGAAATCATCTCACAGTGAACACAAAAGATTACCATGCTGTATTACTAAGAAAATCTCCACCATCTTTTGGAAATCTTGTTGATTAATTACTAGGAGTTATTAATGTAACATAGCAGAGGTTCTTGGACTTATCAAAGCATTATATTCAACTAATCACTTAGCAGCCTGCAGGAGTATCACAATTAAATAGAAACATCAGGTATCCTTGAAAAAAATAAAACAAAACATTGAATTAGTTACACATACTCATTTACTTGCAAATAATTATCTTCTCCTCTAAAAGAACAGTGAAATAATTATAAGGTGAAAGTATCTCCTTATTTATAGAGAAGACCTGAAACTCAATCCAGGTGTTTTGAAGATAGGACACCTCAGACTCCTTATTGGGTATGGAATAACATAGTATGCTGAAAACCAATTGCTAAACATAACCATTAAAAAATTCATAAACATTTTCACTTTCTCCCAAATGCATTTGATAGTGAAAACTGTGAAATAAATTGACCTCAGTGTGCACTTGAGTGTGAAACCCCTGGGATGATTCCAGCCATGTGTGGGAAACAACTGTGTCTGACATCTACCCTAGAATACACTTCTCTAAGGAAAAGAATAAACTATATATTAGAAAAATAAAGAAAAAGTTGGAGAAAGAGAAAAATATATCTGCCAATTACTCTCATATTGACCATATCTTTCTACAAAGCCTGCATTTTTTTAAAGATTTATTTATTTTTATTTATGCACAGAAGAACTGGGGTATAGGCCAGAGGTATGGGTGGTGAGAATTCTCCAGAGACAGAGTGGGGAGCAGAACAGGTGGATCTACTGAAATACACTGCAGAGGGAACAGCGGGCCAGACAGGAGAGGTCTGCTGTGCCATGTGGATCACCTCCCAGTTGAGGATCAAACTCAGGCCACAGTGGTGATAGCATTGAGACTTAAACCCTAGGCCACCAGGGATCCCCGAAAACTTTCATTTTTAAATACTTTACAACATAAACAAATGTTTAAATATAAAATTGGCAAAAAATGGCACTCTTTGAATCTTAGTCTGAAAATTCTAATTGCAGTATCTTACAAGATGTTTCTCTTGTAATGCAAAAATAAATCTCTTGATAATTTAGCTTGATATACCTAGAAGAAGGTGAAAAATAGATTAACAATGTGATCTCTCCAGTCTCACTATCATATTCACTTTCTTTCTACTTGTGAAAATTATTCCTGCAAATACATATTGTATATGGTGCAAAATTAAAGCCTATATTCATTATTTAGAATAACTTTATTATTTTTATGTAGCTCCTCATTTTGTGAACACTGCCTACATAGAAAAAAATTAGGATTATTTTTGCACATTAAGAAAAAATAATGGGAAATAATACTGTGAGAATACATTCAAGGTGGTATCTGAAGTTGTTACTGGAATAGGGGATCATGAGATATTGCTTCCCTGTTGTTTGACACATTATGAATAATGTAAATGTATATTCTTAAATAGGTTAATCAGAAAAAAGTAATAAAAAAAATCTAGAAAGTTAGAAAATTAATTTAGTCTAAGATCAATCACCTATTTGGGTAAACATTTTAAGGTCTTTTATTGTATTTTTTTGCTTTTTAATTGCAACATGAAAATAGTTTAGTTTTGACATTTCATAATATGTCATGTAAATATTAACTCATAATAATGAAATTACATAAATGTATTTTTAACTAAACAATCATTCTAACATTTATATCTGTGATTGTAGTAAAGAGAAAAAAATTTAAATATTGTCACAGGAACATATTTTACATACTTTCAAGTCATAAAAAACAACTGATGAAATCACAAAGAAAGGATAAAAGAAGTTAAAGCAAAACAAATCGTCTAAATAAAAATGTGTAAATGTTAAGTCACTATCATTGTTATATTTGACAATAATATTAACTCTAAATTATAATGATTATAAATTGTAATGTCAATGATTAGAAATAATTAAACTCTCTTCTATAAAGTCAGATGCTAAATGTGGAATGGCTTAAATTCAAACCCAGGTGTTTCACATTTATTAATGACCTATTAGATTTGTCCTTCTCAGTCACATGTGTTAAAAATGGACAATGTATCAGCTAAAATGGAAGGAACAGTAATGCAGTCCAGTTACAAGCTCTGACCACTAAAAAATACTAATCAGTTTTTCTTTATATTTGCATATTAATATATAGTTATCATTAATTTTTTACCCGTATATAGTTATTTGATCTTTTATAGAGTTCAACATAATCAATTTATTGTCTAATATTTTGATTTATATTTTGGCGTTTTCTAGAAAATGATACCCCTGCCCTGTAATTACACGATAGACTGTATGAAAACTGGAATTTAGTCTTTTTGTGACTTCTTGTATTTGAACAAAATCTGGCATGTGTGCTCTAGAAATCAGTCAAAAAATAAAAATTGGCTTTACACTATTGACTATAAAAGCAAATATATCATTGCTTTAGAAATAGGATGACAATAACTTAGATACTTATAGATTTCAGATTATAGATTGATTTTTTAATTTGCTTCAGTCAAATGTTTGACATTTATTATTATACATGACTGGTAATAACAAAGTAACTAAGAAGGTAAGGATTACAAAGTAGAATAAAAGAAGAAAATCTCATTGAAAAAGAAAATATATTTTATATTGATACATTATTAATTTGGTTAATAGTTGTATACTAGGAGAAGCATGGTATAAGACAGGGTCCTTAACTTTGTGAAAAAGACTGTATGTTAACAGTCCAAGGAAAGTTTCCATTGCTGCTTTGAGATACATAGATATGTACATATACACACATACATTTACTTATATATGTATTTTAGTTTAATTATATTTTCATTTTATTAGTTTAATTATTGTTTTCATTAGTGGTATAATTGACATATGTTATATTAGTTTCAGATGTAAAATGTAATGATTCAATGTTTGCATATGTTGTTAAACAATCACCAAGTAAGTTTAGCTAACATCAAAATTTTGTTTTCCTTTTGATGAGTTTAGCATTAACTCTCTTAACAAATTTCAAATATGAAATACAATATCACTAGCTATAGTTATCATGCTCTATTTTATATTCCCTCGACTTATCAAGCCTATTATGACCCCTTCACCCATTTTTTACATCTACAACTCCTTGCCTTTGACAACAACCAAACTGTTCTCTATATATTTATAGACTCAGCTTGTTTATTTTGTTGTTCATTTTTCAGATTCCACATATTAGTGAGATAATATGGTATTTGTCTTTCTTGATTATTTAACTTAGCATAATGAGTTTGAGTTTCATCCATGTTATGGAAAAAGGCAAGATTTCATTCTTTAATATTACTGAATAATATTCTAGTTTCTGTGTGTGTGTGTGTGTGTGTGTGTGTGTGATCACACATGTGATCACATTTTCTTTTTCCACTTAGGGTAGATATACCTCAGTAAAGCCATCTGTATTTGGGGCTAAACTTGTTTGTTAGGAGATTTTCTTTGTTGCTACAAATTCAATTTCCTTATTAGTAATGATCTGTTCAGGTTTTATATTTATTTAAGACAGAATCTTGGTAGGTTCAATTTTTCCTAAGAATTTGTGCTTTTCTTCTAAGTTGTACATTTTGTTGGCATATAATTACACATAATAGTTCTTATGATCCTTTACATATTGGCTATATAAGATTTAACTTCTCATTAATTTCTGATTTTATTTGAGTCATTTTATTTTATCTTTTGGTATGACTGGCAAAAGATTTGTCAACTTGCTTATTTTTTCAAAGGAACTGATCATAGTTTTATTGATCTCTTCTCTTTTCCTCTCATTTCATTATGTCAGACCTGATTTTTGTTGTTTCCTTCCTTTTAACATGAACTTTGGTTGGTGTGAAGTTACATCGTTTGAAATTTTTATTGTTTTTGGAAGTGGGTAATTACCTCTATGAATTTTGTTTTTAGAAATGCATCTGTTGCACTCATAAGTTATGGTGTGAAATATTTTTATTTTCATCTTGGAGTGTTTTAAAACTTCTTCTTTGAATCATTAGTTGTTCAGGATTTTAGTTTAATCACCACATGCTGTGAATTTTTTCTGCTGTCTTCTCATTAATGACTTCGTTTATAGCATTGTTACTGGAAAAGATGCTTGATAGAGTTTCAATCTTCCTAAATTTAATAAGATTTATTTTGACTTTTTTTGTGGCCAAATATGGCCAATTATCCTGGAAATGTATATTCACTTGAGTATACAAGAATATATAGTCTGTTGCTTTTAGGTGAAAGGCATACCTATATAAAGTTCACCTGGTCTAACACACTGCTTAAAGGCTGCTCCATTGTTGGCTTTCTGTATGGATCATATATACAGGAATGTAAGTAAATTTTTCTACATTTATTGTAATGCTATCTCTCCTTTAAGGCCTGTTAATATCAATATTTGTTATATAGTTAGGTGCTTCTATATTGGAAGCATAAATATTTACAAATGTTATATCTTTTTGGTTTTACTTATTTCTGTAATACCCTTCTTTTTGTCATATTACAGTCTTAAAAGTCTTTTTATTTATTATAACTATAATCATTCCAACTTTTTTGTTTGTTTTATTTTCCATTTGCATGGAATATAGTTCCCATCCCTTCAATTCAATCATTGACATTCTTAAATCTGAAGTCAATTTTCTGTAGGCAACATAGATGTTTCTTTTTACAATTATCTAGAGAGATGTATAGGACAGCATCCATTGGACTAATAAAACATTACATGGGTCCCTGAAGAAGCAAGAATGGGACAAAACACATTTTTGTTCTATTTTTTTCTTTTTTGCTGTTCTGATTGGGTGAGTTTTATTGTCCCTATCTTTGAATTCACACATCATTTCTTCTGCTTAGCCCGCCGGTAAAAAAGGTCATTTTTTTTTCAGGTCAGTTATATTTTTTAGCTTTGTGACTTCAACGTATTACTTTATTACATTTTCTATTTGTTTCTGAAGTTGATTAAAGAATATAGTCCATTTACATTTAAAGGAATTCTTAATAGATGGGTACTTATTGTCATTTTGTTAGCTGTTTTCTGGCTGTTTTGAGGTTCTCATTTCTTCTCTTGTTCTCTTTGAGATTTGATGATTTTTGTATTTGAATGCACATACTTGTTTCAATGTTTCTTTTGTGTATCTACTATGGGTTTTTGCTTTTGCCTATCATAAGTTTAAAATAGTAACTAACATTTATTAAGGTTTTTATTAGTGCATAACAATTTAAGTTTGAATGCATTCTAAAAGCTCTCCATTTTAACTCACAGCACATATTTTATGTTTTGGATATCATGTTTTGGGTATCATTTAAGTAACTAATATAGTTATAGTTCATTTACTACTTTTTCTTTTAACCTTTGTATATTTTTTATAGTGACAATTCACTAGCTTTTCTATATACCTACTGTAACATGAAATTTATACTTTTGTATTTTTTCTAGTTATTAATACACTTTTCTTTCAGCTTAAAAAAGGTCACTTTAACATTTCTTATAAGGTCAGCTTAGCAGTTATAAACTTTTTTCACTTTTAATTGTCTGGGAAACTATCCTTAAAATATGAATGATAACTTTGCTAGGTAGAGGATTCTTGTTTTGTTTTGTTTCTTCTTTCAAACTGAAAATATGTTACTCTTTTCCTGATTGCAGTTTCTGCTAAAAAATCTGCTGAACACCTTATGGGTTTCCCTTGTATGTAACAAGCTTATTTTGTCTTGCTGCTTTTAATACTTTCTCCTTGTCATTAGCTTTTGACATTATTAAAATGTGACTTGGTGTAGGTATCCTTGAGGTAATCTCTTTTGAATTTTCTGGGTTTCCCAGACTGGATATTTCCTCCCCCAGGTTGTGGAAGTTTTCAACCATTATTTTTTTCAAATAAGTGTTCTGTTCTATTCTCTCTTCTTCAGGGACCCATATATTTTAGTCCAATAGATGTTGTCTTATTCACCCCTATGGCTATCTTCACTCTTGGTTTTCATTCTATTTTTTTCTTTTTTGATGCTCTGATTGGGTAAGCTTTGGTGTCCTATCTTTGAATTCACTCATGGTTTCTTCTGCTTAATTAGTCTGCTGGTGAACCCCTCTAGTGTGTTTTTTTTTTCAGTTCAGTTATTATATTCTTTGGCTGCGTGAATTCAATGTATTACTTTCTTGTATTTTCTATCTGTTCCTGAAGTTGTCATGGTATTCATCTATTCTTTTCCCATATTTGGTCACCATTTTTATGACTTTTTTTTTTAAAGATCCTTATCAACTGGATCACTTATTTCCATTTAATAAGGAAATTTTCCTGATGTTATATATGGTTCTTTACTTTGGAACATAATATCTTGTTTCTTCATTTTCCTTGATTCACTGTGTTTGTTTCTATGTGCTGGATAAAACAGTCTGATGGAGTGGCATCATGTCATAGATGAAACTAATTGTTCAACCCTATTCTAATCTTGCTTGTCTCTAAAAACTTCCTAATTTTCTAAGGAATCTATTTTAATTTTAGTGAATCCCAGTAGCAGAGGGTGTGCCAAAACCTGTTAGTGTTCCAAGTGAGAACATCTCAGTCAACACCTAAATTCAGACTGCTTGGAAACTGAAAGTCAGGGTGCAATTTTTAAAAGTATGCCGGTATATAGAGTCCTGTGAAAACTCAGTAGTTAAGTTCTAGTGGCCATCAGAGTCCTGTGATCTACAAGTGTCTCCTTGGCAGCCAGCAAAAATTGGTCAGATGAATGTATAAACTCCTTCCTAGAAGATTTTAGCAAGCTGAAGTGAGGTGGAGTGAGAGTGCAAAGATGATGTCCCTTTATCCCCTGAGAGAACCTGAGAAAGTTTCTAAGCTTATGCCCAATCAGATGCTTGCACTTGAGGCCAAAGCCCCTGGACACAAATAGGCTTCCTTCACAGAAAGACTAGGGATGTTTCAATCTGCTCTCTACTATACCCTAAGCATGGCACCCTGCCAAGAACTATTTCTCTGATTGTTATCATCTGGACCCTGGAATACACCCTTAGTCACCACAGTCAGGCAATCAAGTGGTTTCATCCAGACAGCAGTTTTAAAACCTGAGTACCATGTGCACATTAAAGTTCCTTTCTTTGAAATACTGGTAATCTTAGATGAGACAGAGGGAGAGCACAAAGATATCATTATTTCTCTGAAGTATATGGAAAGAAATACAGTAGCTCCATATATGTGTGTTTAATTAGAAGCCTTTCCTTTAGGCTGCAGCTAGGAAGGTAAGCTAATAGGCTTCTTTCACAGAAAGTCTGGGGCTCTTGGACTGGTGTTTCATGTTGTGCCTCAGGAGTGTCAGCAATTTAAGAATTTTTTCTCCATTAAATACAGTCTTGTTGTACCCCAGAATATGAGACCTGTTGGCCTCCATGCAGGGTGATTTAATGCCGTGCTTGATTGGCAATCACAAAAACTGTCATGCCAGAGGAGGCATGAGGGAAATACTGGCAAACTGGGTCAGAAAGAAGGACAGTGCAAAGATTGTTTCTAGTTGGAAAAAGGCAAAGATGGTACTCACCAAACTGCAGCCCTTACTGCATCCCACTGAGTTAGATTTCTTCCTCTCAGGCCACTGCTTTAAGATAAACAGGTCTCGTTCAAATAAAACCTGCTTCTGCTGCCTCTGCACTGGCCTATCGCAGGAGTGAGTCCAAGTTTGAAAGTACTTTTAAGGGCTATGTGTCACTTTGATATGGTCGTCTGAGTTTTGTAGCTCTAAGTGCAGATGTTGTTCAAAGCTAGATGTTTTGGGGATTTGCTTATCAGGTTCAGGTCTTAAAAGTTTGGTGTTGAATGTGTGGTTAAAACCCTTCACTTCTCAGGGAGATAATTTGAATTTTGAGATCTCTTGAGATGTAGATTGCTACACTAGGATTAAGATGATGATGAAATTGTGTCTTGACCTCTCCTACTTCATTTGATGTAGTGTTTTTCTTGCTTGCCCAATATATAGGAATCACATTTTTTTTCTTTCCAAAATAAATTTTTATATGAAGCTATAGATTCAATTTGGTGTGTCTATGGAAGGAAGTGAGCAAAGGTTCTTTCTACTTAGTCATCTGAATCAGAATTTCTTATCATTATTGTTATAGTGAAACCCTTCCAATTGTATTCATATAAATAAAATGCAATACAATTATGAAAAAAAAAGTTTCTCAAGGTTTTTTTTCCTTTTAAATCTTAACTGCAGTTACAGAAGGGTGTGATTTTGTTTATATGTGAGCATTATACAGACACATTCGATACAGTATAATTAGAAGTTTAATCAGGTCAGTGGAGTGTGAGCCATTACACAGGAAGTACAGTTCCTGAGGCAATAGAAATCTTATGTAGAAATGTACTCTTACTACCTTATTGAGAATGTTTGGGTTTGCAGTTTACCAAAGTGAAAATAGCCAATGGCTTTTATAAGTTGTGTGTTACTTGATTAGCCAACAATCCATACCAAACTGCATAATAAGACATTTTACCACATAGAGTTACCCATTCAAGCCTTTAATCCATTGAACTGTGTATAAAAAGACATTTGCAGGATAGCATATCAGTTCTTTATTGCAGGGGTTCTTTGTTTATGTATCAGTACACAAAAATTAGTAATTAGCAATGGGTCTCAGTTCATTTAATGTGAATGAGCAAGATCTCAACTCTACTATTTTCTATTAAGTTGTAATAGCTCTCTTGACCTCCACCTAGGAACAAGGTATTTCATACACCACCAGGGGAAAATGAGAGTGCCAGTAGCTTCCTTTCTCTTCATAGAAATGCAAAATATCTTTTGTATCAATTTGTATTAATGAATGAAGAAAATGTGAGATTACTTTTATTTATCAGACCCAAACTGTAGTAAATCATTGTATGAATGTGCACTTTTGGTAGTTTGAGCCATAAATTGAAGTCAACAATAATATTTTCACCTTTTCTTTATGAATAGAAACTTCAAACATAAAATAAACATTTCAAATTGCTTTTTCTCTCAACATGAAGTAGGAGAAACAATTTTCTGAAGTTAATAACATTTCTGCAAAGACTGTGGGGAAATCATGCAAAGCTAAACTGCATAGCACAAAAGCCTACTAAACAACAAAAAAACTTTTTGGAACTTCTATTACACTTTTTTATTGTTCTATGAGATTTAAAATACTTTAAAAGCGTAACCATTTTTAGAACCTGGATGTGTTATACATCCTAGAGAAGGAGACATTTAAATCTTCATTCAGTTTCATCAGTTGTATTCTAGAAGGGTATGAGTTTCTTAGCTATGTTTTCTTTGACTCTTCTAGAAATACATGAACATTCTGATATTTTCAATGCATGTCTTAATAGGTGAAGGAAATAGTTGAATGGTTAATAACTTTCTGATTAAGACATTAGTTCTCCAAATTATTATTTGATATGATTATGATTTTACATAATGGAATGTGTTTTTTTCATATTTGGTGCACATTTAACAAGGAAAAAACGACTTGGAAAAAATATGATGTGGAATTTTAATGACTTATGAACAGAATCATATTTCTGAAATTACCTTGCTCTTTACTCTCACTGTAGTCAGAAATAACATGATAGCTCACAGCCACATTGCTAAATCTAGCACCTTTTATTGGTAAAACTAAACATAAAATCTCATGTTCTGGCATTATCAGCTTAAAACAGATGTGGGCAAATTCCTGAAAGGGCCAAAGAGTAAATATTTTAGGCTTTGTGGGCCATTTATTTCCTGTAGCAATTACTTGAGTCAGCTCTTTAGTGTAAAAACAGACATAAACAATACATAAATTAATGAATATGACTGTTTTCCAGTAAAATTCTTTGGATGCTAAAATCTGAATTGTGTATGATTGCCGCATGTCATGAAATATTCCACTCAATGTTTTAAACCACTTAAAAATATAAAAGTCATTAGTGTTGGGTGCAAAAATTTTCTCCCAGTTATCTGCAAAGAGCTGATGAGACTCAACAACAACAAAGAAAATAATCCAGTCAAAAAATGGACAGAGGAGCTAAAAAGAAACTTCTCTGAAGAGGAAATGCAAATGGCCAACAGGCATATGAAAAAATGTTCAACATCACTTGTAATCAGGGAAATGCAAATCAAAACTACCATGAGATACCATCTCACACCAGTGAGAATGGCACATATTAAAAAAACTAGCAACAACAAATGTTGGCGAGGGTGTGGAGAAAAAGGAACTCTTCTGCACTGTTGGTGGGAGTGCAAACTGCTCCAACCACTATGGAGAGCTGTGTGGAGATTTCTGGACCTACTAAACATAGAGCTTCCACAGGATCCAGCAATTCCACTCCTAGGTATTTACCCAAAGAACACAGAAACATCAATTCCAAAGAACACCTGCACCCCTATGTTTATAGCAGCACTGTTTACAATAGCTAAGCTTTGGAAACAGCCCAAATGCCCAAAAATAGATGACTGGATCAAGAAGATGTGGTACATATATACCATGGAATATTACTCAGCATTCAAAAAAGATAAACACATGCAATTTGCAGCAACATGGATGGCACTGGAAGGGATCATGCTCAGTGAAATAAGCCAAAAAGAAAAAGAAAAATACCGGATGGTCTCACTCATAACAGGAATCTACAATACTTAAATAAGGGACCAGGAAAATGAATAACTATAAGAAAGTGAAAATCAAAATCAACAAAAACTATGAACCAGAGACACTTTTTAGGGGGTGGGGGATGGGAGGGGAGGGATTGGGGTCAGAATGGGGGGATTGCAATTGTATGGGGAATATAAAAATAAATTTTATTAATTAAAAAAAAATAAAAAATAAAATAAAATAAAATAAAGTCCGGTCCTCCCCTGGTGGCACAGTGGTTGAGCGCTGGGCTGCAAAACTGCCCACAGCCTCTGCAGCGCCGGTTGATCTCCAGCTGCCCGCGAGGGTCCCACATGGTGTGACAGACCTCTCCTGCTGCGCCCACTGCTCCCCTCAGCAGTGTATTTTGTCAGTCTGCCTGTTCTGTTCCCGCTCTGGCTCTGGTGAATTCTCTCACCCTCCTGTGCTTCTGACTGTACCCAGTGCTTGTATAAATAAATAAATAAATCTTTTTTTAAAAATGTAAAAGCCCTTCTAATTTGCAAAATTTATTAAGTAAGCAATGGTCCACTTTTGGATCTTGGGTTAGAGTTTGCACATATCTTCCTTAAGATGTAACTCTTGTAGTGCTGGCTGAAAGAATTGTTTGTGTTTCTGAGTGCATGTTGTCCAGTCTTCTGGCTATAGTTTTTTGATCAGTAATTGTGACCTCTTCAGATCTTCAACATACTGACAGATATATTTTTTAAGTCTTTTCCCAATTGCCGAAACTCCTGTTAAATTTCTTTTCCCCCCAATGACTTCTCTTTTGCCCATTTACCTTTAATAAATCAATAAATATAAGTCTAAAATAGCATTGTATATTTATGCTAGGGTCTATTTATTTCTCCAGTCTACCAATTTTTTTTTAACTCTAACTACATGATGTTTTTCTCCAAGTCCCAAATTATGAATACAACGATGAAGTCAGCAATGGAAACAGCAATGAATAAAAGATACATGAACTTTGCTTTCATAAAGTGAAGGAAAAATAACATATCAAGAACAAAGAGCCATTTGAATATGTTCCATTTTAAGTAATAGGCCACTAGTTGTGAGTCCCAGTGTTAGTCCATGATCTGATTTTGATAGATTTTGGTTCATTGTAATACACATAAAATTTACTGATATAGTCTACATAATATAACGTACTCAGTCTGCTATTAGACTGAATATCTGACAATACTTCATCTTTCTGAATGTAAAGGGTGTGTCTCTGTGTGTGTATAATTTCAATTTCACCCAAACTAACTCTTGTATAAGGAGTTTAATGCAAGAGCTTTTAGGTAATTTAATTTTATGTTTATATATAAAGGATTGAAGACAAAATAATTATTCTAGTTGTAATATTCCTGTTATTTTTTATTGTAGCCTCTTTTTTCTTTTGATGGGAACATAACAACTAAGATTGTTTAAATCATTCCCAGTACAAGAGAAATGTCATGGATCAAATTATAGGAGCAACTATTTGCAGTGGTTCATGGCAATGTCAAATTCTGCATCTCTTCCCTAGAAAAATCACAATAAATGTAATAGTTTTGTCATATAAAATTCTAACTGTGATAATTATGTAGATTTAACCACTGCTAAAATATCTTCTAAAACTACATCCAAATTCATATTAACATATTTCTTATTGGCAATTACTTAAACATTCAGTTTTCTCATCCACTGCTTGTCAGATAGAATCAAATCACTAAATGAAATTTAATGGTGCAAAATAACATAAATAGGTGCTGAGGAAAAATGTATTAAACATGGGTAATAGAATGCAAAATCTAACTGAAACCTATTTCATCAAAAATAATTAGGCCATAAATAGGATATGATTGTGAAGTATAGAATCTTATTTAAAATTCTAACTTCTTATAGAAATACAGAAAATATCCTTCCTTTGATAACATACTTGCATTTCAAGAGAATGGAAGTGTTCTCTCACAGATGAATAAAAGAATCATTCCAGAAAAAGAAAATAAATGTTGTTCAAGAAGTATAGTTTTAACAAAAATGTAGAAAATTAATAATGGAAAAGATTTTTTAACATAAAACTTTAAATTTTTATTTTAGAGGGAAGATGATTACATATGCTAATATTATTTGCAAAATTTGCTTTGACCTAAGGAAAATATTAGATCCCTTAATAGAATACAGGCAAACATGGCTTAGATTTAGGTCTTACAACAAATGAAATGGAAGAGCTGGAATGATGGCATGAAATCTGTAGGCCAGTTTCTCTTGTTCAAAGTAATACTATAAAGGTCTGGGTTCAATGTGATAATTGTTAATGCTGGTAATATCAGCCTAGAAAAACAACCCAATAATGGAAAAGATTTAATGACAAAAAGAATTTGGTACAGATGCAGAAACTGATGATGTCACATACACATACCTAGATAAAAGGTGTGGAAGGTGTATTATTTACATAATAGGACTTTTTTTCCTGGAGAAAACAGGAAAAGACTTTCAAGGTGGTAGAAATATGACTTGAGAAATTGAGGAAAGGAACTGAGTTTTATGATTTTTATGGTAAAACTCAATTTCTTTCCGAGATTCAGAATCAATTTATTTCAAAAGTGCCATTTCATGAAGCTTTATTTTCATAAGTGCAAATTTCTATATTTTAGTAGTCTCAAATGGAGTTCATCAGTAAGCAAAACCTAATCAAGTTATTGCTGAATTTTATTACATGTCTTCATTTGTGAGCAATCAAGGATATATTAACAAATTATAAAAAAACTTCAAAATTAAGATAAGAACTAATTTTTAAGAGATGAATCTTAAAACATTTTTGTTTTCTTCACATAGTAACCATGTATTAAGAACCTACTCTGTGCTAAACCCTTGTATGGGTATTATCTACCCTCACAATATCTAGAATGAATATATCAGTGTCCAAATGTAACAAATGTAGTGAATTTCTGAAATGTTAAATAAATGGCACAATTCCACATAGCTGGTAGTTATAACCATTATGATGAGTGTTTGACTTCATGGTCTATGCCCCCTCTTTTGATTCAGTATTTTAAACATACATTTTCCTGTGTCAGAAAATAGTCTGTGTGGCCTCTAGACAACTTATTTAGAAACAAGAGAATATTTTGGAGTAACTAGTATAATGTGATAGGAAGTGTTTGCACTAAAGAATGTCTGACAAAAGGAGAATTTTATAAACTGGTGTCATTAACATACTGCTTAGCTCACTGAGGTTGAAAAACTTAAATTATATCACCGTGGTCTGAAGAGCTAATATAGCTTAACATTTTTCCACCTGATTTCCACTGAATCATTTATCTATTGCAGAATATATTGATACCCAGATGGTTTTATTGGAACTGCTGGTGATTCACGGATTTCATTGTTCCAACCACTGCAATTTACAGACGTTTTGGTCCAATTATTTGGACACATGCTAACAAGCAGTACAGAACTGAAAGATAAAATTGCTGATTGTTTGATTCAGCTGAGTATTTAATAGTGATATCTCTTACATTTTTAAAATTACTAAGTTGAACTTGTACTCTTGACAGTAACTCACTGCATTTTATACTTAGATGTTTCTATTCTGACAAACTTCCTTCACTTCAGTAATTGCATTACATTGACAAAAAACTTTCTATTTTGAAAAATTATCTATAAATTTTCATTTATAATCCAAGGAGTATCTGCCACATCCTGATTCTTTGTTCTAAGGTCAAAAGTGGCTAATTTCATCACCACAATTTCAAATTTCTATAATTGTTCTTTCCTTGTACACATATGGATAGAACTATGTGCACATTTCACGTTTTTATGAAGTTTATTTTTTTACAGTTGTTAGTATGTCATTGGGTATATTATAAATAGTAAAATTATCTCTAATTTATAAATAATAAATATGTCACTAGTGGACATTGCATTTAACTTAAAAGGTATGCATTTAATGTCAACCCTAGGTTAGACAATCTGTTGGGTGCTGTTGTTAACAAGTCTTATGAGATCTTTATCTTTAAAAGTTCATATTCCAGTGATGGAAAACATTATAGTCTATTAAAATGTGCTTTTGTGGAAATAAACAGGACTCAAAGGTATGCACAAATGCCTTCTGCATTTAGGACACACACCTAAAGAAACAGATGCTTTTTTTGTTAAATGCAGAGACAACCATGTCATGTTGTTTCATAGAAAATTTGATTTTCAAGATTTGATTTTAGCTATAAAGTTTTATTTTTAATCAGCATTTATTACAGGAACCTTTCTTTTTAAATGTCAATACTAAGAAAAAGCAAAAAAAGAAAAAATGCAAAATTTTCTCTACGTTAGTGTCTTTCACAATATAAGCCACAATTCTATAGTGGAATGATCACTCACTTGGAAGTCTAGAAGACCAAATGGTGTTGAGAAATAGTGATTATTTAGCCAGTCACCCAAGCTCATCAACTGTCTCCAAGTTCACCCTCAATGTTGCTAAGATTCAATCCTTTCTTTCCTGTATATATGGAAGAAGTATATAATGGCAGTCACTATATTTTAACTGTAAAAATGTTAATGAAAATGTTAAAAATTGGGCTTTGCGAGCTGAAGTTACCTTTAAAAACTGCACATCACATGGAAGCTTTATTCCTTTCAATTTATTCTAAACTTGACATAGATTGTAAAGTTTGGTCTACTCTACTTCCTGACTATGTAAGTATACACTTCTAACAAGACTGGTTATGAGAAATGTTAAATGGAATTATCATTATTAATGAAATGAAGAAACTGAACTGATTTAGACAGGCAGTAATGTTGGAGGGCTTCAATGGACTTTATTGTGGTGGTGGTAGATTTTTTATAATGGTGTAGTATACAAATATCCCCTGTTCATCTTCAATTTTTGCCTGTGGAGACCTTTAAATAGCTAATAGTAAAAGAAAATTGCTAGATAAAGAACCAAATGGATACATACAGTCCCACTTAACCTCATTTATCTCTGAAGTGGGTGTTACCACACCACACCTACCACTTAAACACCAATAAGTCTGCTAGATTTAAGTGACCTGTTTGGTCACCATTTTTGTTACCTGCAGTTCTGCATTTCTATATTAGGTCAGAACTGCCCAGTCAATCAGTCATAGGAGCCCAACCTTACAAGGTGCCTTTCAAATCAATCAAGGGGAGAAAGCTTGATCTCTTTGGGAAGATTATGCATAATGAGGTATAACCAGGTATGCCCTGGGGGCCAAGGACCCATGTATGACAAAGGACCCCAGAAGCTGATCAGTGGAATGCCTTGTTGATAAGACTGAAACCGTGGCTACGGGTCTGGGGTGTGGTTTCGATGAAAACACTTGGTCCTCAAACAGTAAGAATTATCCTGGTCAGCGGACTCATGCCCTCTCCACCTCCCAAGCCCTAATTGACAAAAGCACATTTCTTAGCTTCACCCATCTTTTTTTCTCTTTGTCCTCCTACCCCGAATAAATGATGCTATATGATTATTCTATCAATAAAAAGGCCAGGATCTTGCTTGTTCAGCAGCATCCTGAATTGTGGAGCCTGCTCCATGACTCCTGTTTATCAGTGTGGTGTTGCTGATACAACAGCTGAATTTCCCATTGAAATTGGAAAACCACATCGAAATCTATAACTTTTGTTCTTAGTTGCAACACTAAAGATAAAATATAAAATTAAGTCACTACATGATGCGTAAGCAATTATTAAGCACCTAATTATCAGTGAGTATATCATATAAATTAATAAGTACTGACAATCCATTAAGCATTCATGGTATTAGTTTCAGATAGAATCACATCATCCATAACAAGATGCATTCATTCAGACAAAGAGTGCATATATATATTTATTTATTTATTTATTTATAAAGATTTATTTATTTATTTGTTTGTTTATACAAGCACTGGGTGCAGTCAGAAGCATGGGAGGGTAAGAGAATTCACCAGAGCCAGAGCAGGGAACAGAACAGGAAGACCAACGAAATACACTGCTGAGGGGAGCAGCAGGTGTGCCAGGAGAGGTCTGAACGCCATGTGGGACCCTCACCAGTGGCCGGGGATTGAACTGGCACTGCAGAGGCTGCAGGCAGCTTCACAACCCAGCGCTCAACTGCTGCACCACCAGGGAAAGCCCAAGTGCATATATATTTAAAGAAATATAATTTCTTTAACTAAAATAAAATGAGTTAAATAAAAGTGAATCCTTAAGTAGCCTCCCATTTCGCGTACATATTTGTTTCTTCCTTGATCATCCTCTAGCACAATTCCTCCTACTGATTAGTCCATGTCTTCTCTCTCTTGTCTTGGCTTAGCTTATACAGTTTTTTTCTGGAGTGAAGAGACCACTGCAACCTTTGACAGCAAGAGACTGTCATCCTTGGAATAGAGACTACATAAATGAAACTAATTAAATCTCAACCAAAAAAAGGAAGTTTTATATATATATATAATTTCATAAAATCTTTAACATTTGCATTTGGAAGAAGTAAAATAAAGACCTTGCTCTTTACTATCATATGTTAATTTTATGTTTAAACTCAGCATATACTGGGGTATGGTGAGTAATGGATTGTCACGGCAGATCTAATTTAGATGATATAAAGCCTCTCTTTTAATTAGTCATAGCAGTAGTCTTTCTTACCTTCCCCCATCAACAATTATTCAATTATTCTTAGAGAGTGGAAGCAAGCTCTGATAAGGTGGAAGCCAATACAAAGAGAACAAACTCATTCAGACATTACTATTCCATTAAGTTTCTATACCCAGCTGATGAAGTATTTGGTGATTTCTACTTAAAATGGCAAATAAAAGAAGCAGCTGTACCTCTAATCTTGCTAGCAACAGTAGTCTCAGAACATAGTTACTGAAAAAGCATCATGTTAACTTCAAATTCATTTTTTGTCGGTTAAAATTCATGTCTCTAATTCCCTTACTGGATCACTGCTTTGTTGAAAAGTAGCATCGTTTACAATCCTGACAGCTGGGGATTGGGGTGCCAGGAACTGCAAATGTGTTGTCATCTGACTTCTGCAATGGTTTAGGAATCCAAAGAATAATACAAGTTTTCAATCAGGAAAAATCTCTTAAAAATATTAAAAAAAAAAACCCAAACATATACATAGGATAGAAGTAAAACAATTTTTTGTGGGGAGGGAGAGGAATTTGGATTTATTTTTCATGAAAAAGGTAGCACATGCTGAATATTCAATTATTATTTTCTGTTACATTTTTTTGAGGTAACATTAGTTTGCAACACTGTATATAATTTATAGGACTATGGTTCATACACCTTCAAATGTATGTTGATGTATGTTGTTTTAAGATTTCTGTAAATAGTTTAAAAACTATTCTTTCAGGGCCTCCCTGGTGGCGCAGGTGGTTGAGCACCGCACTGTGAAGCTGTCCACAGCCTCTGCAGCGCAGGTTAGATCCCAGCCTGCCGGCGAGAATTCCACATGGAGCAGCAGACCTCTCCTGCCTCACCCGCTGCTCCCCTCAGCAGTGTATTTCGTCAGTCTGCCTGTTCTGTTCCCTGCTCTGTCTCTGGTGAATCCTCTCACCCTCCAGTGTATCTGGCCTGTACCCGATCCTTGTATAAGTAAATAAAATTAAAAAAAAAAAGAAGGAAATACTTATTTAAAAAACAAAACTATTCTTTCATACTCTTTAATTATTTTACAAAGTAAATTTAACTGCTATCACCCTGTCTGTCCCAATAACTAGTTTTGCCAGATTTGTAATCTTGATAGAAACTTTCAGATAAAAATGTATTATGCATTTTAGCTTGAATTTAGTACTTTCAAATACTTATTACTTTACGACTTTTAAAAATGATGATAACCTTTAAAAAGGTAGGGATTTAAACTTGCTATATTCTGCAAATCTACATAAAGATATTGTTAATAATTCCCAGATTGTTAGAAATTTAACTGGACCCGGCAGCCCCGAGAGGCATCAGGGAAAGGTGGTTTGTTGGAGTTGAGGCACACTGGCCTCAACCCCCACCACCTATTGATGCCTCTGAGTGGCTGGGCTGGCTCTAGCCATGTCTTTCTGGAGCCAATAAGCCCAGGAGCCTGTTCTTACCTGAGTACAGGCTGGACCGAGTTTTTCCCCGTTTTATATCTGACTCTAGATTCTAAAATGTACCCATGATGTGTACACTAAATGGATTGATCAAGTTCAAGCTAACTTCATCAGTTAATAATTTGTATTGAAAATGGAAAACAAGATGATTGGTGCTAAATGATCCAATCAGAAGCTTAAGATTTAAAAATGGTCCACTCGAGCTTTCAGGGTGGCAGACCTAGAAAGGGATATAAGGCAAAGCAAGAGCCAGCTTGACAGAGTGTGCAGCCAGCAGCCAGCCTCCAGAGAGAAGGATTCATCAGACTGCCTTTGAAGAAGCAGCAGTCAGCAGCCAGCCTCTGAAGAAGATTCATTCTGTTCCTGGCCTCTAAAGAAAGAAGGACCCAGTTCCTCATCGTCAAAGAGGAAGAATCATCAGACCACCTTCGCAGAATAAAAATTAGGCACACGGCCTCTGAATAGAGAAGCATTGCATACTTCTATATGCACTTTCTGACATCCAGACTTCCATACCTCCATAGACCTGTGCAGAGACTTGGCCACTACACAGGCCTTTATTCCTACCTCTAATGTTGCCTGCAAGGAGCACCAATGGGCTTGGCCCAGTATCTCAAATTGCTGACCAAAGCCTCTGGTTCTCCAGCACCACCTCCCGGTGCTGTTGAGTCCATCTCTGGACTAGTCTAGTATCTAGCCAAACCTTACTGCTGCTGTGGGCTGCTGCTATGTCACCTCATTGTCCATGAGAAGACTTTAGTTGGGACTTCTGGACACTGTGGACTCTCTTTGGAGTGAGACAGCTGGCCACTTGTTGCCTTAGAAACTCCTTCCTTTTTTCCGATCTCCTGTTTGTTAAATGAACCATGTTGTTGCTGGACCCCGAGGCTGAGTGGTCTTGCATTTGTGAACCCCCTGACAGTAAACCGTCTCCCACCCTGGCATATCCAGCTCTGTTTGAGTTTTCTTTTACACTGTTGCAGTGGTGTTTTAACTACTTTTTTTTAAAGATTTATTTATTTATTTATACAAGCACTGGGTACAGTCAGAAGTGAGGGAGGGTGAGAGAATCCATCAGAGCCAGAGGGGGGAGCAGAACAGACAGACTGATGAAGTACACTGCTGAGGGGAGGAGCGGGCATGACAGGAGAGGTCTGTGCGCCATGTGGGACCCTCGCCGGCAGCTGGGATCAAACTGATGCTGCAGAGGCTGCGAGCAGCTTTGTAGCTCAGCACTCAACCACTGTGCCACCGGGGAGGCTCTTAACTACTTTTTTAGAGTGTGTTTAAGTATTATTTCAGAAAGTATATATGGGCAAATGAATTCTAGGCCTTACTCCCTATGTGTTTAAAGATGGGCAAAGACATTGAACTTTTCTCCCTTAACTATATTCTAGATCACACTCTTTTGTTTACATCATTTGGACAAGAAAGAATAAATGATGTTTTGTCATTTCCTAGACACTGCAAGGCCCATGCTTCCAAGTAGGTGTAGTCAACCTATAAGACCTAACAACTGTGTCCCCAAGGAGGCTAGTCTTATACTCATCCATATTTTCAATCTGTGATACGTTTTTGGATTTGAGGGGTAAAATAGGTCTCATGTTACAACCTCCCTAACCAGATCTTTCTACATGGAGGATATGATTTTGCATCCTTTTGTCATTATCTTTTGTTTCTAATTCCTTGGGAGAACAGTGGCAGCAGTACAGAGCAGGATCCAGATATGGCTGCACCTATTGGCCACACACCATCAAAGACCACTTTTCCCACCTGGGCAGTTTCCACTCCCATAGGTACCTTTTGAAAGTAAACATATAAACTCAAATAAGCAAAATATATTTTCTAAGCTCAAATATTATTTTTAATTTAGTAATTCCTTCACTATTGCAGTTGAACAAATTCAATTCCTGCCAACTGTCCTCAAAGTTTGTACATGAATTCAAATGTTTTATATGGCACAAATGTGAGACACAACTGGTGTTTGGCTATCCACTGAGAAATTTAAAGTCCTATTTATTGAACCAGATTACCACTGTCATATCTCTTCCTTGTTTAGGATCTCTATTTATTTGCTACGCGATAAGAGTTATTTTTGTGACATTTTGGGACTTGAGAATCTCCAAGTTTTTCTAAAGTTCTATATGCTTTGAATCACCTGCACTAAACATCTTTCTGTGATCTTACTATCATTCCAGGAAGTAACAGGTAAAGTTTCTTAAGACAGTCTCTTATCTCACTTTTTCTATATTCTGCCAATGTTCTAAATCTGGAAGTTTATTTTTAAGTCTAGAAGAAGACAATATCTCCATAAAATGCTTTTCTTCCCCATACATAGTGAATGCTGGATGCCACATGGGTCATTCCCATACTGAATCAGTGATTCCCTAAATGCTAAGGTATTTATAAAATCTTACATTTTTTTCTTATCATAAAATTAAAGGTGGAATACTATTTGATAGAGAGGGGTAATAAACAGGAAAGGGAAAATTGTTGAGGTTTAAATGTCTTTCCATATACTGCCTACCCATATGTCTACCTATAATTCAAACAATAGTGACACAACCACTGAATGAACCATAGTTACCTCAATAAAAAATAAATAAACAGAAAAGAAGGAAAATCAGAAAAGCTATTATGTTGTAGAGGTGGATACAGTAGAATGTCTACTTATTCTGGAAAAAAACAAAACAAAACTGAAACACTGTGCCTATTCATTCTCCTTATTCTCTCCTATCTAGTTTCTGTGGTGTAGCTAATTATCATTGAATCCAGAATGTTATTTCTTTGATAGTCTCAGTTGACCAACTTTTAGCTAGAAGGGTTTAATCTGGAATCTATGAATATGAGTCCATGAATCAGAGTAGGAAAACATTAGTTACATCTATATTTTTATGAGCTTTTAAAATTAATTAAAATTAATATTCTCTTGCATTATGAATAGACAAAATACCATAATAGTATTAATAGCTCTAGATTTGCAAGCAATATAGATTATAGACACACTTATGTACTATTAGTTATACAAAGTTTTAAAATATATTTGCATTTATCTTTGTTATAAATTTTAGTAGTTAATGGAAACTATTACTAGATTGTATTGTTTAATTCATTAATGAAAAAGCAACCATATTACTCTTTCTATGTAGGCTTTAAATATTTTAATATTTAATTTTCAGTGTAATTTATTTTTACTATAATTGCATGCATTTTAGAGTTTTTCTTTAAAAACATTACTTGAAGAATGGGTACATAATATAAAAGAATGCAAGTCACACAGAAAAGGTTTTAAACACCACAAGTGATAGTAGTTTCTGTTGGAGCCAGATACATGTCTCTGTCACCCACATTACTAACAGAATAGAAGAATGAGTGTCATATTAAACACTCTGATCTATTTTGGCCCTTGATTTCAAATATCTGTGTGGAAATAGAATTAAGCAAGAAAAAGAATGCAATGACTACTAATACTCATTTTATCAAAAACAAGTAATTAAGCTTTACTAATAGTTACTAGAGGAGTAACACTGGCACCCTTAACAGAGACATAAATTTGACAGTCACTTGTAAGTTATAATGTTAAAGAATTCCTAAAGGAGGCCATGTAATTATTAAGGGTTGATAATGGTCAATTCATTATTGTTTCACTGGCAAAGCATAACAACATTGTACAGTTCTTAAGCTCTAAGAAGTTCCTAATATGGTTAAATATTGTTTTTAAATAATACCTTTAAATAGTAAATTCTGCAATAACTGGTGATGCAATGATATTGATTCTAAGAAAGAATTACTTTTTAAAAAATATTCCCACTGATTTTTCTCACTATACAAATGGATAAGTAAAAGACTAGAATTTACTGACCTTTTCTGTAATGTTAGTAATTTGCTACCAAGTAGATATATTAAAAAAGAATAGACACTTAATCTTTCATTTCATTATAAAGGTGTCATTTTAATATGGAAGGAGAAACTTTTTTCAAAGGACAGTTTTCTAATGGAGAGACTAGTTTAAGTAGAGATGCTAGCACTATTCATAATAAATAAGACTTGGAAACAATCCAAATGCCCAAAAATAGATGACTGGATCAAGAAGATGAGGTAAATATACACAATGGCATACTATTTGGCAATCAAAAAAGATAAACCAATACCCTTCGCAGCAACATGGTTATGTTCAGTGAAATAAGTCAGAAGGAAAAATAAAAATACTGGATGGCTTCACTTATAGAAAGAATACAGGGGAGTCAAATAAGGTATTAGGGTATAAAATAATAACTTAAAACACAAAACAAAACAAAACCATGATAAACAGACAAATATAAATCAGAGATATTCTGCAGGGGTGGGGGAGGGCGAGGGATCAAAAAGAGGGTGGGAAGAGCACAAGGTAAGATGGTGATAGTGTATGGGTGAATTGGTGGTGGAAATTCTATGGAGACTACACCTGAGAAAAGAAAGCAAACCCTGTTAAAAAAATGACAATGATGTAAAATATATATGAATAAATAAATGGGGAAAACTGAAAAAAAAGAGATGCTTAGAAATGTTTCCATCTTTATATGATGTATTACCTAAAATGATATATCTGACAGTTTTCAAAATACTGAAACATGATTTAGAAGCTAAAAATATTCTAAGTTGAATATTTAAGTGGGTATAGTTTATTTGGTAAAAATAGCAAAAAAAAAGAGAGAAAAAGAAAAAAAGGAGGGCCCCTTTGGTGGTGCGGTGGGTTGAGCGCAGCACTGTGAAGCTGTTCATAGCCTCTGCAGCACGGGGTTCAATTCCAGGCCAGCCAGGGAGATAACCACACGGTGTGGCAGACCCCTCCCATCTCACCTGCTGCTCCCCTCAGCATTGTATTTCAGTCAGTCTGCTTGCTGTCTTCCCTGCTCTGTCTCTGTTGAATCATATCACCCTCCTGTGTCTCTGGCCTATAACACAGCTTTTGTATAAATAAATAAAAAAAATATTAAGAAAACAAAAAGGAATATCTTAGTTTGAAGGAACTATCTAGCTTCTGGGAAAATGAAATATTTTTATCTGCATTTTAACAAAAATCTGCATATATTTGGAAAATGAGATTGAAAAATTATCATAATAATGTAGAAGAAAACTTCCATTTTTATATATGGAATGTTTTAAGGTATATTTCTTTTGCTTAACCTGTAATAATCATTAAACATTATTAAAAAAAAAAAAAAACCCTGAAATTTTGGGCCTCCCTGGTGGTGCAAGGGGTTATGCCGAGGCACTATGAAGCTATCCACAGCCACTGCATCACAAATTCGATCCCCTGCTAGGGAGGTGACTCACATGGCTCAGTAGAACTCTCATGTCTCTCCCACTGCTCCACTCAGCAGTGTATTTATTACATCTGCCTGTTCTGATCCCCATTCTGTCTCTGGTGAATCCTCTCACCTCCTGCACCTCTGGCCTGCACCCCAGCTCTTGTATGCATAAATAAATAAAAAAAATCTTTAAAAAAAAAAACCCTGAAATTTTAAAAATATCTCTAAATTGGTAAAAGAAAATTTTCAAAAATCATCAGGTAATTATTCATTAACTCACAACAAGAAAACTAATATTCATTATTGGTTAAACAACTGTTTTTACTATTAATACACAAAACCATAATTAAATGTTATATACATATTGCTATAGCTCACCTCTAACTTTGTGTTCAACATATTATAAAAAAATATTACACTAGTGTGGTGGCATATGTATATAATTTATTAAAGCTAATTAGCATATTTCTGGAAACAAAATTTAAATTGTACTTATGACTAAAGTGTATACTTCAAAGAATTGACAACCACTAGAATAAACTTAAGAATTTCCATGAATGACCAATATTGATTTAATCTTTTGTCAATAGATATTTAAAAAATTTGTTTACTTTTATATTGACTGTTTTGCTTTTAATATCCCACATGGTCATTTGGAAACCATTATATCTTGATGGTCACTTGAAAAATGGCTTTGACTAACAAGGCTATTTGCTTCATGTTTAAATTATTTCATGAGTTCTTGTAATTATGGAAATATTTTGTTTGTTTCATGTTCCATATCATGGAAGTTCTCTCTTGCATAAGTATGGTCTTTTATGTAACTATTTTAGCAGCACACAGAGTTTTGGCTAATTTTTGTTGCTCTCTCTCACCCTATATTTACCATCAATGCCTGAAGTTCGGATTTTCAGATCTCATCCCCAGATTACTGCAAGAATCTTCGAACATTTTCCTATCGTTTATTGTCATCTTTCATGTTATTAGCAGAATAATATTGCCAAAAAATGAGCCTATACTTGAAACTCTTCCATGGCTTGCATTCTGCCTCAAAATAAAATTGCAATTCCTAAACCTTAATGCAAAGTCTTGATTGGGTTCTTATCACCTGAGTTCCTTTTAGCCCATATACACCACCTGAAGTGTACCAACTTGTCTATTGCACATACAGTTCCCTTTGCTTAAAATACTCCTTTCACTCTGCAACTGACAACTTAACATCTTCTTCCTTAGTCCTGACATTTTATTTTGTTATGTGCCTAATGTCCATCCCTTTTCAGTTCCATTTCATTTGGTTAAATATCCCTGGTCTGTCCTCCCAGTGTTTTCTCATCAATGTCTATCAATTCAGTTATCACATTTCACTAACTGACAAGAACACCTTGGTAAGGTGAAATTTTAAAATGTGTCAATTCCTTGAATTAACTACAGAAATGGGAATATTTCTAAGAAATAATCTGAACAAAATGGTTTTATTTTCATTCTGAATTATACAATACATTGAAGTTAGAGGAGAAAAGGGACCCAAAATTAGGAAAAATAAGATTGTATACATATCAAAACTAATGTGAATGTACTTTTAATATAAAAAAACTTACCTTTTATGTTTATAAAATAAAGATAATTAACTGTTCTATCTTTATACGAAAATCAAATATTCTTATTTTAATTATGAAGAGAAATATTAGTCACCTTATTAAAGAGAATAAAAGCTACATAAAACAGATAACAATGACTTAAAAAGTTAGTAAGTAACAGAGAAGTAAGAAAATGCCCTTTATTTAATAAAAAAAAAATTCACACGCTTTCCACTGAGTTATTTAACAAATGCAAATGTTGTATTTTTAAAATATTAATGTACTGAGGGAACAATATTAGTAAAATAAATCAGATGCTAATTTGTAAACTAGATTTGTTCTTAAAATATATCTTGGTTAAAGCTCTCAGAATATAATTAATATCTTCATAAGCAATAATGATATATGATCCTGGTTAAGTGACTCTACTTTGAGAAATTTCAATTTCTAATTATTTTTTTCCAAAATGGATTACAAGCATAAACACTAAGTTATTTTTTGACTAAATTTTTAGTAATGGTATAATACTGATTATACCACAAATAAATATTTTTGACTAATGATGCTTTTATTATGTGTATGGGAAAATATGTTTCCTTTCTAAACTAATATTCAGGTTACTAAAATAAATTCATTTAATTAAAATAAAAACTTCTACCCTATATTTTTAACTTTGCATTTTGTTCCCACTTGGGACCATAGGTGTTTGTATGTAATTCTTATTCAAGACATTTACTGCCTCTTCCTTTGTTCTTCTGATGCCTTGCTTCCTTTACACTTATTCCCTTTGTATGGCAGGATTAGTCTTTCAGATTTTCCAACAGATGCTGACTTGCTTTGGCCAGTGCAAAAGAAGTTCAAGTGATATGTACTTATTCCCAGTAGAAGCTTTATTTTTTTAATTTATTTTATATTCCCCATACAACTGCAACCCTGATTTTGACCCCAATCCCTCCTTTCTTCCCTCCCCCACAAAGGGTGTCTCTGGTTCATAGTTGTTTCTTGATTTTTTTCTTTCTTATAGTTATTCTTTTTCCTGGTCCATATTTAGGTTTTCTAGATTCCTGTTATAAGTGAGACCATCCAGTATTTTTCTTTTTCTTTCTGGCTTATTTCGTTGAGCATGATCCCTTCCAGCTCCATCCATGTTGCTGCAAATTGCATGTGTTTATCTTTTTTGAATGCTGAGTAATATTCCATTGTGTATATGTACCACATCTTCTTGATCCAGTCATCTATTTTTGGGCATTTGGGTTGTTTCCAAAGCTTAGCTATTGTAAATTGTGCTGCTATAAACATAGGGGTGGAGGTGCTCTTTTGAATTAATGTTTCTGTGTCCTTTGGGTAAATACCTAGGAGTGGAATTGCTGGATCATATGGAACCTCTATCTTTAGTAGGTTGAGGATCTCCACACAGCTTTCCATAGTGGTTGTACCAGTTTGCACTCCCACCAGCAGTGCAGGAGAGTTTCTTTCTCTCCACATCCTCGCCAACATTTGTTGTTGCTTGTTTTTTTTTAATATGCGCCATTATTACTGGTGTGAGATAGTATCTCATTGTAGTTTTGATTTGCATTTCCCTCATTGCAAGTGATGTTGAACATTTTTTCATATGCCTGGTGGCCATTTGTATTTCCTCTTCGAAGAAGTTTCTTTTTAGCTCTTCTGCCCATTTTTTGACTGGATTATTTTATTTGTTTTTGTTGAGTCTCATCAGCTCTTTGTAGATATTTGTGATCAGTCCTTTATCATTAGTGTTGGGTGTAAAAATGTTCTCCCAGTTGGTGGGGTTTCTCTTTGTTTTTGTTATTGTCTCTTTTGCTGTGCTGAAGCTCTTTAATTTGATGTAGAAGCTTTAAAGCCATCAAGTGCTTGCACCATAGCTCTTCCCCACCCCACCCAACAGGAGACCCATATGTCCCATAGAGTTTCCAATTTCACATTTGTCTACAATATAGATCTACAGTTCATCCTGTAAAGAATAATAGTATGAAAGAATAATGGCCTTTGTTACTCGAGGCTACAGTTTTCCCCCACTATCCAAAAGTAGAATGTTCATATTAATAAGATTCAGAAGCTTATTTTAGGGTCTGCCAATGTTTATTTTTTTTTTAGAAAAAAATAAATAATGGCAATAGTAATACCAAACTTCAAAAATTAAACACTAAGTCAGTCCCAATAGGATGATTCTACTTTTGAATAGTGATAGAAACATGAATTGGTGTATGGGCTTGTTTTACAACATGCTTTATAAATAACTAATTCAGGAGGATGCAACAATAATATCCATATGACAGATGTATCCTCAAAATAAAAGTCAGTGGGCCTTCCTGGTGGTGCAAGGGGTTAAGACACAACCTATGAAGCTATCCTCAGCTACTGCAGCATGAGTTCAATCCCCAGCCAGGGTGCTACCCACATGGTACAGCAGACCTCTCCTGACTCACCCACTGCTCCCCTTAGCAGTGTACTTAACTCAATTTGCCTATTCTATTACCCACTCTGTTTCTGGTGATCCTCTCACCCCCCCACACCTCTGACCTGTACCCCAGTTCTGGTATGCATAAAAAAACACATCTTTTAAAAAAATTCATTATTCTCTTCTGAACATCATTTCAATTTATGCTTCAAGTTTATTGTCCTACTTACTAATTCATATATCTAGTACCCTTTACTCTTTTACATATTCCTTATAGTCAAGATCTTTGTTTTAAAATAGTTCCCTTTTACTTACTCTGAGCCTGGTTCATAAGAAATAATTTTTTTAAGGCTCTTATTAAAGATTTGTTAAATGAAATACTACTGGTTCAGCTACAAAGTCATATAAATGAACAGTTGGGATGGTTGCTGGAGAAATAGAATATAAAAAAGTATAGTGAAATCTGGCAAAGGTAAAAGACAAAGAGATCAGATTAATAAGCAAGTAGGTGCATATATTATAAAAAAACAGGGAGCTATTCCAAGGCTCTGAATATTAAGGTGAAGACCTTTCTTTTTTTAAGCATATTTATCTATAGCTCTACCATCACTATCATAAAACATAATATTCCAATCTGATGATCTGAGCTAGTTATGGTTTGCTCATTTTTTAATGAAATGTTTATTTAATAGTTCTTCTTTTTTCACTCATATATTTGGCACATAATAAAAAAGTCATTGTCTTGAATGGATGAAAAAAACATGTTATGGTGATTTTGACTTTGTGAATGAGGATTAAACTGAATACTTTTGCTGAAAAAAATCAATGTCACAATAGAAAGATATGGATTACACCAAAAAGACAATTAATTTCTTTCATTACATTTTAAAAATGGTTCTCATACTCCATTACACTCAAAAGAAATATAAAATGATTAATATTCAGATTACAGGAACAAAAATTTGACATACCTTAAGAAATCTAATCTATTCCACTGACTGCTGTCTTCTTGAGATACAAACACAGAATATGTGTGTCTGTGTGTATATATATGAAGAAATTATACCTTATTTTTAATACTTTATGTATCAGGTTTAATATTAAACACTTAATGAACATTACCTCATTAAATCCCCACAACAATCATATAGTTAGGTACTCACTTGAAGGAAAAAGAGAACAAAGGTTTATGCAGCATTCCCAAGATGATTCCACCAATAAAGGTGGAAATAGGATTGATTCAAACTCTTAACTTTGATAACTAAGTGATAGTGCTTCCCTAAAAACATCTCTCTTAATGACAGCATTTCTACAGAAATTTACATGTTCAACTACCATTATAGAGACTGAGGTAGAGACTGGTGGTTAAAAAGCTTGCACTGTTTGAGCTTGAGGAAAACATGAATAAAAAGTTATGAGAAACAAAGAGATGAAGGAAGGAGAGAAGAAAGGAACAAAGGTAGTAAGAAAAGGACAAGGAAGAGGATAATAAACTAGTGATCTTGTCAATTTTGTTTCCATCCCTGAGCTTAGATGGTATTCTACCTCTTTCTTCCCCACTTCTACCCACTCATAATCCTCACCATGAGGCTTCCAAGGCCATCAAGATGGAGTTTCTAGAGCAGACTGAGCTAGCAGAAGCTGAGATTCTCAGGAGAGGAACAAAGAACATTTCTGGATCTCGTGAGAGAGGATACCTCTGAGACACTGGGTGGGGAGCCCAGATCCAATGCTCTGTGATCACAAAAGCAGAGCTCAAGCCCTGGTCCACACCAGCTTCTACTGGCACCAGAAACTTGGAGTTCAAGAGAGAATATCTTCTGTCCTACAATTTACTTTTTACTAAACCTTTTTGACCTCAATTTCCATAGCTTTAAAGGTGATAAGAGTGGTCCCAAATTTGAAGGATTGTTACAAGATTTAAATGTTCCTGGTGCAGAGTAAACTGTCTTTAAATAATCAAAATATATTTTGAATATATGGTCAAAGTTTATTCTAGCTTGGACCAGTATTTCAATACTGAAAGTATTGCAAAGGAGTTATTTTATTTTTTAAAAAGATTTATTCATCTATGCATACAAGAGCTGGGGTACAGGCCAGAGATGTGGGGTGGAGGGGTGTTGAGAGGATCCACCAGAGAAAGAGCAGGGAACAGAACAGGCAGACTGACTGAAATACACTGCTGAGGGGAACAGCAAGCAAGACTGGAGAGGTCTGCCTCACCATGTGGGTTTCTCCCTGGCAGGCCAGGGATCGAACTCATGCTGCAGAGGCTGTGGATTGCTTCATACAGCGGTGCCCAACCCCTTATGCCACTAGGGAGGCCCGCAAAGGAGTATTTTAAAGGTCTGTAAAATAATTTTGTTATAGGTTTTTTCACAAAGCATGTCATGGTGGTTTATAGGATAAACCCATTTTCCTGTACTTTAGAAAATGTATTCAAATTAATTACTTTATATATTTGAAAAAATGCATGCTTGGAACTTCATATTGTTCTTAAATTATTTTTAATAGACACACAATTTCATATAGATTTAAAAATCAGTACCCAAACTTATCAAAGGTAGATCATAGTGGTTTGTACTTTCCAACAATATATAAATGTGCTAGAATAATAATTGTCCTGTAATAATAATGGCATTGCTTTAATTTAATATTCTTTTTAACATGATCAGCTAATATTCTTGAAAGTGATCTATTCATGGGAAGTATTAAAGATTTTTCAGATATGTCATAAAAATTGAAATTTATTTAAGTAGAGCTGTCAGTTGATGAAAATATATTAATAAAATAGATACAGTAAAGGTAATATAAAGATATATCAAAAGTGTCTGGGTAGTATGTGACTAGCTCTATTAGAAAATGCTACTATTTGAAAAAGGGGAAATGACGAATATATTTTCTTCCTTTACAAAATCCATTTTATTTGTATGCCTCTTTTACCCACAAACCTAATTCATATGTTTTAGAACATAACACAATTTTATAATCATTTCCCTACCTTTATTACAAAATTTTATCAAAAGTCTTTTCATCCCCTCTTGTTCTTTTACAACATGTAAATAAATATAATTACATGCCATTCTGTACCTGTTTCTTCATGATTACTTCAATTTGCAGGAAACACTGTTTTTTTTAAAAAAACAGTTTTATAAAATAAAACTTTTTGGAATAGTTTTGAGTTGTTCTTGAATCTGTCCCACTCTTCAAACATTTGATTTATTTCCTCAAAAATAAATATAATTTTGTTTAATTATTTGTGGCCATAATGTACACAATACTAAACTTGAATTTACAGTCCTTACTTATTAATTTGTGGATGTCAGTCATCTCCCATGGTTATACTTTTTTTTTTAATTCAAAATGAGAGAATTGAATTTGATTATTACAAAAACTTTTCTCAGAATTCTAGTTGAAAGGGGATTATCTCTTCAAAACTTGGAATTGTGTGATTTAATACAAATTCATTTTAGAGTTATAGCTATTTTGGTTTTAGATCTCCTAATTGGTATCCATGCACGATTTTTGACCCCCACTATTTTTATCAAGAATTAGAAAAATCATTAATAATCATGCTGTATCTCTGAATCTTAACATGCATATATTAGAAATCAAATGTTTCAATAAATTTTATGAATCTTTCTATTTTTCTTACTATATTAGGCATACCTGAAAGTCATAATACTTGACTGATACATTTTTTCAGAGGACATAAAATACTGACTTGTACAGGTAAATGTTTATTGAATACAATGAAAAGAAACAAAACAAAATTATTTATATCCTAGCACTGTTCACAATGAAAAAGAAAAAAATTGTGGAACCCTCAATTTTGAAACAGAGTTATTTCATGGTAAATACTGGATCTAATTTTATAACAATTTTATAATATCCATCTTTTAGGCTAATTTGCAAGCACGTATAATCTCAGATGAGGAATCATCTATTACTCCTATGAGGAAATATCTACAATAGGCAATTAGTTGTGTTTCAGATCCTCCAGTTAGCCATTTATAGAAGATTTAGCAGTACTGTTCATGGCCATGCTATTGATTTATATAAGTGGCTAATTTATCTTTCCTTCTCAAGACTGAAGATAATGTAGAGCATTTTTTTCATTTTCTTCTCTTCCTACAAATTTTCAAGTACAAGATTTGCTTATTTTCCTCTACCTAAAATCATACATATATATATATATATAATTACAAATATAATTATATAATATATATAATTACAAATATAATTATATTATATATATATATATATATACACCATTTTAGGTAGATTACAAAGTCCTGCATTTATAGGTATATACATGTCTAAATTCTTCACATAATGGCATTTATAAGAACATAGAAGTATGGCTCTTATTTAATAAAAAAGTAAGGGAAACACTAGCATCCTAATATCTCTGCTCAGGTGCTCATAATTGCCCATCAGCACTCAGAGCAGAGATACTTCAAAGAAATGCAGCATCCACCTTCTCTTTTAGTTTTTCCTCCTTCACTTTACTTAAAAACACACAAAGGTACTGCAGAGGCTTACAAGTGTCCAGAGCTGCAACAAATATTGTCTTTCTAGGCTCTTTCATAGTTTTAACATAGTATGTGATCAAGAAAAGCAGGGTTACCAGAAAAAGTATACAGAGGATATCAAACAATTATTATCTTTATTTAACAACTTACCCACTTCACAAAATGAGGCTCATTCTAAGAGTGAGGGACTCATGAGTTTGCACAAATCTGTATTTTCTAGTGGAGGTCTTAAGTATTCAGAAATTCCCAGAAAGCAGCATGATCTTTACTATTTATAAAGCATTGCTGAAATTTTCACCAACTTTTGAAAGCATCCTCCAAAATGCAGCCTTCTAGTTTTTTCTAGGGAAAATTTCCCCCACTTAATATCTATTACATATTTTTCAGATGAATACTAATTTATACATATTTATACTAAAAGCAGAGGAAACAAAAACGTTACAGTTTACTTTCCAGTTGAATATTAGGCGTTTCATTTCTTATTCCTCTCTCTGCTCTTATCTCAAACTACACCTCTTAGTATTCCAGAAGAACTCTGAGATTTGCATATAAATCTAATTGTGTGTATTCATGCAAAGCTTTTCAATTCATGACAAACTATCCATAGATATTAAAATTAATTTGTGAGGGAAGAGCCATTGTGTTCAGTGATAGAAAGTATCACCAGCTCTAGCTCCTCCACATTTTACTACCACTTTGCTGTCCACAGTAAAGACTTCAGAGAAGAGCTAAACATTTATCTAAAAAAAGAACTGCATGCCTGAGAACGGAGTATATATGAACCTGGTCTTGTATATTTCTGTATTTTTACATGTACTCTTGTTGCTTTTGTGGTTACTGAAGGGAAATGTAAGGTTTTGCACATTGAGAAGCAATGATAGAAATAAGTCACTTAAATCGCGTGACAAATGGCTTGCATCATATGGTAGGTAATCCACAAAGCTATTTAGCAATGGACTAGTAAGTATGTACTTACTTTGCATAAATCATTTTTTCTGCCTAAAAACAAGAACATCAGAATCTCAGCTTTTTATACAGATTTTTTCACTAAGCTGAATGCAGTAGGTGTGGTATTCATTTAACCAGTCCTATCTTATCCTAGGTGTAGTGTTTACTTCCCTGCTGATGGGCTCTCTATCAGATGCCTAACATAGGGGAGACTGAACGGGACACAAACTGTTAATGTGATGGAACTTTAGTGTTTTGGCAATGCCTTCTCCATTTCCTACTAGTTCTGTATAATTATTAAATTCCAAAGTTTAATATTTGCTTCTTGAAAAGACTATTGCTACATTTCTATAGTTGAAATTACCAGGAGGAAAATAAGTTTGGCAAAATATCTGGTGATAGAGTTAGAACAAAAATATCAAAATTGGAAAAAAGAAACTTTATTATTAAATATAGAGGACAAAAAAACTTCAATTTTCATATTGTATTTATACCTTTCTCAAAGCTACTGTGTAGCTCCATAAATGTTTTCATGGGGAATGGACAGATTATTTTAAAACTATGATCCTGTCCACAGCTTAATGGTAGAAATGATATCCTCGATAGCACTATATCGTATTTTCACATCTTCTGTTAGAGATTTTATTTTATTTTTTTCTCTCCCTTTTCCCCCCCTCACCTCCCATTAGAGATTTTATAGATTGTGAGTTTGTCATTCATTGTGCTACACTGCCCTTATATGGTGTTACACTTAAATACAATATATTTAAATGCAATAGGATCATCTGACACTAAGTGAAGAAAGAGGAAAAGGTAATTTTTGTAGGAAAATGTCTGTGAAGCTCAGTGTCTCCCATCTCTAGGAACTGCAATGGTAATGCAAACCCAGATATTACAAATGAATAGGCATTTCTGAAAGGAATCAGTTATAAGAAACCTGCTTAGAGATATAACTATTATTTTGTCCTTGGAAAAAATAGCTTCCCTAAGAAAGTAAACAAAAAGGAGTTTTCTTCCACTCGTAGGATGTTAGATAAGTCTGAAAGCATAGAACATGATATACACCAAAGTGTTTGCTCATAATACATTTTGAGAAGTGGTTTGACCTAGGTTCTTTGCCTTTGACATGGAGACATTGCATTAAATTACTAGATTTAATTAAATTACTAGAATTTAATATCCCAGCTTCCAAAAATGATTTAAAAAATGAGACTTGACCTAAGGAAACTTACTATTAAATAAACAAGATATGTAAAAGAAATAAGAAAAAATGTTTACAGGAATAAAAATTGAATTTCCCATTATTTTTATTGAAATATATAACAAAATGTAATAACGCACATTAATCAAAAGGTTTTTCTCTAAAATTATTCCTGGTAGATGACAAGGAATATTAGAACAGACATGCCTAATGACCTTAAATGTTAAAATTATGACTTAAGATTAGCAAAAAAAAAAATCAAAACAATTGAGTAAAACATAGGAACAAACTATAATGTAACCATTTCTAACTGGATTGTTTTGTTATGTTATTGATATAAACAGGATAAATTGGTAATTCAGATCATAGAAAATATAATCTTTATTCTAGCTATTTCTTTTAATAGAAATACACATGCAAGAGCCAATCTAAAAATAAACTTTTTGTCTATTATGGAGCAAGACCAAAAAGAAACCAAGGACATTACATAAAATGGATATTACAACAAATAACTAATGTTAACAAATTAATAATGTTTCTGCATTTTTTGCCTATTTAGAATGAAAAAACAGCAGAATATTTTCAAGTACAGTTCATTAATTCATCAAAAAATGCTCAGTCAAATTTAGTTTTGTAGTTATTTTTATGCTGTCTAAACTGTAGGGCAAAAATTATTATATTTTAGGAAAATGTGAATCATCAAAATATATATAAATGGGTAAGTGCCTTTGTGAATTTGTAGGTATGCAAATAATTCAAATTTTATTGGGATCCTACTAAACACAGGCTATGAAATTTGGTTTTGTTTTTTAAAGAATATTCCTTTATGTTAATCCAGACATATTTTTTTAAATGCCTCCATTTACAGGAACAGATACAGAGCTAGAAATCAGCACAACCATGCCTTTTTCTTTTTCCCCAATCACTTCATTCAAGCAAATCCTGGCAACACAACTGTACTTGTTGGAATGACTGAGATGATTTGTTTGTATTACCTTATCCAGTTTGTAATAATCATAATATTTTTTTCATATAACTCTTCATTTTCTATAGATATCTATACTTCCCCAAAATGGTGCTTTGTCTGTAAGATTAGAGTAATATTAAATTAAATATTATGCCAGTAATCTTCAAAACTTAACTCTAAAGCAAATAGTTTAAATTGACTCAATTTTCCAATGTCGCCTTCTAGTGCAAAATAGTATTATTTTTCAAAATTACCTGTTTAAAAAGTACCCATGGCCTGAATATTTTAGATGTACAGAAAACAAATACTTCCACACATTTTACAATATATAAGGTAAAATATTCTTAATATACTCTTTGGTACCACATAACTCCGACTATTAATACTTTCTTTGAAATACTTTGTCATTTTTCAAATTAGTCAAATTTAATTTTTCCCTTTAGTTATTTTATAGTATAGTTTGAAAAATTATACTCAAGTGGTCACTTAATACTTTCAGAATAATGGAAAGAAAAGTTAGAAGAAAATATAACAATTGCAACTTTATAATGATCAAATACTTATTTAAATGATTTATGCTCACTAGAATAAAGTTGATATAAAATAATCAGTGGAGACCATGTTTATCTTACCATAAATTGTATCATTTTCTACTATTTTCCATTCTGTGATATATAAGGATCCTTCATCATGTGTACAATTGGGTATCATGAATCAAACCTTAAAAGAATTATATATTCTAAATATAGAAATTTGTTTTTAATATTCCCTTTAGCTTGAAAGTCCCTTTTTAGGATATATTTAATTTTCAGAATATAGTTTGTCTTACACAAGTCTTTGAATTTTGTAACAAAAGATGAAAAGAAAAGGTAAAAATTATGCCTTTCTTTACCTTGTTTTTGAGTATGCAATTATTAAAAGATTTTTATTTACTATATTTCATTTCCCTAGAAATATGGGTGATCTCTGTTTTCTTGTTAATTCTACTAGACTGTACTAAATATCAGTAGGAATTTTTAAAATTGTATGGCTACTTAACTGAGAATATTGATAGCCCCGATTATTTTGGACAGAAAATTGATATGATCAATGGCCAGAGTGCTAAGCATAGTTGCTGTTTAAAAGACATTACCAACTATCGCATGGCTGATATTTTAAATTTTAGTTCTTAAAAATAATTTTACTTTTGAGCAACTTGTCTATGGATTCTCTCTTTCACTTAGTCTCTCTTTTTCTCTCTCATATTTGTTGTTTATAATATTTAACATCAATATATCAACATAATATATACTACATGACAAATATTTATACTATATGTTATATATTGTATATATACTTTTTTTACATTTTATTGAAATGTGTTTCACCAGAAATTGTAATGTCATTTGTAAACATAGATTTTTTTTTTTTTTGTGAACTACACAATTAAAGAAAAAGTCATCTGCACACACGGTATGCTAATTATCTTTTTGTTGTATCTAGAACTCAAAAAAAGAGAGTCAAAATAACTTTTTCTTTTGACAAAATACATTTTGTCAAATCAAAATCAAGGCAAGCACAGTATTGGCTTCCATTTTCATTTCACTGTCTATTCTTCATGAATAAATTGTGACTAAATCCTATTTTTAAAATCTTTTTTATTAAAGGGTTCCCTCTCTTCCATAAATATTATGTAATTGCAAGACACTTCTCTGTAAATATTTGACTGAAAGAGTTCAATTTTCTTGAATATGTTTGAAGACTCCTAAAATAAATAATGGTAATCTCTTTAATGAGTTTGAGATAAGTGAAAATTTGCTATATTTGCTAAAGAACAATATTTATCTATCATGTGAAAACTCATAAAATGTAGGGAGTACATGATTTAAAATAATATTAAAGTCTGTTTGCCATTTTTAATTGTCCTCCATTGACTTTTATGATTGTGCTGACAGGCAGACTGAACAGAAATTTGTTGCTAAAAGGAATTGAGAAATAAGAATTTAAAGTCAAAGTAAAGTTTGAACTTAGAAAAAAAGGAGGTATGGTTTGAAAGATAAATATGAAAAAGATATTTTATATTATATTTGGTTGTTTACATGGTACCTGGATCTGCTTTGCATGCATTAACTCACTCAAACTTCTCAATAACCCAATGAGAAGGTGGATTTTTATGTCTTCTATAATTAAAACACTAATATACAAAGATGTTAACTAAATTAAGGCAATACAATTAGAAGTAATAGAGCTATGAAAATAATTTAGCTACAATTCTACTTCAGTGCCCACATTTTTATACTCAACCAAACTGTTAACGTTAGATTTATTTTAGTTATTTTTTCAAGATTAGTAAAAACAGTCTGAAGACAGCAAACTATGGAAAGTCAAGCATTTGCTTACATTATAAATAAACTGAAATAAACTAGAATAAAATGGAGAGAGAAAACTGAGGTGATGGTGGGGACAGATATTCTAAAACAAGAATTTGAATTGAATATATATATATTTATCATCCTTGCCTTCCCAGCCCAATTTAAATTTAAGCACACATGTTTCCAAATGGAACAAAAGTCATACAAAACATATAGTTTATCCATAAAATCTTTGACAAAATTTTGGAATATAAAGACCATATAGATGGTAAGTGATGGATGAACTAGAGTAACAACTTAGACCAAACAGGTCCAAAGCAAAGCTTAATGAAATATGGAGTTTTCAACCAGATGCACCTCTGCAGAGATAAATCTTAGAGTCACAATCTACAAGATGCAATAGTGAAGTATGAAGACATGTTCTAGGATTTTTTTATTTAATCATCATCAATGGTTACTCAGTCTTACCCATACTTGTCAAATGGAGAAGGCTTATCAATGAAGCTATTTACCATCAGATTTAAAATGAAAGTGAGTCCACTGAATTCTTAAACGGAATATGAATCATTAAAGTCTGAGTGGCAAGGATAGCACACTAGATTAAAACACTCTGGCTTTGATCTTGTATAGGTATATTGTCTGCCAACATTTTGATCACTAATTCTAAATGAAAAGTGTCAGCAGATTTGCTAACATATTAAATGTCATTATTAGTTCAAACACTTATGAAAAGTAAATCCTTAAACAAGTTATTCATAAATATTAATAAAAATGGAAAAATAGTGGTCAACATATGTTTAAGATACCAGTGCACAGGAGGGAAACATACTAAAAATGGACAAATTATACTAGAGTAATAGATATTTCATGGGGCACAAGAGCATTTTAAAATAATCTAATTAGCAATTGAGAAATTAAGAAAATATCTTAATAAAACAATTTAGACAACAATAAGAAAACTATAACCTTTTTAAGGTTATAATGCAGAAAGATGAAAAATGCAATAGAAGACAATACAAAAATAGGAAATTTTGTAGTTGAGCAAAATGTCAAAATAAGAGATAACATTTAGTAAGCATAGAGATTTTTATTTTAAAAATACACTGTATGGCAGAAAAAAGTGAAGTGGGGTAGGATATTAATAAAGATTGTAAAACAATCGTAGAGTGAAGTCAGGAATATTCAATAAAAAATTTCTCAGTAATGACTATTTTTTTCTACTTTGAAATATTGAATACCAAATTTATCAATTTCCTATGGTAAAAATTATATTGGAACATTTACAGAAAATCTTTCATAAAGAGTCACTAGAACATGGACCAGAACATTTTAAATAACATTAATCATATTGTCTATTGATCTAGATTTCTCTTTAAACCAAAACTATACACATTAAAAATAGTGAATATGTATATGAATAAATGTAACAATTTCTATATCTGTGTGATATTATTTAACAAATTTTCTGAACTACATATTTACTGTATTGAATTTTTCCCTGTTTAAGCTTGAGGTTAAATTTTACTCCTTAGAGCAAAGAATAACTACTGTAATTTTTTAAATTCTTTTTTTCATTTTATATTTCTGAGAAATATTAAAATATTTTACATCTTGAACAAGATAGATGGTAGGTTTGAAAGGGCAGATATGGATACATGAATGTTTCCATGTTAAAGAGGCAAAAATGTCAGGTTTCTGTTCTAAGAAAATGACATCAACATATTTTTATTTCCAACATGCAATTCATTCCCTGACCTCTACAAAATACTTTTATTTATACAAATATTCTATGTCCTAGTGATACATTTTACTGTCATAGGTCTCCTAAGATTTGCAACCCCATATATTTTATTATTAATTTATGTTAATTTCACTCCTGATGAAGCATGGTGAGACAGTTTGTACATGGGCACTATAAAAAAAAATCAAATTGGGACAAGCACAGCACTATGAAGCTGTCCACAGACCTCTGCAGCACGATTTGGATCCCTGGCCTGCCAGGGAGCTACCCACATGGTACAGGAGACCTCTCCTGTCTCGACTGCTGCTCCCCTCAGCAGCGTGTTTCAGTCAATCTGTTTGTTCTGTTCCCCATTCTGTCTCTGGTGAATCCTCTCATTCCCCGCACCTCTAGCCTGTACCTCAGTTCTTGTACGCATAAACAAATCTTTAAAAAAATCAAATTGAAAGGACCATTGTCATACTATTACTAATATGCGTATGTAATTTCTTATTGCTGTTATTTACATTTATTTGCTACTATTACTATCTTATTGCTATTCTAAGTTCTGTGAAAATTTTATATCTAAATATAATAAAAGTGACAAAGGCATACATTTAAGAACAGAAGAGGAACTTTTTATTCAATGAAAAATATCTTAAAACTACATACAGTATTTTGTAAAAAAGTTCTTTTTTTTAAAACAATTTATTTTTTTTTATACAAGCACTGGGATACAGACAGAGGCACAGGAGGGTGAGAGAATTCACTAGAGACAGAGCAGGGAGCAGAACAGGCAGAAGGACCAAACTACACCAACCTACATTGCAGCGGCGAGACAGAAGAGGTCTGCCACGCCATGTGGGAATCTCCCTGGCCAGCAGGAATCGAACCGGCACTGCAGAGGCTGTGGAAGGCTTCACAGCGCTGCGCTCAACCCACTGCGCCACTGGGGAGGCCTGCAAGTAAGTTCTTGTAGAAAATATTGTTTCATTAGTGAGAAAGTGAAATTGGCAAAAAATGGCACTTTAGTAATGCCATTTTCTCAATGGCAACATAAGTAATGGTATTAGAGTAATGCATTTTTGTTTATGGAAAGTGATATAAAACTATAGTAAGAGGGCTTAGTCATTTATTATCATTCCCTTTAGCAAGGTAGACTAAGTATCCTCAGCATATTTTAATCCTTTGGCATCTTAAGTTAATTTATTTACCGAGCACATTTGAGGCCAAAAACAACATCTGCTTTCTTTCTTGCTTTGTTATACTGTTGAGAGGTGAAGCAAAAATCATCATTATTAGAAATGTATCTACTGATATTTTTATAGAGCACATGAGCTATTAAATGTACCTAACACATGGATCACTCAAAAATTAATAGAAAGAAGTACAAAAGTGTGTAGATACATAATTAATGGATATATTCGACTAAGTGACAAGATTATTATATAGTCAATCTTAGATCTAAGGTTTCTGTAATCTTTACTTGTGTGGAGGAAGAAACAAGGAATAGAGAGCAGATTTAGTCTACTGAATTCTGACACTGAACTATAATAAGAAAAATGAACATTCTATTTTACACATATAAAAGACAATTCTAAGGATGAATATTCATTTATTCATTTAAACAATATGGATAAAATGTGTGTTCTATGCTGGGGCAGAGTTCTAAGTAAATAGATAAAATTCTCTGTCATTACACAGTTTATTTTCTAATTGAGTGTAACATATTTTATCATAGTTTATCAGATGATGAAAAAGGCTTAAGAAGAAAGGAAAACAGAGAAAGGGAACAGAAAGCAAAGGTTGAATCTAAAATATGGATAGAGATTGCAATGTTGTAGAGGATATTTGAAAAAGACTTTAAAATTATCTCTAAAATTTCTACAAAAGAAATCCAACATTAATACAGGCATGCCATCTTTATTTCCTTCAGATATTTCCCCAGAATTGTCATTTTTGGTTGTCTTTTCAGAATTCTATACTCTTTCCAATCTTTGCTCCAATTTCACCTTATCTGTGTGGTTTTCCTTGACTCTATTTACCCATTCATTCATCTAGACATTCCTTATTAAGTAGGTGAGAATGCTTTATTTTTATTTCTAGTAATTATTATTGAAGTGACATTGTTTTACAACACTGTACATGATTTAGGGGAATATATTCACACATCCTCAGATGTCTTTTTCACTTAAAATTACAATTCTCCACCTCCATCTTTAACTCATCCTTTCAATGAATTCTATTCAGTTTTTCTCTAATTTGTCACTATGTAATTAACTATATATTTTACCTATTATGTAATACTGTCTATCTTGCCCAACTATAGTATAATTTCTATGAAACCATGAACTTATATTGATTTTACTATTAGAGCTCTAGCCCTTGAACAGTACTTAGATTTAATAGGCACTCAACAAATATTTATCGTATATTTAATTTATCAAAACATGAGACTTTACACATTCATTCTCTCTACATTTTCAATCCAATAATTGTATCATACTTATTTTCTCCCCAAAACGGATCTTTAACCTGCATACATCTCTGCATTTCTACGGACATCGAAAGAACATTTTTTTTTTAAAGATTTATTTATTTATTTATATAAGCACTGGGTTCAGTCAGAAGCATGGGAGGGTGAGAGAATTCACCAGAGCCACAGTCGGGAAAATAATAAGCAGACTGACGAAGTACACTGCTGAGCGGAGCAGCGGGCACGGCAGGAGAGGTCTATCTCGCCATGTGGGACCCTCACCGGCAGGCTGGGGATGGAACTGGCGCTGCAGAGGCTGCGGGCAGCTTCACAGCCCAGCGCTCAACCGCTGAGCCACCAGAGAGGCCCACAAGAGTACATTTTGTTTCATATTAATTGCCATATTCCCGACTTTTCTCAGGTTCCATCTTTGTCCTTTCCAAATATATTCCTATTTAGGACAGCAGGAACATATCAAAGTGCCTCTTCAGTAGACTCCCGTGATTCTTAAAAATAAGTTCCAGGGACCCCTGGTGCCCAAGGGTTAAGTCTCAGCACCATCACCAGCACACCTGGCCAGGAAGCTAACCTACATATGGCACAGCAGACCTCTCCTGTCTTGCCTGCTGCTCACCTCAGCAGCGAATTTCAGTAAATCTGCCTGTTCTGTTCCCCACTCTGTCTCTGGTGAATCCTCTCACCCCCACACCACTGGCCTACACCCCAGCTAGACCCTAAACAAACAAACAAACAAACAAATAAAGTTTCAAATCCAGCCCCAAATCTCTAGCCCCCTTGTTTCACTATTTCCCATTCTTTCCTGATATGAGGGTGATACTGACCTTTCCTGGTTGATCAGACTCAAAATGTTTATTTTCTTTTTCTCTAAAATTTTGCACATAAAAAACTCTCTCTATAATATATACTCAGTTTCACAATCCCTGTAGCCACACTCTGCTGTTGAATCAATTCACATTCATGGCTAAGCTATTTCGAATGACTAGCACTTTGCTTTGTAGTATTTTACAGATTCTTAAACTTTTGTTTCGTAGCCCTTACCTCAGCTTTTAAATATATATTGAAGGATTGTTTTATTAATTTCTGTCTCGCTACTACATTATATGTTCTTTGAGAATAGATATTACTTCTGCTATTTCCACCTTGGTGTCTCTGGAATCTTGCTTGTAGTAAATGTTCAAAAGCAAAACTGGAAAATGGCAACAAAAATAGATGAACAAAGTAGAGTTATCTAGTATTCCTCCCAAACACAGTGAAATACAATAAAGGGTAAAAGTGACCTGATGAAGAGTACAAACTTGAGAATGAATATCCAGTTGAGTCAGTACATTTGATGCTGATTCAGTATATTGATTTAGATAAACTAGCTGAAAAATGTTCAAAAAGTTAGACCATTTGAAATAAACTAGTAATAAAAAAAAGCATATGATCCTTATGTAAGCCTAAACACAAAGAATATATAAATCCAATTGAGGACCTATGTATTTCTGGTTTTTTCTCCTTTTTTCATTATGTTTGACATTTTTGAAACTGAGTTTTGTTGCAGTTCATTAACCAATTGCTATGTGCTAGTATAACATTGCACCAAGATGCATAACATAACATTTTAGCATGAGCAATTGAAATTACAAGGTTGTACAGTGTGTTGTGGAGATTGTTTCAGCTTGGCCTGGATGCTGAGTTTGCGAGCAGGTAGCTTATTGTGATAGAGTGAGATGAAATTGCTGCCCAATCATTGGAGAAAGTTGTAATGATGTATGAAATGAAAAATCCTTGCTCACCCAGTGCAAAAAGAATACAAACCCTCCCTTGCAATCACTGTTGTGCTATTTTCTCTAAAATATTATGCAACTACAGAGAATGGAAAGTCCATAACAGAATCAAAATTTGAAGTTTATCAGAGAAAGTAAGAAATAAGATTTGTTGGCAGACTTGGAAAAATGAAGAATTTTACTGCCTCCTATTGTGAGCAATATTCTTTTTACTACATATACCCACCCTTATACAAGTAAGTCCCAATATCCTTAACATAAAACACACATGTACCACAGAAAAATAATCTATACATGAAAAATATACCTTGAAATTACATAAGTAAACTCTTAATTCCAATTAAATATTTTTAAGTATCTTGTTTTCTCCTTTCTAATGTTCTAGAAGAGTATATTATAGGATGATTCATTCATTCATTCAACAATTTGTTGACAGTTTATTAAATACCATGCACAGTACTCGGGTCTAGGAATACAGAGGAAAACAGCCAACACCTCTACTGGAATTCATCTTCTAAATCAGATAATGAGGAGAATAAATAAGAAAGGTATGTAATGTGTTTGCATTAAGTGCTATGAAGAAAAATAAATTGGAGATGGGGATTTATAAAGCAGAGGGACCTTTTATTATAAATAAGTTGGTGAAGGAAAGTTTCACTGTCTTGGAACAGTCCCTAATAGAAAACAAGGAAGCAAGACATTCCAGTAGTTGGGGAAAGGTACATTAAGCACAGGGAAAAACTAGGGAAATAGACAGGAGAATGCCTGTAATACTTGAGAAATACCAATGAGATTCCTGTGGGTATGCAAATAGTGTTAAAGAACTATTGGAACAGGAGGCCAGAGCTTACAGAGAAGAAACAGCTTATGTAAATACTTGTAGACTATTATAAATACTTTGAATTATACTGACCAAAATAGGAAACCTTTGAATGTTTTAGAGCTAGTGAATGGCACAGGAATATATGAAGATCACTTTGGCTGCTTTCCAGAAAGAAGGAAGATCATAAGGAATTTACACATCAATCCAGAGGCGATGAAAAGATAGCTTGCAATAGGATAGTTAAAAGAACAGGAGAGAGAGGAGAGAGAGGAAAGAGGGGGGAGAGAGAGGAGAAAGAGAGAGGAGAGGGGAGGAGAGGGGAGGGGAGGGGAGGGGAGGGGAGGGGAGGGGAGGGGAGGGGAGGGGAGTTCAAAGATTAGAAACTTTAAATGAAAGACTGTAACAAATAAACCTGAAGCTACTATAAATATTTAACACACTGCATGGAATGAGAGAGAGGAAAAATGAACTAATCCTAGTATCTTAAACACAGAATTTTCATACTGCACTCTCAAATGAATGACAGGAAAAATTTGCAACTGTGAAATTTTAGTTGCTAGGTTTAGCAGCTATTCTCTGCAGTGGTTTGAATTAGAGATTGAGTCCAAATTCTGAGTATTTGAAGAATGATTTAATAAGTAAATATATTTAATATAATATAACAGATGGCAGCTTTTTTTTCATTTTTGGAGAATGGTGCTACAAATAAATGGAGGACATTTAAAATAAAATTAGTTTAAAATTAGTTACAGAATTAGTTTAGAATGAGATATATCAATATAAACTCAAAAATAATATAGATGTAAATGCATATAAACACACACTCATACACATACCTCATGCATTCATTTGAGTTTAAGGAAGGAGTTCCTCTCTGGTAGAATATAGAAATGATGACATCTGTAGCAATCAGCATCCTTTGTGTGTGACTAGATGTCAATATTACAATCTCATTCACCTTTATGAAAAAGACAGAGCACTGTGGAGGCAATTCCAGAGCTACACAATGAAAGCAAAGAGTTGAGAGACTGATAAGAAAATGTTCAGTGGGTTTCTACTAATCAAATCAATTTGAATATAAGAATAAATGATAGCAATGCAGTATAAACCTTAGAATAAAATAAAAATAATTAGTGCATAATGAGTATTAATTAATGGTAGAAATGCAAGGCATTCCTTTATTTTATTGTGTTTTTTTTAAAGATTTATTTATTTATACAAGCACTGGGTATAGTCAGAAGCGCAGGAGGGTGAGAGAATTCACCAGAGTCAGAGCAGGGAACAGAACAGGCAGACTGACAAAGTACACTGCTGAGGGGAGTAGCAGGCAGGGCAGGAGAGGTCTGAGCACCTGTGGGACCCTCACCAGGGACCAGGGATCAAACCGGCACTAGAGAGGCTGCAGGCAGATTTGCAGCCCGGTGCTCAACTGCTGGCCACCAGGGGAGGCCCTCCTTTATTTTTTATTACAATTATTATAAGGTAACATTGGTTTACAATAATGTATGATTCTGTCATATAGGGCCCTGCCTCTTTAGCTGTAACTTTTTTTTTATAATATATGTCCAATGGAGAAAAGCAGAATGTAGTCAATTGATCACCATTTAGCAACCATCAGAGTTAAATCGATTAATTCAGTAATCATCAATGGATAGTAAACTTTCATTTACTAAAAATAGTAAATGGAAGTTTGATGAGAAACAGGATGTTTACACAGAATCAAAATATTTCCCAGACAATTACTCCTAAATGCAAAGAGGAAAAGAACACCTTTATAATGGAAAAAGTTGAACACACCAATAATCAATGCTAACATGAATAACGGGACAAACTAACATCATGAATCCCTTTATTTTATGCACTGGTAAGTTCACAGCATCACTTATCTGGAGTGAGGGGCAAAAATGGACAACCTGAATTTGAGGAAATATTGACAGACATTATACAAAATCACTGCACTGTACTCTGAAGATCAAACCTACGAAAGACAGTGTTCTAGAAAGGAGACTACATGAACCTTGCAAGAAAATTCAATGCTATGTTTCCAAAATTTAAGATTTTTTTACACTGTAGAAACTTGAAACAAAATCAACAGAAATAATACAAAAGAGAATAGAAATGGAACCTAAATAAACTAAAAGGGAAGTGTCAAAAACATAATCTAAAAAAATTAGCAAAATGATAATAAGCTCTTATGCCTCAATAATCACCTTAAATTTAAATGACTGATTCGTCAGTTAAAAGGTATATACAGACTGAGTGTGTTTTAAATCAAAGTTCAACTTTCTATTGTTTACAAGAAACATATCTTATCAACAAAGAAAAACACAGACTTAGATATTTAGATCAAATAAACTTCCAATTAAAAAAAAAATAAGAGACAAAGAGGACATTACATTAAGTTTATGGGGCACATATAGTAAGATCATACTGAATAGGAGAAAATATTTACACATTACTCAACTGACAAAAGGTTAATATCCAAGATACATAAAAATGTATAATTTAATAATAAAAAAGACAGTTCAATTAGTAAATGGGCAATATATTGAATAAACAATTCACCAGAGGATTTCAGAAGGCCAATAGGCAAATGAAAAAAATAAAGTTTATCATCCCTATTTATAAAGGAGATGCAGATCTAATCAACAATGATTTATTACCTCACACCCATGAAAAAAGGCACATATTAAAAACATCTCCAGTGAAAGTGTTGGAGAGGTTGTGGAAAAGAAGAACCATATAATACTGTTGGTGAGGTACAAACTGGTGCAGCTATTTTGGAAAGTGATATGGATTTACCTTAAAAAGCTAAGTGGAATTACTGTATGCCCCAGTATTCTCACTCTTTGGATCTATCCAAATCGAAAAGTTATATACTCTTTAAAGCTTACTACAGAATTATTTATAATAGCTGAGGCATAGAAACAACCTAACTGCCCAATGATAGAAGATTGGATCAAGAAGATAGTGTAATATTGAGTAGTATTAGAATAATATTCAGCCATAAGGAAAGAAGAATTAGTGCCATTTGAAACAAAACAGGGGCCTCCCTGGTGGCTCAAGGGGTTAAACACAGCACTATGAAGCAATTTGCAGCCTCTGCAGCACAAGTTCGATCCCCAGTCAGCCAGGGAGCTACTCACATGGTGCAGCAGACCTCTCCTGTCTTGCCTGCTGCTCCCTCAGCAGTGTATTTCAGTCAGTTTGCATATTCTGTTCCCCACTCTGTCTCTGGTGAATCCTCCCACCCCCCGCACCTCTGGCCTGTACCCCAGCTCTTATATGTATAAATAAATAAATCTTTAAAAAATAATAAAACAAAATGGAAGAAGTTTGAAGGATTTCTGTATAATAAAGTAAGTCAGACTTACATGGATAAATAGTGGAAATTTGCACAGTGAGTGATTCAGCAAAGCAATTTACTTATAGAAATTATTGGACATTAATAAACAAAGTGAGGTTTCTGAAGGGAAGACAGGGAAACAGTGTCAAAGGAGTACATGGAATGGTGGTTGGAAAATGTCTTTAAAAAATAACAGGGTATAATATATAAAGAATCATATCTAGAAGAATCTTTTAAAATTTATTCAAATATACATAGAGAAATGAATATAGATACATCAATAGATATAGATGTACAGATGTATCTGTCCTTATACATTTGGGACATGGTTAATCCAGTGAAACCATCTGTATAAAGCTATTTTTATGACTATGATGCTAGAGTTTAGATTCAGTCAGCAGAGAAGGTAGTCCATAACAAAAACTAGATGTTAATTGGGAAAAATGTATATTAATTGAAATCTGAGAGAATAAGTTAGAGTTTACAAGGTTGAATTGGAACCGAAGATGGTCACTTACCACCTTTGAGTATACAACTTCTGTGATATAAGTGATCTGAAGGAGATAATGGCTCTTTCATCACAGCTCCCAACATGCCCCTTAGTCCAGGTGTTGGAGAGGTTGCCAGTGGATCCCTGGCAGGAGCTGGAGGAGCTGTAGGCCTGGCTGCCGCTCCACAGGAAAGTGACAATGTACATGATCTGCTTCAGTACCCTGTGTTCTGCAGTGGCTTTCTAAGCATACAAAAAATATAACTCACTTCTCTTCTACCTCTCATGCAGAAGGCCTCATCTGGCTCATGCTTAACTAGGACTATATATGACGAAAAGAAGCTTACAATTTGAGAATTAGGGGGTTCTAAAAACCAAGAGCAATGCTCCTTGGGTAGAGAGCAGGGAAAATTTATAATGCTGAAATACTTATATATTTATTTGAAGTCCTTTTGCCTCTTTGTCACATAAATTAAATCAGTGTCACCAATCCTATCTTTTTTACATATCTTAAATTGTAGCTAATTTACATAACGTATTGCTGCTACTGTCCTTGTTATTACACACTGCAATTCCACCAGTAACAATTTTCCTCCAAATAATGAATCAGCAAACTTTTATTAAAATCTTTCAACTGCTTAGATCAGATTATTTAATAGATTGGGCTATCTCTTCCTCTGAATTTTTTATGTATGAAACATTTTTGCTTATATTTTGATTATTAAATGTAAAGTGAGGTGATGGGGAGTCTTCAGATTGTTCACAGCTCCTTCCATCCAGATGAGCCCTTCTTGTTTTTTCTCATTTGTTTTAAGGTGAGTTATAGTTACTCAGTTTATTACTTTCATACATAGTGTTATTCATTTACATAACCCTCCTACCCAGATTATAAAATGAAATTTTCTCTCACTGATGTGTACCTTTCAATGCTACTCTAGTCCCTGATGCCCAGCCGATGCACACTAAAAGTTTTGGAAGAGAACTGGAAGTGTCATGATAGACCCTGGCTGAACATACAATAAAGATATTTCTAATGGAAGTTTTAATTTGGGAGAGGATTTAAATGCCTGATAGTTTGGTGTCCTTTCAATAGTTAAAGTCTATGAGTTGAATCACTCTGCATTTTATCTATTTTGTTTGCAACTGACAAGGTAACTTCCTGCATTGCCTCTTTAAACCTCCTTGATAATTAAATAAAAAGAACATAAATAAAGGAATGCGCCCCTAGAACTTTTCATTATTAATGTTCTATGAATAAATTGAAAATCTGCTACTGTACCCCAAGGGGGTGATTAATTTAGCAGACTAGGAGTTTTGATTAAAAAGGAATGAAATGTCTGACATGTAGTCTATTTATCAGTTATTATGATATTAAAACACTCTAATCATTGTGTGCCTAAATTAAGACTTCACAGTCTAAATGTCACTCCATTTTGCTTCTTTTGATTTGGTGATGTTTTATGGGCTTATTATCTGTGAATGTGTATGCATGTATTTGTGTGTGAGTGGCACATTTTCTTACTGATTATTGAAGAAAAATAATGCAGCAAGAAAGCTTTTTTGTTATAAACTCTATTTCTTATTTCCCCATAATTTGGGAGATATGAAAGAAACAGTTATAATTTCTGAATTAGCTGGTTATCACCAAATTCAGATGTGATTTTGAAATATATTCTGCTGGTATTAAGCAATCAAAATTTTTAGCAATTAGAATTTATCATTGAAGATTTTGTTTTAATAATACATTAACTCTACTGGACCTAAATGTTACAATTAAAATTTCAAGCTATATATTGATTTAAATATTACCTCTGCTTTAAAAATAAACAGTATAGGAAAAAGGTAAAAACACAGATTTTTCAGTGAGTATAGCTTTAACTATTTTAATTTTATGGAATATGCTAAAGACTTCAATTGCTAGAGAATGCATAAATTAATGTGTAATAAATCTTAAATATTAATTATTCTATTTATGAAAGTGTTTACCATAATTTACTTCTCTCTTTCCTGATAATTTAAACGCCTATTCCCATTTTGGGAATTAAGTAAAAAATCTTTTCTTCTCATAGTTCTATTTATCTCTCTGTCTATCCTCCCTGCCTCTGCAGGGAATCACGAGTATTTTGTATTGGTTCTTAACCAGCTTTTAAAATATTACCTAAGTAAGATTGTTTGACTTGGTCGTTCTTTCTTAATATTGTTTCTTATAATTCTTTAAAATATCAAAAGGATCAGACCAGGGCCAAAGACAGGTTTCATTGGAGGATTAAAAGGATTTTGATTAAAAGGTAGTTTTACATTCTTATCCTTATTCAAAAATGATTCCATATCATGTACTTGGGAAAGAAAGCAAGAAGATCCCAGAAATGAGGTCAGAGGAAAAGATAGCCTAAAACCCCTGTCAGAAAAATTGATTTCAATTAATTCAACTTTATTCAAAATCCCAAATGAGTGATAAGGCTAGAAAATCCAAGCATATTTTGGTGATATAAAAGGGGAAAATATTCCAGCCCTTAAAATTGTCAAAGGAAAACTTCATAGAATCAACACAAAGATCTCCCCACAATCCAGGGCAGCTGGAAACCGCTTCCAATCCTCGTGCCACTCCCACACAAAAAATGTCATTTGGATTTCCTTCATTTATAAAGTTGAATGATATTCCATTGTATATATACAACATTTTTAAATTAATCCATTTGTGGATGGAAATTTATGGTGTTTCTATATATTAGCTACTGTGTTTTTGATGCAATGAACATAGGAATTGCAATTATCTTAGAGATCCTGACTTCAATTCTCTTTAGTGTATACCCAGAAGTGGGACTGCTGGATCATATGGTAGCCTTGCTTATAATTTTTTGAGGAATCTTTGTACTTTTTTTTTTTTTTACAGTGGCTTACCATATGGCTTACCATGTGCCATATACTCTCCCATCAAAGTATAGAAGGGTTTCAATTTCTCCACAACTTCTTTTATTTTTATTCTTTTTTTTTAAAGCCATTCTAACAGGTATGAGGTACTACCTCTCTGTCATTTTGATTTGCATTTCCCTGGTGATTATTGTTGCTGACCAGATTTTATATGCCTATTGACCATTTGTATGCCTTATTTGGATAAATACCTATTCAAGTCCCTGAATTAAAAAGGATACTACATGGATGTACTGGAAGACATTTTCCGAAGCAAAGTAAGCCAGTTACCAAAGGACAAATACTGCATAATTCCACTCACATACAGTAAATAACACAATCAAACTCTTAAAAACAGAGATTAGAACGGTAGATGCCAGGGAGAGGAGAAAACGGGGCGTTCAACATGGATAGCATTTCGGTTGTACAAAATGGTTAAGATCTAAGATTGGTTTTAGAACAAAAAACTTGCTATTAACAATTCAGCATTGTACTCTTAGAAATTTTGTTAGGATGCCAGATCTCATGTTAAATGTTCTTAGTATATGTATACCCACACAGGAGGCATGTCCAAATTCAAGTGTATACATGAAATAAGTATAGTTTTCCTTTTGTATATCAATTACACCTCAATATTACTATTTAAAAGAAAAAAACACTGGGGTGTGAGGAAATATTAACTATAATAATACAATAGTTAGAATTCAATAATGTCTCACTACACCATATCAGACACAATAAGAAGTACTTTATATATAAAAATATATATATTATATATATATAATCAAACTTTACAAGCATTCTATTAAAGGAAGAAATATATTTTTCTTCATTTTATAGTTTTCATTGCCCTTGGTAAGTTTTAGAGAATCAGATAACTAGTAAATGGAAGAGATTGGACTCCTAGAGACAAAACCCAGGTTCTTAGTTGATACCAAAAAATGATATGCTGAGTACAAGCAGCTGCTAACTGACTCTACATATAGACTTCTCTTACATATTTGTCAAGATGAGTTATTAATCTGGGATTAATCCATAATATAAAGATCATAGGCCACCTATTAGTTACTGGGATTCCTTCCTTGTAACAGATGTCTCATATCTGACTTTCTTTTTTCATCCACTTATATTTTAGACATGAACTCTGGATTAATGGACCACAAGAGGGTTGAGAGCACAAATATAAGTGTCTAAAACCTGAGGAAGAATTACTTCTATGACAAAAAGTAGTTATGTGAGACTTGCACTAGCCACTTACCCTTCTTTGAGTTTAGTTTCCTACATAAAATGAAGACATGAAGTAATTGCCTTTCAGTTGGGTCTGTGAACATATTATTAGATAATGCATGCAAGATGTCTAGTGCTATGATTGACACAGATAATATAATCAGAAATGGTAGATACATTACTAAGATCTTCAGTTTTTGAGTGATTGATAAGAATATGTCACTCATCTCGCTCTGCTGCTTTAGCTCAGATTCTAGCAAGAATTCTAATTCAGCTACACCTACATATGTTTTCTCTTTTAATCTTCACAACAATATGAGCATAATGTTAGATAAGGAGAAATTATCTGAAAGTCCACATGGTTAAATTGAAAATTAAGAAATGCCTAATCCGTTCCTTGTCTTTTTATGTGTATCTTTCAGGCTTATTGACCTTATGCCCCTAACCTCCAAAAGTATTTATCAGCATTTCAAGCTAGTTCCAGCCAAAGAGCTCCTTATATAGTCGTTGAATTGATGAATGATAGAGGTTTAAAAACTGCAAGCTTGGACAATGAGTATCTATCCCAGTTCTTGCCTCCAATTTCAACCTCATTCTTCTTACTTAAAGATGGAAAATTCCTCAAAGAGCTAAGATAAGCCATTCACCCTAAATTTAGTCTGTATGAGTTACATATAGCCCTTGCATTTAAACAATGCAAATTTGGGTATATAGCAGAATCTGCAATACCAAGTGGAATTTGCTTGAAATTAGATGTTTCTTTTCTTATATTCCTCCCTATTTTTCTTTTATCATTATTATTATTATTATATTAATATTATTATTTCCTTTACTGAGATAACCTGTTTACAGCACTGTATATGATTTAGGGGGATAGGTTCATACCTCATCAGCTATATGTCACCACCCAACCTCAACATCTGAGCACCCATAGTTCTTTACCATAGATCATTGTGCCCCTTCCTCCTTTGTTTCCATCCTCACCTGTCCTCCGCTTTAGCAGCCTCAATTTTGATTGAGTTTTGTAATTCTTTCGTGTTTCTGTTCATTTGTTTGTACGTTTTCTCTATATCTCACATATAAGTGAAGTCATTTAGTATTTGTCTCTGCCCTTCTGATTTAGTTTACTTAGCATAATCCCCTCCAGGTTTGCTTCCTTTTTTTTCAAAGTCCATGAGCCTTCTAAGTAAAATAAATGAAATTAAGTAGCTTTAAAAACCACAGACAAAACAAAGGTGGTATTCAGAAACATTCAACATGTAATCAACACAATGGAATCAAATCAAAAGAAACAATTTCAAGATGACCCAGAGAAGAAAAGAAGTAGCTACATTGTATATTACTGGCAGAATCTGGATTTCAGAAATAAACCAAAATGGACTCATTTGAGGGAGAGATGCTATTTATTTTATTTTTTATTTCATTTCATTTTATTTTATTTTTGCCATGATACAGAGAGTTGATAAAAGGTAAATCAAATAGCCTAGGTCTCCTTGACTTTGGGAAGAAGTAAAAGCATGAGGGCTTGGCATAATCTGGTGGGATAGTTTTGCAAGATAATTATTTCTGTATCAAGGAAATAATAACGTGACACTAGCTCACTGCCATAGATAAACACAGACTGAGGAAGCCCAAAGTGGGTTTTATGATTTAATACTACAATATATATATTTTAGGGAACTGTGAGAATTACTGCTTCTTTCTCTTTTCACCTTAAGGATTCTCTGCATTTATTTCCATCATTAGTTGAAAATATGAAGCTATGCCAAAGACTGCATGTATATTTTATTTTCCAGAAAGCCCAAATGAAAGTCATTTGCCCTCCTTGCCCTTCTTTTTTCACCTTATTGGTCACTGCAATATGCACAGGGATTATTGGTGGTCTCCTTGCAGTTCTTGGCTTGCCAGATCCAATTTGGGCTGAAGCCAAAAGTGACAATAGTTTTGCATTGAAACTGAAGAGGACTTTAAATTCTACAAGCATGTTGTCATTTCATGGGTATTTAATTCATAGAAAGTTTGTTATTCAAAGGTATTGTGGGGATACTATAGAAAGGGTCATGCTAACAATGACCAGTTATTTCAGATACTTACATTCAAATGAGACACAAAACTATACCTACAGTGTTAATGAATTTTATGCTTAGAGTATTTCATTTTGCTGAGTTTCTTTTTCTTCTTATTTTTCCCTTTGCTAAGAACAATGCTTCAGGAAATAGGGCTATGGACAGCCTCAAAACAAATTAGAAGACATTTGATTGGAGATAAATTGGAATAAAATGAAAGTAAAGTGACTTATTGTGTGAGATTGGAAACAAATAGGCAAGTGTGATACACAAAAGTAGGTCTGATAGCACTAATGGGAAAGGGGAAGGGACTGTTAGGAATAGACAGAAAAATAAAGTTGTCTGGGCTGAAAATTGAATTATGATTTTTTGAGTATGCAAAGATAAAAATGATGTTGAGTTGGACAGCACTAATATTATGAGTCCTGTTCTAAATCTATGGATAATAGCTTACACTGTTTTGTAAACATGATTTTCGTTCCCCTTGGAATAGGCATGTGGAGATGATAGTGCTATTGTGTCATTTTTATTTTTCCCATCATCATACTGCTTTTTATGAGGCATTCTTCCTCTTCTCTGGGATACTCTGGGGAAAAGTAGTAAGAGATTATAGTAATCTTTATTTATTGGGACTGTAGGAGACATCTGCAAATGTTGGCCTTTTTCATATCTATTTAAATTTGATGTTAATAGGTAAAAATTCTACAGAATTAACAATTTACAATCCTTTACATAATGATGACTCAATTCTTATAAGTAATGGTGAGATCATTTTCAGCAGTTTCTGGACTTAGTGCATTTTTCATATTCTAATTTAGTGTATTGTAACACATAGGACCAAAACCAAGTGTGTGTGTACCTGAAAACATGGGATGACTAGGGTTTTAACTTTTATATTTTGATCTCAGCATTCCAATGACATACATATCTGTATAAATTTTGTAAGATCTTTGAAAAATTCTTTCATTGATTTAGGAAACAAAATAGAAAAGATTAGGCAATATGTTAAATATTGGGGATAAATTTAATTCAAACTTTGTTGCAAATTTTCCCTGTAACTCCTCAAAATTGGCAGCTTACTTGGTTATATTTCCATTGGTTGTCATATTCATTATTAATTTCTTGGTAAATAAGATTTAGTTTAACGGTTAGTTCCATTTCCCCCAAAATCATTTTATTTGTGCAGCTTAAAGAAATAAAATGAATAGTCTCATAGTTTGTATGAGAGATTGACTTATTATGTTGAGAATAATCATAGCTGCACTAATGAACTCTTTCTCTGATATGCAACTTAGAAATAAGTTTACAATGCTCAGGGAGATGAGCATTTGTGAAAGGTTTTATAAAAGATAAACATTTCCCTTCACCATGATTCACAATGATGTTGCTCAGAGAAGTAATCATTTTGCCTAACTACCAAAACAGCTGCAACACTGGTGTGGGATTCTGACATCAAGTGGAGATGTAATGGGTATAACAGAAAGCCTTCAACTGCATAGCCAAGCCCCCATTCTATTATTTCAAAAGGTTAAGTGACCCTGAAAATAAGTTGAAATTTATATGAATCTGTGCCTATTGACCAGTGGATCAAAGTACCAGTCTCTCAAGTTTGAAAGGGCATTTTAGAGACATTAAAAAAAAGAAAAAAGATGACTCCTTTTTCCTCATTTCCAAGAAAGGGAAAATACTTTATTACATGATCTCTTTTACATACACCTCACAATTTAGAGGCATGTTTCTGAAGACTAGGGAAATTCTTCATAATTTCTGTTTACAAAACACAGCCTACACATACTGAGCATACAACAAATAAGGACTGACTATCAATATATTGATAGGAATGACATCAGAATTTGAGGGAGGAACTTTCTCTGAGCTTTGAGGAGATGTATTTGAACTTTCTTATTACATCCTTAATGCTGCTAACATCAAGGCAATGTAGACAGATTGACAGATGCATATATGCCTAAATGCAAATGACAGATATATAGATAATCATGTATGTGTGTGTGCTCACACATGACAGATTAATAGTTAGTTAGATAGACACATGATAGATGGAAAAATAGATTACTCCACCAAAGACCTCCAGCCAGGTCTTATTCAGAAATATGTGTGTGCTACCAATTATTCAATGCCTACTACTGGAATAATTACCTGAAAGACCAGTCTTTCAGGATGATTCGTAATTATTGCACAATTTTCTTTAAAAATTTTTTAGGGCCTCCCCGGTGGCGCAGTGGTGCGCAGACCTCTCCTGCTGCCCGCCGCTCCCCTCAGCAGTGTACTTTGTCAGTCTGCTTGCTCTGCTCTCTCCTCTGGCTCTGGTGAATTCTCTCACCCTCCCGCGCTTCTGACTGTACCCAGTGCTTGTGTAAATAAATAAATAAATCTTTAAAAAATAATAAAAAATAACAAATAAAAATGTGTCTTTAATATTTCCCTACTATATTTATATCTAGCTCTTTCATGTGATCAAATAATACACTGCGCTTGTTCTTCCTCTCTCTGATCAGCTAATATACTCAGTTTTAAATAAATTACTTTAGTGCTTTAAGATCATTAACAGTTTCTTTTTTTTAATTTGATGTTTTTGTTCTTTTTCCAGTATGTCCTTGTCTTTATACTTTCTGTTGCACAAAGACAATCTCTGTCTTCTTATTTTGCATATAATTATTGTAAAATCACAGAGACCTACTCAAAGTAAATTTTAAAATCAGACTCTATTTAAGCCAGTAAATTGAGATTTTCCACATACTTTCCCTGGTATAATATTGGTAGGAATCTAAAATGGTCCAATTTCTACAGCAAGAGTATGAAGATTTCTCAATATTTAAAAATTTATCTTCCATGTAATCCTGCAAACCTACTCCTAGTTATCTACCAGAAGAACGTAAATATACTAATATTAAGAAATATATACACTTCTATATTCATTGCAGCAATATGTGGAAGAGTCAAGTTATGCAAGCAATCTAAATATTCAAAGACAGGTGAGTAAATCAAGAAGATATGGTATACATACAGGTTGGAATATACATAGCTATAACAAGGATAAATTCATGCCATTTGTGACAACATAGGTGGAACTGTAGGAGATTGTGTCAGGCAAAAAATAAACCAGAAGGAGAAAGACTAATCTGGATGGTTTCTGTCATATGTGGAATCTAGGAAAACAAAACAAAAGGTCAGACAACACCAAATCAAAATCAAATCCTAGAAATAGGATTATAAAATTGATGCTGCCAGAGAGGGAAAGCAGAGAGGAAAGGGTAGACAGAGCCAAAAAACAATGGTGGAGGACTATGGATGCCTTAGTTGTAATGTGCGGTAATATAAATATAATAGGTTTGAATCTATACCTCTGAACCATATAAAGTGTTGTAAATCAATGCTACTGCAATATAAATCAATCAATCAATTAATTAAACCCAAAACCTTTAGAACTTAAACAATCTTACAAAATACTATTAAGTATATTAAAATATTTAAAAAATTGTATCAATCAATAGTTGCAGAGAGAGCAATTGCTGTTTCAACATTCAATTATGCTTAAACACTCAAAAAATAGAGATAAAAGGAACATAATTGCACAATGGAGTTGATATATGACAAATCCACCCATTAAAATCATAGTCTATGCTAAATAACTGAAAGCTTTTTCATCAAAGATGAGATACAAAACAAGGTTTCCACTATCACCAACACTATTTAACATAGTATTAGAAATCCTTCCTAGATCAATTAGATAAGTAAAAGTAATGAAAGGAAGCCAAATTAGAAAAGGAAATGTAAAACTAACATTATTGGTAGATAAAATGATAATATATATAGAAAATCCTAAAAACACCATTAAAATAGAAAAAATAATTGGTACAATACAGTGACAGGTTATATAACCAATATACAAAAGTCTGTTGCACTCCTATATGCAAACAACAGTTAGAAGAGAAATAAAATCCAGAAAACAATCACATCGAAAAGAATTAAGTGCCCAGTTATAACTTCATAAAGAGGTAAAGAACCTACACAATGAAAACAATGAGATATTGCTAAAAAAGATAGAAAACAAAAGAAAATGGAAAGATATCCCATGCTCATGAAATAATTAACAAACTTTCCCAAATAAATATTCTGATTTAATGCAATTCTTATCAAAATTCCAAAGCTTTCTATAAGAAAATGGTGCAAATGAGCTAAAATTTGTACAGAACCACAAAAGATCCTGATTACTCTGTGTAATTCTTACAAAAAGAACAGAGATATTACCCAACCAGATTTCAGATTATACTACAAAGAAATGGTAGTCAAAACATGGTATTGGAATGAAAATAGAAACACAGATGAATAGAACAGAGTTGAGAGGCTAGAAAGAAGTATGCCACTTCCATGGACAGCTAATTTATGAAAAGAGTTGAAAACATAACATATATAAAGGAAAGTTACTCAACAAATGTGTTAGGAAATTGGACTGCCATATGCAAAAGAATGAAACTACATCACTATCTTACATTATATACAAACATGGATCAAAGACTTAGATATAAAAACATAGCGGAAAATAAGTCAAAATAATCCATGACATGCCCACAGGGGGATGTCTTCAGGGGCTCAATGAGAGGGACAGGTGAAACAAAAGTAAAATAAACAAATCAGACTGCATCAAATTTAAAAGCTTCCGCACAACAAATAAACTTGTCATTAAAACAAAGACACTACTGAATGGGTGAAAAATTTTGGCCAACATATATCTTACAAAGGCTAATACCAAAAATCTACAAAGAACAATTATACCTTAATGATAATAAACAATTCCATCCAAAAAATGGGCAGAAGAGCTAAATAGAAACTTCTCCAAAGAAAAAATTCAGACAGTCAACATACACAAGATAAAATGTTCATCATCACATATTATAAGGAAACACAAATCAAAACCACAATGAGATATCATGTGATCTGTGTGAGAAAGGTGTATATAAATAAGGACAGAAACAGCAAGGGTTGGGGAGGGAATAAAGAAAAAGTAGCCCTCATACACTGATGGTGGAAATACGAACAGGTCCAGATCCTTTAGGAAACAATATTTCTCAAAATATTAAAAATAGACTTATATGATTCAGCAAAGTGGAAGTAACTGGAAATGTTTAAAAATATATCATATGATCCAGCATTTCCACTCATTGGCGTCTACCTGAAAAATACAAAAGCAATAATTTGAAGGGATATACGCAAACTTATGTTCTTTGCATCACTATAATAATAAAGTTATGGAAACAACCTACATACCTAATGAGAGAAGAATGAATTAAGATGTGGTATATATGCACGAAGGAATACTACTGAGTTATTAAAAAAGAAAAAAAGATGAAATCTTGTCATCGACAATATAGATGTAACTAGAATACATTACATTAAATTACAATACATTACATTAAATAAGTGAGAAGAAGAAAAACAAATGCCAGATGATTTCAATTTTATGTGGCATACAAAGGAACGAAGCAAGGAATAGACAAAAACAAACCAAGTCATTGAAATCTGACTGCAGACCTGAGACTACCAGAAGGGAGGGCAAAGGATGGGGTGGGGGTTAATGGGACAGAGGCTCAATGGACTAATTAAATAGTGTTATAAATCAACATAATTTTTAAAAAAAGCTATGTTTTGAGGCTTTTCACTGAAAATGTGCATTTAATTATGAGACATTTTCACTTAATATATCAATTATTTGTATAACTTATGTAATAGCCTTCAAAGAGCTATGCCTTATTGGATTTTACATACTATATCAAATCTTTAGCTAGGGACAGCCATATAAGTAATTCTTGACTAATATTCTGCTAGGGACATTTTAGAGGTAGAATCTCTTCCTGGAGAGTATCATTACCTTAGTGAAACCACAGTTCAATTGACAAGGAAATTAAAACATATAACTAGTTCTCTTGATCCACACCCTCACATTTAGGGTGGGCATAGGGATGGATGTATCCTTCTTAAAAGGGGGATGAATAGATCTCAGACAAATTTGTTTAACCCTTCTCGAATTGCTATGGGAAAGATTTAACTTACTGAGAGTTAGTGCACCATCTATGAGCATGATTTATTAGCAAAATTGCAAACTTTACATGACTGTTAGGTCATTATAGCACGAAAGGAAAATAAAATGGCCAAAATAAACCACTAACTAAGAGTAACTGCTACACAAATGAACAAGTATAAATGTCTTATAATATTTTGAAACTTTACTCCACATGATTAGAGACTACCAGAAATAATAAATCTATCCTCTAAAGCTATATAGTGTGAACAAAAAACCCTTCAGGATGTAATGATTAATATTCTGAAAATTGGTGCACCTTAATTCAGTATGTATTTATTGATTTCCTATGGCGTATAAAGAATTAATTAAGGAAGGAAATATTTAATGAGGGCCCATTAAGTGAAATGTACTTTTTAGTTGTCAGAATTTAAGCAAAGTATAAAAGAGACAAAATTTCCTCCTGAAAGAAGTTCTGGCAACATGGAGGTAGTTATGCCATAGGGATTGCAAAAGAAATGAAACATTTCCCAGCATGCAGAGTTTACTCTCTGCTCAAAGAAAGTAAACCATGAAGTACAACAAGAGAGTGTGAAAATGTCATAGTACAAGCATAACTGAATAAACAGATTGAAAATAAAATGTCAGGTAGATAATAAAAAGTACAATGAAGGAAAAATAAGAAAAGGTGGATGAATTGTCAGCTAATGGTGTGGTGAGAGGGTATGACCTGCTGTTTTATATAGAGTGATCAGTAGAGGCAATTTTTATAAAATTACTTAAATGAAGTGAATAATGAGTCATGCTAATATTTGGGGTAAGGACGTTCTAATCCCAGGAAATAAAAAGAGGTTAATTAATTCCCTGAGCAGAGACAAAAACATCCTCTCCAACCTTTTCTTTTTTTTTTATTTTTTTGTGGAATAGTAAAGATGGAGACAGTCTTGACTTTAAGAGGTAAGATCCAGGTCATTCATATATACCATGGAAATGACTTCAATTTTTTTCTGAATGTGAAGGAAACTACTGGAGCATTTTGATCTGGAAATTATATGATCATAAAATTTACTTGTAAAATATAGAAAGTGGGTTAGTGTTAAAGTCAGTCTTCTTGTTTAGAATTGTTTTCAGCCTAGTGTGGTTGTCCATGGAAATATGATAGTTACTATCTAGGTGATAGAAGTAATAGAACATTTAAAAGATATAGAAAATATGGTACTCTCTAGTGTTTGATATGGATTATCCAATACACAGGAAAGTAAAAGTTTGAAAAGCAATGGATACAAAGAAACATCAAGGAACCAAGCCCTCTGCAGATCATGGAGCCAAAGTAGCATCTCTACCTAGACTACTTCCTAGTTTGATTGAAAAAACAGAAGCATTGGCTAGATGTAGATGATAGATCAGGAAGAAATCTGAAAATCCTTTCATGACAGTGTAAATGGAAGGACAGATTAGAATCAGGAATAGTATGAAATGCAAAAATAAAATTACTTATATCTATAATTCACACCCTTTCCCACATGAGAATTTTAATGGTAAGCAGTAATGAAAGAATAGAAGATTCATGAAACATTGAAAGAGCTGGAGAATCTGTATGTGTGTGTGTGTGTGTGTGTTTTAATAATGATACAAAAATTGGGAGCTGACTTATCCAAAAGTAATCTGAACCTCATTAAATATATAAGTACTTCCCCCAAATTTCTACACAAAAGGATATTCACTCTCTGAAATAAAGCATAAGAAAGCAAAATGTAGTTTACCTTAGAATGAGAAATACATGTATCAGTACATATACAATTACATATATAGTACATGATAATAAACAGTACTCTATATTTATTATGTATTATTTCATATATTTATATCACATATATGAAATAGAATAAGTCAGAGAAATAATCAGGAAATATAATACATTGTCAAATGGCAGATAAATCAATGGAAGCATACTCATTTATGACCCAGATATTATCCATAGCAAACCAGAACAAAAGTTTTCAATATAAATATTTTATTACAAATATGTACTTAGCAACTGTAGGTAAGGGAATTATAAGACACAAAAAACAGTTAGTGAGTAGTATGAATAACTACACCTACTAATGAAAAATAATTTAAAATGAACATACAAATTCTTTGATACCAACATAATTGTGAGTTATTAAGTCCTAATAAGTCATTATTAAGATTATTTTAACTATTACAAATAATTTTAAATGTTACATAAGCTTGGGGTATTTTCAAAATGACTGCTGAAATTTTAATTGTAATTCCATTGATTTAAAGGTCAATGTTCCACACTGTACATTTTAATAACATTGAACTGTTCAATCTATACACAGTCTATTTCTGCAACATTTCTGGTTTGCAAATGGGCTCTAAAAGACTGAACAGTTGAACATAATCCACTAAGGTATTATGAAGTATGAGCTCTCTGTTACAAATATGGTGTTATATTACACACCAAGGCCTATATTTGGATATTGCAGCAGTACTCATCAAGTGAAATCCAATACAACGACTGAATAGGCTTTGAACAAGTCTTGAAAACACACATAGTATGAAAAAATGACTTAGTATCATAAGAATGTATTCCCTCTCTATTAATCATTTTTCATTTAACCCAAACATAAAACCATTTCAGGAAATTATCTATAAGTAGTTGAGTTAAGGATTGATAAGGGACTGGTTTAGAGATTACTTACAACTGTATCATAAATCTGAACCAACTAATCCTGATTATCAAGAGGAAACAGGCCTGCTACTACATACTGATGATGTTGTCAGGAAGAGAATTTCTGATTTGCCTATTTGTTCTCCTTTGTCCTTTGGCATAATTAAATGGAAAGCTGCAGCAACAAAAGACCATTTATAGTACAGACCCCTTAGGAATAGAGGTTTGGGTCATAAATTCAAACAAAAAGTCATGACTGTTCGGGTATTCTGTTTTTTTAAAATAATTATGTTCTCTAAATCTGATGATAAACACTCTAGGAACTTAATATTATTTAAATTGCTTTGCAACATATTCAATTTTTATGGATTTTTTAAAAATGTCTTTTCTTTGGGGCTTGCCTGGTGGCGCAAGGGGTTAAGATGTAACCTATGAAGCTATCCACAGCCACTGCAGCATGAATTTGATCCCTGGCCAGGAAGCTACCCACATGGCACAGCAGACCTCTCCTGACTCACCCACTGCTCCCCTCAGTAGTGTATTTCGGTCAATCTCCTGTTCTGTTCCCCACTCTGTCTCTGGTTAATCTTCTTACCACCCGTGCCTCTGGCTTTTACCCCAGTTCTTGTATGCATAAATAAATAAATCTTTTTAAAAATGACTTCTCTTTTTATTCAGAATAAGTACAAAAACACTTTGGTTGAATAATCACCAAATTCAATGGAGATAGAAATAAGTATTGTTTTTTAAAAAAGTGAAAATTTCCTATGTGTAGATCATGCAAAATTTAGGCAATGATAATGGAAAAATTCTTTCATGGATGCTGAGAACTGTGGCAGTAGATATCATCTAACATTCTCCATTACTCTCCTTTACATGGAGTGCAAAATACATTATAATATCAAAAGGAAACAATATTCTAAATATCCCCCCTTGTTATTATCAGTAGTTGACCAGATGTTACTTACTGTAGGAAATAATATTCTTTTGAACTTTATGTGACTGTATTGGAGAAGGGACAGTAAAGATATAATTAATGTGAAATGAGGTCACATGGCTGTATGCTGATCTATTCTGACCGGAATCCTCATAAGAAGGAAAAATTTGATCACTCAGAGATGCAGGGGCATGTGTGAACAGAAGGAACAGCTGTGTGAAGAGGCAGAAAGGGGCATCCATCTGCAATTCCAGGAAAGAGGTTTCAGGAGAAAACTGTACTTTGATCTCACACTTTAACCTCCAGAACTGTGTGAAAATAAATTTCTATTATTTAAGCCAAAAAAAAAAAAATCAGAAGACAAAAGTAAAAATAACAGAAAGAGAAAATTCGATGTACTTAATACTGTTTTTCCTGAATTAATTTTCCTTTTTTTTCTTTAATTAGATGTGGCAATTTGGATTTTTATTTTCTGATTTCACAGTGTTTTGATGTGAAATTTATCTAAGTCATGTTTTCATATGGTCATACTTCTAAAATGTTAAAATGCATAGACACAAAACACAAGTGAATCTGAGTGGGAATAGTCTGTCATTACTTATGGAAATATCTACTATTCATACAACCATCCGCTGTGAATGATTCAATTCTGAAACATATGATAAAATGTGAGATCTTGATGTTAGGAAGAATATATTATTGCAATAAGTATAAATCATTTTGTTTTGCTTTGTTTTTGAACTCACATATCTCTCATTCTGTGTTGTTTTCAAACTTAAATATAGTACTTGATAGATTGAGGGATATAAACATTAGATTTTTTTAGTACACATTTAGTCATATTTTGTTTATCCCTTTTGTTTCAGCTGTTTATTACTCATTTTCATTTGTTCAGATTTTTCTTCCAATAAATGTATTTTTAGCATTGGAAAATGGGTTCAAATAATTTTAACATTTTTAAGTAGTAAAGTTCAATATGAAGGATCTTAAAACTTAAGTCATCCCTATTTTCAGGTGGGCACCTTGGTTGCTTTCTAAATGTTTATAGAATACTTAATATTAAAAGTAGAAAAACTGAAGACCCCTAATGTTCAAGAGGAGATGTCAGAAATTGAAGGCAAGAAGGAATGAGAAGAAAATAAAAAGGAAAATAACTCAAAGAGTTCAGAGAAGGGAAGTAACTAAGCAATTAATTGAGCTGGATTTTATGACACTAAAGAGAAAACAAAGCCAATTATTCAATTTAATAGATTGTCTTCAGTTTCTAGTGAAAGAAAACACACACATTTTTCACATAGGTGATATCTTTTAAGAAAAATGTTTTCATAGGTCAAATGATGAATAAAGATTGGATTTTAATTAAAAACTCTGGTAGTAGCTAAAATATTATTTTTTCATATTCATTTCAGTTCATCATTGTATTCCCTTAAAGATTAACATTTTTTTTTTTTTATTGAGCAACACTGCATTGTAACACTATTAAGTTTCAGGTGTGCCTCACTGAATGCCAACTTGTGTATGTATTACATTAAGTTTGTTGTCATACCAGGACCATGGAGCACCAGAAAATAAATTATTAAGATATATACTTCTAGGGTCTAGAATACTGGGGAAAAGAAAAGTTAAGTCCACCAATTGTTTACTCACAACAAGGTGGTTAAGCTAAGTTGGTTTACTGAAAGGATGCTAGTTGACTAATTTACTTTAAACGGACTTCTTAAGAGCAGTTCCAGTCTCCATCTGGTTTTCTCAAGGACCATAATGTCTCTGGGTAAGCAGTCCCTGCTTGATTTACTCAAAGGCAAAAAGTACTACCCAAAACAATTTATTTCGATAACCAGGTTTCGACCATCACCATCCAGCTTGAACAGCCAATAGGATCATAAAACAAATCCATCCAAAGCATACATAGGTCATTTGTATGATTTAAAATTCACATCAGCCTCATTAACACACTAAAATATCCACCGAGGGACAGAACTGAGCCACCATTTTCTACACATCTGGGGTATCTGGAAGCATAAACTCCATCTGAGCATGCTCAGATTACCTCCCCCTTTTCCCAATTTACCAGCCAACCATCCTCCTCCCCTTCTGGTAACCACTAATTGGTCTTCAGTGTAAAAGTTTATTTTTATTTTATGCAGTTCATCTGTTTTTTTTAGTTTTCTCTAAGACATATGAGTGAAATCATGAGATGTTTGTCTTTTATTCATCTGGTTTATTTCACTGTTTTGCAACATCCCAGGCTGGGTAGGTTCACTGTCAGTTCTAGGAGTTTACAAGACAATTTTGGAACCCTTACATCGTTTTCACAGGTTTTAATGGTAAGCAGGAGAAACAAGCCAGCAGGGAGACAGCAACTTGAGCCCCCTTCAAATCTCTATAAACTCTTTTCTCTGGGCTTTCTCTGGCATTCACTCATGGTCTCTTCCTCTCACAACCACACAGCCACCCGCTCTGAGTATCACCGCCCTTACAGCCCTTCTCTCCCAGGTACAGGTGTGCACACTTGCACATGTGTACACACCCATGCTCAGGTGTCCATAACCAGGTATGTGTGCCCCATACCCACACACCTTCTACGTTAACAAAATCAAGGCTGCAAGTGATAGCCACTGAGGCCAATAGTGTGAAAGCTTAATCATCGTCATTTATCATATATTCCCTAATTGTTGTTGTAAATGGCAGTATTTTGTCATTTTTATAGCTAAATAATATTCCTTTTTATATACATATATGTGTGTATGTATGTGTGTGTGTATCTTATCCATTTGTCAGTTGATGGGCACTTAAGTTGTTGCCTTTGGGGCAATAGTAAAAAATGTTGCAATAATCATAGGGGTGCATACATTTCTTTGAATTAGAGGTTTTAATTTTTTTTCCTAGAAATGGAATAAATAGATTGTGTAGAATTCCTCTTGTTAATTTTTTGAGTAATAGCCATAATGCTTTCCATAAATTGGCTGCCTGATTTATATTTCCACCACCAGTACACAAGGGTTTCTTTCTCTCCATATGTCCTCACACTTGTGGGTTCCCATCTTTTGGAGAATAGCATTTCTCACAGGTGTAAGTTACTAACCCATTCATGTTTTTATTTGCAGTTCCCTCTTGATAAGAGAGATGAAGAACATTACGTGTGTGTATTGACCATTAAATATCAGCATTTTCTTAACATGCATTTGTGTTCTCTGCCACTTTCACTGTCTATTACTTAATAAAATTATTACAATTTATATTTTTGTACAGCCATTTTTATGCAAGTAAGAAATCATAATTATAAAGCTTAGAGGTTCAGACCTAAATTTAAAGATTGATGTACTTGAAATTTTCATAAAACTAGTAAGTAAGCCATTCAAAATAAGAAGTTTGTTAATTTCAAAAGAGATTTATTTCACTCGCTGGATTTCTAATAGAGTTGTTGCAGTTATTTCACAAACAGGATCATAGACAAACATGATCAACTGCTTTCTATTCATATACCATCTAAAGGACATAATTTATTTGCACAAATAACCATGTGAAAATAATAGCATAGCACATCAGTGTTAACCATCACAAGCCCAGCGGCTCAGGCTTTTAAATTGAGTTGCTGCCCAGCTGCTCACTTGAAAATTCCTAAGATATATCTAAAAAAATTGGATATTTCAAAATATGGCTACCTCCTAGTGACAATTTTTTTTCTTTGGCACTGTATTATATAGCATATCCCATGTTTAGCATTTAAGAAGTTGCAGCTACATTCCATTATCAAAGACATATTTGTTAAAACATGCATATAAAAGGATTTGTAATTGAAGCACAGCTTTGATATATTTAATAGGATGTAAAACTGCCATCCTATTTTAATAGGCAATGTTTTATGTGCATTAGCAGTAATATAATAATGCCTCTTCCGTGTGCACTTGCCATTAGCACATTTTCCCTCCTTTCTTTTAGTTAATCTTAAAACTTTAATGTAATTCAAACACATTAACGTCTTTTTCCCCCCTCACTATTCTTAAACAGAAGGGAGCTTTGAAATGAACTTCCCTTAATTGAAGGATAGTTACCACACAACTTGATCATCAGTATTTCTCTTTCAATTTTGCCTGCCCATTGATTCATGTACACTCTTGCTAGATTTGGAAATGCCTATGGTCACTGAAAGTAAGTTAGAATGCAGAGAATCAACAGGGAATGAATTTCATGCATTTAAGAGCAACTTCATTTTTATGTGCTATTAGGCCCACTCTCTTCTGATGGTAGTGAATGAAAATGAGAAAACAGTGGGTGCAACACTGTATGACTTAATAATGGCATTATTATAAACACTCAGTATTATCTCACTTTTAGTTTCATTTTCTCTGATTCATAAGATTAAGATTGCACTATTTTTCTTATACTATTTTAGTAAGCTTTTTTATTTTGTCCTTGAAGAGTATGACATATAGGAATAGATCAAGAAAAGTTAATCAAGCTAATAGGAATTACCTGACTGAATTCCTTAACAGTCGTCTTGTCTGGATTGCAGTTAAATATACATGCATATAGCAGTTTATCAATAGAAGGATATTCTTGTCTTCAAACAGCAGGAGACTTCTGTATGGTGCAATGATCTTGGATTCTGAACCTTAGTAAACCACATTTCCAATTTAATTATTTTCATATTCTTTCAGGAAAAATTTTAGAACTAATTTAATTTTTTCATAGTAAAGATGCTGAACTCAAAGACAGTTGGGTAAGTTCTCCTGTTCAACTCCATCAAAGTTTAGTGTGTTGGTGTTTATGGGGCCAGGTTAATTTAAAAGTCTTTTATAAATTAGACAAGATGCTTTGATGGGGACCCAATAATATAAATTGGAAAACTCCAGGACATGTGAATGTTTTTGCTACTATAGAATTTTTCTGTTTCAGGAGGTTATCAAAACATAGCAAAACTCTACATAAATTTTCTATTAAATCAAGTTGCAGTTCTTTGTATTAATCTTTGTATTAAATTTAGTTGCTAAAAAGAAAAAAATGTTAAAGAAAAATAAATAAATGAAAAATCAGAAAATATATATTCTGAAAAATATTAAGTCTTTCTTATATTAAATAATCTATGAAACATTGACTCTATTGTGTTCCTATTCTTTAACCATCTACCAAGTTCAGTGAACATTAAATTACAATCAAATCAATTTCAGTAGAATGAATCAGAAATATATCAGTATGACAAATCAATTTCAAAAATATACAAAATTTACAATATATCATGACCAAGAAGTGTTTATTTTATCAATGCAGAATGTATTTACTTAACATTAAATTAGATAAAAGGAGAAAAATTCTTTGGTCATCTCCACAGATGTGGGAAAAGAATTTGATAAAATTCAGTACTTATGTATTATAAAATATCTTACAAACTAAGTATAGAAGTAAACTTTCTTAGTCTGATACAGGAAATATAAGAAATGCAGCTAATATCCTACTCCAGGTAAAAGCGCTATGTTTTCTTTCTCATATTTAATATAAAGTATATATGTTTAACAAATGTTGATATTCAACATTAATTATCAAAATTAGTGCAATCAGGCAAAAAAAAAAAGAACCTATAGACTGCAAAACAAGAAATAATAGAGACTTGATTTTTCTACCACAGATCACATTTACTGCAAATCTTAAAGAATCCACAAAAATAAGTACTGGAATTAAATAGCATAAGGTCACAGAATACAGGGTCACTGCATAAAAGTCAAATGTATTGTTATATACTACTAGTGAATAATTAGAAATTTACGTTTTTAAGTACCATTTACTATAGATAAAATAGTGATTAACAAAGGACAGATAAAACATGTATGTTACAAAATGTTATAGAGAGAAGTTACCGAAAGGTGGAGATGCTATGTTCATGATTAGAAGATTCCATATGAAAGAGGAATAAATTTTTATCAAACTGATTTACGGAGCCAACACAATACCAGTAAAAATCCACTGAGATGTTTGTAATAACAATTCACAAATGTTTCTCAAGTGTCTGTGGTAATGAAACACTATATGATGTTGCCAAAGGAATTTGGAAAAAAGAACAAATTTGGAAAAACTAAGCAACCCATTTCTAAGACTTAGGATAAAATTAGAGTAACCATGTAAGTGTTGATATTAATATAAGCATGCTAACCAAGAGGACAGAAGACTGTCTAAAAATAGAACTGCACATGTATGGTCAATTAATTTTTGACAATCATGAAAACATAGCTCAGTGAGACTAATAATATTTTCAACAAATGTTAATGAAAATGTTACTGTATTCTAAAAGGGATCTAAATATGCACATACAAAAAATAACTTGAAATGGATTATATACCTAAAATTAGTGCTTAAGTTATAAAACTTCTAGAAGAAATAATTTTCAAAGATCTGTTGATATATGAGCTTGGAGCAGGCAGATAATTTTTAAGTCACAAAAGACAATAAATAACACAAAACAAAATAAATTGGACTCTATCAAAATTGTAAAGATTTGTTTTTCCAAAATACCCTCAAGAAAACAAAAATCCACTTAAACACTCACTGTGATCTCCTTTAAAAAAATAACACTTTAGGGCCTCCACTGGTGGTGCAGCAGTTGAGTGCTGGGCTGCGAAGCTGCCTGCAGCCTCTGCAGTGCTGGTTTGATCCCCGGCTACCAGCGAGGGTCCCACATGGTGCGGCAGAACTCTCCTGCCATGCCCACTGCTCCCCTCAGCAGTGTATTTCATCACTCTGCCTGCTCTGTTCCCTGCTCTGGCTCTGGTGAATTCTCTCACTCTCCCACACTTCTGACTGTACCCAGTGCTTGTATAAATAAATAAAAAAAATCTTTAAAAAAATTAAAATTACAGGGGCCACAAATATCTTCATCAACATGTTCCTGGGAAAATTACTTTAAATTTTGTGCTTTTCTAAGGCACCATTCTTATTTCTGTGACTTTGGTTTCCCAGATTCTCTTTAGAACTCAAAGTCCATTCCTTCAAGGTAGTGGCTGGGTTTTATTTATTCTGGTTTCCTCATTAATTCCTTATTAATTTCCTCAAGTCATATTTTATTAATATTCAATAAACATGAACCAGATTCACATTAAGATACTGATAATTCTTATTAGATAAATTAGACTCTAAGGCCTATATACATTCACACAATTTATATAATAAATTGCATACATAATACATTAAGATCTAGGAAATACTTTCGAAAAAATGATCTCTTTTGATCCTAATTGCTCTGCAAAATAAATGGTAGGAATATCATTATCCTCATTTTACTATGGCACAGTAGAGACTCATAAAGGATTTAAAGGCACATTTTTGTTGTGAAAAATTGTAGTTTACCTAAGTTGATGATATTTTACTGATTGTCTGGGGTCCTTGTTAAAGAGTGATATTTAGGGGCTACCACTTAGATGACTATAAACCCCATTTTGTAGCAACACTTGCAAATTCTTTTCTTAAATTTAAGCTAGACATGTTTGCTTTTTATACTTTAGATAGTCTGAATAGTAGATGCCAATTTTGACAGTGTATATGTCAAAGATCTAAGTTCAAATATGAATAAAATGTTTACAGATATATAGTTGTATTTAAATGATATATTATCTTTCTCACTTCTCATAAATTAACTAGCCCAACAACAAGAACTCATGTGATGTATCTAAGCTTTAACAGTTTAGAAAGTTATATGATATATTTCAAGTCATCAAACTATGCTAATTTTATGACTGTGTTAATTTCCTAAGTGACAGACATTATGAAAATGCTGAACAGAATAGATTGTGATTAGGACAACAATGATTTTAATGGAAAAAAGGTCAGCAGCTGCATAAATAGCAAAATGCAAGTAGAGAGAGGGAGTGCTACACCCCCAGACATGAGGACAGATGGTCTAATGATGGAGCCAGGCAACAGAAAATAGGTCTTGTGATCCAGACCCTCCACTGACCCTCCACAATGAAGAAAGCAATATGCAACTGCCACCCCACTTCAGTACTCATTTGCAAGAATCAGGTAATTTATGTGACTAGCACTCTGCTTGAATCTCTACAAACTTTAGAAACATCCAGCCTTTTCTGAGACTCAACAACCCCTAACGCATTATGTTCAGGTTTTTCTCAATTTATAAATACATAAAAGTTCAAAAAAGTCACTCTCAATAACTTCCAGCACTTCTCTTTTGTGATAATTTCCTATACCCAATATATTATATAGTATCTGTTTTACAGGATTAGAATAGTAAAAAAAAAAAAAAACAAAACTGCCCATCTTTATCTATACTTAATCATAAAACATTAGAGATTATTTGATTCTTGGCAATCAAATCCAATGACCTTGCTTTAAATTTTATTTTTCTTTGATTTTCCTGTAGTTAATATGCTCATTATTGGTTTTGATTCTTGAAAGATATCCTTCTCTAACCTCTGGAATACTATTATCTCCCAGTTATTTTTCTGAATCTTAGCAAATACTGCCCATATTCTCTGGTACTTCTATATTCTCTAGCTCTCCAAAGAATATAAGCTCAAAGAAGTAGTCTTATTTTATATTTTGTGGCTACCTCTTACCTCTGTACTAGTTTGGAAGTATTATTATTTCTGACATATTTGCATATCTTTGCATTGTGGATATTTCAGGATATATATCAATAGTCCAGTCATATTTGGTTAATTATATCCATACAGTTCATCTTTGCTATATTTCTCAATATCAGTATTATTCCAAATTCACAAATGTAATATATCAAATATAAAATTTATTTTCTTTCTCAAATATACCCATAAATTACTTTATCAAATTACTAGTCATTCTGACTCAAAACTTTGATTGTTCTCCCTTATGCATTCTCTTCGATGAGTTGAAACATTTTATTAGTTTTCTTTCCTCAATATTTGTTGCAATTTTACCATCTCTCCATTCCGAGAGTGACTATTCCTCCTTAGGCTATGTAAAAACCTCTCTCTCCTGTCAATTTGGTTCAAAGTCTCTAGAATAATCTTCTTGAAACACAAATCATCACTTGCCATTTTGTTACTTGTGTATTTCTAATATGCAGGTGCAGATAGGACTCTTCAGCGCACTATGACATGGCTACAACCTATGGTATTTTTTGCTGCTTTTTATATAAGTCATTTGCGCAAACTAAACTCACATCCACTGATCCACTTAAAATCTTCCCACTTGCCAATTTCTCTCTATTTAAGTTTTGCTTTTTTTTTTTCCTTCCTAAAATAACTCTATTTTCTTTCCCTTCTTTCTGGCAAATGCTTCTTTCACATAGATGCCTTGTGCTTTCTTTACCCAAGCTTTGAGTGTTAATACCCAAGGAATTTTTGTGATAAACCAATTTTTGTGTGATTGTATTTTTCAAAATAAAAAAAAAATCAGAGGATTACTCTAAGACCAACATTATAATGATAGGAATTTTTGAAACATAAAATAAAATAACTGTAGAAGTGAAACTGTCAAAGAAATACATCATTCCACAAAAAACAAACAACATGTTTTCAATATTGAGGAATATTTTTAAAAATAAAATCATGCTGAGACAATATATAATGAAATCTTTGTAGCACTAAGGACATGAAGAAAAGATCTAAAATCTTTCAGTGAAAAAAAAAATCTAGGTTTTATCAAAATATTGAGTCAGGTTATAATGGGTATGACATAGTACAGCATTGGAATAGTACCAAAGGTCATTTTCAGAAACAACTCTGTGATCAGTATAAGTGTGAGTATAAAATCATTATTTTGACAATAGGGAAGGTCTTAATACTTTTATCATTCATATAGACATTACATAAAGTTAGAATTGCCTGTTATTTATAAAGTAAGATAGAGGAAATTGCCAGAATGTTAGTTGAACAATAACTAACAAAACCTTGATTATATTTGAGAGTCCAAGCACTTATCTAATACACATTTCAATTGCCTGTTACTTTATAACAAAGCACTCTAAAACTTGGTAGCATAAAATAATCATTTATTAGATTCATTGATTTTGAGAGTCATTAATTAGAACAAGACACAGTGAGAAGTCTTGTTTCTGTTCTATGTGATCTCAGCTAGGAAGACCCAATACCTGGAGGCTGTTATTGTTAAACTCCTGGAGGAGTTTCATTCCACATGTCTAGTGTTTAATGAGGCTTTCAGCTGAGACATCCACAATGGTAACTGCCAGAACATCTACATAAAACCTTTCAATGTAATCAGGGCTTCCTGACAGCATGGACAGTGGGTTATAGACTTGAATATGCCAAAGGAAACAGAAAGATGTTGTACTAACTTTTATTAACTAGGTTTGGAACCACGGAAGCATCAATACTTCTGTATTACAAGACGTCCCAGATTCAAGAACAGGAAACACCTATGCTGCTGATTGCAAGTTGGAGTGACCAATAATACAAAAGTAGAAGACTTCAGTGAAATTTGGGGAAAAGTAGACTCCAATAAGGACAGACATTAAGTAAAGGCCTTTATGTCATTCATGTTTGTTGTCATTGTTCTTTTTTAAGCCTAGGACATGGAGATAATGATTAGAGTAATAGAAGTCATTTTAGATTGTAAGACAACTTCATGATGCATGTGACATCTGCATTCAGACATCAAGCCACAAATCTAAGCACCTGTTATATTATGAGCAGAATGCTATTCTAGGCATGAGAGAGATGAGGAGAAATGAGCCATAGAGGAATATGACATATTTGATTTTTTTTAGAAAAAAATATCTATCAAGAATAACTGTAGGGGACCTCCCTGTTCACATAGGAATTAAGTCTCAGCACTATCACCTCTCAGCACTAACCCACATATGGTGCAACAGACCTCTTCTGTCTCACCCAAGCTCTCCTTAGCAGTATATTTCAGTAGATCTGCCTGTTCTGCTCTCCACTCTGTCTCTGGTGAATCCTCTAACCCCCTGTACCTCTGGCCTATACCCCAGTTCTTCTATAATTAAATAAATAATTTTTTTTAAATAATAGATTCAGGAAGAAATATGGAAGAAGGAAAAACAGATACTTAGTGGATGATAATGTGGTCTTAGAATTGTAGTAGTAGTGGGGCTATTATAATTCTGTATATGATTTTGAAGGCAAAACATAGAGAATTTGCTGAAAATTTTAATGTAGAAGTGAGAAAGCACTGAAGTTAGGAATTAATTCAAGGTTTATAATTTAAGCAACTGGGAATAAGGCAGTTGTCATTTTCTGTGATGAAGAAGTTTGCAAGAGAATCAGGATTCAGAAGGGAAATTTTTTAGCAAGTTCTGTATTAAATTTCTTAAATTTAAATTTCTAAGAGATAACAAATTTTAAGTGGACCATGTTAATCAGAATTTCAGAGCTGGATTAATTAGGAATTTATAATATATGTATAATAAGAATAAAATAGATAATTAAGGGAGTGAGTGTAAATAGAAAGAGAAGATTATAAATTATTCTAATATTCAAAAACTGAGGAGATGAGAATTAACAAAGAAGCCTGAAGAAAAACATGTTGAGTATGAGCAAATTATTGTATCTTGGAAGGCAAGTGAAAATGTCTTTCAGGAAGAAGAAAGTAATATACTTGGTACAACACTGATGGCCCTTATAAAAGGAAGGATGAGAAATTTCACTGTTTGGTGAAGTAAAAAGATCACTACATATATTGACAAAAACAGTTCCAACAAATGAAAAGAACAAAAGCTGATTTGAATAGATTTTTTTTAAAAAAAATGGAGACAAGTATGGAAAATTAAAACAAAAAAATTATAAGAAAAAGTGTTGTCATGAAAATTTTGTGTAATGGGGCATTATAAGCAACTACATACTGACGGGGATGATATAACAGAAAAATAAAGATAAAGATATAACAGAAAAATAAAGATAAAAGGCAATTGTTGGCACAATATACATAAGTATGTTAAAATAAGATCAGATTTTTAAAAAGGAAAGTGTCAGTCTTGAGAAAATGAAACAATTTTCCACACTAACAACAAGGAGGCAGGTTATGTGGTATATAAAAATGTTGGCAAGTGCATGGTAGCATATATTATGAACTTTCTCTTTTGATTCTTACATCTATCAGGAAAATAAAAATTAAGGTGATTAAAATTGAGTGAAAGAGAAGAAATTTGAGAGGAATGATAACAGAAAACAAAGTATGAATTAATCAACTAGGAGAGGAGTATATGCAGACATAGACTTTAGTAGATTAGGACAGCATCAAATTCCAACAAGAGGTTTACGGTCATACTTTTTTAAACTGATTAATCATTGGTTTACAAACTATATGTTTCTGGATTATAGCTTCACACCAAAACATACATATACACCATACTGACCCACCACCGAAGTCCAAAGTTGTAGTTCAATTCCACAATAAAATTGGTCTAACACCACCATGGTCATAATTTTTAGATGTGAGAAAATATTTAGGGATTTTCTTCCTCTTCATTCAGCAGTCCAGGTGCTGTTAATAGACCTGGAGTTTGTATGTGATAGAATGAGCAGAAAGACAGAGAGCTTTAGTGGTGGATTGGCTTGACCTACGTTTATACCAACTTCCTCCTAGGGAACCTTCTGATATTGATGAATATGTCCTACTAGCTTCAGTTAATGTATTAAGCCTTCCAATGTATGGTTTACCCAAATCAATTGCACTTTCCTGTTCTTGATTTCTGTATTTTTCACTCAAATTTTATCGACTCATTTGCAAAACCCAGCCCTTTGTCATGCTTTAAATCACAGAATGGTCATTTTTCAAACTAGTATTTTAAATTATTATTATTATTATTATTCTCAGGTACTTTCTTCTAAATAACCAACTTTTCTATCTAAGCTAGAAGGTTTTATTCCATTTTGCTATGAAAATATAGAAAAACATAATATTAATGATGGATATGTTTAGGAGCTACATTTTAAGCTTTACCTATTTCCACTACAGCAAAAGTCTGTATCAATGTTATTTTGTTTACTCCTGAATAAACAAGTCCAATTCAAATAATTAGAACTATTTTTCATAGTGACTGAACCATCTTACATGTCCACCAACAGTGGACAAGTGTCCCATATTATTACCAAAACTTGTATTTTGTGTTTTTATTATACTGGTCACCTTTATGGATGTGAATATCTCATTGTGATTTTATTTATAATTCCCAAATGTTTAGTCATGTTGACCATCTTTTATATGCTCATTTTCCATTTATATATCTTACTTAGAGAAATGTCTACTTAAGGAGCCTCCCCGGTGGCGCAGCGGTTGAGCGCTGGGTTGCAAAGCTGCCGCAACCTCTGCAGCGCCGGTTTGAACCCTGGCCGCTGCCCGAGGGTCCCACATGGTGCGCAGAGCAGACCTCTCCTGCTTCGTGCTGCTCCCCTCAGCAGTGTACCTCGGTCCTTCTGCCTGCTCTGCTCCCCGCTCTGGCTCTGGTGAATTCTCTCACCCTCCCGTGCTTCTGACTGTACCCAGTGCTTGTATAAATAAAAAATAAATAAATCTTTAAAAAAAAGTCTACTTAATTCCTTTACCTATATTTAAATGAAAAGTGTGTCATTGTTGAGATGTAAAACTTATTTTATATTCTGGATATTACCTTATTACAAGATATATGGTTTGCAAATATTTTCTCCCATACATGTTGTTTTTTTACTTTTTTAATGTTTTCTTTCTCATATTTTTTTTTTAAATATTGGTGTATTCCTGCTAGTCTATCATTGCTTTTGTTGCCTGTTGTTTTGATTTCATATACAAATAATCTTTACCAAATCCAAAGTCACGGAGATTCAAATCTTATTTTTAGGTCTTCAGCCTACCTGAGTTACTCTTTCCATGTGTCATAGTGTAGCAACCAATTTCTTACTATTGCAAATGGACATTCAGTTTTTCCAACATCATTTGTTTCAGAGATTATCCATTACTGATTATTTGGATCTTTTTTTATATACCTGCCTATGGGTTTTGTATAAAGGGCACAAAACAAGAAGAAGCAGAGAGGCAGAAGACAGTTTATCGCAAGGGACACTGGGATAATCACATTGAGAACTTACATTTATTTTGAATCTACAAGCTGTTATCTAAAACATTCACTCTATAAGGAGGGGTATCAGTTCAAGGCCTCTCTAGGCAGTGTGGACTTGTAAGATGGATGAAAAAGTAACAATATCATAGAACAAAGAGAAGCTAATGGAGTCACATTCAGGATAACAATTATTCCAGTAAAGTGAACAATCTGGGGACTATGTATACAGAAAATGTGATGCATGTACCAGGGAGAACGAATCTTCTCAGTGAAGAGGGAATACATAACTACACGAACATGGACTCTGAGACCACTGGTTCAGTCACAGAGATTCTGGTTACCAGCAATATGGAGGATATAGTCACTTTCCCCTTCCTGCTATGATATCAGAGAAATAATGCACATGACAGAAGGACAGCAAGGAGAAAAGACCCTGGAATTTGGACATTATGGAACAGTGCACACAGCTTGCTCTGGAGATAGGCGAGAAGAGGCAGTAAATCCCTCTGCTTGCAAAAACCTTCCCTCCCCATCAAGATTGAGACCAAATCGATGAACTCCAAGTTCCCTTCCCTCTCTAAGTGTTGCCAAGATAAACAAATAAGATAAGCAATACTAAATATATAGTGCCCAAACCTGGAAGAAAAAACAAAAGACATCATACATACCTAAGAAGAAGCAAGGAACATCTGAACATAAAGTGAAAATTCTGAAAGTGAAGTCCAGATACCTGTAAAAAGGCATAGAATTCAAGGACTAGCAGACAGATTTTAGAACAACAAAAATACTCATAACAAAAAAAAATGAAGATTTAGAAGGACAATCAGACAATGGAAGGTAGTTCAGTGTCTCAGAAAAGAGATCCAGGATTTTTTTTTTTTTCACAAAAGAGATTGATGGCATTTAAAAGACATAAAAGGAGATGTTGAGTGAAATGAAAAAATAAAAAATATGAACAGCATATTAAGAATACCTAATCTAGAAGAAGAGAGAATTACGGAAATTGCAAACATAAAAGTGCAAATGACCCGAGTGGAAGAAAGTGAGATTTAGGAAAAATGAAGATTCTCAATGAGGAATATCAGATTCTATTAGAAGAAGAAACATAAGAATGATGACTATTCCAGAAAGCAAAGAGATAAAGAAAGGAACAGAGAGTATATTTAAAGAAATGATAACTGATACTCCTTAAACTTAAGGAAAGGATTAGACATGGATGTCCAGGAGTTAAAAGAATGCCCAAATTTGTAAGTTAGAACAACCTTCACTGAGAGAATTGCCCGGGAAAGTCATCCCCTTCCCCCCCACACACAAAAAAAAGGCACATAAAAATGCATGAAAAGAAGCAACAGTAATATGAAACAACCCCAAAATTTCTCAAAAGATAGAATTGTAGTAATAAGTCTCATATATAAATAATCACCTTAAATATGAAAGGTCTGAACTCATCAATCATAAGAAACAGAATGAGAGACTAGATAAAAAAGCATATGACATAAGAAACCTTGGCTATGCAATATATAAATGAGTCTCTTTAATGACTGGTTTTGGAAAATCACATCATTTCTTAATTCCAAACACAAAAATTCAAAATGGAACAAATATTTAAATATTATATCTGAAAACACAAAGTACTTAAAAGGAAACTTACGTGATACACTCCTGAACATTGAACAGAGATGGTTTGCAGAATACAACTCCAGTTGCAAAGAAAATGAAAACGAAAATAAATATATTGGACTACATTAAATACAAATCTTTTGTACAGTGAAAGAAACAACCACAAGTACATAAAAATAGAAAGAAGAAAAAATAACTCAACTCAACTGTTACCTTGGAACTAGTGATGTTGGATTCCCTACTCTGGGATTTTCTGGTGCCCCAAATTTTGGGGGACCTGGTGTCTTTTGTGGCAAGAACTGAGAGTTGTCCAGAGTGGCAGCTAGGACAACTTGATCCTTATCTATGTCTCTAGTTCCAGTGCTCAGAGACCAGAGTAGGCATCATGGCTACCAAAGCTATGGACCTTCTGCAGGTATATACAAACAGTGAATCCAAGTCGGGTTAACTGTGGCACATAAGCAATTGCAGAACTTAGGCTGTTACCATGCATTTGTACAGTTTCAGGGACTAGATTAGGCACCTAAATGTAATGTTCATGGTGGCTGTTCTGACCTTGGTTTTACGAGAAGTAAAAGTGAAGGGGACCCAGCATTTCCCATATGAGTTTGTGTGTGTGTGTATCTGTGTCTGTGTGATTACATGCCTTGCAATAAATCTCCTAATGGCTCAATTTTCAACTGACATTGTCCACTGAGGTCAGGGTTGTGACCTCAGAGCAAGGTTATGCAGATCAAAGTGAGTCTCTTTTTGTATCATCTTGCTACTCTATTATATATAATGCTACTTTTATTATATATAATAAATAAATCATTGTTATTTTTAACATAAATCCATTAAATTTTTGGTATAAAATTGTATATTACAAAAGGCAACACAGATAATCTGACTCATTTTCATTTCTACAATACGGCCTCCATTGTAATGTAATTCATAGGAATGATCAATTCAAATAAAACATGAATATTCCACCAACTCAGATGCTTGACCAGAACATGTTAGTTTTAGAATACGTGACTGACTGTTTCACTTTGCATTCAGATGTTTGGCTTTGAGCTCGCATAACCACTGTCAAAATTACTTACAACCTCCCAAGATATCCATAGAATTAGCTACTTGTAGAACTTTAATGCTTTCAACATATTATTAGCATTATCAATCACTTTTTCAATTACTTTTGCAGGATCTAAATTTATTAAACTCTTCAATTAAGCACATTAAGATGTGCAATAACCATGTATATTTCAAGCAAGGGTTTTGGTGGTCCCAAGTGACATTTGAAGAGCATTTTTAATATTATAAACAACTCATCATAAGGGATAAGTTTTTCCCAATTGGCACTACAGTACTCTGAAAATTCCAGTAAACTTTACACATCTGTGAACTAAATATCTTTTCCCAAGCAATGTCCTAGTCACTCCATTCTCCTCCTCTTCAATTCATTTTTTTTTTAAATTTTGCCATTACCTTTGTGAAAATGACTAATCTTTGCAGGGTCATCACTTCAAAAAATGAATCATTTTTATCTATTCAAAAAATGAATCAATAAAATGATCTTAAGCTAGTTACATTGTTCACTTAAAAGGAGAAGCTTTTTATAGAAAATAGGTTTCTGATACAAAGCCTATTAGATGCTTTTATAACTCAACTTCTGTCTTCTTAAAAGAGGGTTGACACTGGGTCTCCCTGATGGTGCAGCGGTTGAGCGCTGGGTTGAGAAGCTATTTCGCAACCTCTGCAGCGCCGGTTTGATCGTCCCACATGGCGCGCAGACCTCTCCTGCCGCCCGCTGCTCCCCTCAGCAGTGTACTTCTGTCCTTCTGCCTGCTCTGCTGCCCGCTCTGGCTCTGGTGAATTCTTTCACCCTCCCGCACTTCTGACTGTACCCAGTGCTTGTATGAATAAATCTTTTTTTTTTTTTTACACTTGGTGAGCTAATAATTTTTTTTTTTTTAAAGATGTATTTACTTATTTATTCATGCAAGCACTGGGTACAGTCAGAAGCGTGGGGAGGCGAGAGAATTCACCAGAGCCAGAGCAGGGAGCAGAACAGGCAGAAGGACCAAAGTACACTGCTGAGGGGAGCAGTGGGCGGCAGGAGAGGTCTGCGCGCCATGTTGGACCCTCGGGCAGTGGCCAGGGATCCAACCGACGCTGCAGAGGCCGCGGGCAGCTTCACAACCCAGCACTCAACAGCTGCACCACCCGGGAGGCCCAAACAATGGTTTTTATATTTATAATTTGGGGGGGGGGATTCAAAAGAGAATACTTTGTACCATGTGGAAATTATGAGAAATTCAACCTTTGCTGATCAAAAGTTTTATTTGAACACAGTAGTGCTCATTTATTTATGCATTATATATGGTTACTTTCACTGCTACAGTGTTGATGTTAAGAAGCTGTAATTGAACAAAATAATACTATCTGATCCTTTAAAGAAGTTTGGTGACCTCAATACTAATGGGCAAGGACTTGTAGCTTTTACATGTGACCTCAATCTCATTCCTAGGGCCAATTTTCACTTTTGGTAGGGAGTATTTAAAATACAATGGCCCAAATTTTCATTTCAACATCAAATCATCATCTTTATTATCTAGATTGACTGCTGACAATGTTCTTCAGTCATAATAAGCTAGGGAATGAAATTCCTCTAGGTATTTGCCACTAGTTAATTTTTCTTATTTCTATTTTACACAACTGAATGGTGGGTGTAGAGCTTCAGGTTCCAGAGTTAACTGAGTTATATTTTACTATTTCCTAATACATGCTAGATATATTCTATGCTGGCATTTTTCACAATATGTTCCATACAACATTAGTTTCCCAAGATGTCAAATATGTTGTTAAATTGATCCATATTCAAAATAAGTTTGAAATCTCTTGGCTAACCAAATTTAAATTTGTCTTTTGAATCACTTTTTTTCCAACTGATCTAATATATATAATTCCTCAAATTTACTTGACTATCAAGTACCTTTTTATATGGGGCACATTATGGGACTTATTTATGCCATAAAATGCAATTAACATCCAAGAATGCAACATTAAAAACTGAGTTAATATGACATTAATGTTAAAAACTAAATTGCTACTGTAACTTTACTTTACCTAACAATGTAGTTTCCTGTGTCTAAATTTCTCTGACAAATCCATTATTGATCTTTATTTAGTAACTAACACATAAGTAGCATTTAATCTGTGAGAGGCATTGTCCCATGTCCTTCAAACATTAACTCATTTAACTTGCATACCAATCCTATGACATAATTAAATTATTATTCATTCTTTATAGATGAGAAAACTTATGCAAAGAATAAGTAAAGTGATTTTTCCAAGGTCATTTAGCTAGAAAATTATAGAAATAGAATTCAAATATAGACATATTACTTTCAGAGTCCATATTATTCTTTGTTTGCTCTTTAAGGCAGATAGCATCTTGTTTTACTATTAAATGTAATTACTGAAACCACTATGTACAGACAACAGAGGGTAGGAGTTTTATCTCTTGATTTCTTCCTCCTTACACAGTCTTAATCTTCTCTTCTTGGCTTGGATCTGCTTCTAATGACGCTTGCCTGCTCCCTTGGTCTTAGACCTGTGTGTGTCTCATCCTGGTAAGCCGGAGCTTCTTCCAAATTTTGTCTGCTTTCAGCTTTTGGATGTGCTCCAGAAGAATCCTTTTTTTTTTTTTAATATTCTCTTCTTAATTTTCAGATACAGATTGTGATATTTGTATGGTCAATCTTAGATTTGTGGTATTTTCTGACCAGTCAGAGGAACTTTCTCATCCTCTTTATCCAGGCAACTTTCTCCAGCATTTAGACATTGGCAGTATACTTTTGCTTATCTATGGCCATATGCCTGTCCTTCCAGGTGGCCAAGGTGTTTTTCCAATATAGCTCAGGAGTAGACAGCCATGAGTTTCAGTCTTGGATCTGCTGATTGAAGCTGGCATTGATGATTTCATTGGTCTCTTTGGGATCTAGATCTTTTTGCCACATAGGGGACACTGGCGGCATTTCTTCTAAAGCCTGAGCATACCTATGGATGTGGCCACAGTAGCAAAAGGAAAGAACTGAGTCTGTTTTCTTAACAAACAAACTGTATTGATTCTCTTGATCCAAAGCAAGAGATGCAGAGCATCTCTAAATACAAAAGTGTCTTTGTCATTTATTCTAGACAAAGGAAATTTCTGATCAAAGAATAAGGTATGCTTTGTACATAATTTCCACGATCAAGAATAAGTCAACAATAATAAAAATACCAACAATGACAACAACAAAAAAGTAAAATAAATGGAGACAATTTACCAAGTATTCAGCAGTAGCATCTCATGTTACCATAACAAAATGTCACAGGCAAGGTTGCATAAACAACAGAAATTTATTTTTCATAGTTTGGAGTCTGGGTAGTCTAAAGAGTGCTGGCAAGGTAGGTTTTGTTCTGAACCTCCTCTGTGAGCTAGTAGACATCCACAAACTCACTATGCAACCACTCGGCC